>NC_135500.1:100570547-102060547 GCF_052857255.1 Amblyomma americanum
CTTGTCTTGTGGTCGTTGTTTTGCGCCATGTAGATTTCTACTGGTAGCAGTGTTGGATCCATCCCCTTTTACAACCAACTAGTACCAATCGCCGCCCTACTTTTGTACTTGTTCTTGATGATGAATATGCAATTAATGCTACGTTGCCGTCGACTAACAGAGCACCACACTTCTTAATGATCCATAGCCCGACACAAAAGGATAAATGCAAATACAAAAGGTTTGTTGTTTAATTCACTCTGAAACGCACTGGTACGCACCATTACAACTCCCTTAATAGTAGTCCCCACCTAAAAGTTTGATTCAAGCAAGAATAAACTCAGGAAAATGTTGCTGCTTGCATTTGGTCTCGTTTTCACTGGCGTGGTCCACGTCCCGCCTTTTGTTGTGTTGCGTTTATCTTCGCTGACGCTCGAGAATATTCGAGAAGGTCGCATTTGATTTGTAGTTTTCTTTTACAGGAGCAATATAACAGGTAGGTTTTTTGCAGACGCAAGAAGAGCAGGCGCCCCTGTCATGTGCCGAGGTAGGCATTTTTTGTGTTTGTTCTGTTGCTTTTTGTGCCACGCGTCACCATGTGGCCAACGAGGCACTAGGTCATGTATTGTCCTTTACTCGTGCCTTGACCACAAGCCTAGCTATGCCGCGTGCTAGGAGAGACGCCATACTTTTTTAATCATTTACCACTCTGCTTTGCGCGCCGAGTACTTAAAACGCGCGAAAAAGCCGGATACCTTGTCGTTAACCGCAACCTGCTTAAAACGCAATTGGCATGGACACAAGCCGAGAGGTAGCGGTTCGCAACTCGGAGTACCGAGATGTCGGCAGTCTTGGTGGCATCACCGGTTGTGCATTAAACAAATTTTTCCGTGATCTATGCTTTAGAATCAATGCCTTTGTCACCTAGCCTGCGTGATCCGCGAATAAGTGATATATTAGTTGTAGCTGATTTTTTTTACTTTAAGGGATACAAAAGGTCTCTCTTCACTCATGCACCCTACTTGTGTGCAGGGGGGGGGGGGGGGGGGGGGGGGAGGGGGTTTGTGAGTAAATCGCGGTAATGCATATATACAGGTAAACATGATTTTTTCCTCATTTCTCTTCAAAAATACATGTTTCTAACTGCTAAGTTTTATTGATTAATTAGTGCTAGTACTGCTTCCTGCTTCTCTTTCGCGTTTAATGCAGACTAAAAGGAAATAAATCGTGCTTTCAGTATCAAAGTTTCTAAACTGTTTCCTCCTAGCCGCCAGCCAAAGGCAGCACGGCGTCAGGATGGGGATATGTGTCAGGGCAACTGCTTTATGATGCTTTCAGCAAGCAGCTCCAAAACTAGACAGTCGGTTGCATGAGCCAGGGTTACTGAAACAGATCAAGACTGCTCTCTGCTTAAAAAAAATACCGGTTCGATCTCGGTCGCGGCAGTCGCATTTCGATGGAGGCTAAATTCTAGAGGCCAGTGTACTGTGCTTTGTAAGTGCATGTTAAAGAACCCCAGGTGGTCGAAATTTCCAGGGTCCTTTACTAAGGCGTCCCTCATAGCCTGAGTACCTTTTAAACGTTCATCCCCCTAAACGAAAACCGTAAACGAATTGTATTTGCATCAAATTCCTCAAAACTCATATAAGTGGAGATAAAAAAAAATTCTCCGCCAAGACTACCTCAGTGTTCGACTGAACAGCGTTAGCTATGGGAGTTTCATGTGTTTACATCGGTGTGCTCAGCAGACGTGGAGAAGACCAATTCAAAACATCCGCGGTTGTTTTCTTTAAATGACATGCCAGGTCATTTAACACCACTTCGAATACTCTGCGTCAAACGTGCCCCCCCCTCCCCCCCCCCCCCCCCCCCATTTATTGCAAGTGGTGGTCCTGGCGGGGTCCCACTTCGATGGCCGCAATACTGGCATGTATATAAGGGTGAAAGTATAGGAATTAATTAAGGTGCCGTGCGCCCTCTGTTGTTTCATAATATAGTGCGGTCAGGTGGTAACCCTTTTCGTCCATTTCACCTTCATTGCAGTCAGACGCGTTCTTGACGAACGTAAGTAGTAAGCTCTAACACTCTTAAAAAATGAACAGACGCTGAGGCAGCGGTCGAATATCGATAGTTGACACAACTAACATAGGTTGCCGGTTTGAATCTCTGCCGTGAGCTAGACTTTAATTGAACTGGTAAATTTATGCTGCACGAAACGCGAAATCGTACGTATGCCAGCACCCCGAGCACTCTGCGACAAATCGTTGAGCCGCAATGTTCATATGGGGATTCGTCAACGGTTAGAGTGCCTGCGGCAAGCAAGGCTCTAACTGAACTAGTAAGGTTATGATGCACGAAACTCTGAATTATATGACACCATCCGAAAAATTCTGCTGCAAACGGTTGGCCTACAATCTTTACACGAATGTCTAAGTAGCCCGACTTTGACGCCCACTAGACAGGATATCTACCGGATCGACATAGTTCAGTTTCCACTTGTGGCGCTCGGACATCACGCTGCCGCTTGTTATCAATTTTATTCCATTTTGTAACCAGCTCAGTTACCAATGCAACCACCTGGAGTCCGCCATCTTAGATTCTATGCGTGGAATCAGCATAACTCGGAGGCTCGAAACTCACCCAGTAGAGCTAACGTTCTGAAAGAAGATATGAAGACGTTCGGTTCGCAAAACACCGATAAATGCCGCATTTAATTTGAAATGATTGTTCTTGACAAGAGCGCAAATATTTCACAAATTCACTATCGCCTTTATGTCTCCTTTAATATCTAAAACAAACTGCCATGCCATTGTTACGTCAAAAGGAGAACTCAATTATTGCCCCAAAAGCGATAGATAAAATCACCGCATAACAAGAATGCTGTTATATATATATATATATCCAGGCATAGTTTTACTGTTAGCATTACGCGTCGCCGTGAAGTTCAGTGCAACAAGTTAAGCTTGCAATTTTTTTTTATTTCCATATCCAGCTTGGTCTGAGCTATTATAGCTCTTCACCTCTTCTGATTACGCTGATTACGCAGAATTATCTCGGTATGTCGACACTAGATCTTAGACTGTTATAACTACAGTTCTCAGTGCCAATGTTATAACAATCGGTCTTTGCAAGGTGTCCTCAAGATCCACACAAATTCTCACCCTGCATTGTTCACGACCCGCCGCGGTGGCTCAGTGGTTAGGGCGCTCGGCTACTGATCCAGAGTTCCTGAGTTCGAACCCGACCGCGGCGGCTGCGTTTTTATGGAGGCAAAACGCTAAAGGCGTTCGTGTGCTGTGCGATGTCAGTGCATGTTGAAGATCCCCATGTGGTCGAAATTATCCCGGAGCCGTCCACTATGGTACCTCTTTCTTCCTTTCTTCTCTCACTCCCTCCTTTATCCCTTCCCTTACGGCGCGGTTTAGTTGTCCAACGATATATGAGACAGATACTGCGTCATTTCCTTTTCCCAAAAACCAATTAATATTACTATTATTGTTCGCGATTTGGTCCTGAGCTCCTAACTCCTTTACAGAATACGTTGGCTGCGTTGTTTACCGGGCCCGTCCGACAAATCTCATGCCATTCTTCTCATTTCGCTGCCTTCGGTTTTTTTTTTTTTCAAAGCAGTAGTAGCGGATCCTGCGGTTATTCTTTTCTTCAGAAAAGAGCAATACCAGGCACTATTTCCTCACTCTTTCTGGCCTTAGATTGCCGTTTTTTTTTTAAATAGGTAATTTAAGAGCTATTAATACTCCACATTTGGAGCACTGGGCCCGATACATGTTATTAAACACGTAGATTAGGCAGCGCATTGGTACGTAAACAAATCCACCGCTGCTTCTATGTTGCTGTTTTTTGATAGAAATTTCAAAAAGAAGATAAACACATTTGATGGCCCCAGTGAGTCACATGGATGTCTGTTAAAACTTTGATGTCGAGCTTGTCGGTTTTGAAACAAGATGAATGGTAGCAGCGCAAGAACAGAAATTTCTCTTTTGCAACACAGCCGGAGAAAGACACGAGACGAGCCCTCGTGTTGTATCTTTTTTCACCTATGCCTCTAAAGAATAAATTTGGTTCTCGTGCTGTTCCCGTTCATCACTGAACGAATACCACCTGAAACTTGTTCAGAAAAGTCGGAGACAACCGCGTACATTCACTGGGGCCGCCTACAACGCTTAAGCGCCCAGTAAAAAGCCACAGGGCGTTTCGAATGGTCAACACAGATGCGGAGCCATCCCCCCCCCCCCCCCCCCCAAACACACACACCTGGAAATTTGTTCGAGAGGTTGATCAGGTCGCCATGTGAATACCTATACATCTTCTAAATATATTTCTAGGTTGCATACGTTTATGTTTATGGTCATCTTCGTGGACCATAAATATTGTTGTTCGCCAAGGAGGTTGCAGAATAGGGCGAAAATAATGAAGCGCCGACCAAAAGGTGTTGTCAAGATGGAAGGACGTTTCGACTTGCACACGGAAGTCTTGTTCACTGATGGAAAAATTTCGCACACAAAGCTTAAGTACGTTGTGCTAATCGTCGCAGGCATCTAGCGTACGAGGGCGGTAGATTGCCGATGTTACGGTTGAGCGTCTGATCTGTTGTCTGGATAAACAGACTCCAGATATTGGCGTGACATCCAGTTTTTCTCACGGCCGATAATTGCCGCTTCTTCCCAAGCGATATCATGCTTCGTGTTTTCAACGTGTTCAGCCAGTGCATTGGAACAAGCCTTCTTTTTCTTGACATCATTCTTGTGCTCATTCAGCCGTCTTTCAAAGTTTCCGCTTTCACCTATGTAGGAGTGATCGCAGTCTGAGCAGGGGGTTTTATAAATTACTCCGGGAAACTTTTACTTTTTTATCTTGTCCTTTACGGACACCAACTCGTGACGAAGCTTGCACGCAGGCACGTGAGCTATATGCACATCGTAGGTGCGAAAAATGCGGGCCAATGACTCGCTCACGCCTGGCACATAGGGTATTGCAGCTCGGGCACGGCAAGGTAGGCGAACGGGCTGAGCTGGTCTCGTTGTCTGCTGTATTACAGCGTTCACGAAGTGCTGTGGGTAGCCACAATTGTTGAGCTCGCGTCGCACTTGGCGTATGTCAGAGGCTTTTTCTTCGGGTTTCGAGCATATTCATTCCGCACGACGGACGAGGGTAGAAACGACGGAGCGCTTATGGCATGTAGGATGGACTGAATTAAAGTGAAGGTATTGGCCTGTGTGCGTGTCCTTTCTGTACACCTTGAATGATAGGCGGTCATCACGTCGCTCCACCATGACGTCCAGAAAAGGAAGACGGCCAGAAATCTCCTCCTCGACGGTAAACTGGATGGAATCTTCCATGCTGTTCAAATGGTTCGTGAAAGCAGCCAAGGCATTCTTTTTGATTATGAAAAAGCAGTCATCAATGTACCGCAGGAAGACCTTCGGGCGCGGGTCGAACGAAGCCAAAGCGCGGCTTTCCAGTGCTTCCATTGTGAGGTTTGCGGTTGTGACCGAGATAGATGCTCCCATGGCAGTGCCATGAACCTGCTTGTAGACAGTGCCCCGAAAGATGAAGTACGTGTTCTTCAAGCAAAACTGCAGAAGCTTCAACAGGTCCGATGGATCGATGGGTGTCCTAGCACTCAGGCCGTCGTCGTCTCGAAGCGCTGAACGGCATACCTCCACCGCCAGTTCCACGGGGACGCTGGTAAACAGTGATCTGACGTCAAATGACACCATTATCTCGTCGCTGTCAATCGTGATTTCGCGTATTCTTTCAGTAAAATCAAAGGAGTTGCGTACGAAAGTCGGTCTCTTGCCAACGAGTGGCGAAAAAACTTTGTGCAAGTAGCCTGAAAGCCGGTACAAGGGAGAGCGGGTAAACGTCCCAAAGTGACTCAGGATAGATTTCAGACAACTTTCTACTTGTCCAACTAAATACATTTGCTGAGTCTTTATAAGAAAACCCTAGAGCTGTGTATTCCCGTGATAGCAGGATTTATCGGGACTGGCGCAAGATTTTATATCATATCTGCCCGACTAGCATCAGCTAATCTTTGAAGCCTTGCGGTTTATATTTTAGGATGACACATCGGCACATTGCGAATTGTATAAAATTATTCCTTTGAAATTAATCTGTCATGCTTGAAGAAACCTTCACATAAATACACGTATTATTACTGCATTTTCCTGTAGCCCCATAACGTTTTAGACAGTCAATCTCCATCAGATTCTGCATACTAGACAGAATAAGGTTTTTTGCGTATTTATGGCGATTGTATTGATACATTCTCCGTCGCAGACTGAAAGAGAGCTTATTCTGTAGAGGCATTTGCTTCGACATAACAATCAACACCACAAGTGTTCTAAGCCGACCCAACTGAATACTGAATACAAGCGTCCATGGTCCCGTGTACAAAACGTGGAAGCTAGAGCTGGAATTTCAAAACTTTTTGCTTTGTCACCTAGAACGCTATCCTTTTTGCTTTGCGCTGTGAGTTTACGTTCCTTTGATAATTATCACAGTGGTTAATTCTCGTTTGTATGAAGAAACTGCTGAGCAGTAATGGATGCGTAGAAAGTGTGTGAACAACCACCACGCTTTGTAACGGCGATCAGACGAGCTGCCACAGCTGTAGTTATGTTTGTCCCTTGCCAGCTGTGAAAATCAGCAAATTTGACTACGATTGCTTGCAACGCGATGTCTTTTGACTTGTAATGCCCTAGGCGGCAACCGTTTACAAATAACAGTAGTCATGTATGGGTTCTATTGAAGCCTTTTTTTCTGTTTTTTTTCGTCTATAATATCGAAGGTAAACTTCTCGAAGGTAAACTTTCTCTGCTGGTGCCGTAAGAGCATTCCAATTATGCACACTGCATTGCGCGTGAGGTGTTCATTTCTGATGTACATGGGTTGCGCTGAACTCATGTAAACAAGAGAAGCAAGGCGGAACAGGTGCGAAGTTAGCGGCACATAGAATTTGCATACATTTCCAGAGCAGCCGCGAGATGGCCTCCGAGTTAAACAAATTCAATGCAGAAATAAAAGCAATCAAATGCGCGTGGCTTCAAACACACGAACTTCTATATTACACAGACCTGTTCACGGTTCGCTGACGCGGTCTGTATGTATCTTTCTACCAAAATAGGCTTGTCGAATTTCTCGGTTATGTTCGTTACGGCATCTGCCTAGACAGTCGAAAGGTAGGCCACATATTTCCGAAACACTTTTAAACACATTTAGGACCCGTTTTCTGTGAGACTACATGTAGCTAGCTCATCCTGGTTTCTTTGATTTTATCTCCCTCCCCAATTCTTTAAACTCAACTAGACTTTCTTTTTATTGTCTACAAACAGTTTCCAGATATTTTTCCGAAGCCATTATTGTTATTGGTGTTTTCATGCATAAAATTGTACTACAAGGCAGTACAATGCTGAGATGTGCATTGTTGTATTTCAGTAACTTTACATATTTGTGTAGACTGAGATGAAAAACGATTAGCCATTTATTTTTTCTTGTTTTCCTAGTAATTGGTCGAGCATAAGCAAAAATAACGCGTTCAGATAATCAGGTGGGAAACACAAACAAATATTACCTTCAGTGTTTCGCTGAAATAATCTGCACTGTAAAACGTATTCAGTAGCCACTCGCCATTTAGACTGTACCACTCGTAATTTCATGCTTGTATGATTGCCTGTAGCCGCTTTGTCAAGTCCAGCTTTCCAGGGCAAAAATTTTGAACATTAGAAACTTGCAAGACACTGTTAAGCTAATCTTGAAGGTAATGGCCCAATATTCTGATACGTAGCAAAATCTTTCTTTTAAAGTGTGTCCAGGGATCGCATAGAACGGTTAAGATTGCCAGAGAAAACAAATGGGGAGCGCTTTTGACCATCGCAAAAAAAAGAAAAAATTCAAGACTGCCGTCGTGTGCTCTGCGGATATATTCATTGTCATAGTGAAATCTTTGATTGTCATAGTGATATCTTTCATAGTATGAAAAAATGTCTTCCTAAGCGGTTTTTCGCTCAAACATGCTTTTATCTAGTATTTCTGCGTATGGATATCTTCGGAAGCATTCAGAGTACAGTACTTTCGATGAAGGTCTACATTACGCGTCCATATGACATTGCAGCACACTGGAGATACACCAGATGCCTTAGGAAGTACCAGGAATATGAAAGTGCTCTACTTTATGCCTTGTGAACGTTGAATGCGAATCCTCAGTTAAGAGTCAAAGTTGTTATTCCGGTCATGTGCATTGAAAAGCAACGCAATATTTGGTGCGCGCTCCCAGACTGAGTCTTTAAATGACTACATAATTTGTGTTAAGCCTTAGGAGACATTATAGAATATCAGGCCGTGCAGGGTGCCGGGAAGAAGAACTTATTGCGTAAAGAAGTCACACAGGCTACTATTTTGCAGGAAACACTCTTTCTTCATGTGGCTCCTGAATGCACCGAAGGCCAGCCAACCTGATCTGGAACCTATGCAAAAATTCAGCAGATGCGATTACCTAGATTGGTTTATTAGCCAGTTCAAAGATATTTGTTTGACGGCTGTGTAGAAGCTTTCCTTTTTAATTTCATCGTGGCGTTAAAAGGAAGTGCGGGTTGGCCCGTGTATTTTAATGTTTAAGCAGTTTTTGTGTTGCAACCAGGATGTTTGATGCGTTGCTTATTCGTGTTCTTGTGTTTTTGAATTTATAATATTGAAGCCTGCTCAGACACTGAAGTGTTCTTGCACAGCATCAGGGCGCGCTAAAAAAAAGGTTTCAACTTTTGGCCAAATTTTAATATTATCAGCCATAGTATGTCTAAATCGCCATTTCAATTTGTACAAAGCGACTATAATGTACCATCCGTTTCAAGCAAGCCACATGCTAATAAAACGATTTCGGCGACTGGATACTGGCTACAATTTCCTTGGGTCATGCATGGACAAAGTATCGCCGGTGATTAGCAAAGACGGCCGTTTTCCGATAGATTTCAGGTTTTAAGGAGTGCACGTTAAAGATCCCTATGTGTGTTAATAATTCCGGAGCCACCCACTACGGCACCTTTTTCGTCCTTTATTCTTGAACTCGCTCCTTTTTCCCTTCCCTTACGGCGCGGTTCAGGTGTCTGCCGAGATGTGACAGATACTGCGCCATTTGACTTCCTCAAAAACCAATTTTCAGTTTGTTTTTTTTCATATCAGTTCCCATGATGGGGAGAATCTTGACGTTCGACATCGGCCCAAGGCGTTTCGTGGAACAGTTTGCATGCTTCGGTCTTGGGCCGGCCAAATTTTTGCGCCATGAGATAGAAAGCGAGCCTTAGAGGTTTACATGTGCTCTACAAGTACATGATCACATTGCCAAATGGGGGCCATTCAGGTGCTTAATACGGGGGCATCTAATCCGCATGCAAAATATAACTTTTGAAATATAGCAGAAATTCCAGTGGCCTGTTAGGTAAGCAAATTTTCCCGTAAAATTCCTGTTAGTTTATTGTGCTGAAATTCTACGTGTGACCCATTTTTAATTTTTACAGATTGTTATTTTTAAACCTGTGAGAGATACGTCGCTGTGTTAGGATCACTTGAAGTAGACTGCAAGGAGGACAATTTGAACGTATCATATTGCAGTTAACTAAAAGAAAACTAGGTAACTTAAATATTTCGTCAACGTTATATTGTACACATTAGCCTCAAGATTTTAGAGCGAACTTCAAGGCTGGTAATATCAACATTCACATTGGTCAGCAGCGCTTCGGGAATTGGCACTGTGCTTTAACAAAGCAGAGCGTCATATTCAAGTTTTTGAAAGGTGTTCTGCTGGCTTTCTCGTGTTCCACATACATAACATGGCGCCCCTCGAATTTCGAGTGACCGACGTAGATGCAATACGTATATTATGTACACGAACGTGACGTGATTTGGGAGAGATACCATACGCAGGGACGTTGATTATAAATACGCAACCCTGAAACGTAATTTGCCAACTTTTCAAAAGCATATTTTTGAAAGACGTTATTTCCAACCACAATACTTCGCTTTACTAAATGACCGCTTGGTCATAGTCATTTCATTACAGTGAACTTTCACTGAAGGCAAGTATTTTTGAAGGTCCCGTCAGCCAATTCAGCAAGACCCAAGGAGCTGTCGCATGGTACTTAATTTTATTGGCCGTTTTTTTTACAGGGTTTGCTTGCCCGCATTTACTTTTCCAGGGACCCGTCTTTATAATGAAACCCATATTTTTCTCTGTCTTAACTCATTCCATTATCGTCATATGTCGGTCACTTATTTCATTTTTTCCGCCAGTTTGTGCCCTTTTCAGTATCTGCTCAGCTATCGCAGAACAAAGCCACAGGGAATAAGCAAATTCAAAACAGGCCCAGGCGACTCTTCATATACTATCGGTTCCTTTTGTGTATACGCGAGGTTATGTAATTGCACTAAATCGTCCTGTATTCTTGTTTTATACCGCATATTCTCGAATATCCCCTGTCTGTCTTCTTCTACACAACGACACCTTCTATTACTTCGCCAAGCAAAACGTATGTTAAAGGCCGTAGTTTTACATCAATAGGCTCTCTGTCTAAATCAGCGGTGTGCGGGATAAAGAGTGGGTGCTTTTCGTTGACTTGGGATTGAATGTTTATCGCCTTTTATTTACAGTTTGAATCCCTGAACACAAACGCTCGTTCTATGCATAAGGAATAAGACAGATTCCCAAAAATATGGCGAGAATTGGGCCTAGTAACATGTTCATGTTAGTTTTATCGCGCTTAGCTTTTTACAGAACGAGTAGACACAAGAACTTGCGCTCTGTGCTGTTGTTGTGTCTTCTAGGTTTGTAAAAAGTAAAGTGCGTTGAACCATCAGGATTTCCAAAAGCTGGAAGCAAAATACGCTTGCATATTGAGAATTACATCATGCGAATATATGTAGCAGAAAACAGGGAGAAGAAAACTTCCACTAAAACGAAACCGCTTTTTTTTCTTAATTACCCAGCAGCTGATGCTATGGTTGTCGGAGGAAAAGTACAGCGACAGGGTAAGGGGAAATATTTGCGCAAGGTCGTTTACCTCGAAATGCTGAGATTTCTTAGAGCTTTGAGGGCCGTGACATGCTCTGAGGCGATGAACCATCATTATGCTCTGCGACAACTCATGCCAAATAGTGTGAGAATGTTATTTCGCAAGAAGAGGGCTACACTGCACGCAAACGGAGAACTGTAACCGTGCATCGGGATCTGCAAATGTCAACGGCAGCACATAAGTTAGTTCTGAACCGCTGGGCTGCTTTCGCCCTGTACTGAGATGCCGCATATAGTGCATAGAGATTTTAGCACTTGCTGGCAGCTTTCTTACACTCGCAAAATAATTGTACTTTGGAAAGGCTAGAAAATATGAGTAGCATTGGAGAGGTGGCGGTCTCTTTCTGACTGAAGCGTATCGTTCTCTCAATTGAGTAGCGATATTTTACAATTTAGTCCCAGTCAACAGCTCAGCTAGCAGGGCCATGGTTTATTGCTCCGTTTCTAAATTTAACAACTTCCAATTATCAATCTGAATGTAGTATGGTAAAGGCAATGCATTAGGTTATTCCCCCTTATTATGCCTCTAAACGCACTCGAAATTTAGGTTGCATCGCAAAAGCGTCGAAACACAAAGTACAGTTCGCTCCGGCTGAATGCATGTGCTACAGAAAGCATCTAGTTCATGTGAAATCGCCCGAAAACTTCCTGGCAAGGCACAGAATTCAAGGAGCCGGCCGCTAGTGTCTTTTAGGCGGCCGCTACGCGAACAGCTAGCCCAGCGATGAGAAATGAAGAAGAGGACTATAGGAGCAGGAGTTTACATGAAACGGAAAAAAACTTATGGGTCACCATTAAGCGGCTGTGGATCACTTCACAGGCTGGACAGAACAGCGTTCTGGTTTACCAGCGAGCAAGGATGTTCATTACGATAAGTGACGGTGGTGATCTAGCGCATGAATGTATCTCAGACAATCCTATTGCAATCGGCGACCTGCCGGCGAGCGCCAGTAAACACAGATTATACCCTCATTTACATGAACCCGACATCGGCGAGCTCAGTCAAAAGATCGAGTTTAGTAAGGTCAACCCAACTCGGAGACTGTCTGATAACGTGATCTGGAAGCGAGCGACTCAACTCACGTTGCGCGCACCGCGAGGCATGACCGCGCGAGTACTAAACCGGCTTCGAATTCTGTTTTCCCTGCAGAAAATGCTTTCACCAAGCCTGTAAGAGGATTAAGTGTAATTTGCGGAGGGGGCTGAGACCCGACCAACCTTTGAGGCCAAGCTGAGGGGTCGTGTTCAGTAGACTACCCTACCGGACTCGGCAGCGTTTATATGAACCCAGGAACCGGTTTTCAACTCAACACGACCCTGCCGGGGTCATGTGAACGCCGCTTATGAATTTCGACGTAACTTCTTATAAACATTCACGTGAACGTTACCCTAATCCTGCAGAAGAGAGATTTACAACTTTCTCAGAAATTGGTAGCCGTAGAATTCGTGCTGGTCAGGACTATTGAGAAGTTACCTTTCATTGGAATTCTAGACATCTCGGGATTCTCCACTGTATTTTGGGAAATTCTGGATGATGAATATGTCTTGTTCGAAAAGTCCTCAAAACCAGCATTATCATGAACAGTAGCCTTTATACGCCATAAATCATAAGACTGACTACGCCCACAGCAGGTAAAAGGCCTCTACCATGTCTCTCCTATTAACCCTGTCCTTTGCCAGCTGCGGCAACCGTTTACCCGCGAAATTCTTAACCTCATCCGCCCATCTATCTTCCTGCCGCCCCTGCTACGCAGCTCAGTGACCAGCGGTTATTTTGCTTTTCTATTAAGTGCCCTGCCGAAGTATATTTCTACGTGTTGCTTGCGACTAGGATGCCAATAAGCCGCTGAAAATAAGTTGAAAATCTGTTTTGCAGCGATATCCTGTATTCCTCTACTTTCCCTCTTTTCGGTAGCTCGGTATTGGGCGTCCGCTTCACTTATTTATTTTGGTCCCTCTACAGGTCTAAGCTAATTTGTGACCTTACCATTCTTTAGCCATTTCAACACACCTTTGCGAGGACATCCACATCCTGAACGATGCGGGGTTGAGCGCATAGCATGAAGTCTATTTCATTTTATTCTCACCATTGTGGCTCTTCCACGTCCAATTCCAGCTATTTTTTTTCCAGAAGAAGGCATTCATGATCCGTAAATTATTTTTCTCTGTGAAATTACTAATAACTCCCCTCTGCTATTCCTATAGGTTATGCCAAAGCCGCGAACAGCCTGGTATCCGGCCTGCTTCTTGCCTACCGTCGCATTAAAATCGCCCATGAGAGTACATCGCTAATCAACGATAGCACAGTACCTGCCCGCCCCTTAGTACTGTATACGCCTCATCTATCCTCCCTACCTCACTAAGCTGTATGACATCCCATTTAATACCCGCTAGTTCCTCGAACTGCACTGCTAGTCTAGCCTCACTGGATAAGGTTCCAGCGCTAAACGTTTGCAGGTTCAGTTTGCAGGTTCAGTTTCCAGTTTCCTGTCCAGAGCCAGAGATTCTTATCACCCTCCGCTGAGTCACAGGTCTGACAGCCGCCTTGGTCAGTTGCTCCGCAGGGGCTGCGGAGCAAGTGAGAGTTAATTGGTTTGTTCACAGAAGGTTGTGGACAAGTAATACATCAGAGTGGCCAAATCCTGCTCTGGTGATGGAGTGCGTTGTTGGTTCATGGCCCCCCAGATCAGGCTGCACGAGAGAGCTGGTTCTGCAATTCTATCGACACGCGGAGTTATTTCTTTCAAACCAGGTGAAGAATTTCGTTCACCAGAATTCAAACCTCGGCCCTCTTGCACTTATAAGCCATATAATCCATGTGTAGTTAGCGCTTTTCGGAGAAAATATTTATGCAATGGGGGTGTAAAGGTGTTTATTCGAAGCGCAGGTTGGTTGGCGTTGGTCGAAGAGGGACACGAAGGACACACTCACAGGCGTCACTCAAAATCCCGGCTGGCCTTCGTCTACCCCTTCACTGCACTGCTCTAACTGCACCCGGTCGGTCCCATTACGACTGTAAGATCAAACTTTGCGAGGAAAGTCATTACAGCTCCCCCCCCCCCCCCCCCCCCCCCCCCAGGGGTATTCCTAACATGACTCTAACTTGCGCAGCAGCCAAACGTAACGGCGAGCGCTATTGCATCCGTTTTGTACACTGAGAAAAAAAAGCATGGGAGAATCTGTTTTCAGAGGAACCCAAAACAAGAATTATGCCGACAGAAGCCCAGCGTACGGTAGACAAGTCACAGCGCGTTGACGCCCTGGAGGCATCTGGGCAAAAAAAGAAAATGTGAATAGATGCATACACAAGGCCACCCAATAAGAAATGTTGGCAACGGAGAGAACAAAAATGAAGCAAAAAGTTTCCGTTTTTCTCGAATTAAGGAAGGTGTTAATAATCAATTCGGCTATTCATGTTTCCTTCACATTATCGTAATGACCGGCCGTTGGAGCTTTTTTCAGAAAGGAAAACATTCTCTGAAGGTAACACCTCCTCAAGATCTCCTGAACTTTGATCATGTGTCTGTGTATAGTGTCAGCTATTATAGCAAGAGACAAAGAGGCGTCACAAGGCTCTGAATTTTATTAGTCCTAGCTTATCTTGAATCCTGCTTGCCTGCATTGCTTTCGTCGCTTATCTATATTTATACTCATTCAGGCAAAATTCCGATACATTTGCTAGTGCGAGATATGGTCTTGTGTGCGCTGGTTATTTTTTTACCAGGTATTTATTTCTCCATTACTTATCTTTCACCTCTGTCGCTTCTGATATTGGAGAAAGACCCAGCAGAAAAGCTCAAAGGACACTCAGCCTCTAGAGTCTCTTCGTTGGTCGGTCCTTTATTATATCACTGAGATGGTTATACACGCATGCTAGCTGGCTGCTAACTTTTGGTTTCTTAATGAAACCGACAAGAGCACAAAATCGTAAGATTATGATAGGGATGAAAGATCTTGTCTCATGTTGCAAAGGCGTAGCCTTTTACTATGGAAAAAACGATAATCTTAGAATTTGCAAGCGCATGAAGTTGGGCTAGTTCGTTTTCCATTGAAGAGAATTTATCACTAATACGGTACACAAGACGGGACAGCCGACGAGACGAGCGCTACTAACTGAATCTTTATTGCAGACAAGGCAAACAATAAATATTATTAGTTGCAAACATTCGAAAAAGCACACATAAGAAAAGATAAATAAAGCTTCGGTGGGTAGTAGCGTTCACGCTTCGTGTTGTTCCTTCTCGTGTGACTTTTGGACTTCAATTTTATAATGTTTATTGGGCATTGAAAATTGCATAAATAAAGTTTATGCGGCATCTCGAAGTGAAAACTACACATTATCGTATCACACCAAGTGACCACGGCGTCGAAAAAAATTACTTACAGCTTGTCAAGTGGACGTGTTTACTTCAGGAGTATTTCTCATATTATTATATTATATTATATATTACATAATATCATTGTAATATAGTGTTATAGCATATTATAATATATAATTGTACTATATAACGACTTTATGTTCCTTCGACCGGCTCCTTCCATGAAAAGAAACGCTCTCTTCTCAGTGCCAATGCAATGCCTTGAAGTTGTATCACATAATGGCGCCAAACTGTTAAGCATTTCTGTCTTGAAGAGGTAATCGCGGTGCACTAAAAATGCCACCGGCGATGAGTACATTACTTTGCCGTAAGAGGTTCAGGTGCGAAAAATATAATGCACACTAGTCTATTGTAAAGCTCTGTGGCTACTGTCTGGCGGCTTCTGCAATAGTTGTTGGCTTATCACTTTTTCCGACGTGCGATCGCTATCGTGATCGCTGGTCATACTTTCCGTACCGTTAGGATACGTAGTAACGGCCGCGTCTACTGATCTGAACATTGTTGGCATAAATTTTCGGAGCTTTTCTTACAAAACCGCTGCGGAATTGGCACCTAGAAATTCTCCTTTAAAAATTCAGTTGTCTGTCTGTTTTAAGCATGTTGGTGACTGATATAGCTGCATTCTTATGAACAAAGCAAGCTTGCATTACTTCACAAAACAACAGAATTGTAGGGTTCGTTGCCGTAGGTCAACAAACTCTCTGGGTAGATGAGTGATGCGCGGGGCTCCTCTTCATGAAATTCATATTAAATTCTCGCTGGCTTTTCTAAGCAAGTGAATGCACTCTACAAAAAGGTTCCTTAAATGTATAAGAGCTAGAACTTGTTTTATAAGCCGGCAGAAAACGACCTCGACGGAAAAAAATCTGCATCACGGGAAAGCATAAGCATGAAATGGAGATAAAGAAAACATTGTAAAATTTAGTTTAATTCCGGAGCTTGAGCAATATAGGTTATTTTTCTCGGAGTCAGAAGGCGCAAAGACAGCGCTGCTGCGCGGACTGGTATGCAGTATGATTACAGATGCCTAAGCATTCATGCACTTATCGCATACGCCGAAGCAGAAAAGCGGTATACTTACATAATGCAGCCAGGTAGTGAAGCATGATTTCACTGCTCCCGCGCGGTCCTCAAAGATAGCAGTCGATAAAAATTTGCCTCAGACACGTCATTTATTCCTTAGGGCCGAACATTCTGGGGATGTTATTTGGCAACATGAACTCACGACTGTATACCTAAGCGGTGGACGGTAACTAGTCTCCGGCTAAGTACTTGTACACGGACAACCATGCGGCCGCCATTGTCCTGCACACCACTCTTGTCGCCCCAGTACTTTGGCGCTGCTTGTAGAGCATCGGCAAGTATGCACTACCGGTAGCTTTCCTACAAACGAAAATATTCCTATAAAGATGCGCCATCCGACCTTCTTTAATCAACGTTGTTACCATAGCTTTTAATGAAGTTTAATTTCTCTGGAACCCAGACGACGATTTCCATTCTATGCTGCTGGGTATTTTTCAAAATGGTGTATCATTTTATGTACGTAATAAATTATTGCAGGTTTGCCATTTTTGTCGACCTTATTGCTCGTAGTCGTTTTTCACCCTTTAAGAGCTTCAAGCAATCCTCTGCAACAGAGCTAATAATGATGCCCGGAAATCATCACGCAAGATGAAAAAAAACTGCATGCCGCATTTTGGAAAAACAGTGCACTGGCTCGAAGCAAACATAGGAAACGCACAAATGTAGCAAAGCCCTATTATGCCGCCAGCACACAAGAGAGTTGCGTGAGCGCGCTGCCAGTAGAGTTGAATCTTGCCAAGATAAGGTTTATAAAATGCCAGCCAACCGCACATGATAGAAGATAAAAGATGAAAAAATTGTCACAGGCGAGCGCTTTTCCAGTGGTAATGCCCGGATTGCATTTTTTCATAAAAAACAGTTTTGGCTTTAAATGGTTTAACGACCCAAAGCTACTCACACTATGAGGGACGCCGTTGTGGAAGGCTCCGGATAATTTCGACCACCTGGTGTTTTTTTCTTAATGGGCAATGATATCACAGAGTACATGAGCCGCGGAAATTTCCCCTCTATCCAAATGGGACCGCCGCTGCCGGGATCGAACCCACACATTTCGAGTCAGTAGCCTAGCAACATAACAACTCAGCTACCTCGGCGGCGTTTTTTTTTTTGCGTAATTGGTTGTATTTACAGATCCAAAGACAACTTAGACACCTTCTATACCGCGATCTGAAAAAGAACTTCCAGTCTCATTTAAAAGCGCTGCCGCGGTGGCTCAGTGGTTATGGCGCTCGGCTGCGGACCTTAAAGACGCACGTTCGATCTCAGCCGGGGCGGTCTAATTTCGATTGAGGCGAAAATCTGGAGGCCCTGACTGTGCGATGTCAGTGCACGTTAAATAACCCCAGGTGGTCAAAATTTCCGGAACGCTTCGCTGCGGCGTGCCTTATGGTCTCAGTCGCTTTTGGACGTTAAACCCACATATATTATAAACCATCTTATGAAACCAGTTGTCATTTGCACGCTTGTCTTGCGGTCGTTGTTTTGCGCCATGTAGATTTCTACTGGTAGCAGTGTTGGATCCATCCCCTTTTACAACCAACTAGTACCAATCGCCGCCCTACTTTTGCACTTGTTCTTGATGATGAATCTGCAATTAATGCTACGTTGCCGTCGACTAACAGAGCACCACACTTCTTAATGATCCATAGCCCGACACAAAAGGATAAATGCAAATACAAAAGGTTTGTTGTTTAATTCACTCTGAAACGCACTGGTACGCACCATTACAACTCCCTTAATAGTAGTCCCCACCTAAATGTTTGATTCAAGCAAGAATAAACTCAGGAAAATGTTGCTGCTTGCATTTGGTCTCGTTTTCACTGGCGTGGTCCACGTCCCGCCTTTTGTTGTGTTGCGTTTATCTTCGCTGACGCTCGAGAATATTCGAGAAGGTCGCATTTGATTTGTAGTTTTCTTTTACAGGAGCAATATAACAGGTAGGTTTTTTGCAGACGCAAGAAGAGCAGGCGCCCCTGTCATGTGCCGAGGTAGGCATTTTTTGTGTTTGTTCTGTTGCTTTTTGTGCCACGCGTCACCATGTGGCCAACGAGGCACTAAGTCATGTATTGTCCTTTACTCGTGCCTTGACCACAAGCCTAGCTATGCCGCGTGCTAGGAGAGACGCCATACTTTTTTAATCATTTACCACTCTGCTTTGCGCGCCGAGTACTTAAAACGCGCGAAAAAGCCGGATACCTTGTCGTTAACCGCAACCTGCTTAAAACGCAATTGGCATGGACACAAGCCGAGAGGTAGCGGTTCGCAACTCGGAGTACCGAGATGTCGGCAGTCTTCGTGGCATCACCGGTTGTGCATTAACCAAATTTTTCCGTGATCTATGCTTTAGAATCAATGCCTTGGTCACCTACCCTGCGTGATCCGCGAATAAGTGATATATTAGTTGTAGCTGATTTTTTTTACACTTTAAGGGATACAAAAGGTCCCTCTTCACTCATGCACCCTACTTGTGTGCAGGGGGGGGGGGGGGGGGGGATTTGTGAGTAAATCGCGGTAATGCATATATACAGGTAAACATGATCTTTTCCTCATTTCTCTTCAAAAATACATGTTTCTAACTGCAAAGTTTTATTGATTAATTAGTGCTAGTACTGCTTCGTGCTTCTATTTCGCGTTTAATGCAGACTAAAAGGAAATAAATCGTGCTTTCAGTATCAAAGTTTCTAAACTGTTTCCTCCTAGCCGCCAGCCAAAGGCAGCACGGCGTCAGGATGGGGATATGTGTCAGGACAACTGCTTTATGATGCTTTCAGCAAGCAGCTCCAAAACTAGACAGTCGGTTGCATGAGCCAGGGTTACTGAAACAGATCAAGACTGCTCTCTGCTTAAAAAAATACGGGTTCGATCTCGGTCGCGGCAGTCGCATTTCGATGGAGGCTAAATTCTAGAGGCCAGTGTACTGTGCTTTGTAAGTGCATGTTAAAGAACCCCAGGTGGTCGAAATTTCCAGGGTTCATTACTAAGGCGTCCCTCATAGCCTGACTACCTTTTAAACGTTAAACCCCCTAAACGAAAACCGTAAACGAATTGTATTTGCATCAACTTCCTCAAAACTCATAAAAGTGGAGATAAAAAAAAATTCTCCGCCAAGACTACCTCAGTGTTCGACTGAACAGCGTTAGCTATGGGAGTTTCATGTGTTTACATCGGTGTGCTCAGCAGACGTGGAGAAGACCAATACAAAACATCCGCGGTTGTTTTCTTTAAATGACATGCCAGGTCATTTAACACCACTTCGAATACTCTGCGTCAAAAGCGCCCCTCCACCCCATTTAATGCAAGTGGTGGTCCTGGCGGGGTCCCACTTCGATGGCCGCTATACTGGCATGTATATAAGGGGTGAAAGTATAGGAATTAATTAAGGTGCCGTGCGCCCTCTGTTGTTACGTAATATAGTGCGGTCAGGTGGTAACCCTTTCGTCCATTTCACCTTCATTGCAGTCAGACGCGTTCTTGACGAACGTAAGTATTAAGAACTAACGCTCTTAAAAAATGAACAGACGCTGAGGCAGCGGTCGAATATCGATAGTTGACACAACTAACATAGGTTGCCGGTTTGAATCTCTGCCCCGAGCTAGACTTTAATTGAACTGGTAAATTTATGCTGCACGAAACGCGAAATCGTACGTATGCCAGCACCCCGAGCACTCTGCGACAAATCGTTGAAATGATAGTTCTTGACAAGAGCGCAAATATTTCACAGATTCACTATCGCCTTTATGTCTCCTTTAATATCTAAAACAAACTGCCATGCCATTGTTACGTCAAAAGGAGAACTCAATTATTGCCCCAAAAGCGATAGATAAAATCACCGCATAACAAGAATGCTGTTATATATATATATATATATATATATATATATATATATATATATATATATATATATAGGCATCGTTTTACTGTTAGCATTACGCGTCGTCGTGAAATTCAGTGCAACAAGTTAAGCTTGCAATTTTTTTTTATTTCCATATCCAGCTTGGTCTGAGCTATTATAGCTCTTCACCTCTTCTGATTAAGCTGATTACGCAGAATTATCTCGGTATGTCGACACTAGATCTTAGACTGTTATAACTACAGTTCTCAGTGCCAATGTTATAACAATCGGTCTTTGCAAGGTGTCCTCAAGATCCACACAAATTCTCACCCTGCATTGTTCACGACCCGCCCCGCGGTGGCTCAGTGGTTAGGGCGCTCGGCTACTGATCCAGAGTTCCTGAGTTCGAACCCGACCGCGGCGGCTGCGTTTTTATGGAGGCAAAACGCTAAAGGCGTTCGTGTGCTGTGCGATGTCAGTGCATGTTAAAGATCCCCAGGTGGTCGAAATTATCCCGGAGCCGTCCACTATGGTACCTCTTTCTTCCTTTCTTCTCTCACTCCCTCCTTTATCCCTTCCCTTACGGCGCGGTTTAGTTGTCCAACGATATATGAGACAGATACTGCAGTCATTTCCTTTTCCCAAAAACCAATTAATATTACTATTATTGTTCGCGATTTGGTCCTGAGCTCCTAACTCCTTTACAGAATACGTTGGTTGCGTTGTTTACCGGGCCCGTCCGACAAATCTCATGCCTTTCTTCTCATTTCGCTGCCTTCGGTTTTTTTTTTTTCAAAGCAGTAGTAGCAGATCCTGCGGTTATTCTTTTCTTCAGAAGAGAGCAATACCAGACACTATTTCCTCTCTCTTTCTGGCCTTAGATTGCCGTTTTTTTTTAAATAGGTAATTTAAGAGCTATTAATACTCCACATTTGGAGCACTGGGCACGATACATGTTCTTAAACACGTAGATTAGGCAGCGCATTGGTACGTAAACAAATCCACCACTGCTTCTATGTTGCTGTTTTTGATAGAAATTTCAAAAAGAAGATAAACACATTTGATGGCCCCAGTGAGTCACATGGATGTCTGTTAAAACTTTGATGTCGAGCTTGTCGGTTTTGAAACAAGATGAATGGTAGCAGCGCAAGAACAGAAATTTCTCTTTTGCAACACAGCCGAAGAAAGACACGAGACGAGCCCTCGTGTTGTATCTTTTTTCACCTATGCCTCTAAAAAATAAATTTGGTTCTCGTGCTGTTCCCGTTCATCACTGAACAAATACCACCTGAAACTTGTTCAGAAAAGTCGGAGACAACCGCGTACATTCACTGGGGCCGCCAACAACGCTTATGCGCCCAGTAAAAAGCCACAGGGCGTTTCGAATGGTCAACACAAATGCGGAGCCATCCTCCCCCCCCCCCCCCCCCCCCCAAACACACACACCTGGAAAATTGTTCGAGAGGTTGATCAGGTCGCCATGTGAATACCTACACATCTTCTAAATATATTTCTTTTTTTTATGGTCATCTTCGTGGACCATAAATATTGTTGTTCGCCAACGAGGTTGCAGAATAGGGTTTCAGGATTTAACGTCCCAAAGTGACTCAGGATAGATTTCAGACAACTTTCTACTGGTCCAACTAAATACATTTGCTGAGTCTTTATAAGAAAACCCTAGAGCTGTGTATTCCCGTGATAGCAGGATTTATCGGGGACTGGCGCAAGATTTTATATCATATCAGCTAATCTTTGAAGCCTTGCGGTTTATATTTTAGGATGACACATCGGCACATTGCGAATTGTATAAAATTATTCCTTTGAAATTAATCTGTCATGCTTGAAGAAACCTTCACATAAATACACGTATTATTACTGCATTTTCCTGTAGCCCCATAACGTTTTACACAGTCAATCTCCATCAGACTCTGCATACTAGACAGAATAAGGTTTTTTGCGTATTTATGGCGATTGTATTGATACATTCTCCGTCGCAGACTGAAAGAGAGCTTATTCTGTAGAGGTGTTTGCTTCGACATAACAATCAACACCACAAGTGTTCTAAGCCGACACAACTGAATACTGAATACAAGCGTCCATGGCCCCGTGTAAAAAACGTGGAAGCTAGAGCTGGAATTTCAAAACTTTTTGCTTTGTCACCTAGAACGCTATCCCTTTTGCTTTGCGCTGTGAGGTTACGTTCCTTTAATAATTATCACAGTGGTTAATTCTCGTTTGTATGAAGAAACTGCTGCGCAGTAATGGATGCGTAGAAAGTGTGTGAACAACCACCACGCTTTGTAACGGCGATCAGACGAGCTGCCACAGCTGTAGTTATGTTTGTCGCTTGCCAGTTGTGAAAGTCAGCAACTTTGACTACGCAAGCTTGCAATGCGATGTCTTTCGACTTGTAAATGCCCTGGCGGCAATCCTTTACAAATAACAGTAGTCATGTATGGGTGCTATTAAAGCTTTTCTTCCGGTGCGTTTTAGGGTTTGTAATATCTTTCCGGAAGGTAAATTTTCTCTGCTGGTGCCGCAAGAGCATTCCGATTAAGCCGACTGCATTGCACGTGAGGTGTTCATTTCTTATGTATAGTGGTTGCGCTGAACCAATTTAAACAAGAGAAGCAAGGCGGAACATGCGCAAAGTTGGCAGCACGTATTATTTGCATACATTTCCAGAGCAGGCGCAGGATAGTATCTGAGTTAAACAAATTCAATGCAGAAAGAAAAGCAATCTAATCCGCAATGCTTCAAACACAATAACTGCAATATTATACACCCCTATTTACGGATCGTTGACGCGGTCATATGGATCATATGGCTTATAA
The DNA here is from genome assembly GCF_052857255.1 of Amblyomma americanum. Taxonomy (NCBI): domain Eukaryota; kingdom Metazoa; phylum Arthropoda; class Arachnida; order Ixodida; family Ixodidae; genus Amblyomma; species Amblyomma americanum. Next base: position 100,593,738 of record NC_135500.1, read on the forward strand.
GTGCAAGAGGACCGAGGTTTGAATCCTGGTTAACGCAATTCTTCACCTGGTTTGAAGGAAAGAACTCCGCGTGTCGATATAATTGCAGAACAAGCCCTGTAGTGCAGCCTGATCTCGGGGGCCATGAACCTACAACGCACTCCATTACCAGAGCAGGATTTGGCCACTCTGATGTATTACTTGTCCACAACCTTCTGTGGACAAACCAATTAACCCTCACTAACTCCGCAGCCCCTCCGGAGCAACTGACCAAGGCGGCGATCAGACCTGTGACGCAGCAGAGGGTGATAAGAATCTCTGGCTCTGGACATGCCGCCATTGGAAACTGAACCTGCAAACGTTTAACGCTAGAACCTTATCCATTGAAGCTGGCCTAGCAGTGCTGTTCGAGGAACTAGCGGGTATTAAATGGGATGTCATACAGCTTATTGAGGTAGGGAGGATAGATGAGGCGTATACAGTACTAAGGGGCGGGCATGTACTGTACTATCGTAGATTAGCGATGTCCTCTCGTGGGCGATTTTAATGCGACGGTAGGCAAGAAGCAGGCCGGAGACCAGGCTGTTCGTGGCTTTGGCATAACTTATAGGAATAGCAGAGGGGAGTTATTAGTAATTTCACAGAGAAAAATAATTTACGGATCATGAATGCCTTCTTCCGGAAAAAAAAATAACGAAGAGCACATGGAAGAGCCACAATCGTGAGCATAAAATGAAATAGACTTCATTCTATGCACTCAACCCGGCATCGTTCAGGATGTGGACGTCCTCGGAAAGGTATGTTGTAATGACTACAGAATGGTAAGGTCACAAATTAGCTTAGGCCTGCAGAGGGAACAAAATAAATTTGTGAAGCGGACGCCCAATTACGAGCTAGCGGGAAGAGGGAAAGTAGAGGAATACAGGATATCGCTGCAAAACAGATTTTAAACTCTAACTGAGGAAGGCGATCTTAATATTCAATCAATGAACGCTTTTGCTAAAGCTGTCACTGCTATCATTACGCAGAGCGCAGTAGAAGTAGTGGGCAGGATTTTGAGACAAGAAACCGGCAAGCTATCTTAATAAAAAAAAATCTGATTAAGAAACGCCAAAGCATGAAAACATCTAACCCAACGGACAGAATCAAACAGGCAGAGCTATAAAAGTCAATAAATGTTCACAAGGTAGCCGACATAAGGAAGTTTAATATGGCGGAAATCAAGGATGCGATAAACAACGGAGGTAGCCTAAAAGCAGCGAAGAGGAAACTAGGCACAGATAGAAATCAGATGGATGCGATAAAAGAAAAAGAGGGCTATCCCATTAGCAGCATGGATAAGATAGAGTAGCCGAAGAGTTTTACTCAAATCTTTAAGAGTAGCAATGTAATCAGAACAATAATGAGTGAGGCAGTAGCGCTCAGCAATGGGACATCCCGCCAGAAACGAAAGAGGAAGTAAAGAAAGCCTTAGTAGAAACGCAAAAGGGGAAGCAGCTGTTGAGCATCAGGTAATCGCAGATCTCGTGAAGGACGGAGGTGAAATTGTGCTAGAAAATCTAACCACCCTCTATACGCAATGCCTTATGACATTGAGTTTACCGGAAGCTCACAAGACGCTAACATGATCTTAATTCACAAGAATGAAGACGTTAAGGACATGAAAAATTATAGACCGATCAGCGTACGGTCCGTTGGCTGCAAGGTACCTGCTAAGGCAATCGCAAATAGAATCAAGTCAACCTTAGACTTTAAATAAGCTTACGTAGCGCATATTCGACAATCAACCATATTCACAGTATCAATCAGGCGATAAAGAAATGCGCGGAGAATAACCAACGCACATATATATATATATATATATATATATATATATATATATATATATATATATATATATATATATATATATATATATATATATGTATATATATATATATTAGCAGACAAGGTAAAGGAAATGAGGGGCTCGCTTTGACAAACCTATGAAGGGAGCCAACAGTCACCGTAACCAAGATGCTTAGGGGAATGTTTAATTTGTTTTTTTTTTAATGTGTAGTGCTGATCAGTAAGATAATAATACTTAGATTAATCTATCGCTTAAAGAAAATTACTTATAAAGCAGCAGAAGAAACAACCATGCCGCCGGTGGGATCCGAACCAACGACATCGGAATATCGCGTCCGGTGCTCTTACCAACTGAGCTACGGCGACGGCTGTCCAATCTGCTTCTCTCGTGAGAGTGTTCACCAGTGTTCACCTTGAGAGTGTTCACCAGCGCCACCCTCGTCCATAGCGGCGGACGTTGCACGTCCTGTATTACCGCGAGTGTCACGTGGAACGTTTCTTCTGCTGCTTTATAAGAAATTTTCTTTAAGCGATAGATTAATCTAAGTAGTATTGCCTTACTGATCAGCACTACACATTAAAAAAACAAATTAAACATTCCCCTAAGCGCCTTGGTTTCGGTGACTGTTGGCTCCCTTCATGAGTTTGTCAAAACGAGCCCCTCATTTCCTTTGCCTTGTCTGCTAATAGCTTAACGAGGGTCTCGGTTCTGGCAGTCCTGATGCCATAGGTAGCATAAGAGGGCTCTCGCACAGTTTCCGCCCCCGCCGTAAGATGACGTTCCACGTGACACTCGCGGTAATACAGGACGTGCTACGTCCACCGCTATGGACGACGGGGGCGCTGGGGAACACTCTCAAGGTTCGCTTACACCAAATAAACATAAATACCCACGAGAGCAGCAGATTGGACAGCCGTCGCCGTAGCTCAGTTGGTAAGAGCACCGGACGGGATATTCAGAGGTCGTGGGTTCGGATCCCACCGGCGGCATGGTTGTTTCTTCTGCTGCTTCATAAGCAATTTTCTTTAAGCGATAGATTAATCTAAGTATTATTGTCTTACTGATCAGCACTACACATTAAGAAAAAACAAATTAAATATGCCCCTAAGCACCTTTGTTTCGGTGACTGTTCGCTCCCTTCATAAGTATATATATATATATATATATATATATATATATATATATATATATATATATATATATATATATATATATATATATATATATATATATATATATATATATATATATATAGAGAGAGAGAGAGAGAGAGAGAGAGAGAGTTCATTGATTACGAGACAGCATTTGACGCAGTGGTAACCTCAGCAGTCATGCAGGCATTGCGGAATCAGGTTGCATAAGAGTCATGATAAAATACTGGAAGACATCTGCAACGACTGCATAGCTACCATAGCCTTTCATAAAGTCAGCAGTGATATTGCTATAAGGAAGGGTGTCAGGCAGGGAGACACGATCTCGACAATGCTAATCTCGGCCTGTTTACAGGAGGTGTTGCTAGGCCTGCATTGTGAACAGTCGGGGTGAAGAATTAATGAAGAATACCTAAGTAATTTGCGATTTGCTAATGATTTTCTCTTTCTATGTCAATCAGGAGATTAACTGCAAAGCACGGTCGATGAGTTAGACAGGAAGAGCGAAACAATGGGCCTCAAAATGAACGTCCAGAAAACCAAGGTAATCTTCAATAGACTCGCAAGAAAACGCCAGCTAACAATTGGTAGCGACTTGCTGGATTTGACATTGTGCTGTGCGATGTCAGTGCCCGGAATAATTTCGACCACCTGGGGATCTTCAACGGGCACTGACATCGTGTGCTGTGTGATCGATTTCAGTGCGTGTTAAAGATCGCCAGGTGGTCCGGAATAATTTCTACCACCTGGGGATCTTTAACGGGCACTGACATCGTGTGCTGTGTTATCGATGTCAGTGCCCGTTAAAGATCGCCAGGTGGTCCGGAATAATTTCTACCGCCTGGGGATCTTTAACGGGCACTGACATCGGGTGCTGTGTGATGCGAGTGCATGTTAAAGATCCCCAAGTGGACAAAATTATTCTGGAGCGTTCTACTATGTTACCTCTTTCTTCCTTCTTGAACCCCCTCCGTTATTCCTTCTCTTAAGGCAGGGTTCAGGTGTCCGCCGATATGTGGCAGATACTGCACCATTTCCTTTCCCCAAAAACCAATTCCCGATTTTTTTCGTATCCGTCCTCATGCACGGGCGAATCTTGGCGTCCGACATCAGCCCACGGCGTTTTGTGGTGCAGTTTGCTTGCTTCAATCTTCGGCCGGCTATATTTTCGCGCCTTGAGACAGAAAGCGAGCCTAATACACCTGTCGCACGGGGCTACTTCTCGGCCTTTGCCGTAAAGCTGTCTTATTGCACTAAAGGAGGAAAACCGAAAAGGAGCAGCGACGCTGCTACACGGCAAATCCAAAGGATCTACAACGCGGCCTCCGTGAATGCCAAAAGTCACCTCTGTGTGTGCAGCGGCGCTAGTAACATTATGAAATTAAAGCAGACGGTAGCACTTCAGCTAAGAGTGCTTTCGTTTATGTTGGAAAAAGTAGCTATCACGATAATAAACGAGCGTTCTGACGTTGAGAAACGAATATTTTGAAACAAAGCTTCTTTTTTTTTTTCATCGTTCTCGGTCCGACCACGGTAGGCGCACTTTTCCGTTCGGCTCGTCGTCGTGTTCGAGAAGCGTGCTTTGTTGCTTTTGCCTTTGTGCACACAAGCAAACTCAAAACATGCACACAACAAAGAGCAAATGAAGAAAAAACAGCAAAGCGAGATGCGCAAGCACGTGTGTGTCGATGCGGCTGCTGAAAAGCGTTCAAGTCCTTTCTTAGCAGTGTGGATGTCTTTAGTCATAGCCTCCTCTACGGTTAAGTGCACTGTAACGCAAAATTCACCATTAAATAAGATAAATTAGGTATTTTTTTGCGGTTTCAAAACTAAAAATTGCGTCAATTTTTTATTCTTTGAGCTTGCTAGCTGGCGCTTCCGTCTGGGTTGCTCCTTTAATGGGCCTGTCACACTAGGCCAACAGTCGGCCGATTCGGTCTGTCAAAACCATGTCGTCGTGATGTCTGGCTCTATGTCACACTGCGCCGACGAAAACAGTCGGCCGACTGTCGGCGTCGGCGCCATGTCACCCACAAGACGGCAGTTGGCTGATGGTCCGCCAACTCCCATGTCACACTAGCGAGACAGCGTGCGAGACCTCCCGCCGACTTGGCCTTTTCTCGTTCTCACTCTTTTGTCATTTCCTGCTATGCGAAATTCATGGGTCGGGACGCTTCATTTTTAACTCTTTTAAATAAATCCCACCATAGTAAAACAAACTCTTTAACAATCGTGATTATGAACCTAGGTTGAGGGCAGCCCAGTACTGAGCGGCACTTATTGCTGGGTCAGAAAGGCATGGCTCGAAAAATAAATTTAGTCGCTCGCGGGTAAACAGGACGGGGGAGATTATTTAAGGCTAAAATAATAAAAAGAAAAAAATTCCGGCCAAGCGGATTTGAACTCAGAACCTCTGGAATGCGAAGCTACTGCCATACCCACGACGCCTAGGAGAACAGAGTAATTTTCCTCCTTCAGAGATGCTGATAAGAAGCACTCCGCAGAGTTATACTCGCGACAGAAGTAAAGCAGGCGACTCATGTTCGAAAACTCGGCCGCCGCGATGCACCAGTCGCTGCTTGCGCATTGCAGCCCCACTGCAAGCAGGGACACACGGAGCAGCAAGCATCGTTGAGCCGCTCGACTCAAGCACTCGAGCTCAAAGTGTACGCTTTGCCACCCGCAGCGGTGTGATTACTGCTTGGCTTGGTGGTGAAGTTCGCACCAGAAAAGAAGAAATAGCCATATTATCAGAAAGACCGCCTGCTATACACGAGCACCGACAAAGCATGCTTGCGCTAGTAGCGAGCTTTCGGCAACGGCACCGCCCGCGGTCCCGCCAGGCGACGAACTGTGCTGCTGCCTGGCGCAGCGGACGCCGCTTCGCAAGTAGCCTGCGCTATATCTCTTAATATCGCTTGGCTGTTAACAGTATAATCGCACCATGAACTAAAATTATGGTCAATTTCCGCGACACCTTCGGCTGCGGAGCTAGTGGACCGCTGCGGGCGACAGGCGAGCCGGACCACAACGGCGGGCCAGCGGCAGCTTGCGGGGCGATTCTGGCGAGATATATTGCTCTTATCAAAGTTGTTGTTTTTACCAGCAACTCGGTGTTGATCAACGATCCTCAGAAATGATACATTTGTCACATTTTTCAGTCTCAGCGTTTATTGCTTACGTCAAAACAATCTTAAGCTGATTTTTATTACGGCGGCGGACGGGATCCATGCTGGCCTGCCGGTGAGCAGGCTCGGTTTACTTCACGTTCGCAAAAGAAGAAAAAAACGAAACAGCCATGCTATCAGAAAGGCCGCATGCTATATTCGAGCAACGACACCATGCCTGCGCAACAGCCGCGCTTTCGGCAACGACGACGCCTGCGGGAGCGCCAGGGCGACGAACTGCGCTGCTTCCCGGCTGCCGTACTCGTCGCTAAGCCTAGCCGGTTTCGCATCGATGCCGCAGCTCAGGGCTCTTTGGAACAAGCCTGCGCCGTAATAAAGAAACTTCTCTAGTCACCCCTTTACTGCCAACCTGTCCCATAATAAAATAAAGTTATGCACGATTTCCGCGACGCCTTCAGCAGCGGATCTAGCAGATGTCAGGCGAGCCGCACGAAGCAGCAGTAGCACTAGCAGGCGGCTATAGGATGAAATTTGCTTGTGTCGTAGTTATCACTTCAACCAGCAGCTTAGCATTGGCCAACGATCCTCAGTAATGATACCTTTTTGGACATTCATCTATCCCAGAGCTTGTTATGAACATAAACAAACAGTACTATAGCGAAATCGTGTTCGTGTCTCATGAATGTTTTTGCTCGGCGACCGATCTCGCGACGACACGGTCGGCAGACCGATTTTGTCGGCGTCGCGGGCGTCAAAGCATGTCACACTACGGAGACATCTGGTCGTCGGACGAGTTGGTGTCGTTGTCGGCCTAGTGTGACAGCTTGGTCTGCCACAGACAATGTCTGCCGACCGGGTTGGCCGATCTTTCGTGTCTTTGTCGGGTCGGCGTCGGCGGCGTGTCGGGCTAGTGTGACAGTGCCCTTAGCAACTTTAAGGCCGCTGACGGCCGCCTTTATTGCTACGGACCTTTATCGCAAAGGTCTCGACGCTTTGCCGTGTAAATGCGCGTCACGCGCCTTTGGGGCAAAGTACCTTAATTTCTAAGGCCTTGCAAGTGCCCGTGTGACAGGGGTATAAGAGCTTTATATGAGCTTTACAAATACATGACCACATTGACAAAGGGGGGCCATTCAGGTGCTTAATTAGAGGGGCATATAATCCGCATGCAAAGTTTAACTTTTGAAACATAACAGAAATTACAGTGGCCTTTTAAATAAGCAAATGTTCCTGTAAAATTCCTGCTAGGTTATTATTCTGGGAATCTACATGTGGACTATTTTTGATATTTACAGATTGATATTTTTAAACCCGTGAAAGATAAGTCGCTGTGTAGCGACCATTTGAACTACACTGCAAAGAGGACAATGTGAACATTTTGGAGTGAACTAAAAGACAACTAGTTAACTGAAATAACTCGTCAACTTTATATTGTCGACATTAGGGCTTAAGATTCTGGAGCGAACTTCAAGGCTTGCGATATCAACATTGACAGCGGTCATCAGCACTTCGGGAATTGGTACTGTGATTTAACAAAGAAGAGCATCACATTCCTTTAAATTCTTCAAAGCTCTTTCTGCTGGCTTCCTGGTGTTGCACATTCATAAAATGGCGCCCCTCGAATATCGAGTGACGGAAGTAGACGCAATTCGAATATTTTATGCTGTACACGAAAATGGCGTGATTTCAAGAGATACCACGCGGTGGGACACCGGTTATAAATACGTAACGCTGCAACGTAATTTACCAATTTTTCAAAAGCCTATTTTTGAAAGACCGTATTTCCAACCACAATACTTCGGTTTACTAAATGAGCGCTTGGGCATAGTAATTTGAATACAGCGAAGTTTGACTGAAGGCAATTGTTTTTGTAGGTCCCGTCAGCTATTTCAGCAAGGGCCAAGGAGGTGTCGCAAGGTACTTACTTTAATGGCTGTTTTTTTTACATGGTACGCTTGCCAGCAGTTACTTTTTTAGGGACCTGTCTTTATAATAAGACCAATATTGTGCTTTGTATTCAATCATTCAATTTATATTCATGTGTCGGTCACGTATTTATTTTTTTCCGCCAATTCTTAATCGCTTTCCTGTATCTGTTGAGCTATCGCAGAATAAAGCAACAGGAAATGCTGAAATTCTAAACAGGCGGAGGCGACCCTTTATTTACTTACGGCTCCTTTGTCGTTACACGAGGTTATGTAATTGTAATAAATCGTCCTGTACTCTTGTTTCTTAGAGCAGATTCTTAATTATTCCCTGTCTGTCTTCTGCACAGCGACAGTCTATTCGCCAAGCAAAACGTATGTTTAAGGTTGTGGTTTTAGATCAGTAGACTGTCTGGCTAAACCAGCCGCATGCGGGATAAAGATTGGGTGCTTTTCGCTGATTTAGGCTTGAATGTTATCGGCTTTCATTTACAGTTTAAATTCCTGAACAGAAACGCTCGTTCTATGCAAATATAAGGCAGATTCTCCAAAAATGGCGATACTTGGGCCTAGTAAGTGGTTCATGATGTTTCAATGCGCTCAACTTTTTACAGAACGAGGAGACAAAAGAACCAGACATAAGAACTCGCACTTTGTGCTGTTGTTGTGTCTTCTCGTTTTACAAAGAGTGAAGTCCGATGAACCATCAAGATTCCCAAAAGCTGGCTGCAAAATACGTTTGTATGTTAAGAAATACATTACGCGAAGATATGTAGCAGAAACGGGGAAGAAGAAAACTGCCTATAAAAAAAAGGTGTTCTTTCTCTAATTACCCAACAGCTTATGCTATTGTTGTCGGGGACTAAGACGCCGCGACAGGGTGGCGGCAAAAATATGCGCAAGATCGTTTACCACGAAATTCTTAGGAATTCAGAGAGTATTGAGGGCCGTGATTAAAGCAGATGAGCTTCCGTGACATGCTCTGAGGCAATCAACTACCATTATGCTCTGCGACAACCCATGCCAATTATTCTGAAAATGTTATTTTGCAAGAAGAGGGCTAGACTGCACGCTAACAGAGAACTATAATCATGCATCGGGATCTACAAATGTCAACGTTAGCACATAAGTTAGTTGTGCACCGCTGCACTGCTGTCGCCCTGTATTGAGATGCCGCATGTAGTGCATAGGGATTTTAGCATTTGCGGGCAGCTTTCGTGCAGTCGCAAAATAATTCTACTTTCGAAAGGCTAGAAAATATGAGTAGCATTGAGGAAGTGGCAGGCTCTTTCTGACTGAAGCGCGTCGTTCTCGAAATTGAGTTTCGATATTTTACAATTTTGTCTCAGTCAACAGCTCAGTTAGCAGGGCTATGGTTTAATGCTCCGCTTCTAAATTTAACAACTTCCAATTATATATCTGAATGTAGAATGGTCATGTCATTGCATTAGGTTCTTCCTACTTATTATGCCTCTAAACGCACGAGCAATTTAGGCTACACCGCAAAACCGACGGAACTCGAAGTACAGTTCACTCCGGCTAAATGCATGCGGTACAAAAATCATCTGTCAGGTGAAATCATAAAAAAACTTGCTGGTAGGGCACCGAATTCAAGGAGCCTGCCCCTGGCGCCCTTTAGGCGGCCGCTACGCCAAGAACTCAGCGATGAGAAATGGAGAATGGGTACTAGAGGAGCAGGAGTTAACACGAAACGAAGAAAGCACATGGGCCGCCACGCAGCGGCTGCAGCTCGCTTCGCAGGCTGGACGGAACATCATTCTGGTTTAGCCGCGAGCAATGATGTTCATAACAATAAGCAGATGGGCCGTCACGCAACGGCTGTAGTTCGCTTCACAGGCTGGACGGAACAGCATTCTGGTTTAGCCGCGAGCAATGATGTTCATAACAATAAGCACAAGGGCCGCCACGCAGCGGCTGTAGTTCGCTTCACAGGCTGGACGGAACAGAATTCTGGTTTAGCCGCGAGTAATGATGTTCATAACAATAAGCACATGGGAAGCCACGCAGCGGCTGCAGCTCGCTTCGCAGGCTGGACGGAACATCATTCTGGTTTAGCCGCGAGTAATGATGTTCATAACAATAAGCACATGGGCCGCCACGCAGCGGCTGCAGCTCGCTTCGCAGGCTGGACGGAAGATCATTCTGGTTTAGCCGCGAGCAATGATGTTCATAACAATAAGCAGATGGGCCGTCACGCAACGGCTGTAGTTCGCTTCACAGGCTGGACGGAACAGCATTGAGGTTTAGCCGCGAGCAATGATGTTCATAACAATAAGCATATGGGCCGCCACGCAGCGGCTGTAGTTCGCTTCACAGGCTGGACGGAACAGAATTCTGGTTTAGCCGCGAGTAATGATGTTCATAACAATAAGCACATGGGCCGCCACGCAGCGGCTGCAGCTCGCTTCGCAGGCTGGACGGAACATCATTCTGGTTTAGCCGCGAGTAATGATGTTCATAACAATAAGCACATGGGCCGCCACGCAGCGGCTGCAGCTCGCTTCGCAGGCTGGACGGAACATCATTCTGGTTTAGCCGCGAGCAATGATGTTCATAACAATAAGCAGATGGGCCGTCACGCAACGGCTGTAGTTCGCTTCACAGGCTGGACGGAACAGCATTCTGGTTTAGCCGCGAGCAATGATGTTCATAACAATAAGCACAAGGGCCGCCACGCAGCGGCTGTTCGCTTCACAGGCTGGACGGAACAGCATTGAGGTTTAGCCGCGAGCAATGATGTTCATAACAATAAGCATATGGGCCGCCACGCAGCGGCTGTAGTTCGCTTCACAGGCTGGACGGAACAGAATTCTGGTTTAGCCGCGAGCAATGATGCTCATAACGATGGATGGATGGATGGAAGGTAGGAGCATCCCCTTTGAAACGGGGCAGTGGTTGTTGCCACTATACTCAGTTTTTTCTTTTATTTTTGTTTACTCTGCTGTAAGTTGTTAATACAATTCGCTATTTTCTTTAAAAAAACGTCATCCTACACTTTAAAACTTATGTCACCTCTCTCCTTTTGTACCACCAATACTCCAATCGCTTTTTGCTAATTTCCACCGCAGATTTAGTTACATGACTATTGTTATCTCTAAACCATAAGGCCTCAGGAAGAGTGACTGTGCCTGCATCGACATCGGTATGGATACCATCGCATTTTAGGATGAGCTGTTCTATTGTTTCTACAGATTTACCACACACAGCACATGTGTCATCTTCTTCGTTAAATTTTTTTCTGTAGCTGCGCGTTCTAAGACACCCTGACCTAGCTTCAAAGAGGAGGGCACTGCCTCTTGAGTGATCATAAAACGTTTCCTTCCTGATCTGCCTTTTCCAGCATCAATATAGTTCTACACTATGTTTCTTTTCCATTGAATCTATCCAATTTTTACCTTCGACGTTTTTAACCTGTCGTTTAATGCTCTTTCTTTCTCCTCCTCGTCTCTGGAAAACTTACTGGCCAGCTTTCTAGTTCGTTTCAGCCACTGTGTGTTAACGCTCTTTCTGCACAGGTATTTAAATACCTTAGCTGGCCACCGGTTATCATCCAATTTCCTCATGCGTTCTTCGTATAGTACTTTACTCTGGGCTTCTCGTGCTTCGAACGTTGCCCAGCCCATATCCCCGTGTACTGCCTCGTTGGTGGTTTTCCTGTGGGCACCTAGTGTTAACAATAAGCACATGGGCCGCCACGCAGCGGCTGTAGTTCGCTTCACCGGCTGCAAGGAAGAGCATTCAAGATTAGCCGCGAGCAATGATGTTCATACCAATAAGGACATGGGCCGCCACGCCGCGGCGGTAGTTCGCTTCAAATGCTGGACGGAACAGCATTCTGTTAGCCGCGAGCAATGATGTTCATAACAAAAATCACATGGGTCGCCACGCAGCAGGTGTAGTTCGCGTCACAGGCTCGACAGAACAGCATTCTGGTTTAGCGGAGAGCAATAATGTTCATAACAATAAGCAAATGAGCCGCCACGCAGCGGCTGTAGTTCACTTCACAGGCTGGACGGAACAGCATTCTGGTTTAGCCGCGAGCAATGATGTTCATAACAATAAGCACATGGGCGGCCACGCAGCGGCTGTAGTTCGCTTCACAGCCTGGACGGAACAGCATTCTGGTTTAGCCGCGAGCAATGATGTTCATAACAATAAGCACATGGGCCGCCACGCAGAGGCTGTAATTCGCTTATCAGGCTGGACGGAACAGCATTCTGGTTTAGCCGCGAGCAATGATATTCATAACAATAAGCACATGGGTCGCCACGCAGCGGCTGTAGTTAGCTTCACAGGTTGGACGGAACAGAATTCTGGTTTAGCCGCGAGCAAGGATGTTCATAACAATAAGCGCATGGGCCTCCACGCAGCGGCTGTAGTTGGCTTCACAGGCTGGACGGAACAGCATTCTGGTTTAGCCGCGAGCAATGATGTTCATAACAATAAGCGCATGGGCCGTCACGCAGCGGCTGTAGTTCGCTTCACAGGCTGGACGGAACAGCATTCTGGTTTAGCCGCGAGCAATGATATTCATAACAATAAGCACATGGGTCGCCACGCAGCGGCTGTAGTTAGCTTCACAGGTTGGACGGAACAGAATTCTGGTTTAGCCGCGAGCAATGATGTTCATAACAATAAGCGCATGGGCCGCCACGCAGCGGCTGTAGTTGGCTTCACAGGCTGGACGAAACAGCATTCTTGTTTAGCCGAGAGCAATGATATTCATAACAATAAGCGCATGGGCCGTCACGCAACGGCTGTAGTTCGCTTCACAGGCTGGACGGAACAGCATTCTGGTTTAGCCGCGAGCAATGATGTTCATAACAATAAGCGCATGGGCCGCCACGCAGCGGCTGTAGTTGGCTTCACAGGCTGGACGAAACAGCATTCTTGTTTAGCCGAGAGCAATGATATTCATAACAATAAGCACATGGGTCGCCACGCAGCGGCTGTAGTTAGCTTCACAGGTTGGACGGAACAGAATTCTGGTTGAGCCACGAGCAATTATGTTCATAACAATAAGCGCATGGGCCGCCACGCAGCGGCTGTAGTTGGCTTCACAGGCTGGACGAAACAGCATTCTTGTTTAGCCGCGAGCAATGATATTCATAACAATAAGCACATGGGTCGCCACGCAGCGGCTGTAGTTAGCTTCACAGGTTGGACGGAACAGAATTCTGGTTGAGCCACGAGCAATTATGTTTATAACAATAAGCGCATGGGCCGTCACGCAACGGCTGTAGTTCGCTCCACAGGCTGGACGGAACAGCATTCTGGTTTAGTCGGAAGCAATGATGTTCATAACAATAAGCGCATGGGCCGCCACGCAGCGGCTGTAGTTGGCTTCACAGGCTTGACGAAACAGCATTCTTGTTTAGCCGCGAGCAATGATATTCATAACAATAAGCACATGGGTCGCCACGCAGCGGCTGTAGTTAGCTTCACAGGTTGGACGGAACAGAATTCTGGTTGAGCCACGAGCAATTATGTTCATAACAATAAGCGCATGGGCCGCCACGCAACGGCTGAAGTTCGCTTCACAGGCTGGACGAAACAGCATTCTGGTTTAGCCGCGTGCAATGATGTTCATAACAATAATCACATGGGTTGCCACGCAGCGGCCGTAGTTCGCTTCACATGCTGGACGGAACAGCATATTGGTTTAGCGTAGAGCAATGATGTTCATAGCAATAAGCGCATTGGCCGCCACGCAGCGGCTGTAGTTCGCTTCACAGGCTGGACGGAAACGCATTCTTGTTTAGCCGCGAGCAGTGATGTTCATACCAATAAGCGCATGGGCCGCCACGCAACGGCTGAAGTTCGCTTCACAGGCTGGACGAAACAGCATTCTGGTTTAGCCGCGACCAATGATGTTCAAATCAATAAGCGCCTGGGCGACCACGCAGCTTTGCAGTTCGCTTCACATGCTGGACGGAACAGCATACTGGTTTAGCGTAGAGCAATGATGTTCATAACAATAAGCGCATTGGCCGCCACGCAGCGGCTGTAGTTCGCTTCACATGCTGGACGGAACAGCATTCTGGTTTAGCGTAGAGCAATGATGTTCAGAACAATAAGCGCATGGGTCGCCACGCAGCGGCTGTAGTTCGCTTCACATGCTGGACGGAACAGCATTCTGGTTTAGCGTAGAGCAATGATGTTCAGAACAATAAGCGCATGGGTCGCCACGCAGCGGCTGTAGTTCTCTTCACATGCTGGACGGAACAGCATTCTGGATTAGCGTAGAGCAATGATGTTCAGAACAATAAGCGCATGGGTCGCCACGCAGCGGCTGTAGTTCGCTTCACATGCTGGACGGAACAGCATATTGGTTTAGCGCAGAGCAATGATGTTCATAGCAATAAGCGCATTGGCCGCCACGCAGCGGCTGTAGTTCGCTTCACAGGCTGGACGGAACAGCATTCTTGTTTAGCCGCGAGCAGTGATGTTCATACCAATAAGCGCATGGGCCGCCACGCAACGGCTGAAGTTCGCTTCACAGGCTGGACGAAACAGCATTCTGGTTTAGCCGCGACCAATGATGTTCAAATCAATAAGCGCCTGGGCGACCACGCAGCGTTGCAATTCGCTTCACATGCTGGACGGAACAGCATACTGGTTTAGCGTAGAGCAATGATGTTCATAACAATAAGCGCATTGGCCGCCACGCAGCGGCTGTAGTTCGCTTCACATGCTGGACGGAACAGCATTCTGGTTTAGCGTAGAGCAATGATGTTCAGAACAATAAGCGCATGGGTCGCCACGCAGCGGCTGTAGTTCGCTTCACATGCTGGACGGAACAGGATACTGGTTTAGCGTAGAGCAATGATGTTCAGAACAATAAGCGCATGGGTCGCCACGCAGCGGCTGTAGTTCGCTTCACATGCTGGACGGAACAGCATTGGTTTAGCGGAGAGCAATGATGTTCATAACGATAAGCAAATGGGCCTCCACGCAGCGGCTGTATTTCGCTTCACATTCTGGACGGAACAGCATTCTGGTTTATCCGTGAGCAATGATGTTCATAACAATAAGCGCATGGGCCGTCGCGCAGCGGCTGTAGTTCGCATCACAGCGTGGACGGAACAGCATTGGTTTTATTGGAGAGCAATGATGTTCATAACGATAAGCAAATGGGCCGCCACGCAGCGGCTGTATTTCGCTTCACATTCTGGACGGAACAGCATTCTGGTTTATCCGTGAGCAATGATGTTCATATCAATAAGCGCATTGGCCACCACGCAGCTGCTGTAGTTCGCCTCACAGGCTGGACGGAAGAGCATTCTGGTTTAGACGCGAGCAATGATGTCCATAACAATAAGCACATGGGCCGCCACGCAGCGGCTGTAGTTCGCTTCACAGGCTGGACGGAACAGCATTCTGGTTTAGCCGCGAGCAATGGCACAGCATCGTGGCACGGTTGCTTGACAGCATGCGTTTGTTCATGCAGATAGCGGGATATCTTCAGATCTACGTGGCATCGACCGCTCCAACAGACACCGCATGGATTGCACCTGCACCTTATTGCTGTTTTGCTGACCTGGCTTCATATGACCCGTCCTGGCAACCCTCTTGGACCGTGGCTCCTTCGCAGAAGTTCAGCTCATCGCCTACGACATCACCATTTCCTCTGGATATAAACGAACGCCAGCGGCCCGCGCCTTCCAGTGGGCGTGTTAACAGCATCGTGGCACGGTTGCTTGACAGCATGCGTTTGTTCATGCAGATAGCGGGATATCTTCAGATCTACGTGGCATCGACCACTCCAACAGACACCGCATGGATTGCACCTGCACCTTATTGCTGTTATGCTGACCTGGCTTCATATGACCCGTCCTGGCAACCCTCTTGGACCGTGGCTCCTTCGCAGAAGTTCAGCTCATCGCCTACGACATCACCATTTCCTCTGGATATAAACGAACGCCAGCGGCCCGTGCCTTCCAGTGGGCGTGTGAACAGCATCGTGGCACGGTTGCTTGACAGCATGCGTTTGTTCATGCAGGTTAGTAATGACGTTCCTATGTTTGCAAAGAAATCTAGCAATGATTGTCTTGTGCTGTTCCCACGCCCGCAAGTGCTATTAGGTTTGCTTGTGCAGTCATTTGATGTGTGTGCTCAGCTGGTTCTGCAGTCGGGTGATGTCGAACTTAACCCTGGCCTTGGTACGCGTTCTAAGAACAGTGAAACGGATGACTCTGTACAGGAAAAGCTTAATGACGTGTTAACTTTATCACAGAACGTTAACTCACGCACTGCTAGAATGGAAACCGAACAGTTACGCTTAATTGCTTCCATATCTGAAATAAAGGAAAATCAGGAATCTATGAAAAACAATATCTACGATATCGATGCGAGGCTGTCGGCAGTTGAACTTCAAGCTTCTGCTTCTGACGCAGCTCAACAAGAGCTGCTGACCCTACGCGAACTCGCTGATAACCTGATTAGCGAGAATGCCAAATTGCGGCTTAGTCAGTCACAGCTCGAATACAGGCAGCGAAGAGACAATCTATTGTTTTTTGGCTTACGTGACAGTCCAACGGAAACATGGGAAGGAACGGAAGACAAGCTTTTGAGCGTTATCTCTAAATGCTTCAGTCCGGCGCTTATGAAGGATGCGTTTGAACGTACCCATAGGATTGGTACATTTACGGATGATAAATGTCGCCCGGTCATCGTGAAGTTCTCCTCCTTTAAAACAAAGCAACAAATTCTATCCCAGTCAGCGAAACTTAAAGATGAAGGTATCACCGTAAGTGAAGATTACTCGTAGGAAACGCGTCAGGCCAGGAAAAAGCTGCTTCAATTCGCTAAGGGTAAGGACTCGTTTTACAAGCTTAGGCACAACAAACTGTACATTAAGAACAAATGCTACAGTTATAACCCTGCTCGCGACTGCGTTTTCATGGAGGCTAATCTTCGGGCATCATCAACTTCTCTTGATAGTAACTCAAGTCACGGTATCGCTGCTTCATCACATGCTGAGCCGACTGATCGATTGTCTCCTTCGCCAGTCCACAATCAGCAGTCAAATGACGGTACCTCTGGCTCGACCTACGCGCCGTAGGGCTGCGCGAGGGGCAGTGGGCCAGTGTCCGATACTGGCAACTCGCTTTCTTTTCTTTTTTCCAACATACGAAGCTTACTACCCAAGCGCGATGAACTTAATCCTATCATTGATTCGTGTGATGCTGATGTCGTCTTACTAACCGAAACATGGCTTTCTTCCAAGATAGCGGACATTGAACTATTTGACTGCAAAAAACGCTATAACGGTTTAGATCTGACAGAAGTGAGAGATCTGGAGGAGGTGTTTTAATAGCTGTCGCGGATAATTTTGTAGCATCGCCTATTAATATTCCAACTAGCCTGGAACTGGTTTGGGTGGAACTTAGTGTACGTTTTAAGAGAATGATTTTGGGTATATGTTACCGTCCCCCGTCCTCGAGCCATACATTCGTTGATGAATTGCATGATTCCCTTAACATGATCACTGTACGATTTCCGAGTACACCTATTGTCTTCGCTGGTGACTTTAACTACCCTAGTATCGTGTGGACTAGTACATCACCTTATCTCAGCTCTTTTTCTACTGAGTGTAAAAAGTTTTTGTCAACTTGTATGGATTTCAATCTTTCGCAGTTAGTCTCTAAACCTACTCGAACTACTTTATCCTCATCGAATGTTTTAGATCTTGTTCTAACTAACGTGCCTTATCATATCCCTTCGATTTTTTACCTACCTGGTCTCAGTGATCATTCTTTGCTGCATTTTGATGCACAAATTCCTGTATCTATCCGAGTTAGTCAGACTAAACACATTAGAGATTATAAACGGGCTGACTTTAATGCTATTAACTGCGAACTAGCTGGTTTTTTGGATGATTACTTACCAGGCTTTTCACAGCGTTCTCTTTACGCTAACTGGGATTTGTTCAAGGATATCGTTGAACATCTCATTAACACTTTTGTACCATTAAGATCTTTGAAGTGCGATCGGGAATCACCTTGGTTTAATAATGTTTTAAAAAGACTATCCAATAAAAAGAAGCGCTTGTTCCGCTCTGCGAAGTTGTTGAATTCTAAACAACGATGGGAGGCCTACTTTTCCGCAGCTGCAGAGTACAAAGGTGTGCTAAAAACGCAAAGGACACATTTTTTAACCACACACTGCCTGCTATGCTGGTCAATAATCCAAAACAATTTTGGAATGTAGTTAACAAGAAAGACCCTTCCACAATACTACTTACTTCTTCTGATGGTGTTGCCTTTCCTCCATACGAATGTGCTTCTGTTCTAAATAATATATTTGCTGCGGCATTTTCTACCAACGTTTCTCTTGTTCATCGCGTGTGCCCTGTTTTTGATGCTCTTCCTATGGATCCAGTTATATTCGACGCGTCAGGCATCCAGTGCATCATAGAAAATCTTAAGGTTTCCTCTTCCTGCGGTGTTGACAACATTAATTCGAAGTTTTTAATTATTATAAAGTACTATTGTTCCATAATTCTTACTAAATTGTTTGAGCAGTCTCTTGCAACAGGTTGTATTCCCAATGATTGGAAAATTGGGAAGGTGATTCCACTGCATAAGTCCGGAAGTAAACATTCTCCTGATAACTTTAGACCTATATCACTCACTAGTATTCCGTGCAAGATCATGGAACACGTCATATATTCTCATCTCATCTCTTTTTTAGAATCTAACTCCTTTTTCAGCATTGCCCAGCATGGTTTTCGTAAGTCTTTTTCATGCGAAACTCAGCCTATATGTTTCACACATGACCTTCATTGCTTCCTTGACCACGGGTCTCAGGCAGATTGCATATTTTTGGACTTCTCGAAAGCGTTTGACACTGTTTCACATGAGCTTCTCTTTCTTAAATTAAGCAGTCTTAACATAGACCCTAATGTCCTTGCATGGCTACAATGCTTTCTTTCTAACCGTTCAAAATTCGTAACAGCGAACAATATAAACTCTCATTCTTTGCCTGTCCGTTCCGGCGTGCCTCAGGGGTCAGTTCTTGGGCCCCTCCTTTTTCTCATCTATATAAATGACTTACCGGCTAACATTTCTTCTTCAATTAATCTTTTTGCCGATGATTGTGTTATTTACCGCGAAATTAAAGATGGCAATGATGTCTCTTGTCTTCAATCCGATATTAACAAGGTTCTTGACTGGTGTTTTACTTGGAACATGCAACTAAACATTAATAAGTGTAAACATGTACGCATTTCTCGTCTCTCTAATGCCCCTTCTTCTTATCACATTAAGAACGTGTCTCTCGAAACCGTGTCATGTTATAAATATCTGGGTGTTTACGTTTCTTGACACCTGTCTTGGAAAACTCACGTTGAATACATAATAAATAACGCTGATCGCATGCTTGGGCACCTCCGCAGAAATTTCCACGTTCATCTACTTCAATAAAATTATTACTTTATAAAACATTGGTTCGGTCCAAGTTAGAATATGCTGCATCTGTCTGGAGCCCTGGCATCGATTCACTCGTTTCAGATTTGGAAGCAGTACAGAACCGCGCATGCCGTTTCATTCTTTCTAATTATCACCGAACAAGCAGTGTAACCGCCATGAAATCAAGTTTGTCCCTACCACTTCTTTCCCACCGCAGATCAATAGCCTCATTGTGTCTCTTTCATAAAATTTACCATAACAGCTTTCTCAATCCTAAGTTACTGTCTAGACCATGTTACATATCAGCACGCGTTGATCACCGTCATAAAGTTGGAAACCCATCTTGTCACACCAAATGTTTTCATGACTCATTCATACCCCGAACTTGTGTCAGCTGGAATCACCTTCCCCACGACATCGCAGGTATTTCCGATAACAATGCATTTCGTAAAGTCCTTAATGTTTCTTTCTGAGTATGTGTCGTTTATTACTGTATAAAAATTGCCTTTTTACTGTCTACACACTGTTTTTATATATCCCCACTGCATTCTAATCTTATTGCCTTCAAGTGTTTTCACTTTTTATGTATTCCTGGTTTATTTTTGTTTTCCCTCCTTGTTTTTGCTGTTTAGGCTGAATTTTTATGTATTCCCACTCCCCTCTGTAATGCCTTCGGGCCCTGAGGGTACAATAAATGAATAAATAAATAAGTAAATAAATAAATAAATAAATAAATAAGCCCATGGGCCGCCACGCAGCGGCTGTAGTTTCGCTTCACAGGCTGGACGGAACAGCATTCTGGTTTAGCCGCGAGCAATGATGTCCATAACAATAAGCACATGGGCCGCCACGCAGCGGCTGTAGTTCGCTTGACAGGCTGGACGGAACAGCATTCTGGTTTAGCCGCGAGCAATGATGTTCATAACGATAAGCCCATGGGCCGCCACGCAGCGGCTGTAGTTTCGCTTCACAGGCTGGACGGAACAGCATTCTGGTTTAGCCGCGAGCAATGATGTTCATAACGATAAGCCCATGGGCCGCCACGCAGCGGCTGTAGTTTCGCTTCACAGCTAGACGGAACAGCATTCTGGTTTAGCCGCGAGCAATGATGTTCATAACGATAAGCCCATGGGCCGCCACGCAGCGGCTGTAGTTTCGCTTCACAGCTAGACGGAACAGCATTCTGGTTTAGCCGCGAGCAATGATGTTCATAACGATAAGCCCATGGGCCGCCACGCAGCGGCTGTAGTTTCGCTTCACAGCTAGACGGAACAGCATTCTGGTTTAGCCGCGAGCAATGATGTTCATAACGATAAGCCCATGGGCCGCCACGCAGCGGCTGTAGTTTCGCTTCACAGCTAGACGGAACAGCATTCTGGTTTAGCCGCGAGCAATGATGTTCATAACGATAAGCCCACGGGCCGCCACGCAGCGGCTGTAGTTTCGCTTCACAGCTAGACGGAACAGCATTCTGGTTTAGCCGCGAGCAATGATGTTCATAACAATAAGCCCATGGGCCGCTACGCAGCGGCTGTAGTTTCGCTTCACAGGCTGGACGGAACAGCATTCTGGTTTAGCCGCGAGCAATGATGTTCATAAAGATAAGCCCATGGGCCGCCACGCAGCGGCTGTAGTTTCGCTTCACAGCTAGACGGAACAGCATTCTGGTTTAGCCGCGAGCAATGATGTTCATAACAATAAGCCCATGGGCCGCTACGCAGCGGCTGTAGTTTCGCTTCACAGGCTGGACGGAACAGCATTCTGGTTTAGCCGCGAGCAATGATGTTCATAACAATAAGCACATGGGCCGCCACGCAGCGGCTGTAGTTTCGCTTCACAGGCTGGACGGAACAGCATTCTGGTTTAGCCGCGAGCAATGATGTTCAAAACAATAAGCACATGGGCCGCCACGCAGCGGCTGTAGTTTCGCTTCACAGGCTGGACGGAACAGCATTCTGGTTTAGCCGCGAGCAATGATGTTCATAACGATAAGCCCATGGGCCGCCACGCAGCGGCTGTAGTTTCGCTTCACAGCTAGACGGAACAGCATTCTGGTTTAGCCGCGAGCAATGATGTTCATAACGATAAGCCCATGGGCCGCCACGCAGCGGCTGTAGTTTCGCTTCACAGCTAGACGGAACAGCATTCTGGTTTAGCCGCGAGCAATGATGTTCATAACGATAAGCCCATGGGCCGCCACGCAGCGGCTGTAGTTTCGCTTCACAGCTAGACGGAACAGCATTCTGGTTTAGCCGCGAGCAATGATGTTCATAACGATAAGCCCATGGGCCGCCACGCCGCGGCTGTAGTTTCGCTTCACAGCTAGACGGAACAGCATTCTGGTTTAGCCGCGAGCAATGATGTTCATAACGATAAGCCCATGGGCCGCCACGCAGCGGCTGTAGTTTCGCTTCACAGCTAGACGGAACAGCATTCTGGTTTAGCCGCGAGCAATGATGTTCATAACAATAAGCCCATGGGCCGCTACGCAGCGGCTGTAGTTTCGCTTCACAGGCTGGACGGAACAGCATTCTGGTTTAGCCGCGAGCAATGATGTTCATAACGATAAGCCCATGGGCCGCCACGCAGCGGCTGTAGTTTCGCTTCACAGCTAGACGGAACAGCATTCTGGTTTAGCCGCGAGCAATGATGTTCATAACAATAAGCCCATGGGCCGCTACGCAGCGGCTGTAGTTTCGCTTCACAGGCTGGACGGAACAGCATTCTGGTTTAGCCGCGAGCAATGATGTTCATAACAATAAGCACATGGGCCGCCACGCAGCGGCTGTAGTTTCGCTTCACAGGCTGGACGGAACAGCATTCTGGTTTAGCCGCGAGCAATGATGTTCATAACAATAAGCACATGGGCCGCCACGCAGCGGCTGTAGTTCGCTTCACAGGCTGGACGGAACAGCATTCTGGTTTAGCCGTGAGCAATGATGTTCATAACGATAAGCCCATGGGCCGCCACGCAGCGGCTGTAGTTTCACTTCACAGGCTGGACGGAACAGCATTCTGGTTTAGCCGCGAGCAATGATGTTCATAACGATAAGCCCATGGGCCGCCACGCAGCGGCTGTAGTTCGCTTCACAGGCTGGACGGAACAGCATTCTGGTTTAGCCGCGAGCAATGATGTTCATAACGATAAGCCCATGGGCCGCCACGCAGCGGCTGTAGTTTCGCTTCACAGGCTGGACGGAACAGCATTCTGGTTTAGCCGCGAGCAATGATGTTCATAACAATAAGCACATGGGCCGCCACGCAGCGGCTGTAGTTCGCTTCACAGGCTGGACGGAACAGCATTCTGGTTTAGCCGCGAGCAATGATGTTCATAACGATAAGCCCATGGGCCGCCACGCAGCGGCTGTAGTTTCGCTTCACAGGCTGGAAGGAACAGCATTCTGGTTTAGCCGCGAGCAATGATGTTCATAACAATAAGCCCATGGACCGCCACGCAGCGGCTGTAGTTTCGCTTCACAGGCTGGACGGAACAGCATTCTGGTTTAGCCGCAAGCAATGATGTTCATAACAATAAGCACATGGGCCGCCACGCAGCGGATGTAGTTTCGCTTCACAGGCTGGACGGAACAGCATTCTGGTTTAGCCGCGAGCAATGATGTCCATAACAATAAGCACATGGGCCGCCACGCAGCGGCTGTAGTTCGCTTCACAGGCTGGACGGAACAGCATTCTGGTTTAGCCGCGAGCAATGATGTTCATAACGATAAGCCCATGGGCCGCCACGCAGCGGCTGTAGTTTCGCTTCACAGGCTGGACGGAACAGCATTCTGGTCTAGCCGCGAGCAATGATGTTCATAACAATAAGCACATGGGCCGCCACGCAGCGGCTGTAGTTCGCTTCACAGGCTGGACGAAACAGCATTCTGGTTTAGCCGCGAGCAATGATGTTCATAACGATAAGCCCATGGGCCGCCACGCAGCGGCTGTAGTCTCGCTTCACAGGCTGGACGGAACAGCATTCTGGTTTAGCCGCGAGCAATGATGTTCATAACAATAAGCCCATGGGCCGCCACGCAGCGGCTGTAGTTTCGCTTCACAGGCTGGACGGAACAGCATTCTGGTTTAGCCGCGAGCAATGATGTTCATAACGATAAGCCCATGGGCCGCCACGCAGCGGCTGTAGTTTCGCTTCACAGCTGGACGGAACAGCATTCTGGTTTAGAGGCGAGCAATGATGTTCATAACAATAAGCCCATGGGCCGCTACGCAGCGGCTGTAGTTTCGCTTCACAGGCTGGACGGAACAGCATTCTGGTTTAGACGCGAGCAATGATGTTCATAACAATAGGCACATGGGCCGCCACGCAGCGGCTGTAGTTCGCTTCGCAGGCTGGACGGAACAGCATTCTGGTTTAGCCGCGAGCAATGATGTTCATAACGATAAGCCCATGGGCCGCCACGCAGCGGCTGTAGTTTCACTTCACAGGCTGGACGGAACAGCATTCTGGTTTAGCCGCGAGCAATGATGTTCATAACGATAAGCCCATGGGCCGCCACGCAGCGGCTGTAGTTCGCTTCACAGGCTGGACGGAACAGCATTCTGGTTTAGCCGCGAGCAATGATGTTCATAACAATAAGCCCATGGGCCGCCACGCAGCGGCTGTAGTTTCCCTTCACAGGCTGGACGGAACAGCATTCTGGTTTAGCCGCGTGCAATGATGTTCATAACAATAAGCACATGGGCCGCCACGCAGCGGCTGTAGTTTCGCTTCACAGGCTGGACGGAACAGCATTCTGGTTTAGCCGCGTGCAATGATGTTCATAACGATAAGCCCATGGGCCGCCACGCAGCGGCTGTAGTTCGCTTCACAGGCTGGAGGGAACAGCATTCTGGTTTAGCCGCGAGCAATGATGTTCATAACGATAAGCCCATGGGCCGCCACGCAGCGGCTGTAGTTTCGCTTCACAGGCTGGACGGAACAGCATTCTGGTTTAGCCGCGAGCAATGATGTTCATAACAATAAGCCCATGGGCCGCCACGCAGCGGCTGTAGTTTCGCTTCACAGGCTGGACGGAACAGCATTCTGGTTTAGCCGCGTGCAATGATGTTCATAACAATAAGCACATGGGCCGCCACGCAGCGGCTGTAGTTTCGCTTAACAGGCTGGACGGAACAGCATTCTGGTTTAGACGCGAGCAATGATGTTCATAACAATAGGCACATGGGCCGCCACGCAGCGGCTGTAGTTCGCTTCACAGGCTGGACGGAACAGCATTCTGGTTTAGCCGCGAGCAATGATGTTCATAACGATAAGCCCATGGGCCGCCACGCAGCGGCTGTAGTTTCACTTCACAGGCTGGACGGAACAGCATTCTGGTTTAGCCGCGAGCAATGATGCTCATAACGATAAGCCCATGGGCCTCCACGCAGCGGCTGTAGTTCGCTTCACAGGCTGGACGGAACAGCATTCTGGTTTAGCCGCGAGCAATGATGTTCATAACGATAAGCCCATGGGCCGCCACGCAGCGGCTGTAGTTTCGCTTCACAGGCTGGACGGAACAGCATTCTGGTTTAGCCGCGAGCAATGATGTTCATAACAATAAGCCCATGGGCCGCCACGCAGCGGCTGTAGTTTCGCTTCACAGGCTGGACGGAACAGCATTCTGGTTTAGCCGCGTGCAATGATGTTCATAACAATAAGCACATGGGCCGCCACGCAGCGGCTGTAGTTTCGCTTCACAGGCTGGTCGGAACAGCATTCTGGTTTAGCCGCGTGCAATGATGTTCATAACGATAAGCCCATGGGCCGCCACGCAGCGGCTGTAGTTTCGCTTCACAGGCTGGACGGAACAGCATTCTGGTCTAGCCGCGAGCAATGATGTTCATAACAATAAGCACATGGGCCGCCACGCAGCGGCTGTAGTTCGCTTCACAGGCTGGACGAAACAGCATTCTGGTTTAGCCGCGAGCAATGATGTTCATAACGATAAGCCCATGGGCCGCCACGCAGCGGCTGTAGTCTCGCTTCACAGGCTGGACGGAACAGCATTCTGGTTTAGCCGCGAGCAATGATGTTCATAACAATAAGCCCATGGGCCGCCACGCAGCGGCTGTAGTTTCGCTTCACAGGCTGGACGGAACAGCATTCTGGTTTAGCCGCGAGCAATGATGTTCATAACGATAAGCCCATGGGCCGCCACGCAGCGGCTGTAGTTTCGCTTCACAGCTGGACGGAACAGCATTCTGGTTTAGAGGCGAGCAATGATGTTCATAACAATAAGCCCATGGGCCGCTACGCAGCGGCTGTAGTTTCGCTTCACAGGCTGGACGGAACAGCATTCTGGTTTAGACGCGAGCAATGATGTTCATAACAATAGGCACATGGGCCGCCACGCAGCGGCTGTAGTTCGCTTCGCAGGCTGGACGGAACAGCATTCTGGTTTAGCCGCGAGCAATGATGTTCATAACGATAAGCCCATGGGCCGCCACGCAGCGGCTGTAGTTTCACTTCACAGGCTGGACGGAACAGCATTCTGGTTTAGCCGCGAGCAATGATGTTCATAACGATAAGCCCATGGGCCGCCACGCAGCGGCTGTAGTTCGCTTCACAGGCTGGACGGAACAGCATTCTGGTTTAGCCGCGAGCAATGATGTTCATAACAATAAGCCCATGGGCCGCCACGCAGCGGCTGTAGTTTCCCTTCACAGGCTGGACGGAACAGCATTCTGGTTTAGCCGCGTGCAATGATGTTCATAACAATAAGCACATGGGCCGCCACGCAGCGGCTGTGGTTTCGCTTCACAGGCTGGACGGAACAGCATTCTGGTTTAGCCGCGTGCAATGATGTTCATAACGATAAGCCCATGGGCCGCCACGCAGCGGCTGTAGTTCGCTTCACAGGCTGGAGGGAACAGCATTCTGGTTTAGCCGCGAGCAATGATGTTCATAACGATAAGCCCATGGGCCGCCACGCAGCGGCTGTAGTTTCGCTTCACAGGCTGGACGGAACAGCATTCTGGTTTAGCCGCGAGCAATGATGTTCATAACAATAAGCCCATGGGCCGCCACGCAGCGGCTGTAGTTTCGCTTCACAGGCTGGACGGAACAGCGTTCTGGTTTAGCCGCGAGCAATGATGTTCATAACAATAAGCACATGGGCCGCCACGCAGCGGCTGTAGTTTCGCTTCACAGGCTGGACGGAACAGCATTCTGGTTTAGCCGCGAGCAATGATGTTCATAACAATAAGCACATGGGCCGCCACGCAGCGGCTGTAGTTCGCTTCACAGGCTGGACGGAACAGCATTCTGGTTTAGCCGTGAGCAATGATGTTCATAACGATAAGCCCATGGGCCGCCACGCAGCGGCTGTAGTTTCACTTCACAGGCTGGACGGAACAGCATTCTGGTTTAGCCGCGAGCAATGATGTTCATAACGATAAGCCCATGGGCCGCCACGCAGCGGCTGTAGTTCGCTTCACAGGCTGGACGGAACAGCATTCTGGTTTAGCCGCGAGCAATGATGTTCATAACGATAAGCCCATGGGCCGCCACGCAGCGGCTGTAGTTTCGCTTCACAGGCTGGACGGAACAGCATTCTGGTTTAGCCGCGAGCAATGATGTTCATAACAATAAGCACATGGGCCGCCACGCAGCGGCTGTAGTTCGCTTCACAGGCTGGACGGAACAGCATTCTGGTTTAGCCGCGAGCAATGATGTTCATAACGATAAGCCCATGGGCCGCCACGCAGCGGCTGTAGTTTCGCTTCACAGGCTGGAAGGAACAGCATTCTGGTTTAGCCGCGAGCAATGATGTTCATAACAATAAGCCCATGGACCGCCACGCAGCGGCTGTAGTTTCGCTTCACAGGCTGGACGGAACAGCATTCTGGTTTAGCCGCAAGCAATGATGTTCATAACAATAAGCACATGGGCCGCCACGCAGCGGATGTAGTTTCGCTTCACAGGCTGGAGGGAACAGCATTCTGGTTTAGCCGCGAGCAATGATGTTCATAACGATAAGCCCATGGGCCGCCACGCAGCGGCTGTAGTTTCGCTTCACAGGCTGGACGGAACAGCATTCTGGTTTAGCCGCGAGCAATGATGTTCATAACAATAAGCCCATGGGCCGCCACGCAGCGGCTGTAGTTTCGCTTCACAGGCTGGACGGAACAGCATTCTGGTTTAGCCGCGAGCAATGATGTTCATAACAATAAGCACATGGGCCGCCACGCAGCGGCTGTAGTTTCGCTTCACAGGCTGGACGGAACAGCATTCTGGTTTAGCCGCGAGCAATGATGTTCATAACAATAAGCACATGGGCCGCCACGCAGCGGCTGTAGTTTCGCTTCACAGGCTGGACGGAACAGCATTCTGGTTTAGCCGCGTGCAATGATGTTCATAACAATAAGCACATGGGCCGCCACGCAGCGGCTGTAGTTTCGCTTCACAGGCTGGTCGGAACAGCATTCTGGTTTAGCCGCGTGCAATGATGTTCATAACGATAAGCCCATGGGCCGCCACGCAGCGGCTGTAGTTTCGCTTCACAGGCTGGACGGAACAGCATTCTGGTCTAGCCGCGAGCAATGATGTTCATAACAATAAGCACATGGGCCGCCACGCAGCGGCTGTAGTTCGCTTCACAGGCTGGACGAAACAGCATTCTGGTTTAGCCGCGAGCAATGATGTTCATAACGATAAGCCCATGGGCCGCCACGCAGCGGCTGTAGTCTCGCTTCACAGGCTGGACGGAACAGCATTCTGGTTTAGCCGCGAGCAATGATGTTCATAACAATAAGCCCATGGGCCGCCACGCAGCGGCTGTAGTTTCGCTTCACAGGCTGGACGGAACAGCATTCTGGTTTAGCCGCGAGCAATGATGTTCATAACGATAAGCCCATGGGCCGCCACGCAGCGGCTGTAGTTTCGCTTCACAGCTGGACGGAACAGCATTCTGGTTTAGAGGCGAGCAATGATGTTCATAACAATAAGCCCATGGGCCGCTACGCAGCGGCTGTAGTTTCGCTTCACAGGCTGGACGGAACAGCATTCTGGTTTAGCCGCGAGCAATGATGTTCATAACGATAAGCCCATGGGCCGCCACGCAGCGGCTGTAGTTTCACTTCACAGGCTGGACGGAACAGCATTCTGGTTTAGCCGCGAGCAATGATGCTCATAACGATAAGCCCATGGGCCTCCACGCAGCGGCTGTAGTTCGCTTCACAGGCTGGACGGAACAGCATTCTGGTTTAGCCGCGAGCAATGATGTTCATAACGATAAGCCCATGGGCCGCCACGCAGCGGCTGTAGTTTCGCTTCACAGGCTGGACGGAACAGCATTCTGGTTTAGCCGCGAGCAATGATGTTCATAACAATAAGCCCATGGGCCGCCACGCAGCGGCTGTAGTTTCGCTTCACAGGCTGGACGGAACAGCATTCTGGTTTAGCCGCGTGCAATGATGTTCATAACAATAAGCACATGGGCCGCCACGCAGCGGCTGTAGTTTCGCTTCACAGGCTGGTCGGAACAGCATTCTGGTTTAGCCGCGTGCAATGATGTTCATAACGATAAGCCCATGGGCCGCCACGCAGCGGCTGTAGTTTCGCTTCACAGGCTGGACGGAACAGCATTCTGGTCTAGCCGCGAGCAATGATGTTCATAACAATAAGCACATGGGCCGCCACGCAGCGGCTGTAGTTCGCTTCACAGGCTGGACGAAACAGCATTCTGGTTTAGCCGCGAGCAATGATGTTCATAACGATAAGCCCATGGGCCGCCACGCAGCGGCTGTAGTCTCGCTTCACAGGCTGGACGGAACAGCATTCTGGTCTAGCCGCGAGCAATGATGTTCATAACAATAAGCACATGGGCCGCCACGCAGCGGCTGTAGTTCGCTTCACAGGCTGGACGAAACAGCATTCTGGTTTAGCCGCGAGGAATGATGTTCATAACAATAGGCACATGGGCCGCCACGCAGCGGCTGTAGTTCGCTTCGCAGGCTGGACGGAACAGCATTCTGGTTTAGCCGCGAGCAATGATGTTCATAACGATAAGCCCATGGGCCGCCACGCAGCGGCTGTAGTTTCACTTCACAGGCTGGACGGAACAGCATTCTGGTTTAGCCGCGAGCAATGATGTTCATAACGATAAGCCCATGGGCCGCCACGCAGCGGCTGTAGTTCGCTTCACAGGCTGGACGGAACAGCATTCTGGTTTATCCGCGAGCAATGATGTTCATAACAATAAGCCCATGGGCCGCCACGCAGCGGCTGTAGTTTCCCTTCACAGGCTGGACGGAACAGCATTCTGGTTTAGCCGCGTGCAATGATGTTCATAACAATAAGCACATGGGCCGCCACGCAGCGGCTGTAGTTTCGCTTCACAGGCTGGACGGAACAGCATTCTGGTTTAGCCGCGTGCAATGATGTTCATAACGATAAGCCCATGGGCCGCCACGCAGCGGCTGTAGTTCGCTTCACAGGCTGGAGGGAACAGCATTCTGGTTTAGCCGCGAGCAATGATGTTCATAACGATAAGCCCATGGGCCGCCACGCAGCGGCTGTAGTTTCGCTTCACAGGCTGGACGGAACAGCATTCTGGTTTAGCCGCGAGCAATGATGTTCATAACAATAAGCCCATGGGCCGCCACGCAGCGGCTGTAGTTTCGCTTCACAGGCTGGACGGAACAGCATTCTGGTTTAGCCGCGAGCAATGATGTTCATAACAATAAGCACATGGGCCGCCACGCAGCGGCTGTAGTTTCGCTTCACAGGCTGGACGGAACAGCATTCTGGTTTAGCCGCGAGCAATGATGTTCATAACAATAAGCACATGGGCCGCCACGCAGCGGCTGTAGTTCGCTTCACAGGCTGGACGGAACAGCATTCTGGTTTAGCCGTGAGCAATGATGTTCATAACGATAAGCCCATGGGCCGCCACGCAGCGGCTGTAGTTTCACTTCACAGGCTGGACGGAACAGCATTCTGGTTTAGCCGCGAGCAATGATGTTCATAACGATAAGCCCATGGGCCGCCACGCAGCGGCTGTAGTTCGCTTCACAGGCTGGACGGAACAGCATTCTGGTTTAGCCGCGAGCAATGATGTTCATAACGATAAGCCCATGGGCCGCCACGCAGCGGCTGTAGTTTCGCTTCACAGGCTGGACGGAACAGCATTCTGGTTTAGCCGCGAGCAATGATGTTCATAACAATAAGCACATGGGCCGCCACGCAGCGGCTGTAGTTCGCTTCACAGGCTGGACGGAACAGCATTCTGGTTTAGCCGCGAGCAATGATGTTCATAACGATAAGCCCATGGGCCGCCACGCAGCGGCTGTAGTTTCGCTTCACAGGCTGGAAGGAACAGCATTCTGGTTTAGCCGCGAGCAATGATGTTCATAACAATAAGCCCATGGACCGCCACGCAGCGGCTGTAGTTTCGCTTCACAGGCTGGACGGAACAGCATTCTGGTTTAGCCGCGAGCAATGATGTTCATAACAATAAGCCCATGGGCCGCCACGCAGCGGCTGTAGTTTCGCTTCACAGGCTGGACGGAACAGCATTCTGGTTTAGCCGCGAGCAATGATGTTCATAACAATAAGCACATGGGCCGCCACGCAGCGGCTGTAGTTTCGCTTCACAGGCTGGACGGAACAGCATTCTGGTTTAGCCGCGAGCAATGATGTTCATAACAATAAGCACATGGGCCGCCACGCAGCGGCTGTAGTTCGCTTCACAGGCTGGACGGAACAGCATTCTGGTTTAGCCGTGAGCAATGATGTTCATAACGATAAGCCCATGGGCCGCCACGCAGCGGCTGTAGTTTCACTTCACAGGCTGGACGGAACAGCATTCTGGTTTAGCCGCGAGCAATGATGTTCATAACGATAAGCCCATGGGCCGCCACGCAGCGGCTGTAGTTCGCTTCACAGGCTGGACGGAACAGCATTCTGGTTTAGCCGCGAGCAATGATGTTCATAACGATAAGCCCATGGGCCGCCACGCAGCGGCTGTAGTTTCGCTTCACAGGCTGGACGGAACAGCATTCTGGTTTAGCCGCGAGCAATGATGTTCATAACAATAAGCACATGGGCCGCCACGCAGCGGCTGTAGTTCGCTTCACAGGCTGGACGGAACAGCATTCTGGTTTAGCCGCGAGCAATGATGTTCATAACGATAAGCCCATGGGCCGCCACGCAGCGGCTGTAGTTTCGCTTCACAGGCTGGAAGGAACAGCATTCTGGTTTAGCCGCGAGCAATGATGTTCATAACAATAAGCCCATGGACCGCCACGCAGCGGCTGTAGTTTCGCTTCACAGGCTGGACGGAACAGCATTCTGGTTTAGCCGCAAGCAATGATGTTCATAACAATAAGCACATGGGCCGCCACGCAGCGGATGTAGTTTCGCTTCACAGGCTGGAGGGAACAGCATT
Source organism: Amblyomma americanum (assembly GCF_052857255.1). NCBI lineage: Eukaryota > Metazoa > Arthropoda > Arachnida > Ixodida > Ixodidae > Amblyomma > Amblyomma americanum. The sequence continues at coordinate 100,625,594 of NC_135500.1, forward strand.
CTGGTTTAGCCGCGAGCAATGATGTTCATAACGATAAGCCCATGGGCCGCCACGCAGCGGCTGTAGTTTCGCTTCACAGGCTGGACGGAACAGCATTCTGGTTTAGCCGCGAGCAATGATGTTCATAACAATAAGCCCATGGGCCGCCACGCAGCGGCTGTAGTTTCGCTTCACAGGCTGGACGGAACAGCATTCTGGTTTAGCCGCGAGCAATGATGTTCATAACAATAAGCACATGGGCCGCCACGCAGCGGCTGTAGTTTCGCTTCACAGGCTGGACGGAACAGCATTCTGGTTTAGCCGCGAGCAATGATGTTCATAACAATAAGCACATGGGCCGCCACGCAGCGGCTGTAGTTTCGCTTCACAGGCTGGACGGAACAGCATTCTGGTTTAGCCGCGTGCAATGATGTTCATAACAATAAGCACATGGGCCGCCACGCAGCGGCTGTAGTTTCGCTTCACAGGCTGGTCGGAACAGCATTCTGGTTTAGCCGCGAGCAATGATGTTCATAACGATAAGCCCATGGGCCGCCACGCAGCGGCTGTAGTTTCACTTCACAGGCTGGACGGAACAGCATTCTGGTTTAGCCGCGAGCAATGATGTTCATAACGATAAGCCCATGGGCCGCCACGCAGCGGCTGTAGTTCGCTTCACAGGCTGGACGGAACAGCATTCTGGTTTATCCGCGAGCAATGATGTTCATAACAATAAGCCCATGGGCCGCCACGCAGCGGCTGTAGTTTCCCTTCACAGGCTGGACGGAACAGCATTCTGGTTTAGCCGCGTGCAATGATGTTCATAACAATAAGCACATGGGCCGCCACGCAGCGGCTGTAGTTTCGCTTCACAGGCTGGACGGAACAGCATTCTGGTTTAGCCGCGTGCAATGATGTTCATAACGATAAGCCCATGGGCCGCCACGCAGCGGCTGTAGTTCGCTTCACAGGCTGGAGGGAACAGCATTCTGGATTAGCCGCGAGCAATGATGTTCATAACGATAAGCCCATGGGCCGCCACGCAGCGGCTGTAGTTTCGCTTCACAGGCTGGACGGAACAGCATTCTGGTTTAGCCGCGAGCAATGATGTTCATAACAATAAGCCCATGGGCCGCCACGCAGCGGCTGTAGTTTCGCTTCACAGGCTGGACGGAACAGCATTCTGGTTTAGCCGCGAGCAATGATGTTCATAACAATAAGCACATGGGCCGCCACGCAGCGGCTGTAGTTTCGCTTCACAGGCTGGACGGAACAGCATTCTGGTTTAGCCGCGAGCAATGATGTTCATAACAATAAGCACATGGGCCGCCACGCAGCGGCTGTAGTTCGCTTCACAGGCTGGACGGAACAGCATTCTGGTTTAGCCGTGAGCAATGATGTTCATAACGATAAGCCCATGGGCCGCCACGCAGCGGCTGTAGTTTCACTTCACAGGCTGGACGGAACAGCATTCTGGTTTAGCCGCGAGCAATGATGTTCATAACGATAAGCCCATGGGCCGCCACGCAGCGGCTGTAGTTCGCTTCACAGGCTGGACGGAACAGCATTCTGGTTTAGCCGCGAGCAATGATGTTCATAACGATAAGCCCATGGGCCGCCACGCAGCGGCTGTAATTTCGCTTCACAGGCTGGACGGAACAGCATTCTGGTTTAGCCGCGAGCAATGATGTTCATAACAATAAGCACATGGGCCGCCACGCAGCGGCTGTAGTTCGCTTCACAGGCTGGACGGAACAGCATTCTGGTTTAGCCGCGAGCAATGATGTTCATAACGATAAGCCCATGGGCCGCCACGCAGCGGCTGTAGTTTCGCTTCACAGGCTGGAAGGAACAGCATTCTGGTTTAGCCGCGAGCAATGATGTTCATAACAATAAGCCCATGGACCGCCACGCAGCGGCTGTAGTTTCGCTTCACAGGCTGGACGGAACAGCATTCTGGTTTAGCCGCAAGCAATGATGTTCATAACAATAAGCACATGGGCCGCCACGCAGCGGATGTAGTTTCGCTTCACAGGCTGGAGGGAACAGCATTCTGGTTTAGCCGCGAGCAATGATGTTCATAACGATAAGCCCATGGGCCGCCACGCAGCGGCTGTAGTTTCGCTTCACAGGCTGGACGGAACAGCATTCTGGTTTAGCCGCGAGCAATGATGTTCATAACAATAAGCCCATGGGCCGCCACGCAGCGGCTGTAGTTTCGCTTCACAGGCTGGACGGAACAGCATTCTGGTTTAGCCGCGAGCAATGATGTTCATAACAATAAGCACATGGGCCGCCACGCAGCGGCTGTAGTTTCGCTTCACAGGCTGGACGGAACAGCATTCTGGTTTAGCCGCGAGCAATGATGTTCATAACAATAAGCACATGGGCCGCCACGCAGCGGCTGTAGTTCGCTTCACAGGCTGGACGGAACAGCATTCTGGTTTAGCCGTGAGCAATGATGTTCATAACGATAAGCCCATGGGCCGCCACGCAGCGGCTGTAGTTTCACTTCACAGGCTGGACGGAACAGCATTCTGGTTTAGCCGCGAGCAATGATGTTCATAACGATAAGCCCATGGGCCGCCACGCAGCGGCTGTAGTTCGCTTCACAGGCTGGACGGAACAGCATTCTGGTTTAGCCGCGAGCAATGATGTTCATAACGATAAGCCCATGGGCCGCCACGCAGCGGCTGTAGTTTCGCTTCACAGCTGGACGGAACAGCATTCTGGTTTAGAGGCGAGCAATGATGTTCATAACAATAAGCCCATGGGCCGCTACGCAGCGGCTGTAGTTTCGCTTCACAGGCTGGACGGAACAGCATTCTGGTTTAGACGCGAGCAATGATGTTCATAACAATAAGCACATGGGCCGCCACGCAGCGGCTGTAGTTCGCTTCACAGGCTGGACGGAACAGCATTCTGGTTTAGCCGTGAGCAATGATGTTCATAACGATAAGCCCATGGGCCGCCACGCAGCGGCTGTAGTTTCACTTCACAGGCTGGACGGAACAGCATTCTGGTTTAGCCGCGAGCAATGATGTTCATAACGATAAGCCCATGGGCCGCCACGCAGCGGCTGTAGTTCGCTTCACAGGCTGGACGGAACAGCATTCTGGTTTAGCCGCGAGCAATGATGTTCATAACGATAAGCCCATGGGCCGCCACGCAGCGGCTGTAGTTTCGCTTCACAGGCTGGACGGAACAGCATTCTGGTTTAGCCGCGAGCAATGATGTTCATAACAATAAGCACATGGGCCGCCACGCAGCGGCTGTAGTTCGCTTCACAGGCTGGACGGAACAGCATTCTGGTTTAGCCGCGAGCAATGATGTTCATAACGATAAGCCCATGGGCCGCCACGCAGCGGCTGTAGTTTCGCTTCACAGGCTGGAAGGAACAGCATTCTGGTTTAGCCGCGAGCAATGATGTTCATAACAATAAGCCCATGGACCGCCACGCAGCGGCTGTAGTTTCGCTTCACAGGCTGGACGGAACAGCATTCTGGTTTAGCCGCAAGCAATGATGTTCATAACAATAAGCACATGGGCCGCCACGCAGCGGATGTAGTTTCGCTTCACAGGCTGGACGGAACAGCATTCTGGTTTAGCCGCGAGCAATGATGTTCATAACAATAAGCACATGGGCCGCCACGCAGCGGCTGTAGTTCGCTTCACAGGCTGGACGGAACAGCATTCTGGTTTAGCCGCGAGCAATGATGTTCATAACGATAAGCCCATGGGCCGCCACGCAGCGGCTGTAGTTTCGCTTCACAGGCTGGACGGAACAGCATTCTGGTCTAGCCGCGAGCAATGATGTTCATAACAATAAGCACATGGGCCGCCACGCAGCGGCTGTAGTTCGCTTCACAGGCTGGACGAAACAGCATTCTGGTTTAGCCGCGAGCAATGATGTTCATAACGATAAGCCCATGGGCCACCACGCAGCGGCTGTAGTCTCGCTTCACAGGCTGGACGGAACAGCATTCTGGTTTAGCCGCGAGCAATGATGTTCATAACAATAAGCCCATGGGCCGCCACGCAGCGGCTGTAGTTTCGCTTCACAGGCTGGACGGAACAGCATTCTGGTTTAGCCGCGAGCAATGATGTTCATAACAATAAGCCCATGGGCCGCCACGCAGCGGCTGTATATTCGCTTCACAGGCTGGACGGAACAGCATTCTGGTTTAGCCGCGAGCAATGATGTTGATAACGATAAGCCCATGGGCCGCCACGCAGCGGCTGTAGTTTCGCTTCACAGCTGGACGGAACAGCATTCTGGTTTAGAGGCGAGCAATGATGTTCATAACAATAAGCCCATGGGCCGCTACGCAGCGGCTGTAGTTTCGCTTCACAGGCTGGACGGAACAGCATTCTGGTTTAGACGCGAGCAATGATGTTCATAACAATAGGCACAATGGCCGCCACGCAGCGGCTGTAGTTCGCTTCGCAGGCTGGACGGAACAGCATTCTGGTTTAGCCGCGAGCAATGATGTTCATAACGATAAGCCCATGGGCCGCCACGCAGCGGCTGTAGTTTGACTTCACAGGCTGGACGGAACAGCATTCTGGTTTAGCCGCGAGCAATGATGTTCATAACGATAAGCCCATGGGCCGCCACGCAGCGGCTGTAGTTCGCTTCACAGGCTGGACGGAACAGCATTCTGGTTTAGCCGCGAGCAATGATGTTCATAACAATAAGCCCATGGGCCGCCACGCAGCGGCTGTAGTTTCCCTTCACAGGCTGGACGGAACAGCATTCTGGTTTAGCCGCGTGCAATGATGTTCATAACAATAAGCACATGGGCCGCCACGCAGCGGCTGTAGTTTCGCTTCACAGGCTGGACGGAACAGCATTCTGGTTTAGCCGCGTGCAATGATGTTCATAACGATAAGCCCATGGGCCGCCACGCAGCGGCTGTAGTTCGCTTCACAGGCTGGAGGGAACAGCATTCTGGTTTAGCCGCGAGCAATGATGTTCATAACGATAAGCCCATGGGCCGCCACGCAGCGGCTGTAGTTTCGCTTCACAGGCTGGACGGAACAGCATTCTGGTTTAGCCGCGAGCAATGATGTTCATAACAATAAGCCCATGTGCCGCCACGCAGCGGCTGTAGTTTCGCTTCACATGCTGGACGGAACAGCATTCTGGTTTAGCCGCGTGCAATGATGTTCATAACAATAAGCACATGGGCCGCCACGCAGCGGCTGTAGTTTCGCTTAACAGGCTGGACGGAACAGCATTCTGGTTTAGACGCGAGCAATGATGTTCATAACAATAAGCACATGGGCCGCCACGCAGCGGCTGTAGTTCGCTTCACAGGCTGGACGGAACAGCATTCTGGTTTAGCCGCGAGCAATGATGTTCATAACGATAAGCCCATGGGCCGCCACGCAGCGGCTGTAGTTTCACTTCACAGGCTGGACGGAACAGCATTTTGGTTTAGCCGCGAGCAATGATGCTCATAACGATAAGCCCATGGGCCTCCACGCAGCGGCTGTAGTTCGCTTCACAGGCTGGACGGAACAGCATTCTGGTTTAGCCGCGAGCAATGATGTTCATAACGATAAGCCCATGGGCCGCCACGCAGCGGCTGTAGTTTCGCTTCACAGGCTGGACGGAACAGCATTCTGGTTTAGCCGCGAGCAATGATGTTCATAACAATAAGCCCATGGGCCGCCACGCAGCGGCTGTAGTTTCGCTTCACAGGCTGGACGGAACAGCATTCTGGTTTAGCCGCGTGCAATGATGTTCATAACAATAAGCACATGGGCCGCCACGCAGCGGCTGTAGTTTCGCTTCACAGGCTGGTCGGAACAGCATTCTGGTTTAGCCGCGTGCAATGATGTTCATAACGATAAGCCCATGGGCCGCCACGCAGCGGCTGTAGTTTCGCTTCACAGGCTGGACGGAACAGCATTCTGGTTTAGCCGCGAGCAATGATGTTCATAACAATAAGCACATGGGCCGCCACGCAGCGGCTGTAGTTCGCTTCACAGGCTGGCCGGAACAGCATTCTGGTTTAGCCGCGAGCAATGATGTTCATAACGATAAGCCCATGGGCCGCCACGCAGCGGCTGTAGTTTCGCTTCACAGGCTGGACGGAACAGCATTCTGGTTTAGCCGCGAGCAATGATGTTCATAACAATAAGCCCATGGGCCGCCACGCAGCGGCTGTAGTTTCGCTTCACAGGCTGGACGGAACAGCATTCTGGTTTAGCCGCGAGCAATGATGTTCATAACAATAAGCACATGGGCCGCCACGCAGCGGCTGTAGTTTCGCTTCACAGGCTGGACGGAACAGCATTCTGGTTTAGCCGCGAGCAATGATGTTCATAACAATAAGCACATGGGCCGCCACGCAGCGGCTGTAGTTCGCTTCACAGGCTGGACGGAACAGCATTCTGGTTTAGCGGCGAGCAATGATGTTCATAACGATAAGCCCATGGGCCGCCACGCAGCGGCTGTAGTTTCGCTTCCCAGGCTGGACGGAACAGCATTCTGGTTTAGCCGCGAGCAATGATGTTCATAACGATAAGCACATGGGTGCTACGCAGCGGCTGTAGTTCGCTTCACAGGCTGGACGGAACAGCATTCTGGTTTAGCCGGGAGCAATGATGTTCATAACGATAAGCACATGGGTGCTACGCAGCGGCTGTAGTTCGCTTCATAGGCTGGACGGAACAGCATTCTGGTTTAGCCGCGAGCAATGATGTTCATAACAATAAGCCCATGGGCCGCTACGCAGCGGCTGTAGTTTCGCTTCACAGGCTGGACGGAACAACATTCTGGTTTAGCAGCGAGCAATGATGTTCACAACAATAAGCGCATTGGCCGCCACGCAGCGGCTGTAGTTTCGCTTCACAGCTAGACGGAACAGCATTCTGGTTTAGCCGCGAGCAATGATGTTCATAACGATAAGCCCATGGGCCGCCACGCAGCGGCTGTAGTTTCGCTTCACAGCTAGACGGAACAGCATTCTGGTTTAGCCGCGAGCAATGATGTTCATAACGATAAGCCCATGGGCCGCCACGCAGCGGCTGTAGTTTCGCTTCACAGCTAGACGGAACAGCATTCTGGTTTAGCCGCGAGCAATGATGTTCATAACGATAAGCCCATGGGCCGCCACGCAGCGGCTGTAGTTTCGCTTCACAGCTAGACGGAACAGCATTCTGGTTTAGCCGCGAGCAATGATGTTCATAACGATAAGCCCATGGGCCGCCACGCAGCGGCTGTAGTTTCGCTTCACAGCTAGACGGAACAGCATTCTGGTTTAGCCGCGAGCAATGATGTCCATAACAATAAGCACATGGGCCGCCACGCAGCGGCTGTAGTTCGCTTGACAGGCTGGACGGAACAGCATTCTGGTTTAGCCGCGAGCAATGATGTTCATAACGATAAGCCCATGGGCCGCCACGCAGCGGCTGTAGTTTCGCTTCACAGGCTGGACGGAACAGCATTCTGGTCTAGCCGCGAGCAATGATGTTCATAACAATAAGCACATGGGCCGCCACGCAGCGGCTGTAGTTCGCTTCACAGGCTGGACGAAACAGCATTCTGGTTTAGCCGCGAGCAATGATGTTCATAACGATAAGCACATGGGCCGCCACGCAGCGGCTGTAGTCTCGCTTCACAGGCTGGACGGAACAGCATTCTGGTTTAGCCGCGAGCAATGATGTTCATAACAATAAGCACATGGGCCGCCACGCAGCGGCTGTAGTTCGCTTCACAGGCTGGACGGAACAGCATTCTGGTTTAGCCGCGAGCAATGATGTTCATAACGATAAGCCCATGGGCCGCCACGCAGCGGCTGTAGTTTCGCTTCACAGGCTGGACGGAACAGCATTCTGGTCTAGCCGCGAGCAATGATGTTCATAACAATAAGCACATGGGCCGCCACGCAGCGGCTGTAGTTCGCTTCACAGGCTGGACGAAACAGCATTCTGGTTTAGCCGCGAGCAATGATGTTCATAACGATAAGCCCATGGGCCGCCACGCAGCGGCTGTAGTCTCGCTTCACAGGCTGGACGGAACAGCATTCTGGTTTAGCCGCGAGCAATGATGTTCATAACAATAAGCCCATGGGCCGCCACGCAGCGGCTGTAGTTTCGCTTCACAGGCTGGACGGAACAGCATTCTGGTTTAGCCGCGAGCAATGATGTTCATAACGATAAGCCCATGGGCCGCCACGCAGCGGCTGTAGTTTCGCTTCACAGCTGGACGGAACAGCATTCTGGTTTAGAGGCGAGCAATGATGTTCATAACAATAAGCCCATGGGCCGCTACGCAGCGGCTGTAGTTTCGCTTCACAGGCTGGACGGAACAGCATTCTGGTTTAGACGCGAGCAATGATGTTCATAACAATAGGCACATGGGCCGCCACGCAGCGGCTGTAGTTCGCTTCGCAGGCTGGACGGAACAGCATTCTGGTTTAGCCGCGAGCAATGATGTTCATAACGATAAGCCCATGGGCCGCCACGCAGCGGCTGTAGTTTCACTTCACAGGCTGGACGGAACAGCATTCTGGTTTAGCCGCGAGCAATGATGTTCATAACGATAAGCCCATGGGCCGCCACGCAGCGGCTGTAGTTCGCTTCACAGGCTGGACGGAACAGCATTCTGGTTTAGCCGCGAGCAATGATGTTCATAACAATAAGCCCATGGGCCGCCACGCAGCGGCTGTAGTTTCCCTTCACAGGCTGGACGGAACAGCATTCTGGTTTAGCCGCGTGCAATGATGTTCATAACAATAAGCACATGGGCCGCCACGCAGCGGCTGTAGTTTCGCTTCACAGGCTGGACGGAACAGCATTCTGGTTTAGCCGCGTGCAATGATGTTCATAACGATAAGCCCATGGGCCGCCACGCAGCGGCTGTAGTTCGCTTCACAGGCTGGAGGGAACAGCATTCTGGTTTAGCCGCGAGCAATGATGTTCATAACGATAAGCCCATGGGCCGCCACGCAGCGGCTGTAGTTTCGCTTCACAGGCTGGACGGAACAGCATTCTGGTTTAGCCGCGAGCAATGATGTTCATAACAATAAGCCCATGGGCCGCCACGCAGCGGCTGTAGTTTCGCTTCACAGGCTGGACGGAACAGCATTCTGGTTTAGCCGCGTGCAATGATGTTCATAACAATAAGCACATGGGCCGCCACGCAGCGGCTGTAGTTTCGCTTAACAGGCTGGACGGAACAGCATTCTGGTTTAGACGCGAGCAATGATGTTCATAACAATAAGCACATGGGCCGCCACGCAGCGGCTGTAGTTCGCTTCACAGGCTGGACGGAACAGCATTCTGGTTTAGCCGCGAGCAATGATGTTCATAACGATAAGCCCATGGGCCGCCACGCAGCGGCTGTAGTTTCACTTCACAGGCTGGACGGAACAGCATTCTGGTTTAGCCGCGAGCAATGATGTTCATAACAATAAGCCCATGGGCCGCCACGCAGCGGCTGTAGTTTCGCTTCACAGGCTGGACGGAACAGCATTCTGGTTTAGCCGAGAGCAATGATGTTCATAACAATAAGCACATGGGCCGCCACGCAGCGGCTGTAGTTTCGCTTCACAGGCTGGACGGAACAGCATTCTGGTTTAGCCGCGAGCAATGATGTTCATAACAATAAGCACATGGGCCGCCACGCAGCGGCTGTAGTTCGCTTCACAGGCTGGACGGAACAGCATTCTGGTTTAGCGGCGAGCAATGATGTTCATAACGATAAGCCCATGGGCCGCCACGCAGCGGCTGTAGTTTCGCTTCCCAGGCTGGACGGAACAGCATTCTGGTTTAGCCGCGAGCAATGATGTTCATAACGATAAGCACATGGGTGCTACGCAGCGGCTGTAGTTCGCTTCACAGGCTGGACGGAACAGCATTCTGGTTTAGCCGGGAGCAATGATGTTCATAACGATAAGCACATGGGTGCTACGCAGCGGCTGTAGTTCGCTTCATAGGCTGGACGGAACAGCATTCTGGTTTAGCCGCGAGCAATGATGTTCATAACAATAAGCCCATGGGCCGCCACGCAGCGGCTGTAGTTTCGCTTCACAGGCTGGACGGAACAACATTCTGGTTTAGCCGCGAGCAATGATGTTCATAACAATAAGCCCATGGGCCGCCACGCAGCGGCTGTAGTTCGCTTCACAGGCTGGACGGAACAGCATTCTGGTTTAGCCGCGAGCAATGATGTTCATAACAATAAGCCCATGGGCCGCCACGCAGCGGCTGTAGTTTCGCTTCACAGGCTGGACGGAACAGCATTCTGGTTTAGCCGCGAGCAATGATGTTCATAACGATAAGCACATGGGTGCTACGCAGCGGCTGTAGTTCGCATCACAGGCTGGACGGAACAGCATTCTGGTTTATCCGCGAGCAATGATGTTCATAACAATAAGCCCACGGGCCGCCACGCAGCGGCTGTAGTTCGCTTCACAGGCTGTACGAAACAGCATCCTGGTTTATCTTCGAGCAATGATGTTCATAACAATAAGCGCATTGGCCGCCACGCAGCGGCTGTAGTTCGCTTCACAGGCTGGAGGGAACAGCATTCTGGTTTAGCCGCGAGCAATGATGTTCATAACGATAAGCCCATGGGCCGCCACGCAGCGGCTGTAGTTTCGCTTCACAGGCTGGACGGAACAGCATTCTGGTTTAGCCGCGAGCAATGATGTTCATAACAATAAGCCCATGTGCCGCCACGCAGCGGCTGTAGTTTCGCTTCACAGGCTGGACGGAACAGCATTCTGGTTTAGCCGCGTGCAATGATGTTCATAACAATAAGCACATGGGCCGCCACGCAGCGGCTGTAGTTTCGCTTAACAGGCTGGACGGAACAGCATTCTGGTTTAGACGCGAGCAATGATGTTCATAACAATAAGCACATGGGCCGCCACGCAGCGGCTGTAGTTCGCTTCACAGGCTGGACGGAACAGCATTCTGGTTTAGCCGCGAGCAATGATGTTCATAACGATAAGCCCATGGGCCGCCACGCAGCGGCTGTAGTTTCACTTCACAGGCTGGACGGAACAGCATTCTGGTTTAGCCGCGAGCAATGATGCTCATAACGATAAGCCCATGGGCCTCCACGCAGCGGCTGTAGTTCGCTTCACAGGCTGGACGGAACAGCATTCTGGTTTAGCCGCGAGCAATGATGTTCATAACGATAAGCCCATGGGCCGCCACGCAGCGGCTGTAGTTTCGCTTCACAGGCTGGACGGAACAGCATTCTGGTTTAGCCGCGAGCAATGATGTTCATAACAATAAGCCCATGGGCCGCCACGCAGCGGCTGTAGTTTCGCTTCACAGGCTGGACGGAACAGCATTCTGGTTTAGCCGCGTGCAATGATGTTCATAACAATAAGCACATGGGCCGCCACGCAGCGGCTGTAGTTTCGCTTCACAGGCTGGTCGGAACAGCATTCTGGTTTAGCCGCGTGCAATGATGTTCATAACGATAAGCCCATGGGCCGCCACGCAGCGGCTGTAGTTTCGCTTCACAGGCTGGACGGAACAGCATTCTGGTTTAGCCGCGAGCAATGATGTTCATAACAATAAGCACATGGGCCGCCACGCAGCGGCTGTAGTTCGCTTCACAGGCTGGCCGGAACAGCATTCTGGTTTAGCCGCGAGCAATGATGTTCATAACGATAAGCCCATGGGCCGCCACGCAGCGGCTGTAGTTTCGCTTCACAGGCTGGACGGAACAGCATTCTGGTTTAGCCGCGAGCAATGATGTTCATAACAATAAGCCCATGGGCCGCCACGCAGCGGCTGTAGTTTCGCTTCACAGGCTGGACGGAACAGCATTCTGGTTTAGCCGCGAGCAATGATGTTCATAACAATAAGCACATGGGCCGCCACGCAGCGGCTGTAGTTTCGCTTCACAGGCTGGACGGAACAGCATTCTGGTTTAGCCGCGAGCAATGATGTTCATAACAATAAGCACATGGGCCGCCACGCAGCGGCTGTAGTTCGCTTCACAGGCTGGACGGAACAGCATTCTGGTTTAGCGGCGAGCAATGATGTTCATAACGATAAGCCCATGGGCCGCCACGCAGCGGCTGTAGTTTCGCTTCCCAGGCTGGAAGGAACAGCATTCTGGTTTAGCCGCGAGCAATGATGTTCATAACGATAAGCACATGGGTGCTACGCAGCGGCTGTAGTTCGCTTCACAGGCTGGACGGAACAGCATTCTGGTTTAGCCGGGAGCAATGATGTTCATAACGATAAGCACATGGGTGCTACGCAGCGGCTGTAGTTCGCTTCATAGGCTGGACGGAACAGCATTCTGGTTTAGCCGCGAGCAATGATGTTCATAACAATAAGCCCATGGGCCGCTACGCAGCGGCTGTAGTTTCGCTTCACAGGCTGGACGGAACAACATTCTGGTTTAGCAGCGAGCAATGATGTTCATAACAATAAGCCCATGGGCCGCCACGCAGCGGCTGTAGTTCGCTTCACAGGCTGGACGGAACAGCATTCTGGTTTAGCCGCGAGCAATGATGTTCATAACAATAAGCCCATGGGCCGCCACGCAGCGGCTGTAGTTTCGCTTCACAGGCTGGACGGAACAGCATTCTGGTTTAGCCGCGAGCAATGATGTTCATAACGATAAGCACATGGGTGCTACGCAGCGGCTGTAGTTCGCATCACAGGCTGGACGGAACAGCATTCTGGTTTATCCGCGAGCAATGATGTTCATAACAATAAGCCCACGGGCCGCCACGCAGCGGCTGTAGTTCGCTTCACAGGCTGTACGAAACAGCATCCTGGTTTATCTTCGAGCAATGATGTTCACAACAATAAGCGCATTGGCCGCCACGCAGCGGCTGTAGTTTCGCTTCACAGGCTGGAGGGAACAGCATTCTGGTTTAGCCGCGAGCAATGATGTTCATAACGATAAGCCCATGGGCCGCCACGCAGCGGCTGTAGTTTCGCTTCACAGCTAGACGGAACAGCATTCTGGTTTAGCCGCGAGCAATGATGTTCATAACGATAAGCCCATGGGCCGCCACGCAGCGGCTGTAGTTTCGCTTCACAGCTAGCCGGAACAGCATTCTGGTTTAGCCGCGAGCAATGATGTTCATAACGATAAGCCCATGGGCCGCCACGCAGCGGCTGTAGTTTCGCTTCACAGCTAGACGGAACAGCATTCTGGTTTAGCCGCGAGCAATGATGTTCATAACGATAAGCCAATGGGCCGCCACGCAGCGGCTGTAGTTTCGCTTCACAGCTAGACGGAACAGCATTCTGGTTTAGCCGCGAGCAATGATGTCCATAACAATAAGCACATGGGCCGCCACGCAGCGGCTGTAGTTCGCTTGACAGGCTGGACGGAACAGCATTCTGGTTTAGCCGCGAGCAATGATGTTCATAACGATAAGCCCATGGGCCGCCACGCAGCGGCTGTAGTTTCGCTTCACAGGCTGGACGGAACAGCATTCTGGTCTAGCCGCGAGCAATGATGTTCATAACAATAAGCACATGGGCCGCCACGCAGCGGCTGTAGTTCGCTTCACAGGCTGGACGAAACAGCATTCTGGTTTAGCCGCGAGCAATGATGTTCATAACGATAAGCACATGGGCCGCCACGCAGCGGCTGTAGTCTCGCTTCACAGGCTGGACGGAACAGCATTCTGGTTTAGCCGCGAGCAATGATGTTCATAACAATAAGCACATGGGCCGCCACGCAGCGGCTGTAGTTCGCTTCACAGGCTGGACGGAACAGCATTCTGGTTTAGCCGCGAGCAATGATGTTCATAACGATAAGCCCATGGGCCGCCACGCAGCGGCTGTAGTTTCGCTTCACAGGCTGGACGGAACAGCATTCTGGTCTAGCCGCGAGCAATGATGTTCATAACAATAAGCACATGGGCCGCCACGCAGCGGCTGTAGTTCGCTTCACAGGCTGGACGAAACAGCATTCTGGTTTAGCCGCGAGCAATGATGTTCATAACGATAAGCCCATGGGCCGCCACGCAGCGGCTGTAGTCTCGCTTCACAGGCTGGACGGAACAGCATTCTGGTTTAGCCGCGAGCAATGATGTTCATAACAATAAGCCCATGGGCCGCCACGCAGCGGCTGTAGTTTCGCTTCACAGGCTGGACGGAACAGCATTCTGGTTTAGCCGCGAGCAATGATGTTCATAACGATAAGCCCATGGGCCGCCACGCAGCGGCTGTAGTTTCGCTTCACAGCTGGACGGAACAGCATTCTGGTTTAGAGGCGAGCAATGATGTTCATAACAATAAGCCCATGGGCCGCTACGCAGCGGCTGTAGTTTCGCTTCACAGGCTGGACGGAACAGCATTCTGGTTTAGACGCGAGCAATGATGTTCATAACAATAGGCACATGGGCCGCCACGCAGCGGCTGTAGTTCGCTTCGCAGGCTGGACGGAACAGCATTCTGGTTTAGCCGCGAGCAATGATGTTCATAACGATAAGCCCATGGGCCGCCACGCAGCGGCTGTAGTTTCACTTCACAGGCTGGACGGAACAGCATTCTGGTTTAGCCGCGAGCAATGATGTTCATAACGATAAGCCCATGGGCCGCCACGCAGCGGCTGTAGTTCGCTTCACAGGCTGGACGGAACAGCATTCTGGTTTAGCCGCGAGCAATGATGTTCATAACAATAAGCCCATGGGCCGCCACGCAGCGGCTGTAGTTTCCCTTCACAGGCTGGACGGAACAGCATTCTGGTTTAGCCGCGTGCAATGATGTTCATAACAATAAGCACATGGGCCGCCACGCAGCGGCTGTAGTTTCGCTTCACAGGCTGGACGGAACAGCATTCTGGTTTAGCCGCGTGCAATGATGTTCATAACGATAAGCCCATGGGCCGCCACGCAGCGGCTGTAGTTCGCTTCACAGGCTGGAGGGAACAGCATTCTGGTTTAGCCGCGAGCAATGATGTTCATAACGATAAGCCCATGGGCCGCCACGCAGCGGCTGTAGTTTCGCTTCACAGGCTGGACGGAACAGCATTCTGGTTTAGCCGCGAGCAATGATGTTCATAACAATAAGCCCATGGGCCGCCACGCAGCGGCTGTAGTTTCGCTTCACAGGCTGGACGGAACAGCATTCTGGTTTAGCCGCGTGCAATGATGTTCATAACAATAAGCACATGGGCCGCCACGCAGCGGCTGTAGTTTCGCTTAACAGGCTGGACGGAACAGCATTCTGGTTTAGACGCGAGCAATGATGTTCATAACAATAAGCACATGGGCCGCCACGCAGCGGCTGTAGTTCGCTTCACAGGCTGGACGGAACAGCATTCTGGTTTAGCCGCGAGCAATGATGTTCATAACGATAAGCCCATGGGCCGCCACGCAGCGGCTGTAGTTTCACTTCACAGGCTGGACGGAACAGCATTCTGGTTTAGCCGCGAGCAATGATGTTCATAACAATAAGCCCATGGGCCGCCACGCAGCGGCTGTAGTTTCGCTTCACAGGCTGGACGGAACAGCATTCTGGTTTAGCCGCGAGCAATGATGTTCATAACAATAAGCACATGGGCCGCCACGCAGCGGCTGTAGTTTCGCTTCACAGGCTGGACGGAACAGCATTCTGGTTTAGCCGCGAGCAGTGATGTTCATAACAATAAGCACATGGGCCGCCACGCAGCGGCTGTAGTTCGCTTCACAGGCTGGACGGAACAGC
The DNA here is from genome assembly GCF_052857255.1 of Amblyomma americanum. Lineage (NCBI taxonomy): Eukaryota > Metazoa > Arthropoda > Arachnida > Ixodida > Ixodidae > Amblyomma > Amblyomma americanum. The sequence continues at coordinate 100,641,230 of NC_135500.1, forward strand.
ATTCTGGTTTAGCGGCGAGCAATGATGTTCATAACGATAAGCCCATGGGCCGCCACGCAGCGGCTGTAGTTTCGCTTCCCAGGCTGGACGGAACAGCATTCTGGTTTAGCCGCGAGCAATGATGTTCATAACGATAAGCACATGGGTGCTACGCAGCGGCTGTAGTTCGCTTCACAGGCTGGACGGAACAGCATTCTGGTTTAGCCGGGAGCAATGATGTTCATAACGATAAGCACATGGGTGCTACGCAGCGGCTGTAGTTCGCATCACAGGCTGGACGGAACAGCATTCTGGTTTATCCGCGAGCAATGATGTTCATAACAATAAGCCCACGGGCCGCCACGCAGCGGCTGTAGTTCGCTTCACAGGCTGTACGAAACAGCATCCTGGTTTATCTTCGAGCAATGATGTTCATAACAATAAGCCCATGGGCCGCCACGCAGCGGCTGTAGTTTCGCTTCACAGGCTGGACGGAACAACATTCTGGTTTAGCCGCGAGCAATGATGTTCATAACAATAAGCCCATGGGCCGCCACGCAGCGGCTGTAGTTCGCTTCACAGGCTGGACGGAACAGCATTCTGGTTTAGCCGCGAGCAATGATGTTCATAACGATAAGCCCATGGGCCGCCACGCAGCGGCTGTAGTTCGCTTCACAGGCTGGACGGAACAGCATTCTGGTTTAGCCGCGAGCAATGATGTTCATAACGATAAGCACATGGGTGCTACGCAGCGGCTGTAGTTCGCATCACAGGCTGGACGGAACAGCATTCTGGTTTATCCGCGAGCAATGATGTTCATAACAATAAGCCCACGGGCCGCCACGCAGCGGCTGTAGTTCGCTTCACAGGCTGTACGAAACAGCATCCTGGTTTATCTTCGAGCAATGATGTTCATAACAATAAGCGCATTGGCCGCCACGCAGCGGCTGTAGTTCGCTTCACAGGCTGGAGGGAACAGCATTCTGGTTTAGCCGCGAGCAATGATGTTCATAACGATAAGCCCATGGGCCGCCACGCAGCGGCTGTAGTTTCGCTTCACAGGCTGGACGGAACAGCATTCTGGTTTAGCCGCGAGCAATGATGTTCATAACAATAAGCCCATGTGCCGCCACGCAGCGGCTGTAGTTTCGCTTCACAGGCTGGACGGAACAGCATTCTGGTTTAGCCGCGTGCAATGATGTTCATAACAATAAGCACATGGGCCGCCACGCAGCGGCTGTAGTTTCGCTTAACAGGCTGGACGGAACAGCATTCTGGTTTAGACGCGAGCAATGATGTTCATAACAATAAGCACATGGGCCGCCACGCAGCGGCTGTAGTTCGCTTCACAGGCTGGACGGAACAGCATTCTGGTTTAGCCGCGAGCAATGATGTTCTTAACGATAAGCCCATGGGCCGCCACGCAGCGGCTGTAGTTTCACTTCACAGGCTGGACGGAACAGCATTCTGGTTTAGCCGCGAGCAATGATGCTCATAACGATAAGCCCATTGGCCTCCACGCAGCGGCTGTAGTTCGCTTCACAGGCTGGACGGAACAGCATTCTGGTTTAGCCGCGAGCAATGATGTTCATAACGATAAGCCCATGGGCCGCCACGCAGCGGCTGTAGTTTCGCTTCACAGGCTGGACGGAACAGCATTCTGGTTTGGCCGCGAGCAATGATGTTCATAACAATAAGCCCATGGGCCGCCACGCAGCGGCTGTAGTTTCGCTTCACAGGCTGGACGGAACAGCATTCTGGTTTAGCCGCGTGCAATGATGTTCATAACAATAAGCACATGGGCCGCCACGCAGCGGCTGTAGTTTCGCTTCACAGGCTGGTCGGAACAGCATTCTGGTTTAGCCGCGTGCAATGATGTTCATAACGATAAGCCCATGGGCCGCCACGCAGCGGCTGTAGTTTCGCTTCACAGGCTGGACGGAACAGCATTCTGGTTTAGCCGCGAGCAATGATGTTCATAACAATAAGCACATGGGCCGCCACGCAGCGGCTGTAGTTCGCTTCACAGGCTGGCCGGAACAGCATTCTGGTTTAGCCGCGAGCAATGATGTTCATAACGATAAGCCCATGGGCCGCCACGCAGCGGCTGTAGTTTCGCTTCACAGGCTGGACGGAACAGCATTCTGGTTTAGCCGCGAGCAATGATGTTCATAACAATAAGCCCATGGGCCGCCACGCAGCGGCTGTAGTTTCGCTTCACAGGCTGGACGGAACAGCATTCTGGTTTAGCCGCGAGCAATGATGTTCATAACAATAAGCACATGGGCCGCCACGCAGCGGCTGTAGTTTCGCTTCACAGGCTGGACGGAACAGCATTCTGGTTTAGCCGCGAGCAATGATGTTCATAACAATAAGCAAATGGGCCGCCACGCAGCGGCTGTAGTTCGCTTCACAGGCTGGACGGAACAGCATTCTGGTTTAGCGGCGAGCAATGATGTTCATAACGATAAGCCCATGGGCCGCCACGCAGCGGCTGTAGTTTCGCTTCCCAGGCTGGACGGAACAGCATTCTGGTTTAGCCGCGAGCAATGATGTTCATAACGATAAGCACATGGGTGCTACGCAGCGGCTGTAGTTCGCTTCACAGGCTGGACGGAACAGCATTCTGGTTTAGCCGGGAGCAATGATGTTCATAACGATAAGCACATGGGTGCTACGCAGCGGCTGTAGTTCGCTTCATAGGCTGGACGGAACAGCATTCTGGTTTAGCCGCGAGCAATGATGTTCATAACAATAAGCCCATGGGCCGCTACGCAGCGGCTGTAGTTTCGCTACACAGGCTGGACGGAACAACATTCTGGTTTAGCAGCGAGCAATGATGTTCATAACAATAAGCCCATGGGCCGCCACGCAGCGGCTGTAGTTCGCTTCACAGGCTGGACGGAACAGCATTCTGGTTTAGCCGCGAGCAATGATGTTCATAACAATAAGCCCATGGGCCGCCACGCAGCGGCTGTAGTTTCGCTTCACAGGCTGGACGGAACAGCATTCTGGTTTAGCCGCGAGCAATGATGTTCATAACGATAAGCACATGGGTGCTACGCAGCGGCTGTAGTTCGCATCACAGGCTGGACGGAACAGCATTCTGGTTTATCCGCGAGCAATGATGTTCATAACAATAAGCCCACGGGCCGCCACGCAGCGGCTGTAGTTCGCTTCACAGGCTGTACGAAACAGCATCCTGGTTTATCTTCGAGCAATGATGTTCACAACAATAAGCGCATTGGCCGCCACGCAGCGGCTGTAGTTTCGCTTCACAGGCTGGAGGGAACAGCATTCTGGTTTAGCCGCGAGCAATGATGTTCATAACGATAAGCCCATGGGCCGCCACGCAGCGGCTGTAGTTTCGCTTCACAGCTAGACGGAACAGCATTCTGGTTTAGCCGCGAGCAATGATGTTCATAACGATAAGCCCATGGGCCGCCACGCAGCGGCTGTAGTTTCGCTTCACAGCTAGACGGAACAGCATTCTGGTTTAGCCGCGAGCAATGATGTTTATAACGATAAGCCCATGGGCCGCCACGCAGCGGCTGTAGTTTCGCTTCACAGCTAGACGGAACAGCATTCTGGTTTAGCCGCGAGCAATGATGTTCATAACGATAAGCCCATGGGCCGCCACGCAGCGGCTGTAGTTTCGCTTCACAGCTAGACGGAACAGCATTCTGGTTTAGCCGCGAGCAATGATGTCCATAACAATAAGCACATGGGCCGCCACGCAGCGGCTGTAGTTCGCTTGACAGGCTGGACGGAACAGCATTCTGGTTTAGCCGCGAGCAATGATGTTCATAACGATAAGCCCATGGGCCGCCACGCAGCGGCTGTAGTTTCGCTTCACAGGCTGGACGGAACAGCATTCTGGTCTAGCCGCGAGCAATGATGTTCATAACAATAAGCACATGGGCCGCCACGCAGCGGCTGTAGTTCGCTTCACAGGCTGGACGAAACAGCATTCTGGTTTAGCCGCGAGCAATGATGTTCATAACGATAAGCACATGGGCCGCCACGCAGCGGCTGTAGTCTCGCTTCACAGGCTGGACGGAACAGCATTCTGGTTTAGCCGCGAGCAATGATGTTCATAACAATAAGCACATGGGCCGCCACGCAGCGGCTGTAGTTCGCTTCACAGGCTGGACGGAACAGCATTCTGGTTTAGCCGCGAGCAATGATGTTCATAACGATAAGCCCATGGGCCGCCACGCAGCGGCTGTAGTTTCGCTTCACAGGCTGGACGGAACAGCATTCTGGTCTAGCCGCGAGCAATGATGTTCATAACAATAAGCACATGGGCCGCCACGCAGCGGCTGTAGTTCGCTTCACAGGCTGGACGAAACAGCATTCTGGTTTAGCCGCGAGCAATGATGTTCATAACGATAAGCCCATGGGCCGCCACGCAGCGGCTGTAGTCTCGCTTCACAGGCTGGACGGAACAGCATTCTGGTTTAGCCGCGAGCAATGATGTTCATAACAATAAGCCCATGGGCCGCCACGCAGCGGCTGTAGTTTCGCTTCACAGGCTGGACGGAACAGCATTCTGGTTTAGCCGCGAGCAATGATGTTCATAACGATAAGCCCATGGGCCGCCACGCAGCGGCTGTAGTTTCGCTTCACAGCTGGACGGAACAGCATTCTGGTTTAGAGGCGAACAATGATGTTCATAACAATAAGCCCATGGGCCGCTACGCAGCGGCTGTAGTTTCGCTTCACAGGCTGGACGGAACAGCATTCTGGTTTAGACGCGAGCAATGATGTTCATAACAATAGGCACATGGGCCGCCACGCAGCGGCTGTAGTTCGCTTCGCAGGCTGGACGGAACAGCATTCTGGTTTAGCCGCGAGCAATGATGTTCATAACGATAAGCCCATGGGCCGCCACGCAGCGGCTGTAGTTTCACTTCACAGGCTGGACGGAACAGCATTCTGGTTTAGCCGCGAGCAATGATGTTCATAACGATAAGCCCATGGGCCGCCACGCAGCGGCTGTAGTTCGCTTCACAGGCTGGACGGAACAGCATTCTGGTTTAGCCGCGAGCAATGATGTTCATAACAATAAGCCCATGGGCCGCCACGCAGCGGCTGTAGTTTCCCTTCACAGGCTGGACGGAACAGCATTCTGGTTTAGCCGCGTGCAATGATGTTCATAACAATAAGCACATGGGCCGCCACGCAGCGGCTGTAGTTTCGCTTCACAGGCTGGACGGAACAGCATTCTGGTTTAGCCGCGTGCAATGATGTTCATAACGATAAGCCCATGGGCCGCCACGCAGCGGCTGTAGTTCGCTTCACAGGCTGGAGGGAACAGCATTCTGGTTTAGCCGCGAGCAATGATGTTCATAACGATAAGCCCATGGGCCGCCACGCAGCGGCTGTAGTTTCGCTTCCCAGGCTGGACGGAACAGCATTCTGGTTTAGCCGCGAGCAATGATGTTCATAACGATAAGCACATGGGTGCTACGCAGCGGCTGTAGTTCGCTTCACAGGCTGGACGGAACAGCATTCTGGTTTAGCCGGGAGCAATGATGTTCATAACGATAAGCACATGGGTGCTACGCAGCGGCTGTAGTTCGCTTCATAGGCTGGACGGAACAGCATTCTGGTTTAGCCGCGAGCAATGATGTTCATAACAATAGGCACATGGGCCGCCACGCAGCGGCTGTAGTTCGCTTCGCAGGCTGGACGGAACAGCATTCTGGTTTAGCCGCGAGCAATGATGTTCATAACGATAAGCCCATGGGCCGCCACGCAGCGGCTGTAGTTTCACTTCACAGGCTGGACGGAACAGCATTCTGGTTTAGCCGCGAGCAATGATGTTCATAACGATAAGCCCATGGGCCGCCACGCAGCGGCTGTAGTTCGCTTCACAGGCTGGACGGAACAGCATTCTGGTTTAGCCGCGAGCAATGATGTTCATAACAATAAGCCCATGGGCCGCCACGCAGCGGCTGTAGTTTCCCTTCACAGGCTGGACGGAACAGCATTCTGGTTTAGCCGCGTGCAATGATGTTCATAACAATAAGCACATGGGCCGCGACGCAGCGGCTGTAGTTTCGCTTCACAGGCTGGACGGAACAGCATTCTGGTTTAGCCGCGTGCAATGATGTTCATAACGATAAGCCCATGGGCCGCCACGCAGCGGCTGTAGTTCGCTTCACAGGCTGGAGGGAACAGCATTCTGGTTTAGCCGCGAGCAATGATGTTCATAACGATAAGCCCATGGGCCGCCACGCAGCGGCTGTAGTTTCGCTTCACAGGCTGGACGGAACAGCATTCTGGTTTAGCCGCGAGCAATGATGTTCATAACAATAAGCCCATGGGCCGCCACGCAGCGGCTGTAGTTTCGCTTCACAGGCTGGACGGAACAGCATTCTGGTTTAGCCGCGTGCAATGATGTTCATAACAATAAGCACATGGGCCGCCACGCAGCGGCTGTAGTTTCGCTTAACAGGCTGGACGGAACAGCATTCTGGTTTAGACGCGAGCAATGATGTTCATAACAATAAGCACATGGGCCGCCACGCAGCGGCTGTAGTTCGCTTCACAGGCTGGACGGAACAGCATTCTGGTTTAGCCGCGAGCAATGATGTTCATAACGATAAGCCCATGGGCCGCCACGCAGCGGCTGTAGTTTCACTTCACAGGCTGGACGGAACAGCATTCTGGTTTAGCCGCGAGCAATGATGTTCATAACAATAAGCCCATGGGCCGCCACGCAGCGGCTGTAGTTTCGCTTCACAGGCTGGACGGAACAGCATTCTGGTTTAGCCGCGAGCAATGATGTTCATAACAATAAGCACATGGGCCGCCACGCAGCGGCTGTAGTTTCGCTTCACAGGCTGGACGGAACAGCATTCTGGTTTAGCCGCGAGCAATGATGTTCATAACAATAAGCACATGGGCCGCCACGCAGCGGCTGTAGTTCGCTTCACAGGCTGGACGGAACAGCATTCTGGTTTAGCGGCGAGCAATGATGTTCATAACGATAAGCCCATGGGCCGCCACGCAGCGGCTGTAGTTTCGCTTCCCAGGCTGGACGGAACAGCATTCTGGTTTAGCCGCGAGCAATGATGTTCATAACGATAAGCACATGGGTGCTACGCAGCGGCTGTAGTTCGCTTCACAGGCTGGACGGAACAGCATTCTGGTTTAGCCGGGAGCAATGATGTTCATAACGATAAGCACATGGGTGCTACGCAGCGGCTGTAGTTCGCTTCATAGGCTGGACGGAACAGCATTCTGGTTTAGCCGCGAGCAATGATGTTCATAACAATAAGCCCATGGGCCGCCACGCAGCGGCTGTAGTTTCGCTTCACAGGCTGGACGGAACAACATTCTGGTTTAGCCGCGAGCAATGATGTTCATAACAATAAGCCCATGGGCCGCCACGCAGCGGCTGTAGTTCGCTTCACAGGCTGGACGGAACAGCATTCTGGTTTAGCCGCGAGCAATGATGTTCATAACAGTAAGCCCATGGGCCGCCACGCAGCGGCTGTAGTTTCGCTTCACAGGCTGGACGGAACAGCATTCTGGTTTAGCCGCGAGCAATGATGTTCATAACGATAAGCACATGGGTGCTACGCAGCGGCTGTAGTTCGCATCACAGGCTGGACGGAACAGCATTCTGGTTTATCCGCGAGCAATGATGTTCATAACAATAAGCCCACGGGCCGCCACGCAGCGGCTGTAGTTTGCTTCACAGGCTGTACGAAACAGCATCCTGGTTTATCTTCGAGCAATGATGTTCATAACAATAAGCGCATTGGCCGCCACGCAGCGGCTGTAGTTTCGCTTCACAGCTAGACGGAACAGCATTCTGGTTTAGCCGCGAGCAATGATGTTCATAACGATAAGCCCATGGGCCGCCACGCAGCGGCTGTAGTTTCGCTTCACAGCTAGACGGAACAGCATTCTGGTTTAGCCGCGAGCAATGATGTTCATAACGATAAGCCCATGGGCCGCCACGCAGCGGCTGTAGTTTCGCTTCACAGCTAGACGGAACAGCATTCTGGTTTAGCCGCGAGCAATGATGTTCATAACGATAAGCCCATGGGCCGCCACGCAGCGGCTGTAGTTTCGCTTCACAGCTAGACGGAACAGCATTCTGGTTTAGCCGCGAGCAATGATGTTCATAACGATAAGCCCATGGGCCGCCACGCAGCGGCTGTAGTTTCGCTTCACAGCTAGACGGAACAGCATTCTGGTTTAGCCGCGAGCAATGATGTCCATAACAATAAGCACATGGGCCGCCACGCAGCGGCTGTAGTTCGCTTGACAGGCTGGACGGAACAGCATTCTGGTTTAGCCGCGAGCAATGATGTTCATAACGATAAGCCCATGGGCCGCCACGCAGCGGCTGTAGTTTCGCTTCACAGGCTGGACGGAACAGCATTCTGGTTTAGCCGCGAGCAATGATGTTCATAACGATAAGCCCATGGGCCGCCACGCAGCGGCTGTAGTTTCGCTTCACAGCTAGACGGAACAGCATTCTGGTTTAGCCGCGAGCAATGATGTTCATAAGGATAAGCCCATGGGCCGCCACGCAGCGGCTGTAGTTTCGCTTCACAGCTAGACGGAACAGCATTCTGGTTTAGCCGCGAGCAATGATGTTCATAACGATAAGCCCATGGGCCGCCACGCAGCGGCTGTAGTTTCGCTTCACAGCTAGACGGAACAGCATTCTGGTTTAGCCGCGAGCGATGATGTTCATAACGATAAGCCCATGGGCCGCCACGCAGCGGCTGTAGTTTCGCTTCACAGCTAGACGGAACAGCATTCTGGTTTAGCCGCGAGCAATGATGTTCATAACGATAAGCCCATGGGCCGCCACGCAGCGGCTGTAGTTTCGCTTCACAGCTAGACGGAACAGCATTCTGGTTTAGCCGCGAGCAATGATGTTCATAACAATAAGCCCATGGGCCGCTACGCAGCGGCTGTAGTTTCGCTTCACAGGCTGGACGGAACAGCATTCTGGTTTAGCCGCGAGCAATGATGTTCATAACGATAAGCCCATGGGCCGCCACGCAGCGGCTGTAGTTTCGCTTCACAGCTAGACGGAACAGCATTCTGGTTTAGCCGCGAGCAATGATGTTCATAACAATAAGCCCATGGGCCGCTACGCAGCGGCTGTAGTTTCGCTTCACAGGCTGGACGGAACAGCATTCTGGTTTAGCCGCGAGCAATGATGTTCATAACAATAAGCACATGGGCCGCCACGCAGCGGCTGTAGTTTCGCTTCACAGGCTGGACGGAACAGCATTCTGGTTTAGCCGCGAGCAATGATGTTCATAACAATAAGCACATGGGCCGCCACGCAGCGGCTGTAGTTCGCTTCACAGGCTGGACGGAACAGCATTCTGGTTTAGCCGTGAGCAATGATGTTCATAACGATAAGCCCATGGGCCGCCACGCAGCGGCTGTAGTTCGCTTTACAGGCTGGACGGAACAGCATTCTGGTTTAGCCGCGAGCAATGATGTTCATAACAGTAAGCCCATGGGCCGCCACGCAGCGGCTGTAGTTTCGCTTCACAGGCTGGACGGAACAGCATTCTGGTTTAGCCGCGAGCAATGATGTTCATAACGATAAGCACATGGGTGCTACGCAGCGGCTGTAGTTCGCATCACAGGCTGGACGGAACAGCATTCTGGTTTATCCGCGAGCAATGATGTTCATAACAATAAGCCCACGGGCCGCCACGCAGCGGCTGTAGTTTGCTTCACAGGCTGTACGAAACAGCATCCTGGTTTATCTTCGAGCAATGATGTTCATAACAATAAGCGCATTGGCCGCCACGCAGCGGCTGTAGTTTCGCTTCACAGCTAGACGGAACAGCATTCTGGTTTAGCCGCGAGCAATGATGTTCATAACGATAAGCCCATGGGCCGCCACGCAGCGGCTGTAGTTTCGCTTCACAGCTAGACGGAACAGCATTCTGGTTTAGCCGCGAGCAATGATGTTCATAACGATAAGCCCATGGGCCGCCACGCAGCGGCTGTAGTTTCGCTTCACAGCTAGACGGAACAGCATTCTGGTTTAGCCGCGAGCAATGATGTTCATAACGATAAGCCCATGGGCCGCCACGCAGCGGCTGTAGTTTCGCTTCACAGCTAGACGGAACAGCATTCTGGTTTAGCCGCGAGCAATGATGTTCATAACGATAAGCCCATGGGCCGCCACGCAGCGGCTGTAGTTTCGCTTCACAGCTAGACGGAACAGCATTCTGGTTTAGCCGCGAGCAATGATGTCCATAACAATAAGCACATGGGCCGCCACGCAGCGGCTGTAGTTCGCTTGACAGGCTGGACGGAACAGCATTCTGGTTTAGCCGCGTGCAATGATGTTCATAACGATAAGCCCATGGGCCGCCACGCAGCGGCTGTAGTTTCGCTTCACAGGCTGGACGGAACAGCATTCTGGTTTAGCCGCGAGCAATGATGTTCATAACGATAAGCCCATGGGCCGCCACGCAGCGGCTGTAGTTTCGCTTCACAGCTAGACGGAACAGCATTCTGGTTTAGCCGCGAGCAATGATGTTTCCTAACGATAAGCCCATGGGCCGCCACGCAGCGGCTGTAGTTTCGCTTCACAGCTAGACGGAACAGCATTCTGGTTTAGCCGCGAGCAATGATGTTCATAACGATAAGCCCATGGGCCGCCACGCAGCGGCTGTAGTTTCGCTTCACAGCTAGACGGAACAGCATTCTGGTTTAGCCGCGAGCGATGATGTTCATAACGATAAGCCCATGGGCCGCCACGCAGCGGCTGTAGTTTCGCTTCACAGCTAGACGGAACAGCATTCTGGTTTAGCCGCGAGCAATGATGTTCATAACGATAAGCCCATGGGCCGCCACGCAGCGGCTGTAGTTTCGCTTCACAGCTAGACGGAACAGCATTCTGGTTTAGCCGCGAGCAATGATGTTCATAACAATAAGCCCATGGGCCGCTACGCAGCGGCTGTAGTTTCGCTTCACAGGCTGGACGGAACAGCATTCTGGTTTAGCCGCGAGCAATGATGTTCATAACGATAAGCCCATGGGCCGCCACGCAGCGGCTGTAGTTTCGCTTCACAGCTAGACGGAACAGCATTCTGGTTTAGCCGCGAGCAATGATGTTCATAACAATAAGCCCATGGGCCGCTACGCAGCGGCTGTAGTTTCGCTTCACAGGCTGGACGGAACAGCATTCTGGTTTAGCCGCGAGCAATGATGTTCATAACAATAAGCACATGGGCCGCCACGCAGCGGCTGTAGTTTCGCTTCACAGGCTGGACGGAACAGCATTCTGGTTTAGCCGCGAGCAATGATGTTCATAACAATAAGCACATGGGCCGCCACGCAGCGGCTGTAGTTCGCTTCACAGGCTGGACGGAACAGCATTCTGGTTTAGCCGTGAGCAATGATGTTCATAACGATAAGCCCATGGGCCGCCACGCAGCGGCTGTAGTTTCACTTCACAGGCTGGACGGAACAGCATTCTGGTTTAGCCGCGAGCAATGATGTTCATAACGATAAGCCCATGGGCCGCCACGCAGCGGCTGTAGTTTCGCTTCACAGCTAGACGGAACAGCATTCTGGTTTAGCCGCGAGCAATGATGTTCATAACGATAAGCCCATGGGCCGCCACGCAGCGGCTGTAGTTTCGCTTCACAGCTAGACGGAACAGCATTCTGGTTTAGCCGCGAGCAATGATGTTCATAACGATAAGCCCATGGGCCGCCACGCAGCGGCTGTAGTTTCGCTTCACAGCTAGACGGAACAGCATTCTGGTTTAGCCGCGAGCAATGATGTTCATAACGATAAGCCCATGGGCCGCCACGCCGCGGCTGTAGTTTCGCTTCACAGCTAGACGGAACAGCATTCTGGTTTAGCCGCGAGCAATGATGTTCATAACGATAAGCCCATGGGCCGCCACGCAGCGGCTGTAGTTTCGCTTCACAGCTAGACGGAACAGCATTCTGGTTTAGCCGCGAGCAATGATGTTCATAACAATAAGCCCATGGGCCGCTACGCAGCGGCTGTAGTTTCGCTTCACAGGCTGGACGGAACAGCATTCTGGTTTAGCCGCGAGCAATGATGTTCATAACGATAAGCCCATGGGCCGCCACGCAGCGGCTGTAGTTTCGCTTCACAGCTAGACGGAACAGCATTCTGGTTTAGCCGCGAGCAATGATGTTCATAACAATAAGCCCATGGGCCGCTACGCAGCGGCTGTAGTTTCGCTTCACAGGCTGGACGGAACAGCATTCTGGTTTAGCCGCGAGCAATGATGTTCATAACAATAAGCACATGGGCCGCCACGCAGCGGCTGTAGTTTCGCTTCACAGGCTGGACGGAACAGCATTCTGGTTTAGCCGCGAGCAATGATGTTCATAACAATAAGCACATGGGCCGCCACGCAGCGGCTGTAGTTCGCTTCACAGGCTGGACGGAACAGCATTCTCGTTTAGCCGTGAGCAATGATGTTCATAACGATAAGCCCATGGGCCGCCACGCAGCGGCTGTAGTTTCACTTCACAGGCTGGACGGAACAGCATTCTGGTTTAGCCGCGAGCAATGATGTTCATAACGATAAGCCCATGGGCCGCCACGCAGCGGCTGTAGTTCGCTTCACAGGCTGGACGGAACAGCATTCTGGTTTAGCCGCGAGCAATGATGTTCATAACGATAAGCCCATGGGCCGCCACGCAGCGGCTGTAGTTTCGCTTCACAGGCTGGACGGAACAGAATTCTGGTTTAGCCGCGAGCAATGATGTTCATAACAATAAGCACATGGGCCGCCACGCAGCGGCTGTAGTTCGCTTCACAGGCTGGACGGAACAGCATTCTGGTTTAGCCGCGAGCAATGATGTTCATAACGATAAGCCCATGGGCCGCCAAGCAGCGGCTGTAGTTTCGCTTCACAGGCTGGAAGGAACAGCATCCTGGTTTAGCCGCGAGCAATGATGTTCATAACAATAAGCCCATGGGCCGCCACGCAGCGGCTGTAGTCTCGCTTCACAGCTGGACGGAACAGCATTCTGGTTTAGAGGCGAGCAATGATGTTCATAACAATAAGCCCATGGGCCGCTACGCAGCGGCTGTAGTTTCGCTTCACAGGCTGGACGGAACAGCATTCTGGTTTAGACGCGAGCAATGATGTTGATAACAATAGGCACATGGGCCGCCACGCAGCGGCTGTAGTTCGCTTCGCAGGCTGGACGGAACAGCATTCTGGTTTAGCCGCGAGCAATGATGTTCATAACGATAAGCCCATGGGCCGCCACGCAGCGGCTGTAGTTTCACTTCACAGGCTGGACGGAACAGCATTCTGGTTTAGCCGCGAGCAATGATGTTCATAACGATAAGCCCATGGGCCGCCACGCAGCGGCTGTAGTTCGCTTCACAGGCTGGACGGAACAGCATTCTGGTTTAGCCGCGAGCAATGATGTTCATAACAATAAGCACATGGGCCGCCACGCAGCGGCTGTAGTTTCGCTTCACAGCTAGACGGAACAGCATTCTGGTTTAGCCGCGAGCAATGATGTTCATAACAATAAGCCCATGGGCCGCTACGCAGCGGCTGTAGTTTCGCTTCACAGGCTGGACGGAACAGCATTCTGGTTTAGCCGCGAGCAATGATGTTCATAACAATAAGCACATGGGCCGCCACGCAGCGGCTGTAGTTTCGCTTCACAGGCTGGACGGAACAGCATTCTGGTTTAGCCGCGAGCAATGATGTTCATAACAATAAGCACATGGGCCGCCACGCAGCGGCTGTAGTTCGCTTCACAGGCTGGACGGAACAGCATTCTGGTTTAGCCGTGAGCAATGATGTTCATAACGATAAGCCCATGGGCCGCCACGCAGCGGCTGTAGTTTCACTTCACAGGCTGGACGGAACAGCATTCTGGTTTAGCCGCGAGCAATGATGTTCATAACGATAAGCCCATGGGCCGCCACGCAGCGGCTGTAGTTTCGCTTCACAGCTAGACGGAACAGCATTCTGGTTTAGCCGCGAGCAATGATGTTCATAACGATAAGCCCATGGGCCGCCACGCAGCGGCTGTAGTTTCGCTTCACAGCTAGACGGAACAGCATTCTGGTTTAGCCGCGAGCAATGATGTTCATAACAATAAGCCCATGGGCCGCCACGCAGCGGCTGTAGTTTCGCTTCACAGGCTGGAAGGAACAACATTCTGGTTTAGCCGCGAGCAATGATGTTCATAACAATAAGCCCATGGGCCGCCACGCAGCGGCTGTAGTTCGCTTCACAGGCTGGACGGAACAGCATTCTGGTTTAGCCGCGAGCAATGATGTTCATAACAATAAGCCCATGGGCCGCCACGCAGCGGCTGTAGTTTCGCTTCACAGGCTGGACGGAACAGCATTCTGGTTTAGCCGCGAGCAATGATGTTCATAACGATAAGCACATGGGTGCTACGCAGCGGCTGTAGTTCGCATCACAGGCTGGACGGAACAGCATTCTGGTTTATCCGCGAGCAATGATGTTCATAACAATAAGCCCACGGGCCGCCACGCAGCGGCTGTAGTTCGCTTCACAGGCTGTACGAAACAGCATCCTGGTTTATCTTCGAGCAATGATGTTCATAACAATAAGCGCATTGGCCGCCACGCAGCGGCTGTAGTTCGCTTCACAGGCTGGACGGAACAGCATTCTGGTTTAGCCGTGAGCAATGATGTTCATAACGATAAGCCCATGGGCCGCCACGCAGCGGCTGTAGTTTCACTTCACAGGCTGGACGGAACAGCATTCTGGTTTAGCCGCGAGCAATGATGTTCATAACGATAAGCCCATGGGCCGCCACGCAGCGGCTGTAGTTCGCTTCACAGGCTGGACGGAACAGCATTCTGGTTTAGCCGCGAGCAATGATGTTCATAACGATAAGCCCATGGGCCGCCACGCAGCGGCTGTAGTTCGCATCACAGGCTGGACGGAACAGCATTCTGGTTTATCCGCGAGCAATGATGTTCATAACAATAAGCCCACGGGCCGCCACGCAGCGGCTGTAGTTCGCTTCACAGGCTGTACGAAACAGCATCCTGGTTTATCTTCGAGCAATGATGTTCATAACAATAAGCGCATTGGCCGCCACGCAGCGGCTGTAGTTCGCTTCACAGGCTGGACGGAACAGCATTCTGGTTTAGCCGTGAGCAATGATGTTCATAACGATAAGCCCATGGGCCGCCACGCAGCGGCTGTAGTTTCACTTCACAGGCTGGACGGAACAGCATTCTGGTTTAGCCGCGAGCAATGATGTTCATAACGATAAGCCCATGGGCCGCCACGCAGCGGCTGTAGTTCGCTTCACAGGCTGGACGGAACAGCATTCTGGTTTAGCCGCGAGCAATGATGTTCATAACGATAAGCCCATGGGCCGCCACGCAGCGGCTGTAGTTTCGCTTCACAGGCTGGACGGAACAGAATTCTGGTTTAGCCGCGAGCAATGATGTTCATAACAATAAGCACATGGGCCGCCACGCAGCGGCTGTAGTTCGCTTCACAGGCTGGACGGAACAGCATTCTGGTTTAGCCGCGAGCAATGATGTTCATAACGATAAGCCCATGGGCCGCCAAGCAGCGGCTGTAGTTTCGCTTCACAGGCTGGAAGGAACAGCATCCTGGTTTAGCCGCGAGCAATGATGTTCATAACAATAAGCCCATGGGCCGCCACGCAGCGGCTGTAGTTTCGCTTCACAGCTGGACGGAACAGCATTCTGGTTTAGAGGCGAGCAATGATGTTCATAACAATAAGCCCATGGGCCGCTACGCAGCGGCTGTAGTTTCGCTTCACAGGCTGGACGGAACAGCATTCTGGTTTAGACGCGAGCAATGATGTTGATAACAATAGGCACATGGGCCGCCACGCAGCGGCTGTAGTTCGCTTCGCAGGCTGGACGGAACAGCATTCTGGTTTAGCCGCGAGCAATGATGTTCATAACGATAAGCCCATGGGCCGCCACGCAGCGGCTGTAGTTTCACTTCACAGGCTGGACGGAACAGCATTCTGGTTTAGCCGCGAGCAATGATGTTCATAACGATAAGCCCATGGGCCGCCACGCAGCGGCTGTAGTTCGCTTCACAGGCTGGACGGAACAGCATTCTGGTTTAGCCGCGAGCAATGATGTTCATAACAATAAGCACATGGGCCGACACGCAGCGGCTGTAGTTTCGCTTCACAGCTAGACGGAACAGCATTCTGGTTTAGCCGCGAGCAATGATGTTCATAACAATAAGCCCATGGGCCGCTACGCAGCGGCTGTAGTTTCGCTTCACAGGCTGGACGGAACAGCATTCTGGTTTAGCCGCGAGCAATGATGTTCATAACAATAAGCACATGGGCCGCCACGCAGCGGCTGTAGTTTCGCTTCACAGGCTGGACGGAACAGCATTCTGGTTTAGCCGCGAGCAATGATGTTCATAACAATAAGCACATGGGCCGCCACGCAGCGGCTGTAGTTCGCTTCACAGGCTGGACGGAACAGCATTCTGGTTTAGCCGTGAGCAATGATGTTCATAACGATAAGCCCATGGGCCGCCACGCAGCGGCTGTAGTTTCACTTCACAGGCTGGACGGAACAGCATTCTGGTTTAGCCGCGAGCAATGATGTTCATAACGATAAGCCCATGGGCCGCCACGCAGCGGCTGTAGTTTCGCTTCACAGCTAGACGGAACAGCATTCTGGTTTAGCCGCGAGCAATGATGTTCATAACGATAAGCCCATGGGCCGCCACGCAGCGGCTGTAGTTTCGCTTCACAGCTAGACGGAACAGCATTCTGGTTTAGCCGCGAGCAATGATGTTCATAACAATAAGCCCATGGGCCGCCACGCAGCGGCTGTAGTTTCGCTTCACAGGCTGGACGGAACAACATTCTGGTTTAGCCGCGAGCAATGATGTTCATAACAATAAGCCCATGGGCCGCCACGCAGCGGCTGTAGTTCGCTTCACAGGCTGGACGGAACAGCATTCTGGTTTAGCCGCGAGCAATGATGTTCATAACAATAAGCCCATGGGCCGCCACGCAGCGGCTGTAGTTTCGCTTCACAGGCTGGACGGAACAGCATTCTGGTTTAGCCGCGAGCAATGATGTTCATAACGATAAGCACATGGGTGCTACGCAGCGGCTGTAGTTCGCATCACAGGCTGGACGGAACAGCATTCTGGTTTATCCGCGAGCAATGATGTTCATAACAATAAGCCCACGGGCCGCCACGCAGCGGCTGTAGTTCGCTTCACAGGCTGTACGAAACAGCATCCTGGTTTATCTTCGAGCAATGATGTTCATAACAATAAGCGCATTGGCCGCCACGCAGCGGCTGTAGTTTCGCTTCACAGCTAGACGGAACAGCATTCTGGTTTAGCCGCGAGCAATGATGTTCATAACGATAAGCCCATGGGCCGCCACGCAGCGGCTGTAGTTTCGCTTCACAGCTAGACGGAACAGCATTCTGGTTTAGCCGCGAGCAATGATGTTCATAACGATAAGCCCATGGGCCGCCACGCAGCGGCTGTAGTTTCGCTTCACAGCTAGACGGAACAGCATTCTGGTTTAGCCGCGAGCAATGATGTTCATAACGATAAGCCCATGGGCCGCCACGCAGCGGCTGTAGTTTCGCTTCACAGCTAGACGGAACAGCATTCTGGTTTAGCCGCGAGCAATGATGTTCATAACGATAAGCCCATGGGCCGCCACGCAGCGGCTGTAGTTTCGCTTCACAGCTAGACGGAACAGCATTCTGGTTTAGCCGCGAGCAATGATGTCCATAACAATAAGCACATGGGCCGCCACGCAGCGGCTGTAGTTCGCTTGACAGGCTGGACGGAACAGCATTCTGGTTTAGCCGCGAGCAATGATGTTCATAACGATAAGCCCATGGGCCGCCACGCAGCGGCTGTAGTTTCGCTTCACAGGCTGGACGGAACAGCATTCTGGTTTAGCCGCGAGCAATGATGTTCATAACGATAAGCCCATGGGCCGCCACGCAGCGGCTGTAGTTTCGCTTCACAGCTAGACGGAACAGCATTCTGGTTTAGCCGCGAGCAATGATGTTCATAACGATAAGCCCATGGGCCGCCACGCAGCGGCTGTAGTTTCGCTTCACAGCTAGACGGAACAGCATTCTGGTTTAGCCGCGAGCAATGATGTTCATAACGATAAGCCCATGGGCCGCCACGCAGCGGCTGTAGTTTCGCTTCACAGCTAGACGGAACAGCATTCTGGTTTAGCCGCGAGCGATGATGTTCATAACGATAAGCCCATGGGCCGCCACGCAGCGGCTGTAGTTTCGCTTCACAGCTAGACGGAACAGCATTCTGGTTTAGCCGCGAGCAATGATGTTCATAACGATAAGCCCATGGGCCGCCACGCAGCGGCTGTAGTTTCGCTTCACAGCTAGACGGAACAGCATTCTGGTTTAGCCGCGAGCAATGATGTTCATAACAATAAGCCCATGGGCCGCTACGCAGCGGCTGTAGTTTCGCTTCACAGGCTGGACGGAACAGCATTCTGGTTTAGCCGCGAGCAATGATGTTCATAACGTTAAGCCCATGGGCCGCCACGCAGCGGCTGTAGTTCGCTTCACAGGCTGTACGAAACAGCATCCTGGTTTATCTTCGAGCAATGATGTTCATAACAATAAGCGCATTGGCCGCCACGCAGCGGCTGTAGTTTCGCTTCACAGCTAGACGGAACAGCATTCTGGTTTAGCCGCGAGCAATGATGTTCATAACGATAAGCCCACGGGCCGCCACGCAGCGGCTGTAGTTCGCTTCACAGGCTGTACGAAACAGCATCCTGGTTTATCTTCGAGCAATGATGTTCATAACAATAAGCGCATTGGCCGCCACGCAGCGGCTGTAGTTTCGCTTCACAGCAAGACGGAACAGCATTCTGGTTTAGCCGCGAGCAATGATGTTCATAACGATAAGCCCATGGGCCGCCACGCAGCGGCTGTAGTTTCGCTTCACAGCTAGACGGAACAGCATTCTGGTTTAGCCGCGAGCAATGATGTTCATAACGATAAGCCCATGGGCCGCCACGCAGCGGCTGTAGTTTCGCTTCACAGCTAGACGGAACAGCATTCTGGTTTAGCCGCGAGCAATGATGTTCATAACGATAAGCCCATGGGCCGCCACGCAGCGGCTGTAGTTTCGCTTCACAGCTAGACGGAACAGCATTCTGGTTTAGCCGCGAGCAATGATGTTCATAACGATAAGCCCATGGGCCGCCACGCAGCGGCTGTAGTTTCGCTTCACAGCTAGACGGAACAGCATTCTGGTTTAGCCGCGAGCAATGATGTCCATAACAATAAGCACATGGGCCGCCACGCAGCGGCTGTAGTTCGCTTGACAGGCTGGACGGAACAGCATTCTGGTTTAGCCGCGAGCAATGATGTTCATAACGATAAGCCCATGGGCCGCCACGCAGCGGCTGTAGTTTCGCTTCACAGGCTGGACGGAACAGCATTCTGGTTTAGCCGCGAGCAATGATGTTCATAACGATAAGCCCATGGGCCGCCACGCAGCGGCTGTAGTTTCGCTTCACAGCTAGACGGAACAGCATTCTGGTTTAGCCGCGAGCAATGATGTTCATAACGATAAGCCCATGGGCCGCCACGCAGCGGCTGTAGTTTCGCTTCACAGCTAGACGGAACAGCATTCTGGTTTAGCCGCGAGCAATGATGTTCATAACGATAAGCCCATGGGCCGCCACGCAGCGGCTGTAGTTTCGCTTCACAGCTAGACGGAACAGCATTCTGGTTTAGCCGCGAGCGATGATGTTCATAACGATAAGCCCATGGGCCGCCACGCAGCGGCTGTAGTTTCGCTTCACAGCTAGACGGAACAGCATTCTGGTTTAGCCGCGAGCAATGATGTTCATAACGATAAGCCCATGGGCCGCCACGCAGCGGCTGTAGTTTCGCTTCACAGCTAGACGGAACAGCATTCTGGTTTAGCCGCGAGCAATGATGTTCATAACAATAAGCCCATGGGCCGCTACGCAGCGGCTGTAGTTTCGCTTCACAGGCTGGACGGAACAGCATTCTGGTTTAGCCGCGAGCAATGATGTTCATAACGTTAAGCCCATGGGCCGCCACGCAGCGGCTGTAGTTTCGCTTCACAGCTAGACGGAACAGCATTCTGGTTTAGCCGCGAGCAATGATGTTCATAACAATAAGCCCATGGGCCGCTACGCAGCGGCTGTAGTTTCGCTTCACAGGCTGGACGGAACAGCATTCTGGTTTAGCCGCGAGCAATGATGTTCATAACAATAAGCACATGGGCCGCCACGCAGCGGCTGTAGTTTCGCTTCACAGGCTGGACGGAACAGCATTCTGGTTTAGCCGCGAGCAATGATGTTCATAACAATAAGCACATGGGCCGCCACGCAGCGGCTGTAGTTCGCTTCACAGGCTGGACGGAACAGCATTCTGGTTTAGCCGTGAGCAATGATGTTCATAACGATAAGCCCATGGGCCGCCACGCAGCGGCTGTAGTTTCACTTCACAGGCTGGACGGAACAGCATTCTGGTTTAGCCGCGAGCAATGATGTTCATAACGATAAGCCCATGGGCCGCCACGCAGCGGCTGTAGTTTCGCTTCACAGCTAGACGGAACAGCATTCTGGTTTAGCCGCGAGCAATGATGTTCATAACGATAAGCCCATGGGCCGCCACGCAGCGGCTGTAGTTTCGCTTCACAGCTAGACGGAACAGCATTCTGGTTTAGCCGCGAGCAATGATGTTCATAACGATAAGCCCATGGGCCGCCACGCAGCGGCTGTAGTTTCGCTTCACAGCTAGACGGAACAGCATTCTGGTTTAGCCGCGAGCAATGATGTTCATAACGATAAGCCCATGGGCCGCCACGCCGCGGCTGTAGTTTCGCTTCACAGCTAGACGGAACAGCATTCTGGTTTAGCCGCGAGCAATGATGTTCATAACGATAAGCCCATGGGCCGCCACGCAGCGGCTGTAGTTTCGCTTCACAGCTAGACAGAACAGCATTCTGGTTTAGCCGCGAGCAATGATGTTCATAACAATAAGCCCATGAGCCGCTACGCAGCGGCTGTAGTTTCGCTTCACAGGCTGGACGGAACAGCATTCTGGTTTAGCCGCGAGCAATGATGTTCATAACGATAAGCCCATGGGCCGCCACGCAGCGGCTGTAGTTTCGCTTCACAGCTAGACGGAACAGCATTCTGGTTTAGCCGCGAGCAATGATGTTCATAACAATAAGCCCATGGGCCGCTACGCAGCGGCTGTAGTTTCGCTTCACAGGCTGGACGGAACAGCATTCTGGTTTAGCCGCGAGCAATGATGTTCATAACAATAAGCACATGGGCCGCCACGCAGCGGCTGTAGTTTCGCTTCACAGGCTGGACGGAACAGCATTCTGGTTTAGCCGCGAGCAATGATGTTCATAACAATAAGCACATGGGCCGCCACGCAGCGGCTGTAGTTCGCTTCACAGGCTGGACGGAACAGCATTCTGGTTTAGCCGTGAGCAATGATGTTCATAACGATAAGCCCATGGGCCGCCACGCAGCGGCTGTAGTTTCACTTCACAGGCTGGACGGAACAGCATTCTGGTTTAGCCGCGAGCAATGATGTTCATAACGATAAGCCCATGGGCCGCCACGCAGCGGCTGTAGTTCGCTTCACAGGCTGGACGGAACAGCATTCTGGTTTAGCCGCGAGCAATGATGTTCATAACGATAAGCCCATGGGCCGCCACGCAGCGGCTGTAGTTTCGCTTCACAGGCTGGACGGAACAGAATCCTGGTTTAGCCGCGAGCAATGATGTTCATAACAATAAGCACATGGGCCGCCACGCAGCGGCTGTAGTTCGCTTCACAGGCTGGACGGAACAGCATTCTGCTTTAGCCGCGAGCAATGATGTTCATAACGATAAGCCCATGGGCCGCCACGCAGCGGCTGTAGTTTCGCTTCACAGGCTGGAAGGAACAGCATCCTGGTTTAGCCGCGAGCAATGATGTTCATAACAATAAGCCCATGGGCCGCCACGCAGCGGCTGTAGTTTCGCTTCACAGCTGGACGGAACAGCATTCTGGTTTAGAGGCGAGCAATGATGTTCATAACAATAAGCCCATGGGCCGCTACGCAGCGGCTGTAGTTTCGCTTCACAGGCTGGACGGAACAGCATTCTGGTTTAGACGCGAGCAATGATGTTGATAACAATAGGCACATGGGCCGCCACGCAGCGGCTGTAGTTCGCTTCGCAGGCTGGACGGAACAGCATTCTGGTTTAGCCGCGAGCAATGATGTTCATAACGATAAGCCCATGGGCCGCCACGCAGCGGCTGTAGTTTCACTTCACAGGCTGGACGGAACAGCATTCTGGTTTAGCCGCGAGCAATGATGTTCATAACGATAAGCCCATGGGCCGCCACGCAGCGGCTGTAGTTCGCTTCACAGGCTGGACGGAACAGCATTCTGGTTTAGCCGCGAGCAATGATGTTCATAACAATAAGCATATGGGCCGCCACGCAGCGGCTGTAGTTCGCTTCACAGGCTGGACGGAACAGCATTCTGGTTTAGCGGCGAGCAATGATGTTCATAACGATAAGCCCATGGGCCGCCACGCAGCGGCTGTAGTTTCGCTTCCCAGGCTGGACGGAACAGCATTCTGGTTTAGCCGCGAGCAATGATGTTCATAACGATAAGCACATGGGTGCTACGCAGCGGCTGTAGTTCGCTTCACAGGCTGGACGGAACAGCATTCTGGTTTAGCCGGGAGCAATGATGTTCATAACGATAAGCACATGGGTGCTACGCAGCGGCTGTAGTTCGCTTCATAGGCTGGACGGAACAGCATTCTGGTTTAGCCGCGAGCAATGATGTTCATAACAATAAGCCCATGGGCCGCCACGCAGCGGCTGTAGTTTCGCTTCACAGGCTGGACGGAACAGCATTCTGGTTTAGCCGCGAGCAATGATGTTCATAACGATAAGCACATGGGTGCTACGCAGCGGCTGTAGTTCGCATCACAGGCTGGACGGAACAGCATTCTGGTTTATCCGCGACCAATGATGTTCATAACAATAAGCCCACGGGCCGCCACGCAGCGGCTGTAGTTCGCTTCACAGGCTGTACGAAACAGCATCCTGGTTTATCTTCGAGCAATGATGTTCATAACAATAAGCGCATTGGCCGCCACGCAGCGGCTGTAGTTTCGCTTCACAGCTAGACGGAACAGCATTCTGGTTTAGCCGCGAGCAATGATGTTCATAACGATAAGCCCATGGGCCGCCACGCAGCGGCTGTAGTTTCGCTTGACAGCTAGACGGAACAGCATACTGGTTTAGCCGCGAGCAATGATGTTCATAACGATAAGCCCATGGGCCGCCACGCAGCGGCTGTAGTTTCGCTTCACAGCTAGACGGAACAGCATTCTGGTTTAGCCGCGAGCAATGATGTTCATAACGATAAGCCCATGGGCCGCCACGCAGCGGCTGTAGTTTCGCTTCACAGCTAGACGGAACAGCATTCTGGTTTAGCCGCGAGCAATGATGTTCATAACGATAAGCCCATGGGCCGCCACGCAGCGGCTGTAGTTTCGCTTCACAGCTAGACGGAACAGCATTCTGGTTTAGCCGCGAGCAATGATGTTCATAACGATAAGCCCATGGGCCGCCACGCAGCGGCTGTAGTTTCGCTTCACAGCTAGACGGAACAGCATTCTGGTTTAGCCGCGAGCAATGATGTTCATAACGATAAGCCCATGGGCCGCCACGCAGCGGCTGTAGTTTCGCTTCACAGCTAGACGGAACAGCATTCTGGTTTAGCCGCGAGCAATGATGTTCATAACGATAAGCCCATGGGCCGCCACGCAGCGGCTGTAGTTTCACTTCACAGGCTGGACGGAACAGCATTCTGGTTTAGCCGCGAGCAATGATGTTCATAACGATAAGCCCATGGGCCGCCACGCAGCGGCTGTAGTTCGCTTCACAGGCTGGACGGAACAGCATTCTGGTTTAGCCGCGAGCAATGATGTTCATAACAATAAGCACATGGGCCGCCACGCAGCGGCTGTAGTTCGCTTCACAGGCTGGACGGAACAGCATTCTGGTTTAGCGGCGAGCAATGATGTTCATAACGATAAGCCCATGGGCCGCCACGCAGCGGCTGTAGTTTCGCTTCCCAGGCTGGACGGAACAGCATTCTGGTTTAGCCGCGAGCAATGATGTTCATAACGATAAGCACATGGGTGCTACGCAGCGGCTGTAGTTCGCTTCACAGGCTGGACGGAACAGCATTCTGGTTTAGCCGGGAGCAATGATGTTCATAACGATAAGCACATGGGTGCTACGCAGCGGCTGTAGTTCGCTTCATAGGCTGGACGGAACAGCATTCTGGTTTAGCCGCGAGCAATGATGTTCATAACAATAAGCCCATGGGCCGCCACGCAGCGGCTGTAGTTTCGCTTCACAGGCTGGACGGAACAGCATTCTGGTTTAGCCGCGAGCAATGATGTTCATAACGATAAGCACATGGGTGCTACGCAGCGGCTGTAGTTCGCATCACAGGCTGGACGGAACAGCATTCTGGTTTATCCGCGAGCAATGATGTTCATAACAATAAGCCCACGGGCCGCCACGCAGCGGCTGTAGTTCGCTTCACAGGCTGTACGAAACAGCATCCTGGTTTATCTTCGAGCAATGATGTTCATAACAATAAGCGCATTGGCCGCCACGCAGCGGCTGTAGTTTCGCTTCACAGCTAGACGGAACAGCATTCTGGTTTAGCCGCGAGCAATGATGTTCATAACGATAAGCCCATGGGCCGCCACGCAGCGGCTGTAGTTTCGCTTGACAGCTAGACGGAACAGCATACTGGTTTAGCCGCGAGCAATGATGTTCATAACGATAAGCCCATGGGCCGCCACGCAGCGGCTGTAGTTTCGCTTCACAGCTAGACGGAACAGCATTCTGGTTTAGCCGCGAGCAATGATGTTCATAACGATAAGCCCATGGGCCGCCACGCAGCGGCTGTAGTTTCGCTTCACAGCTAGACGGAACAGCATTCTGGTTTAGCCGCGAGCAATGATGTTCATAACGATAAGCCCATGGGCCGCCACGCAGCGGCTGTAGTTTCGCTTCACAGCTAGACGGAACAGCATTCTGGTTTAGCCGCGAGCAATGATGTTCATAACGATAAGCCCATGGGCCGCCACGCAGCGGCTGTAGTTTCGCTTCACAGCTAGACGGAACAGCATTCTGGTTTAGCCGCGAGCAATGATGTTCATAACGATAAGCCCATGGGCCGCCACGCAGCGGCTGTAGTTTCGCTTCACAGCTAGACGGAACAGCATTCTGGTTTAGCCGCGAGCAATGATGTTCATAACGATAAGCCCATGGGCCGCCACGCAGCGGCTGTAGTTTCGCTTCACAGCTAGACGGAACAGCATTCTGGTTTAGCCGCGAGCAATGATGTTCATAGCAATAAGCCCATGGGCCGCTACGCAGCGGCTGTAGTTTCGCTTCACAGGCTGGACGGAACAGCATTCTGGTTTAGCCGCGAGCAATGATGTTCATAACGATAAGCCCATGGGCCGCCACGCAGCGGCTGTAGTTTCGCTTCACAGCTAGACGGAACAGCATTCTGGTTTAGCCGCGAGCAATGATGTTCATAACAATAAGCCCATGGGCCGCTACGCAGCGGCTGTAGTTTCGCTTCACAGGCTGGACGGAACAGCATTCTGGTTTAGCCGCGAGCAATGATGTTCATAACAATAAGCACATGGGCCGCCACGCAGCGGCTGTAGTTTCGCTTCACAGGCTGGACGGAACAGCATTCTGGTTTAGCCGCGAGCAATGATGTTCATAACAATAAGCACATGGGCCGCCACGCAGCGGCTGTAGTTCGCTTCACAGGCTGGACGGAACAGCATTCTGGTTTAGCCGTGAGCAATGATGTTCATAACGATAAGCCCATGGGCCGCCACGCAGCGGCTGTAGTTTCACTTCACAGGCTGGACGGGACAGCATTCTGGTTTAGCCGCGAGCAAAGATGTTCATAACGATAAGCCCATGGGCCGCCACGCAGCGGCTGTAGTTTCGCTTCACAGCTAGACGGAACAGCATTCTGGTTTAGCCGCGAGCAATGATGTTCATAACAATAAGCCCATGGGCCGCCACGCAGCGGCTGTAGTTTCGCTTCACAGCTAGACGGAACAGCATTCTGGTTTAGCCGCGAGCAATGATGTTCATAACGATAAGCCCATGGGCCGCCACGCAGCGGCTGTAGTTTCGCTTCACAGCTAGACGGAACAGCATTCTGGTTTAGCCGCGAGCAATGATGTTCATAACGATAAGCCCATGGGCCGCCACGCCGCGGCTGTAGTTTCGCTTCACAGCTAGACGGAACAGCATTCTGGTTTAGCCGCGAGCAATGATGTTCATAACGATAAGCCCATGGGCCGCCACGCAGCGGCTGTAGTTTCGCTTCACAGCTAGACGGAACAACATTCTGGTTTAGCCGCGAGCAATGATGTTCATAACAATAAGCCCATGGGCCGCTACGCAGCGGCTGTAGTTTCGCTTCACAGGCTGGACGGAACAGCATTCTGGTTTAGCCGCGAGCAATGATGTTCATAACGATAAGCCCATGGGCCGCCACGCAGCGGCTGTAGTTTCGCTTCACAGCTAGACGGAACAGCATTCTGGTTTAGCCGCGAGCAATGATGTTCATAACAATAAGCCCATGGGCCGCTACGCAGCGGCTGTAGTTTCGCTTCACAGGCTGGACGGAACAGCATTCTGGTTTAGCCGCGAGCAATGATGTTCATAACGATAAGCCCATGGGCCGCCACGCAGCGGCTGTAGTTCGCTTCACAGGCTGGACGGAACAGCATTCTGGTTTAGCCGCGAGCAATGATGTTCATAACGATAAGCCCATGGGCCGCCACGCAGCGGCTGTAGTTTCGCTTCACAGGCTGGACGGAACAGCATTCTGGTTTAGCCGCGAGCAATGATGTTCATAACAATAAGCACATGGGCCGCCACGCAGCGGCTGTAGTTCGCTTCACAGGCTGGACGGAACAGCATTCTGGTTTAGCCGCGAGCAATGATGTTCATAACGATAAGCCCATGGGCCGCCACGCAGCGGCTGTAGTTTCGCTTCACAGGCTGGAAGGAACAGCATTCTGGTTTAGCCGCGAGCAATGATGTTCATAACAATAAGCCCATGGACCCCCACGCAGCGGCTGTAGTTTCGCTTCACAGGCTGGACGGAACAGCATTCTGGTTTAGCCGCGAGCAATGATGTTCATAACAATAAGCACATGGGCCGCCACGCAGCGGATGTAGTTTCGCTTCACAGGCTGGACGGAACAGCATTCTGGTTTAGCCGCGAGCAATGATGTTCATAACAATAAGCACATGGGCCGCCACGCAGCGGCTGTAGTTCGCTTCACAGGCTGGACGGAACAGCATTCTGGTTTAGCCGCGAGCAATGATGTTGATAACGATAAGCCCATGGGCCGCCACGCAGCGGCTGTAGTTTCGCTTCACAGGCTGGACGGAACAGCATTCTGGTCTAGCCGCGAGCAATGATGTTCATAACAATAAGCACATGGGCCGCCACGCAGCGGCTGTAGTTCGCTTCACAGGCTGGACGAAACAGCATTCTGGTTTAGCCGCGAGCAATGATGTTCATAACGATAAGCCCATGGGCCGCCACGCAGCGGCTGTAGTCTCGCTTCACAGGCTGGACGGAACAGCATTCTGGTTTAGCCGCGAGCAATGATGTTCATAACAATAAGCCCATGGGCCGCCACGCAGCGGCTGTAGTTTCGCTTCACAGGCTGGACGGAACAGCATTCTGGTTTAGCCGCGAGCAATGATGTTCATAACGATAAGCCCATGGGCCGCCACGCAGCGGCTGTAGTTTTGCTTCACAGCTGGACGGAACAGCATTCTGGTTTAGAGGCGAGCAATGATGTTCATAACAATAAGCCCATGGGCCGCTACGCAGCGGCTGTAGTTTCGCTTCACAGGCTGGACGGAACAGCATTCTGGTTTAGCCGGGAGCAATGATGTTCATAACGATAAGCACATGGGCCGCCACGCAGCGGCTGTAGTTCGCTTCGCAGGCTGGACGGAACAGCATTCTGGTTTAGCCGCGAGCAATGATGTTCATAACGATAAGCCCATGGGCCGCCACGCAGCGGCTGTAGTTTCGCTTCACAGGCTGGACGGAACAACATTCTGGTTTAGCCGCGAGCAATGATGTTCATAACAATAAGCCCATGGGCCGCCACGCAGCGGCTGTAGTTCGCTTCACAGGCTGGACGGAACAGCATTCTGGTTTAGCCGCGAGCAATGATGTTCATAACAATAAGCCCATGGGCCGCCACGCAGCGGCTGTAGTTTCGCTTCACAGGCTGGACGGAACAGCATTCTGGTTTAGCGGCGAGCAATGATGTTCATAACGATAAGCCCATGGGCCGCCACGCAGCGGCTGTAGTTTCGCTTCCCAGGCTGGACGGAACAGCATTCTGGTTTAGCCGCGAGCAATGATGTTCATAACGATAAGCACATGGGTGCTACGCAGCGGCTGTAGTTCGCTTCACAGGCTGGACGGAACAGCATTCTGGTTTAGCCGGGAGCAATGATGTTCATAACGATAAGCACATGGGTGCTACGCAGCGGCTGTAGTTCGCTTCACAGGCTGGACGGAACAGCATTCTGGTTTAGCCGCGAGCAATGATGTTCATAACAATAAGCCCATGGGCCGCCACGCAGCGGCTGTAGTTTCGCTTCACAGGCTGGACGGAACAACATTCTGGTTTAGCCGCGAGCAATGATGTTCATAACAATAAGCCCATGGGCCGCCACGCAGCGGCTGTAGTTTCGCTTAACAGGCTGGACAGAACAGCATTCTGGTTTAGACGCGAGCAATGATGTTCATAACAATAAGCACATGGGCCGCCACGCAGCGGCTGTAGTTCGCTTCACAGGCTGGACGGAACAGCATTCTGGTTTAGCCGCGAGCAATGATGTTCATAACGATAAGCCCATGGGCCGCCACGCAGCGGCTGTAGTTTCACTTCACAGGCTGGACGAAACAGCATTCTGGTTTAGCCGCGAGCAATGATGCTCATAACGATAAGCCCATGGGCCTCCACGCAGCGGCTGTAGTTCGCTTCACAGGCTGGACGGAACAGCATTCTGGTTTAGCCGCGAGCAATGATGTTCATAACGATAAGCCCATGGGCCGCCACGCAGCGGCTGTAGTTTCGCTTCACAGGCTGGACGGAACAGCATTCTGGTTTAGCCGCGAGCAATGATGTTCATAACAATAAGCCCATGGGCCGCCACGCAGCGGCTGTAGTTTCGCTTCACAGGCTGGACGGAACAGCATTCTGGTTTAGCCGCGTGCAATGATGTTCATAACAATAAGCACATGGGCCGCCACGCAGCGGCTGTAGTTTCGCTTCACAGGCTGGTCGGAACAGCATTCTGGTTTAGCCGCGTGCAATGATGTTCATAACGATAAGCCCATGGGCCGCCACGCAGCGGCTGTAGTTTCGCTTCACAGGCTGGACGGAACAGCATTCTGGTTTAGCCGCGAGCAATGATGTTCATAACAATAAGCACATGGGCCGCCACGCAGCGGCTGTAGTTCGCTTCACAGGCTGGACGGAACAGCATTCTGGTTTAGCCGCGAGCAATGATGTTCATAACGATAAGCCCATGGGCCGCCACGCAGCGGCTGTAGTTTCGCTTCACAGGCTGGACGTAACAGCATTCTGGTTTAGCCGCGAGCAATGATGTTCATAACAATAAGCCCATGGGCCGCCACGCAGCGGCTGTAGTTTCGCTTCACAGGCTGGACGGAACAGCATTCTGGTTTAGCCGCGAGCAATGATGTTCATAACAATAAGCACATGGGCCGCCACGCAGCGGCTGTAGTTTCGCTTCACAGGCTGGACGGAACAGCATTCTGGTTTAGCCGCGAGCAATGATGTTCATAACAATAAGCACATGGGCCGCCACGCAGCGGCTGTAGTTCGCTTCACAGGCTGGACGGAACAGCATTCTGGTTTAGCGGCGAGCAATGATGTTCATAACGATAAGCCCATGGGCCGCCACGCAGCGGCTGTAGTTTCGCTTCCCAGGCTGGACGGAACAGCATTCTGGTTTAGCCGCGAGCAATGATGTTCATAACGATAAGCACATGGGTGCTACGCAGCGGCTGTAGTTCGCTTCACAGGCTGGACGGAACAGCATTCTGGTTTAGCCGGGAGCAATGATGTTCATAACGATAAGCACATGGGTGCTACGCAGCGGCTGTAGTTCGCTTCATAGGCTGGACGGAACAGCATTCTGGTTTAGCCGCGAGCAATGATGTTCATAACAATAAGCCCATGGGCCGCCACGCAGCGGCTGTAGTTTCGCTTCACAGGCTGGACGGAACAACATTCTGGTTTAGCCGCGAGCAATGATGTTCATAACAATAAGCCCATGGGCCGCCACGCAGCGGCTGTAGTTCGCTTCACAGGCTGGACGGAACAGCATTCTGGTTTAGCCGCGAGCAATGATGTTCATAACAATAAGCCCATGGGCCGCCACGCAGCGGCTGTAGTTCGCTTCACATGCTGGACGGAACAGCATATTGGTTTAGCGTAGAGCTATGATGTTCTTAGCCATAAGCGCATTGGCCGCCACGCAGCGGCTGTAGTTCGCTTCACAGGCTGGACGGAACAGCATTCTGGTTTAGCCGCGAGTAATGATGTTCATAATAACCGCATGGGCCACCACGCAGCGGCTGTAGTTCGCTTCACAGGCTGGACGGAACAGCATTCTTGTTTAGCCGCGAGCAATGATGTTCATAAGAATAAGCGCATGGGCCGCCACGCAGCGGCTGTAGCTCTCTTAACAGGCTGGACGGAACAGCATTCTGGTTTAGCCGCGACCAATGATGTTCAAATCAATAAGCGCCTGGGCGACCACGCAGCGGCTGCAGTTCGCTTCACATGCTGGACGGAACAGCATACTGGTTTAGCGTAGAGTAATGATGTTCCTAACAATAAGCGCATTGGCCGCCACGCAGCGGCTGTAGTTCGCTTCACATGCTGGACGGAACAGCATTCTGGTTTAGCCGCGAGCAATGATGTTCAGAACAATAAGCGCATGGGTCGCCACGCAGCGGCTGTTGTTCGCTTCACATGCTGGACGGAACAGCATTCTGGTTTAGCGGAGAGCAATGATTTTCATAACGATAAGCAAATGGGCCGCCACGCAGCGGCTGTATTTCGCTTCACATTCTGGACGGAACAGCATTCTGGTTTATCCGTGAGCAATGATGTTCATAACAATAAGCGCATGGGCCGTCACGCAGCGGCTATAGTTCGCATCACAGGGTGGACGGAACAGCATACTTGTTTAGCGTAGAGCAATGATGTTCCTAACAATAAGCGCATTGGCCGCCACGCACCGGCTGTATTTCGCTTCACATTCTGGACGGAACAGCATTCTGGTTTAGCCGCGAGCAATGATGTTCAGAACAATAAGCGCATGGGTCGCCACGCAGCGGCTGTAGTTCGCTTCACATGCTGGACGGAACAGCATTCTGGTTTAGCGGAGAGCAATGATTTTCATAACGATAAGCAAATGGGCCGCCACGCAGCGGCTGTATTTCGCTTCACATTCTGGACGGAACAGCATTCTGGTTTATGCGTGAGCAATGATGTTGATAACAATAAGCACATGGGCCGCCACGCAGCGGATGTAGTTTCGCTTCACAGGCTGGACGGAACAGCATTCTGGTTTAGCCGCGAGCAATGATGTTCATAACAATAAGCACATGGGCCGCCACGCAGCGGCTGTAGTTCGCTTCACAGGCTGGACGGAACAGCATTCTGGTTTAGCCGCGAGCAATGATGTTCATAACGATAAGCCCATGGGCCGCCACGCAGCGGCTGTAGTTTCGCTTCACAGGCTGGACGGAACAGCATTCTGGTCTAGCCGCGAGCAATGATGTTCATAACAATAAGCACATGGGCCGCCACGCAGCGGCTGTAGTTCGCTTCACAGGCTGGACGAAACAGCATTCTGGTTTAGCCGCGAGCAATGATGTTCATAACGATAAGC
Source organism: Amblyomma americanum (assembly GCF_052857255.1). NCBI lineage: Eukaryota > Metazoa > Arthropoda > Arachnida > Ixodida > Ixodidae > Amblyomma > Amblyomma americanum. The sequence goes on from NC_135500.1 coordinate 100,673,338, forward strand.
CCATGGGCCGCCACGCAGCGGCTGTAGTCTCGCTTCACAGGCTGGACGGAACAGCATTCTGGTTTAGCCGCGAGCAATGATGTTCATAACAATAAGCCCATGGGCCGCCACGCAGCGGCTGTAGTTTCGCTTCACAGGCTGGACGGAACAGCATTCTGGTTTAGCCGCGAGCAATGATGTTCATAACGATAAGCCCATGGGCCGCCACGCAGCGGCTGTAGTTTCGCTTCACAGCTGGACGGAACAGCATTCTGGTTTAGAGGCGAGCAATGATGTTCATAACAATAAGCCCATGGGCCGCTACGCAGCGGCTGTAGTTTCGCTTCACAGGCTGGACGGAACAGCATTCTGGTTTAGACGCGAGCAATGATGTTCATAACAATAGGCACATGGGCCGCCACGCAGCGGCTGTAGTTCGCTTCGCAGGCTGGACGGAACAGCATTCTGGTTTAGCCGCGAGCAATGATGTTCATAACGATAAGCCCATGGGCCGCCACGCAGCGGCTGTAGTTTCACTTCACAGGCTGGACGGAACAGCATTCTGGTTTAGCCGCGAGCAATGATGTTCATAACGATAAGCCCATGGGCCGCCACGCAGCGGCTGTAGTTCGCTTCACAGGCTGGACGGAACAGCATTCTGGTTTAGCCGCGAGCAATGATGTTCATAACAATAAGCCCATGGGCCGCCACGCAGCGGCTGTAGTTTCCCTTCACAGGCTGGACGGAACAGCATTCTGGTTTAGCCGCGTGCAATGATGTTCATAACAATAAGCACATGGGCCGCCACGCAGCGGCTGTAGTTTCGCTTCACAGGCTGGACGGAACAGCATTCTGGTTTAGCCGCGTGCAATGATGTTCATAACGATAAGCCCATGGGCCGCCACGCAGCGGCTGTAGTTCGCTTCACAGGCTGGAGGGAACAGCATTCTGGTTTAGCCGCGAGCAATGATGCTCATAACGATAAGCCCATGGGCCTCCACGCAGCGGCTGTAGTTCGCTTCACAGGCTGGACGGAACAGCATTCTGGTTTAGCCGCGAGCAATGATGTTCATAACGATAAGCCCATGGGCCGCCACGCAGCGGCTGTAGTTTCGCTTCACAGGCTGGACGGAACAGCATTCTGGTTTAGCCGCGAGCAATGATGTTCATAACAATAAGCCCATGGGCCGCCACGCAGCGGCTGTAGTTTCGCTTCACAGGCTGGACGGAACAGCATTCTGGTTTAGCCGCGTGCAATGATGTTCATAACAATAAGCACATGGGCCGCCACGCAGCGGCTGTAGTTTCGCTTCACAGGCTGGTCGGAACAGCATTCTGGTTTAGCCGTGTGCAATTATGTTCATAACGATAAGCCCATGGGCCGCCACGCAGCGGCTGTAGTTTCGCTTCACAGGCTGGACGGAACAGCATTCTGGTTTAGCCGCGAGCAATGATGTTCATAACAATAAGCACATGGGCCGCCACGCAGCGGCTGTAGTTCGCTTCACAGGCTGGACGGAACAGCATTCTGGTTTAGCCGCGAGCAATGATGTTCATAACGATAAGCCCATGGGCCGCCACGCAGCGGCTGTAGTTTCGCTTCACAGGCTGGACGTAACAGCATTCTGGTTTAGCCGCGAGCAATGATGTTCATAACAATAAGCCCATGGGCCGCCACGCAGCGGCTGTAGTTTCGCTTCACAGGCTGGACGGAACAGCATTCTGGTTTAGCCGCGAGCAATGATGTTCATAACAATAAGCACATGGGCCGCCACGCAGCGGCTGAAGTTTCGCTTCACAGGCTGGACGGAACAGCATTCTGGTTTAGCCGCGAGCAATGATGTTCATAACAATAAGCACATGGGCCGCCACGCAGCGGCTGTAGTTCGCTTCACAGGCTGGACGGAACAGCATTCTGGTTTAGCGGCGAGCAATGATGTTCATAACGATAAGCCCATGGGCCGCCACGCAGCGGCTGTAGTTTCGCTTCCCAGGCTGGACGGAACAGCATTCTGGTTTAGCCGCGAGCAATGATGTTCATAACGATAAGCACATGGGTGCTACGCAGCGGCTGTAGTTCGCTTCACAGGCTGGACGGAACAGAGTTCTGGTTTAACCGGGAGCAATGATGTTCATAACGATAAGCACATGGGTGCTACGCAGCGGCTGTAGTTCGCTTCATAGGCTGGACGGAACAGCATTCTGGTTTAGCCGCGAGCAATGATGTTCATAACAATAAGCCCATGGGCCGCCACGCAGCGGCTGTAGTTTCGCTTCACAGGCTGGACGGAACAACATTCTGGTTTAGCCGCGAGCAATGATGTTCATAACAATAAGCCCATGGGCCGCCACGCAGCGGCTGTAGTTCGCTTCACAGGCTGGACGGAACAGCATTCTGGTTTAGCGGCGAGCAATGATGTACATAACGATAAGCCCATGGGCCGCCACGCAGCGGCTGTAGTTTCGCTTCCCAGGCTGGACGGAACAGCATTCTGGTTTAGCCGCGAGCAATGATGTTCATAACGATAAGCACATGGGTGCTACGCAGCGGCTGTAGTTCGCTTCACAGGCTGGACGGAACAGCATTCTGGTTTAGCCGGGAGCAATGATGTTCATAACGATAAGCACATGGGTGCTACGCAGCGGCTGTAGTTCGCTTCATAGGCTGGACGGAACAGCATTCTGGTTTAGCCGCGAGCAATGATGTTCATAACAATAAGCCCATGGGCCGCCACGCAGCGGCTGTAGTTTCGCTTCACAGGCTGGACGGAACAACATTCTGGTTTAGCCGCGAGCAATGATGTTCATAACAATAAGCCCATGGGCCGCCACGCAGCGGCTGTAGTTCGCTTCACAGGCTGGACGGAACAGCATTCTGGTTTAGCCGCGAGCAATGATGTTCATAACAATAAGCCCATGGGCCGCCACGCAGCGGCTGTAGTTTCGCTTCACAGGCTGGACGGAACAGCATTCTGGTTTAGCGGCGAGCAATGATGTTCATAACGATAAGCCCATGGGCCGCCACGCAGCGGCTGTAGTTTCGCTTCCCAGGCTGGACGGAACAGCATTCTGGTTTAGCCGCGAGCAATGATGTTCATAACGATAAGCACATGGGTGCTACGCAGCGGCTGTAGTTCGCTTCACAGGCTGGACGGAACAGCATTCTGGTTTAGCCGGGAGCAATGATGTTCATAACGATAAGCACATGGGTGCTACGCAGCGGCTGTAGTTCGCTTCATAGGCTGGACGGAACAGCATTCTGGTTTAGCCGCGAGCAATGATGTTCATAACAATAAGCCCATGGGCCGCCACGCAGCGGCTGTAGTTTCGCTTCACAGGCTGGACGGAACAACATTCTGGTTTAGCCGCGAGCAATGATGTTCATAACAATAAGCCCATGGGCCGCCACGCAGCGGCTGTAGTTTCGCTTAACAGGCTGGACAGAACAGCATTCTGGTTTAGACGCGAGCAATGATGTTCATAACAATAAGCACATGGGCCGCCACGCAGCGGCTGTAGTTCGCTTCACAGGCTGGACGGAACAGCATTCTGGTTTAGCCGCGAGCAATGATGTTCATAACGATAAGCCCATGGGCCGCCACGCAGCGGCTGTAGTTTCACTTCACAGGCTGGACGGAACAGCATTCTGGTTTAGCCGCGAGCAATGATGCTCATAACGATAAGCCCATGGGCCTCCACGCAGCGGCTGTAGTTCGCTTCACAGGCTGGACGGAACAGCATTCTGGTTTAGCCGCGAGCAATGATGTTCATAACGATAAGCCCATGGGCCGCCACGCAGCGGCTGTAGTTTCGCTTCACAGGCTGGACGGAACAGCATTCTGGTTTAGCCGCGAGCAATGATGTTCATAACAATAAGCCCATGGGCCGCCACGCAGCGGCTGTAGTTTCGCTTCACAGGCTGGACGGAACAGCATTCTGGTTTAGCCGCGTGCAATGATGTTCATAACAATAAGCACATGGGCCGCCACGCAGCGGCTGTAGTTTCGCTTCACAGGCTGGTCGGAACAGCATTCTGGTTTAGCCGCGTGCAATGATGTTCATAACGATAAGCCCATGGGCCGCCACGCAGCGGCTGTAGTTTCGCTTCACAGGCTGGACGGAACAGCATTCTGGTTTAGCCGCGAGCAATGATGTTCATAACAATAAGCACATGGGCCGCCACGCAGCGGCTGTAGTTCGCTTCACAGGCTGGACGGAACAGCATTCTGGTTTAGCCGCGAGCAATGATGTTCATAACGATAAGCCCATGGGCCGCCACGCAGCGGCTGTAGTTTCGCTTCACAGGCTGGACGTAACAGCATTCTGGTTTAGCCGCGAGCAATGATGTTCATAACAATAAGCCCATGGGCCGCCACGCAGCGGCTGTAGTTTCGCTTCACAGGCTGGACGGAACAGCATTCTGGTTTAGCCGCGAGCAATGATGTTCATAACAATAAGCACATGGGCCGCCACGCAGCGGCTGTAGTTTCGCTTCACAGGCTGGACGGAACAGCATTCTGGTTTAGCCGCGAGCAATGATGTTCATAACAATAAGCACATGGGCCGCCACGCAGCGGCTGTAGTTCGCTTCACAGGCTGGACGGAACAGCATTCTGGTTTAGCGGCGAGCAATGATGTTCATAACGATAAGCCCATGGGCCGCCACGCAGCGGCTGTAGTTTCGCTTCCCAGGCTGGACGGAACAGCATTCTGGTTTAGCCGCGAGCAATGATGTTCATAACGATAAGCACATGGGTGCTACGCAGCGGCTGTAGTTCGCTTCACAGGCTGGACGGAACAGCATTCTGGTTTAGCCGGGAGCAATGATGTTCATAACGATAAGCACATGGGTGCTACGCAGCGGCTGTAGTTCGCTTCATAGGCTGGACGGAACAGCATTCTGGTTTAGCCGCGAGCAATGATGTTCATAACAATAAGCCCATGGGCCGCCACGCAGCGGCTGTAGTTTCGCTTCACAGGCTGGACGGAACAACATTCTGGTTTAGCCGCGAGCAATGATGTTCATAACAATAAGCCCATGGGCCGCCACGCAGCGGCTGTAGTTCGCTTCACAGGCTGGACGGAACAGCATTCTGGTTTAGCCGCGAGCAATGATGTTCATAACAATAAGCCCATGGGCCGCCACGCAGCGGCTGTAGTTCGCTTCACATGCTGGACGGAACAGCATATTGGTTTAGCGTAGAGCTATGATGTTCTTAGCCATAAGCGCATTGGCCGCCACGCAGCGGCTGTAGTTCGCTTCACAGGCTGGACGGAACAGCATTCTGGTTTAGCCGCGAGTAATGATGTTCATAATAACCGCATGGGCCACCACGCAGCGGCTGTAGTTCGCTTCACAGGCTGGACGGAACAGCATTCTTGTTTAGCCGCGAGCAATGATGTTCATAAGAATAAGCGCATGGGCCGCCACGCAGCGGCTGTAGCTCTCTTAACAGGCTGGACGGAACAGCATTCTGGTTTAGCCGCGACCAATGATGTTCAAATCAATAAGCGCCTGGGCGACCACGCAGCGGCTGCAGTTCGCTTCACATGCTGGACGGAACAGCATACTGGTTTAGCGTAGAGTATTGATGTTCCTAACAATAAGCGCATTGGCCGCCACGCAGCGGCTGTAGTTCGCTTCACATGCTGGACGGAACAGCATTCTGGTTTAGCCGCGAGCAATGATGTTCAGAACAATAAGCGCATGGGTCGCCACGCAGCGGCTGTTGTTCGCTTCACATGCTGGACGGAACAGCATTCTGGTTTAGCGGAGAGCAATGATTTTCATAACGATAAGCAAATGGGCCGCCACGCAGCGGCTGTATTTCGCTTCACATTCTGGACGGAACAGGATTCTGGTTTATCCGTGAGCAATGATGTTCATAACAATAAGCGCATGGGCCGTCACGCAGCGGCTATAGTTCGCATCACAGGGTGGACGGAACAGCATACTGGTTTAGCGTAGAGCAATGATGTTCCTAACAATAAGCGCATTGGCCGCCACGCACCGGCTGTATTTCGCTTCACATTCTGGACGGAACAGCATTCTGGTTTAGCCGCGAGCAATGATGTTCAGAACAATAAGCGCATGGGTCGCCACGCAGCGGCTGTAGTTCGCTTCACATGCTGGACGGAACAGCATTCTGGTTTAGCGGAGAGCAATGATTTTCATAACGATAAGCAAATGGGCCGCCACGCAGCGGCTGTATTTCGCTTCACATTCTGGACGGAACAGCATTCTGGTTTATGCGTGAGCAATGATGTTGATAACAATAAGCACATGGGCCGCCACGCAGCGGATGTAGTTTCGCTTCACAGGCTGGACGGAACAGCATTCTGGTTTAGCGGCGAGCAATGATGTTCATAACGATAAGCCCATGGGCCGCCACGCAGCGGCTGTAGTTTCGCTTCCCAGGCTGGACGGAACAGCATTCTGGTTTAGCCGCGAGCAATGATGTTCATAACGATAAGCACATGGGTGCTACGCAGCGGCTGTAGTTCGCTTCACAGGCTGGACGGAACAGCATTCTGGTTTAGCCGGGAGCAATGATGTTCATAACGATAAGCCCATGGGCCGCCACGCAGCGGCTGTAGTTTCGCTTCACAGGCTGGACGGAACAGCATTCTGGTTTAGCCGCGAGCAATGATGTTCATAACAATAAGCCCATGGGCCGCCACGCAGCGGCTGTAGTTTCGCTTCACAGGCTGGACGGAACAACATTCTGGTTTAGCCGCGAGCAATGATGTTCATAACAATAAGCCCATGGGCCGCCACGCAGCGGCTGTAGTTCGCTTCACAGGCTGGACGGAACAGCATTCTGGTTTAGCCGCGAGCAATGATGTTCATAACAATAAGCCCATGGGCCGCCACGCAGCGGCTGTAGTTTCGCTTCACAGGCTGGACGGAACAGCATTCTGGTTTAGCGGCGAGCAATGATGTTCATAACGATAAGCCCATGGGCCGCCACGCAGCGGCTGTAGTTTCGCTTCCCAGGCTGGACGGAACAGCATTCTGGTTTAGCCGCGAGCAATGATGTTCATAACGATAAGCACATGGGTGCTACGCAGCGGCTGTAGTTCGCTTCACAGGCTGGACGGAACAGCATTCTGGTTTAGCCGGGAGCAATGATGTTCATAACGATAAGCACATGGGTGCTACGCAGCGGCTGTAGTTCGCTTCATAGGCTGGACGGAACAGCATTCTGGTTTAGCCGCGAGCAATGATGTTCATAACAATAAGCCCATGGGCCGCCACGCAGCGGCTGTAGTTTCGCTTCACAGGCTGGACGGAACAACATTCTGGTTTAGCCGCGAGCAATGATGTTCATAACAATAAGCCCATGGGCCGCCACGCAGCGGCTGTAGTTTCGCTTAACAGGCTGGACAGAACAGCATTCTGGTTTAGACGCGAGCAATGATGTTCATAACAATAAGCACATGGGCCGCCACGCAGCGGCTGTAGTTCGCTTCACAGGCTGGACGGAACAGCATTCTGGTTTAGCCGCGAGCAATGATGTTCATAACGATAAGCCCATGGGCCGCCACGCAGCGGCTGTAGTTTCACTTCACAGGCTGGACGGAACAGCATTCTGGTTTAGCCGCGAGCAATGATGCTCATAACGATAAGCCCATGGGCCTCCACGCAGCGGCTGTAGTTCGCTTCACAGGCTGGACGGAACAGCATTCTGGTTTAGCCGCGAGCAATGATGTTCATAACGATAAGCCCATGGGCCGCCACGCAGCGGCTGTAGTTTCGCTTCACAGGCTGGACGGAACAGCATTCTGGTTTAGCCGCGAGCAATGATGTTCATAACAATAAGCCCATGGGCCGCCACGCAGCGGCTGTAGTTTCGCTTCACAGGCTGGACGGAACAGCATTCTGGTTTAGCCGCGTGCAATGATGTTCATAACAATAAGCACATGGGCCGCCACGCAGCGGCTGTAGTTTCGCTTCACAGGCTGGTCGGAACAGCATTCTGGTTTAGCCGCGTGCAATGATGTTCATAACGATAAGCCCATGGGCCGCCACGCAGCGGCTGTAGTTTCGCTTCACAGGCTGGACGGAACAGCATTCTGGTTTAGCCGCGAGCAATGATGTTCATAACAATAAGCACATGGGCCGCCACGCAGCGGCTGTAGTTCGCTTCACAGGCTGGACGGAACAGCATTCTGGTTTAGCCGCGAGCAATGATGTTCATAACGATAAGCCCATGGGCCGCCACGCAGCGGCTGTAGTTTCGCTTCACAGGCTGGACGTAACAGCATTCTGGTTTAGCCGCGAGCAATGATGTTCATAACAATAAGCCCATGGGCCGCCACGCAGCGGCTGTAGTTTCGCTTCACAGGCTGGACGGAACAGCATTCTGGTTTAGCCGCGAGCAATGATGTTCATAACAATAAGCACATGGGCCGCCACGCAGCGGCTGTAGTTTCGCTTCACAGGCTGGACGGAACAGCATTCTGGTTTAGCCGCGAGCAATGATGTTCATAACAATAAGCACATGGGCCGCCACGCAGCGGCTGTAGTTCGCTTCACAGGCTGGACGGAACAGCATTCTGGTTTAGCGGCGAGCAATGATGTTCATAACGATAAGCCCATGGGCCGCCACGCAGCGGCTGTAGTTTCGCTTCCCAGGCTGGACGGAACAGCATTCTGGTTTAGCCGCGAGCAATGATGTTCATAACGATAAGCACATGGGTGCTACGCAGCGGCTGTAGTTCGCTTCACAGGCTGGACGGAACAGCATTCTGGTTTAGCCGGGAGCAATGATGTTCATAACGATAAGCACATGGGTGCTACGCAGCGGCTGTAGTTCGCTTCATAGGCTGGACGGAACAGCATTCTGGTTTAGCCGCGAGCAATGATGTTCATAACAATAAGCCCATGGGCCGCCACGCAGCGGCTGTAGTTTCGCTTCACAGGCTGGACGGAACAACATTCTGGTTTAGCCGCGAGCAATGATGTTCATAACAATAAGCCCATGGGCCGCCACGCAGCGGCTGTAGTTCGCTTCACAGGCTGGACGGAACAGCATTCTGGTTTAGCCGCGAGCAATGATGTTCATAACAATAAGCCCATGGGCCGCCACGCAGCGGCTGTAGTTCGCTTCACATGCTGGACGGAACAGCATATTGGTTTAGCGTAGAGCTATGATGTTCTTAGCCATAAGCGCATTGGCCGCCACGCAGCGGCTGTAGTTCGCTTCACAGGCTGGACGGAACAGCATTCTGGTTTAGCCGCGAGTAATGATGTTCATAATAACCGCATGGGCCACCACGCAGCGGCTGTAGTTCGCTTCACAGGCTGGACGGAACAGCATTCTTGTTTAGCCGCGAGCAATGATGTTCATAAGAATAAGCGCATGGGCCGCCACGCAGCGGCTGTAGCTCTCTTAACAGGCTGGACGGAACAGCATTCTGGTTTAGCCGCGACCAATGATGTTCAAATCAATAAGCGCCTGGGCGACCACGCAGCGGCTGCAGTTCGCTTCACATGCTGGACGGAACAGCATACTGGTTTAGCGTAGAGTATTGATGTTCCTAACAATAAGCGCATTGGCCGCCACGCAGCGGCTGTAGTTCGCTTCACATGCTGGACGGAACAGCATTCTGGTTTAGCCGCGAGCAATGATGTTCAGAACAATAAGCGCATGGGTCGCCACGCAGCGGCTGTTGTTCGCTTCACATGCTGGACGGAACAGCATTCTGGTTTAGCGGAGAGCAATGATTTTCATAACGATAAGCAAATGGGCCGCCACGCAGCGGCTGTATTTCGCTTCACATTCTGGACGGAACAGCATTCTGGTTTATCCGTGAGCAATGATGTTCATAACAATAAGCGCATGGGCCGTCACGCAGCGGCTATAGTTCGCATCACAGGGTGGACGGAACAGCATACTGGTTTAGCGTAGAGCAATGATGTTCCTAACAATAAGCGCATTGGCCGCCACGCACCGGCTGTATTTCGCTTCACATTCTGGACGGAACAGCATTCTGGTTTAGCCGCGAGCAATGATGTTCAGAACAATAAGCGCATGGGTCGCCACGCAGCGGCTGTAGTTCGCTTCACATGCTGGACGGAACAGCATTCTGGTTTAGCGGAGAGCAATGATTTTCATAACGATAAGCAAATGGGCCGCCACGCAGCGGCTGTATTTCGCTTCACATTCTGGACGGAACAGCATTCTGGTTTATGCGTGAGCAATGATGTTGATAACAATAAGCACATGGGCCGCCACGCAGCGGATGTAGTTTCGCTTCACAGGCTGGACGGAACAGCATTCTGGTTTAGCCGCGAGCAATGATGTTCATAACAATAAGCACATGGGCCGCCACGCAGCGGCTGTAGTTCGCTTCACAGGCTGGACGGAACAGCATTCTGGTTTAGCCGCGAGCAATGATGTTCATAACGATAAGCCCATGGGCCGCCACGCAGCGGCTGTAGTTTCGCTTCACAGGCTGGACGGAACAGCATTCTGGTCTAGCCGCGAGCAATGATGTTCATAACAATAAGCAAATGGGCCGCCACGCAGCGGCTGTAGTTCGCTTCACAGGCTGGACGAAACAGCATTCTGGTTTAGCCGCGAGCAATGATGTTCATAACGATAAGCCCATGGGCCGCCACGCAGCGGCTGTAGTCTCGCTTCACAGGCTGGACGGAACAGCATTCTGGTTTAGCCGCGAGCAATGATGTTCATAACAATAAGCCCATGGGCCGCCACGCAGCGGCTGTAGTTTCGCTTCACAGGCTGGACGGAACAGCATTCTGGTTTAGCCGCGAGCAATGATGTTCATAACGATAAGCCCATGGGCCGCCACGCAGCGGCTGTAGGTTCGCTTCACAGCTGGACGGAACAGCATTCTGGTTTAGAGGCGAGCAATGATGTTCATAACAATAAGCCCATGGGCCGCTACGCAGCGGCTGTAGTTTCGCTTCACAGGCTGGACGGAACAGCATTCTGGTTTAGACGCGAGCAATGATGTTCATAACAATAGGCACATGGGCCGCCACGCAGCGGCTGTAGTTCGCTTCGCAGGCTGGACGGAACAGCATTCTGGTTTAGCCGCGAGCAATGATGTTCATAACGATAAGCCCATGGGCCGCCACGCAGCGGCTGTAGTTTCACTTCACAGGCTGGACGGAACAGCATTCTGGTTTAGCCGCGAGCAATGATGTTCATAACGATAAGCCCATGGGCCGCCACGCAGCGGCTGTAGTTCGCTTCACAGGCTGGACGGAACAGCATTCTGGTTTAGCCGCGAGCAATGATGTTCATAACAATAAGCCCATGGGCCGCCACGCAGCGGCTGTAGTTTCCCTTCACAGGCTGGACGGAACAGCATTCTGGTTTAGCCGCGTGCAATGATGTTCATAACAATAAGCACATGGGCCGCCACGCAGCGGCTGTAGTTTCGCTTCACAGGCTGGACGGAACAGCATTCTGGTTTAGCCGCGAGCAATGATGTTCATAACGATAAGCCCATGGGCCGCCACGCAGCGGCTGTAGTTTCGCTTCACAGGCTGGACGGAACAGCATTCTGGTTTAGCCGCGAGCAATGATGTTCATAACAATAAGCCCATGGGCCGCCACGCAGCGGCTGTAGTTTCGCTTCACAGGCTGGACGGAACAGCATTCTGGTTTAGCCGCGTGCAATGATGTTCATAACAATAAGCACATGGGCCGCCACGCAGCGGCTGTAGTTTCGCTTAACAGGCTGGACGGAACAGCATTCTGGTTTAGACGCGAGCAATGATGTTCATAACAATAAGCACATGGGCCGCCACGCAGCGGCTGTAGTTCGCTTCACAGGCTGGACGGAACAGCATTCTGGTTTAGCCGCGAGCAATGATGTTCATAACGATAAGCCCATGGGCCGCCACGCAGCGGCTGTAGTTTCACTTCACAGGCTGGACGGAACAGCATTCTGGTTTAGCCGCGAGCAATGATGCTCATAACGATAAGCCCATGGGCCTCCACGCAGCGGCTGTAGTTCGCTTCACAGGCTGGACGGAACAGCATTCTGGTTTAGCCGCGAGCAATGATGTTCATAACGATAAGCCCATGGGCCGCCACGCAGCGGCTGTAGTTTCGCTTCACAGGCTGGACGGAACAGCATTCTGGTTTAGCCGCGAGCAATGATGTTCATAACAATAAGCCCATGGGCCGCCACGCAGCGGCTGTAGTTTCGCTTCACAGGCTGGACGGAACAGCATTCTGGTTTAGCCGCGTGCAATGATGTTCATAACAATAAGCACATGGGCCGCCACGCAGCGGCTGTAGTTTCGCTTCACAGGCTGGTCGGAACAGCATTCTGGTTTAGCCGCGTGCAATTATGTTCATAACGATAAGCCCATGGGCCGCCACGCAGCGGCTGTAGTTTCGCTTCACAGGCTGGACGGAACAGCATTCTGGTTTAGCCGCGAGCAATGATGTTCATAACAATAAGCACATGGGCCGCCACGCAGCGGCTGTAGTTCGCTTCACAGGCTGGACGGAACAGCATTCTGGTTTAGCCGCGAGCAATGATGTTCATAACGATAAGCCCATGGGCCGCCACGCAGCGGCTGTAGTTTCGCTTCACAGGCTGGACGTAACAGCATTCTGGTTTAGCCGCGAGCAATGATGTTCATAACAATAAGCCCATGGGCCGCCACGCAGCGGCTGTAGTTTCGCTTCACAGGCTGGACGGAACAGCATTCTGGTTTAGCCGCGAGCAATGATGTTCATAACAATAAGCACATGGGCCGCCACGCAGCGGCTGAAGTTTCGCTTCACAGGCTGGACGGAACAGCATTCTGGTTTAGCCGCGAGCAATGATGTTCATAACAATAAGCACATGGGCCGCCACGCAGCGGCTGTAGTTCGCTTCACAGGCTGGACGGAACAGCATTCTGGTTTAGCGGCGAGCAATGATGTTCATAACGATAAGCCCATGGGCCGCCACGCAGCGGCTGTAGTTTCGCTTCCCAGGCTGGACGGAACAGCATTCTGGTTTAGCCGCGAGCAATGATGTTCATAACGATAAGCACATGGGTGCTACGCAGCGGCTGTAGTTCGCTTCACAGGCTGGACGGAACAGAATTCTGGTTTAACCGGGAGCAATGATGTTCATAACGATAAGCACATGGGTGCTACGCAGCGGCTGTAGTTCGCTTCATAGGCTGGACGGAACAGCATTCTGGTTTAGCCGCGAGCAATGATGTTCATAACAATAAGCCCACGGGCCGCCACGCAGCGGCTGTAGTTTCGCTTCACAGGCTGGACGGAACAACATTCTGGTTTAGCCGCGAGCAATGATGTTCATAACAATAAGCCCATGGGCCGCCACGCAGCGGCTGTAGTTCGCTTCACAGGCTGGACGGAACAGCATTCTGGTTTAGCGGCGAGCAATGATGTTCATAACGATAAGCCCATGGGCCGCCACGCAGCGGCTGTAGTTTCGCTTCCCAGGCTGGACGGAACAGCATTCTGGTTTAGCCGCGAGCAATGATGTTCATAACGATAAGCACATGGGTGCTACGCAGCGGCTGTAGTTCGCTTCACAGGCTGGACGGAACAGCATTCTGGTTTAGCCGGGAGCAATGATGTTCATAACGATAAGCACATGGGTGCTACGCAACGGCTGTAGTTCGCTTCATAGGCTGGACGGAACAGCATTCTGGTTTAGCCGCGAGCAATGATGTTCATAACAATAAGCCCATGGGCCGCCACGCAGCGGCTGTAGTTTCGCTTCACAGGCTGGACGGAACAACATTCTGGTTTAGCCGCGAGCAATGATGTTCATAACAATAAGCCCATGGGCCGCCACGCAGTGGCTGTAGTTCGCTTCACAGGCTGGACGGAACAGCATTCTGGTTTAGCCGCGAGCAATGATGTTCATAACAATAAGCCCATGGGCCGCCACGCAGCGGCTGTAGTTTCGCTTCACAGGCTGGACGGAACAGCATTCTGGTTTAGCGGCGAGCAATGATGTTCATAACGATAAGCCCATGGGCCGCCACGCAGCGGCTGTAGTTTCGCTTCCCAGGCTGGACGGAACAGCATTCTGGTTTAGCCGCGAGCAATGATGTTCATAACGATAAGCACATGGGTGCTACGCAGCGGCTGTAGTTCGCTTCACAGGCTGGACGGAACAGCATTCTGGTTTAGCCGGGAGCAATGATGTTCATAACGATAAGCACATGGGTGCTACGCAGCGGCTGTAGTTCGCTTCATAGGCTGGACGGAACAGCATTCTGGTTTAGCCGCGAGCAATGATGTTCATAACAATAAGCCCATGGGCCGCCACGCAGCGGCTGTAGTTTCGCTTCACAGGCTGGACGGAACAACATTCTGGTTTAGCCGCGAGCAATGATGTTCATAACAATAAGCCCATGGGCCGCCACGCAGCGGCTGTAGTTCGCTTCACAGGCTGGACGGAACAGCATTCTGGTTTAGCCGCGAGCAATGATGTTCATAACAATAAGCCCATGGGCCGCCACGCAGCGGCTGTAGTTTCGCTTCACAGGCTGGACGGAACAGCATTCTGGTTTAGCCGCGAGCAATGATGTTCATAACGATAAGCACATGGGTGCTACGCAGCGGCTGTAGTTCGCATCACAGGCTGGACGGAACAGCATTCTGGTTTATCCGCGAGCAATGATGTTCATAACAATAAGCCCACGGGCCGCCACGCAGCGGCTGTAGTTCGCTTCACAGGCTGTACGAAACAGCATCCTGGTTTATCTTCGAGCAATGATGTTCATAACAATAAGCGCATTGGCCGCCACGCAGCGGCTGTAGTTCGCTTCACAGGCTGTACGAAACAGCATTCTGGTTTTTCCGCGAGCAATGATGTTCATAACAATAAGCACATGGGCCGCCACGCAGCGGCTGTAGTTCGCTTCACAGGCTGGACGGAACAGCATTCTGGTTTAGCAGCGAGCAATGATGCTCATAACAATACCCGCATGGGCCGCCACGCAGCCGCTGTTGTTTGCTTCGCAGGCTGGACGAAACAGCATTTTGGTTTAGCCGCGAGCAATGATGTTCATATCAATAAGCGCATTGTCCACCACGCAGCAGCTGTAGTTTGCCTCACAGGCTGGACGGAAGAGCATTCTGGTTTAGACGCGAGCAATGATTTCCATAACAATAAGCACATGGGCCGCCACGCAGCGGCTGTAGTTCGCTTCACAGGCTGGACGGAACAGCATTCTGGTTTAGCCGCGAGCAATGATGTTCATAACAATAAGCCCATGGGCCGCCACGCAGCGTCTGTAGTTTCGATTCACAGGCTGGACGGAACAGCATTCTGGTTTAGCCGCGAGCAATGATGTCCATAACAATAAGCACATGGGCCGCCACGCAGCGGCTGTAGTTCGCTTCACAGGCTGGACGGAACAGCATTCTGGTTTAGCCGCGAGCAATGATGTCCATAACAATAAGCCCATGGGCCGTCACGCAGCAGATGTAGTTTCGCTTCACAGGCTGGACGGAACAGCATTCTGGTCTAGCCGCGAGCAATGACGTTCATAACGATAAGCACATGGGTGCTACGCGGCGGCTGTAGTTCGTTTCACAGGCTGGACGGAACAGCATTCTGGTTTAGCCACGAGCAATGATGTTCATAACAATAAGCACATGGGTGCTACGCAGCGGCTGTAGTTCGCTTCACAGGCTGGACGTAACAGCATTCTGGTTTAGCCGCGAGCATTGATGTTCATAACAATAAGCACATGGGTGCTACGCAGAGGCTGTAGTTCGCTTCACCGGCTGGACGGAACAGCATTCTGGTTTAGCCGCGAGCAATGATGTTCATAACAATAAGCCCATGGGCCGCCACGCAGCGGCTGTAGTTCGCTTCACAGGCTGGACAGAACAGCATTCTGGTTTAGCCGCGAGCAATGATGTTCATAACGATAAGCCCATGGGCCGCCACGCAGCGGCTGTAGTTTCACTTCACAGGCTGGACGGAACAGCATTCTGGTTTAGCCGCGAGCACTGATGTTCATAACAATAAGCCCATGGGCCGTCACGCAGCAGGTGCAGTTTCGCTTCACAGGATGGACGGAACAGCATTCTGGTCTAGCCGCGAGCAATGACGTTCATAACGATAAGCACATTAGTGCTACGCAGCGGCTGTAGTTCGTTTCACAGGCTGGACGGAACAGCATTCTGGTTAAGCCGCGAGCAATGATGTTCATAACGATAAGCACATGGATGATACGCAGCGGCTGTAGTTCGCTTCATAGGCTGGACGGAACAGCATTCTTGTTTAGCCGCGACCAATGATGTTCAAATCAATAAGCGCCTGGGCGACCACGCAGCGGCTGTAGTTGGCTTCACAGGCTGGACGAAACAGCATTCTGGTTTAGCCGCGTGCAATGATGTTCATAACAATAAGCACATGGGTTGCCACGCAGCGGCTGTAGTTCGCTTCACATGCTGGACGGAACAGCATATTGGTTTAGCGTAGAGCTATGATGTTCTTAGCCGTAAGCGCATTGGCCGCCACGCAGCGGCTGTAGTTCGCTTCACAGGCTGGACGGAACAGCATTCTGGTTTAGCCGCGAGTAATGATGTTCATAATAACCGCATGGGCCACCACGCAGCGGCTGTAGTTCGCTTCACAGGCTGGACGGAACAGCATTCTGGTTTAGCCGCGAGTAATGATGTTCATAATAACCGCATGGGCCACCACGCAGCGGCTGTAGTTCGCTTCACAGGCTGGACGGAACAGCATTCTTGTTTAGCCGCGAGCAATGATGTTCATAAGAATAAGCGCATGGGCCGCCACGCAGCGGCTGTAGCTCTCTTAACAGGCTGGACGGAACAGCATTCTGGTTTAGCCGCGACCAATGATGTTCAAATCAATAAGCGCCTGGGCGACCACGCAGCGGCTGCAGTTCGCTTCACATGCTGGACGGAACAGCATACTGGTTTAGCGTAGAGTAATGATGTTCCTAACAATAAGCGCATTGGCCGCCACGCAGCGGCTGTAGTTCGCTTCACATGCTGGACGGAACAGCATTCTGGTTTAGCCGCGAGCAATGATGTTCAGAACAATAAGCGCATGGGTCGCCACGCAGCGGCTGTTGTTCGCTTCACATGCTGGACGGAACAGCATTCTGGTTTAGCGGAGAGCAATGATATTCATAACGATAAGCAAATGGGCCGCCACGCAGCGGCTGTATTTCGCTTCACATTCTGGACGGAACAGCATTCTGGTTTATCCGTGAGCAATGATGTTCATAACAATAAGCGCATGGGCCGTCACGCAGCGGCTATAGTTCGCATCACAGGGTGGACGGAACAGCATACTGGTTTAGCGTAGAGCAATGATGTTCCTAACAATAAGCGCATTGGCCGCCACGCACCGGCTGTATTTCGCTTCACATTCTGGACGGAACAGCATTCTGGTTTAGCCGCGAGCAATGATGTTCAGAACAATAAGCGCATGGGTCGCCACGCAGCGGCTGTAGTTCGCTTCACATGCTGGAGGGAACAGCATTCTGGTTTAGCGGAGAGCAATGATTTTCATAACGATAAGCAAATGGGCCGCCACGCAGCGGCTGTATTTCGCTTCACATTCTGGACGGAACAGCATTCTGGTTTATCCGTGAGCAATGATGTTCATAACAATAAGCGCATGGGCCGTCACGCAGCGGCTATAGTTCGCATCACAGGGTGGACGGAACAGCATACTGGTTTAGCGTAGAGCAATGATGTTCCTAACAATAAGCGCATTGGCCGCCACGCACCGGCTGTATTTCGCTTCACATTCTGGACGGAACAGCATTCTGGTTTAGCCGCGAGCAATGATGTTCAGAACAATAAGCGCATGGGTCGCCACGCAGCGGCTGTTGTTCGCTTCACATGCTGGACGGAACAGCATTCTGGTTTAGCGGAGAGCAATGATTTTCATAACGATAAGCAAATGGGCCGCCACGCAGCGGCTGTATTTCGCTTCACATTCTGGACGGAACAGCATTCTGGTTTATCCGTGAGCAATGATGTTCATAACAATAAGCGCATGGGCCGTCACGCAGCGGCTATAGTTCGCATCACAGGGTGGACGGAACACCATACTGGTTTAGCGTAGAGCAATGATGTTCCTAACAATAAGCGCATTGGCCACCACGCAGCTGCTGTAGTTCGCCTCACAGGCTGTACGGAAGAGCATTCTTGTTTAGACGCGAGCAATGATGTCTATAACAATAAGCACATGGGCCGCCACGCAGCGGCTGTAGTTCGCTTCACAGGCTGGACGGAACAGCATTCTGGTTTTGCCGCGAGCAATGATGTTCATATCAATAAGAGCAGTGGCCAACACGCAGCTGCTGTAGTTCGCCTCACAGGCTGGACGGAAGAGCATTCTGGTTTAGACGCGAGCAATGATGTCCATAACAATAAGCACATGGGCCGCCACGCAGCGGCTTTAGTTCGCTTCACAGGCTTGACGAAACAGCATTTTGGTTTAGCCGCGAGCAATGATGTTCATATCAATAAGCGCATTGTCCACCACGCAGCAGCTGTAGTTTGCCTCACAGGCTGGACGGAAGAGCATTCTGGTTTAGACGCGAGCAATGATGTTCACAACAATAAGCCCATGGGCCGCCACGCAGCGGCTGTAGTTCGCTTCACAGGCTTGACGAAACAGCATTTTGGTTTAGCCGCGAGCAATGATGTTCATATCAATAAGCGCATTGTCCACCACGCAGCAGCTGTAGTTTGCCTCACAGGCTGGACGGAAGAGCATCCTGGTTTATACGCGAGCAATGATGTTCATAACAATAAGCACATGGGCCGCCACGCAGCGGCTGTAGTTCGCTTCACAGGCTGGAGGGAACAGCATTCTGGTTTAGCCGCGAGCAATGATGTTCATAACAATAAGCCCATGGGCCACCACGCAGCGGCTGTAGTTTCGCTTCACAGGCTGCACGGAACAGCATTCTGGTTTAGCCGCGAGCACTGATGTTCATAACAATAAGCCCATGGGCCGCCACGCAGCGTCTGTAGTTTCGCTTCACAGGCTGGACGGAACAGCATTCTGGTTTAGCCACGAGCAATGATGTTCATAACAATAAGCACATGGGTGCTACGCAGCAGCTGTAGTTCGCTTCACAGGCTGGACGGAACAGCATTCTGGTTTAGCCGCGAGCAATGATGTTCATAACAATAAGCACATGGGCCGCCACGCAGCGGCTGTAGTTCGCTTCACAGGCTGGACGGAACAGCATTCTGGTTTAGCCGCGAGCAATGATGTTCATAAAAATAAGCCCATGGGCCGTCACGCAGCAGCTGCAGTTTCGCTTCACAGGCTGGACGGAACAGCATTCTGGTCTAGCCGCGAGCAGTGACGTTCATAACGATAAGCACATGGGTGCTACGCAGCGGCTGTAGTTCGTTTCACAGGCTGGACGGAACAGCATTCTGGTTAAGCCGCGAGCAATGATGTTCATAACGATGAGCACATGGGTGCTACGCAGCGGCTGTAGTTCGCTTCACCGGCTGGACGGAACAGCATTCTGGTTTAGCCTCGAGCAATGATGTTCATAACAATAAGCCCATGTGCCGCCACGCAGCGGCTGTAGTTTCGCTTCACAGGCTGGACGGAACAGCATTCTGGTTTAGCCGCGAGCAATGATGTTCATAACGATAAGCACATGGGTGCTACGCAGCGGCTGTAGTTCGCTTCACAGGCTGGACGGAACAGCATTCTGGTTTAGCCGCGAGCAATGATGTTCATAACAATAAGCCCATGGGCCGCCACGCAGCGGCTGTAGTTCGCTTCACAGGCTGGACGGAACAGCATTCTGGTTTAGCCGCGAGCAATGATGTTCATAACAATAAGCCCATGGGCCGCCACGCAGCGGCTGTAGTTCGCTTCACAGGCTGGACGGAACAGCATTCTGGTTTAGCCGCGAGCAATGATGTTCATAACAATAAGCCCATGGGCCGCCACGCAGCGGCTGTAGTTCGCTTCACAGGCTGGACGGAACAGCATTCTGGTTTAGCCGCGAGCAATGATGTTCATAACAATAAGCCCATGGGCCGCCACGCAGCGGCTGTAGTTCGCTTCACAGGCTGGACGGAACAGCATTCTGGTTTAGCCGCGAGCAATGATGTTCATAACAATAAGCCCATGGGCCGCCACGCAGCGGCTGTAGTTCGCTTCACAGGCTGGACGGAACAGCATTATGGTTTAGCCGCGAGCAATGATGTTCATAACAATAAGCCCATGGGCCGCCACGCAGCGGCTGTAGTTCGCTTCACAGGCTGGACGGAACAGCATTCTGGTTTAGCCGCGAGCAATGATGTTCATAACAATAAGCCCATGGGCCGCCACGCTGCGGCTGTAGTTTCGCTTCACAGGCTGGACGGAACAGCATTCTGGTTTAGCCGCGAGCAATGATGTTCATAACAATAAGCCCATGGGCCGCCACGCTGCGGCTGTAGTTTCGCTTCACATTCTGGACGGAACAGCATTCTGCTTTATGCGTGAGCAATGATGTTGATAACAATAAGCGCATTGGCCACCACGCAGCTGCTGTAGTTCGCCTCACAGGCTGGACGGAAGAGCATTCTTGTTTAGACGCGAGCAATGATGTCTATAACAATAAGCACATGGGCCGCCACGCAGCGGCTGTAGTTCGCTTCACAGGCTGGACGGAACAGCATTCTGGTTTAGCCGCGAGCAATGATGTTCATATCGATAAGAGCAGTGGCCACCACGCAGCTGCTGTAGTTCGCCTCACAGGCTGGACGGAAGAGCATTCTGGTTTAGACGCGAGCAATGATGTCCATAACAATAAGCACATGGGCCGCCACGCAGCGGCTTTAGTTCGCTTCACAGGCTTGACGAAACAGCATTTTGGTTTAGCCGCGAGCAATGATGTTCATATCAATAAGCGCATTGTGCACCACGCAGCAGCTGTAGTTTGCCTCACAGGCTGGACGGAAGAGCATTCTGGTTTAGACGCGAGCAATGATGTTCATAACAATAAGCCCATGGGCCGCCACGCAGCGGCTGTAGTTCGCTTCACAGGCTTGACGAAACAGCATTTTGGTTTAGCCGCGAGCAATGATGTTCATATCAATAAGCGCATTGTCCACCACGCAGCAGCTGTAGTTTGCCTCACAGGCTGGACGGAAGAGCATCCTGGTTTAGACGCGAGCAATGATGTTCATAACAATAAGCACATGGGCCGCCACGCAGCGGCTGTAGTTCGCTTCACAGGCTGGACGGAACAGCATTCTGGTTTAGCCGCGAGCAATGATGTCCATAACAATAAGCACATGGGCCGCCACGCAGCGGCTGTAGTTCGCTTCACAGGCTGGACGGAACAGCATTCTGGTTTAGCCGCGAGCAATGATGTTCATAACAATAAGCCCATGGGCCGTCACGCAGCAGCTGTAGTTTCGCTTCACAGGCTGGACGGAACAGCATTCTGGTCTAGCCGCGAGCAATGACGTTCATAACGATAAGCACATGGGTGCAACGCAGCGGCTGTAGTTCGTTTCACAGGCTGGACGGAACAGCATTCTGGTTTAGCCACGAGCAATGATGTTCATAACAATAAGCACATGGGTGCTACGCAGCGGCATTAGTTCGCTTCACAGGCTGGACGGAACAGCATTCTGGTTTAGCCGCGAGCAATGATGTTCATAACAATAAGCCCATGGGCCGCCACGCAGCGGCTGCAGTTTCGCTTCACAGGCTGGACGAAACAGCATTCTGGTTTAGCCACGAGCAATGATGTTCATAACAATAAGCACATGGGTGCTACGCAGCAGCTGTAGTTCGCTTCACAGGCTGGACGGAACAGCATTCTGGTTTAGCCGCGAGCAATGATGTTCAGAACAATAAGCGCATGGGTCGCCACGCAGCGGCTGTAGTTCGCTTCACATGCTGGACGGAACAGCATTCTGGTTTAGCGGAGAGCAATGATTTTCATAACGATAAGCAAATGGGCCGCCACGCAGCGGCTGTATTTCGCTTCACATTCTGGACGGAACAGCATTCTGGTTTATCCGTGAGCAATGATGTTCATAACAATAAGCGCATGGGCCGTCACGCAGCGGCTATAGTTCGCATCACAGGGTGGACGGAACAGCATACTGGTTTAGCGTAGAGCAATGATGTTCCTAACAATAAGCGCATTGGCCGCCACGCACCGGCTGTATTTCGCTTCACATTCTGGACGGAACAGCATTCTGGTTTAGCCGCGAGCAATGATGTTCAGAACAATAAGCGCATGGGTCGCCACGCAGCGGCTGTTGTTCGCTTCACATGCTGGACGGAACAGCATTCTGGTTTAGCGGAGAGCAATGATTTTCATAACGATAAGCAAATGGGCCGCCACGCAGCGGCTGTATTTCGCTTCACATTCTGGACGGAACAGCATTCTGGTTTATCCGTGAGCAATGATGTTCATAACAATAAGCGCATGGGCCGTCACGCAGCGGCTATAGTTCGCATCACAGGGTGGACGGAACACCATACTGGTTTAGCGTAGAGCAATGATGTTCCTAACAATAAGCGCATTGGCCACCACGCAGCTGCTGTAGTTCGCCTCACAGGCTGTACGGAAGAGCATTCTTGTTTAGACGCGAGCAATGATGTCTATAACAATAAGCACATGGGCCGCCACGCAGCGGCTGTAGTTCGCTTCACAGGCTGGACGGAACAGCATTCTGGTTTTGCCGCGAGCAATGATGTTCATATCAATAAGAGCAGTGGCCAACACGCAGCTGCTGTAGTTCGCCTCACAGGCTGGACGGAAGAGCATTCTGGTTTAGACGCGAGCAATGATGTCCATAACAATAAGCACATGGGCCGCCACGCAGCGGCTTTAGTTCGCTTCACAGGCTTGACGAAACAGCATTTTGGTTTAGCCGCGAGCAATGATGTTCATATCAATAAGCGCATTGTCCACCACGCAGCAGCTGTAGTTTGCCTCACAGGCTGGACGGAAGAGCATTCTGGTTTAGACGCGAGCAATGATGTTCACAACAATAAGCCCATGGGCCGCCACGCAGCGGCTGTAGTTCGCTTCACAGGCTTGACGAAACAGCATTTTGGTTTAGCCGCGAGCAATGATGTTCATATCAATAAGCGCATTGTCCACCACGCAGCAGCTGTAGTTTGCCTCACAGGCTGGACGGAAGAGCATCCTGGTTTATACGCGAGCAATGATGTTCATAACAATAAGCACATGGGCCGCCACGCAGCGGCTGTAGTTCGCTTCACAGGCTGGAGGGAACAGCATTCTGGTTTAGCCGCGAGCAATGATGTTCATAACAATAAGCCCATGGGCCACCACGCAGCGGCTGTAGTTTCGCTTCACAGGCTGCACGGAACAGCATTCTGGTTTAGCCGCGAGCACTGATGTTCATAACAATAAGCCCATGGGCCGCCACGCAGCGTCTGTAGTTTCGCTTCACAGGCTGGACGGAACAGCATTCTGGTTTAGCCACGAGCAATGATGTTCATAACAATAAGCACATGGGTGCTACGCAGCAGCTGTAGTTCGCTTCACAGGCTGGACGGAACAGCATTCTGGTTTAGCCGCGAGCAATGATGTTCATAACAATAAGCACATGGGCCGCCACGCAGCGGCTGTAGTTCGCTTCAAAGGCTGGACGGAACAGCATTCTGGTTTAGCCGCGAGCAATGATGTTCATAAAAATAAGCCCATGGGCCGTCACGCAGCAGCTGCAGTTTCGCTTCACAGGCTGGACGGAACAGCATTCTGGTCTAGCCGCGAGCAGTGACGTTCATGACGATAAGCACATGGGTGCTACGCAGCGGCTGTAGTTCGTTTCACAGGCTGGACGGAACAGCATTCTGGTTAAGCCGCGAGCAATGATGTTCATAACGATGAGCACATGGGTGCTACGCAGCGGCTGTAGTTCGCTTCACCGGCTGGACGGAACAGCATTCTGGTTTAGCCTCGAGCAATGATGTTCATAACAATAAGCCCATGTGCCGCCACGCAGCGGCTGTAGTTTCGCTTCACAGGCTGGACGGAACAGCATTCTGGTTTAGCCGCGAGCAATGATGTTCATAACGATAAGCACATGGGTGCTACGCAGCGGCTGTAGTTCGCTTCACAGGCTGGACGGAACAGCATTCTGGTTTAGCCGCGAGCAATGATGTTCATAACAATAAGCCCATGGGCCGCCACGCAGCGGCTGTAGTTCGCTTCACAGGCTGGACGGAACAGCATTCTGGTTTAGCCGCGAGCAATGATGTTCATAACAATAAGCCCATGGGCCGCCACGCAGCGGCTGTAGTTCGCTTCACAGGCTGGACGGAACAGCATTCTGGTTTAGCCGCGAGCAATGATGTTCATAACAATAAGCCCATGGGCCGCCACGCAGCGGCTGTAGTTCGCTTCACAGGCTGGACGGAACAGCATTCTGGTTTAGCCGCGAGCAATGATGTTCATAACAATAAGCCCATGGGCCGCCACGCAGCGGCTGTAGTTCGCTTCACAGGCTGGACGGAACAGCATTCTGGTTTAGCCGCGAGCAATGATGTTCATAACAATAAGCCCATGGGCCGCCACGCAGCGGCTGTAGTTCGCTTCACAGGCTGGACGGAACAGCATTATGGTTTAGCCGCGAGCAATGATGTTCATAACAATAAGCCCATGGGCCGCCACGCAGCGGCTGTAGTTCGCTTCACAGGCTGGACGGAACAGCATTCTGGTTTAGCCGCGAGCAATGATGTTCATAACAATAAGCCCATGGGCCGCCACGCTGCGGCTGTAGTTTCGCTTCACAGGCTGGACGGAACAGCATTCTGGTTTAGCCGCGAGCAATGATGTTCATAACAATAAGCCCATGGGCCGCCACGCTGCGGCTGTAGTTTCGCTTCACATTCTGGACGGAACAGCATTCTGCTTTATGCGTGAGCAATGATGTTGATAACAATAAGCGCATTGGCCACCACGCAGCTGCTGTAGTTCGCCTCACAGGCTGGACGGAAGAGCATTCTTGTTTAGACGCGAGCAATGATGTCTATAACAATAAGCACATGGGCCGCCACGCAGCGGCTGTAGTTCGCTTCACAGGCTGGACGGAACAGCATTCTGGTTTAGCCGCGAGCAATGATGTTCATATCGATAAGAGCAGTGGCCACCACGCAGCTGCTGTAGTTCGCCTCACAGGCTGGACGGAAGAGCATTCTGGTTTAGACGCGAGCAATGATGTCCATAACAATAAGCACATGGGCCGCCACGCAGCGGCTTTAGTTCGCTTCACAGGCTTGACGAAACAGCATTTTGGTTTAGCCGCGAGCAATGATGTTCATATCAATAAGCGCATTGTCCACCACGCAGCAGCTGTAGTTTGCCTCACAGGCTGGACGGAAGAGCATCCTGGTTTAGACGCGAGCAATGATGTTCATAACAATAAGCACATGGGCCGCCACGCAGCGGCTGTAGTTCGCTTCACAGGCTGGACGGAACAGCATTCTGGTTTAGCCGCGAGCAATGATGTCCATAACAATAAGCACATGGGCCGCCACGCAGCGGCTGTAGTTCGCTTCACAGGCTGGACGGAACAGCATTCTGGTTTAGCCGCGAGCAATGATGTTCATAACAATAAGCCCATGGGCCGTCACGCAGCAGCTGTAGTTTCGCTTCACAGGCTGGACGGAACAGCATTCTGGTCTAGCCGCGAGCAATGACGTTCATAACGATAAGCACATGGGTGCAACGCAGCGGCTGTAGTTCGTTTCACAGGCTGGACGGAACAGCATTCTGGTTTAGCCACGAGCAATGATGTTCATAACAATAAGCACATGGGTGCTACGCAGCGGCATTAGTTCGCTTCACAGGCTGGACGGAACAGCATTCTGGTTTAGCCGCGAGCAATGATGTTCATAACAATAAGCCCATGGGCCGCCACGCAGCGGCTGCAGTTTCGCTTCACAGGCTGGACGAAACAGCATTCTGGTTTAGCCACGAGCAATGATGTTCATAACAATAAGCACATGGGTGCTACGCAGCAGCTGTAGTTCGCTTCACAGGCTGGACGGAACAGCATTCTGGTTTAGCCGCGAGCAATGATGTTCATAACAATAAGCACATGGGCCGCCACGCAGCGGCTGTAGTTCGCTTCACAGGCTGGAGGGAACAGCATTCTGGTTTAGCCGCGAGCAATGATGTTCATAACAATAAGCCCATGGGCCACCACGCAGCGGCTGTAGTTTCGCTTCACAGGCTGCACGGAACAGCATTCTGGTTTAGCCGCGAGCACTGATGTTCATAACAATAAGCCCATGGGCCGCCACGCAGCGGCTGCAGTTTCGCTTCACAGGCTGGACGAAACAGCATTCTGGTTTAGCCACGAGCAATGATGTTCATAACAATAAGCACATGGGTGCTACGCAGCAGCTGTTGTTCGCTTCACATGCTGGACGGAACAGCATTCTGGTTTAGCGGAGAGCAATGATTTTCATAACGATAAGCAAATGGGCCGCCACGCAGCGGCTGTATTTCGCTTCACATTCTGGACGGAACAGCATTCTGGTTTATCCGTGAGCAATGATGTTCATAACAATAAGCGCATGGGCCGTCACGCAGCGGCTATAGTTCGCATCACAGGGTGGACGGAACACCATACTGGTTTAGCGTAGAGCAATGATGTTCCTAACAATAAGCGCATTGGCCACCACGCAGCTGCTGTAGTTCGCCTCACAGGCTGTACGGAAGAGCATTCTTGTTTAGACGCGAGCAATGATGTCTATAACAATAAGCACATGGGCCGCCACGCAGCGGCTGTAGTTCGCTTCACAGGCTGGACGGAACAGCATTCTGGTTTTGCCGCGAGCAATGATGTTCATATCAATAAGAGCAGTGGCCAACACGCAGCTGCTGTAGTTCGCCTCACAGGCTGGACGGAAGAGCATTCTGGTTTAGACGCGAGCAATGATGTCCATAACAATAAGCACATGGGCCGCCACGCAGCGGCTTTAGTTCGCTTCACAGGCTTGACGAAACAGCATTTTGGTTTAGCCGCGAGCAATGATGTTCATATCAATAAGCGCATTGTCCACCACGCAGCAGCTGTAGTTTGCCTCACAGGCTGGACGGAAGAGCATTCTGGTTTAGACGCGAGCAATGATGTTCACAACAATAAGCCCATGGGCCGCCACGCAGCGGCTGTAGTTCGCTTCACAGGCTTGACGAAACAGCATTTTGGTTTAGCCGCGAGCAATGATGTTCATATCAATAAGCGCATTGTCCACCACGCAGCAGCTGTAGTTTGCCTCACAGGCTG
Organism: Amblyomma americanum; assembly: GCF_052857255.1. Taxonomy (NCBI): domain Eukaryota; kingdom Metazoa; phylum Arthropoda; class Arachnida; order Ixodida; family Ixodidae; genus Amblyomma; species Amblyomma americanum. Next base: position 100,700,595 of record NC_135500.1, read on the forward strand.
GACGGAAGAGCATCCTGGTTTATACGCGAGCAATGATGTTCATAACAATAAGCACATGGGCCGCCACGCAGCGGCTGTAGTTCGCTTCACAGGCTGGAGGGAACAGCATTCTGGTTTAGCCGCGAGCAATGATGTTCATAACAATAAGCCCATGGGCCACCACGCAGCGGCTGTAGTTTCGCTTCACAGGCTGCACGGAACAGCATTCTGGTTTAGCCGCGAGCACTGATGTTCATAACAATAAGCCCATGGGCCGCCACGCAGCGTCTGTAGTTTCGCTTCACAGGCTGGACGGAACAGCATTCTGGTTTAGCCACGAGCAATGATGTTCATAACAATAAGCACATGGGTGCTACGCAGCAGCTGTAGTTCGCTTCACAGGCTGGACGGAACAGCATTCTGGTTTAGCCGCGAGCAATGATGTTCATAACAATAAGCACATGGGCCGCCACGCAGCGGCTGTAGTTCGCTTCAAAGGCTGGACGGAACAGCATTCTGGTTTAGCCGCGAGCAATGATGTTCATAAAAATAAGCCCATGGGCCGTCACGCAGCAGCTGCAGTTTCGCTTCACAGGCTGGACGGAACAGCATTCTGGTCTAGCCGCGAGCAGTGACGTTCATGACGATAAGCACATGGGTGCTACGCAGCGGCTGTAGTTCGTTTCACAGGCTGGACGGAACAGCATTCTGGTTAAGCCGCGAGCAATGATGTTCATAACGATGAGCACATGGGTGCTACGCAGCGGCTGTAGTTCGCTTCACCGGCTGGACGGAACAGCATTCTGGTTTAGCCTCGAGCAATGATGTTCATAACAATAAGCCCATGTGCCGCCACGCAGCGGCTGTAGTTTCGCTTCACAGGCTGGACGGAACAGCATTCTGGTTTAGCCGCGAGCAATGATGTTCATAACGATAAGCACATGGGTGCTACGCAGCGGCTGTAGTTCGCTTCACAGGCTGGACGGAACAGCATTCTGGTTTAGCCGCGAGCAATGATGTTCATAACAATAAGCCCATGGGCCGCCACGCAGCGGCTGTAGTTCGCTTCACAGGCTGGACGGAACAGCATTCTGGTTTAGCCGCGAGCAATGATGTTCATAACAATAAGCCCATGGGCCGCCACGCAGCGGCTGTAGTTCGCTTCACAGGCTGGACGGAACAGCATTCTGGTTTAGCCGCGAGCAATGATGTTCATAACAATAAGCCCATGGGCCGCCACGCAGCGGCTGTAGTTCGCTTCACAGGCTGGACGGAACAGCATTCTGGTTTAGCCGCGAGCAATGATGTTCATAACAATAAGCCCATGGGCCGCCACGCAGCGGCTGTAGTTCGCTTCACAGGCTGGACGGAACAGCATTCTGGTTTAGCCGCGAGCAATGATGTTCATAACAATAAGCCCATGGGCCGCCACGCAGCGGCTGTAGTTCGCTTCACAGGCTGGACGGAACAGCATTATGGTTTAGCCGCGAGCAATGATGTTCATAACAATAAGCCCATGGGCCGCCACGCAGCGGCTGTAGTTCGCTTCACAGGCTGGACGGAACAGCATTCTGGTTTAGCCGCGAGCAATGATGTTCATAACAATAAGCCCATGGGCCGCCACGCTGCGGCTGTAGTTTCGCTTCACAGGCTGGACGGAACAGCATTCTGGTTTAGCCGCGAGCAATGATGTTCATAACAATAAGCCCATGGGCCGCCACGCTGCGGCTGTAGTTTCGCTTCACATTCTGGACGGAACAGCATTCTGCTTTATGCGTGAGCAATGATGTTGATAACAATAAGCGCATTGGCCACCACGCAGCTGCTGTAGTTCGCCTCACAGGCTGGACGGAAGAGCATTCTTGTTTAGACGCGAGCAATGATGTCTATAACAATAAGCACATGGGCCGCCACGCAGCGGCTGTAGTTCGCTTCACAGGCTGGACGGAACAGCATTCTGGTTTAGCCGCGAGCAATGATGTTCATATCGATAAGAGCAGTGGCCACCACGCAGCTGCTGTAGTTCGCCTCACAGGCTGGACGGAAGAGCATTCTGGTTTAGACGCGAGCAATGATGTCCATAACAATAAGCACATGGGCCGCCACGCAGCGGCTTTAGTTCGCTTCACAGGCTTGACGAAACAGCATTTTGGTTTAGCCGCGAGCAATGATGTTCATATCAATAAGCGCATTGTCCACCACGCAGCAGCTGTAGTTTGCCTCACAGGCTGGACGGAAGAGCATCCTGGTTTAGACGCGAGCAATGATGTTCATAACAATAAGCACATGGGCCGCCACGCAGCGGCTGTAGTTCGCTTCACAGGCTGGACGGAACAGCATTCTGGTTTAGCCGCGAGCAATGATGTCCATAACAATAAGCACATGGGCCGCCACGCAGCGGCTGTAGTTCGCTTCACAGGCTGGACGGAACAGCATTCTGGTTTAGCCGCGAGCAATGATGTTCATAACAATAAGCCCATGGGCCGTCACGCAGCAGCTGTAGTTTCGCTTCACAGGCTGGACGGAACAGCATTCTGGTCTAGCCGCGAGCAATGACGTTCATAACGATAAGCACATGGGTGCAACGCAGCGGCTGTAGTTCGTTTCACAGGCTGGACGGAACAGCATTCTGGTTTAGCCACGAGCAATGATGTTCATAACAATAAGCACATGGGTGCTACGCAGCGGCATTAGTTCGCTTCACAGGCTGGACGGAACAGCATTCTGGTTTAGCCGCGAGCAATGATGTTCATAACAATAAGCCCATGGGCCGCCACGCAGCGGCTGCAGTTTCGCTTCACAGGCTGGACGAAACAGCATTCTGGTTTAGCCACGAGCAATGATGTTCATAACAATAAGCACATGGGTGCTACGCAGCAGCTGTAGTTCGCTTCACAGGCTGGACGGAACAGCATTCTGGTTTAGCCGCGAGCAATGATGTTCATAACAATAAGCACATGGGCCGCCACGCAGCGGCTGTAGTTCGCTTCACAGGCTGGAGGGAACAGCATTCTGGTTTAGCCGCGAGCAATGATGTTCATAACAATAAGCCCATGGGCCACCACGCAGCGGCTGTAGTTTCGCTTCACAGGCTGCACGGAACAGCATTCTGGTTTAGCCGCGAGCACTGATGTTCATAACAATAAGCCCATGGGCCGCCACGCAGCGGCTGCAGTTTCGCTTCACAGGCTGGACGAAACAGCATTCTGGTTTAGCCACGAGCAATGATGTTCATAACAATAAGCACATGGGTGCTACGCAGCAGCTGTAGTTCGCTTCACAGGCTGGACGGAACAGCATTCTGGTTTAGCCGCGAGCAATGATGTTCATAACAATAAGCACATGGGCCGCCACGCAGCGGCTGTAGTTCGCTTCACAGGCTGGAGGGAACAGCATTCTGGTTTAGCCGCGAGCAATGATGTTCATAACAATAAGCCCATGGGCCACCACGCAGCGGCTGTAGTTTCGCTTCACAGGCTGCACGGAACAGCATTCTGGTTTAGCCGCGAGCACTGATGTTCATAACAATAAGCCCATGGGCCGCCACGCAGCGTCTGTAGTTTCGCTTCACAGGCTGGACGGAACAGCATTCTGGTTTAGCCACGAGCAATGATGTTCATAACAATAAGCACATGGGTGCTACGCAGCAGCTGTAGTTCGCTTCACAGGCTGGACGGAACAGCATTCTGGTTTAGCCGCGAGCAATGATGTTCATAACAATAAGCACATGGGCCGCCACGCAGCGGCTGTAGTTCGCTTCACAGGCTGGACGGAACAGCATTCTGGTTTAGCCGCGAGCAATGATGTTCATAAAAATAAGCCCATGGGCCGTCACGCAGCAGCTGCAGTTTCGCTTCACAGGCTGGACGGAACAGCATTCTGGTCTAGCCGCGAGCAGTGACGTTCATAACGATAAGCACATGGGTGCTACGCAGCGGCTGTAGTTCGTTTCACAGGCTGGACGGAACAGCATTCTGGTTAAGCCGCGAGCAATGATGTTCATAACGATGAGCACATGGGTGCTACGCAGCGGCTGTAGTTCGCTTCACCGGCTGGACGGAACAGCATTCTGGTTTAGCCTCGAGCAATGATGTTCATAACAATAAGCCCATGTGCCGCCACGCAGCGGCTGTAGTTTCGCTTCACAGGCTGGACGGAACAGCATTCTGGTTTAGCCGCGAGCAATGATGTTCATAACGATAAGCACATGGGTGCTACGCAGCGGCTGTAGTTCGCTTCACAGGCTGGACGGAACAGCATTCTGGTTTAGCCGCGAGCAATGATGTTCATAACAATAAGCCCATGGGCCGCCACGCAGCGGCTGTAGTTCGCTTCACAGGCTGGACGGAACAGCATTCTGGTTTAGCCGCGAGCAATGATGTTCATAACAATAAGCCCATGGGCCGCCACGCAGCGGCTGTAGTTCGCTTCACAGGCTGGACGGAACAGCATTCTGGTTTAGCCGCGAGCAATGATGTTCATAACAATAAGCCCATGGGCCGCCACGCAGCGGCTGTAGTTCGCTTCACAGGCTGGACGGAACAGCATTCTGGTTTAGCCGCGAGCAATGATGTTCATAACAATAAGCCCATGGGCCGCCACGCAGCGGCTGTAGTTCGCTTCACAGGCTGGACGGAACAGCATTATGGTTTAGCCGCGAGCAATGATGTTCATAACAATAAGCCCATGGGCCGCCACGCAGCGGCTGTAGTTCGCTTCACAGGCTGGACGGAACAGCATTATGGTTTAGCCGCGAGCAATGATGTTCATAACAATAAGCCCATGGGCCGCCACGCAGCGGCTGTAGTTCGCTTCACAGGCTGGACGGAACAGCATTCTGGTTTAGCCGCGAGCAATGATGTTCATAACAATAAGCCCATGGGCCGCCACGCTGCGGCTGTAGTTTCGCTTCACAGGCTGGACGGAACAGCATTCTGGTTTAGCCGCGAGCAATGATGTTCATAACAATAAGCCCATGGGCCGCCACGCTGCGGCTGTAGTTTCGCTTCACATTCTGGACGGAACAGCATTCTGCTTTATGCGTGAGCAATGATGTTGATAACAATAAGCGCATTGGCCACCACGCAGCTGCTGTAGTTCGCCTCACAGGCTGGACGGAAGAGCATTCTTGTTTAGACGCGAGCAATGATGTCTATAACAATAAGCACATGGGCCGCCACGCAGCGGCTGTAGTTCGCTTCACAGGCTGGACGGAACAGCATTCTGGTTTAGCCGCGAGCAATGATGTTCATATCGATAAGAGCAGTGGCCACCACGCAGCTGCTGTAGTTCGCCTCACAGGCTGGACGGAAGAGCATTCTGGTTTAGACGCGAGCAATGATGTCCATAACAATAAGCACATGGGCCGCCACGCAGCGGCTTTAGTTCGCTTCACAGGCTTGACGAAACAATATTTTGGTTTAGCCGCGAGCAATGATGTTCATATCAATAAGCGCATTGTGCACCACGCAGCAGCTGTAGTTTGCCTCACAGGCTGGACGGAAGAGCATTCTGGTTTAGACGCGAGCAATGATGTTCATAACAATAAGCCCATGGGCCGCCACGCAGCGGCTGTAGTTCGCTTCACAGGCTTGACGAAACAGCATTTTGGTTTAGCCGCGAGCAATGATGTTCATATCAATAAGCGCATTGTCCACCACGCAGCAGCTGTAGTTTGCCTCACAGGCTGGACGGAAGAGCATCCTGGTTTAGACGCGAGCAATGATGTTCATAACAATAAGCACATGGGCCGCCACGCAGCGGCTGTAGTTCGCTTCACAGGCTGGACGGAACAGCATTCTGGTTTAGCCGCGAGCAATGATGTCCATAACAATAAGCACATGGGCCGCCACGCAGCGGCTGTAGTTCGCTTCACAGGCTGGACGGAACAGCATTCTGGTTTAGCCGCGAGCAATGATGTTCATAACAATAAGCCCATGGGCCGTCACGCAGCAGCTGTAGTTTCGCTTCACAGGCTGGACGGAACAGCATTCTGGTCTAGCCGCGAGCAATGACGTTCATAACGATAAGCACATGGGTGCAACGCAGCGGCTGTAGTTCGTTTCACAGGCTGGACGGAACAGCATTCTGGTTTAGCCACGAGCAATGATGTTCATAACAATAAGCCCATGGGCCGCCACGCAGCGGCTGCAGTTTCGCTTCACAGGCTGGACGAAACAGCATTCTGGTTTAGCCACGAGCAATGATGTTCATAACAATAAGCACATGGGTGCTACGCAGCAGCTGTAGTTCGCTTCACAGGCTGGACGGAACAGCATTCTGGTTTAGCCGCGAGCAATGATGTTCATAACAATAAGCACATGGGCCGCCACGCAGCGGCTGTAGTTCGCTTCACAGGCTGGACGGAACAGCATTCTGGTTTAGCCGCGAGCAATGATGTTCATAAAAATAAGCCCATGGGCCGTCACGCAGCAGCTGCAGTTTCGCTTCACAGGGTGGACGGAACAGCATTCTGGTTTAGCCGCGAGCAATGATGTTCATAACAATAAGCACATGGGCCGCCACGCAGCGGTTGTAGTTTCGCTTCACAGGCTGGACGGATCAGCATTCTGGTTTAGCCGCGAGCAATGATGTTCATAACAATAAGCACATGGGCCGCCACGCAGCGGCTGTAGTTCGCTTCACAGGCTGGACGGAACAGCATTCTGGTTTAGCCGTGAGCAATGATGTTCATAACGATAAGCCCATGGGCCGCCACGCAGCGGCTGTAGTTTCATTTCACAGGCTGGACGGAACAGCATTCTGGTTTAGCCGCGAGCAATGATGTTCATAACGATAAGCCCATGGGCCGCCACGCAGCGGCTGTAGTTCGCTTCACAGGCTGGACGGAACAGCATTCTGGTTTAGCCGCGAGCAATGATGTTCATAACGATAAGCCCATGGGCCGCCACGCAGCGGCTGTAGTTTCGCTTCACAGGCTGGACGGAACAGCATTCTGGTTTAGCCGCGAGCAATGATGTTCATAACAATAAGCACATGGGCCGCCACGCAGCGGCTGTAGTTCGCATCACAGGCTGGACGGAACAGCATTCTGGTTTAGCCGCGAGCAATGATGTTCATAACGATAAGCCCATGGGCCGCCACGCAGCGGCTGTAGTTTCGCTTCACAGGCTGGAAGGAACAGCATTCTGGTTTAGCCGCGAGCAATGATGTTCATAACAATAAGCCCATGGACCGCCACGCAGCGGCTGTAGTTTCGCTTCACAGGCTGGACGGAACAGCATTCTGGTTTAGCCGCGAGCAATGATGTTCATAACAATAAGCACATGGGCCGCCACGCAGCGGCTGTAGTTTTTCTTCACAGGCTGGACGGAACAGCATTCTGGTTTAGCCGCGAGCAATGATGTTCATAACAATAAGCCCATGGGCCGCCACGCAGCGGCTGTAGTTTCGCTTCACAGGCTGGACGGAACGGCATTCTGGTTTAGCCGCGAGCAATGATGTTCATAACGATAAGCCCATGGGCCGCCACGCAGCGGCTGTAGTTTCGCTTCACAGCTGGACGGAACAGCATTCTGGTTTAGCCGCGAGCAATGATGTTCATAACAAAAAGCCCATGGGCCGCTACGCAGCGGCTGTAGTTTCGCTTCACAGGCTGGACGGAACAGCATTCTGGTTTAGACGCGAGCAATGATGTTCATAACAATAAGCACATGGGTGCTACGCAGCGGCTGTAGTTCGCTTCACAGGCTGGACGGAACAGCATTCTGGTTTAGCCGCGAGCAATGATGTTCATAACAATAAGCCCATGGGCCGCCACGCAGCGGCTGTAGTTTCGCTTCACAGGCTGGACGGAACAGCATTCTGGTTTAGCCGCGAGCAATGATGTTCATAACGATAAGCCCATGGGCCGCCACGCAGCGGCTGTAGTTTCGCTTCACAGCTGGACGGAACAGCATTCTGGTTTAGCCGCGAGCAATGATGTTCATAACAATAAGCCCATGGGCCGCCACGCTGCGGCTGTAGTTTCGCTTCACATTCTGGACGGAACAGCATTCTGCTTTATGCGTGAGCAATGATGTTGATAACAATAAGCGCATTGGCCACCACGCAGCTGCTGTAGTTCGCCTCACAGGCTGGACGGAAGAGCATTCTTGTTTAGACGCGAGCAATGATGTCTATAACAATAAGCACATGGGCCGCCACGCAGCGGCTGTAGTTCGCTTCACAGGCTGGACGGAACAGCATTCTGGTTTAGCCGCGAGCAATGATGTTCATAACAAAAAGCCCATGGGCCGCTACGCAGCGGCTGTAGTTTCGCTTCACAGGCTGGACGGAACAGCATTCTGGTTTAGACGCGAGCAATGATGTTCATAACAATAAGCACATGGGTGCTACGCAGCGGCTGTAGTTCGCTTCACAGGCTGGACGGAACAGCATTCTGGTTTAGCCGCGAGCAATGATGTTCATAACAATAAGCCCATGGGCCGCCACGCAGCGGCTGTAGTTTCGCTTCACAGGCTGGACGGAACAGCATTCTGGTTTAGCCGCGAGCAATGATGTTCATAACGATAAGCCCATGGGCCGCCACGCAGCGGCTGTAGTTTCGCTTCACAGCTGGACGGAACAGCATTCTGGTTTAGCCGCGAGCAATGATGTTCATAACAATAAGCCCATGGGCCGCCACGCTGCGGCTGTAGTTTCGCTTCACATTCTGGACGGAACAGCATTCTGCTTTATGCGTGAGCAATGATGTTGATAACAATAAGCGCATTGGCCACCACGCAGCTGCTGTAGTTCGCCTCACAGGCTGGACGGAAGAGCATTCTTGTTTAGACGCGAGCAATGATGTCTATAACAATAAGCACATGGGCCGCCACGCAGCGGCTGTAGTTCGCTTCACAGGCTGGACGGAACAGCATTCTGGTTTAGCCGCGAGCAATGATGTTCATATCGATAAGAGCAGTGGCCACCACGCAGCTGCTGTAGTTCGCCTCACAGGCTGGACGGAAGAGCATTCTGGTTTAGACGCGAGCAATGATGTCCATAACAATAAGCACATGGGCCGCCACGCAGCGGCTTTAGTTCGCTTCACAGGCTTGACGAAACAATATTTTGGTTTAGCCGCGAGCAATGATGTTCATATCAATAAGCGCATTGTGCACCACGCAGCAGCTGTAGTTTGCCTCACAGGCTGGACGGAAGAGCATTCTGGTTTAGACGCGAGCAATGATGTTCATAACAATAAGCCCATGGGCCGCCACGCAGCGGCTGTAGTTCGCTTCACAGGCTTGACGAAACAGCATTTTGGTTTAGCCGCGAGCAATGATGTTCATATCAATAAGCGCATTGTCCACCACGCAGCAGCTGTAGTTTGCCTCACAGGCTGGACGGAAGAGCATCCTGGTTTAGACGCGAGCAATGATGTTCATAACAATAAGCACATGGGCCGCCACGCAGCGGCTGTAGTTCGCTTCACAGGCTGGACGGAACAGCATTCTGGTTTAGCCGCGAGCAATGATGTCCATAACAATAAGCACATGGGCCGCCACGCAGCGGCTGTAGTTCGCTTCACAGGCTGGACGGAACAGCATTCTGGTTTAGCCGCGAGCAATGATGTTCATAACAATAAGCCCATGGGCCGTCACGCAGCAGCTGTAGTTTCGCTTCACAGGCTGGACGGAACAGCATTCTGGTCTAGCCGCGAGCAATGACGTTCATAACGATAAGCACATGGGTGCAACGCAGCGGCTGTAGTTCGTTTCACAGGCTGGACGGAACAGCATTCTGGTTTAGCCACGAGCAATGATGTTCATAACAATAAGCCCATGGGCCGCCACGCAGCGGCTGCAGTTTCGCTTCACAGGCTGGACGAAACAGCATTCTGGTTTAGCCACGAGCAATGATGTTCATAACAATAAGCACATGGGTGCTACGCAGCAGCTGTAGTTCGCTTCACAGGCTGGACGGAACAGCATTCTGGTTTAGCCGCGAGCAATGATGTTCATAACAATAAGCACATGGGCCGCCACGCAGCGGCTGTAGTTCGCTTCACAGGCTGGACGGAACAGCATTCTGGTTTAGCCGCGAGCAATGATGTTCATAAAAATAAGCCCATGGGCCGTCACGCAGCAGCTGCAGTTTCGCTTCACAGGGTGGACGGAACAGCATTCTGGTTTAGCCGCGAGCAATGATGTTCATAACAATAAGCACATGGGCCGCCACGCAGCGGTTGTAGTTTCGCTTCACAGGCTGGACGGATCAGCATTCTGGTTTAGCCGCGAGCAATGATGTTCATAACAATAAGCACATGGGCCGCCACGCAGCGGCTGTAGTTCGCTTCACAGGCTGGACGGAACAGCATTCTGGTTTAGCCGTGAGCAATGATGTTCATAACGATAAGCCCATGGGCCGCCACGCAGCGGCTGTAGTTTCATTTCACAGGCTGGACGGAACAGCATTCTGGTTTAGCCGCGAGCAATGATGTTCATAACGATAAGCCCATGGGCCGCCACGCAGCGGCTGTAGTTCGCTTCACAGGCTGGACGGAACAGCATTCTGGTTTAGCCGCGAGCAATGATGTTCATAACGATAAGCCCATGGGCCGCCACGCAGCGGCTGTAGTTTCGCTTCACAGGCTGGACGGAACAGCATTCTGGTTTAGCCGCGAGCAATGATGTTCATAACAATAAGCACATGGGCCGCCACGCAGCGGCTGTAGTTCGCATCACAGGCTGGACGGAACAGCATTCTGGTTTAGCCGCGAGCAATGATGTTCATAACGATAAGCCCATGGGCCGCCACGCAGCGGCTGTAGTTTCGCTTCACAGGCTGGAAGGAACAGCATTCTGGTTTAGCCGCGAGCAATGATGTTCATAACAATAAGCCCATGGACCGCCACGCAGCGGCTGTAGTTTCGCTTCACAGGCTGGACGGAACAGCATTCTGGTTTAGCCGCGAGCAATGATGTTCATAACAATAAGCACATGGGCCGCCACGCAGCGGCTGTAGTTTTTCTTCACAGGCTGGACGGAACAGCATTCTGGTTTAGCCGCGAGCAATGATGTTCATAACAATAAGCCCATGGGCCGCCACGCAGCGGCTGTAGTTTCGCTTCACAGGCTGGACGGAACAGCATTCTGGTTTAGCCGCGAGCAATGATGTTCATAACGATAAGCCCATGGGCCGCCACGCAGCGGCTGTAGTTTCGCTTCACAGCTGGACGGAACAGCATTCTGGTTTAGCCGCGAGCAATGATGTTCATAACAAAAAGCCCATGGGCCGCTACGCAGCGGCTGTAGTTTCGCTTCACAGGCTGGACGGAACAGCATTCTGGTTTAGACGCGAGCAATGATGTTCATAACAATAAGCACATGGGTGCTACGCAGCGGCTGTAGTTCGCTTCACAGGCTGGACGGAACAGCATTCTGGTTTAGCCGCGAGCAATGATGTTCATAACAATAAGCCCATGGGCCGCCACGCAGCGGCTGTAGTTTCGCTTCACAGGCTGGACGGAAAAGCATTCTGGTTTTTCCGCGAGCAATGATGTTCATAACAATAAGCACATGGGCCGCCACGCAGCGGCTGTAGTTTGCCTCACAGGCTGGACGGAAGAGCATTCTGGTTTAGACGCGAGCAATGATTTCCATAACAATAAGCACATGGGCCGCCACGCAGCGGCTGTAGTTCGCTTCACAGGCTGGACGGAACAGCATTCTGGTTTAGCCGCGAGCAATGATGTTCATAACAATAAGCCCATGGGCCGCCACGCAGCGGCTGTAGTTCGCTTCACAGGCTGGACGGAACAGCATTATGGTTTAGCCGCGAGCAATGATGTTCATAACGATAAGCCCATGGGCCGCCACGCAGCGGCTGTAGTTTCACTTCACAGGCTGGACGGAACAGCATTCTGGTTTAGCCGCGAGCAATGATGTTCATAACGATAAGCCCATGGGCCGCCACGCAGCGGCTGTAGTTCGCTTCACAGGCTGGACGGAACAGCATTCTGGTTTAGCCGCGAGCAATGATGTTCATAACGATAAGCCCATGGGCCGCCACGCAGCGGCTGTAGTTTCGCTTCACAGGCTGGACGGAACAGCATTCTGGTTTAGCCGCGAGCAATGATGTTCATAACAATAAGCCCATGGGCCGCCACGCAGCGGCTGTAGTTTCGCTTCACAGGCTGGACGGAACAGCATTCTGGTTTAGCCGAGTGCAATGATGTTCATAACAATAAGCACATGGGCCGCCACGCAGCGGCTGTAGTTTCGCTTCACAGGCTGGACGGAACAGCATTCTGGTTTAGCCGCGTGCAATGATGTTCATAACGATAAGACCATGGGCCGCCACGCAGCGGCTGTAGTTCGTTTCACAGGCTGGACGGAACAGCATTCTGGTTTAGCCACGAGCAATGATGTTCATAACAATAAGCACATGGGTGCTACGCAGCGGCATTAGTTCGCTTCACAGGCTGGACGGAACAGCATTCTGGTTTAGCCGCGAGCAATGATGTTCATAACAATAAGCCCATGGGCCGCCACGCAGCGGCTGCAGTTTCGCTTCACAGGCTGGACGAAACAGCATTCTGGTTTAGCCACGAGCAATGATGTTCATAACAATAAGCACATGGGCCGCCACGCAGCGGTTGTAGTTTCGCTTCACAGGCTGGACGGAACAGCATTCTGGTTTAGCCGCGAGCAATGATGTTCATAACAATAAGCACATGGGCCGCCACGCAGCGGCTGTAGTTCGCTTCACAGGCTGGACGGAACAGCATTCTGGTTTAGCCGTGAGCAATGATGTTCATAACGATAAGCCCATGGGCCGCCACGCAGCGGCTGTAGTTTCACTTCACAGGCTGGACGGAACAGCATTCTGGTTTAGCCGCGAGCAATGATGTTCATAACGATAAGCCCATGGGCCGCCACGCAGCGGCTGTAGTTCGCTTCACAGGCTGGACGGAACAGCATTCTGGTTTAGCCGCGAGCAATGATGTTCATAACGATAAGCCCATGGGCCGCCACGCAGCGGCTGTAGTTTCGCTTCACAGGCTGGACGGAACAGCATTCTGGTTTAGCCGCGAGCAATGATGTTCATAACAATAAGCACATGGGCCGCCACGCAGCGGCTGTAGTTCGCTTCACAGGCTGGACGGAACAGCATTCTGGTTTAGCCGCGAGCAATGATGTTCATAACGATAAGCCCATGGGCCGCCACGCAGCGGCTGTAGTTTCGCTTCACAGGCTGGAAGGAACAGCATTCTGGTTTAGCCGCGAGCAATGATGTTCATAACAATAAGCCCATGGACCGCCACGCAGCGGCTGTAGTTTCGCTTCACAGGCTGGACGGAACAGCATTCTGGTTTAGCCGCGAGCAATGATGTTCATAACAATAAGCACATGGGCCGCCACGCAGCGGCTGTAGTTTCGCTTCACAGGCTGGACGGAACAGCATTCTGGTTTAGCCGCGAGCAATGATGTTCATAACAATAAGCACATGGGCCGCCACGCAGCGGCTGTAGTTCGCTTCACAGGCTGGACGGAACAGCATTCTGGTTTAGCCGCGAGCAATGATGTTCATAACGATAAGCCCATGGGCCGCCACGCAGCGGCTGTAGTTTCGCTTCACAGGCTGGACGGAACAGCATTCTGGTTTAGCCGCGAGCAATGATGTTCATAACAATAAGCCCATGGGCCGCCACGCAGCGGCTGTAGTTTCGCTTCACAGGCTGGACGGAACAGCATCCTGGTTTAGACGCGAGCAATGATGTTCATAACAATAAGCACATGGGCCGCCACGCAGCGGCTGTAGTTCGCTTCACAGGCTGGACGGAACAGCATTCTGGTTTAGCCGCGAGCAATGATGTTCATATCAATAAGCGCATTGTCCACCACGCAGCAGCAGTAGTTTGCCTCACAGGCTGGATGGAAGAGCATTCTGGTTTTGACGCGAGCAATGATGTTCATAACAATAAGCACATGGGCCGCCACGCAGCGGCTGTAGTTCGCTTCACAGGCTGGACGGAACAGCATTCTGGTTTAGCCGCGAGCAATGATGTCCATAACAATAAGCACATGGGCCGCCACGCAGCGGCTGTAGTTCGCTTCACAGGCTGGACGGAACAGCATTCTGGTTTAGCCGCGAGCAATGATGTTCATAACAATAAGCCCATGGGCCGTCACGCAGCAGCTGTAGTTTCGCTTCACAGGCTGGACGGAACAGCATTCTGGTCTAGCCGCGAGCAATGACGTTCATAACGATAAGCACATGGGTGCAACGCAGCGGCTGTAGTTCGTTTCACAGGCTGGACGGAACAGCATTCTGGTTTAGCCACGAGCAATGATGTTCATAACAATAAGCACATGGGTGCTACGCAGCGGCATTAGTTCGCTTCACAGGCTGGACGGAACAGCATTCTGGTTTAGCCGCGAGCAATGATGTTCATAACAATAAGCCCATGGGCCCCCACGCAGCGGCTGCAGTTTCGCTTCACAGGCTGGACGAAACAGCATTCTGGTTTAGCCACGAGCAATGATGTTCATAACAATAAGCACATGGGTGCTACGCAGCAGCTGTAGTTCGCTTCACAGGCTGGACGGAACAGCATTCTGGTTTAGCCGCGAGCAATGATGTTCATAACAATAAGCACATGGGCCGCCACGCAGCGGCTGTAGTTCGCTTCACAGGCTGGACGGAACAGCATTCTGGTTTAGCCGCGAGCAATGATGTTCATAAAAATAAGCCCATGGGCCGTCACGCAGCAGCTGCAGTTTCGCTTCACAGGGTGGACGGAACAGCATTCTGGTTTAGCCGCGAGCAATGATGTTCATAACAATAAGCACATGGGCCGCCACGCAGCGGTTGTAGTTTCGCTTCACAGGCTGGACGGAACAGCATTCTGGTTTAGCCGCGAGCAATGATGTTCATAACAATAAGCACATGGGCCGCCACGCAGCGGCTGTAGTTCGCTTCACAGGCTGGACGGAACAGCATTCTGGTTTAGCCGTGAGCAATGATGTTCATAACGATAAGCCCATGGGCCGCCACGCAGCGGCTGTAGTTTCATTTCACAGGCTGGACGGAACAGCATTCTGGTTTAGCCGCGAGCAATGATGTTCATAACGATAAGCCCATGGGCCGCCACGCAGCGGCTGTAGTTCGCTTCACAGGCTGGACGGAACAGCATTCTGGTTTAGCCGCGAGCAATGATGTTCATAACGATAAGCCCATGGGCCGCCACGCAGCGGCTGTAGTTTCGCTTCACAGGCTGGACGGAACAGCATTCTGGTTTAGCCGCGAGCAATGATGTTCATAACAATAAGCACATGGGCCGCCACGCAGCGGCTGTAGTTCGCTTCACAGGCTGGACGGAACAGCATTCTGGTTTAGCCGCGAGCAATGATGTTCATAACGATAAGCCCATGGGCCGCCACGCAGCGGCTGTAGTTTCGCTTCACAGGCTGGAAGGAACAGCATTCTGGTTTAGCCGCGAGCAATGATGTTCATAACAATAAGCCCATGGACCGCCACGCAGCGGCTGTAGTTTCGCTTCACAGGCTGGACGGAACAGCATTCTGGTTTAGCCGCGAGCAATGATGTTCATAACAATAAGCACATGGGCCGCCACGCAGCGGCTGTAGTTTTTCTTCACAGGCTGGACGGAACAGCATTCTGGTTTAGCCGCGAGCAATGATGTTCATAACAATAAGCACATGGGCCACCACGCAGCGGCTGTAGTTCGCTTCACAGGCTGGACGGAACAGCATTCTGGTTTAGCCGCGAGCAATGATGTTCATAACGATAAGCCCATGGGCCGCCACGCAGCGGCTGTAGTTTCGCTTCACAGGCTGGACGGAACAGCATTCTGGTTTAGCCGCGAGCAATGATGTTCATAACAATAAGCCCATGGGCCGCCACGCAGCGGCTGTAGTTTCGCTTCACAGGCTGGACGGAACAGCATTCTGGTTTAGCCGCGAGCAATGATGTTCATAACGATAAGCCCATGGGCCGCCACGCAGCGGCTGTAGTTTCGCTTCACAGCTGGACGGAACAGCATTCTGGTTTAGCCGCGAGCAATGATGTTCATAACAAAAAGCCCATGGGCCGCTACGCAGCGGCTGTAGTTTCGCTTCACAGGCTGGACGGAACAGCATTCTGGTTTAGACGCGAGCAATGATGTTCATAACAATAAGCACATGGGTGCTACGCAGCGGCTGTAGTTCGCTTCACAGGCTGGACGGAACAGCATTCTGGTTTAGCCGCGAGCAATGATGTTCATAACAATAAGCCCATGGGCCGCCACGCAGCGGCTGTAGTTTCGCTTCACAGGCTGGACGGAACAGCATTCTGGTTTTTCCGCGAGCAATGATGTTCATAACAATAAGCACATGGGCCGCCACGCAGCGGCTGTAGTTTGCCTCACAGGCTGGACGGAAGAGCATTCTGGTTTAGACGCGAGCAATGATTTCCATAACAATAAGCACATGGGCCGCCACGCAGCGGCTGTAGTTCGCTTCACAGGCTGGACGGAACAGCATTCTGGTTTAGCCGCGAGCAATGATGTTCATAACAATAAGCCCATGGGCCGCCACGCAGCGGCTGTAGTTCGCTTCACAGGCTGGACGGAACAGCATTCTGGTTTAGCCGCGAGCAATGATGTTCATAACGATAAGCCCATGGGCCGCCACGCAGCGGCTGTAGTTTCACTTCACAGGCTGGACGGAACAGCATTCTGGTTTAGCCGCGAGCAATGATGTTCATAACGATAAGCCCATGGGCCGCCACGCAGCGGCTGTAGTTCGCTTCACAGGCTGGACGGAACAGCATTCTGGTTTAGCCGCGAGCAATGATGTTCATAACGATAAGCCCATGGGCCGCCACGCAGCGGCTGTAGTTTCGCTTCACAGGCTGGACGGAACAGCATTCTGGTTTAGCCGCGAGCAATGATGTTCATAACAATAAGCCCATGGGCCGCCACGCAGCGGCTGTAGTTTCGCTTCACAGGCTGGACGGAGCAGCATTCTGGTTTAGCCGAGTGCAATGATGTTCATACAATAAGCACATGGGCCGCCACGCAGCGGCTGTAGTTTCGCTTCACAGGCTGGACGGAACAGCATTCTGGTTTAGCCGCGTGCAATGATGTTCATAACGATAAGCCCATGGGCCGCCACGCAGCGGCTGTAGTTCGTTTCACAGGCTGGACGGAACAGCATTCTGGTTTAGCCACGAGCAATGAAGTTCATAACAATAAGCACATGGGTGCTACGCAGCGGCATTAGTTCGCTTCACAGGCTGGACGGAACAACATTCTGGTTTAGCCGCGAGCAATGATGTTCATAACAATAAGCCCATGGGCCGCCAAGCAGCGGCTGTAGTTCGCTTCACAGGCTGGACGGAACAGCATTCTGGTTTAGCCGCGAGCAATGATGTTCATAACAATAAGCACATGGGCCGCCACGCAGCGGCTGTAGTTTGCCTCACAGGCTGGACGGAAGAGCATTCTGGTTTAGACGCGAGCAATGATTTCCATAACAATAAGCACATGGGCCGCCACGCAGCGGCTGTAGTTCGCTTCACAGGCTGGACGGAACAGCATTCTGGTTTAGCCGCGAGCAATGATGTTCATAACAATAAGCCCATGGGCCGCCACGCAGCGGCTGTAGTTCGCTTCACAGGCTGGACGGAACAGCATTCTGGTTTAGCCGCGAGCAATGATGTTCATAACGATAAGCCCATGGGCCGCCACGCAGCGGCTGTAGTTTCACTTCACAGGCTGGACGGAACAGCATTCTGGTTTAGCCGCGAGCAATGATGTTCATAACGATAAGCCCATGGGCCGCCACGCAGCGGCTGTAGTTCGCTTCACAGGCTGGACGGAACAGCATTCTGGTTTAGCCGCGAGCAATGATGTTCATAACGATAAGCCCATGGGCCGCCACGCAGCGGCTGTAGTTTCGCTTCACAGGCTGGACGGAACAGCATTCTGGTTTAGCCGCGAGCAATGATGTTCATAACAATAAGCCCATGGGCCGCCACGCAGCGGCTGTAGTTTCGCTTCACAGGCTGGACGGAACAGCATTCTGGTTTAGCCGAGTGCAATGATGTTCATAACAATAAGCACATGGGCTGCCACGCAGCGGCTGTAGTTTCGCTTCACAGGCTGGACGGAACAGCATTCTGGTTTAGCCGCGTGCAATGATGTTCATAACGATAAGCCCATGGGCCGCCACGCAGCGGCTGTAGTTCGCTTCACAGGCTGGACGGAACAGCATTCTGGTTTAGCCGCGAGCAATGATGTTCATAACGATAAGCCCATGGGCCGCCACGCAGCGGCTGTAGTTTCGCTTCACAGGCTGGACGGAACAGCATTCTGGTTTAGCCGCGAGCAATGATGTTCATAACAATAAGCCCATGGGCCGCCACGCAGCGGCTGTAGTTTCGCTTCACAGGCTGGACGGAACAGCATTCTGGTTTAGCCGCGTGCAATGACGTTCATAACAATAAGCACATGGGCCGCCACGCAGCGGCTGTAGTTTCGCTTAACAGGCTGGAGGGAACAGCATTCTGGTTTAGACGCGAGCAATGATGTTCATAACAATAAGCACATGGGCCGCCACGCAGCGGCTGTAGTTCGCTTCACAGGCTGGACGGAACAGCATTCTGGTTTAGCCGCGAGCAATGATGTTCATAACGATAAGCCCATGGGCCGCCACGCAGCGGCTGTAGTTTCACTTCACAGGCTGGACGGAACAGCATTCTCGTTTAGCCGCGAGCAATGATGTTCATAACGATAAGCCCATGGGCCGCCACGCAGCGGCTGTAGTTCGCTTCACAGGCTGGACGGAACAGCATTCTGGTTTAGCGTAGAGCTATGATGTTCATAACGATAAGCCCATGGGCCGCCACGCAGCGGCTGTAGTCTCGCTTCACAGGCTGGACGGAACAGCATTCTGGTTTAGCCGCGAGCAATGATGTTCATAACAATAAGCCCATGGGCCGCCACGCAGCGGCTGTAGTTTCGCTTCACAGGCTGGACGGAACAGCATTCTGGTTTAGCCGCGTGCAATGATGTTCATAACAATAAGCACATGGGCCGCCACGCAGCGGCTGTAGTTTCGCTTCACAGGCTGGACGGAACAGCATTCTGGTTTAGCCGCGTGCAATGATGTTCATAACGATAAGCCCATAGGCCGCCACGCAGCGGCTGTAGTTTCGCTTCACAGGCTGGACGGAACAGCATTCTGGTTTAGCCGCGAGCAATGATGTTCATAACAATAAGCACATGGGCCGCCACGCAGCGGCTGTAGTTCGCTTCACAGGCTGGACGGAACAGCATTCTGGTTTAGCGTAGAGCTATGATGTTCATAACGATAAGCCCATGGGCCGCCACGCAGCGGCTGTAGTCTCGCTTCACAGGCTGGACGGAACAGCATTCTGGTTTAGCCGCGAGCAATGATGTTCATAACAATAAGCCCATGGGCCGCCACGCAGCGGCTGTAGTTTCGCTTCACAGGCTGGACGGAACAGCATTCTGGTTTAGCCGCGTGCAATGATGTTCATAACAATAAGCACATGGGCCGCCACGCAGCGGCTGTAGTTTCGCTTCACAGGCTGGACGGAACAGCATTCTGGTTTAGCCGCGTGCAATGATGTTCATAACGATAAGCCCATGGGCCGCCACGCAGCGGCTGTAGTTTCGCTTCACAGGCTGGACGGAACAGCATTCTGGTTTAGCCGCGAGCAATGATGTTCATAACAATAAGCACATGGGCCGCCACGCAGCGGCTGTAGTTCGCTTCACAGGCTGGACGGAACAGCATTCTGGTTTAGCCGCGTGCAATGATGTTCATAACGATAAGCCCATGGGCCGCCACGCAGCGGCTGTAGTTTCGCTTCACAGGCTGGACGGAACAGCATTCTGGTTTAGCCGCGAGCAATGATGTTCATAACAATAAGCACATGGGCCGCCACGCAGCGGCTGTAGTTCGCTTCACAGGCTGGACGGAACAGCATTCTGGTTTAGCGTAGAGCTATGATGTTCATAACGATAAGCCCATGGGCCGCCACGCAGCGGCTGTAGTCTCGCTTCACAGGCTGGACGGAACAGCATTCTGGTTTAGCCGCGAGCAATGATGTTCATAACAATAAGCCCATGGGCCGCCACGCAGCGGCTGTAGTTTCGCTTCACAGGCTGGACGGAACAGCATTCTGGTTTAGCCGCGTGCAATGATGTTCATAACAATAAGCACATGGGCCGCCACGCAGCGGCTGTAGTTTCGCTTCACAGGCTGGACGGAACAGCATTCTGGTTTAGCCGCGTGCAATGATGTTCATAACGATAAGCCCATGGGCCGCCACGCAGCGGCTGTAGTTTCGCTTCACAGGCTGGACGGAACAGCATTCTGGTTTAGCCGCGAGCAATGATGTTCATAACAATAAGCACATGGGCCGCCACGCAGCGGCTGTAGTTCGCTTCACAGGCTGGACGGAACAGCATTCTGGTTTAGCCGCGAGCAATGATGTTCATAACGATAAGCCCATGGGCCGCCACGCAGCGGCTGTAGTTTCGCTTCACAGGCTGGACGGAACAGCATTCTGGTTTAGCCGCGAGCAATGATGTTCATAACAATAAGCCCATGGGCCGCCACGCAGCGGCTGTAGTTTCGCTTCACAGGCTGGACGGAACAGCATTCTGGTTTAGCCGCGAGCAATGATGTTCATAACAATAAGCACATGGGCCGCCACGCAGCGGCTGTAGTTTCGCTTCACAGGCTGGACGGAACAGCATTCTGGTTTAGCCGCGAGCAATGATGTTCATAACAATAAGCACATGGGCCGCCACGCAGCGGCTGTAGTTCGCTTCACAGGCTGGACGGAACAGCATTCTGGTTTAGCCGCGAGCAATGATGTTCATAACGATAAGCCCATGGGCCGCCACGCAGCGGCTGTAGTTTCGGTTCACAGGCTGGACGGAACAGCATTCTGGTTTAGCCGCGAGCAATGATGTTCATGACAATAAGCCCATGGGCCGCCACGCAGCGGCTGTAGTTTCGCTTCACAGGCTGGACGGAACAGCATTCTGGTTTAGCCGCGAGCAATGATGTTCATAACGATAAGCCCATGGGCCGCCACGCAGCGGCTGTAGTTTCGCTTCACAGCTGGACGGAACAGCATTCTGGTTTAGCCGCGAGCAATGATGTTCATAACAATAAGCCCATGGGCCGCTACGCAGCGGCTGTAGTTTCGCTTCACAGGCTGGACGGAACAGAATTCTGATTTAGACGCGAGCAATGATGTTCATAACAATAAGCACATGGGCCGCCACGCAGCGGCTGTAGTTCGCTTCACAGGCTGGACGGAACAGCATTCTGGTTTAGCCGCGAGCAATGATGTTCATAACGATAAGCCCATGGGCCGCCACGCAGCGGCTGTAGTTTCACTTCACAGGCTGGACGGAACAGCATTCTGGTTTAGCCGCGAGCAATGATGTTCATAACGATAAGCCCATGGGCCGCCACGCAGCGGCTGTAGTTCGCTTCACAGGCTGGACGGAACAGCATTCTGGTTTAGCCGCGAGCAATGATGTTCATAACGATAAGCCCATGGGCCGCCACGCAGCGGCTGTAGTTTCGCTTCACAGGCTGGACGGAACAGCATTCTGGTTTAGCCGCGAGCAATGATGTTCATAACAATAAGCCCATGGGCCGCCACGCAGCGGCTGTAGTTTCGCTTCACAGGCTGGACGGAACAGCATTCTGGTTTAGCCGAGTGCAATGATGTTCATAACAATAAGCACATGGGCCGCCACGCAGCGGCTGTAGTTTCGCTTCACAGGCTGGACGGAACAGCATTCTGGTTTAGCCGCGTGCAATGATGTTCATAACGATAAGCCCATGGGCCGCCACGCAGCGGCTGTAGTTCGCTTCACAGGCTGGACGGAACAGCATTCTGGTTTAGCGTAGAGCTATGATGTTCATAACGATAAGCCCATGGGCCGCCACGCAGCGGCTGTAGTTTCGCTTCACAGGCTGGACGGAACAGCATTCTGGTTTAGCCGCGAGCAATGATGTTCATAACAATAAGCCCATGGGCCGCCACGCAGCGGCTGTAGTTTCGCTTCACACGCTGGACGGAACAGCATTCTGGTTTAGCCGCGTGCAATGATGTTCATAACAATAAGCACATGGGCCGCCACGCAGCGGCTGTAGTTTCGCTTCACAGGCTGGACGGAACAGCATTCTGGTTTAGCCGCGTGCAATGATGTTCATAACGATAAGCCCATGGGCCGCCACGCAGCGGCTGTAGTTTCGCTTCACAGGCTGGACGGAACAGCATTCTGGTTTAGCCGCGAGCAATGATGTTCATAACAATAAGCACATGGGCCGCCACGCAGCGGCTGTAGTTCGCTTCACAGGCTGGACGGAACAGCATTCTGGTTTAGCCGCGAGCAATGATGTTCATAACGATAAGCCCATGGGCCGCCACGCAGCGGCTGTAGTTTCGCTTCACAGGCTGGACGGAACAGCATTCTGGTTTAGCCGCGAGCAATGATGTTCATAACAATAAGCCCATGGGCCGCCACGCAGCGGCTGTAGTTTCGCTTCACAGGCTGGACGGAACAGCATTCTGGTTTAGCCGCGAGCAATGATGTTCATAACAATAAGCACATGGGCCGCCACGCAGCGGCTGTAGTTTCGCTTCACAGGCTGGACGGAACAGCATTCTGGTTTAGCCGCGAGCAATGATGTTCATAACAATAAGCACATGGGCCGCCACGCAGCGGCTGTAGTTCGCTTCACAGGCTGGACGGAACAGCATTCTGGTTTAGCCGCGAGCAATGATGTTCATAACGATAAGCCCATGGGCCGCCACGCAGCGGCTGTAGTTTCGCTTCACAGGCTGGACGGAACAGCATTCTGGTTTAGCCGCGAGCAATGATGTTCATGACAATAAGCCCATGGGCCGCCACGCAGCGGCTGTAGTTTCGCTTCACAGGCTGGACGGAACAGCATTCTGGTTTAGCCGCGAGCAATGATGTTCATAACGATAAGCCCATGGGCCGCCACGCAGCGGCTGTAGTTTCGCTTCACAGCTGGACGGAACAGCATTCTGGTTTAGCCGCGAGCAATGATGTTCATAACAATAAGCCCATGGGCCGCTACGCAGCGGCTGTAGTTTCGCTTCACAGGCTGGACGGAACAGAATTCTGATTTAGACGCGAGCAATGATGTTCATAACAATAAGCACATGGGCCGCCACGCAGCGGCTGTAGTTCGGTTCACAGGCTGGACGGAACAGCATTCTGGTTTAGCCGCGAGCAATGATGTTCATAACGATAAGCCCATGGGCCGCCACGCAGCGGCTGTAGTTTCACTTCACAGGCTGGACGGAACAGCATTCTGGTTTAGCCGCGAGCAATGATGTTCATAACGATAAGCCCATGGGCCGCCACGCAGCGGCTGTAGTTCGCTTCACAGGCTGGACGGAACAGCATTCTGGTTTAGCCGCGAGCAATGATGTTCATAACGATAAGCCCATGGGCCGCACGCAGCGGCTGTAGTTTCGCTTCACAGGCTGGACGGAACAGCATTCTGGTTTAGCCGCGAGCAATGATGTTCATAACAATAAGCCCATGGGCCGCCACGCAGCGGCTGTAGTTTCGCTTCACAGGCTGGGCGGAACAGCATTCTGGTTTAGCCGAGTGCAATGATGTTCATAACAATAAGCACATGGGCCGCCACGCAGCGGCTGTAGTTTCGCTTCACAGGCTGGACGGAACAGCATTCTGGTTTAGCCGCGTGCAATGATGTTCATAACGATAAGCCCATGGGCCGCCACGCAGCGGCTGTAGTTCGCTTCACAGGCTGGACGGAACAGCATTCTGGTTTAGCCGCGAGCAATGATGTTCATAACGATAAGCCCATGGGCCGCCACGCAGCGGCTGTAGTTTCGCTTCACAGGTTGGACGGAACAGTATTCTGGTTTAGCCGCGAGCAATGATGTTCATAACAATAAGCCCATGGGCCGCCACGCAGCGGCTGTAGTTTCGCTTCACAGGCTGGACGGAATAGCATTCTGGTTTAGCCGCGTGCAATGATGTTCATAACAATAAGCACATGGGCCGGCACGCAGCGGCTGTAGTTTCGCTTAACAGGCTGGAGGGAACAGCATTCTGGTTTAGACGCGAGCAATGATGTTCATAACAATAAGCACATGGGCCGCCACGCAGCGGCTGTAGTTCGCTTCACAGGCTGGACGGAACAGCATTCTGGTTTAGCCGCGAGCAATGATGTTCATAACGATAAGCCCATGGGCCGCCACGCAGCGGCTGCAGTTTCACTTCACAGGCTGGACGGAACAGCATTCTGGTTTAGCCGCGAGCAATGATGTTCATAACATTAAGCCCATGGGCCGCCACGCAGCGGCTGTAGTTTTGCTTCACAGGCTGGACGGAACAGCATTCTGGTTTAGCCGCGAGCAATGATGTTCATAACGATAAGCACATGGGTGCTACGCAGCGGCTGTAGTTCGCTTCACAGGCTGGAAGGAACAGCATTCTGGTTTATCCGCGAGCAATGATGTTCATAACAATAAGCCCACGGGCCGCCACGCAGCGGCTGTAGTTCGCTTCACAGGCTGTACGAAACAGCATCCTGGTTTATCTTCGAGCAATGATGTTCATAACAATAAGCGCATTGGCCGCCACGCAGCTGCTGTAGTTCGCTTCACAGGCTGTACGAAACAGCATCCTGGTTTATCTTCGAGCAATGATGTTCATAACAATAAGCGCATTGGCCGCCACGCAGCGGCTGTAGTTCGCTTCACAGGCTGTACGAAACAGCATTCTGGTTTTTCCGCGAGCAATGATGTTCATAACAATAAGCCCATGGGCCGCCACGCTGCGGCTGTAGTTTCGCTTCACAGGCTGGACGGAACAGCATTCTGGTTTAGCCGCGAGCAATGATGTTCATAACAATAAGCCCATGGGCCGCCACGCTGCGGCTGTAGTTTCGCTTCACATTCTGGACGGAACAGCATTCTGCTTTATGCGTGAGCAATGATGTTGATAACAATAAGCGCATTGGCCACCACGCAGCTGCTGTAGTTCGCCTCACAGGCTGGACGGAAGAGCATTCTTGTTTAGACGCGAGCAATGATGTCTATAACAATAAGCACATGGGCCGCCACGCAGCGGCTGTAGTTCGCCTCACAGGCTGGACGGAAGAGCATTCTGGTTTAGACGCGAGCAATGATGTCCATAACAATAAGCACATGGGCCGCCACGCAGCGGCTTTAGTTCGCTTCACAGGCTTGACGAAACAGCATTTTGGTTTAGCCGCGAGCAATGATGTTCATATCAATAAGCGCATTGTGCACCACGCAGCAGCTGTAGTTTGCCTCACAGGCTGGACGGAAGAGCATTCTGGTTTAGACGCGAGCAATGATGTTCATAACAATAAGCCCATGGGCCGCCACGCAGCGGCTGTAGTTCGCTTCACAGGCTTGACGAAACAGCATTTTGGTTTAGCCGCGAGCAATGATGTTCATATCAATAAGCGCATTGTCCACCACGCAGCAGCTGTAGTTTGCCTCACAGGCTGGACGGAAGAGCATCCTGGTTTAGACGCGATCCATGATGTTCATAATAAGCACATGGGCCGCCACACAGCGGCTGTAGTTCGCTTCACAGGCTGGACGGAACAGCATTCTGGTTTAGCCGCGAGCAATGATGTTCATATCAATAAGCGCATTGTCCACCACGCAGCAGCAGTAGTTTGCCTCACAGGATGGATGGAAGAGCATTCTGGTTTTGACGCGAGCAATGATGTTCATAACAATAAGCACATGGGCCGCCACGCAGCGGCTGTAGTTCGCTTCACAGGCTGGACGGAACAGCATTCTGGTTTAGCCGCGAGCAATGATGTCCATAACAATAAGCACATGGGCCGCCACGCAGCGGCTGTAGTTCGCTTCACAGGCTGGACGGAACAACATTCTGGTTTAGCCGCGAGCAATGATGTTCATAACAATAAGCCCATGGGCCGTCACGCAGCAGCTGTAGTTTCGCTTCACAGGCTGGACGGAACAGCATTCTGGTCTAGCCGCGAGCAATGACGTTCATAACGATAAGCACATGGGTGCTACGCAGCGGCTGTAGTTCGTTTCACAGGCTGGACGGAACAGCATTCTGGTTTAGCCACGAGCAATGATGTTCATAACAATAAGCACATGGGTGCTACGCAGCGGCATTAGTTCGCTTCACAGGCTGGACGGAACAGCATTCTGGTTTAGCCGCGAGCAATGATGTTCATAACAATAAGCCCATAGGCCGCCACGCAGCGGCTGCAGTTTCGCTTCACAGGCTGGACGGAACAGCATTCTGGTTTAGCCACGAGCAATGATGTTCATAACAATAAGCACATGGGTGCTACGCAGCAGCTGTAGTTCGCTTCACAGGCTGGACGGAACAGCATTCTGGTTTAGCCGCGAGCAATGATGTTCATAACAATAAGCACATGGGCCGCCACGCAGCGGCTGTAGTTCGCTTCACAGGCTGGACGGAACAGCATTCTGGTTTAGCCGCGAGCAATGATGTTCATAAAAATAAGCCCATGGGCCGTCACGCAGCAGCTGCAGTTTCGCTTCACAGGGTGGACGGAACAGCATTCTGGTTTAGCCGCGAGCAATGATGTTCATAACAATAAGCACATGGGCCCCCACGCAGCGGTTGTAGTTTCGCTTCACAGGCTGGACGGAACAGCATTCTGGTTTAGCCGCGAGCAATGATGTTCATAACAATAAGCACATGGGCCGCCACGCAGCGGCTGTAGTTCGCTTCACAGGCTGGACGGAACAGCATTCTGGTTTAGCCGTGAGCAATGATGTTCATAACGATAAGCCCATGGGCCGCCACGCAGCGGCTGTAGTTTCACTTCACAGGCTGGACGGAACAGCATTCTGGTTTAGCCGCGAGCAATGATGTTCATAACGATAAGCCCATGGGCCGCCACGCAGCGGCTGTAGTTCGCTTCACAGGCTGGACGGAACCGCATTCTGGTTTAGCCGCGAGCAATGATGTTCATAACGATAAGCCCATGGGCCGCCCCGCAGCGGCTGTAGTTTCGCTTCACAGGCTGGACGGAACAGCATTCTGGTGTAGCCGCGAGCAATGATGTTCATAACAATAAGCACATGGGCCGCCACGCAGCGGCTGTAGTTCGCTTCACAGGCTGGACGGAACAGCATTCTGGTTTAGCCGCGAGCTATGATGTTCATAACAATAAGCCCATGGGCCGCCACGCAGCGGCTGTAGTTTCGCTTCACAGGCTGGAAGGAACAGCATTCTGGTTTAGCCGCGAGCAATGATGTTCATAACAATAAGCCCATGGACCGCCACGCAGCGGCTGTAGTTTCGCTTCACAGGCTGGACGGAACAGCATTCTGGTTTAGCCGCGAGCAATGATGTTCATAACAATAAGCACATGGGCCGCCACGCAGCGGCTGTAGTTTCGCTTCACAGGCTGGACGGAACAGCATTCTGGTTTAGCCGCGAGCAATGATGTTCATAACAATAAGCACATGGGCCGCCACGCAGCGGCTGTAGTTCGCTTCACAGGCTGGACGGAACAGCATTCTGGTTTAGCCGCGAGCAATGATGTTCATAACGATAAGCCCATTGGCCGCCACGCAGCGGCTGTAGTTTCGTTTCACAGGCTGGACGGAACAGCATTCTGGTTTAGCCGCGAGCAATGATGTTCATAACAATAAGCCAATGGGCCGCCACGCAGCGGCTGTAGTTTCGCTTCACAGGCTGGACGGAACAGCATTCTGGTTTAGCCGCGAGCAATGATGTTCATAACGATAAGCCCATGGGCCGCCACGCAGCGGCTGTAGTTTCGCTTCACAGCTGGACGGAACAGCATTCTGGTTTAGCCGCGAGCAATGATGTTCATAACAATAAGCCCATGGGCCGCTACGCAGCGGCTGTAGTTTCGCTTCACAGGCTGGACGGAACAGCATTCTGGTTTAGCCGCGAGCAATGATGTTCATAACAATAAGCACATGGGCCGCCACGCAGCGGCTGTAGTTTCGCTTCACAGGCTGGACGGAACAGCATTCTGGTTTAGCCGCGAGCAATGATGTTCATAACAATAAGCACATGGGCCGCCACGCAGCGGCTGTAGTTCGCTTCACAGGCTGGACGGAACAGCATTCTGGTTTAGCCGCGAGCAATGATGTTCATAACGATAAGCCCATGGGCCGCCACGCAGCGGCTGTAGTTTCGCTTCACAGGCTGGACGGAACAGAATTCTGGTTTAGCCGCGAGCAATGATGTTCATGACAATAAGCCCATGGGCCGCCACGCAGCGGCTGTAGTTTCGCTTCACAGGCTGGACGGAACAGCATTCTGGTTTAGCCGCGAGCAATGATGTTCATAACGATAAGCCCATGGGCCGCCACGCAGCGGCTGTAGTTTCGCTTCACAGCTGGACGGAACAGCATTCTGGTTTAGCCGCGAGCAATGATGTTCATAACAATAAGCCCATGGGCCGCTACGCAGCGGCTGTAGTTTCGCTTCACAGGCTGGACGGAACAGAATTCTGATTTAGACGCGAGCAATGATGTTCATAACAATAAGCACATGGGCCGCCACGCAGCGGCTGTAGTTCGCTTCACAGGCTGGACGGAACAGCATTCTGGTTTAGCCGCGAGCAATGATGTTCATAACGATAAGCCCATGGGCCGCCACGCAGCGGCTGTAGTTTCACTTCACAGGCTGGACGGAACAGCATTCTGGTTTAGCCGCGAGCAATGATGTTCATAACGATAAGCCCATGGGCCGCCACGCAGCGGCTGTAGTTCGCTTCACAGGCTGGACGGAACAGCATTCTGGTTTAGCCGCGAGCAATGATGTTCATAACGATAAGCCCATGGGCCGCCACGCAGCGGCTGTAGTTTCGCTTCACAGGCTGGACGGAACAGCATTCTGGTTTAGCCGCGAGCAATGATGTTCATAACAATAAGCCCATGGGCCGCCACGCAGCGGCTGTAGTTTCGCTTCACAGGCTGGACGGAACAGCATTCTGGTTTAGCCGAGTGCAATGATGTTCATAACAATAAGCACATGGGCCGCCACGCAGCGGCTGTAGTTTCGCTTCACAGGCTGGACGGAACAGCATTCTGGTTTAGCCGCGTGCAATGATGTTCATAACGATAAGCCCATGGGCCGCCACGCAGCGGCTGTAGTTCGCTTCACAGGCTGGACGGAACAGCATTCTGGTTTAGCGTAGAGCTATGATGTTCATAACGATAAGCCCATGGGCCGCCACGCAGCGGCTGTAGTTTCGCTTCACAGGCTGGACGGAACAGCATTCTGGTTTAGCCGCGAGCAATGATGTTCATAACAATAAGCCCATGGGCCGCCACGCAGCGGCTGTAGTTTCGCTTCACACGCTGGACGGAACAGCATTCTGGTTTAGCCGCGTGCAATGATGTTCATAACAATAAGCACATGGGCCGCCACGCAGCGGCTGTAGTTTCGCTTCACAGGCTGGACGGAACAGCATTCTGGTTTAGCCGCGTGCAATGATGTTCATAACGATAAGCCCATGGGCCGCCACGCAGCGGCTGTAGTTTCGCTTCACAGGCTGGACGGAACAGCATTCTGGTTTAGCCGCGAGCAATGATGTTCATAACAATAAGCACATGGGCCGCCACGCAGCGGCTGTAGTTCGCTTCACAGGCTGGACGGAACAGCATTCTGGTTTAGCCGCGAGCAATGATGTTCATAACGATAAGCCCATGGGCCGCCACGCAGCGGCTGTAGTTTCGCTTCACAGGCTGGACGGAACAGCATTCTGGTTTAGCCGCGAGCAATGATGTTCATAACAATAAGCCCATGGGCCGCCACGCAGCGGCTGTAGTTTCGCTTCACAGGCTGGACGGAACAGCATTCTGGTTTAGCCGCGAGCAATGATGTTCATAACAATAAGCACATGGGCCGCCACGCAGCGGCTGTAGTTTCGCTTCACAGGCTGGACGGAACAGCATTCTGGTTTAGCCGCGAGCAATGATGTTCATAACAATAAGCACATGGGCCGCCACGCAGCGGCTGTAGTTCGCTTCACAGGCTGGACGGAACAGCATTCTGGTTTAGCCGCGAGCAATGATGTTCATAACGATAAGCCCATGGGCCGCCACGCAGCGGCTGTAGTTTCGCTTCACAGGCTGGACGGAACAGCATTCTGGTTTAGCCGCGAGCAATGATGTTCATGACAATAAGCCCATGGGCCGCCACGCAGCGGCTGTAGTTTCGCTTCACAGGCTGGACGGAACAGCATTCTGGTTTAGCCGCGAGCAATGATGTTCATAACGATAAGCCCATGGGCCGCCACGCAGCGGCTGTAGTTTCGCTTCACAGCTGGACGGAACAGCATTCTGGTTTAGCCGCGAGCAATGATGTTCATAACAATAAGCCCATGGGCCGCTACGCAGCGGCTGTAGTTTCGCTTCACAGGCTGGACGGAACAGAATTCTGATTTAGACGCGAGCAATGATGTTCATAACAATAAGCACATGGGCCGCCACGCAGCGGCTGTAGTTCGCTTCACAGGCTGGACGGAACAGCATTCTGGTTTAGCCGCGAGCAATGATGTTCATAACGATAAGCCCATGGGCCGCCACGCAGCGGCTGTAGTTTCACTTCACAGGCTGGACGGAACAGCATTCTGGTTTAGCCGCGAGCAATGATGTTCATAACGATAAGCCCATGGGCCGCCACGCAGCGGCTGTAGTTCGCTTCACAGGCTGGACGGAACAGCATTCTGGTTTAGCCGCGAGCAATGATGTTCATAACGATAAGCCCATGGGCCGCCACGCAGCGGCTGTAGTTTCGCTTCACAGGATGGACGGAACAGCATTCTGGTTTAGCCGCGAGCAATGATGTTCATAACAATAAGCCCATGGGCCGCCACGCAGCGGCTGTAGTTTCGCTTCACAGGCTGGACGGAACAGCATTCTGGTTTAGCCGAGTGCAATGATGTTCATAACAATAAGCACATGGGCCGCCACGCAGCGGCTGTAGTTTCGCTTCACAGGCTGGACGGAACAGCATTCTGGTTTAGCCGCGTGCAATGATGTTCATAACGATAAGCCCATGGGCCGCCACGCAGCGGCTGTAGTTCGCTTCACAGGCTGGACGGAACAGCATTCTGGTTTAGCCGCGAGCAATGATGTTCATAACGATAAGCCCATGGGCCGCCACGCAGCGGCTGTAGTTTCGCTTCACAGGCTGGACGGAACAGTATTCTGGTTTAGCCGCGAGCAATGATGTTCATAACAATAAGCCCATGGGCCGCCACGCAGCGGCTGTAGTTTCGCTTCACAGGCTGGACGGAATAGTATTCTGGTTTAGCCGCGTGCAATGATGTTCATAACAATAAGCACATGGGCCGGCACGCAGCGGCTGTAGTTTCGCTTAACAGGCTGGAGGGAACAGCATTCTGGTTTAGCCGCGAGCAATGATGTTCATAACGATAAGCACATGGGTGCTACGCAGCGGCTGTAGTTCGCTTCACAGGCTGGAAGGAACAGCATTCTGGTTTATCCGCGAGCAATGATGTTCATAACAATAAGCCCACGGGCCGCCACGCAGCGGCTGTAGTTCGCTTCACAGGCTGTACGAAACAGCATCCTGGTTTATCTTCGAGCAATGATGTTCATAACAATAAGCGCATTGGCCGCCACGCAGCGGCTGTAGTTCGCTTCACAGGCTGTACGAAACAGCATTCTGGTTTTTCCGCGAGCAATGATGTTCATAACAATAAGCCCATGGGCCGCCACGCTGCGGCTGTAGTTTCGCTTCACAGGCTAGACGGAACAGCATTCTGGTTTAGCCGCGAGCAATGATGTTCATAACAATAAGCCCATGGGCCGCCACGCTGCGGCTGTAGTTTCGCTTCACATTCTGGACGGAACAGCATTCTGCTTTATGCGTGAGCAATGATGTTGATAACAATAAGCGCATTGGCCACCACGCAGCTGCTGTAGTTCGCCTCACAGGCTGGACGGAAGAGCATTCTTGTTTAGACGCGAGCAATGATGTTCATAACAATAAGCCCACGGGCCGCCACGCAGCGGCTGTAGTTCGCTTCACAGGCTGTACGAAACAGCATCCTGGTTTATCTTCGAGCAATGATGTTCATAACAATAAGCGCATTGGCCGCCACGCAGCGGCTGTAGTTCGCTTCACAGGCTGTACGAAACAGCATTCTGGTTTTTCCGCGAGCAATGATGTTCATAACAATAAGCCCATGGGCCGCCACGCTGCGGCTGTAGTTTCGCTTCACAGGCTGGACGGAACAGCATTCTGGTTTAGCCGCGAGAAATGATGTTCATAACAATAAGCCCATGGGCCGCCACGCTGCGGCTGTAGTTTCGCTTCACATTCTGGACGGAACAGCATTCTGCTTTATGCGTGAGCAATGATGTTGATAACAATAAGCGCATTGGCCACCACGCAGCTGCTGTAGTTCGCCTCACAGGCTGGACGGAAGAGCATTCTTGTTTAGACGCGAGCAATGATGTTCATAACGATAAGCCCATGGGCCGCCACGCAGCGGCTGTAGTTCGCTTCACAGGCTGGACGGAACAGCATTCTGGTTTAGCCGCGAGCAATGATGTTCATAACGATAAGCCCATGGGCCGCCACGCAGCGGCTGTAGTTTCGCTTCACAGGCTGGACGGAACAGCATTCTGGTTTAGCCGCGAGCAATGATGTTCATAACAATAAGCCCATGGGCCGCCACGCAGCGGCTGTAGTTTCGCTTCACAGGCTGGACGGAACAGCATTCTGGTTTAGCCGAGTGCAATGATGTTCATAACAATAAGCACATGGGCCGCCACGCAGCGGCTGTAGTTTCGCTTCACAGGCTGGACGGAACAGCATTCTGGTTTAGCCGCGTGCAATGATGTTCATAACGATAAGCCCATGGGCCGCCACGCAGCGGCTGTAGTTCGCTTCACAGGCTGGACGGAACAGCATTCTGGTTTAGCGTAGAGCTATGATGTTCATAACGATAAGCCCATGGGCCGCCACGCAGCGGCTGTAGTTTCGCTTCACAGGCTGGACGGAACAGCATTCTGGTTTAGCCGCGAGCAATGATGTTCATAACAATAAGCCCATGGGCCGCCACGCAGCGGCTGTAGTTTCGCTTCACACGCTGGACGGAACAGCATTCTGGTTTAGCCGCGTGCAATGATGTTCATAACAATAAGCACATGGGCCGCCACGCAGCGGCTGTAGTTTCGCTTCACAGGCTGGACGGAACAGCATTCTGGTTTAGCCGCGTGCAATGATGTTCATAACGATAAGCCCATGGGCCGCCACGCAGCGGCTGTAGTTTCGCTTCACAGGCTGGACGGAACAGCATTCTGGTTTAGCCGCGAGCAATGATGTTCATAACGATAAGCCCATGGGCCGCCACGCAGCGGCTGTAGTTTCGCTTCACAGGCTGGACGGAACAGCATTCTGGTTTAGCCGCGAGCAATGATGTTCATAACAATAAGCCCATGGGCCGCCACGCAGCGGCTGTAGTTTCGCTTCACAGGCTGGACGGAACAGCATTCTGGTTTAGCCGCGAGCAATGATGTTCATAACAATAAGCACATGGGCCGCCACGCAGCGGCTGTAGTTTCGCTTCACAGGCTGGACGGAACAGCATTCTGGTTTAGCCGCGAGCAATGATGTTCATAACAATAAGCACATGGGCCGCCACGCAGCGGCTGTAGTTCGCTTCACAGGCTGGACGGAACAGCATTCTGGTTTAGCCGCGAGCAATGATGTTCATAACGATAAGCCCATGGGCCGCCACGCAGCGGCTGTAGTTTCGCTTCACAGGCTGGACGGAACAGCATTCTGGTTTAGCCGCGAGCAATGATGTTCATGACAATAAGCCCATGGGCCGCCACGCAGCGGCTGTAGTTTCGCTTCACAGGCTGGACGGAACAGCATTCTGGTTTAGCCGCGAGCAATGATGTTCATAACGATAAGCCCATGGGCCGCCACGCAGCGGCTGTAGTTTCGCTTCACAGCTGGACGGAACAGCATTCTGGTTTAGCCGCGAGCAATGATGTTCATAACAATAAGCCCATGGGCCGCTACGCAGCGGCTGTAGTTTCGCTTCACAGGCTGGACGGAACAGAATTCTGATTTAGACGCGAGCAATGATGTTCATAACAATAAGCACATGGGCCGCCACGCAGCGGCTGTAGTTCGCTTCACAGGCTGGACGGAACAGCATTCTGGTTTAGCCGCGAGCAATGATGTTCATAACGATAAGCCCATGGGCCGCCACGCAGCGGCTGTAGTTTCACTTCACAGGCTGGACGGAACAGCATTCTGGTTTAGCCGCGAGCAATGATGTTCATAACGATAAGCCCATGGGCCGCCACGCAGCGGCTGTAGTTCGCTTCACAGGCTGGACGGAACAGCATTCTGGTTTAGCCGCGAGCAATGATGTTCATAACGATAAGCCCATGGGCCGCCACGCAGCGGCTGTAGTTTCGCTTCACAGGATGGACGGAACAGCATTCTGGTTTAGCCGCGAGCAATGATGTTCATAACAATAAGCCCATGGGCCGCCACGCAGCGGCTGTAGTTTCGCTTCACAGGCTGGACGGAACAGCATTCTGGTTTAGCCGAGTGCAATGATGTTCATAACAATAAGCACATGGGCCGCCACGCAGCGGCTGTAGTTTCGCTTCACAGGCTGGACGGAACAGCATTCTGGTTTAGCCGCGTGCAATGATGTTCATAACGATAAGCCCATGGGCCGCCACGCAGCGGCTGTAGTTCGCTTCACAGGCTGGACGGAACAGCATTCTGGTTTAGCCGCGAGCAAGGATGTTCATAACGATAAGCCCATGGGCCGCCACGCAGCGGCTGTAGTTTCGCTTCACAGGCTGGACGGAACAGTATTCTGGTTTAGCCGCGAGCAATGATGTTCATAACAATAAGCCCATGGGCCGCCACGCAGCGGCTGTAGTTTCGCTTCACAGGCTGGACGGAATAGCATTCTGGTTTAGCCGCGTGCAATGATGTTCATAACAATAAGCACATGGGCCGGCACGCAGCGGCTGTAGTTTCGCTTAACAGGCTGGAGGGAACAGCATTCTGGTTTAGACGCGAGCAATGATGTTCATAACAATAAGCACATGGGCCGCCACGCAGCGGCTGTAGTTCGCTTCACAGGCTGGACGGAACAGCATTCTGGTTTAGCCGCGAGCAATGATGTTCATAACGATAAGCCCATGGGCCGCCACGCAGTGGCTGTAGTTTCACTTCACAGGCTGGACGGAACAGCATTCTGGTTTAGCCGCGAGCAATGATGTTCATAACAATAAGCCCATGGGCCGCCACGCAGCGGCTGTAGTTTTGCTTCACAGGCTGGACGGAACAGCATTCTGGTTTAGCCGCGAGCAATGATGTTCATAACGATAAGCACATGGGTGCTACGCAGCGGCTGTAGTTCGCTTCACAGGCTGGAAGGAACAGCATTCTGGTTTATCCGCGAGCAATGATGTTCATAACAATAAGCCCACGGGCCGCCACGCAGCGGCTGTAGTTCGCTTCACAGGCTGTACGAAACAGCATCCTGGTTTATCTTCGAGCAATGATGTTCATAACAATAAGCGCATTGGCCGCCACGCAGCGGCTGTAGTTCGCTTCACAGGCTGTACGAAACAGCATTCTGGTTTTTCCGCGAGCAATGATGTTCATAACAATAAGCCCATGGGCCGCCACGCTGCGGCTGTAGTTTCGCTTCACAGGCTGGACGGAACAGCATTCTGGTTTAGCCGCGAGCAATGATGTTCATAACAATAAGCCCATGGGCCGCCACGCTGCGGCTGTAGTTTCGCTTCATATTCTGGACGGAACAGCATTCTGCTTTATGCGTGAGCAATGATGTTGATAACAATAAGCGCATTGGCCACCACGCAGCTGCTGTAGTTCGCCTCACAGGCTGGACGGAAGAGCATTCTTGTTTAGACGCGAGCAATGATGTCTATAACAATAAGCACATGGGCCGCCACGCAGCGGCTGTAGTTCGCCTCACAGGCTGGACGGAAGAGCATTCTGGTTTAGACGCGAGCAATGATGTCCATAACAATAAGCACATGGGCCGCCACGCAGCGGCTTTAGTTCGCTTCACAGGCTTGACGAAACAGCATTTTGGTTTAGCCGCGAGCAATGATGTTCATATCAATAAGCGCATTGTGCACCACGCAGCAGCTGTAGTTTGCCTCACAGGCTGGACGGAAGAGCATTCTGGTTTAGACGCGAGCAATGATGTTCATAACAATAAGCCCATGGGCCGCCACGCAGCGGCTGTAGTTCGCTTCACAGGCTTGACGAAACAGCATTTTGGTTTAGCCGCGAGCAATGATGTTCATATCAATAAGCGCATTGTCCACCACGCAGCAGCTGTAGTTTGCCTCACAGGCTGGACGGAAGAGCATCCTGGTTTAGACGCGAGCCATGATGTTCATAACAATAAGCACATGGGCCGCCACGCAGCGGCTGTAGTTCGCTTCACAGGCTGGACGGAACAGCATTCTGGTTTAGCCGCGAGCAATGATGTTCATATCAATAAGCGCATTGTCCACCACGCAGCAGCAGTAGTTTGCCTCACAGGATGGATGGAAGAGCATTCTGGTTTTGACGCGAGCAATGATGTTCATAACAATAAGCACATGGGCCGCCACGCAACGGCTGTAGTTCGCTTCACAGGCTGGACGGAACAGCATTCTGGTTTAGCCGCGAGCAATGATGTCCATAACAATAAGCACATGGGCCGCCACGCAGCGGCTGTAGTTCGCTTCACAGGCTGGACGGAACAACATTCTGGTTTAGCCGCGAGCAATGATGTTCATACCAATAAGCCCATGGGCCGTCACGCAGCAGCTGTAGTTTCGCTTCACAGGCTGGACGGAACAGCATTCTGGTCTAGCCGCGAGCAATGACGTTCATAACGATAAGCACATTGGTGCTACGCAGCGGCTGTAGTTCGTTTCACAGGCTGGACGGAACAGCATTCTGGTTTAGCCACGAGCAATGATGTTCATAACAATAAGCACATGGGTGCTACGCAGCAGCATTAGTTCGCTTCACAGGCTGGACGGAACAGCATTCTGGTTTAGCCGCGAGCAATGATGTTCATAACAATAAGCCCATGGGCCGCCACGCAGCGGCTGCAGTTTCGCTTCACAGGCTGGACGGAACAGCATTCTGGTTTAGCCACGAGCAATGATGTTCATAACAATAAGCACATGGGTGCTACGCAGCAGCTGTAGTTCGCTTCACAGGCTGGACGGAACAGCATTCTGGTTTAGCCGCGAGCAATGATGTTCATAACAATAAGCACATGGGCCGCCACGCAGCGGCTGTAGTTCGCTTCACAGGCTGGACGGAACAGCATTCTGGTTTAGCCGCGAGCAATGATGTTCATAAAAATAAGCCCATGGGCCGTCACGCAGCAGCTGCAGTTTCGCTTCACAGGGTGGACGGAACAGCATTCTGGTTTAGCCGCGAGCAATGATGTTCATAACAATAAGCACATGGGCCCCCACGCAGCGGTTGTAGTTTCGCTTCACAGGCTGGACGGAACAGCATTCTGGTTTAGCCGCGAGCAATGATGTTCATAACAATAAGCACATGGGCCGCCACGCAGCGGCTGTAGTTCGCTTCACAGGCTGGACGGAACAGCATTCTGGTTTAGCCGTGAGCAATGATGTTCATAACGATAAGCCCATGGGCCGCCACGCAGCGGCTGTAGTTTCACTTCACAGGCTGGACGGAACAGCATTCTGGTTTAGCCGCGAGCAATGATGTTCATAACGATAAGCCCATGGGCCGCCACGCAGCGGCTGTAGTTCGCTTCACAGGCTGGACGGAACAGCATTCTGGTTTAGCCGCGAGCAATGATGTTCATAACGATAAGCCCATGGGCCGCCACGCAGCGGCTGTAGTTTCGCTTCACAGGCTGGACGGAACAGCATTCTGGTGTAGCCGCGAGCAATGATGTTCATAACAATAAGCACATGGGCCGCCACGCAGCGGCTGTAGTTCGCTTCACGGGCTGGACGGAACAGCATTCTGGTTTAGCCGCGAGCAATGATGTTCATAACAATAAGCCCATGGGCCGCCACGCAGCGGCTGTAGTTTCGCTTCACAGGCTGGAAGGAACAGCATTCTGGTTTAGCCGCGAGCAATGATGTTCATAACAATAAGCCCATGGACCGCCACGCAGCGGCTGTAGTTTCGCTTCACAGGCTGGATGGAACAGCATTCTGGTTTAGCCGCGAGCAATGATGTTCATAACAATAAGCACATGGGCCGCCACGCAGCGGCTGTAGTTTCGCTTCACAGGCTGGACGGAACAGCATTCTGGTTTAGCCGCGAGCAATGATGTTCATAACAATAAGCACATGGGCCGCCACGCAGCGGCTGTAGTTCGCTTCACAGGCTGGACGGAACAGCATTCTGGTTTAGCCGCGAGCAATGATGTTCATAACGATAAGCCCATTGGCCGCCACGCAGCGGCTGTAGTTTCGCTTCACAGGCTGGACGGAACAGCATTCTGGTTTAGCCGCGAGCAATGATGTTCATAACAATAAGCCAATGGGCCGCCACGCAGCGGCTGTAGTTTCGCTTCACAGGCTGGACGGAACAGCATTCTGGTTTAGCCGCGAGCAATGATGTTCATAACGATAAGCCCATGGGCCGCCACGCAGCGGCTGTAGTTTCGCTTCACAGCTGGACGGAACAGCATTCTGGTTTAGCCGCGAGCAATGATGTTCATAACAATAAGCCCATGGGCCGCTACGCAGCGGCTGTAG
The DNA here is from genome assembly GCF_052857255.1 of Amblyomma americanum. Classification (NCBI taxonomy): domain Eukaryota; kingdom Metazoa; phylum Arthropoda; class Arachnida; order Ixodida; family Ixodidae; genus Amblyomma; species Amblyomma americanum. Next base: position 100,739,430 of record NC_135500.1, read on the forward strand.
TTTCGCTTCACAGGCTGGACGGAACAGCATTCTGGTTTAGACGCGAGCAATGATGTTCATAACAATAAGCACATGGGTGCTACGCAGCGGCTGTAGTTCGCTTCACAGGCTGGACGGAACAGCATTCTGGTTTAGCCGGGAGCAATAATGTTCATAACGATAAGCACATGGGTTCTACGCAGCGGCTGTAGTTCGCTTCATAGGCTGGACGGAACAGCATTCTGGTTTAGCCGCGAGCAATGATGTTCATAACAATAAGCCCATGGGCCGCCACGCTGCGGCTGTAGTTTCGCTTCACATTCTGGACGGAACAGCATTCTGCTTTATGCGTGAGCAATGATGTTGATAACAATAAGCGCACTGGCCACCACGCAGCTGCTGTAGTTCGCCTCACAGGCTGGACGGAAGAGCATTCTTGTTTAGACGCGAGCAATGATGTCTATAACAATAAGCACATGGGCCGCCACGCAGCGGCTGTAGTTCGCTTCACAGGCTGGACGGAACAGCATTCTGGTTTAGCCGCGAGCAATGATGTTCATATCGATAAGAGCAGTGGCCACCACGCAGCTGCTGTAGTTCGCCTCACAGGCTGGACGGAAGAGCATTCTGGTTTAGACGCGAGCAATGATGTCCATAACAATAAGCACATGGGCCGCCACGCAGCTGCTTTAGTTCGCTTCACAGGCTTGACGAAACAGCATTTTGGTTTAGCCGCGAGCAATGATGTTCATATCAATAAGCGCATTGTGCACCACGCAGCAGCTGTAGTTTGCCTCACAGGCTGGACGGAAGAGCATTCTGGTTTAGACGCGAGCAATGATGTTCATAACAATAAGCCCATGGGCCGCCACGCAGCGGCTGTAGTTCGCTTCACAGGCTTGACGAAACAGCATTTTGGTTTAGCCGCGAGCAATGATGTTCATATCAATAAGCGCTTTGTCCACCACGCAGCAGCTGTAGTTTGCCTCACAGGCTGGACGGAAGAGCATCCTGGTTTTGACGCGAGCAATGATGTTCATAACAATAAGCACATGGGCCGCCACGCAGCGGCTGTAGTTCGCTTCACAGGCTGGACGGAACAGCATTCTGGTTTAGCCGCGAGCAATGATGTTCATATCAATAAGCGCATTGTCCACCACGCAGCAGCAGTAGTTTGCCTCACAGGCTGGATGGAGGAGCATTCTGGTTTTGACGCGAGCAATGATGTCCATAACAATAAGAACATGGGCCGCCACGCAGCGGCTGTAGTTCGCTTCACAGGCTGGACGGAACAGCATTCTGGTTTAGCCGCGAGCAATGATGTTCATAACAATAAGCCCATGGGCCGTCACGCAGCAGCTGTAGTTTCGCTTCACAGGCTGGACGGAACAGCATTCTGGTCTAGCCGCGAGCAATGACGTTCATAACGATAAGCCCATGGGTGCTACGCAGCGGCTGTAGTTCGTTTCACAGGCTGGACGGAACAGCATTCTGGTTTAGCCACGAGCAATGATGTTCATAACAATAAGCACATGGGTGCTACGCAGCGGCATTAGTTCGCTTCACAGGCTGGACGGAACAGCATTCTGGTTTAGCCGCGAGCAATGATGTTCATAACAATAAGCCCATGGGCCGCCACGCAGCGGCTGCAGTTTCGCTTCACAGGCTGGACGGAACAGCATTCTGGTTTAGCCACGAGCAATGATGTTCATAACAATAAGCACATGGGTGCTACGCAGCAGCTGTAGTTCGCTTCACAGGCTGGACGGAACAGCATTCTGGTTTAGCCGCGAGCAATGATGTTCATAACAATAAGCACATGGGCCGCCACGCAGCGGCTGTAGTTCGCTTCACAGGCTGGACGGAACAGCATTCTGGTTTAGCCGCGAGCAATGATGTTCATAAAAATAAGCCCATGGGCCGTCACGCAGCAGCTGCAGTTTCGCTTCACAGGGTGGACGGAACAGCATTCTGGTTTAGCCGCGAGCAATGATGTTCATAACAATAAGCACATGGGCCGCCACGCAGCGGTTGTAGTTTCGCTTCACAGGCTGGACGGAACAGCATTCTGGTTTAGCCGCGAGCAATGATGTTCATAACAATAAGCACATGGGCCGCCACGCAGCGGCTGTAGTTCGCTTCACAGGCTGGACGGAACAGCATTCTGGTTTAGCCGTGAGCAATGATGTTCATAACGATAAGCCCATGGGCCGCCACGCAGCGGCTGTAGTTTCACTTCACAGGCTGGACGGAACAGCATTCTGGTTTAGCCGCGAGCAATGATGTTCATAACGATAAGCCCATGGGCCGCCACGCAGCGGCTGTAGTTCGCTTCACAGGCTGGACGGAACAGCATTCTGGTTTAGCCGCGAGCAATGATGTTCATAACGATAAGCCCATGGGCCGCCACGCAGCGGCTGTAGTTTCGCTTCACAGGCTGGACGGAACAGCATTCTGGTTTAGCCGCGAGCAATGATGTTCATAACAATAAGCACATGGGCCGCCACGCAGCGGCTGTAGTTCGCTTCACAGGCTGGACGGAACAGCATTCTGGTTTAGCCGCGAGCAATGATGTTCATAACGATAAGCCCATGGGCCGCCACGCAGCGGCTGTAGTTTCGCTTCACAGGCTGGACGGAACAGCATTCTGGTTTAGCCGCGAGCAATGATGTTCATAACAATAAGCACATGGGCCGCCACGCAGCGGCTGTAGTTTCGCTTCACAGGCTGGACGGAACAGCATTCTGGTTTAGCCGCGAGCAATGATGTTCATAACAATAAGCACATGGGCCGCCACGCAGCGGCTGTAGTTCGCTTCACAGGCTGGACGGAACAGCATTCTGGTTTAGCCGCGAGCAATGATGTTCATAACGATAAGCCCATGGGCCGCCACGCAGCGGCTGTAGTTTCGCTTCACAGGCTGGACGGAACAGCATTCTGGTTTAGCCGCGAGCAATGATGTTCATAACAATAAGCCCATGGGCCGCCACGCAGCGGCTGTAGTTTCGCTTCACAGGCTGGACGGAACAGCATTCTGGTTTAGCCGCGAGAAATGATGTTCATAACGATAAGCCCATGGGCCGCCACGCAGCGGCTGTAGTTTCGCTTCACAGCTTGACGGAACAGCATTCTGGTTTAGCCGCGAGCAATGATGTTCATAACAATAAGCCCATGGGCCGCTACGCAGCGGCTGTAGTTTCGCTTCACAGGCTGGACGGAACAGCATTCAGGTTTAGCCGCGAGCAATGATGTTCATAACAATAAGCCCATGGGCCGCCACGCAGCGGCTGTAGTTCGCTTCACAGGCTGGACGGAACAGCATTCTGGTTTAGCCGCGAGCAATGATGTTCATAACAATAAGCCCATGGGCCGCCACGCAGCGGCTGTAGTTTCGCTTCACAGGCTGGACGGAACAGCATTCTGGTTTTTCCGCGAGCAATGATGTTCATAACAATAAGCACATGGGCCGCCACGCAGCGGCTGTAGTTTGCCTCACAGGCTGGACGGAAGAGCATTCTGGTTTAGACGCGAGCAATGATTTCCATAACAATAGGCACATGGGCCGCCACGCAGCGGCTGTAGTTCGCTTCACAGGCTGGACGGAACAGCATTCTGGTTTAGCCGCGAGCAAGGATGTTCATAACAATAAGCCCATGGGCAGCCACGCAGCGGCTGTAGTTCGCTTCACAGGCTGGACGGAACAGCATTCTGGTTTAGCCGCGAGCAATGATGTTCATAACGATAAGCCCATGGGCCGCCACGCAGCGGCTGTAGTTTCACTTCACAGGCTGGACGGAACAGCATTCTGGTTTAGCCGCGAGCAATGATGTTCATAACGATAAGCCCATGGGCCGCCACGCAGCGGCTGTAGTTCGCTTCACACGCTGGACGGAACAGCATTCTGGTTTAGCCGCGAGCAATGATGTTCATAACGATAAGCCCATGGGCCGCCACGCAGCGGCTGTAGTTTCGCTTCACAGGCTGGACGGAACAGCATTCTGGTTTAGCCGCGAGCAATGATGTTCATAACAATAAGCCCATGGGCCGCCACGCAGCGGCTGTAGTTTCACTTCACAGGCTGGACGGAACAGCATTCTGGTTTAGCCGAGTGCAATGATGTTCATAACAATAAGCACATGGGCCGCCACGCAGCGGCTGTAGTTTCGCTTCACAGGCTGGACGGAACAGCATTCTGGTTTAGCCGCGTGCAATGATGTTCATAACGATAAGCCCATGGGCCGCCACGCAGCGGCTGTAGTTCGCTTCACAGGCTGGACGGAACAGCATTCTGGTTTAGCCGCGAGCAATGATGTTCATAACGATAAGCCCATTGGCCGCCACGCAGCGGCTGTAGTTTCGCTTCACAGGCTGGACGGAACAGCATTCTGGTTTAGCCGCGAGCAATGATGTTCATAACAATAAGCCCATGGGCCGCCACGCAGCGGCTGTAGTTTCGCTTCACAGGCTGGACGGAACAGCATTCTGGTTTAGCCGCGTGCAATGACGTTCATAACAATAAGCACATGGGCCGCCACGCAGCGGCTGTAGTTTCGCTTAACAGGCTGGAGGGAACAGCATTCTGGTTTAGACGCGAGCAATGATGTTCATAAAAATAAGCACATGGGCCGCCACGCAGCGGCTGTAGTTCGCTTCACAGGCTGGACGGAACAGCATTCTGGTTTAGCCGCGAGCAATGATGTTCATAACGATAAGCCCATGGGCCGCCACGCAGCGGCTGTAGTTTCACTTCACAGGCTGGACGGAACAGCATTCTGGTTTAGCCGCGAGCAATGATGTTCATAACGATAAGCCCATGGGCCGCGACGCAGCGGCTGTAGTTCGCTTCACAGGCTGGACGGAACAGCATTCTGGTTTAGCGTAGAGCTATGATGTTCATAACGATAAGCCCATGGGCCGCCACGCAGCGGCTGTAGTTTCGCTTCACAGGCTGGACGGAACAGCATTCTGGTTTAGCCGCGAGCAATGATGTTCATAACAATAAGCCCATGGGCCGCCACGCAGCGGCTGTAGTTTCGCTTCACAGGCTGGACGGAACAGCATTCTGGTTTAGCCGCGTGCAATGATGTTCATAACAATAAGCACATGGGCCGCCACGCAGCGGCTGTAGTTTCGCTTCATAGGCTGGACGGAACAGCATTCTGGTTTAGCCGCGAGCAATGATGTTCATAACGATAAGCCCATGGGCCGCCACGCAGCGGCTGTAGTTTCGCTTCACAGGCTGGACGGAACAGCATTCTGGTTTAGCCGCGAGCAATGATGTTCATAACAATAAGCCCATGGGTCGCCACGCAGCGGCTGTAGTTTCGCTTCACAGGCTGGACGGAACAGCATTCTGGTTTAGCCGAGTGCAATGATGTTCATAACAATAAGCACATGGGCCGCCACGCAGCGGCTGTAGTTTCGCTTCACAGGCTGGACGGAACAGCATTCTGGTTTAGCGTAGAGCTATGATGTTCATAACGATAAGCCCATGGGCCGCCACGCAGCGGCTGTAGTTTCGCTTCACAGGCTGGACGGAACAGCATTCTGGTTTAGCCGCGAGCAATGATGTTCATAACAATAAGCCCATGGGCCGCCACGCAGCGGCTGTAGTTTCGCTTCACAGGCTGGACGGAACAGCATTCTGGTTTAGCCGCGTGCAATGATGTTCATAACAATAAGCACATGGGCCGCCACGCAGCGGCTGTAGTTTCGCTTCATAGGCTGGATGGAAGAGCATTCTGGTTTTGACGCGAGCAATGATGTCCATAACAATAAGCCCATGGGCCGCCACGCAGCGGCTGTAGTTTCGCTTCACAGGCTGGACGGAACAGCATTCTGGTTTAGCCGCGTGCAATGATGTTCATAACAATAAGCACATGGGCCGCCACGCAGCGGCTGTAGTTTCGCTTCATAGGCTGGATGGAAGAGCATTCTGGTTTTGACGCGAGCAATGATGTCCATAACAATAAGCACATGGGCCGCCACGCAGCGGCTGTAGTTCGCTTCACAGGCTGGACGAAACAGCATTCTGGTTTAGCCGCGAGCAATGATGTTCATAACAATAAGCCCATGGGCCGTCACGCAGCAGCTGTAGTTTCGCTTCACAGGCTGGACGGAACAGCATTCTGGTCTAGCCGCGAGCAATGACGTTCATAACGATAAGCCCATGGGTGCTACGCAGCGGCTGTAGTTCGTTTCACAGGCTGGACGGAACAGCATTCTGGTTTAGCCACGAGCAATGATGTTCATAACAATAAGCACATGGGTGCTACGCAGCGGCATTAGTTCGCTTCACAGGCTGGACGGAACAGCATTCTGGTTTAGCCGCGAGCAATGATGTTCATAACAATAAGCACATGGGCCGCCACGCAGCGGCTGTAGTTCGCTTCACAGGCTGGACGGAACAGCATTCTGGTTTAGCCGCGAGCAATGATGTTCATAAAAATAAGCCCATGGGCCGTCACGCAGCAGCTGCAGTTTCGCTTCACAGGGTGGACGGAACAGCATTCTGGTTTAGCCGCGAGCAATGATGTTCATAACAATAAGCACATGGGCCGCCACGCAGCGGTTGTAGTTTCGCTTCACAGGCTGGACGGAACAGCATTCTGGTTTAGCCGCGAGCAATGACGTTCATAACGATAAGCCCATGGGTGCTACGCAGCGGCTGTAGTTCGTTTCACAGGCTGGACGGAACAGCATTCTGGTTTAGCCACGAGCAATGATGTTCATAACAATACGCACATGGGTGCTACGCAGCGGCATTAGTTCGCTTCACAGGCTGGACGGAACAGCATTCTGGTTTAGCCGCGAGCAATGATGTTCATAACAATAAGCCCATGGGCCGCCACGCAGCGGCTGCAGTTTCGCTTCACAGGCTGGACGGAACAGCATTCTGGTTTAGCCACGAGCAATGATGTTCATAACAATAAGCACATGGGTGCTACGCAGCAGCTGTAGTTCGCTTCACAGGCTGGACGGAACAGCATTCTGGTTTAGCCGCGAGCAATGATGTTCATAACAATAAGCACATGGGCCGCCACGCAGCGGCTGTAGTTCGCTTCACAGGCTGGACGGAACAGCATTCTGGTTTAGCCGCGAGCAATGATGTTCATAAAAATAAGCCCATGGGCCGTCACGCAGCAGCTGCAGTTTCGCTTCACAGGGTGGACGGAACAGCATTCTGTTTTAGCCGCGAGCAATGATGTTCATAACAATAAGCACATGGGCCGCCACGCAGCGGTTGTAGTTTCGCTTCACAGGCTGGACGGAACAGCATTCTGGTTTAGCCGCGAGCAATGATGTTCATAACAATAAGCACATGGGCCGCCACGCAGCGGCTGTAGTTCGCTTCACAGGCTGGACGGAACAGCATTCTGGTTTAGCCGTGAGCAATGATGTTCATAACGATAAGCCCATGGGCCGCCACGCAGCGGCTGTAGTTTCACTTCACAGGCTGGACGGAACAGCATTCTGGTTTAGCCGCGAGCAATGATGTTCATAACGATAAGCCCATGGGCCGCCACGCAGCGGCTGTAGTTCGCTTCACAGGCTGGACGGAACAGCATTCTGGTTTAGCCGCGAGCAATGATGTTCATAACGATAAGCCCATGGGCCGCCACGCAGCGGCTGTAGTTTCGCTTCACAGGCTGGACGGAACAGCATTCTGGTTTAGCCGCGAGCAATGATGTTCATAACAATAAGCACATGGGCCGCCACGCAGCGGCTGTAGTTCGCTTCACAGGCTGGACGGAACAGCATTCTGGTTTAGCCGCGAGCAATGATGTTCATAACGATAAGCCCATGGGCCGCCACGCAGCGGCTGTAGTTTCGCTTCACAGGCTGGAAGGAACAGCATTCTGGTTTAGCCGCGAGCAATGATGTTCATAACAATAAGCCCATGGACCGCCACGCAGCGGCTGTAGTTTCGCTTCACAGGCTGGACGGAACAGCATTCTGGTTTAGCCGCGAGCAATGATGTTCATAACAATAAGCACATGGGCCGCCACGCAGCGGCTGTAGTTTCGCTTCACAGGCTGGACGGAACAGCATTCTGGTTTAGCCGCGAGCAATGATGTTCATAACAATAAGCACATGGGCCGCCACGCAGCGGCTGTAGTTCGCTTCACAGGCTGGACGGAACAGCATTCTGGTTTAGCCGCGAGCAATGATGTTCATAACGATAAGCCCATGGGCCGCCACGCAGCGGCTGTAGTTTCGCTTCACAGGCTGGACGGAACAGCATTCTGGTTTAGCCGCGAGCAATGATGTTCATAACAATAAGCCCATGGGCCGCCACGCAGCGGCTGTAGTTTCGCTTCACAGGCTGGACGGAACAGCATTCTGGTTTAGCCGCGAGCAATGATGTTCATAACGATAAGCCAATGGGCCGCCACGCAGCGGCTGTAGTTTCGCTTCACAGCTGGACGGAACAGCATTCTGGTTTAGCCGCGAGCAATGATGTTCATAACAATAAGCCCATGGGCCGCTACGCAGCGGCTGTAGTTTCGCTTCACAGGCTGGACGGAACAGCATTCTGGTTTAGACGCGAGCAATGATGTTCATAACAATAAGCACATGGGTGCTACGCAGCGGCTGTAGTTCGCTTCATAGGCTGGACGGAACAGCATTCTGGTTTAGCCGCGAGCAATGATGTTCATAACAATAAGCCCATGGGCCGCCACGCAGCGGCTGTAGTTTCGCTTCACAGGCTGGACGGAACAACATTCTGGTTTAGCCGCGAGCAATGATGTTCATAACAATAAGCCCATGGGCCGCCACGCAGCGGCTGTAGTTCGCTTCACAGGCTGGACGGAACAGCATTCTGGTTTAGCCGCGAGCAATGATGTTCATAACAATAAGCCCATGGGCCGCCACGCAGCGGCTGTAGTTTCGCTTCACAGGCTGGACGGAACAGCATTCTGGTTTTTCCGCGAGCAATGATGTTCATAACAATAAGCACATGGGCCGCCACGCAGCGGCTGTAGTTTGCCTCACAGGCTGGACGGAAGAGCATTCTGGTTTAGACGCGAGCAATGATTTCCATAACAATAGGCACATGGGCCGCCACGCAGCGGCTGTAGTTCGCTTCACAGGCTGGACGGAACAGCATTCTGGTTTAGCCGCGAGCAATGATGTTCATAACAATAAGCCCATGGGCAGCCACGCAGCGGCTGTAGTTCGCTTCACAGGCTGGACGGAACAGCATTCTGGTTTAGCCGCGAGCAATGATGTTCATAACGATAAGCCCATGGGCCGCCACGCAGCGGCTGTAGTTTCACTTCACAGGCTGGACGGAACAGCATTCTGGTTTAGCCGCGAGCAATGATGTTCATAACGATAAGCCCATGGGCCGCCACGCAGCGGCTGTAGTTCGCTTCACAGGCTGGACGGAACAGCATTCTGGTTTAGCCGCGAGCAATGATGTTCATAACGATAAGCCCATGGGCCGCCACGCAGCGGCTGTAGTTTCGCTTCACAGGCTGGACGGAACAGCATTCTGGTTTAGCCGCGAGCAATGATGTTCATAACAATAAGCCCATGGGCCGCCACGCAGCGGCTGTAGTTTCGCTTCACAGGCTGGACGGAACAGCATTCTGGTTTAGCCGAGTGCAATGATGTTCATAACAATAAGCACATGGGCCGCCACGCAGCGGCTGTAGTTTCGCTTCACAGGCTGGACGGAACAGCATTCTGGTTTAGCCGCGTGCAATGATGTTCATAACGATAAGCCCATGGGCCGCCACGCAGCGGCTGTAGTTCGCTTCACAGGTGGACGGAACAGCATTCTGGTTTAGCCGCAAGCAATGATGTTCATAACGATAAGCCCATGGGCCGCCACGCAGCGGCTGTAGTTTCGCTTCACAGGCTGGACGGAACAGCATTCTGGTTTAGCCGCGAGCAATGATGTTCATAACAATAAGCCCATGGGCCGCCACGCAGCGGCTGTAGTTTCGCTTCACAGGCTGGACGGAACAGCATTCTGGTTTAGCCGCGTGCAATGACGTTCATAACAATAAGCACATGGGCCGCCACGCAGCGGCTGTAGTTTCGCTTAACAGGCTGGAGGGAACAGCATTCTGGTTTAGACGCGAGCAATGATGTTCAAAACAATAAGCACATGGGCCGCCACGCAGCGGCTGTAGTTTCGCTTCACAGCTGGACGGAACAGCATTCTGGTTTAGCCGCGAGCAATGATGTTCATAACAATAAGCCCATGGGCCGCTACGCAGCGGCTGTAGTTTCGCTTCACAGGCTGGACGGAACAGCATTCTGGTTTAGACGCGAGCAATGATGTTCATAACAATAAGCACATGGGTGCTACGCAGCGGCTGTAGTTCGCTTCATAGGCTGGACGGAACAGCATTCTGGTTTAGCCGCGAGCAATGATGTTCATAACAATAAGCCCATGGGCCGCCACGCAGCGGCTGTAGTTTCGCTTCACAGGCTGGACGGAACAGCATTCTGGTTTAGCCGCGTGCAATGACGTTCATAACAATAAGCACATGGGCCGCCACGCAGCGGCTGTAGTTTCGCTTAACAGGCTGGAGGGAACAGCATTCTGGTTTAGACGCGAGCAATGATGTTCATAACAATAAGCACATGGGCCGCCACGCAGCGGCTGTAGTTCGCTTCACAGGCTGGACGGAACAGCATTCTGGTTTAGCCGCGAGCAATGATGTTCATAACGATAAGCCCATGGGCCGCCACGCAGCGGCTGTAGTTTCACTTCACAGGCTGGACGGAACAGCATTCTGGTTTAGCCGCGAGCAATGATGTTCATAACGATAAGCCCATGGGCCGCCACGCAGCGGCTGTAGTTCGCTTCACAGGCTGGACGGAACAGCATTCTGGTTTAGCGTAGAGCTATGATGTTCATAACGATAAGCCCATGGGCCGCCACGCAGCGGCTGTAGTTTCGCTTCACAGGCTGGACGGAACAGCATTCTGGTTTAGCCGCGAGCAATGATGTTCATAACAATAAGCCCATGGGCCGCCACGCAGCGGCTGTAGTTTCGCTTCTCAGGCTGGACGGAACAGCATTCTGGTTTAGCCGCGTGCAATGATGTTCATAACAATAAGCACATGGGCCGCCACGCAGCGGCTGTAGTTTCGCTTCATAGGCTGGACGGAACAGCATTCTGGTTTAGCCGCGTGCAATGATGTTCATAACGATAAGCCCATGGGCCGCCACGCAGCGGCTGTAGTTCGCTTCACAGGCTGGACGGAACAGCATTCTGGTTTAGCCGCGAGCAATGATGTTCATAACGATAAGCCCATGGGCCGCCACGCAGCGGCTGTAGTTTCGCTTCACAGGCTGGACGGAACAGCATTCTGGTTTAGCCGCGAGCAATGATGTTCATAACAATAAGCCCATTGGTCGCCACGCAGCGGCTGTAGTTTCGCTTCACAGGCTGGACGGAACAGCATTCTGGTTTAGCCGAGTGCAATGATGTTCATAACAATAAGCACATGGGCCGCCACGCAGCGGCTGTAGTTTCGCTTCACAGGCTGGACGGAACAGCATTCTGGTTTAGCGTAGAGCTATGATGTTCATAACGATAAGCCCATGGGCCGCCACGCAGCGGCTGTAGTTTCGCTTCACAGGCTGGACGAAACAGCATTCTGGTTTAGCCGCGAGCAATGATGTTCATAACAATAAGCCCATGGGCCGCCACGCAGCGGCTGTAGTTTCGCTTCACAGGCTGGACGGAACAGCATTCTGGTTTAGCCGCGTGCAATGATGTTCATAAGAATAAGCACATGGGCCGCCACGCAGCGGCTGTAGTTTCGCTTCATAGGCTGGATGGAAGAGCATTCTGGTTTTGACGCGAGCAATGATGTCCATAACAATAAGCACATGGGCCGCCACGCAGCGGCTGTAGTTCGCTTCACAGGCTGGACGAAACAGCATTCTGGTTTAGCCGCGAGCAATGATGTTCATAACAATAAGCCCATGGGCCGTCACGCAGCAGCTGTAGTTTCGCTTCACAGGCTGGACGGAACAGCATTCTGGTCTAGCCGCGAGCAATGACGTTCATAACGATAAGCCCATGGGTGCTACGCAGCGGCTGTAGTTCGTTTCACAGGCTGGACGGAACAGCATTCTGGTTTAGCCACGAGCAATGATGTTCATAACAATAAGCACATGGGTGCTACGCAGCGGCATTAGTTCGCTTCACAGGCTGGACGGAACAGCATTCTGGTTTAGCCGCGAGCAATGATGTTCATAACAATAAGCCCATGGGCCGCCACGCAGCGGCTGCAGTTTCGCTTCACAGGCTGGACGGAACAGCATTCTGGTTTAGCCACGAGCAATGATGTTCATAACAATAAGCACATGGGTGCTACGCAGCAGCTGTAGTTCGCTTCACAGGCTGGACGGAACAGCATTCTGGTTTAGCCGCGAGCAATGATGTTCATAACAATAAGCACATGGGCCGCCACGCAGCGGCTGTAGTTCGCTTCACAGGCTGGACGGAACAGCATTCTGGTTTAGCCGCGAGCAATGATGTTCATAAAAATAAGCCCATGGGCCGTCACGCAGCAGCTGCAGTTTCGCTTCACAGGGTGGACGGAACAGCATTCTGGTTTAGCCGCGAGCAATGATGTTCATAACAATAAGCACATGGGCCGCCACGCAGCGGTTGTAGTTTCGCTTCACAGGCTGGACGGAACAGCATTCTGGTTTAGCCGCGAGCAATGATGTTCATAACAATAAGCACATGGGCCGCCACGCAGCGGCTGTAGTTCGCTTCGCAGGCTGGACGGAACAGCATTCTGGTTTAGCCGTGAGCAATGATGTTCATAACGATAAGCCCATGGGCCGCCACGCAGCGGCTGTAGTTTCACTTCACAGGCTGGACGGAACAGCATTCTGGTTTAGCCGCGAGCAATGATGTTCATAATGATAAGCCCATGGGCCGCCACGCAGCGGCTGTAGTTCGCTTCACAGGCTGGACGGAACAGCATTCTGGTTTAGCCGCGAGCAATGATGTTCATAACGATAAGCCCATGGGCCGCCACGCAGCGGCTGTAGTTTCGCTTCACAGGCTGGACGGAACAGCATTCTGGTTTAGCCGCGAGCAATGATGTTCATAACAATAAGCACATGGGCCGCCACGCAGCGGCTGTAGTTCGCTTCACAGGCTGGACGGAACAGCATTCTGGTTTAGCCGCGAGCAATGATGTTCATAACGATAAGCCCATGGGCCGCCACGCAGCGGCTGTAGTTTCGCTTCACAGGCTGGAAGGAACAGCATTCTGGTTTAGCCGCGAGCAATGATGTTCATAACAATAAGCCCATGGACCGCCACGCAGCGGCTGTAGTTTCGCTTCACAGGCTGGACGGAACAGCATTCTGGTTTAGCCGCGAGCAATGATGTTCATAACAATAAGCACATGGGCCGCCACGCAGCGGCTGTAGTTTCGCTTCACAGGCTGGACGGAACAGCATTCTGGTTTAGCCGCGAGCAATGATGTTCATAACAATAAGCACATGGGCCGCCACGCAGCGGCTGTAGTTCGCTTCACAGGCTGGACGGAACAGCATTCTGGTTTAGCCGCGAGCAATGATGTTCATAACGATAAGCCCATGGGCCGCCACGCAGCGGCTGTAGTTTCGCTTCACAGGCTGGACGGAACAGCATTCTGGTTTAGCCGCGAGCAATGATGTTCATAACAATAAGCCCATGGGCCGCCACGCAGCGGCTGTAGTTTCGCTTCACAGGCTGGACGGAACAGCATTCTGGTTTAGCCGCGAGCAATGATGTTCATAACGATAAGCCCATGGGCCGCCACGCAGCGGCTGTAGTTTCGCTTCACAGCTGGACGGAACAGCATTCTGGTTTAGCCGCGAGCAATGATGTTCATAACAATAAGCCCATGGGCCGCTACGCAGCGGCTGTAGTTTCGCTTCACAGGCTGGACGGAACAGCATTCTGGTTTAGACGCGAGCAATGATGTTCATAACAATAAGCACATGGGTGCTACGCAGCGGCTGTAGTTCGCTTCATAGGCTGGACGGAACAGCATTCTGGTTTAGCCGCGAGCAATGATGTTCATAACAATAAGCCCATGGGCCGCCACGCAGCGGCTGTAGTTTCGCTTCACAGGCTGGACGGAACAACATTCTGGTTTAGCCGCGAGCAATGATGTTCATAACAATAAGCCCATGGGCCGCCACGCAGCGGCTGTAGTTCGCTTCACAGGCTGGACGGAACAGCATTCTGGTTTAGCCGCGAGCAATGATGTTCATAACAATAATCCCATGGGCCGCCACGCAGCGGCTGTAGTTTCGCTTCACAGGCTGGACGGAACAGCATTCTGGTTTTTCCGCGAGCAATGATGTTCATAACAATAAGCACATGGGCCGCCACGCAGCGGCTGTAGTTTGCCTCACAGGCTGGACGGAAGAGCATTCTGGTTTAGACGCGAGCAATGATTTCCATAACAATAGGCACATGGGCCGCCACGCAGCGGCTGTAGTTCGCTTCACAGGCTGGACGGAACAGCAATCTGGTTTAGCCGCGAGCAATGATGTTCATAACAATAAGCCCATGGGCAGCCACGCAGCGGCTGTAGTTCGCTTCACAGGCTGGACGGAACAGCATTCTGGTTTAGCCGCGAGCAATGATGTTCATAACGATAAGCCCAGGGGCCGCCACGCAGCGGCTGTAGTTTCACTTCACAGGCTGGACGGAACAGCATTCTGGTTTAGCCGCGAGCAATGATGTTCATAACGATAAGCCCATGGGCCGCCACGCAGCGGCTGTAGTTCGCTTCACAGGCTGGACGGAACAGCATTCTGGTTTAGCGTAGAGCTATGATGTTCATAACGATAAGCCCATGGGCCGCCACGCAGCGGCTGTAGTTTCGCTTCACAGGCTGGACGGAACAGCATTCTGGTTTAGCCGCGAGCAATGATGTTCATAACAATAAGCCCATGGGCCGCCACGCAGCGGCTGTAGTTTCGCTTCTCAGGCTGGACGGAACAGCATTCTGGTTTAGCCGCGTGCAATGATGTTCATAACAATAAGCACATGGGCCGCCACGCAGCGGCTGTAGTTTCGCTTCATAGGCTGGACGGAACAGCATTCTGGTTTAGCCGCGTGCAATGATGTTCATAACGATAAGCCCATGGGCCGCCACGCAGCGGCTGTAGTTCGCTTCACAGGCTGGACGGAACAGCATTCTGGTTTAGCCGCGAGCAATGATGTTCATAACGATAAGCCCATGGGCCGCCACGCAGCGGCTGTAGTTTCGCTTCACAGGCTGGACGGAACAGCATTCTGGTTTAGCCGCGAGCAATGATGTTCATAACAATAAGCCCATTGGTCGCCACGCAGCGGCTGTAGTTTCGCTTCACAGGCTGGACGGAACAGCATTCTGGTTTAGCCGAGTGCAATGATGTTCATAACAATAAGCACATGGGCCGCCACGCAGCGGCTGTAGTTTCGCTTCACAGGCTGGACGGAACAGCATTCTGGTTTAGCGTAGAGCTATGATGTTCATAACGATAAGCCCATGGGCCGCCACGCAGCGGCTGTAGTTTCGCTTCACAGGCTGGACGGAACAGCATTCTGGTTTAGCCGCGAGCAATGATGTTCATAACAATAAGCCCATGGGCCGCCACGCAGCGGCTGTAGTTTCGCTTCACAGGCTGGACGGAACAGCATTCTGGTTTAGCCGCGTGCAATGATGTTCATAAGAATAAGCACATGGGCCGCCACGCAGCGGCTGTAGTTTCGCTTCATAGGCTGGATGGAAGAGCATTCTGGTTTTGACGCGAGCAATGATGTCCATAACAATAAGCACATGGGCCGCCACGCAGCGGCTGTAGTTCGCTTCACAGGCTGGACGAAACAGCATTCTGGTTTAGCCGCGAGCAATGATGTTCATAACAATAAGCCCATGGGCCGTCACGCAGCAGCTGTAGTTTCGCTTCACAGGCTGGACGGAACAGCATTCTGGTCTAGCCGCGAGCAATGACGTTCATAACGATAAGCCCATGGGTGCTACGCAGCGGCTGTAGTTCGTTTCACAGGCTGGACGGAACAGCATTCTGGTTTAGCCACGAGCAATGATGTTCATAACAATAAGCACATGGGTGCTACGCAGCGGCATTAGTTCGCTTCACAGGCTGGACGGAACAGCATTCTGGTTTAGCCGCGAGCAATGATGTTCATAACAATAAGCCCATGGGCCGCCACGCAGCGGCTGCAGTTTCGCTTCACAGGCTGGACGGAACAGCATTCTGGTTTAGCCACGAGCAATGATGTTCATAACAATAAGCACATGGGTGCTACGCAGCAGCTGTAGTTCGCTTCACAGGCTGGACGGAACAGCATTCTGGTTTAGCCGCGAGCAATGATGTTCATAACAATAAGCACATGGGCCGCCACGCAGCGGCTGTAGTTCGCTTCACAGGCTGGACGGAACAGCATTCTGGTTTAGCCGCGAGCAATGATGTTCATAAAAATAAGCCCATGGGCTGTCACGCAGCAGCTGCAGTTTCGCTTCACAGGGTGGACGGAACAGCATTCTGGTTTAGCCGCGAGCAATGATGTTCATAACAATAAGCACATGGGCCGCCATGCAGCGGTTGTAGTTTCGCTTCACAGGCTGGACGGAACAGCATTCTGGTTTAGCCGCGAGCAATGATGTTCATAACAATAAGCACATGGGCCGCCACGCAGCGGCTGTAGTTCGCTTCACAGGCTGGACGGAACAGCATTCTGGTTTAGCCGTGAGCAATGATGTTCATAACGATAAGCCCATGGGCCGCCACGCAGCGGCTGTAGTTTCACTTCACAGGCTGGACGGAACAGCATTCTGGTTTAGCCGCGAGCAATGATGTTCATAATGATAAGCCCATGGGCCGCCACGCAGCGGCTGTAGTTCGCTTCACAGGCTGGACGGAACAGCATTCTGGTTTAGCCGCGAGCAATGATGTTCATAACGATAAGCCCATGGGCCGCCACGCAGCGGCTGTAGTTTCGCTTCACAGGCTGGACGGAACAGCATTCTGGTTTAGCCGCGAGCAATGATGTTCATAACAATAAGCACATGGGCCGCCACGCAGCGGCTGTAGTTCGCTTCACAGGCTGGACGGAACAGCATTCTGGTTTAGCCGCGAGCAATGATGTTCATAACGATAAGCCCATGGGCCGCCACGCAGCGGCTGTAGTTTCGCTTCACAGGCTGGAAGGAACAGCATTCTGGTTTAGCCGCGAGCAATGATGTTCATAACAATAAGCCCATGGACCGCCACGCAGCGGCTGTAGTTTCGCTTCACAGGCTGGACGGAACAGCATTCTGGTTTAGCCGCGAGCAATGATGTTCATAACAATAAGCACATGGGCCGCCACGCAGCGGCTGTAGTTTCGCTTCACAGGCTGGACGGAACAGCATTCTGGTTTAGCCGCGAGCAATGATGTTCATAACAATAAGCACATGGGCCGCCACGCAGCGGCTGTAGTTCGCTTCACAGGCTGGACGGAACAGCATTCTGGTTTAGCCGCGAGCAATGATGTTCATAACGATAAGCCCATGGGCCGCCACGCAGCGGCTGTAGTTTCGCTTCACAGGCTGGACGGAACAGCATTCTGGTTTAGCCGCGAGCAATGATGTTCATAACAATAAGCCCATGGGCCGCCACGCAGCGGCTGTAGTTTCGCTTCACAGGCTGGACGGAACAGCATTCTGGTTTAGCCGCGAGCAATGATGTTCATAACGATAAGCCCATGGGCCGCCACGCAGCGGCTGTAGTTTCGCTTCACAGCTGGACGGAACAGCATTCTGGTTTAGCCGCGAGCAATGATGTTCATAACAATAAGCCCATGGGCCGCTACGCAGCGGCTGTAGTTTCGCTTCACAGGCTGGACGGAACAGCATTCTGGTTTAGACGCGAGCAATGATGTTCATAACAATAAGCACATGGGTGCTACGCAGCGGCTGTAGTTCGCTTCATAGGCTGGACGGAACAGCATTCTGGTTTAGCCGCGAGCAATGATGTTCATAACAATAAGCCCATGGGCCGCCACGCAGCGGCTGTAGTTTCGCTTCACAGGCTGGACGGAACAACATTCTGGTTTAGCCGCGAGCAATGATGTTCATAACAATAAGCCCATGGGCCGCCACGCAGCGGCTGTAGTTCGCTTCACAGGCTGGACGGAACAGCATTCTGGTTTAGCCGCGAGCAATGATGTTCATAACAATAATCCCATGGGCCGCCACGCAGCGGCTGTAGTTTCGCTTCACAGGCTGGACGGAACAGCATTCTGGTTTTTCCGCGAGCAATGATGTTCATAACAATAAGCACATGGGCCGCCACGCAGCGGCTGTAGTTTGCCTCACAGGCTGGACGGAAGAGCATTCTGGTTTAGACGCGAGCAATGATTTCCATAACAATAGGCACATGGGCCGCCACGCAGCGGCTGTAGTTCGCTTCACAGGCTGGACGGAACAGCAATCTGGTTTAGCCGCGAGCAATGATGTTCATAACAATAAGCCCATGGGCAGCCACGCAGCGGCTGTAGTTCGCTTCACAGGCTGGACGGAACAGCATTCTGGTTTAGCCGCGAGCAATGATGTTCATAACGATAAGCCCAGGGGCCGCCACGCAGCGGCTGTAGTTTCACTTCACAGGCTGGACGGAACAGCATTCTGGTTTAGCCGCGAGCAATGATGTTCATAACGATAAGCCCATGGGCCGCCACGCAGCGGCTGTAGTTCGCTTCACAGGCTGGACGGAACAGCATTCTGGTTTAGCCGCGAGCAATGATGTTCATAACGATAAGCCCATGGGCCGCCACGCAGCGGCTGTAGTTTCGCTTCACAGGCTGGACGGAACAGCATTCTGGTTTAGCCGCGAGCAATGATGTTCATAACAATAAGCCCATGGGCCGCCACGCAGCGGCTGTAGTTTCGCTTCACAGGCTGGACGGAACAGCATTCTGGTTTAGCCGAGTGCAATGATGTTCATAACAATAAGCACATGGGCCGCCACGCAGCGGCTGTAGTTTCGCTTCACAGGCTGGACGGAACAGCATTCTGGTTTAGCCGCGTGCAATGATGTTCATAACGATAAGCCCATGGGCCGCCACGCAGCGGCTGTAGTTCGCTTCACAGGCTGGACGGAACAGCATTCTGGTTTAGCCGCGAGCAATGATGTTCATAACGATAAGCCCATGGGCCGCCACGCAGCGGCTGTAGTTTCGCTTCACAGGCTGGACGGAACAGCATTCTGGTTTAGCCGCGAGCAATGATGTTCATAACAATAAGCCCATGGGCCGCCACGCAGCGGCTGTAGTTTCGCTTCACAGGCTGGACGGAACAGCATTCTGGTTTAGCCGCGTGCAATGACGTTCATAACAATAAGCCCATGGGCCGCCACGCAGCGGCTGTAGTTCGCTTCACAGGCTGGACGGAACAGCATTCTGGTTTAGCCGCGAGCAATGATGTTCATAACGATAAGCCCATGGGCCGCCACGCAGCGGCTGTAGTTTCGCTTCACAGGCTGGACGGAACAGCATTCTGGTTTAGCCGCGAGCAATGATGTTCATAACAATAAGCCCATGGGTCGCCACGCAGCGGCTGTAGTTTCGCTTCACAGGCTGGACGGAACAGCATTCTGGTTTAGCCGAGTGCAATGATGTTCATAACAATAAGCACATGGGCCGCCACGCAGCGGCTGTAGTTTCGCTTCACAGGCTGGACGGAACAGCATTCTGGTTTAGCGTAGAGCTATGATGTTCATAACGATAAGCCCATGGGCCGCCACGCAGCGGCTGTAGTTTCGCTTCACAGGCTGGACGGAACAGCATTCTGGTTTAGCCGCGAGCAATGATGTTCATAACAATAAGCCCATGGGCCGCCACGCAGCGGCTGTAGTTTCGCTTCACAGGCTGGACGGAACAGCATTCTGGTTTAGCCGCGTGCAATGATGTTCATAACAATAAGCACATGGGCCGCCACGCAGCGGCTGTAGTTTCGCTTCATAGGCTGGATGGAAGAGCATTCTGGTTTTGACGCGAGCAATGATGTCCATAACAATAAGCACATGGGCCGCCACGCAGCGGCTGTAGTTCGCTTCACAGGCTGGACGAAACAGCATTCTGGTTTAGCCGCGAGCAATGATGTTCATAACAATAAGCCCATGGGCCGTCACGCAGCAGCTGTAGTTTCGCTTCACAGGCTGGACGGAACAGCATTCTGGTCTAGCCGCGAGCAATGACGTTCATAACGATAAGCCCATGGGTGCTACGCAGCGGCTGTAGTTCGTTTCACAGGCTGGACGGAACAGCATTCTGGTTTAGCCACGAGCAATGATGTTCATAACAATAAGCACATGGGTGCTACGCAGCGGCATTAGTTCGCTTCACAGGCTGGACGGAACAGCATTCTGGTTTAGCCGCGAGCAATGATGTTCATAACAATAAGCCCATGGGCCGCCACGCAGCGGCTGCAGTTTCGCTTCACAGGCTGGACGGAACAGCATTCTGGTTTAGCCACGAGCAATGATGTTCATAACAATAAGCACATGGGTGCTACGCAGCAGCTGTAGTTCGCTTCACAGGCTGGACGGAACAGCATTCTGGTTTAGCCGCGAGCAATGATGTTCATAACAATAAGCACATGGGCCGCCACGCAGCGGCTGTAGTTCGCTTCACAGGCTGGACGGAACAGCATTCTGGTTTAGCCGCGAGCAATGATGTTCATAAAAATAAGCCCATGGGCCGTCACGCAGCAGCTGCAGTTTCGCTTCACAGGGTGGACGGAACAGCATTCTGGTTTAGCCGCGAGCAATGATGTTCATAACAATAAGCACATGGGCCGCCACGCAGCGGTTGTAGTTTCGCTTCACAGGCTGGACGGAACAGCATTCTGGTTTAGCCGCGAGCAATGATGTTCATAACAATAAGCACATGGGCCGCCACGCAGCGGCTGTAGTTCGCTTCACAGGCTGGACGGAACAGCATTCTGGTTTAGCCGTGAGCAATGATGTTCATAACGATAAGCCCATGGGCCGCCACGCAGCGGCTGTAGTTTCACTTCACAGGCTGGACGGAACAGCATTCTGGTTTAGCCGCGAGCAATGATGTTCATAACGATAAGCCCATGGGCCGCCACGCAGCGGCTGTAGTTCGCTTCACAGGCTGGACGGAACAGCATTCTGGTTTAGCCGCGAGCAATGATGTTCATAACGATAAGCCCATGGGCCGCCACGCAGCGGCTGTAGTTTCGCTTCACAGGCTGGACGGAACAGCATTCTGGTTTAGCCGCGAGCAATGATGTTCATAACAATAAGCACATGGGCCGCCACGCAGCGGCTGTAGTTCACTTCACAGGCTGGACGGAACAGCATTCTGGTTTAGCCGCGAGCAATGATGTTCATAACGATAAGCCCATGGGCCGCCACGCAGCGGCTGTAGTTTCGCTTCACAGGCTGGACGGAACAGCATTCTGGTTTAGCCGCGAGCAATGATGTTCATAACAATAAGCCCATGGGCCGCCACGCAGCGGCTGTAGTTTCGCTTCACAGGCTGGACGGAACAGCATTCTGGTTTAGCCGCGAGCAATGATGTTCATAACGATAAGCCCATGGGCCGCCACGCAGCGGCTGTAGTTTCGCTTCACAGCTGGACGGAACAGCATTCTGGTTTAGCCGCGAGCAATGATGTTCATAACAATAAGCCCATGGGCCGCTACGCAGCGGCTGTAGTTTCGCTTCACAGGCTGGACGGAACAGCATTCTGGTTTAGACGCGAGCAATGATGTTCATAACAATAAGCACATGGGTGCTACGCAGCGGCTGTAGTTCGCTTCATAGGCTGGACGGAACAGTTCTGGTTTAGCCGCGAGCAATGATGTTCATAACAATAAGCCCATGGGCCGCCACGCAGCGGCTGTAGTTTCGCTTCACAGGCTGGACGGAACAACATTCTGGTTTAGCCGCGAGCAATGATGTTCATAACAATAAGCCCATGGGCCGCCACGCAGCGGCTGTAGTTCGCTTCACAGGCTGGACGGAACAGCATTCTGGTTTAGCCGCGAGCAATGATGTTCATAACAATAATCCCATGGGCCGCCACGCAGCGGCTGTAGTTTCGCTTCACAGGCTGGACGGAACAGCATTCTGGTTTTTCCGCGAGCAATGATGTTCATAACAATAAGCACATGGGCCGCCACGCAGCGGCTGTAGTTTGCCTCACAGGCTGGACGGAAGAGCATTCTGGTTTAGACGCGAGCAATGATTTCCATAACAATAGGCACATGGGCCGCCACGCAGCGGCTGTAGTTCGCTTCACAGGCTGGACGGAACAGCATTCTGGTTTAGCCGCGAGCAATGATGTTCATAACAATAAGCCCATGGGCAGCCACGCAGCGGCTGTAGTTCGCTTCACAGGCTGGACGGAACAGCATTCTGGTTTAGCCGCGAGCAATGATGTTCATAACGATAAGCCCAGGGGCCGCCACGCAGCGGCTGTAGTTTCACTTCACAGGCTGGACGGAACAGCATTCTGGTTTAGCCGCGAGCAATGATGTTCATAACGATAAGCCCATGGGCCGCCACGCAGCGGCTGTAGTTCGCTTCACAGGCTGGACGGAACAGCATTCTGGTTTAGCCGCGAGCAATGATGTTCATAACGATAAGCCCATGGGCCGCCACGCAGCGGCTGTAGTTTCGCTTCACAGGCTGGACGGAACAGCATTCTGGTTTAGCCGCGAGCAATGATGTTCATAACAATAAGCCCATGGGCCGCCACGCAGCGGCTGTAGTTTCGCTTCACAGGCTGGACGGAACAGCATTCTGGTTTAGCCGAGTGCAATGATGTTCATAACAATAAGCACATGGGCCGCCACGCAGCGGCTGTAGTTTCGCTTCACAGGCTGGACGGAACAGCATTCTGGTTTAGCCGCGTGCAATGATGTTCATAACGATAAGCCCATGGGCCGCCACGCAGCGGCTGTAGTTCGCTTCACAGGCTGGACGGAACAGCATTCTGGTTTAGCCGCGAGCAATGATGTTCATAACGATAAGCCCATGGGCCGCCACGCAGCGGCTGTAGTTTCGCTTCACAGGCTGGACGGAACAGCATTCTGGTTTAGCCGCGAGCAATGATGTTCATAACAATAAGCCCATGGGCCGCCACGCAGCGGCTGTAGTTTCGCTTCACAGGCTGGACGGAACAGCATTCTGGTTTAGCCGCGTGCAATGACGTTCATAACAATTAGCACATGGGCCGCCACGCAGCGGCTGTAGTTTCGCTTAACAGGCTGGAGGGAACAGCATTCTTTTTTAGACGCGAGCAATGATGTTCATAACAATAAGCACATGGGCCGCCACGCAGCGGCTGTAGTTCGCTTCACAGGCTGGACGGAACAGCATTCTGGTTTAGCCGCGAGCAATGATGTTCATAACGATAAGCCCATGGGCCGCCACGCAGCGGCTGTAGTTTCACTTCACAGGCTGGACGGAACAGCATTCTGGTTTAGCCGCGAGCAATGATGTTCATAACGATAAGCCCATGGGCCGCCACGCAGCGGCTGTAGTTTCGCTTCACAGGCTGGACGGAACAGCATTCTGGTTTAGCCGCGAGCAATGATGTTCATAACAATAAGCCCATGGGCCGCCACGCAGCGGCTGTAGTTTCGCTTCACAGGCTGGACGGAACAGCATTCTGGTTTAGCCGCGTGCAATGATGTTCATAACAATAAGCACATGGGCCGCCACGCAGCGGCTGTAGTTTCGCTTCATAGGCTGGACGGAACAGCATTCTGGTTTAGCCGCGTGCAATGATGTTCATAACGATAAGCCCATGGGCCGCCACGCAGCGGCTGTAGTTCGCTTCACAGGCTGGACGGAACAGCATTCTGGTTTAGCCGCGAGCAATGATGTTCATAACGATAAGCCCATGGGCCGCCACGCAGCGGCTGTAGTTTCGCTTCACAGGCTGGACGGAACAGCATTCTGGTTTAGCCGCGAGCAATGATGTTCTTAACAATAAGCCCATGGGCCGCCACGCAGCGGCTGTAGTTTCGCTTCACAGGCTGGACGGAACAGCATTCTGGCTTAGCCGAGTGCAATGATGTTCATAACAATAAGCACATGGGCCGCCACGCAGCGGCTGTAGTTTCGCTTCACAGGCTGGACGGAACAGCATTCTGGTTTAGCGTACAGCCATGATGTTCATAACGATAAGCCCATGGGCCGCCACGCAGCGGCTGTAGTTTCGCTTCACAGGCTGGACGGAACAGCATTCTGGTTTAGCCGCGAGCAATGATGTTCATAACAATAAGCCCATGGGCCGCCACGCAGCGGCTGTAGTTTCGCTTCACAGGCTGGACGGAACAGCATTCTGGTTTAGCCGCGTGCAATGATGTTATAACAATAAGCACATGGGCCGCCACGCAGCGGCTGTAGTTTCGCTTCATAGGCTGGACGGAACAGCATTCTGGTTTAGCCGCGTGCAATGATGTTCATAACGATAAGCACATGGGTGCTACGCAGCGGCTGTAGTTCGCTTCACAGGCTGGACGGAACAGCATTCTGGTTTAGCCGCGAGCAATGATGTTCATAACAATAAGCACATGGGCCGCCACGCAGCGGCTGTAGTTCGCTTCACAGGCTGGACGGAACAGCATTCTGGTTTAGCCGCGAGCAATGATGTTCATAACGATAAGCCCATGGGCCGCCACGCAGCGGCTGTAGTTTCGCTTCACAGGCTGGACGGAACAGCATTCTGGTTTAGCCGCGAGCAATGATGTTCATAACAATAAGCCCATGGGCCGCCACGCAGCGGCTGTAGTTTCGCTTCACAGGCTGGACGGAACAGCATTCTGGTTTAGCCGCGAGCAATGATGTTCATAACGATAAGCCCATGGGCCGCCACGCAGCGGCTGTAGTTTCGCTTCACAGCTGGACGGAACAGCATTCTGGTTTAGCCGCGAGCAATGATGTTCATAACAATAAGCCCATGGGCCGCTACGCAGCGGCTGTAGTTTCGCTTCACAGGCTGGACGGAACGGCATTCTGGTTTAGACGCGAGCAATGATGTTCATAACAATAAGCACATGGGTGCTACGCAGCGGCTGTAGTTCGCTTCATAGGCTGGACGGAACAGCATTCTGGTTTAGCCGCGAGCAATGATGTTCATAACAATAAGCCCATGGGCCGCCACGCAGCGGCTGTAGTTTCGCTTCACAGGCTGGACGGAACAACATTCTGGTTTAGCCGCGAGCAATGATGTTCATAACAATAAGCCCATGGGCCGCCACGCAGCGGCTGTAGTTCGCTTCACAGGCTGGACGGAACAGCATTCTGGTTTAGCCGCGAGCAATGATGTTCATAACAATAATCCCATGGGCCGCCACGCAGCGGCTGTAGTTTCGCTTCACAGGCTGGACGGAACAGCATTCTGGTTTTTCCGCGAGCAATGATGTTCATAACAATAAGCACATGGGCCGCCACGCAGCGGCTGTAGTTTGCCTCACAGGCTGGACGGAAGAGCATTCTGGTTTAGACGCGAGCAATGATTTCCATAACAATAGGCACATGGGCCGCCACGCAGCGGCTGTAGTTCGCTTCACAGGCTGGACGGAACAGCAATCTGGTTTAGCCGCGAGCAATGATGTTCATAACAATAAGCCCATGGGCAGCCACGCAGCGGCTGTAGTTCGCTTCACAGGCTGGACGGAACAGCATTCTGGTTTAGCCGCGAGCAATGATGTTCATAACGATAAGCCCAGGGGCCGCCACGCAGCGGCTGTAGTTTCACTTCACAGGCTGGACGGAACAGCATTCTGGTTTAGCCGCGAGCAATGATGTTCATAACGATAAGCCCATGGGCCGCCACGCAGCGGCTGTAGTTCGCTTCACAGGCTGGACGGAACAGCATTCTGGTTTAGCCGCGAGCAATGATGTTCATAACGATAAGCCCATGGGCCGCCACGCAGCGGCTGTAGTTTCGCTTCACAGGCTGGACGGAACAGCATTCTGGTTTAGCCGCGAGCAATGATGTTCATAACAATAAGCCCATGGGCCGCCACGCAGCGGCTGTAGTTTCGCTTCACAGGCTGGACGGAACAGCATTCTGGTTTAGCCGAGTGCAATGATGTTCATAACAATAAGCACATGGGCCGCCACGCAGCGGCTGTAGTTTCGCTTCACAGGCTGGACGGAACAGCATTCTGGTTTAGCCGCGAGCAATGATGTTCATAACAATAAGCCCATGGGCCGCCACGCAGCGGCTGTAGTTTCGCTTCACAGGCTGGACGGAACAGCATTCTGGTTTAGCCGCGAGCAATGATGTTCATAACGATAAGCCCATGGGCCGCCACGCAGCGGCTGTAGTTTCGCTTCACAGCTGGACGGAACAGCATTCTGGTTTAGCCGCGAGCAATGATGTTCATAACAATAAGCCCATGGGCCGCTACGCAGCGGCTGTAGTTTCGCTTCACAGGCTGGACGGAACAGCATTCTGGTTTAGACGCGAGCAATGATGTTCATAACAATAAGCACATGGGTGCTACGCAGCGGCTGTAGTTCGCTTCATAGGCTGGACGGAACAGCATTCTGGTTTAGCCGCGAGCAATGATGTTCATAACAATAAGCCCATGGGCCGCCACGCAGCGGCTGTAGTTTCGCTTCACAGGCTGGACGGAACAACATTCTGGTTTAGCCGCGAGCAATGATGTTCATAACAATAAGCCAATGGGCCGCCACGCAGCGGCTGTAGTTTGCTTCACAGGCTGGACGGAACAGCATTCTGGTTTAGCCGCGAGCAATGATGTTCATAACAATAATCCCATGGGCCGCCACGCAGCGGCTGTAGTTTCGCTTCACAGGCTGGACGGAACAGCATTCTGGTTTTTCCGCGAGCAATGATGTTCATAACAATAAGCACATGGGCCGCCACGCAGCGGCTGTAGTTTGCCTCACAGGCTGGACGGAAGAGCATTCTGGTTTAGACGCGAGCAATGATTTCCATAACAATAGGCACATGGGCCGCCACGCAGCGGCTGTAGTTCGCTTCACAGGCTGGACGGAACAGCATTCTGGTTTAGCCGCGAGCAATGATGTTCATAACAATAAGCCCATGGGCAGCCACGCAGCGGCTGTAGTTCGCTTCACAGGCTGGACGGAACAGCATTCTGGTTTAGCCGCGAGCAATGATGTTCATAACGATAAGCCCAGGGGCCGCCACGCAGCGGCTGTAGTTTCACTTCACAGGCTGGACGGAACAGCATTCTGGTTTAGCCGCGAGCAATGATGTTCATAACGATAAGCCCATGGGCCGCCACGCAGCGGCTGTAGTTCGCTTCACAGGCTGGACGGAACAGCATTCTGGTTTAGCCGCGAGCAATGATGTTCATAACGATAAGCCCATGGGCCGCCACGCAGCGGCTGTAGTTTCGCTTCACAGGCTGGACGGAACAGCATTCTGGTTTAGCCGCGAGCAATGATGTTCATAACAATAAGCCCATGGGCCGCCACGCAGCGGCTGTAGTTTCGCTTCACAGGCTGGACGGAACAGCATTCTGGTTTAGCCGAGTGCAATGATGTTCATAACAATAAGCACATGGGCCGCCACGCAGCGGCTGTAGTTTCGCTTCACAGGCTGGACGGAACAGCATTCTGGTTTAGCCGCGTGCAATGATGTTCATAACGATAAGCCCATGGGCCGCCACGCAGCGGCTGTAGTTCGCTTCACAGGCTGGACGGAACAGCATTCTGGTTTAGCCGCGAGCAATGATGTTCATAACGATAAGCCCATGGGCCGCCACGCAGCGGCTGTAGTTTCGCTTCACAGGCTGGACGGAACAGCATTCTGGTTTAGCCGCGAGCAATGATGTTCATAACAATAAGCCCATGGGCCGCCACGCAGCGGCTGTAGTTTCGCTTCACAGGCTGGACGGAACAGCATTCTGGTTTAGCCGCGTGCAATGACGTTCATAACAATTAGCACATGGGCCGCCACGCAGCGGCTGTAGTTTCGCTTAACAGGCTGGAGGGAACAGCATTCTTTTTTAGACGCGAGCAATGATGTTCATAACAATAAGCACATGGGCCGCCACGCAGCGGCTGTAGTTCGCTTCACAGGCTGGACGGAACAGCATTCTGGTTTAGCCGCGAGCAATGATGTTCATAACGATAAGCCCATGGGCCGCCACGCAGCGGCTGTAGTTTCACTTCACAGGCTGGACGGAACAGCATTCTGGTTTAGCCGCGAGCAATGATGTTCATAACGATAAGCCCATGGGCCGCCACGCAGCGGCTGTAGTTTCGCTTCACAGGCTGGACGGAACAGCATTCTGGTTTAGCCGCGAGCAATGATGTTCATAACAATAAGCCCATGGGCCGCCACGCAGCGGCTGTAGTTTCGCTTCACAGGCTGGACGGAACAGCATTCTGGTTTAGCCGCGTGCAATGATGTTCATAACAATAAGCACATGGGCCGCCACGCAGCGGCTGTAGTTTCGCTTCATAGGCTGGACGGAACAGCATTCTGGTTTAGCCGCGTGCAATGATGTTCATAACGATAAGCCCATGGGCCGCCACGCAGCGGCTGTAGTTCGCTTCACAGGCTGGACGGAACAGCATTCTGGTTTAGCCGCGAGCAATGATGTTCATAACGATAAGCCCATGGGCCGCCACGCAGCGGCTGTAGTTTCACTTCACAGGCTGGACGGAACAGCATTCTGGTTTAGCCGCGAGCAATGATGTTCATAACGATAAGCCCATGGGCCGCCACGCAGCGGCTGTAGTTCGCTTCACAGGCTGGACGGAACAGCATTCTGGTTTAGCGTAGAGCTATGATGTTCATAACGATAAGCCCATGGGCCGCCACGCAGCGGCTGTTTTTCGCTTCACAGGCTGGACGGAACAGCATTCTGGTTTAGCCGCGAGCAATGATGTTCATAACAATAAGCCCATGGGCCGCCACGCAGCGGCTGTAGTTTCGCTTCACAGGCTGGACGGAACAGCATTCTGGTTTAGCCGCGTGCAATGATGTTCATAACAATAAGCACATGGGCCGCCACGCAGCGGCTGTAGTTTCGCTTCATAGGCTGGACGGAACAGCATTCTGGTTTAGCCGCGTGCAATGATGTTCATAACGATAAGCCCATGGGCCGCCACGCAGCGGCTGTAGTTTCGCTTCACAGGCTGGACGGAACAGCATTCTGGTTTAGCCGCGAGCAATGATGTTCATAACAATAAGCACATGGGCCGCCACGCAGCGGCTGTAGTTCGCTTCACAGGCTGGACGGAACAGCATTCTGGTTTAGCCGCGAGCAATGATGTTCATAACGATAAGCCCATGGGCCGCCACGTAGCGGCTGTAGTTTCGCTTCACAGGCTGGACGGAACAGCATTCTGGTTTAGCCGCGAGCAATGATGTTCATAACAATAAGCCCATGGGCCGCCACGCAGCGGCTGTAGTTTCGCTTCACAGGCTGGACGGAACAGCATTCTGGTTTAGCCGCGAGCAATGATGTTCATAACAATAAGCACATGGGCCGCCACGCAGCGGCTGTAGTTTCGCTTCACAGGCTGGACTGAACAGCATTCTGGTTTAGCCGCGAGCAATGATGTTCATAACAATAAGCACATGGGCCGCCACGCAGCGGCTGTAGTTCGCTTCACAGGCTGGACGGAACAGCATTCTGGTTTAGCCGCGAGCAATGATGTTCATAACGATAACCCCAGGGGCCGCCACGCAGCGGCTGTAGTTTCGCTTCACAGGCTGGACGGAACAGCATTCCGGTTTAGCCGCGAGCAATGATGTTCATAACAATAAGCCCATGGGCCGCCACGCAGCGGCTGTAGTTTCGCTTCACAGGCTGGACGGAACAGCATTCTGGTTTAGCCGCGAGCAATGATGTTCATAACGATAAGCCCATGGGCCGCCACGCAGCGGCTGTAGTTTCGCTTCACAGCTGGACGGAACAGCATTCTGGTTTAGCCGCGAGCAATGATGTTCATAACAATAAGCCCATGGGCCGCTACGCAGCGGCTGTAGTTTCGCTTCACAGGCTGGACGGAACAGCATTCTGATTTAGACGCGAGCAATGATGTTCATAACAATAAGCACATGGGCCGCCACGCAGCGGCTGTAGTTCGCTTCACAGGCTGGACGGAACAGCATTCTGGTTTAGCCGCGAGCAATGATGTTCATAACGATAAGCCCATGGGCCGCCACGCAGCGGCTGTAGTTTCACTTCACAGGCTGGACGGAACAGCATTCTGGTTTAGCCGCGAGCAATGATGTTCATAACGATAAGCCCATGGGCCGCCACGCAGCGGCTGTAGTTCGCTTCACAGGCTGGACGGAACAGCATTCTGGTTTAGCCGCGAGCAATGATGTTCATAACGATAAGCCCATGGGCCGCCACGCAGCGGCTGTAGTTTCGCTTCACAGGCTGGACGGAACAGCATTCTGGTTTAGCCGCGAGCAATGATGTTCATAACAATAAGCCCACGGGCCGCCACGCAGCGGCTGTAGTTTCGCTTCACAGGCTGGACGGAACAGCATTCTGGTTTAGCCGAGTGCAATGATGTTCATAACAATAAGCACATGGGCCGCCACGCAGCGGCTGTAGTTTCGCTTCACAGGCTGGACGGAACAGCATTCTGGTTTAGCCGCGTGCAATGATGTTCATAACGATAAGCCCATGGGCCGCCACGCAGCGGCTGTAGTTCGCTTCACAGGCTGGACGGAACAGCATTCTGGTTTAGCCGCGAGCAATGATGTTCATAACGATAAGCCCATGGGCCGCCACGCAGCGGCTGTAGTTTCGCTTCACAGGCTGGACGGAACAGTATTCTGGTTTAGCCGCGAGCAATGATGTTCATAACAATAAGCCCATGGGCCGCCACGCAGCGGCTGTAGTTTCGCTTCACAGGCTGGACGGAACAGCATTCTGGTTTAGCCACGTGCAATGATGTTCATAACAATAAGCACATGGGCCGCCACGCAGCGGCTGTAGTTTCGCTTAACAGGCTGGAGGGAACAGCATTCTGGTTTAGACGCGAGCAATGATGTTCATAACAATAAGCACATGGGCCGCCACGCAGCGGCTGTAGTTCGCTTCACAGGCTGGACGGAACAGCATTCTGGTTTAGCCGCGAGCAATGATGTTCATAACGATAAGCCCATGGGCCGCCACGCAGCGGCTGTAGTTTCACTTCACAGGCTGGACGGAACAGCATTCTGGTTTAGCCGCGAGCAATGATGTTCATAACAATAAGCCCATGGGCCGCCACGCAGCGGCTGTAGTTTTGCTTCACAGGCTGGACGGAACAGCATTCTGGTTTAGCCGCGAGCAATGATGTTCATAACGATAAGCACATGGGTGCTACGCAGCGGCTGTAGTTCGCTTCACAGGCTGGACGGAACAGCATTCTGGTTTATCCGCGAGCAATGATGTTCATAACAATAAGCCCACGGGCCGCCACGCAGCGGCTGTAGTTCGCTTCACAGGCTGTACGAAACAGCATCCTGGTTTATCTTCGAGCAATGATGTTCATAACAATAAGCGCATTGGCCGCCACGCAGCGGCTGTAGTTCGCTTCACAGGCTGTACGAAACAGCATTCTGGTTTTTCCGCGAGCAATGATGTTCATAACAATAAGCACATGAGCCGCCACGCAGCGGCTGTAGTTCGCTTCACAGGCTGGACGGAACAGCATTCTGGTTTAGCAGCGAGCAATGATGTTCATAACAATACCCGCATGGGCCGCCACGCAGCGGCTGTAGTTTGCTTCGCAGGCTGGACGAAACAGCATTTTGGTTTAGCCGCGAGCAATGATGTTCATATCAATAAGCGCATTGTCCACCACGCAGCAGCTGTAGTTTGCCTCACAGGCTGGACGGAAGAGCATTCTGGTTTAGCCGCGAGCAATGATGTCCATAACAATAAGCACATGGGCCGCCACGCAGCGGCTGTAGTTCGCTTCACAGGCTGGACGGAACAGCATTCTGGTTTAGCCGCGAGCAATGATGTTCATAACAATAAGCCCATGGGCCGTCACGTAGCAGATGTAGTTTCGCTTCACAGGCTGGACGGAACAGCATTCTGGTCTAGCCGCGAGCAATGACGTTCATAACGATAAGCACATGGGTGCTACGCAGCGGCTGTAGTTCGTTTCACAGGCTGGACGGAACAGCATTCTGGTTTAGCCGCGAGCAATGATGTTCATAACAATAAGCACATGGGCCGCCACGCAGCGGCTGTAGTTTCGCTTCACAGGCTGGACGGAACAGCATTCTGGTTTAGCCGCGAGCAATGATGTTCATAACAATAAGCCCATGGGCCGCCACGCAGCGGCTGTAGTTTCGCTTCACAGGCTGGACGGAACAGCATTCTGGTTTAGCCGCGAGCAATGATGTTCATAACGATAAGCCCATGGGCCGCCACGCAGCGGCTGTAGTTTCGCTTCACAGGCTGGACGGAACAGCATTCTGGTTTAGCCGCGAGCAATGATGTTCATAACAATAAGCCCATGGGTCGCCACGCAGCGGCTGTAGTTTCGCTTCACAGGCTGGACGGAACAGCATTCTGGTTTAGCCGAGTGCAATGATGTTCATAACAATAAGCCCATGGGCCGTCACGTAGCAGATGTAGTTTCGGTTCACAGGCTGGACGGAACAGCATTCTGGTTTAGCCGCGAGCAATGATGTTCATAACAATAAGCACATGGGCCGCCACGCAGCGGCTGTAGTTCGCTTCACAGGCTGGACGGAACAGCATTCTGGTTTAGCCGCGAGCAATGATGTTCATAACGATAAGCCCATGGGCCGCCACGCAGCGGCTGTAGTTTCGCTTCACAGGCTGGACGGAACAGCATTCTGGTTTAGCCGCGAGCAATGATGTTCATAACAATAAGCCCATGGGCCGCCACGCAGCGGCTGTAGTTTCGCTTCACAGGCTGGACGGAACAGCATTCTGGTTTAGCCGCGAGCAATGATGTTCATAACGATAAGCCCATGGGCCGCCACGCAGCGGCTGTAGTTTCGCTTCACAGCTGGACGGAACAGCATTCTGGTTTAGCCGCGAGCAATGATGTTCATAACAATAAGCCCATGGGCCGCTACGCAGCGGCTGTAGTTTCGCTTCACAGGCTGGACGGAACAGCATTCTGGTTTAGACGCGAGCAATGATGTTCATAACGATAAGCCCATGGGTGCTACGCAGCGGCTGTAGTTCGTTTCACAGGCTGGACGGAACAGCATTCTGGTTTAGCCACGAGCAATGATGTTCATAAAAATAAGCACATGGGTGCTACGCAGCGGCATTAGTTCGCTTCACAGGCTGGACGGAACAGCATTCTGGTTTAGCCGCGAGCAATGATGTTCATAACAATAAGCCCATGGGCCGCCACGCAGCGGCTGCAGTTTCGCTTCACAGGCTGGACGGAACAGCATTCTGGTTTAGCCACGAGCAATGATGTTCATAACAATAAGCACATGGGTGCTACGCAGCAGCTGTAGTTCGCTTCACAGGCTGGACGGAACAGCATTCTGGTTTAGCCGCGAGCAATGATGTTCATAACAATAAGCACATGGGCCGCCACGCAGCGGCTGTAGTTCGCTTCACAGGCTGGACGGAACAGCATTCTGGTTTAGCCGCGAGCAATGATGTTCATAAAAATAAGCCCATGGGCCGTCACGCAGCAGCTGCAGTTTCGCTTCACAGGGTGGACGGAACAGCATTCTGGTTTAGCCGCGAGCAATGATGTTCATAACAATAAGCACATGGGCCGCCACGCAGCGGTTGTAGTTTCGCTTCACAGGCTGGACGGAACAGCATTCTGGTTTAGCCGCGAGCAATGATGTTCATAACAATAAGCACATGGGCCGCCACGCAGCGGCTGTAGTTCGCTTCACAGGCTGGACGGAACAGCATTCTGGTTTAGCCGTGAGCAATGATGTTCATAACGATAAGCCCATGGGCCGCCACGCAGCGGCTGTAGTTTCACTTCACAGGCTGGACGGAACAGCATTCTGGTTTAGCCGCGAGCAATGATGTTCATAACGATAAGCCCATGGGCCGCCACGCAGCGGCTGTAGTTCGCTTCACAGGCTGGACGGAACAGCATTCTGGTTTAGCCGCGAGCAATGATGTTCATAACGATAAGCCCATGGGCCGCCACGCAGCGGCTGTAGTTTCGCTTCACAGGCTGGACGGAACAGCATTCTGGTTTAGCCGCGAGCAATGATGTTCATAACAATAAGCACATGGGCCGCCACGCAGCGGCTGTAGTTCGCTTCACAGGCTGGACGGAACAGCATTCTGGTTTAGCCGCGAGCAATGATGTTCATAACGATAAGCCCATGGGCCGCCACGCAGCGGCTGTAGTTTCGCTTCACAGGCTGGAAGGAACAGCATTCTGGTTTAGCCGCGAGCAATGATGTTCATAACAATAAGCCCATGGACCGCCACGCAGCGGCTGTAGTTTCGCTTCACAGGCTGGACGGAACAGCATTCTGGTTTAGCCGCGAGCAATGATGTTCATAACAATAAGCACATGGGCCGCCACGCAGCGGCTGTAGTTTCGCTTCACAGGCTGGACGGAACAGCATTCTGGTTTAGCCGCGAGCAATGATGTTCATAACAATAAGCACATGGGCCGCCACGCAGCGGCTGTAGTTCACTTCACAGGCTGGACGGAACAGCATTCTGGTTTAGCCGCGAGCAATGATGTTCATAACGATAAGCCCATGGGCCGCCACGCAGCGGCTGTAGTTTCGCTTCACAGGCTGGACGGAACAGCATTCTGGTTTAGCCGCGAGCAATGATGTTCATAACAATAAGCCCATGGGCCGCCACGCAGCGGCTGTAGTTTCGCTTCACAGGCTGGACGGAACAGCATTCTGGTTTAGCCGCGAGCAATGATGTTCATAACGATAAGCCCATGGGCCGCCACGCAGCGGCTGTAGTTTCGCTTCACAGCTGGACGGAACAGCATTCTGGTTTAGCCGCGAGCAATGATGTTCATAACAATAAGCCCATGGGCCGCTACGCAGCGGCTGTAGTTTCGCTTCACAGGCTGGACGGAACAGCATTCTGGTTTAGACGCGAGCAATGATGTTCATAACAATAAGCACATGGGTGCTACGCAGCGGCTGTAGTTCGCATCATAGGCTGGACGGAACAGCATTCTGGTTTAGCCGCGAGCAATGATGTTCATAACAATAAGCCCATGGGCCGCCACGCAGCGGCTGTAGTTTCGCTTCACAGGCTGGACGGAACAACATTCTGGTTTAGCCGCGAGCAATGATGTTCATAACAATAAGCCCATGGGCCGCCACGCAGCGGCTGTAGTTCGCTTCACAGGCTGGACGGAACAGCATTCTGGTTTAGCCGCGAGCAATGATGTTCATAACAATAATCCCATGGGCCGCCACGCAGCGGCTGTAGTTTCGCTTCACAGGCTGGACGGAACAGCATTCTGGTTTAGCCGCGAGCAATGATGTTCATAACAATAAGCCCATGGGCCGTCACGTAGCAGATGTAGTTTCGCTTCACAGGCTGGACGGAACAGCATTCTGGTCTAGCCGCGAGCAATGACGTTCATAACGATAAGCACATGGGTGCTACGCAGCGGCTGTAGTTCGTTTCACAGGCTGGACGGAACAGCATTCTGGTTTAGCCGCGAGCAATGATGTTCATAACAATAAGCACATGGGCCGCCACGCAGCGGCTGTAGTTCGCTTCACAGGCTGGACGGAACAGCATTCTGGTTTAGCCGCGAGCAATGATGTTCATAACGATAAGCCCATGGGCCGCCACGCAGCGGCTGTAGTTTCGCTTCACAGGCTGGACGGAACAGCATTCTGGTTTAGCCGCGAGCAATGATGTTCATAACAATAAGCCCATGGGCCGCCACGCAGCGGCTGTAGTTTCGCTTCACAGGCTGGACGGAACAGCATTCTGGTTTAGCCGCGAGCAATGATGTTCATAACGATAAGCCCATGGGCCGCCACGCAGCGGCTGTAGTTTCGCTTCACAGCTGGACGGAACAGCATTCTGGTTTAGCCGCGAGCAATGATGTTCATAACAATAAGCCCATGGGCCGCTACGCAGCGGCTGTAGTTTCGCTTCACAGGCTGGACGGAACAGCATTCTGGTTTAGACGCGAGCAATGATGTTCATAACAATAAGCACATGGGTGCTACGCAGCGGCTGTAGTTCGCTTCATAGGCTGGACGGAACAGCATTCTGGTTTAGCCGCGAGCAATGATGTTCATAACAATAAGCCCATGGGCCGCCACGCAGCGGCTGTAGTTTCGCTTCACAGGCTGGACGGAACAGCATTCTGGTTTAGCCGCGAGCAATGATGTTCATAACAATAAGCCCATGGGCCGCCACGCAGCGGCTGTAGTTTCGCTTCACAGGCTGGACGGAACAGCATTCTGGTTTAGCCGCGTGCAATGATGTTCATAACAATAAGCACATGGGCCGCCACGCAGCGGCTGTAGTTTCGCTTCATAGGCTGGATGGAAGAGCATTCTGGTTTTGACGCGAGCAATGATGTCCATAACAATAAGCACATGGGCCGCCACGCAGCGGCTGTAGTTTGCCTCACAGGCTGGACGGAAGAGCATTCTGGTTTAGACGCGAGCAATGATTTCCATAACAATAGGCACATGGGCCGCCACGCAGCGGCTGTAGTTCGCTTCACAGGCTGGACGGAACAGCAATCTGGTTTAGCCGCGAGCAATGATGTTCATAACAATAAGCCCATGGGCAGCCACGCAGCGGCTGTAGTTCGCTTCACAGGCTGGACGGAACAGCATTCTGGTTTAGCCGCGAGCAATGATGTTCATAACGATAAGCCCAGGGGCCGCCACGCAGCGGCTGTAGTTTCACTTCACAGGCTGGACGGAACAGCATTCTGGTTTAGCCGCGAGCAATGATGTTCATAACAATAAGCCCATGGGCCGCCACGCAGCGGCTGTAGTTTCGCTTCACAGGCTGGACGGAACAGCATTCTGGTTTAGCCGCGAGCAATGATGTTCATAACAATAAGCACATGGGCCGCCACGCAGCGGCTGTAGTTTCGCTTCACAGGCTGGACTGAACAGCATTCTGGTTTAGCCGCGAGCAATGATGTTCATAACAATAAGCACATGGGCCGCCACGCAGCGGCTGTAGTTCGCTTCACAGGCTGGACGGAACAGCATTCTGGTTTAGCCGCGAGCAATGATGTTCATAACAATAAGCCCATGGACCGCCACGCAGCGGCTGTAGTTTCGCTTCACAGGCTGGACGGAACAGCATTCTGGTTTAGCCGCGAGCAATGATGTTCATAACAATAAGCACATGGGCCGCCACGCAGCGGCTGTAGTTTCGCTTCACAGGCTGGACGGAACAGCATTCTGGTTTAGCCGCGAGCAATGATGTTCATAACAATAAGCCCATGGGCCGCCACGCAGCGGCTGTAGTTCACTTCACAGGCTGGACGGAACAGCATTCTGGTTTAGCCGCGAGCAATGATGTTCATAACGATAAGCCCATGGGCCGCCACGCAGCGGCTGTAGTTCGCTTCACAGGCTGGACGGAACAGCATTCTGGTTTAGCCGCGAGCAATGATGTTCATAACGATAAGCCCATGGGCCGCCACGCAGCGGCTGTAGTTTCGCTTCACAGGCTGGACGGAACAGCATTCTGGTTTAGCCGCGAGCAATGATGTTCATAACAATAAGCCCATGGGTCGCCACGCAGCGGCTGTAGTTTCGCTTCACAGGCTGGACGGAACAGCATTCTGGTTTAGCCGAGTGCAATGATGTTCATAACAATAAGCACATGGGCCGCCACGCAGCGGCTGTAGTTTCGCTTCACAGGCTGGACGGAACAGCATTCTGGTTTAGCGTAGAGCTATGATGTTCATAACGATAAGCCCATGGGCCGCCACGCAGCGGCTGTAGTTTCGCTTCACAGGCTGGACGGAACAGCATTCTGGTTTAGCCGCGAGCAATGATGTTCATAACAATAAGCCCATGGGCCGCCACGCAGCGGCTGTAGTTTCGCTTCACAGGCTGGACGGAACAGCATTCTGGTTTAGCCGCGTGCAATGATGTTCATAACAATAAGCACATGGGCCGCCACGCAGCGGCTGTAGTTTCGCTTCATAGGCTGGATGGAAGAGCATTCTGGTTTTGACGCGAGCAATGATGTCCATAACAATAAGCACATGGGCCGCCACGCAGCGGCTGTAGTTCGCTTCACAGGCTGGACGAAACAGCATTCTGGTTTAGCCGCGAGCAATGATGTTCATAACAATAAGCCCATGGGCCGTCACGCAGCAGCTGTAGTTTCGCTTCACAGGCTGGACGGAACAGCATTCTGGTCTAGCCGCGAGCAATGACGTTCATAACGATAAGCCCATGGGTGCTACGCAGCGGCTGTAGTTCGTTTCACAGGCTGGACGGAACAGCATTCTGGTTTAGCCACGAGCAATGATGTTCATAACAATAAGCACATGGGTGCTACGCAGCGGCATTAGTTCGCTTCACAGGCTGGACGGAACAGCATTCTGGTTTAGCCGCGAGCAATGATGTTCATAACAATAAGCCCATGGGCCGCCACGCAGCGGCTGCAGTTTCGCTTCACAGGCTGGACGGAACAGCATTCTGGTTTAGCCACGAGCAATGATGTTCATAACAATAAGCACATGGGTGCTACGCAGCAGCTGTAGTTCGCTTCACAGGCTGGACGGAACAGCATTCTGGTTTAGCCGCGAGCAATGATGTTCATAACAATAAGCACATGGGCCGCCACGCAGCGGCTGTAGTTCGCTTCACAGGCTGGACGGAACAGCATTCTGGTTTAGCCGCGAGCAATGATGTTCATAAAAATAAGCCCATGGGCCGTCACGCAGCAGCTGCAGTTTCGCTTCACAGGGTGGACGGAACAGCATTCTGGTTTAGCCGCGAGCAATGATGTTCATAACAATAAGCACATGGGCCGCCACGCAGCGGTTGTAGTTTCGCTTCACAGGCTGGACGGAACAGCATTCTGGTTTAGCCGCGAGCAATGATGTTCATAACAATAAGCACATGGGCCGCCACGCAGCGGCTGTAGTTCGCTTCACAGGCTGGACGGAACAGCATTCTGGTTTAGCCGTGAGCAATGATGTTCATAACGATAAGCCCATGGGCCGCCACGCAGCGGCTGTAGTTTCACTTCACAGGCTGGACGGAACAGCATTCTGGTTTAGCCGCGAGCAATGATGTTCATAACGATAAGCCCATGGGCCGCCACGCAGCGGCTGTAGTTCGCTTCACAGGCTGGACGGAACAGCATTCTGGTTTAGCCGCGAGCAATGATGTTCATAACGATAAGCCCATGGGCCGCCACGCAGCGGCTGTAGTTTCGCTTCACAGGCTGGACGGAACAGCATTCTGGTTTAGCCGCGAGCAATGATGTTCATAACAATAAGCACATGGGCCGCCACGCAGCGGCTGTAGTTCGCTTCACAGGCTGGACGGAACAGCATTCTGGTTTAGCCGCGAGCAATGATGTTCATAACGATAAGCCCATGGGCCGCCACGCAGCGGCTGTAGTTTCGCTTCACAGGCTGGAAGGAACAGCATTCTGGTTTAGCCGCGAGCAATGATGTTCATAACAATAAGCCCATGGACCGCCACGCAGCGGCTGTAGTTTCGCTTCACAGGCTGGACGGAACAGCATTCTGGTTTAGCCGCGAGCAATGATGTTCATAACAATAAGCACATGGGCCGCCACGCAGCGGCTGTAGTTTCGCTTCACAGGCTGGACGGAACAGCATTCTGGTTTAGCCGCGAGCAATGATGTTCATAACAATAAGCACATGGGCCGCCACGCAGCGGCTGTAGTTCACTTCACAGGCTGGACGGAACAGCATTCTGGTTTAGCCGCGAGCAATGATGTTCATAACGATAAGCCCATGGGCCGCCACGCAGCGGCTGTAGTTTCGCTTCACAGGCTGGACGGAACAGCATTCTGGTTTAGCCGCGAGCAATGATGTTCATAACAATAAGCCCATGGGCCGCCACGCAGCGGCTGTAGTTTCGCTTCACAGGCTGGACGGAACAGCATTCTGGTTTAGCCGCGAGCAATGATGTTCATAACGATAAGCCCATGGGCCGCCACGCAGCGGCTGTAGTTTCGCTTCACAGCTGGACGGAACAGCATTCTGGTTTAGCCGCGAGCAATGATGTTCATAACAATAAGCCCATGGGCCGCTACGCAGCGGCTGTAGTTTCGCTTCACAGGCTGGACGGAACAGCATTCTGGTTTAGACGCGAGCAATGATGTTCATAACAATAAGCACATGGGTGCTACGCAGCGGCTGTAGTTCGCTTCATAGGCTGGACGGA
Organism: Amblyomma americanum; assembly: GCF_052857255.1. Classification (NCBI taxonomy): domain Eukaryota; kingdom Metazoa; phylum Arthropoda; class Arachnida; order Ixodida; family Ixodidae; genus Amblyomma; species Amblyomma americanum. The sequence goes on from NC_135500.1 coordinate 100,779,779, forward strand.
ACAGCATTCTGGTTTAGCCGCGAGCAATGATGTTCATAACAATAAGCCCATGGGCCGCCACGCAGCGGCTGTAGTTTCGCTTCACAGGCTGGACGGAACAACATTCTGGTTTAGCCGCGAGCAATGATGTTCATAACAATAAGCCCATGGGCCGCCACGCAGCGGCTGTAGTTCGCTTCACAGGCTGGACGGAACAGCATTCTGGTTTAGCCGCGAGCAATGATGTTCATAACAATAATCCCATGGGCCGCCACGCAGCGGCTGTAGTTTCGCTTCACAGGCTGGACGGAACAGCATTCTGGTTTTTCCGCGAGCAATGATGTTCATAACAATAAGCACATGGGCCGCCACGCAGCGGCTGTAGTTTGCCTCACAGGCTGGACGGAAGAGCATTCTGGTTTAGACGCGAGCAATGATTTCCATAACAATAGGCACATGGGCCGCCACGCAGCGGCTGTAGTTCGCTTCACAGGCTGGACGGAACAGCATTCTGGTTTAGCCGCGAGCAATGATGTTCATAACAATAAGCCCATGGGCAGCCACGCAGCGGCTGTAGTTCGCTTCACAGGCTGGACGGAACAGCATTCTGGTTTAGCCGCGAGCAATGATGTTCATAACGATAAGCCCAGGGGCCGCCACGCAGCGGCTGTAGTTTCACTTCACAGGCTGGACGGAACAGCATTCTGGTTTAGCCGCGAGCAATGATGTTCATAACGATAAGCCCATGGGCCGCCACGCAGCGGCTGTAGTTCGCTTCACAGGCTGGACGGAACAGCATTCTGGTTTAGCCGCGAGCAATGATGTTCATAACGATAAGCCCATGGGCCGCCACGCAGCGGCTGTAGTTTCGCTTCACAGGCTGGACGGAACAGCATTCTGGTTTAGCCGCGAGCAATGATGTTCATAACAATAAGCCCATGGGCCGCCACGCAGCGGCTGTAGTTTCGCTTCACAGGCTGGACGGAACAGCATTCTGGTTTAGCCGAGTGCAATGATGTTCATAACAATAAGCACATGGGCCGCCACGCAGCGGCTGTAGTTTCGCTTCACAGGCTGGACGGAACAGCATTCTGGTTTAGCCGCGTGCAATGATGTTCATAACGATAAGCCCATGGGCCGCCACGCAGCGGCTGTAGTTCGCTTCACAGGCTGGACGGAACAGCATTCTGGTTTAGCCGCGAGCAATGATGTTCATAACGATAAGCCCATGGGCCGCCACGCAGCGGCTGTAGTTTCGCTTCACAGGCTGGACGGAACAGCATTCTGGTTTAGCCGCGAGCAATGATGTTCATAACAATAAGCCCATGGGCCGCCACGCAGCGGCTGTAGTTTCGCTTCACAGGCTGGACGGAACAGCATTCTGGTTTAGCCGCGTGCAATGACGTTCATAACAATTAGCACATGGGCCGCCACGCAGCGGCTGTAGTTTCGCTTAACAGGCTGGAGGGAACAGCATTCTTTTTTAGACGCGAGCAATGATGTTCATAACAATAAGCACATGGGCCGCCACGCAGCGGCTGTAGTTCGCTTCACAGGCTGGACGGAACAGCATTCTGGTTTAGCCGCGAGCAATGATGTTCATAACGATAAGCCCATGGGCCGCCACGCAGCGGCTGTAGTTTCACTTCACAGGCTGGACGGAACAGCATTCTGGTTTAGCCGCGAGCAATGATGTTCATAACGATAAGCCCATGGGCCGCCACGCAGCGGCTGTAGTTTCGCTTCACAGGCTGGACGGAACAGCATTCTGGTTTAGCCGCGAGCAATGATGTTCATAACAATAAGCCCATGGGCCGCCACGCAGCGGCTGTAGTTTCGCTTCACAGGCTGGACGGAACAGCATTCTGGTTTAGCCGCGTGCAATGATGTTCATAACAATAAGCACATGGGCCGCCACGCAGCGGCTGTAGTTTCGCTTCATAGGCTGGACGGAACAGCATTCTGGTTTAGCCGCGTGCAATGATGTTCATAACGATAAGCCCATGGGCCGCCACGCAGCGGCTGTAGTTCGCTTCACAGGCTGGACGGAACAGCATTCTGGTTTAGCCGCGAGCAATGATGTTCATAACGATAAGCCCATGGGCCGCCACGCAGCGGCTGTAGTTTCGCTTCACAGGCTGGACGGAACAGCATTCTGGTTTAGCCGCGAGCAATGATGTTCTTAACAATAAGCCCATGGGCCGCCACGCAGCGGCTGTAGTTTCGCTTCACAGGCTGGACGGAACAGCATTCTGGCTTAGCCGAGTGCAATGATGTTCATAACAATAAGCACATGGGCCGCCACGCAGCGGCTGTAGTTTCGCTTCACAGGCTGGACGGAACAGCATTCTGGTTTAGCGTACAGCCATGATGTTCATAACGATAAGCCCATGGGCCGCCACGCAGCGGCTGTAGTTTCGCTTCACAGGCTGGACGGAACAGCATTCTGGTTTAGCCGCGAGCAATGATGTTCATAACAATAAGCCCATGGGCCGCCACGCAGCGGCTGTAGTTTCGCTTCACAGGCTGGACGGAACAGCATTCTGGTTTAGCCGCGTGCAATGATGTTATAACAATAAGCACATGGGCCGCCACGCAGCGGCTGTAGTTTCGCTTCATAGGCTGGACGGAACAGCATTCTGGTTTAGCCGCGTGCAATGATGTTCATAACGATAAGCCCATGGGCCGCCACGCAGCGGCTGTAGTTCGCTTCACAGGCTGGACGGAACAGCATTCTGGTTTAGCCGCGAGCAATGACGTTCATAACGATAAGCCCATGGGCCGCCACGCAGCGGCTGTAGTTTCGCTTCACAGGCTGGACGGAACAGCATTCTGGTTTAGCCGCGAGCAATGATGTTCATAACAATAAGCCCATGGGCCGCCACGCAGCGGCTGTAGTTTCGCTTCACAGGCTGGACGGAACAGCATTCTGGTTTAGCCGAGTGCAATGATGTTCATAACAATAAGCACATGGGCCGCCACGCAGCGGCTGTAGTTTCGCTTCACAGGCTGGACGGAACAGCATTCTGGTTTAGCCGCGTGCAATGATGTTCATAACGATAAGCCCATGGGCCGCCACGCAGCGGCTGTAGTTCGCTTCACAGGCTTGACGAAACAGCATTTTGGTTTAGCCGCGAGCAATGATGTTCATATCAATAAGCGCATTGTCCACCACGCAGCAGCTGTAGTTTGCCTCACAGGCTGGACGGAAGAGCATCCTGGTTTAGACGCGAGCCATGATGTTCATAACAATAAGCACATGGGCCGCCACGCAGCGGCTGTAGTTCGCTTCCCAGGCTGGACGGAACAGCATTCTGGTTTAGCCGCGAGCAATGATGTTCATATCAATAAGCGCATTGTCCACCACGCAGCAGCAGTAGTTTGCCTCACAGGCTGGATGGAAGAGCATCCTGGTTTAGACGCGAGCAATGATGTTCATAACAATAAGCACATGGGCCGCCACGCAGCGGCTGTAGTTCGCTTCACAGGCTGGACGGAACAGCATTCTGGTTTAGCCGCGAGCAATGATGTTCATATCAATAAGCGCATTGTCCACCACGCAGCAGCAGTAGTTTGCCTCACAGGCTGGATGGAAGAGCATTCTGGTTTTGACGCGAGCAATGATGTCCATAACAATAAGCACATGGGCCGCCACGCAGCGGCTGTAGTTCGCTTCACAGGCTGGACGGAACAGCATTCTGGTTTAGCCGCGAGCAATGATGTTCATAACAATAAGCCCATGGGCCGTCACGCAGCAGCTGTAGTTTCGCTTCACAGGCTGGACGGAACAGCATTCTGGTCTAGCCGCGAGCAATGACGTTCATAACGATAAGCCCATGGGTGCTACGCAGCGGCTGTAGTTCGTTTCACAGGCTGGACGGAACAGCATTCTGGTTTAGCCACGAGCAATGATGTTCATAACAATAAGCACATGGGTGCTACGCAGCGGCATTAGTTCGCTTCACAGGCTGGACGGAACAGCATTCTGGTTTAGCCGCGAGCAATGATGTTCATAACAATAAGCCCATGGGCCGCCACGCAGCGGCTGCAGTTTCGCTTCACAGGCTGGACGGAACAGCATTCTGGTTTAGCCACGAGCAATGATGTTCATAACAATAAGCACATGGGTGCTACGCAGCAGCTGTAGTTCGCTTCACAGGCTGGACGGAACAGCATTCTGGTTTAGCCGCGAGCAATGATGTTCATAACAATAAGCACATGGGCCGCCACGCAGCGGCTGTAGTTCGCTTCACAGGCTGGACGGAACAGCATTCTGGTTTAGCCGCGAGCAATGATGTTCATAAAAATAAGCCCATGGGCCGTCACGCAGCAGCTGCAGTTTCGCTTCACAGGGTGGACGGAACAGCATTCTGGTTTAGCCGCGAGCAATGATGTTCATAACAATAAGCACATGGGCCGCCACGCAGCGGTTGTAGTTTCGCTTCACAGGCTGGACGGAACAGCATTCTGGTTTAGCCGCGAGCAATGATGTTCATAACAATAAGCACATGGGCCGCCACGCAGCGGCTGTAGTTCGCTTCACAGGCTGGACGGAACAGCATTCTGGTTTAGCCGTGAGCAATGATGTTCATAACGATAAGCCCATGGGCCGCCACGCAGCGGCTGTAGTTTCACTTCACAGGCTGGACGGAACAGCATTCTGGTTTAGCCGCGAGCAATGATGTTCATAACGATAAGCCCATGGGCCGCCACGCAGCGGCTGTAGTTCGCTTCACAGGCTGGACGGAACAGCATTCTGGTTTAGCCGCGAGCAATGATGTTCATAACGATAAGCCCATGGGCCGCCACGCAGCGGCTGTAGTTTCGCTTCACAGGCTGGACGGAACAGCATTCTGGTTTAGCCGCGAGCAATGATGTTCATAACAATAAGCACATGGGCCGCCACGCAGCGGCTGTAGTTCGCTTCACAGGCTGGACGGAACAGCATTCTGGTTTAGCCGCGAGCAATGATGTTCATAACGATAAGCCCATGGGCCGCCACGCAGCGGCTGTAGTTTCGCTTCACAGGCTGGAAGGAACAGCATTCTGGTTTAGCCGCGAGCAATGATGTTCATAACAATAAGCCCATGGACCGCCACGCAGCGGCTGTAGTTCGTTTCACAGGCTGGACGGAACAGCATTCTGGTTTAGCCACGAGCAATGATGTTCATAACAATAAGCCCACGGGCCGCCACGCAGCGGCTGTAGTTCGCTTCACAGGCTGTACGAAACAGCATCCTGGTTTATCTTCGAGCAATGATGTTCATAACAATAAGCGCATTGGCCGCCACGCAGCGGCTGTAGTTCGCTTCACAGGCTGTACGAAACAGCATTCTGGTTTTTCCGCGAGCAATGATGTTCATAACAATAAGCCCATGGGCCGCCACGCTGCGGCTGTAGTTTCGCTTCACAGGCTGGACGGAACAGCATTCTGGTTTAGCCGCGAGCAATGATGTTCATAACAATAAGCCCATGGGCCGCCACGCTGCGGCTGTAGTTTCGCTTCACATTCTGGACGGAACAGCATTCTGCTTTATGCGTGAGCAATGATGTTGATAACAATAAGCGCATTGGCCACCACGCAGCTGCTGTAGTTCGCCTCACAGGCTGGACGGAAGAGCATTCTTGTTTAGACGCGAGCAATGATGTTCATAACAATAAGCCCACGGGCCGCCACGCAGCGGCTGTAGTTCGCTTCACAGGCTGTACGAAACAGCATCCTGGTTTATCTTCGAGCAATGATGTTCATAACAATAAGCGCATTGGCCGCCACGCAGCGGCTGTAGTTCGCTTCACAGGCTGTACGAAACAGCATTCTGGTTTTTCCGCGAGCAATGATGTTCATAACAATAAGCCCATGGGCCGCCACGCTGCGGCTGTAGTTTCGCTTCACAGGCTGGACGGAACAGCATTCTGGTTTAGCCGCGAGCAATGATGTTCATAACAATAAGCCCATGGGCCGCCACGCTGCGGCTGTAGTTTCGCTTCACATTCTGGACGGAACAGCATTCTGCTTTATGCGTGAGCAATGATGTTGATAACAATAAGCGCATTGGCCACCACGCAGCTGCTGTAGTTCGCCTCACAGGCTGGACGGAAATAGCATTCTTGTTTAGACGCGAGCAATGATGTCTATAACAATAAGCACATGGGCCGCCACGCAGCGGCTGTAGTTCGCCTCACAGGCTGGACGGAAGAGCATTCTGGTTTAGACGCGAGCAATGATGTCCATAACAATAAGCACATGGGCCGCCACGCAGCGGCTTTAGTTCGCTTTACAGGCTTGACGAAACAGCATTTTGGTTTAGCCGCGAGCAATGATGTTCATATCAATAAGCGCATTGTGCACCACGCAGCAGCTGTAGTTTGCCTCACAGGCTGGACGGAAGAGCATTCTGGTTTAGACGCGAGCAATGATGTTCATAACAATAAGCCCATGGGCCGCCACGCAGCGGCTGTAGTTCGCTTCACAGGCTTGACGAAACAGCATTTTGGTTTAGCCGCGAGCAATGATGTTCATATCAATAAGCGCATTGTCCACCACGCAGCAGCTGTAGTTTGCCTCACAGGCTGGACGGAAGAGCATCCTGGTTTAGACGCGAGCCATGATGTTCATAACAATAAGCACATGGGCCGCCACGCAGCGGCTGTAGTTCGCTTCACAGGCTGGACGGAACAGCATTCTGGTTTAGCCGCGAGCAATGATGTTCATATCAATAAGCGCATTGTCCACCACGCAGCAGCAGTAGTTTGCCTCACAGGCTGGATGGAAGAGCATTCTGGTTTTGACGCGAGCAATGATGTTCATAACAATAAGCACATGGGCCCCCACGCAGCGGTTGTAGTTTCGCTTCACAGGCTGGACGGAACAGCATTCTGGTTTAGCCGCGAGCAATGATGTTCATAACAATAAGCACATGGGCCGCCACGCAGCGGCTGTAGTTCGCTTCACAGGCTGGACGGAACAGCATTCTGGTTTAGCCGTGAGCAATGATGTTCATAACGATAAGCCCATGGGCCGCCACGCAGCGGCTGTAGTTTCACTTCACAGGCTGGACGGAACAGCATTCTGGTTTAGCCGCGAGCAATGATGTTCATAACGATAAGCCCATGGGCCGCCACGCAGCGGCTGTAGTTCGCTTCACAGGCTGGACGGAACAGCATTCTGGTTTAGCCGCGAGCAATGATGTTCATAACGATAAGCCCATGGGCCGCCACGCAGCGGCTGTAGTTTCGCTTCACAGGCTGGACGGAACAGCATTCTGGTGTAGCCGCGAGCAATGATGTTCATAACAATAAGCACATGGGCCGCCACGCAGCGGCTGTAGTTCGCTTCACAGGCTGGACGGAACAGCATTCTGGTTTAGCCGCGAGCAATGATGTTCATAACAATAAGCCCATGGGCCGCCACGCAACGGCTGTAGTTTCGCTTCACAGGCTGGAAGGAACAGCATTCTGGTTTAGCCGCGAGCAATGATGTTCATAACAATAAGCCCATGGACCGCCACGCAGCGGCTGTAGTTTCGCTTCACAGGCTGGACGGAACAGCATTCTGGTTTAGCCGCGAGCAATGATGTTCATAACAATAAGCACATGGGCCGCCACGCAGCGGCTGTAGTTTCGCTTCACAGGCTGGACGGAACAGCATTCTGGTTTAGCCGCGAGCAATGATGTTCATAACAATAAGCACATGGGCCGCCACGCAGCGGCTGTAGTTCGCTTCACAGGCTGGACGGAACAGCATTCTGGTTTAGCCGCGAGCAATGATGTTCATAACGATAAGCCCATTGGCCGCCACGCAGCGGCTGTAGTTTCGCTTCACAGGCTGGACGGAACAGCATTCTGGTTTAGCCGCGAGCAATGATGTTCATAACAATAAGCCAATGGGCCGCCACGCAGCGGCTGTAGTTTCGCTTCACAGGCTGGACGGAACAGCATTCTGGTTTAGCCGCGAGCAATGATGTTCATAACGATAAGCCCATGGGCCGCCACGCAGCGGCTGTAGTTTCGCTTCACAGCTGGACGGAACAGCATTCTGGTTTAGCCGCGAGCAATGATGTTCATAACAATAAGCCCATGGGCCGCTACGCAGCGGCTGTAGTTTCGCTTCACAGGCTGGACGGAACAGCATTCTGGTTTAGACGCGAGCAATGATGTTCATAACAATAAGCACATGGGTGCTACGCAGCGGCTGTAGTTCGCTTCACATGCTGGACGGAACAGCATTCTGGTTTAGCCGGGAGCAATGATGTTCATAACGATAAGCACATGGGTGCTACGCAGCGGCTGTAGTTCGCTTCATAGGCTGGACGGAACAGCATTCTGGTTTAGCCGCGAGCAATGATGTTCATAACAATAAGCCCATGGGCCGCCACGCTGCGGCTGTAGTTTCGCTTCACATTCTGGACGGAACAGCATTCTGCTTTATGCGTGAGCAATGATGTTGATAACAATAAGCGCATTGGCCACCACGCAGCTGCTGTAGTTCGCCTCACAGGCTGGACGGAAGAGCATTCTTGTTTAGACGCGAGCAATGATGTCTATAACAATAAGCACATGGGCCGCCACGCAGCGGCTGTAGTTCGCTTCACAGGCTGGACGGAACAGCATTCTGGTTTAGCCGCGAGCAATGATGTTCATATCGATAAGAGCAGTGGCCACCACGCAGCTGCTGTAGTTCGCCTCACAGGCTGGACGGAAGAGCATTCTGGTTTAGACGCGAGCAATGATGTCCATAACAATAAGCACGTGGGCCGCCACGCAGCGGCTTTAGTTCGCTTCACAGGCTTGACGAAACAGCATTTTGGTTTAGCCGCGAGCAATGATGTTCATATCAATAAGCGCATTGTGCACCACGCAGCAGCTGTAGTTTGCCTCACAGGCTGGACGGAAGAGCATTCTGGTTTAGACGCGAGCAATGATGTTCATAACAATAAGCCCATGGGCCGCCACGCAGCGGCTGTAGTTCGCTTCACAGGCTTGACGAAACAGCATTTTGGTTTAGCCGCGAGCAATGATGTTCATATCAATAAGCGCATTGTCCACCACGCAGCAGCTGTAGTTTGCCTCACAGGCTGGACGGAAGAGCATCCTGGTTTAGACGCGAGCAATGATGTTCATAACAATAAGCACATGGGCCGCCACGCAGCGGCTGTAGTTCGCTTCACAGGCTGGACGGAACAGCATTCTGGTTTAGCCGCGAGCAATGATGTTCATATCAATAAGCGCATTGGCCGCCACGCAGCGGCTGTAGTTCGCTTCACAGGCTGTACGAAACAGCATTCTGGTTTTTCCGTGAGCAATGATGTTCATAACAATAAGCCCATGGGCCGCCACGCTGCGGCTGTAGTTTCGCTTCACAGGCTGGACGGAACAGCATTCTGGTTTAGCCGCGAGCAATGATGTTCATAACAATAAGCCCATGGGCCGCCACGCTGCGGCTGTAGTTTCGCTTCACATTCTGGACGGAACAGCATTCTGCTTTATGCGTGAGCAATGATGTTGATAACAATAAGCGCATTGGCCACCACGCAGCTGCTGTAGTTCGCCTCACAGGCTGGACGGAAATAGCATTCTTGTTTAGACGCGAGCAATGATGTCTATAACAATAAGCACATGGGCCGCCACGCAGCGGCTGTAGTTCGCCTCACAGGCTGGACGGAAGAGCATTCTGGTTTAGACGCGAGCAATGATGTCCATAACAATAAGCACATGGGCCGCCACGCAGCGGCTTTAGTTCGCTTTACAGGCTTGACGAAACAGCATTTTGGTTTAGCCGCGAGCAATGATGTTCATATCAATAAGCGCATTGTGCACCACGCAGCAGCTGTAGTTTGCCTCACAGGCTGGACGGAAGAGCATTCTGGTTTAGACGCGAGCAATGATGTTCATAACAATAAGCCCATGGGCCGCCACGCAGCGGCTGTAGTTCGCTTCACAGGCTTGACGAAACAGCATTTTGGTTTAGCCGCGAGCAATGATGTTCATATCAATAAGCGCATTGTCCACCACGCAGCAGCTGTAGTTTGCCTCACAGGCTGGACGGAAGAGCATCCTGGTTTAGACGCGAGCCATGATGTTCATAACAATAAGCACATGGGCCGCCACGCAGCGGCTGTAGTTCGCTTCACAGGCTGGACGGAACAGCATTCTGGTTTAGCCGCGAGCAATGATGTTCATATCAATAAGCGCATTGTCCACCACGCAGCAGCAGTAGTTTGCCTCACAGGCTGGATGGAAGAGCATTCTGGTTTTGACGCGAGCAATGATGTTCATAACAATAAGCACATGGGCCCCCACGCAGCGGTTGTAGTTTCGCTTCACAGGCTGGACGGAACAGCATTCTGGTTTAGCCGCGAGCAATGATGTTCATAACAATAAGCACATGGGCCGCCACGCAGCGGCTGTAGTTCGCTTCACAGGCTGGACGGAACAGCATTCTGGTTTAGCCGTGAGCAATGATGTTCATAACGATAAGCCCATGGGCCGCCACGCAGCGGCTGTAGTTTCACTTCACAGGCTGGACGGAACAGCATTCTGGTTTAGCCGCGAGCAATGATGTTCATAACGATAAGCCCATGGGCCGCCACGCAGCGGCTGTAGTTCGCTTCACAGGCTGGACGGAACAGCATTCTGGTTTAGCCGCGAGCAATGATGTTCATAACGATAAGCCCATGGGCCGCCACGCAGCGGCTGTAGTTTCGCTTCACAGGCTGGACGGAACAGCATTCTGGTGTAGCCGCGAGCAATGATGTTCATAACAATAAGCACATGGGCCGCCACGCAGCGGCTGTAGTTCGCTTCACAGGCTGGACGGAACAGCATTCTGGTTTAGCCGCGAGCAATGATGTTCATAACAATAAGCCCATGGGCCGCCACGCAACGGCTGTAGTTTCGCTTCACAGGCTGGAAGGAACAGCATTCTGGTTTAGCCGCGAGCAATGATGTTCATAACAATAAGCCCATGGACCGCCACGCAGCGGCTGTAGTTTCGCTTCACAGGCTGGACGGAACAGCATTCTGGTTTAGCCGCGAGCAATGATGTTCATAACAATAAGCACATGGGCCGCCACGCAGCGGCTGTAGTTTCGCTTCACAGGCTGGACGGAACAGCATTCTGGTTTAGCCGCGAGCAATGATGTTCATAACAATAAGCACATGGGCCGCCACGCAGCGGCTGTAGTTCGCTTCACAGGCTGGACGGAACAGCATTCTGGTTTAGCCGCGAGCAATGATGTTCATAACGATAAGCCCATTGGCCGCCACGCAGCGGCTGTAGTTTCGCTTCACAGGCTGGACGGAACAGCATTCTGGTTTAGCCGCGAGCAATGATGTTCATAACAATAAGCCAATGGGCCGCCACGCAGCGGCTGTAGTTTCGCTTCACAGGCTGGACGGAACAGCATTCTGGTTTAGCCGCGAGCAATGATGTTCATAACGATAAGCCCATGGGCCGCCACGCAGCGGCTGTAGTTTCGCTTCACAGCTGGACGGAACAGCATTCTGGTTTAGCCGCGAGCAATGATGTTCATAACAATAAGCCCATGGGCCGCTACGCAGCGGCTGTAGTTTCGCTTCACAGGCTGGACGGAACAGCATTCTGGTTTAGACGCGAGCAATGATGTTCATAACAATAAGCACATGGGTGCTACGCAGCGGCTGTAGTTCGCTTCACAGGCTGGACGGAACAGCATTCTGGTTTAGCCGGGAGCAATGATGTTCATAACGATAAGCACATGGGTGCTACGCAGCGGCTGTAGTTCGCTTCATAGGCTGGACGGAACAGCATTCTGGTTTAGCCGCGAGCAATGATGTTCATAACAATAAGCCCATGGGCCGCCACGCTGCGGCTGTAGTTTCGCTTCACATTCTGGACGGAACAGCATTCTGCTTTATGCGTGAGCAATGATGTTGATAACAATAAGCGCATTGGCCACCACGCAGCTGCTGTAGTTCGCCTCACAGGCTGGACGGAAGAGCATTCTTGTTTAGACGCGAGCAATGATGTCTATAACAATAAGCACATGGGCCGCCACGCAGCGGCTGTAGTTCGCTTCACAGGCTGGACGGAACAGCATTCTGGTTTAGCCGCGAGCAATGATGTTCATATCGATAAGAGCAGTGGCCACCACGCAGCTGCTGTAGTTCGCCTCACAGGCTGGACGGAAGAGCATTCTGGTTTAGACGCGAGCAATGATGTCCATAACAATAAGCACATGGGCCGCCACGCAGCGGCTTTAGTTCGCTTCACAGGCTTGACGAAACAGCATTTTGGTTTAGCCGCGAGCAATGATGTTCATATCAATAAGCGCATTGTGCACCACGCAGCAGCTGTAGTTTGCCTCACAGGCTGGACGGAAGAGCATTCTGGTTTAGACGCGAGCAATGATGTTCATAACAATAAGCCCATGGGCCGCCACGCAGCGGCTGTAGTTCGCTTCACAGGCTTGACGAAACAGCATTTTGGTTTAGCCGCGAGCAATGATGTTCATATCAATAAGCGCATTGTCCACCACGCAGCAGCTGTAGTTTGCCTCACAGGCTGGACGGAAGAGCATCCTGGTTTAGACGCGAGCAATGATGTTCATAACAATAAGCACATGGGCCGCCACGCAGCGGCTGTAGTTCGCTTCACAGGCTGGACGGAACAGCATTCTGGTTTAGCCGCGAGCAATGATGTTCATATCAATAAGCGCATTGTCCACCACGCAGCAGCAGTAGTTTGCCTCACAGGCTGGATGGAAGAGCATTCTGGTTTTGACGCGAGCAATGATGTCCATAACAATAAGCACATGGGCCGCCACGCAGCGGCTGTAGTTCGCTTCACAGGCTGGACGGAACAGCATTCTGGTTTAGCCGCGAGCAATGATGTTCATAACAATAAGCCCATGGGCCGTCACGCAGCAGCTGTAGTTTCGCTTCACAGGCTGGACGGAACAGCATTCTGGTCTAGCCGCGAGCAATGACGTTCATAACGATAAGCCCATGGGTGCTACGCAGCGGCTGTAGTTCGTTTCACAGGCTGGACGGAACAGCATTCTGGTTTAGCCACGAGCAATGATGTTCATAACAATAAGCACATGGGTGCTACGCAGCGGCATTAGTTCGCTTCACAGGCTGGACGGAACAGCATTCTGGTTTAGCCGCGAGCAATGATGTTCATAACAATAAGCCCATGGGCCGCCACGCAGCGGCTGCAGTTTCGCTTCACAGGCTGGACGGAACAGCATTCTGGTTTAGCCACGAGCAATGATGTTCATAACAATAAGCACATGGGTGCTACGCAGCAGCTGTAGTTCGCTTCACAGGCTGGACGGAACAGCATTCTGGTTTAGCCGCGAGCAATGATGTTCATAACAATAAGCACATGGGCCGCCACGCAGCGGCTGTAGTTCGCTTCACAGGCTGGACGGAACAGCATTCTGGTTTAGCCGCGAGCAATGATGTTCATAAAAATAAGCCCATGGGCCGTCACGCAGCAGCTGCAGTTTCGCTTCACAGGGTGGACGGAACAGCATTCTGGTTTAGCCGCGAGCAATGATGTTCATAACAATAAGCACATGGGCCGCCACGCAGCGGTTGTAGTTTCGCTTCACAGGCTGGACGGAACAGCATTCTGGTTTAGCCGCGAGCAATGATGTTCATAACAATAAGCACATGGGCCGCCACGCAGCGGCTGTAGTTCGCTTCACAGGCTGGACGGAACAGCATTCTGGTTTAGCCGTGAGCAATGATGTTCATAACGATAAGCCCATGGGCCGCCACGCAGCGGCTGTAGTTTCACTTCACAGGCTGGACGGAACAGCATTCTGGTTTAGCCGCGAGCAATGATGTTCATAACGATAAGCCCATGGGCCGCCACGCAGCGGCTGTAGTTCGCTTCACAGGCTGGACGGAACAGCATTCTGGTTTAGCCGCGAGCAATGATGTTCATAACGATAAGCCCATGGGCCGCCACGCAGCGGCTGTAGTTTCGCTTCACAGGCTGGACGGAACAGCATTCTGGTTTAGCCGCGAGCAATGATGTTCATAACAATAAGCACATGGGCCGCCACGCAGCGGCTGTAGTTCGCTTCACAGGCTGGACGGAACAGCATTCTGGTTTAGCCGCGAGCAATGATGTTCATAACGATAAGCCCATGGGCCGCCACGCAGCCGCTGTAGTTTCGCTTCACAGGCTGGAAGGAACAGCATTCTGGTTTAGCCGCGAGCAATGATGTTCATAACAATAAGCCCATGGACCGCCACGCAGCGGCTGTAGTTTCGCTTCACAGGCTGGACGGAACAGCATTCTGGTTTAGCCGCGAGCAATGATGTTCATAACAATAAGCACATGGGCCGCCACGCAGCGGCTGTAGTTTCGCTTCACAGGCTGGACGGAACAGCATTCTGGTTTAGCCGCGAGCAATGATGTTCATAACAATAAGCACATGGGCCGCCACGCAGCGGCTGTAGTTCGCTTCACAGGCTGGACGGAACAGCATTCTGGTTTAGCCGCGAGCAATGATGTTCATAACGATAAGCCCATGGGCCGCCACGCAGCGGCTGTAGTTTCGCTTCACAGGCTGGACGGAACAGCATTCTGGTTTAGCCGCGAGCAATGATGTTCATAACAATAAGCCCATGGGCCGCCACGCAGCGGCTGTAGTTTCGCTTCACAGGCTGGACGGAACAGCATTCTGGTTTAGCCGCGAGCAATGATGTTCATAACGATAAGCCCATGGGCCGCCACGCAGCGGCTGTAGTTTCGCTTCACAGCTGGACGGAACAGCATTCTGGTTTAGCCGCGAGCAATGATGTTCATAACAATAAGCCCATGGGCCGCTACGCAGCGGCTGTAGTTTCGCTTCACAGGCTGGACGGAACAGCATTCTGGTTTAGACGCGAGCAATGATGTTCATAACGATAAGCACATGGGTGCTACGCAGCGGCTGTAGTTCGCTTCATAGGCTGGACGGAACAGCATTCTGGTTTAGCCGCGAGCAATGATGTTCATAACAATAAGCCCATGGGCCGCCACGCAGCGGCTGTAGTTTCGCTTCACAGGCTGGACGGAACAACATTCTGGTTTAGCCGCGAGCAATGATGTTCATAACAATAAGCCCATGGGCCGCCACGCAGCGGCTGTAGTTCGCTTCACAGGCTGGACGGAACAGCATTCTGGTTTAGCCGCGAGCAATGACGTTCATAACAATAAGCCCATGGGCCGCCACGCAGCGGCTGTAGTTTCGCTTCACAGGCTGGACGGAACAGCATTCTGGTTTTTCCGCGAGCAATGATGTTCATAACAATAAGCACATGGGCCGCCACGCAGCGGCTGTAGTTTGCCTCACAGGCTGGACGGAAGAGCATTCTGGTTTTGACGCGAGCAATGATTTCCATAACAATAGGCACATGGGCCGCCACGCAGCGGCTGTAGTTCGCTTCACAGGCTGGACGGAACAGCATTCTGGTTTAGCCGCGAGCAATGATGTTCATAACAATAAGCCCATGGGCAGCCACGCAGCGGCTGTAGTTCGCTTCACAGGCTGGACGGAACAGCATTCTGGTTTAGCCGCGAGCAATGATGTTCATAACGATAAGCCCATGGGCCGCCACGCAGCGGCTGTAGTTTCACTTCACAGGCTGGACGGAACAGCATTCTGGTTTAGCCGCGAGCAATGATGTTCATAACGATAAGCCCTTGGGCCGCCACGCAGCGGCTGTAGTTCGCTTCACAGGCTGGACGGAACAGCATTCTGGTTTAGCCGCGAGCAATGATGTTCATAACGATAAGCCCATGGGCCGCCACGCAGCGGCTGTAGTTTCGCTTCACAGGCTGGACGGAACAGCATTCTGGTTTAGCCGCGAGCAATGATGTTCATAACAATAAGCCCATGGGCCGCCACGCAGCGGCTGTAGTTTCGCTTCACAGGCTGGACGGAACAGCATTCTGGTTTAGCCGAGTGCAATGATGTTCATAACAATAAGCACATGGGCCGCCACGCAGCGGCTGTAGTTTCGCTTCACAGGCTGGACGGAACAGCATTCTGGTTTAGCCGCGTGCAATGATGTTCATAACGATAAGCCCATGGGCCGCCACGCAGCGGCTGTAGTTCGCTTCACAGGCTGGACGGAACAGCATTCTGGTTTAGCCGCGAGCAATGATGTTCATAACGATAAGCCCATGGGCCGCCACGCAGCGGCTGTAGTTTCGCTTCACAGGCTGGACGGAACAGCATTCTGGTTTAGCCGCGAGCAATGATGTTCATAACAATAAGCCCATGGGCCGCCACGCAGCGGCTGTAGTTTCGCTTCACAGGCTGGACGGAACAGCATTCTGGTTTAGCCGCGTGCAATGACGTTCATAACAATAAGCACATGGGCCGCCACGCAGCGGCTGTAGTTTCGCTTAACAGGCTGGAGGGAACAGCATTCTGGTTTAGACGCGAGCAATGATGTTCATAACAATAAGCACATGGGCCGCCACGCAGCGGCTGTAGTTCGCTTCACAGGCTGGACGGAACAGCATTCTGGTTTAGCCGCGAGCAATGATGTTCATAACGATAAGCCCATGGGCCGCCACGCAGCGGCTGTAGTTTCACTTCACAGGCTGGACGGAACAGCATTCTGGTTTAGCCGCGAGCAATGATGTTCATAACGATAAGCCCATGGGCCGCCACGCAGCGGCTGTAGTTCGCTTCACAGGCTGGACGGAACAGCATTCTGGTTTAGCCGCGTGCAATGACGTTCATAACAATAAGCACATGGGCCGCCACGCAGCGGCTGTAGTTTCGCTTAACAGGCTGGAGGGAACAGCATTCTGGTTTAGACGCGAGCAATGATGTTCATAACAATAAGCCCATGGGCCGCCACGCAGCGGCTGTAGTTCGCTTCACAGGCTTGACGAAACAGCATTTTGGTTTAGCCGCGAGCAATGATGTTCATATCAATAAGCGCATTGTCCACCACGCAGCAGCTGTAGTTTGCCTCACAGGCTGGACGGAAGAGCATCCTGGTTTAGACGCGAGCAATGATGTTCATAACAATAAGCACATGGGCCGCCACGCAGCGGCTGTAGTTCGCTTCACAGGCTGGACGGAACAGCATTCTGGTTTAGCCGCGAGCAATGATGTTCATATCAATAAGCGCATTGTCCACCACGCAGCAGCAGTAGTTTGCCTCACAGGCTGGATGGAAGAGCATTCTGGTTTTGACGCGAGCAATGATGTCCATAACAATAAGCACATGGGCCGCCACGCAGCGGCTGTAGTTCGCTTCACAGGCTGGACGGAACAGCATTCTGGTTTAGCCGCGAGCAATGATGTTCATAACAATAAGCCCATGGGCCGTCACGCAGCAGCTGTACTTTCGCTTCACAGGCTGGACGGAACAGCATTCTGGTCTAGCCGCGAGCAATGACGTTCATAACGATAAGCCCATGGGTGCTACGCAGCGGCTGTAGTTCGTTTCACAGGCTGGACGGAACAGCATTCTGGTTTAGCCACGAGCAATGATGTTCATAACAATAAGCACATGGGTGCTACGCAGCGGCATTAGTTCGCTTCACAGGCTGGACGGAACAGCATTCTGGTTTAGCCGCGAGCAATGATGTTCATAACAATAAGCCCATGGGCCGCCACGCAGCGGCTGCAGTTTCGCTTCACAGGCGGGACGGAACAGCATTCTGGTTTAGCCACGAGCAATGATGTTCATAACAATAAGCACATGGGTGCTACGCAGCAGCTGTAGTTCGCTTCACAGGCTGGACGGAACAGCATTCTGGTTTAGCCGCGAGCAATGATGTTCATAACAATAAGCACATGGGCCGCCACGCAGCGGCTGTAGTTCGCTTCACAGGCTGGACGGAACAGCATTCTGGTTTAGCCGCGAGCAATGATGTTCATAAAAATAAGCCCATGGGCCGTCACGCAGCAGCTGCAGTTTCGCTTCACAGGGTGGACGGAACAGCATTCTGGTTTAGCCGCGAGCAATGATGTTCATAACAATAAGCACATGGGCCGCCACGCAGCGGTTGTAGTTTCGCTTCACAGGCTGGACGGAACAGCATTCTGGTTTAGCCGCGAGCAATGATGTTCATAACAATAAGCACATGGGCCGCCACGCAGCGGCTGTAGTTCGCTTCACAGGCTGGACGGAACAGCATTCTGGTTTAGCCGTGAGCAATGATGTTCATAACGATAAGCCCATGGGCCGCCACGCAGCGGCTGTAGTTTCACTTCACAGGCTGGACGGAACAGCATTCTGGTTTAGCCGCGAGCAATGATGTTCATAACGATAAGCCCATGGGCCGCCACGCAGCGGCTGTAGTTCGCTTCACAGGCTGGACGGAACAGCATTCTGGTTTAGCCGCGAGCAATGATGTTCATAACGATAAGCCCATGGGCCGCCACGCAGCGGCTGTAGTTTCGCTTCACATGCTGGACGGAACAGCATTCTGGTTTAGCCGCGAGCAATGATGTTCATAACAATAAGCACATGGGCCGCCACGCAGCGGCTGTAGTTCGCTTCACAGGCTGGACGGAACAGCATTCTGGTTTAGCCGCGAGCAATGATGTTCATAACGATAAGCCCATGGGCCGCCACGCAGCGGCTGTAGTTTCGCTTCACAGGCTGGAAGGAACAGCATTCTGGTTTAGCCGCGAGCAATGATGTTCATAACAATAAGCCCATGGACCGCCACGCAGCGGCTGTAGTTTCGCTTCACAGGCTGGACGGAACAGCATTCTGGTTTAGCCGCGAGCAATGATGTTCATAACAATAAGCACATGGGCCGCCACGCAGCGGCTGTAGTTTCGCTTCACAGGCTGGACGGAACAGCATTCTGGTTTAGCCGCGAGCAATGATGTTCATAACAATAAGCACATGGGCCGCCACGCAGCGGCTGTAGTTCGCTTCACAGGCTGGACGGAACAGCATTCTGGTTTAGCCGCGAGCAATGATGTTCATAACGATAAGCCCATGGGCCGCCACGCAGCGGCTGTAGTTTCGCTTCACAGGCTGGACGGAACAGCATTCTGGTTTAACCGCGAGCAATGATGTTCATAACAATAAGCCCATGGGCCGCCACGCAGCGGCTGTAGTTTCGCTTCACAGGCTGGACGGAACAGCATTCTGGTTTAGCCGCGAGCAATGATGTTCATAACGATAAGCCCATGGGCCGCCACGCAGCGGCTGTAGTTTCGCTTCACAGCTGGACGGAACAGCATTCTGGTTTAGCCGCGAGCAATGATGTTCATAACAATAAGCCCATGGGCCGCTACGCAGCGGCTGTAGTTTCGCTTCACAGGCTGGACGGAACAGCATTCTGGTTTAGACGCGAGCAATGATGTTCATAACGATAAGCACATGGGTGCTACGCAGCGGCTGTAGTTCGCTTCATAGGCTGGACGGAACAGCATTCTGGTTTAGCCGCGAGCAATGATGTTCATAACAATAAGCCCATGGGCCGCCACGCAGCGGCTGTAGTTTGGCTTCACAGGCTGGACGGAACAACATTCTGGTTTAGCCGCGAGCAATGATGTTCATAACAATAAGCCCATGGGCCGCCACGCAGCGGCTGTAGTTCGCTTCACAGGCTGGACGGAACAGCATTCTGGTTTAGCCGCGAGCAATGATGTTCATAACAATAAGCCCATGGGCCGCCACGCAGCGGCTGTAGTTTCGCTTCACAGGCTGGACGGAACAGCATTCTGGTTTTTCCGCGAGCAATGATGTTCATAACAATAAGCACATGGGCCGCCACGCAGCGGCTGTAGTTTGCCTCACAGGCTGGACGGAAGAGCATTCTGGTTTAGACGCGAGCAATGATTTCCATAACAATAGGCACATGGGCCGCCACGCAGCGGCTGTAGTTCGCTTCACAGGCTGGACGGAACAGCATTCTGGTTTAGCCGCGAGCAATGATGTTCATAACAATAAGCCCATGGGCAGCCACGCAGCGGCTGTAGTTCGCTTCACAGGCTGGACGGAACAGCATTCTGGTTTAGCCGCGAGCAATGATGTTCATAACGATAAGCCCATGGGCCGCCACGCAGCGGCTGTAGTTTCACTTCACAGGCTGGACGGAACAGCATTCTGGTTTAGCCGCGAGCAATGATGTTCATAACGATAAGCCCTTGGGCCGCCACGCAGCGGCTGTAGTTTCGCTTCACAGGCTGGAAGGAACAGCATTCTGGTTTAGCCGCGAGCAATGATGTTCATAACAATAAGCCCATGGGCCGCCACGCAGCGGCTGTAGTTCGCTTCACAGGCTTGACGAAACAGCATTTTGGTTTAGCCGCGAGCAATGATGTTCATAACAATAAGCACATGGGCCGCCACGCAGCGGCTGTAGTTTCGCTTCACAGGCTGGACGGAACAGCATTCTGGTTTAGCCGCGTGCAATGATGTTCATAACGATAAGCCCATGGGCCGCCACGCAGCGGCTGTAGTTCGCTTCACAGGCTGGACGGAACAGCATTCTGGTTTAGCCGCGAGCAATGATGTTCATAACGATAAGCCCATGGGCCGCCACGCAGCGGCTGTAGTTTCGCTTCACAGGCTGGACGGAACAGCATTCTGGTTTAGCCGCGAGCAATGATGTTCATAACAATAAGCCCATGGGCCGCCACGCAGCGGCTGTAGTTTCGCTTCACAGGCTGGACGGAACAGCATTCTGGTTTAGCCGCGTGCAATGACGTTCATAACAATAAGCACATGGGCCGCCACGCAGCGGCTGTAGTTTCGCTTAACAGGCTGGAGGGAACAGCATTCTGGTTTAGACGCGAGCAATGATGTTCATAACAATAAGCACATGGGCCGCCACGCAGCGGCTGTAGTTCGCTTCACAGGCTGGACGGAACAGCATTCTGGTTTAGCCGCGAGCAATGATGTTCATAACGATAAGCCCATGGGCCGCCACGCAGCGGCTGTAGTTTCACTTCACAGGCTGGACGGAACAGCATTCTGGTTTAGCCGCGAGCAATGATGTTCATAACGATAAGCCCATGGGCCGCCACGCAGCGGCTGTAGTTCGCTTCACAGGCTGGACGGAACAGCATTCTGGTTTAGCCGCGTGCAATGACGTTCATAACAATAAGCACATGGGCCGCCACGCAGCGGCTGTAGTTTCGCTTAACAGGCTGGAGGGAACAGCATTCTGGTTTAGACGCGAGCAATGATGTTCATAACAATAAGCCCATGGGCCGCCACGCAGCGGCTGTAGTTCGCTTCACAGGCTTGACGAAACAGCATTTTGGTTTAGCCGCGAGCAATGATGTTCATATCAATAAGCGCATTGTCCACCACGCAGCAGCTGTAGTTTGCCTCACAGGCTGGACGGAAGAGCATCCTGGTTTAGACGCGAGCAATGATGTTCATAACAATAAGCACATGGGCCGCCACGCAGCGGCTGTAGTTCGCTTCACAGGCTGGACGGAACAGCATTCTGGTTTAGCCGCGAGCAATGATGTTCATATCAATAAGCGCATTGTCCACCACGCAGCAGCAGTAGTTTGCCTCACAGGCTGGATGGAAGAGCATTCTGGTTTTGACGCGAGCAATGATGTCCATAACAATAAGCACATGGGCCGCCACGCAGCGGCTGTAGTTCGCTTCACAGGCTGGACGGAACAGCATTCTGGTTTAGCCGCGAGCAATGATGTTCATAACAATAAGCCCATGGGCCGTCACGCAGCAGCTGTACTTTCGCTTCACAGGCTGGACGGAACAGCATTCTGGTCTAGCCGCGAGCAATGACGTTCATAACGATAAGCCCATGGGTGCTACGCAGCGGCTGTAGTTCGTTTCACAGGCTGGACGGAACAGCATTCTGGTTTAGCCACGAGCAATGATGTTCATAACAATAAGCACATGGGTGCTACGCAGCGGCATTAGTTCGCTTCACAGGCTGGACGGAACAGCATTCTGGTTTAGCCGCGAGCAATGATGTTCATAACAATAAGCCCATGGGCCGCCACGCAGCGGCTGCAGTTTCGCTTCACAGGCGGGACGGAACAGCATTCTGGTTTAGCCACGAGCAATGATGTTCATAACAATAAGCACATGGGTGCTACGCAGCAGCTGTAGTTCGCTTCACAGGCTGGACGGAACAGCATTCTGGTTTAGCCGCGAGCAATGATGTTCATAACAATAAGCACATGGGCCGCCACGCAGCGGCTGTAGTTCGCTTCACAGGCTGGACGGAACAGCATTCTGGTTTAGCCGCGAGCAATGATGTTCATAAAAATAAGCCCATGGGCCGTCACGCAGCAGCTGCAGTTTCGCTTCACAGGGTGGACGGAACAGCATTCTGGTTTAGCCGCGAGCAATGATGTTCATAACAATAAGCACATGGGCCGCCACGCAGCGGTTGTAGTTTCGCTTCACAGGCTGGACGGAACAGCATTCTGGTTTAGCCGCGAGCAATGATGTTCATAACAATAAGCACATGGGCCGCCACGCAGCGGCTGTAGTTCGCTTCACAGGCTGGACGGAACAGCATTCTGGTTTAGCCGTGAGCAATGATGTTCATAACGATAAGCCCATGGGCCGCCACGCAGCGGCTGTAGTTTCACTTCACAGGCTGGACGGAACAGCATTCTGGTTTAGCCGCGAGCAATGATGTTCATAACGATAAGCCCATGGGCCGCCACGCAGCGGCTGTAGTTCGCTTCACAGGCTGGACGGAACAGCATTCTGGTTTAGCCGCGAGCAATGATGTTCATAACGATAAGCCCATGGGCCGCCACGCAGCGGCTGTAGTTTCGCTTCACATGCTGGACGGAACAGCATTCTGGTTTAGCCGCGAGCAATGATGTTCATAACAATAAGCACATGGGCCGCCACGCAGCGGCTGTAGTTCGCTTCACAGGCTGGACGGAACAGCATTCTGGTTTAGCCGCGAGCAATGATGTTCATAACGATAAGCCCATGGGCCGCCACGCAGCGGCTGTAGTTTCGCTTCACAGGCTGGAAGGAACAGCATTCTGGTTTAGCCGCGAGCAATGATGTTCATAACAATAAGCCCATGGACCGCCACGCAGCGGCTGTAGTTTCGCTTCACAGGCTGGACGGAACAGCATTCTGGTTTAGCCGCGAGCAATGATGTTCATAACAATAAGCACATGGGCCGCCACGCAGCGGCTGTAGTTTCGCTTCACAGGCTGGACGGAACAGCATTCTGGTTTAGCCGCGAGCAATGATGTTCATAACAATAAGCACATGGGCCGCCACGCAGCGGCTGTAGTTCGCTTCACAGGCTGGACGGAACAGCATTCTGGTTTAGCCGCGAGCAATGATGTTCATAACGATAAGCCCATGGGCCGCCACGCAGCGGCTGTAGTTTCGCTTCACAGGCTGGACGGAACAGCATTCTGGTTTAGCCGCGAGCAATGATGTTCATAACAATAAGCCCATGGGCCGCCACGCAGCGGCTGTAGTTTCGCTTCACAGGCTGGACGGAACAGCATTCTGGTTTAGCCGCGAGCAATGATGTTCATAACGATAAGCCCATGGGCCGCCACGCAGCGGCTGTAATTTCGCTTCACAGCTGGACGGAACAGCATTCTGGTTTAGCCGCGAGCAATGATGTTCATAACAATAAGCCCATGGGCCGCTACGCAGCGGCTGTAGTTTCGCTTCACAGGCTGGACGGAACAGCATTCTGGTTTAGACGCGAGCAATGATGTTCATAACGATAAGCACATGGGTGCTACGCAGCGGCTGTAGTTCGCTTCATAGGCTGGACGGAACAGCATTCTGGTTTAGCCGCGAGCAATGATGTTCATAACAATAAGCCCATGGGCCGCCACGCAGCGGCTGTAGTTTGGCTTCACAGGCTGGACGGAACAACATTCTGGTTTAGCCGCGAGCAATGATGTTCATAACAATAAGCCCATGGGCCGCCACGCAGCGGCTGTAGTTCGCTTCACAGGCTGGACGGAACAGCATTCTGGTTTAGCCGCGAGCAATGATGTTCATAACAATAAGCCCATGGGCCGCCACGCAGCGGCTGTAGTTTCGCTTCACAGGCTGGACGGAACAGCATTCTGGTTTTTCCGCGAGCAATGATGTTCATAACAATAAGCACATGGGCCGCCACGCAGCGGCTGTAGTTTGCCTCACAGGCTGGACGGAAGAGCATTCTGGTTTAGACGCGAGCAATGATTTCCATAACAATAGGCACATGGGCCGCCACGCAGCGGCTGTAGTTCGCTTCACAGGCTGGACGGAACAGCATTCTGGTTTAGCCGCGAGCAATGATGTTCATAACAATAAGCCCATGGGCAGCCACGCAGCGGCTGTAGTTCGCTTCACAGGCTGGACGGAACAGCATTCTGGTTTAGCCGCGAGCAATGATGTTCATAACGATAAGCCCATGGGCCGCCACGCAGCGGCTGTAGTTTCACTTCACAGGCTGGACGGAACAGCATTCTGGTTTAGCCGCGAGCAATGATGTTCATAACGATAAGCCCTTGGGCCGCCACGCAGCGGCTGTAGTTTCGCTTCACAGGCTGGAAGGAACAGCATTCTGGTTTAGCCGCGAGCAATGATGTTCATAACAATAAGCCCATGGGCCGCCACGCAGCGGCTGTAGTTCGCTTCACAGGCTTGACGAAACAGCATTTTGGTTTAGCCGCGAGCAATGATGTTCATATCAATAAGCGCATTGTCCACCACGCAGCAGCTGTAGTTTGCCTCACAGGCTGGACGGAACAGCATTCTGGTTTAGCCGCGAGCAATGATGTTCATAACGATAAGCCCATGGGCCGCCACGCAGCGGCTGTAGTTTCACTTCACAGGCTGGACGGAACAGCATTCTGGTTTAGCCGCGAGCAATGATGTTCATAACGATAAGCCCATGGGCCGCCACGCAGCGGCTGTAGTTCGCTTCACAGGCTGGACGGAACAGCATTCTGGTTTAGCGTAGAGCTATGATGTTCATAACGATAAGCCCATGGGCCGCCACGCAGCGGCTGTTTTTCGCTTCACAGGCTGGACGGAACAGCATTCTGGTTTAGCCGCGAGCAATGATGTTCATAACAATAAGCCCATGGGCCGCCACGCAGCGGCTGTAGTTTCGCTTCACAGGCTGGACGGAACAGCATTCTGGTTTAGCCGCGTGCAATGATGTTCATAACAATAAGCACATGGGCCGCCACGCAGCGGCTGTAGTTTCGCTTCATAGGCTGGA
Organism: Amblyomma americanum; assembly: GCF_052857255.1. Lineage (NCBI taxonomy): Eukaryota > Metazoa > Arthropoda > Arachnida > Ixodida > Ixodidae > Amblyomma > Amblyomma americanum. The sequence goes on from NC_135500.1 coordinate 100,804,932, forward strand.
CGGAACAGCATTCTGGTTTAGCCGCGTGCAATGATGTTCATAACGATAAGCCCATGGGCCGCCACGCAGCGGCTGTAGTTTCGCTTCACAGGCTGGACGGAACAGCATTCTGGTTTAGCCGCGAGCAATGATGTTCATAACAATAAGCACATGGGCCGCCACGCAGCGGCTGTAGTTCGCTTCACAGGCTGGACGGAACAGCATTCTGGTTTAGCCGCGAGCAATGATGTTCATAACGATAAGCCCATGGGCCGCCACGCAGCGGCTGTAGTTTCGCTTCACAGGCTGGACGGAACAGCATTCTGGTTTAGCCGCGAGCAATGATGTTCATAACAATAAGCCCATGGGCCGCCACGCAGCGGCTGTAGTTTCGCTTCACAGGCTGGACGGAACAGCATTCTGGTTTAGCCGCGAGCAATGATGTTCATAACAATAAGCACATGGGCCGCCACGCAGCGGCTGTAGTTTCGCTTCACAGGCTGGACTGAACAGCATTCTGGTTTAGCCGCGAGCAATGATGTTCATAACAATAAGCACATGGGCCGCCACGCAGCGGCTGTAGTTCGCTTCACAGGCTGGACGGAACAGCATTCTGGTTTAGCCGCGAGCAATGATGTTCATAACGATAACCCCAGGGGCCGCCACGCAGCGGCTGTAGTTTCGCTTCACAGGCTGGACGGAACAGCATTCCGGTTTAGCCGCGAGCAATGATGTTCATAACAATAAGCCCATGGGCCGCCACGCAGCGGCTGTAGTTTCGCTTCACAGGCTGGACGGAACAGCATTCTGGTTTAGCCGCGAGCAATGATGTTCATAACGATAAGCCCATGGGCCGCCACGCAGCGGCTGTAGTTTCGCTTCACAGCTGGACGGAACAGCATTCTGGTTTAGCCGCGAGCAATGATGTTCATAACAATAAGCCCATGGGCCGCTACGCAGCGGCTGTAGTTTCGCTTCACAGGCTGGACGGAACAGCATTCTGATTTAGACGCGAGCAATGATGTTCATAACAATAAGCACATGGGCCGCCACGCAGCGGCTGTAGTTCGCTTCACAGGCTGGACGGAACAGCATTCTGGTTTAGCCGCGAGCAATGATGTTCATAACGATAAGCCCATGGGCCGCCACGCAGCGGCTGTAGTTTCACTTCACAGGCTGGACGGAACAGCATTCTGGTTTAGCCGCGAGCAATGATGTTCATAACGATAAGCCCATGGGCCGCCACGCAGCGGCTGTAGTTCGCTTCACAGGCTGGACGGAACAGCATTCTGGTTTAGCCGCGAGCAATGATGTTCATAACGATAAGCCCATGGGCCGCCACGCAGCGGCTGTAGTTTCGCTTCACAGGCTGGACGGAACAGCATTCTGGTTTAGCCGCGAGCAATGATGTTCATAACAATAAGCCCACGGGCCGCCACGCAGCGGCTGTAGTTTCGCTTCACAGGCTGGACGGAACAGCATTCTGGTTTAGCCGAGTGCAATGATGTTCATAACAATAAGCACATGGGCCGCCACGCAGCGGCTGTAGTTTCGCTTCACAGGCTGGACGGAACAGCATTCTGGTTTAGCCGCGTGCAATGATGTTCATAACGATAAGCCCATGGGCCGCCACGCAGCGGCTGTAGTTCGCTTCACAGGCTGGACGGAACAGCATTCTGGTTTAGCCGCGAGCAATGATGTTCATAACGATAAGCCCATGGGCCGCCACGCAGCGGCTGTAGTTTCGCTTCACAGGCTGGACGGAACAGTATTCTGGTTTAGCCGCGAGCAATGATGTTCATAACAATAAGCCCATGGGCCGCCACGCAGCGGCTGTAGTTTCGCTTCACAGGCTGGACGGAACAGCATTCTGGTTTAGCCACGTGCAATGATGTTCATAACAATAAGCACATGGGCCGCCACGCAGCGGCTGTAGTTTCGCTTAACAGGCTGGAGGGAACAGCATTCTGGTTTAGACGCGAGCAATGATGTTCATAACAATAAGCACATGGGCCGCCACGCAGCGGCTGTAGTTCGCTTCACAGGCTGGACGGAACAGCATTCTGGTTTAGCCGCGAGCAATGATGTTCATAACGATAAGCCCATGGGCCGCCACGCAGCGGCTGTAGTTTCACTTCACAGGCTGGACGGAACAGCATTCTGGTTTAGCCGCGAGCAATGATGTTCATAACAATAAGCCCATGGGCCGCCACGCAGCGGCTGTAGTTTTGCTTCACAGGCTGGACGGAACAGCATTCTGGTTTAGCCGCGAGCAATGATGTTCATAACGATAAGCACATGGGTGCTACGCAGCGGCTGTAGTTCGCTTCACAGGCTGGACGGAACAGCATTCTGGTTTATCCGCGAGCAATGATGTTCATAACAATAAGCCCACGGGCCGCCACGCAGCGGCTGTAGTTCGCTTCACAGGCTGTACGAAACAGCATCCTGGTTTATCTTCGAGCAATGATGTTCATAACAATAAGCGCATTGGCCGCCACGCAGCGGCTGTAGTTCGCTTCACAGGCTGTACGAAACAGCATTCTGGTTTTTCCGCGAGCAATGATGTTCATAACAATAAGCACATGAGCCGCCACGCAGCGGCTGTAGTTCGCTTCACAGGCTGGACGGAACAGCATTCTGGTTTAGCAGCGAGCAATGATGTTCATAACAATACCCGCATGGGCCGCCACGCAGCGGCTGTAGTTTGCTTCGCAGGCTGGACGAAACAGCATTTTGGTTTAGCCGCTAGCAATGATGTTCATATCAATAAGCGCATTGTCCACCACGCAGCAGCTGTAGTTTGCCTCACAGGCTGGACGGAAGAGCATTCTGGTTTAGCCGCGAGCAATGATGTCCATAACAATAAGCACATGGGCCGCCACGCAGCGGCTGTAGTTCGCTTCACAGGCTGGACGGAACAGCATTCTGGTTTAGCCGCGAGCAATGATGTTCATAACAATAAGCCCATGGGCCGTCACGTAGCAGATGTAGTTTCGCTTCACAGGCTGGACGGAACAGCATTCTGGTCTAGCCGCGAGCAATGACGTTCATAACGATAAGCACATGGGTGCTACGCAGCGGCTGTAGTTCGTTTCACAGGCTGGACGGAACAGCATTCTGGTTTAGCCACGAGCAATGATGTTCATAACAATAAGCACATGGGTGCTACGCAGCGGCTGTAGTTCGCTTCACAGGCTGGACGGAACAGCATTCTGGTTTAGCCGCGAGCATTGATGTTCATAACAATAAGCACATGGGTGCTACGCAGCGGCTGTAGTTCGCTTCACCGGCTGGACGGAACAGCATTCTGGTTTAGCCGCGAGCAATGATGTTCATAACAATAAGCCCATGGGCCGCCACGCAGCGGCTGTAGTTCGCTTCACAGGCTGGACGGAACAGCATTCTGGTTTAGCCGCGAGCAATGATGTTCATAACGATAAGCTCATGGGCCGCCACGCAGCGGCTGTAGTTTCACTTCACAGGCTGGACGGAACACCATTCTGGTTTAGCCGCGAGCACTGATGTTCATAACAATAAGCCCATGGGCCGTCACGCAGCAGCTGCAGTTTCGCTTCACAGGATGGACGGAACAGCATTCTGGTCTAGCCGCGAGCAATGACGTTCATAACGATAAGCACATTAGTGCTACGCAGCGGCTGTAGTTCGTTTCACAGGCTGGACGGAACAGCATTCTGGTTAAGCCGCGAGCAATGATGTTCATATCAATAAGCGCATTGTCCACCACGCAGCAGCTGTAGTTTGCCTCACAGGCTGGACGGAAGAGCATCCTGGTTTAGACGCGAGCAATGATGTTCATAACAATAAGCACATGGGCCGCCACGCAGCGGCTGTAGTTCGCTTCACAGGCTGGACGGAACAGCATTCTGGTTTAGCCGCGAGCAATGATGTTCATATCAATAAGCGCATTGTCCACCACGCAGCAGCAGTAGTTTGCCTCACAGGCTGGATGGAAGAGCATTCTGGTTTTGACGCGAGCAATGATGTCCATAACAATAAGCACATGGGCCGCCACGCAGCGGCTGTAGTTCGCTTCACAGGCTGGACGGAACAGCATTCTGGTTTAGCCGCGAGCAATGATGTTCATAACAATAAGCCCATGGGCCGTCACGCAGCAGCTGTAGTTTCGCTTCACAGGCTGGACGGAACAGCATTCTGGTCTAGCCGCGAGCAATGACGTTCATAACGATAAGCCCATGGGTGCTACGCAGCGGCTGTAGTTCGTTTCACAGGCTGGACGGAACAGCATTCTGGTTTAGCCACGAGCAATGATGTTCATAACAATAAGCACATGGGTGCTACGCAGCGGCATTAGTTCGCTTCACAGGCTGGACGGAACAGCATTCTGGTTTAGCCGCGAGCAATGATGTTCATAACAATAAGCCCATGGGCCGCCACGCAGCGGCTGCAGTTTCGCTTCACAGGCTGGACGGAACAGCATTCTGGTTTAGCCACGAGCAATGATGTTCATAACAATAAGCACAAGGGTGCTACGCAGCAGCTGTAGTTCGCTTCACAGGCTGGACGGAACAGCATTCTGGTTTAGCCGCGAGCAATGATGTTCATAACGATAAGCACATGGGTGCTACGCAGCGGCTGTAGTTCGCTTCACAGGCTGGACGGAACAGCATTCTGGTTTATCCGCGAGCAATGATGTTCATAACAATAAGCCCACGGGCCGCCACGCAGCGGCTGTAGTTCGCTTCACAGGCTGTACGAAACAGCATCCTGGTTTATCTTCGAGCAATGATGTTCATAACAATAAGCGCATTGGCCGCCACGCAGCGGCTGTAGTTCGCTTCACAGGCTGTACGAAACAGCATTCTGGTTTTTCCGCGAGCAATGATGTTCATAACAATAAGCACATGAGCCGCCACGCAGCGGCTGTAGTTCGCTTCACAGGCTGGACGGAACAGCATTCTGGTTTAGCAGCGAGCAATGATGTTCATAACAATACCCGCATGGGCCGCCACGCAGCGGCTGTAGTTTGCTTCGCAGGCTGGACGAAACAGCATTTTGGTTTAGCCGCGAGCAATGATGTTCATATCAATAAGCGCATTGTCCACCACGCAGCAGCTGTAGTTTGCCTCACAGGCTGGACGGAAGAGCATTCTGGTTTAGCCGCGAGCAATGATGTCCATAACAATAAGCACATGGGCCGCCACGCAGCGGCTGTAGTTCGCTTCACAGGCTGGACGGAACAGCATTCTGGTTTAGCCGCGAGCAATGATGTTCATAACAATAAGCCCATGGGCCGTCACGTAGCAGATGTAGTTTCGCTTCACAGGCTGGACGGAACAGCATTCTGGTCTAGCCGCGAGCAATGACGTTCATAACGATAAGCACATGGGTGCTACGCAGCGGCTGTAGTTCGTTTCACAGGCTGGACGGAACAGCATTCTGGTTTAGCCACGAGCAATGATCTTCATAACAATAAGCACATGGGTGCTACGCAGCGGCTGTAGTTCGCTTCACAGGCTGGACGGAACAGCATTCTGGTTTAGCCGCGAGCATTGATGTTCATAACAATAAGCACATGGGTGCTACGCAGCGGCTGTAGTTCGCTTCACCGGCTGGACAGAACAGCATTCTGGTTTAGCCGCGAGCAATGATGTTCATAACAATAAGCCCATGGGCCGCCACGCAGCGGCTGTAGTTCGCTTCACAGGCTGGACGGAACAGCATTCTGGTTTAGCCGCGAGCAATGATGTTCATAACGATAAGCTCATGGGCCGCCACGCAGCGGCTGTAGTTTCACTTCACAGGCTGGACGGAACACCATTCTGGTTTAGCCGCGAGCACTGATGTTCATAACAATAAGCCCATGGGCCGTCACGCAGCAGCTGCAGTTTCGCTTCACAGGATGGACGGAACAGCATTCTGGTCTAGCCGCGAGCAATGACGTTCATAACGATAAGCACATTAGTGCTACGCAGCGGCTGTAGTTCGTTTCACAGGCTGGACGGAACAGCATTCTGGTTAAGCCGCGAGCAATGATGTTCATATCAATAAGCGCATTGTCCACCACGCAGCAGCTGTAGTTTGCCTCACAGGCTGGACGGAAGAGCATCCTGGTTTAGACGCGAGCAATGATGTTCATAACAATAAGCACATGGGCCGCCACGCAGCGGCTGTAGTTCGCTTCACAGGCTGGACGGAACAGCATTCTGGTTTAGCCGCGAGCAATGATGTTCATATCAATAAGCGCATTGTCCACCACGCAGCAGCAGTAGTTTGCCTCACAGGCTGGATGGAAGAGCATTCTGGTTTTGACGCGAGCAATGATGTCCATAACAATAAGCACATGGGCCGCCACGCAGCGGCTGTAGTTCGCTTCACAGGCTGGACGGAACAGCATTCTGGTTTAGCCGCGAGCAATGATGTTCATAACAATAAGCCCATGGGCCGTCACGCAGCAGCTGTAGTTTCGCTTCACAGGCTGGACGGAACAGCATTCTGGTCTAGCCGCGAGCAATGACGTTCATAACGATAAGCCCATGGGTGCTACGCAGCGGCTGTAGTTCGTTTCACAGGCTGGACGGAACAGCATTCTGGTTTAGCCACGAGCAATGATGTTCATAACAATAAGCACATGGGTGCTACGCAGCGGCATTAGTTCGCTTCACAGGCTGGACGGAACAGCATTCTGGTTTAGCCGCGAGCAATGATGTTCATAACAATAAGCCCATGGGCCGCCACGCAGCGGCTGCAGTTTCGCTTCACAGGCTGGACGGAACAGCATTCTGGTTTAGCCACGAGCAATGATGTTCATAACAATAAGCACATGGGTGCTACGCAGCAGCTGTAGTTCGCTTCACAGGCTGGACGGAACAGCATTCTGGTTTAGCCGCGAGCAATGATGTTCATAACAATAAGCACATGGGCCGCCACGCAGCGGCTGTAGTTCGCTTCACAGGCTGGACGGAACAGCATTCTGGTTTAGCCGCGAGCAATGATGTTCATAAAAATAAGCCCATGGGCCGTCACGCAGCAGCTGCAGTTTCGCTTCACAGGGTGGACGGAACAGCATTCTGGTTTAGCCGCGAGCAATGATGTTCATAACAATAAGCACATGGGCCGCCACGCAGCGGTTGTAGTTTCGCTTCACAGGCTGGACGGAACAGCATTCTGGTTTAGCCGCGAGCAATGATGTTCATAACAATAAGCACATGGGCCGCCACGCAGCGGCTGTAGTTCGCTTCACAGGCTGGACGGAACAGCATTCTGGTTTAGCCGTGAGCAATGATGTTCATAACGATAAGCCCATGGGCCGCCACGCAGCGGCTGTAGTTTCACTTCACAGGCTGGACGGAACAGCATTCTGGTTTAGCCGCGAGCAATGATGTTCATAACGATAAGCCCATGGACCGCCACGCAGCGGCTGTAGTTTCGCTTCACAGGCTGGACGGAACAGCATTCTGGTTTAGCCGCGAGCAATGATGTTCATAACAATAAGCACATGGGCCGCCACGCAGCGGCTGTAGTTTCGCTTCACAGGCTGGACGGAACAGCATTCTGGTTTAGCCGCGAGCAATGATGTTCATAACAATAAGCACATGGGCCGCCACGCAGCGGCTGTAGTTCGCTTCACAGGCTGGACGGAACAGCATTCTGGTTTAGCCGCGAGCAATGATGTTCATAACGATAAGCCCATGGGCCGCCACGCAGCGGCTGTAGTTTCGCTTCACAGGCTGGACGGAACAGCATTCTGGTTTAGCCGCGAGCAATGATGTTCATAACAATAAGCACATGGGCCGCCACGCAGCGGCTGTAGTTCGCTTCACAGGCTGGACGGAACAGCATTCTGGTTTAGCCGCGAGCAATGATGTTCATAACGATAAGCCCATGGGCCGCCACGCAGCGGCTGTAGTTTCGCTTCACAGGCTGGAAGGAACAGCATTCTGGTTTAGCCGCGAGCAATGATGTTCATAACAATAAGCCCATGGACCGCCACGCAGCGGCTGTAGTTTCGCTTCACAGGCTGGACGGAACAGCATTCTGGTTTAGCCGCGAGCAATGATGTTCATAACAATAAGCACATGGGCCGCCACGCAGCGGCTGTAGTTTCGCTTCACAGGCTGGACGGAACAGCATTCTGGTTTAGCCGCGAGCAATGATGTTCATAACAATAAGCACATGGGCCGCCACGCAGCGGCTGTAGTTCGCTTCACAGGCTGGACGGAACAGCATTCTGGTTTAGCCGCGAGCAATGATGTTCATAACGATAAGCCCATGGGCCGCCACGCAGCGGCTGTAGTTTCGCTTCACAGGCTGGACGGAACAGCATTCTGGTTTAGCCGCGAGCAATGATGTTCATAACAATAAGCCCATGGGCCGCCACGCAGCGGCTGTAGTTTCGCTTCACAGGCTGGACGGAACAGCATTCTGGTTTAGCCGCGAGCAATGATGTTCATAACGATAAGCCCATGGGCCGCCACGCAGCGGCTGTAGTTTCGCTTCACAGCTGGACGGAACAGCATTCTGGTTTAGCCGCGAGCAATGATGTTCATAACAATAAGCCCATGGGCCGCTACGCAGCGGCTGTAGTTTCGCTTCACAGGCTGGACGGAACAGCATTCTGGTTTAGACGCGAGCAATGATGTTCATAACGATAAGCACATGGGTGCTACGCAGCGGCTGTAGTTCGCTTCATAGGCTGGACGGAACAGCATTCTGGTTTAGCCGCGAGCAATGATGTTCATAACAATAAGCCCATGGGCCGCCACGCAGCGGCTGTAGTTTGGCTTCACAGGCTGGACGGAACAACATTCTGGTTTAGCCGCGAGCAATGATGTTCATAACAATAAGCCCATGGGCCGCCACGCAGCGGCTGTAGTTCGCTTCACAGGCTGGACGGAACAGCATTCTGGTTTAGCCGCGAGCAATGATGTTCATAACAATAAGCCCATGGGCCGCCACGCAGCGGCTGTAGTTTCGCTTCACAGGCTGGACGGAACAGCATTCTGGTTTTTCCGCGAGCAATGATGTTCATAACAATAAGCACATGGGCCGCCACGCAGCGGCTGTAGTTTGCCTCACAGGCTGGACGGAAGAGCATTCTGGTTTAGACGCGAGCAATGATTTCCATAACAATAGGCACATGGGCCGCCACGCAGCGGCTGTAGTTCGCTTCACAGGCTGGACGGAACAGCATTCTGGTTTAGCCGCGAGCAATGATGTTCATAACAATAAGCCCATGGGCAGCCACGCAGCGGCTGTAGTTCGCTTCACAGGCTGGACGGAACAGCATTCTGGTTTAGCCGCGAGCAATTATGTTCATAACGATAAGCCCATGGGCCGCCACGCAGCGGCTGTAGTTTCACTTCACAGGCTGGACGGAACAGCATTCTGGTTTAGCCGCGAGCAATGATGTTCATAACGATAAGCCCTTGGGCCGCCACGCAGCGGCTGTAGTTCGCTTCACAGGCTGGACGGAACAGCATTCTGGTTTAGCCGCGAGCAATGATGTTCATAACGATAAGCCCATGGGCCGCCACGCAGCGGCTGTAGTTTCGCTTCACAGGCTGGAAGGAACAGCATTCTGGTTTAGCCGCGAGCAATGATGTTCATAACAATAAGCCCATGGGCCGCCACGCAGCGGCTGTAGTTTCGCTTCACAGGCTGGACGGAACAGCATTCTGGTTTAGCCGAGTGCAATGATGTTCATAACAATAAGCACATGGGCCGGCACCAAAAGGCTGTAGTTTCGCTTCACAGGCTGGACGGAACAGCATTCTGGTTTAGCCGCGTGCAATGATGTTCATAACGATAAGCCCATGGGCCGCCACGCAGCGGCTGTAGTTCGCTTCACAGGCTGGACGGAACAGCATTCTGGTTTAGCCGCGAGCAATGATGTTCATAACGATAAGCCCATGGGCCGCCACGCAGCGGCTGTAGTTTCGCTTCACAGGCTGGACGGAACAGCATTCTGGTTTAGCCGCGAGCAATGATGTTCATAACAATAAGCCCATGGGCCGCCACGCAGCGGCTGTAGTTTCGCTTCACAGGCTGGACGGAACAGCATTCTGGTTTAGCCGCGTGCAATGACGTTCATAACAATAAGCACATGGGCCGCCACGCAGCGGCTGTAGTTTCGCTTAACAGGCTGGAGGGAACAGCATTCTGGTTTAGACGCGAGCAATGATGTTCATAACAATAAGCACATGGGCCGCCACGCAGCGGCTGTAGTTCGCTTCACAGGCTGGACGGAACAGCATTCTGGTTTAGCCGCGAGCAATGATGTTCATAACGATAAGCCCATGGGCCGCCACGCAGCGGCTGTAGTTTCACTTCACAGGCTGGACGGAACAGCAATCTGGTTTAGCTGCGAGCAATGATGTTCATAACGATAAGCCCATGGGCCGCCACGCAGCGGCTGTAGTTCGCTTCACAGGCTGGACGGAACAGCATTCTGGTTTAGCGTAGAGCTATGATGTTCATAACGATAAGCCCATGGGCCGCCACGCAGCGGCTGTTTTTCGCTTCACAGGCTGGACGGAACAGCATTCTGGTTTAGCCGCGAGCAATGATGTTCATAACAATAAGCCCATGGGCCGCCACGCAGCGGCTGTAGTTTCGATTCACAGGCTGGACGGAACAGCATTCTGGTTTAGCCGCGTGCAATGATGTTCATAACAATAAGCACATGGGCCGCCACGCAGCGGCTGTAGTTTCGCTTCATAGGCTGGACGGAACAGCATTCTGGTTTAGCCGCGTGCAATGATGTTCATAACGATAAGCCCATGGGCCGCCACGCAGCGGCTGTAGTTTCGCTTCACAGGCTGGACGGAACAGCATTCTGGTTTAGCCGCGAGCAATGATGTTCATAACAATAAGCACATGGGCCGCCACGCAGCGGCTGTAGTTCGCTTCACAGGCTGGACGGAACAGCATTCTGGTTTAGCCGCGAGCAATGATGTTCATAACGATAAGCCCATGGGCCGCCACGCAGCGGCTGTAGTTTCGCTTCACAGGCTGGACGGAACAGCATTCTGGTTTAGCCGCGAGCAATGATGTTCATAACAATAAGCCCATGGGCCGCCACGCAGCGGCTGTAGTTTCGCTTCACAGGCTGGACGGAACAGCATTCTGGTTTAGCTGCGAGCAATGATGTTCATAACGATAAGCCCATGGGCCGCCACGCAGCGGCTGTAGTTCGCTTCACAGGCTGGACGGAACAGCATTCTGGTTTAGCGTAGAGCTATGATGTTCATAACGATAAGCCCATGGGCCGCCACGCAGCGGCTGTTTTTCGCTTCACAGGCTGGACGGAACAGCATTCTGGTTTAGCCGCGAGCAATGATGTTCATAACAATAAGCCCATGGGCCGCCACGCAGCGGCTGTAGTTTCGCTTCACAGGCTGGACGGAACAGCATTCTGGTTTAGCCGCGTGCAATGATGTTCATAACAATAAGCACATGGGCCGCCACGCAGCGGCTGTAGTTTCGCTTCATAGGCTGGACGGAACAGCATTCTGGTTTAGCCGCGTGCAATGATGTTCATAACGATAAGCCCATGGGCCGCCACGCAGCGGCTGTAGTTTCGCTTCACAGGCTGGACGGAACAGCATTCTGGTTTAGCCGCGAGCAATGATGTTCATAACAATAAGCACATGGGCCGCCACGCAGCGGCTGTAGTTCGCTTCACAGGCTGGACGGAACAGCATTCTGGTTTAGCCGCGAGCAATGATGTTCATAACGATAAGCCCATGGGCCGCCACGCAGCGGCTGTAGTTTCGCTTCACAGGCTGGACGGAACAGCATTCTGGTTTAGCCGCGAGCAATGATGTTCATAACAATAAGCCCATGGGCCGCCACGCAGCGGCTGTAGTTTCGCTTCACAGGCTGGACGGAACAGCATTCTGGTTTAGCCGCGAGCAATGATGTTCATAACAATAAGCACATGGGCCGCCACGCAGCGGCTGTAGTTTCGCTTCACAGGCTGGACTGAACAGCATTCTGGTTTAGCCGCGAGCAATGATGTTCATAACAATAAGCACATGGGCCGCCACGCAGCGGCTGTAGTTCGCTTCACAGGCTGGACGGAACAGCATTCTGGTTTAGCCGCGAGCAATGATGTTCATAACGATAACCCCAGGGGCCGCCACGCAGCGGCTGTAGTTTCGCTTCACAGGCTGGACGGAACAGCATTCCGGTTTAGCCGCGAGCAATGATGTTCATAACAATAAGCCCATGGGCCGCCACGCAGCGGCTGTAGTTTCGCTTCACAGGCTGGACGGAACAGCATTCTGGTTTAGCCGCAAAAATGATGTTCATAACGATAAGCCCATGGGCCGCCACGCAGCGGCTGTAGTTTCGCTTCACAGCTGGACGGAACAGCATTCTGGTTTAGCCGCGAGCAATGATGTTCATAACAATAAGCCCATGGGCCGCTACGCAGCGGCTGTAGTTTCGCTTCACAGGCTGGACGGAACAGCATTCTGATTTAGACGCGAGCAATGATGTTCATAACAATAAGCACATGGGCCGCCACGCAGCGGCTGTAGTTCGCTTCACAGGCTGGACGGAACAGCATTCTGGTTTAGCCGCGAGCAATGATGTTCATAACGATAAGCCCATGGGCCGCCACGCAGCGGCTGTAGTTTCACTTCACAGGCTGGACGGAACAGCATTCTGGTTTAGCCGCGAGCAATGATGTTCATAACGATAAGCCCATGGGCCGCCACGCAGCGGCTGTAGTTCGCTTCACAGGCTGGACGGAACAGCATTCTGGTTTAGCCGCGAGCAATGATGTTCATAACGATAAGCCCATGGGCCGCCACGCAGCGGCTGTAGTTTCGCTTCACAGGCTGGACGGAACAGCATTCTGGTTTAGCCGCGAGCAATGATGTTCATAACAATAAGCCCACGGGCCGCCACGCAGCGGCTGTAGTTTCGCTTCACAGGCTGGACGGAACAGCATTCTGGTTTAGCCGAGTGCAATGATGTTCATAACAATAAGCACATGGGCCGCCACGCAGCGGCTGTAGTTTCGCTTCACAGGCTGGACGGAACAGCATTCTGGTTTAGCCGCGTGCAATGATGTTCATAACGATAAGCCCATGGGCCGCCACGCAGCGGCTGTAGTTCGCTTCACAGGCTGGACGGAACAGCATTCTGGTTTAGCCGCGAGCAATGATGTTCATAACGATAAGCCCATGGGCCGCCACGCAGCGGCTGTAGTTTCGCTTCACAGGCTGGACGGAACAGTATTCTGGTTTAGCCGCGAGCAATGATGTTCATAACAATAAGCCCATGGGCCGCCACGCAGCGGCTGTAGTTTCGCTTCACAGGCTGGACGGAACAGCATTCTGGTTTAGCCACGTGCAATGATGTTCATAACAATAAGCACATGGGCCGCCACGCAGCGGCTGTAGTTTCGCTTAACAGGCTGGAGGGAACAGCATTCTGGTTTAGACGCGAGCAATGATGTTCATAACAATAAGCACATGGGCCGCCACGCAGCGGCTGTAGTTCGCTTCACAGGCTGGACGGAACAGCATTCTGGTTTAGCCGCGAGCAATGATGTTCATAACGATAAGCCCATGGGCCGCCACGCAGCGGCTGTAGTTTCACTTCACAGGCTGGACGGAACAGCATTCTGGTTTAGCCGCGAGCAATGATGTTCATAACAATAAGCCCATGGGCCGCCACGCAGCGGCTGTAGTTTTGCTTCACAGGCTGGACGGAACAGCATTCTGGTTTAGCCGCGAGCAATGATGTTCATAACGATAAGCACATGGGTGCTACGCAGCGGCTGTAGTTCGCTTCACAGGCTGGACGGAACAGCATCCTGGTTTATCTTCGAGCAATGATGTTCATAACAATAAGCGCATTGGCCGCCACGCAGCGGCTGTAGTTCGCTTCACAGGCTGTACGAAACAGCATTCTGGTTTTTCCGCGAGCAATGATGTTCATAACAATAAGCACATGAGCCGCCACGCAGCGGCTGTAGTTCGCTTCACAGGCTGGACGGAACAGCATTCTGGTTTAGCAGCGAGCAATGATGTTCATAACAATACCCGCATGGGCCGCCACGCAGCGGCTGTAGTTTGCTTCGCAGGCTGGACGAAACAGCATTTTGGTTTAGCCGCGAGCAATGATGTTCATATCAATAAGCGCATTGTCCACCACGCAGCAGCTGTAGTTTGCCTCACAGGCTGGACGGAAGAGCATTCTGGTTTAGCCGCGAGCAATGATGTCCATAACAATAAGCACATGGGCCGCCACGCAGCGGCTGTAGTTCGCTTCACAGGCTGGACGGAACAGCATTCTGGTTTAGCCACGAGCAATGATGTTCATAACAATAAGCCCATGGGCCGTCACGTAGCAGATGTAGTTTCGCTTCACAGGCTGGACGGAACAGCATTCTGGTCTAGCCGCGAGCAATGACGTTCATAACGATAAGCACATGGGTGCTACGCAGCGGCTGTAGTTCGTTTCACAGGCTGGACGGAACAGCATTCTGGTTTAGCCACGAGCAATGATGTTCATAACAATAAGCACATGGGTGCTACGCAGCGGCTGTAGTTCGCTTCACAGGCTGGACGGAACAGCATTCTGGTTTAGCCGCGAGCATTGATGTTCATAACAATAAGCACATGGGTGCTACGCAGCGGCTGTAGTTCGCTTCACCGGCTGGACGGAACAGCATTCTGGTTTAGCCGCGAGCAATGATGTTCATAACAATAAGCCCATGGGCCGCAACGCAGCGGCTGTAGTTCGCTTCACAGGCTGGACGGAACAGCATTCTGGTTTAGCCGCGAGCAATGATGTTCATAACGATAAGCTCATGGGCCGCCACGCAGCGGCTGTAGTTTCACTTCACAGGCTGGACGGAACACCATTCTGGTTTAGCCGCGAGCACTGATGTTCATAACAATAAGCCCATGGGCCGTCACGCAGCAGCTGCAGTTTCGCTTCACAGGATGGACGGAACAGCATTCTGGTCTAGCCGCGAGCAATGACGTTCATAACGATAAGCACATTAGTGCTACGCAGCGGCTGTAGTTCGTTTCACAGGCTGGACGGAACAGCATTCTGGTTAAGCCGCGAGCAATGATGTTCATAACGATAAGCACATGGGTGCTACGCAGCGGCTGTAGTTCACTTCATAGGCTGGACGGAACAGCATTCTTGTTTAGCCGCGACCAATGATGTTCAAATCAATAAGCGCCTGGGCGACCACGCAGCGGCTGTAGTTGGCTTCACAGGCTGGACGAAACAGCATTCTGGTTTAGCCGCGTGCAATGATGTTCATAACAATAAGCACATGGGTTGCCACGCAGCGGCTGTAGTTCGCTTCACATGCTGGACGGAACAGCATATTGGTTTAGCGTAGAGCTATGATGTTCATAGCAATAAGCGCATTGGCCGCCACGCAGCGGCTGTAGTTCGCTTCACAGGCTGGACGGAACAGCATTCTGGTTTAGCCGCGAGTAATGATGTTCATAATAACCGCATGGGCCACCACGCAGCGGCTGTAGTTCGCTTCACAGGCTGGACGGAACAGCATTCTTGTTTAGCCGCGAGCAATGATGTTCATAAGAATAAGCGTATGGGCCGCCACGCAGCGGCTGTAGCTCTCTTAACAGGCTGGACGGAACAGCATTCTGGTTTAGCCGCGACCAATGATGTTCAAATCAATAAGCGCCTGGGCGACCACGCAGCGGCTGCAGTTCGCTTCACATGCTGGACGGAACAGCATACTGGTTTAGCGTAGAGTAATGATGTTCCTAACAATAAGCGCATTGGCCGCCACGCAGCGGCTGTAGTTCGCTTCACATGCTGGACGGAACAGCATTCTGGTTTAGCCGCGAGCAATGATGTTCAGAACAATAAGCGCATGGGTCGCCACGCAGCGGCTGTTGTTCGCTTCACATGCTGGACGGAACAGCATTCTGGTTTTTACGGAGAGCAATGATTTTCATAACGATAAGCAAATGGGCCGCCACGCAGCGGCTGTATTTCGCTTCACATTCTGGACGGAACAGCATTCTGGTTTATCCGTGAGCAATGATGTTCATAACAATAAGCGCATGGGCCGTCACGCAGCGGCTATAGTTCGCATCACAGGGTGGACGGAACAGCATACTGGTTTAGCGTAGAGCAATGATGTTCCTAACAATAAGCGCATTGGCCGCCACGCAGCGGCTGTATTTCGCTTCACATTCTGGACGGAACAGCATTCTGGTTTAGCCGCGAGCAATGATGTTCAGAACAATAAGCGCATGGGTCGCCACGCAGCGGCTGTAGTTCGCTTCACATGCTGGACGGAACAGCATTCTGGTTTAGCGGAGAGCAATGATTTTCATAACGATAAGCAAATGGGCCGCCACGCAGCGGCTGTATTTCGCTTCACATTCTAGACGGAACAGCATTCTGCTTTATGCGTGAGCAATGATGTTGATAACAATAAGCGCATTGGCCACCACGCAGCTGCTGTAGTTCGCCTCACAGGCTGGACGGAAGAGCATTCTTGTTTAGAGGCGAGCAATGATGTCTATAACAATAAGCACATGGGCCGCCACGCAGCGGCTGTAGTTCGCTTCACAGGCTGGACGGAACAGCATTCTGGTTTAGCCGCGAGCAATGATGTTCATATCAATAAGAGCAGTGGCCACCACGCAGCTGCTGTAGTTCGCCTCACAGGCTGGACGGAAGAGCATTCTGGTTTAGACGCGAGCAATGATGTCCATAACAATAAGCACATGGGCCGCCACGCAGCGGCTTTAGTTCGCTTCACAGGCTTGACGAAACAGCATTTTGGTTTAGCCGCGAGCAATGATGTTCATATCAATAAGCGCATTGTCCACCACGCAGCAGCTGTAGTTTGCCTCACAGGCTGGACGGAAGAGCATTCTGGTTTAGACGCGAGCAATGATGTTCATAACAATAAGCCCATGGGCCGCCACGCAGCGGCTGTAGTTCGCTTCACAGGCTTGACGAAACAGCATTTTGGTTTAGCCGCGAGCAATGATGTTCATATCAATAAGCGCATTGTCCACCACGCAGCAGCTGTAGTTTGCCTCACAGGCTGGACGGAAGAGCATCCTGGTTTAGACGCGAGCAATGATGTTCATAACAATAAGCACATGGGCCGCCACGCAGCGGCTGTAGTTCGCTTCACAGGCTGGACGGAACAGCATTCTGGTTTAGCCGCGAGCAATGATGTTCATATCAATAGGCGCATTGTCCACTACGCAGCAGCTGTAGTTTGCCTCACAGGCTGGACGGAAGAGCATTCTGGTTTTGACGCGAGCAATGATGTTCATAACAATAAGCACATGGGCCGCCACGCAGCGGCTGTAGTTCGCTTCACAGGCTGGACGGAACAGCATTCTGGTTTAGCCGCGAGCAATGATGTCCATAACAATAAGCACATGGGCCGCCACGCGGCGGCTGTAGTTCGCTTCACAGGCTGGACGGAACAGCATTCTGGTTTAGCCGCGAGCAATGATGTTCATAACAATAAGCCCATGGGCCGTCACGCAGCAGCTGTAGTTTCGCTTCACAGGCTGGACGGAACAGCATTCTGGTCTAGCCGCGAGCAATGACGTTCATAACGATAAGCACATGGGTGCTACGCAGCGGCTGTAGTTCGTTTCACAGGCTGGACGGAACAGCATTCTGGTTTAGCCACGAGCAATGATGTTCATAACAATAAGCACATGGGTGCTACGCAGCGGCATTAGTTCGCTTCACAGGCTGGACGGAACAGCATTCTGGTTTAGCCGCGAGCAATGATGTTCATAACAATAAGCCCATGGGCCGCCACGCAGCGGCTGTAGTTTCGCTTCACAGGCTGCACGGAACAGCATTCTGGTTTAGCCGCGAGCACTGATGTTCATAACAATAAGCCCATGGGCCGCCACGCAGCGTCTGTAGTTTCGCTTCACAGGCTGGACGGAACAGCATTCTGGTTTAGCCACGAGCAATGATGTTCATAACAATAAGCACATGGGTGCTACGCAGCAGCTGTAGTTCGCTTCACAGGCTGGACGGAACAGCATTCTGGTTTAGCCGCGAGCAATGATGTTCATAACAATAAGCACATGGGCCGCCACGCAGCGGCTGTAGTTCGCTTCACAGGCTGGACGGAACAGCATTCTGGTTTAGCCGCGAGCAATGATGTTCATAAAAATAAGCCCATGGGCCGTCACGCAGCAGCTGCAGTTTCGCTTCACAGGCTGGACGGAACAGCATTCTGGTCTAGCCGCGAGCAATGACTTTCATAACGATAAGCACATGGGTGCTACGCAGCGGCTGTAGTTCGCTTCACAGGCTGGACGGAACAGCATTCTGGTTTAGCCGCGAGCAATGATGTTCATAACAATAAGCCCATGGGCCGCCACGCAGCGGCTGTAGTTCGCTTCACAGGCTGGACGGAACAGCATTCTGGTTTAGCCGCGAGCAATGATGTTCATAACAATAAGCCCATGGGCCGCCACGCTGCGGCTGTAGTTCGCTTCACAGGCTGGACGGAACAGCATTCTGGTTTAGCCGCGAGCAATGATGTTCATAACAATAAGCCCATGGGCCGCCACGCAGCGAGTGTAGTTCGCTTCGCAGGCTGGACGGAACAGCATTCTGGTTTAGCCGCGATCAATGATGTTCATAACAATAAGCGCATTGTCCACTACGCAGCAGCTGTAGTTTGCCTCACAGGCTGGACGGAAGAGCATTCTGGTTTTGACGCGAGCAATGATGTTCATAACAATAAGCACATGGGCCGCCACGCAGCGGCTGTAGTTCGCTTCACAGGCTGGACGGAACAGCATTCTGGTTTAGCCGCGAGCAATGATGTCCATAACAATAAGCACATGGGCCGCCACGCGGCGGCTGTAGTTCGCTTCACAGGCTGGACGGAACAGCATTCTGGTTTAGCCGCGAGCAATGATGTTCATAACAATAAGCCCATGGGCCGTCACGCAGCAGCTGTAGTTTCGCTTCACAGGCTGGACGGAACAGCATTCTGGTCTAGCCGCGAGCAATGACGTTCATAACGATAAGCACATGGGTGCTACGCAGCGGCTGTAGTTCGTTTCACAGGCTGGACGGAACAGCATTCTGGTTTAGCCACGAGCAATGATGTTCATAACAATAAGCACATGGGTGCTACGCAGCGGCATTAGTTCGCTTCACAGGCTGGACGGAACAGCATTCTGGTTTAGCCGCGAGCAATGATGTTCATAACAATAAGCCCATGGGCCGCCACGCAGCGGCTGTAGTTTCGCTTCACAGGCTGCACGGAACAGCATTCTGGTTTAGCCGCGAGCACTGATGTTCATAACAATAAGCCCATGGGCCGCCACGCAGCGTCTGTAGTTTCGCTTCACAGGCTGGACGGAACAGCATTCTGGTTTAGCCACGAGCAATGATGTTCATAACAATAAGCACATGGGTGCTACGCAGCAGCTGTAGTTCGCTTCACAGGCTGGACGGAACAGCATTCTGGTTTAGCCGCGAGCAATGATGTTCATAACAATAAGCACATGGGCCGCCACGCAGCGGCTGTAGTTCGCTTCACAGGCTGGACGGAACAGCATTCTGGTTTAGCCGCGAGCAATGATGTTCATAAAAATAAGCCCATGGGCCGTCACGCAGTAGCTGCAGTTTCGCTTCACAGGCTGGACGGAACAGCATTCTGGTCTAGCCGCGAGCAATGACTTTCATAACGATAAGCACATGGGTGCTACGCAGCGGCTGTAGTTCGCTTCACAGGCTGGACGGAACAGCATTCTGGTTTAGCCGCGAGCAATGATGTTCATAACAATAAGCCCATGGGCCGCCACGCAGCGGCTGTAGTTCGCTTCACAGGCTGGACGGAACAGCATTCTGGTTTAGCCGCGAGCAATGATGTTCATAACAATAAGCCCATGGGCCGCCACGCTGCGGCTGTAGTTCGCTTCACAGGCTGGACGGAACAGCATTCTGGTTTAGCCGCGAGCAATGATGTTCATAACAATAAGCCCATGGGCCGCCACGCAGCGAGTGTAGTTCGCTTCACAGGCTGGACGGAACAGCATTCTGGTTTAGCCGCGAGCAATGATGTTCATAACAATAAGCCCATGGGCCGCCACGCAGCGGCTGTAGTTCGCTTCACAGGCTGGACGGAACAGCATTCTGGTTTAGCCGCGAGCAATGATGTTCATAACAATAAGCCCATGGGCCGCCATGCTGCGGCTGTAGTTTCGCTTCACAGGCTGGACGGAACAGCATTCTGGTTTAGCCGCGAGCAATGATGTTCATAACAATAAGTCGATGGGCCGCCACGCTGCGGCTGTAGTTTCGCTTCACATTCTGGACGGAACAGCATTCTGGTTTATGCGTGAGCAATGATGTTGATAACAATAAGCGCATTGGCCACCACGCAGCTGCTGTAGTTCGCCTCACAGGCTGGACGGAAGAGCATTCTTGTTTAGACGCGAGCAATGATGTCTATAACAATAAGCACATGGGCCGCCACGCAGCGGCTGTAGTTCGCTTCACAGGCTGGACGGAACAGCATTCTGGTTTAGCCGCGAGCAATGATGTTCATATCAATAAGAGCAGTGGCCACCACGCAGCTGCTGTAGTTCGCCTCACAGGCTGGACGGAAGAGCATTCTGGTTTAGACGCGAGCAATGATGTACATAACAATAAGCACATGGGCCGCCACGCAGCGGCTTTAGTTCGCTTCACAGGCTTGACGAAACAGCATTTTGGTTTAGCCGCGAGCAATGATGTTCATATCAATAAGCGCATTGTCCACCACGCAGCAGCTGTAGTTTGCCTCACAGGCTGGACGGAAGAGCATTCTGGTTTAGACGCGAGCAATGATGTTCATAACAATAAGCCCATAAGCCGCCACGCAGGGGCTGTAGTTCGCTTCACAGGCTTGACGAAACAGCATTTTGGTTTAGCCGCGAGCAATGATGTTCATATCAATAAGCGCATTGTCCACCACGCAGCAGCTGTAATTTGCCTCACAGGCTGGACGGAAGAGCATCCTGGTTTAGACGCGAGCAATGATATTCATAACAATAAGCACATGGGCCGCCACGCAGCGGCTGTAGTTCGCTTCACAGGCTGGACGGAACAGCATACTGGTTTAGCCGCGAGCAATGATGTTCATATCAATAAGCGCATTGTCCACCACGCAGCAGCTGTAGTTTGCCTCACAGGCTGGACGGAAGAGCATTCTGGTTTTGACGCGAGCAATGATGTTCATAACAATAAGCACATGGGCCGCCACGCAGCGGCTGTAGTTCGCTTCACAGGCTGGACGGAACAGCATTCTGGTTTAGCCGCGAGCAATGATATTCATAAAAATAAGCCCATGGGCCGTCACGCAGCAGCTGCAGTTTCGCTTCACAGGCTGGACGGAACAGCATTCTGGTCTAGCCGCGAGCAATGACGTTCATAACGATAAGCACATGGGTGCTACGCAGCGTCTGTAGTTCGTTTCACAGGCTGGACGGAACAGCATTCTGGTTAAGCCGCGAGCAATGATGTTCATAACGATGAGCACATGGGTGCTACGCAGCGGCTGTAGTTCGCTTCACCGGCTGGACGGAACAGCATTCTGGTTTAGCCGCGAGCAATGATGTTCATAACAATAAGCCCATGGGCCGCCACGCAGCGGCTGTAGTTTCGCTTGACAGGCTGGACGGAACAGCATTCTGGTTTAGCCGCGAGCAATGATGTTCATAACGATAAGCACATGGGTGCCACGCAGCGGCTGTAGTTCGCTTGACAGGCTGGACGGAACAGCATTCTGGTTTAGCCGCGAGCAATGATGTTCATAACAATAAGCCCATGGGCCGCCACGCAGCGGCTGTAGTTCGCTTCACAGGCTGGACGGAACAGCATTCTGGTTTAGCCGCGAGCAATGATGTTCATAACAATAAGCCCATGGGCCGCCACGCTGCGGCTGTAGTTCGCTTCACAGGCTGGACTGAACAGCATTCTGGTTTAGCCGCGAGCAATGATGTTCATAACAATAAGCCCATGGGCCGCAACGCAGCGGCTGTAGTTCGCTTCACAGGCTGGACGGAACAGCATTCTGGTTTAGCCGCGAGCAATGATGTTCATAACAATAAGCCCATGGGCCGCCACGCAGCGGCTGTAGTTCGCTTCACAGGCTGGACGGAACAGCATTCTGGTTTAGCCGCGAGCAATGATGTTCATAACAATAAGCCCATGGGCCGCCACGCAGCGGCTGTAGTTCGCTTCACAGGCTGGACGGAACAGCATTCTGGTTTAGCCGCGAGCAATGATGTTCATAACAATAAGCCCATGGGCCGCCACGCAGCGGCTGTAGTTCGCTTCACAGGCTGGACGGAACAGCATTCTGGTTTAGCCGCGAGCAATGATGTTCATAACAATAAGCCCATGGGCCGCCACGCAGCGGCTGTAGTTCGCTTCACAGGCTGGACGGAACAGCATTCTGGTTTAGCCGCGAGCAATGATGTTCATAACAATAAGCCCATGGGCCGCCACGCAGCGGCTGTAGTTCGCTTCACAGGCTTGACGGAACAGCATTCTGGTTTAGCCGCGAGCAATGATGTTCATAACAATAAGCCAATGGGCCGCCACGCAGCGGCTGTAGTTCGCTTCACAGGCTGGACGGAACAGCATTCTGGTTTAGCCGCGAGCAATGATGTTCATAACAATAAGCCCATGGGCCGCCACGCTGCGGCTGTAGTTTCGCTTCACAGGCTGGACGGAACAGCATTCTGGTTTAGCAGCGAGCAATGATGTTCATAACAATAAGCCCATGGGCCGCCACGCTGCGGCTGTAGTTTCGCTTCACATTCTGGACGGAACAGCATTCTGGTTTATGCGTGAGCAATGATGTTGATAACAATAAGCGCATTGGCCACCACGCAGCTGCTGTAGTTCTCCTCACAGGCTGGACGGAAGAGCATTCTTGTTTAGACGCGAGCAATGATGTCTATAACAATAAGCACATGGGCCGCCACGCAGCGGCTGTAGTTCGCTTCACAGGCTGGACGGAACAGCATTCTGGTTTAGCCGCGAGCAATGATGTTCATATCAATAAGAGCAGTGGCCACCACGCAGCTGCTGTAGTTCGCCTCACAGGCTGGACGGAAGAGCATTCTGGTTTAGACGCGAGCAATGATGTCCATAACAATAAGCACATGGGCCGCCACGCAGCGGCTTTAGTTCGCTTCACAGGCTTGACGAAACAGCATTTTGGTTTAGCCGCGAGCAATGATGTTCATATCAATAAGCGCATTGTCCACCACGCAGCAGCTGTAGTTTGCCTCACAGGCTGGACGGAAGAGCATTCTGGTTTAGACGCGAGCAATGATGTTCATAACAATAAGCACATGGGCCGCCACGCAGCGGCTGTATTTCGCTTCACAGGCTGGACGGAACAGCATTCTGGTTTAGCCGCGAGCAATGAAGTTCATATCAATAAGCGCATTGTCCACCACGCAGCAGCTGTAGTTTGCCTCACAGGCTGGACGGAAGAGCATTCTGGTTTTGACGCGAGCAATGATGTTCATAACAATAAGCACATGGGCCGCCACGCAGCGGCTGTAGTTCGCTTCACAGGCTGGACGGAACAGCATTCTTGTTTAGCCGCGAGCAATGATGTCCATAACAATAAGCACATGGGCCGCCACGCAGCGGCTGTAGTTCGCTTCACAGGCTGGACGGAACAGCATTCTGGTTTAGCCGCGAGCAATGATGTTCATAACAATAAGCCCATGGGCCGTCACGCAGCAGCTGTAGTTTCGCTTCACAGGCTGGACGGAACAGCATTCCGGTCTAGCCGCGAGCAATGACGTTCATAACGATAAGCACATGGGTGCTACGCAGCGGCTGTAGTTCGTTTCACAGGCTGGACGGAACAGCATTCTGGTTTAGCCACGAGTAATGATGTTCATAACAATAAGCACATGGGTGCTACGCAGCGGCATTAGTTCGCTTCACAGGCTGGACGGAACAGCATTCTGGTTTAGCCGCGAGCAATGATGTTCATAACAATAAGCCCATGGGCCTCCACGCAGGGGCTGTAGTTTCGCTTCACAGGCTGCACGGAACAGCATTCTGGTTTAGCCGCGAGCACTGATGTTCATAACAATAAGCCCATGGGCCGCCACGCAGCGTCTGTAGTTTCGCTTCACAGGCATGACGGAACAGCATTCTGGTTTAGCCACGAGCAATGATGTTCATAACAATAAGCACATGGGTGCTACGCAGCAGCTGTAGTTCGCTTCACAGGCTGGACGGAACAGCATTCTGGTTTAGCCGCGAGCAATGATGTTCATAACAATAAGCACATGGGCCGCCACGCAGCGGCTGTAGTTCGCTTCACAGGCTGGACGGAACAGCATTCTGGTTTAGCCGCGAGCAATGATATTCATAAAAATAAGCCCATGGGCCGTCACGCAGCAGCTGCAGTTTCGCTTCACAGGCTGGACGGAACAGCATTCTGGTCTAGCCGCGAGCAATGACGTTCATAACGATAAGCACATGGGTGCTACGCAGCGGCTGTAGTTCGTTTCACAGGCTGGACGGAACAGCATTCTGGTTAAGCCGCGAGCAATGATGTTCATAACGATGAGCACATGGGTGCTACGCAGCGGCTGTAGTTCGCTTCACCGGCTGGACGGAACAGCATTCTGGTTTAGCCGCGAGCAATGATGTTCATAACAATAAGCCCATGGGCCGCCACGCAGCGGCTGTAGTTTCGCTTGACAGGCTGGACGGAACAGCATTCTGGTTTAGCCGCGAGCAATGATGTTCATAACGATAAGCACATGGGTGCCACGCAGCGGCTGTAGTTCGCTTGACAGGCTGGACGGAACAGCATTCTGGTTTAGCCGCGAGCAATGATGTTCATAACAATAAGCCCATGGGCCGCCACGCAGCGGCTGTAGTTCGCTTCACAGGCTGGACGGAACAGCATTCTGGTTTAGCCGCGAGCAATGATGTTCATAACAATAAGCCCATGGGCCGCCACGCTGCGGCTGTAGTTCGCTTCACAGGCTGGACGGAACAGCATTCTGGTTTAGCCGCGAGCAATGATGTTCATAACAATAAGCCCATGGGCCGCCACGCAGCGGCTGTAGTTCGCTTCACAGGCTGGACGGAACAGCATTCTGGTTTAGCCGCGAGCAATGATGTTCATAACAATAAGCCCATGGGCCGCCACGCAGCGGCTGTAGTTCGCTTCACAGGCTGGACGGAACAGCATTCTGGTTTAGCCGCGAGCAATGATGTTCATAACAATAAGCTTATGGGCCGCCACGCAGCGGCTGTAGTTCGCTTCACAGGCTGGACGGAACAGCATTCTGGTTTAGCCGCGAGCAATGATGTTCATAACAATAAGCCCATGGGCCGCCACGCAGCGGCTGTAGTTCGCTTCACAGGCTGGACGGAACAGCATTCTGGTTTAGCCGCGAGCAATGATGTTCATAACAATAAGCCCATGGGCCGCCACGCAGCGGCTGTAGTTCGCTTCACAGGCTGGACGGAACAGCATTCTGGTTTAGCCGCGAGCAATTATGTTCATTACAATAAGCCCATGGGCCGCCACGCAGCGGCTGTAGTTCGCTTCACAGGCTGGACGGAACAGCATTCTGGTTTAGCCGCGAGCAATGATGTTCATAACAATAAGCCCATGGGCCGCCACGCTGCGGCTGTAGTTTCGCTTCACAGGCTGGACGGAACAGCATTCTGGTTTAGCCGCGAGCAATGATGTTCATAACAATAAGCCCATGGGCCGCCACGCTGCGGCTGTAGTTTCGCTTCACAGGCTGGACGGAACAGCATTCTGGTTTAGCCGCGAGCAATGATGTTCATAACAATAAGCCCATGGGCCGCCACGCAGCGGCTGTAGTTCGCTTCACAGGCTGGACGGAACAGCATTCTGGTTTAGCCGCGAGCAATGATGTTCATAACAATAAGCCCATGGGCCGCCACGCAGCGGCTGTAGTTCGCTTCACAGGCTGGACGGAACAGCATTCTGGTCTAGCCGCGAGCAATGACGTTCATAACGATAAGCACATGGGTGCTACGCAGCGGCTGTAGTTCGTTTCACAGGCTGGACGGAACAGCATTCTGGTTAAGCCGCGAGCAATGATGTTCATAACGATGAGCACATGGGTGCTACGCAGCGGCTGTAGTTCGCTTCACCGGCTGGACGGAACAGCATTCTGGTTTAGCCGCGAGCAATGATGTTCATAACAATAAGCCCATGGGCCGCCACGCAGCGGCTGTAGTTTCGCTTGACAGGCTGGACGGAACAGCATTCTGGTTTAGCCGCGAGCAATGATGTTCATAACGATAAGCACATGGGTGCCACGCAGCGGCTGTAGTTCGCTTGACAGGCTGGACGGAACAGCATTCTGGTTTAGCCGCGAGCAATGATGTTCATAACAATAAGCCCATGGGCCGCCACGCAGCGGCTGTAGTTCGCTTCACAGGCTGGACGGAACAGCATTCTGGTTTAGCCGCGAGCAATGATGTTCATAACAATAAGCCCATGGGCCGCCACGCTGCGGCTGTAGTTCGCTTCACAGGCTGGACGGAACAGCATTCTGGTTTAGCCGCGAGCAATGATGTTCATAACAATAAGCCCATGGGCCGCCACGCAGCGGCTGTAGTTCGCTTCACAGGCTGGACGGAACAGCATTCTGGTTTAGCCGCGAGCAATGATGTTCATAACAATAAGCCCATGGGCCGCCACGCAGCGGCTGTAGTTCGCTTCACAGGCTGGACGGAACAGCATTCTGGTTTAGCCGCGAGCAATGATGTTCATAACAATAAGCTTATGGGCCGCCACGCAGCGGCTGTAGTTCGCTTCACAGGCTGGACGGAACAGCATTCTGGTTTAGCCGCGAGCAATGATGTTCATAACAATAAGCCCATGGGCCGCCACGCAGCGGCTGTAGTTCGCTTCACAGGCTGGACGGAACAGCATTCTGGTTTAGCCGCGAGCAATGATGTTCATAACAATAAGCCCATGGGCCGCCACGCAGCGGCTGTAGTTCGCTTCACAGGCTGGACGGAACAGCATTCTGGTTTAGCCGCGAGCAATTATGTTCATTACAATAAGCCCATGGGCCGCCACGCAGCGGCTGTAGTTCGCTTCACAGGCTGGACGGAACAGCATTCTGGTTTAGCCGCGAGCAATGATGTTCATAACAATAAGCCCATGGGCCGCCACGCTGCGGCTGTAGTTTCGCTTCACAGGCTGGACGGAACAGCATTCTGGTTTAGCCGCGAGCAATGATGTTCATAACAATAAGCCCATGGGCCGCCACGCTGCGGCTGTAGTTTCGCTTCACAGGCTGGACGGAACAGCATTCTGGTTTAGCCGCGAGCAATGATGTTCATAACAATAAGCCCATGGGCCGCCACGCAGCGGCTGTAGTTCGCTTCACAGGCTGGACGGAACAGCATTCTGGTTTAGCCGCGAGCAATGATGTTCATAACAATAAGCCCATGGGCCGCCACGCAGCGGCTGTAGTTCGCTTCACAGGCTGGACGGAACAGCATTCTGGTTTAGCCGCGAGCTATGATGTTCATAACAATAAGCCCATGGGCCGCCACGCAGCGGCTGTAGTTTCGCTTCACAGGCTGGACGGAACAGCATTCTGGTTTAGCCGCGAGCAATGATGTTCATAACGATAAGCACATGGGTGCTACGCAGCGGCTGTAGTTCGCTTCATAGGCTGGACGGAACAGCATTCTTGTTTAGCCGTGACCAATGATGTTCAAATCAATAAGCGCCTGGGCGACCACGCAGCGGCTGTAGTTGGCTTCACAGGCTGGACGAAACAGCATTCTGGTTTAGCCGCGAGTAATGATGTTCATAATAACCGCATGGGCCACCACGCAGCGGCTGTAGTTCGCTTCACAGGCTGGACGGAACAGCATTCTTGTTGAGCCGCGAGCAATGATGTTCATAAGAATAAGCGCATGGGCCGCCACGCAGCGGCTGTAGTTCGCTTCACAGGCTGGACGGAACAGCATTCTGGTTTAGCCGCGACCAATGATGTTCAAATCAATAAGCGCCTGGGCGACCACGCAGCGGCTGCAGTTCGCTTCACATGCTGGACGGAACAGCATACTGGTTTAGCGTAGAGCAATGATGTTCCTAACAATAAGCGCATTGGCCGCCACGCAGCGGCTGTAGTTCGCTTCACATGCTGGACGGAACAGCATTCTGGTTTAGCGGAGAGCAATGATTTTCTTAACGATAAGCAAATGGGCCGCCACGCAGCGGCTGTATTTCGCTTCACATTCTGGACGGAACAGCATTCTGGTTTAGCCGCGAGCAATGATGTTCAGAACAATAAGCGCATGGGTCGCCACGCAGCGGCTGCAGTTCGCTTCACATGCTGGACGGAACAGCATTCTGGTTTAGCGGAGAGCAATGATTTTCATAACGATAAGCAAATGGGCCGCCACGCAGCGGCTGTATTTCGCTTCACATTCTGGACGGAACAGCATTCTGGTTTAGCGGAGAGCAATGATTTTCATAACGATAAGCAAATGGGCCGCCACGCAGCGGCTGTAGTTCGCTTCACAGGCTTGACGAAACAGCATTTTGGTTTAGCCGCGAGCAATGATGTTCATATCAATAAGCGCATTGGCCACCACGCAGCTGCTGTAGTTCGCCTCACTGGCTGGACGGAAGAGCATTCTGGTTTAGACGCGAGCAATGATGTCCATAACAATAAGCACATAGGCCGCCACGCAGCGGCTGTAGTTTCGCTTCACAGGCTGGACGGAACAGCATTCTGGTTTAGCCGCGTGCAATGATGTTCATAACAATAAGCGCATGGGTCGCCACGCAACGGATGCAGTTCGCTTCACATGCTGGACGGAACAG
Organism: Amblyomma americanum; assembly: GCF_052857255.1. NCBI lineage: Eukaryota > Metazoa > Arthropoda > Arachnida > Ixodida > Ixodidae > Amblyomma > Amblyomma americanum. The sequence goes on from NC_135500.1 coordinate 100,833,790, forward strand.
CATATTGGTTTTAGCGGAGAGCAATGATGTTCATAACGATAAGCAAATGGGCCGCCACGAGGCGGCTGTAGTTCGCTTCACAGGCTGGACGGAACAGCATTCTTGTTTAGCCGCGAGTAATGATGTTCATAATAACCGCATGGGCCACCACGCAGCGGCTGTAGTTCTCTTCACAGGCTGGACGTAACAGCATTCTTGTTTAGCCGCGAGCAATGATGTTCATAACAATAAACGCATGGGCCGCCACGCAGCGGCTGTAGTTCGCTTCACAGGCTGGACGGAACAGCATTCTGGTTTAGACGCGACCAATGATGTTCAAATCAATAAGCGCCTGGGCGACCACGCAGCGGCTGTAGTTAGTTTCACAGGCTGGACGGAACAGCATTCTTGTTTAGCCGCGAGCAATGATGTTCATAACAATAAGCGCATGGGCCGCCACGCAGCGGCTGTAGTTCGCTTCACAGGCTGGACGGAACAGCATTCTGGTTTAGCCGCGACCAATGATGTTCAAATCAATAAGCGCCTGGGCGACCACGCAGCGGCTGTAGTTGGCTTCACAGGCTGGACGAAACAGCTTTCTGGTTTAGCCGCGTGCAATGATGTTCATAACAATAAGCACATGGGTTGCCACACAGCGGCTGTAGTTCGCTTCACATGCTGGACGGAACAGCATATTGGTTTTAGTGTAGAGCAATGATGTTCATAGCAATAAGCGCATTGGCCGCCACGCAGCGGCTGCAGTTCGCTTCACATGCTGGACGGAACAGCATTCTGGTTTAGCGGAGAGCAATGATGTTCATAACAATAAGCAAATGGGCCGCCACGAGGCGGCTGCAGTTCGCTTCACAGGCTGGACGGAACAGCATTCTGGTTTAGCCGCGAGTAATGATGTTCATAATAACCGCATGGGCCACCACGCAGCGGCTGTAGTTCGCTTCACAGGCTGGACAGAACAGCATTCTTGTTTACCCGCGAGCAATGATGTTCATAACAATAAGCGCATGGGCCGCCACGCAGCGGCTGTAGTTCGCTTCACAGGCTGGACGGAACAGCATTCTGGTTTAGCTGCGACCAATGATGTTCAAATCAATAAGCGCCTGTACGACCACGTAGCGGCTGTAGTTCGCTTCACATGCTGGACGGAACAGCATACTGGTTTAGCCGCGAGCAATGATGTTCATAACAATAAGCCCATGGGCCGTCACGCAGCAGCTGTAGTTTCGCTTCACAGGCTGGACGGAACAGCATTCTGGTCTAGTCGCGAGCAATGACGTTCATAACGATAAGCACATGGGTGCTACGCAGCGGCTGTAGTTCGTTTCACAGGCTGGACGGAACAGCATTCTGGTTTAGATACGAGCAATGATGTTCATAACAATAAGCACATGGGTGCTACGCAGCGGCTGTAGTTCGCTTCACAGGCTGGTCGGAACAGCATTCTGGTTTAGCCGCGAGCAATGATGTTCATAACAATAAGCCCATGGGCCGCCACGCAGCGGCTGTAGTTTCGCTTCACAGGCTGCACGGAACAGCATTCTGGTTTAGCCGCGAGCACTGATGTTCATAACAATAAGCCCATGGGCCGCCACGCATCGTCTGTAGTTTCGCTTCACAGGCTGGACGGAACAGCATTCTTGTTTAGCCACGAGCAATGATGTTCATAACAATAAGCACATGGGTGCTAAGCAGCGGCTGTAGTTCGCTTCACAGGCTGGACGGAACAGCATTCTGGTTTAGCCGCGAACAATGATGTTCATAACAATAAGCACATGGGCCGCCACGCAGCGGCTGTAGTTCGCTTCACAGGCTGGACGGAACAGCATTCTGGTTTAGCCGCGAGCAATGATGTTCATAACAATAAGCCCATGGGCCGTCACGCAGCAGCTGCAGTTTCGCTTCACAGGCTGGGCGGAACAGCATTCTGGTCTAGCCGCGAGCAATGACGTTCATAACGATAAGCACATGGGTGCTACGCAGCGGCTGTAGTTCGTTTCACAGGCAGGACGGAACAGCATTCTGGTTTAGCCGCGAGCAATGTTGTTCATAACGATAAGCACATGGGTGCTACGCAGCGGCTGTAGTTCGTTTCACCGGCTGGACGGAACATCATTCTGGTTTAGCCGCGAGCAATGATGTTCATAACAATAAGCCCATGGGCCGCCACGCAGCGGCTGTAGTTTCGCTTCACAGGCTGGACGGAACAGCGTTCTGGTTTAGCCGCGAGCAATGATGTTCATAACGATAAGCACATGGGTGCTACGCAGCGGCTGTAGTTCGCTTCACAGGCTGGACGGAACAGCATTCTGGTTTAGCCGCGAGCAATGATGTTCATAACAATAAGCCCATGGGCCGCCACGCAGCGGCTGTCGTTCGCTTCACAGGCTGGACGGAACAGCATTCTGGTTTAGCCGCAAGCAATGATGTTCATAACAATAAGCCCATGGGCCGCCACGCAGCGGCTGTAGTTCGCTTCACAGGCTGGACGGAACAGCATTCTGGTTTAGCCGCGAGCAATGATGTTCATAACAATAAGCCCATGGGCCGCCACGCAGCGGCTGTAGTTTCGCTTCACAGGCTGGACGGAACAGCATTCTGGTTTAGCCGCGAGCAATGATGTTCATAACGATAAGCACATGGGTGCTACGCAGCGGCTGTAGTTCGCTTCATAGGCTGGACGGAACAGCATTCTTGTTTAGCCGCGACCAATGATGTTCAAATCAATAAGCGCCTGGGCGACCACGCAGCGGCTGTAGTTGGCTTCACAGGCTGGACGAAACAGCATTCTGGTTTAGCCGCGAGTAATGATGTTCATAATAACCGCATGGGCCACCACGCAGCGGCTGTAGTTCGCTTCACAGGCTGGACGGAACAGCATTCTTGTTTAGCCGCGAGCAATGATGTTCATAAGAATAAGCGCATGGGCCGCCACGCAGCGGCTGTAGTTCGCTTCACAGGCTGGACGGAACAGCATTCTGGTTTAGCCGCGACCAATGATGTTCAAATCAATAAGCGCCTGGGCGACCACGCAGCGGCTGCAGTTCGCTTCACATGCTGGACGGAACAGCATACTGGTTTAGCGTAGAGCAATGATGTTCCTAACAATAAGCGCATTGGCCGCCACGCAGCGGCTGTAGTTCGCTTCACATGCTGGACGGAACAGCATTCTGGTTTAGCCGCGAGCAATGATGTTCAGAACAATAAGCGCATGGGTCGCCACGCAGCGGCTGTAGTTCGCTTCACATGCTGGACGGAACAGCATTCTGGTTTAGCGGAGAGCAATGATTTTCATAACGATAAGCAAATGGGCCGCCACGCAGCGGCTGTATTTCGCTTCACATTCTGGACGGAACAGCATTCTGGTTTAGCCGCGAGCAATGATGTTCAGAACAATAAGCGCATGGGTCGCCACGCAGCGGCTGCAGTTCGCTTCACATGCTGGACGGAACAGCATTCTGGTTTAGCGGAGAGCAATGATTTTCATAACGATAAGCAAATGGGCCGCCACGCAGCGGCTGTATTTCGCTTCACATTCTGGACGGAACAGCATTCTGGTTTATCCGTGAGCAATGATGTTCATAACAATAAGCGCATGGGCCGTCACGCAGCGGCTATAGTTCGCATCACAGGGTGGACGGAACAGCATACTGGTTTAGCGTAGAGCAATGATGTTCCTAACAATAAGCGCATTGGCCGCCACGCAGCGGCTGTAGTTCGCTTCACATGCTGGACGGAACAGCATTCTGGTTTAGCCGCGAGCAATGATGTTCAGAATAATAAGCGCATGGGTCGCCACGCAGCGGCTGTAGTTCGCTTCACATGCTGGACGGAACAGCATTCTGGTTTAGCGGAGAGCAATGATTTTCATAACGATAAGCAAATGGGCCGCCACGCAGCGGCTGTAGTTCGCTTCACAGGCTTGACGAAACAGCATTTTGGTTTAGCCGCGAGCAATGATGTTCATATCAATAAGCGCATTGGCCACCACGCAGCTGCTGTAGTTCGCCTCACTGGCTGGACGGAAGAGCATTCTGGTTTAGACGCGAGCAATGATGTCCATAACAATAAGCACATAGGCCGCCACGCAGCGGCTGTAGTTTCGCTTCACAGGCTGGACGGAACAGCATTCTGGTTTAGCCGCGTGCAATGATGTTCATAACAATAAGCGCATGGGTCGCCACGCAACGGATGCAGTTCGCTTCACATGCTGGACGGAACAGCATATTGGTTTTAGCGGAGAGCAATGATGTTCATAACGATAAGCAAATGGGCCGCCACGAGGCGGCTGTAGTTCGCTTCACAGGCTGGACGGAACAGCATTCTTGTTTAGCCGCGAGTAATGATGTTCATAATAACCGCATGGGCCACCACGCAGCGGCTGTAGTTCTCTTCACAGGCTGGACGTAACAGCATTCTTGTTTAGCCGCGAGCAATGATGTTCATAACAATAAACGCATGGGCCGCCACGCAGCGGCTGTAGTTCGCTTCACAGGCTGGACGGAACAGAACAGCATTCTGGTTTAGACGCGACCAATGATGTTCAAATCAATAAGCGCCTGGGCGACCACGCAGCGGCTGTAGTTAGTTTCACAGGCTGGACGGAACAGCATTCTTGTTTAGCCGCGAGCAATGATGTTCATAACAATAAGCGCATGGGCCGCCACGCAGCGGCTGTAGTTCGCTTCACAGGCTGGACGGAACAGCATTCTGGTTTAGCCGCGACCAATGATGTTCAAATCAATAAGCGCCTGGGCGACCACGCAGCGGCTGTAGTTGGCTTCACAGGCTGGACGAAACAGCTTTCTGGTTTAGCCGCGTGCAATGATGTTCATAACAATAAGCACATGGTTTGCCACACAGCGGCTGTAGTTCGCTTCACATGCTGGACGGAACAGCATATTGGTTTTAGTGTAGAGCAATGATGTTCATAGCAATAAGCGCATTGGCCGCCACGCAGCGGCTGCAGTTCGCTTCACATGCTGGACGGAACAGCATTCTGGTTTAGCGGAGAGCAATGATGTTCATAACAATAAGCAAATGGGCCGCCACGAGGCGGCTGTAGTTCGCTTCACAGGCTGGACGGAACAGCATTCTTGTTTAGCCACGAGCAATGATGTTCATAACAATAAGCACATGGGTGCTAAGCAGCGGCTGTAGTTCGCTTCACAGGCTGGACGGAACAGCATTCTGGTTTAGCCGCGAACAATGATGTTCATAACAATAAGCACATGGGCCGCCACGCAGCGGCTGTAGTTCGCTTCACAGGCTGGACGGAACAGCATTCTGGTTTAGCCGCGAGCAATGATGTTCATAACAATAAGCCCATGGGCCGTCACGCAGCAGCTGCAGTTTCGCTTCACAGGCTGGGCGGAACAGCATTCTGGTCTAGCCGCGAGCAATGACGTTCATAACGATAAGCACATGGGTGCTACGCAGCGGCTGTAGATCGTTTCACAGGCAGGACGGAACAGCATTCTGGTTTAGCCGCGAGCAATGTTGTTCATAACGATAAGCACATGGGTGCTACGCAGCGGCTGTAGTTCGTTTCACCGGCTGGACGGAACATCATTCTGGTTTAGCCGCGAGCAATGATGTTCATAACAATAAGCCCATGGGCCGCCACGCAGCGGCTGTAGTTTCGCTTCACAGGCTGGACGGAACAGCATTCTGGTTTAGCCGCGAGCAATGATGTTCATAACGATAAGCACATGGGTGCTACGCAGCGGCTGTAGTTCGCTTCACAGGCTGGACGGAACAGCATTCTGGTTTAGCCGCGAGCAATGATGTTCATAACAATAAGCCCATGGGCCGCCACGCAGCGGCTGTAGTTCGCTTCACAGGCTGGACGGAACAGCATTCTGGTTTAGCCGCGAGCAATGATGTTCATAACAATAAGCCCATGGGCCGCCACGCAGCGGCTGTAGTTCGCTTCACAATCTGGACGGAACAGCCTTCTGGTTTAGCCGCGAGCAATGATGTTCATAACAATAAGCCCATGGGCCGCCACGCAGCGGCTGTAGTTCGCTTCACAGGCTGGATGGAACAGCGTTCTGGTTTAGCCGCGAGCAATGATGTTCATAACAATAAGCCCATGGGCCGCCACGCAGCGGCTGTAGTTCGCATCACAGGCTGGACGGAACAGCATTCTGGTTTAGCCGCGAGCAATGATGTTCATAACAATAAGCCCATGGGCCGCCACGCAGCGGCTGTAGTTCGCTTCACAGGCTGGACGGAACAGCATTCTGGTTTAGCCGCGAGCAATGATGTTCATAACAATAAGCCCATGGGCCGCCACACAGCGGCTGTAGTTCGCTTCACAGGCTGGACGGAACAGCATTCTGGTTTAGCCGCGAGCAATGATGTTCATAACAATAAGCCCATGGGCCGCCACGCAGCGGCTGTAGTTTCGCTTCACAGGCTGGACGGAACAGCATTCTGGTTTAGCAGCGAGCAATGATGTTCATAACGATAAGCACATGGGTGCTACGCAGCGGCTGTAGTTCGCTTCATAGGCTGGACGGAACAGCATTCTTGTTTAGCCGCGACCAATGATGTTCAAATCAATAAGCGCCTGGGCGACCACGCAGCGGCTGTAGTTGGCTTCACAGGCTGGACGAAACAGCATTCTGGTTTAGCCGCGAGCAATGATGTTCATAACAATAAGCCCATGGGCCGCCACGCAGCGGCTGTAGTTGGCTTCACAGGCTGGACGAAACAGCATTCTGGTTTAGCCGCGAGTAATGACGTTCATAATAACCGCATGGGCCACCACGCAGCGGCTGTAGTTCGCTTCACATGCTGGACGGAACAGCATATTGGTTTAGCGTAGAGCTATGGTGTTCATAGCAATAAGCGCATTGGCCGCCACGCAGCGGCTGTAGTTCGCTTCACAGGCTGGACGGAACAGCATTCTGGTTTAGCCGCGAGTAATGATGTTCATAATAACCGCATGGGCCACTACGCAGCGGCTGTAGTTCGCTTCACAGGCTGGACGGAACAGCATTCTTGTTTAGCCGCGAGCAATGATGTTCATAACAATAAGCGCATGGGCCGCCACGCAGCGGCTGTAGTTCGCTTCACAGGCTGGACGGAACAGCATTCTGGTTTAGCCGCGACCAATGATGTTCAAATCAATAAGCGCCTGGGCGACCACGCAGCGGCTGCAGTTCGCTTCACATGCTGGACGGAGAAGCATACTGGTTTAGCGTAGAGCAATGATGTTCCTAACAATAAGCGCATTGGCCGCCACGCAGCGGCTGTAGTTCGCTTCACATGCTGGACGGAACAGCATTCTGGTTTAGCCGCGAGCAATGATGTTCAGAACAATAAGCGCATGGGTCGCCACGCAGCGGCTGTAGTTCGCTTCACATGCTGGACGGAACAGCATTCTGGTTTAGCGGAGAGCAATGATTTTCATAACGATAAGCAAATGGGCCGCCACGCAGCGGCTATAGTTCGTATCACAGGGTGGACGGAACAGCATTCTGGTTTAGCGGCGAGCAATGATGTTCCTAACAATAAGCGCATTGGCCGCCACGCAGCGGCTGTTGTTCGCTTTACATTCTGGACGGAACAGCATTCTGGTTTATCCGTCAGCAATGATCTTCATAACAATAAGCGCATGGGCCGTCACGCAGCGGCTATAGTTCGCATCACAGGGTGGACGGAACAGCATACTGGTTTAGCGTAGAGCAATGATGTTCCTAACAATAAGCGCATGGGTCGCCACGCAGCGGCTGTAGTTCGCTTCACAGGCTGGACGGAACAGCATTCTAGTTTAGCCGCGAGCAATGATGTTCACAACAATAAACGCATGGGCCGCCACGCAGCGGCTGTAGTTCGCTTCACAGGCTGGACGGAACAGCATTCTGGTTTAGCCGCGACCAATGATGTTCAAATCAATAAGCGCCTGGGCGACCACGCAGCGGCTGTAGTTAGTTTCACAGGCTGGACGGAACAGCATTCTTGTTTAGCCGCGAGCAATGATGTTCATAACAATAAGCGCATGGGCCGCCACGCAGCGGCTGTAGTTCGCTTCACAGGCTGGACGGAACAGCATTCTGGTTTAGCCGCGACCAATGATGTTCAAATCAATAAGCGCCTGGGCGACCACGCAGCGGCTGTAGTTGGCTTCACAGGCTGGACGAAACAGCTTTCTGGTTTAGCCGCGTGCAATGATGTTCATAACAATAAGCACATGGGTTGCCACACAGCGGCTGTAGTTCGCTTCACATGCTGGACGGAACAGCATATTGGTTTTAGCGTAGAGCAATGATGTTCATAGCAATAAGCGCATTGGCCGCCACGCAGCGGCGGTAGTTCACTTCACATGCTGGACCGAACAGCATTCTGGTTTAGCCGCGAGCAATGATGTTCATAACAATAAGCGCATGGGTCGACACGCAACGGCTGCAGTTCGCTTCACATGCTGGACGGAACAGCATTCTGGTTTAGCGGAGAGCAATGATGTTCATAACAATAAGCAAATGGGCCGCCACGAGGCGGCTGTAGTTCGCTTCACAGGCTGGACGGAACAGCATTCTGGTTTAGCCGCGAGTAATGATGTTCATAATAACCGCATGAGCCACCACGCAGCGGCTGTAGTTCGCTTCACAGGCTGGACAGAACAGCATTCTTGTTTACCCGCGAGCAATGATGTTCATAACAACAAGCGCATGGGCCGCCACGCAGCGGCTGTAGTTCGCTTCACAGGCTGGACGGAACAGCATTCTGGTTTAGCCGCGACCAATGATGTTCAAATCAATAAGCGCCTGTACGACCACGTAGCGGCTGTAGTTCGCTTCACATGCTGGACGGAACAGCATACTGGTTTAGCCGCGAGCAATGATGTTCATAACAATAAGCCCATGGGCCGTCACGCAGCAGCTGTAGTTTTCGCTTCACAGGCTGGACGGAACAGCATTCTGGTCTAGTCGCGAGCAATGACGTTCATAACGATAAGCACATGGGTGCTACGCAGCGGCTGTAGTTCGTTTCACAGGCTGGACGGAACAGCATTCTGGTTTAGATACGAGCAATGATGTTCATAACAATAAGCACATGGGTGCTACGCAGCGGCTGTAGTTCGCTTCACAGGCTGGTCGGAACAGCATTCTGGTTTAGCCGCGAGCAATGATGTTCATAACAATAAGCCCATGGGCCGCCACGCAGCGGCTGTAGTTTCGCTTCACAGGCTGCACGGAACAGCATTCTGGTTTAGCCGCGAGCACTGATGTTCATAACAATAAGCCCATGGGCCGCCACGCAGCGGCTGTAGTTCGCTTCACAGGCTGGACGGAACAGCATTCTGGTTTAGCCGCGAGCAATGATGTTCATAACAATAAGCACATGGGCCGCCACGCAGCGGCTGTAGTTCGCTTCACAGGCTGGACGGAACAGCATTCTGGTTTAGCCGCGAGCAATGATGTTCATAACAATAAGCCCATGGGCCGTCACGCAGCAGCTGCAGTTTCGCTTCACAGGCTGGGCGGAACAGCATTCTGGTCTAGCCGCGAGCAATGACGTTCATAACGATAAGCACATGGGTGCTACGCAGCGGCTGTAGTTCGTTTCACAGGCAGGACGGAACAGCATTCTGGTTTAGCCGCGAGCAATGTTGTTCATAACGATAAGCACATGGGTGCTACGCAGCGGCTGTAGTTCGCTTCACCGGCTGGACGGAACATCATTCTGGTTTAGCCGCGAGCAATGATGTTCATAACAATAAGCCCATGGGCCGCCACGCAGCGGCTGTAGTTTCGCTTCACAGGCTGGACGGAACAGCATTCTGGTTTAGCCGCGAGCAATGATGTTCATAACGATAAGCACATGGGTGCTACGCAGCGGCTGTAGTTCGCTTCACAGGCTGGACGGAACAGCATTCTGGTTTAGCCGCGAGCAATGATGTTCATAACAATAAGCCCATGGGCCGCCACGCAGCGGCTGTAGTTCGCTTCACAGGCTGGACGGAACAGCATTCTGGTTTAGCCGCGAGCAATGATGTTCATAACAATAAGCCCATGGGCCGCCACGCAGCGGCTGTAGTTCGCTTCACAATCTGGACGGAACAGCCTTCTGGTTTAGCCGCGAGCAATGATGTTCATAACAATAAGCCCATGGGCCGCCACGCAGCGGCTGTAGTTCGCTTCACAGGCTGGATGGAACAGCATTCTTGTTTAGCCGCGAGCAATGATGTTCATAACAATAAGCCCATGGGCCGCCACGCAGCGGCTGTAGTTCGCATCACAGGCTGGACGGAACAGCATTCTGGTTTAGCCGCGAGCAATGATGTTCATAACAATAAGCCCATGGGCCGCCACGCAGCGGCTGTAGTTCGCTTCACAGGCTGGACGGAACAGCATTCTGGTTTAGCCGCGAGCAATGATGTTCATAACAATAAGCCCATGGGCCGCCACACAGCGGCTGTAGTTCGCTTCACAGGCTGGACGGAACAGCATTCTGGTTTAGCCGCGAGCAATGATGTTCATAACAATAGGCCCATGGGCCGCCACGCAGCGGCTGTAGTTTCGCTTCACAGGCTGGACGGAACAGCATTCTGGTTTAGCAGCGAGCAATGATGTTCATAACGATAAGCACATGGGTGCTACGCAGCGGCTGTAGTTCGCTTCATAGGCTGGACGGAACAGCATTCTTGTTTAGCCGCGACCAATGATGTTCAAATCAATAAGCGCCTGGGCGACCACGCAGCGGCTGTAGTTGGCTTCACAGGCTGGACGAAACAGCATTCTGGTTTAGCCGCGAGCAATGATGTTCATAACAATAAGCCCATGGGCCGCCACGCAGCGGCTGTAGTTGGCTTCACAGGCTGGACGAAACAGCATTCTGGTTTAGCCGCGAGTAATGACGTTCATAATAACCGCATGGGCCACCACGCAGCGGCTGTAGTTCACTTCACATGCTGGACGGAACAGCATATTGGTTTAGCGTAGAGCTATGATGTTCATAGCAATAAGCGCATTGGCCGCCACGCAGCGGCTGTAGTTCGCTTCACAGGCTGGACGGAACAGCATTCTGGTTTAGCCGCGAGTAATGATGTTCATAATAACCGCATGGGCCACTACGCAGCGGCTGTAGTTCGCTTCACAGGCTGGACGGAACAGCATTCTTGTTTAGCCGCGAGCAATGATGTTCATAACAATAAGCGCATGGGCCGCCACGCAGCGGCTGTAGTTCGCTTCACAGGCTGGACGGAACAGCATTCTGGTTTAGCCGCGACCAATGATGTTCAAATCAATAAGCGCCTGGGCGACCACGCAGCGGCTGCAGTTCGCTTCACATGCTGGACGGAACAGCATACTGGTTTAGCGTAGAGTAATGATGTTCCTAACAATAAGCGCATTGGCCGCCACGCAGCGGCTGTAGTTCGCTTCACATGCTGGACGGAACAGCATTCTGGTTTAGCCGCGAGCAATGATGTTCAGAACAATAAGCGCATGGGTCGCCACGCAGCGGCTGTAGTTCGCTTCACATGCTGGACGGAACAGCATTCTGGTTTAGCGGAGAGCAATGATTTTCATAACGATAAGCAAATGCGCCGCCACGCAGCGGCTATAGTTCGTATCACAGGGTGGACGGAACAGGATTCTGGTTTAGCGGCGAGCAATGATGTTCCTAACAATAAGCGCATTGGTCGCCACGCAGCGGCTGTAGTTCGCTTTACATTCTGGATGGAACAGCATTCTGGTTTATCCGTCAGCAATGATCTTCATAACAATAAGCGCATGGGCCGTCACGCAGCGGCTATAGTTCGCATCACAGGGTGGACGGAACAGCATACTGGTTTAGCGTAGAGCATTGATGTTCCTAACAATAAGCGCATGGGTCGCCACGCAGCGGCTGTAGTTCGCTTCACAGGCTGGACGGAACAGCATTCTAGTTTAGCCGCGAGCAATGATGTTCATATCAATAAGAGCATTGGCCACCACGCAGCTGCTGTAGTTCGCCTCACAGGCTGGACGGAAGAGCATTCTGGTTTAGACGCGAGCAATGATGTCCATAACAATAAGCACATGGGCCGCCACGCAGCGGCTTTAGTTCGCTTCACAGGCTTGACGAATCAGCATTTTGGTTTAGCCGCGAGCAATGATGTTCATATCAATAAGCGCATTGGCCACCACGCAGCTGCTGTAGTTCGCCTCACAGGCTGGACGGAAGAGCATTCTGGTTTAGACGCGAGCAATGATGTCCATAACAATAAGCACATAGGCCGCCACGCAGCGGCTGTAGTTTCGCTTCACAGGCTGGACGGAACAGCATTCTGGTTTAGCCGCGAGCAATGATGTTCATAACAATAAGCGCATGGGTCGCCACGCAGCGGCTGCAGTTCGCTTCACATGCTGGACGGAACAGCATATTGGTTTTAGCGTAGAGCAATGATGTTCATAGCAATAAGCGCATTGGCCGCCACGCAGCGGCTGTAGTTCGCTTCACATGCTGGACCGAACAGCATTCTGGTTTAGCCGCGAGCAATGATGTTCATAACAATAAGCGCATGGGTCGCCACGCAGCGGCTGTAGTTCGCTTCACATGCTGGACGGAACAGCATTCTGGTTTAGCGGAGAGCAATGATGTTCATAACGATAAGCAAATGGGCCGCCACGAGGCGGCTGTAGTTCGCTTCACAGGCTGGACGGAACAGCATTCTTGTTTAGCCGCGAGTAATGATGTTCATAATAACCGCATGGGCCACCACGCAGCGGCTGTAGTTCGCTTCACAGGCTGGACGGAACAGCATTCTTGTTTAGCCGCGAGCAATGATGTTCATAACAATAAGCGCATGGGCGACCACGCAGCGGCAGTAGTTCGCTTCACAGGCTGGACGGAACAGCATTCTTGTTTAGCCGCGAGCAATGATGTTCATAACAATAAGCGCATGGGCCGCCACGCAGCGGCTGTAGTTCGCTTCACAGGCTGGACGGAACAGCATTCTGGTTTAGCCGCGACCAATGATGTTCAAATCAATAAGCGCCTGGGCAACCACGCAGCGGCTGTAGTTGGCTTCACAGGCTGGACGAAATAGCATTCTGGTTTAGCCGCGTGCAATGATGTTCATAACAATAAGCACATGGGTTGCCACGCAGCGGCTGTAGTTCGCTTCACATGCTGGACGGAACAGCATATTGGTTTTAGCGTAGAGCAATGATGTTCATAGCAATAAGCGCATTGGCCGCCACGCAGCGGCTGTAGTTCACTTCACATGCTGGACCGAACAGCATTCTGGTTTAGCCGCGAGCAATGATGTTCATAACAATAAGCGCATGGGCCACCACGCAGCGGCTGTAGTTCGCTTCACAGGCTGGACGGAACAGCATTCTGGTTTAGCCGCGACCAATGATGTTCAAATCAATAAGCGCCTGGGCGACCACGCAGCGGCTGTAGTTGACTTCACAGGCTGGACGAAACAGCATTCTGGTTTAGCCGCGTGCAATGATGTTCATAACAATAAGCACATGGGTTGCCACGCAGCGGCTGTAGTTCGCTTCACATGCTGGACGGAACAGCATATTGGTTTTAGCGTAGAGCAATGATGTTCATAGCAATAAGCGCATTGGCCGCCACGCAGCGGCTGTAGTTCACTTCACATGCTGGACCGAACAGCATTCTGGTTTAGCCGCGAGCAATGATGTTCATAACAATAAGCAAATGGGCCGCCTCGAGGCGGCTGTAGTTCGCTTCACAGGCTGGACGGAACAGCATTCTGGTTTAGCCGCGAGTAATGATGTTCATAATAACCACATGGGCCACCACGCAGCGGCTGTAGTTCGCTTTACAGGCTGGACAGAACAGCATTCTTGTTTAGCCGCGAGCATTGATGTTCATAACAATAAGCGCATGGGCCGCCACGCAGCGGCTGTAGTTCGCTTCACAGGCTGGACGGAACAGCATTCTGGTTTAGCCGCGACCATTGATGTTAAAATCAATAAGCGCCTGTACGACCACGCAGCGGCTGTAGTTCGCTTCACATGCTGGACGGAACAGCATACTGGTTTAGCGTAGAGCAATGATGTTCATATCAATAAGCGCATGGGCCACCACGCAGCTGCTGTAGTTCGCCTCACAGGCTGGACAGAAGAGCATTCTGGTTTAGACGCGAGCAATGATGTCCATAACAATAAGCACATGGGCTGCCACGCAGCGGCTGTTGTTCGCTTCACAGGCTGGACGGAACAGCATTCTGGTTTAGCCGCGTGCAATGATGTTCATAACAATAAGCCCGTGGGCCGCCACGCAACGGCTTTAGTTCGCTTCACAGGATGGACGGAACAGCATTCTGGTTTAGCCGCGAGCAATGATGTTCATAACGATAAGCACATGGGCCGCCACGCAGCGGCTGTAGTTCGCTTTACAGGCTGGACGGAACAGCATTCTGGTTTAGCCGCGAGCAATGATGTTCATAACGATAAGCACATGGGCCGCCACGCAGCGGCTGTAGTTCGCTTTACAGGCTGGACGGAACAGCATTGTGGTTTAGCCGCGAGCAATGATGTTCATAACAATAAGCGCACGGGCCGCCACGCAGCGGCGTTAGTTGAGTTCACAGGCTGGACGGAACAGCATTCTGGTTTAGCCGCGAGCAATGATGTTCATAACAATAAGCCCATGGGCCGCCACGCTGCGGCTGTAGTTTCGCTTCACAGGCTGGACGGAACAGCATTCTGGTTTAGCCGCGAGCAATGATGTTCATAACAATAAGCCCATGGGCCGCCACGCTGCGGCTGTAGTTTCGCTTCACATTCTGGACGGAACAGCATTCTGGTTTATGCGTGAGCAATGATGTTGATAACAATAAGCGCATTGGCCACCACGCAGCTGCTGTAGTTCGCCTCACAGGCTGGACGGAAGAGCATTCTTGTTTAGACGCGAGCAATGATGTCTATAACAATAAGCACATGGGCCGCCACGCAGCGGCTGTAGTTCGCTTCACAGGCTGGACGGAACAGCATTCTGGTTTAGCCGCGAGCAATGATGTTCATATCAATAAGAGCAGTGGCCACCAGGCAGCTGCTGTAGTTCGCCTCACAGGCTGGACGGAAGAGCATTCTGGTTTAGACGCGAGCAATGATGTACATAACAATAAGCACATGGGCCGCCACGCAGCGGCTTTAGTTCGCTTCACAGGCTTGACGAAACAGCATTTTGGTTTAGCCGCGAGCAATGATGTTCATATCAATAAGCGCATTGTCCACCACGCAGCAGCTGTAGTTTGCCTCACAGGCTGGACGGAAGAGCATTCTGGTTTAGACGCGAGCAATGATGTTCATAACAATAAGCCCATAAGCCGCCACGCAGGGGCTGTAGTTCGCTTCACAGGCTTGACGAAACAGCATTTTGGTTTAGCCGCGAGCAAGGATGTTCATATCAATAAGCGCATTGTCCACCACGCAGCAGCTGTAGTTTGCCTCACAGGCTGGACGGAAGAGCATCCTGGTTTAGACGCGAGCAATGATGTTCATAACAATAAGCACATGGGCCGCCACGCAGCGGCTGTAGTTCGCTTCACAGGCTGGACGGAACAGCATTCTGGTTTAGCCGCGAGCAATGATGTTCATATCAATAAGCGCATTGTCCACCACGCAGCAGCTGTAGTTTGCCTCACAGGCTGGACGGAAGAGCATTCTGGTTTTGACGCGAGCAATGATGTTCATAACAATAAGCACATGGGCCGCCACGCAGCGGCTGTAGTTCGCTTCACAGGCTGGACGGAACAGCATTCTGGTTTAGCCGCGAGCAATGATGTCCATAACAATAAGCGCATGGGCCGCCACGCAGCGGCTGTAGTTCGCTTCGCAGGCTGGACGGAACAGCATTCTGGTTTAGCCGCGAGCAATGATGTTCATAACAATAAGCCCATGGGCCGTCACGCAGCAGCTGTAGTTTCGCTTCACAGGCTGGACGGAACAGCATTCCGGTCTAGCCGCGAGCAATGACGTTCATAACGATAAGCACATGGGTGCTACGCAGCGGCTGTAGTTCGTTTCACAGGCTGGACGGAACAGCATTCTGGTTTAGCCACGAGCAATGATGTTCATAACAATAAGCACATGGGTGCTACGCAGCGGCATTAGTTCGCTTCACAGGCTGGACGGAACAGCATTCTGGTTTAGCCGCGAGCAATGATGTTCATAACAATAAGCCCATGGGCCGCCACGCAGCGGCTGTAGTTTCGCTTCACAGGCTGGACGGAACAGTATTCTGGTTTAGCCGCGAGCAATGATGTTCATAACGATAAGCACATGGGTGCTACGCAGCGGCTGTAGTTCGCTTCACAGGCTGGACGGAACAGCATTCTGGTTTAGCCGCGAGCAATGATGTTCATAACAATAAGCCCATGGGCCGCCACGCAGCGGCTGTAGTTCGCTTCACAGGCTGGACGGAACAGCATTCTGGTTTAGCCGCGAGCAATGATGTTCATAACAATACGCCCATGGGCCGCCACGCTGCGGCTGTAGTTCGCTTCACAGGCTGGACGGAACAGCATTCTGGTTTAGCCGCGAGCAATGATGTTCATAACAATAAGCCCATGGGCCGCGACGCAGCGGCTGTAGTTCGCTTCACAGGCTGGACGGAACAGCATTCTGGTTTAGCCGCGAGCAATGATGTTCATAACAATAAGCCCATGGGCCGCCACGCAGCGGCTGTAGTTCGCTTCACAGGCTGGACGGAACAGCATTCTGGTTTAGCCGCGAGCAATGATGTTCATAACAATAAGCCCATGGGCCGCCACGCAGCGGCTGTAGTTCGCTTCACAGGCTGGACGGAACAGCATTCTGGTTTAGCCGCGAGCAATGATGTTCATAACAATAAGCCCATGGGCCGCCACGCTGCGGCTGTAGTTTCGCTTCACAGGCTGGACGGAACAGCATTCTGGTTTAGCAGCGAGCAATGATGTTCATAACAATAAGCCCATGGGCCGCCACGCTGCGGCTGTAGTTTCGCTTCACATTCTGGACGGAACAGCATTCTGGTTTATGCGTGAGCAATGATGTTGATAACAATAAGCGCATTGGCCACCACGCAGCTGCTGTAGTTCGCCTCACAGGCTGGACGGAAGAGCATTCTTGTTTAGACGCGAGCAATGATGTCTATAACAATAAGCACATGGGCCGCCACGCAGCGGCTGTAGTTCGCTTCACAGGCTGGACGGAACAGCATTCTGGTTTAGCCGCGAGCAATGATGTTCATATCAATAAGAGCAGTGGCCACCACGCAGCTGCTGTAGTTCGCCTCACAGGCTGGACGGAAGAGCATTCTGGTTTCGACGCGAGCAATGATGTCCATAACAATAAGCACATGGGCCGCCACGCAGCGGCTTTAGTTCGCTTCACAGGCTTGACGAAACAGCACTTTGGTTTAGCCGCGAGCAATGATGTTCATATCAATAAGCGCATTGTCCACCACGCAGCAGCTGTAGTTTGCCTCACAGGCTGGACGGAAGAGCATTCTGGTTTAGACGCGAGCAATGATGTTCATAACAATAAGCCCATAAGCCGCCACGCAGCGGCTGTAGTTCGGTTCACAGGCTTGATGAAACAGCATTTTGGTTTAGCCGCGAGCAATGATGTTCATATCAATAAGCGCATTGTCCACCACGCAGCAGCTGTAGTTTGCCTCACAGGCTGGACGGAAGAGCATCCTGGTTTAGACGCGAGCAATGATGTTCATAACAATAAGCACATGGGCCGCCACGCAGCGGCTGTAGTTCGCTTCACAGGCTGGACGGAACAGCATTCTGGTTTAGCCGCGAGCAATGAAGTTCATATCAATAAGCGCATTGTCCACCACGCAGCAGCTGTAGTTTGCCTCACAGGCTGGACGGAAGAGCATTCTGGTTTTGACGCGAGCAATGATGTTCATAACAATAAGCACAAGGGCCGCCACGCAGCGGCTGTAGTTCGCTTCACAGGCTGGACGGAACAGCATTCTGGTTTAGCCGCGAGCAATGATGTCCATAACAATAAGCACATGGGCCGCCACGCAGCGGCTGTAGTTCGCTTCACAGGCTGGACGGAACAGCATTCTGGTTTAGCCGCGAGCAATGATGTTCATAACAATAAGCCCATGGGCCGTCACGCAGCAGCTGTAGTTTCGCTTCACAGGCTGGACGGAACAGCATTCCGGTCTAGCCGCGAGCAATGACGTTCATAACGATAAGCACATGGGTGCTACGCAGCGGCTGTAGTTCGTTTCACAGGCTGGACGGAACAACATTCTGGTTTAGCCACGAGCAATGATGTTCATAACAATAAGCACAAGGGTGCTACGCAGCGGCATTAGTTCGCTTCACCGGCTGGACGGAACAGCATTCTGGTTTAGCCGCGAGCAATGATGTTCATAACAATAAGCCCATGGGCCGACACGCAGCGGCTGTAGTTTCGCTTCACAGGCTGCACGGAACAGCATTCTGGTTTAGCCGCGAGCACTGATGTTCATAACAATAAGCCCATGGGCCGCCACGCAGCGTCTGTAGTTTCGCTTCACAGGCATGACTATTCTGGTTTAGCCACGAGCAATGATGTTCATAACAATAAGCACATGGGTGCTACGCAGCAGCTGTAGTTCGCTTCACAGGCTGGACGGAACAGCAATCTGGTTTAGCCGCGAGCAATGATGTTCATAAAAATAAGCACATGGGCCGCCACGCAGCGGCTGTAGTTCGCTTCACAGGCTGGACGGAACAGCATTCTGGTTTAGCCGCGAGCAATGATATTCATAAAAATAAGCCCATGGGCCGTCACGCAGCAGCTGCAGTTTCGCTTCACAGGCTGGACGGAACAGCATTCTGGTCTAGCCGCGAGCAATGACGTTCATAACGATAAGCACATGGGTGCTACGCAGCGGCTGTAGTTCGTTTCACAGGCTGGACGGAACAGCATTCTGGTTAAGCCGCGAGCAATGATGTTCATAACGATGAGCACATGGGTGCTACGCAGCGGCTGTAGTTTCGCTTCACAGGCTGGACGGAACAGCATTCTGGTTTAGCCGCGAGCAATGATGTTCATAACAATAAGCCCATGGGCCGCCACGCTGCGGCTGTAGTTTCGCTTCACAGGCTGGACGGAACAGCATTCTGGTTTAGCAGCGAGCAATGATGTTCATAACAATAAGCCCATGGGCCGCCACGCTGCGGCTGTAGTTTCGCTTCACATTCTGGACGGAACAGCATTCTGGTTTATGCGTGAGCAATGATGTTGATAACAATAAGCGCATTGGCCACCACGCAGCTGCTGTAGTTCGCCTCACAGGCTGGACGGAAGAGCATTCTTGTTTAGACGCGAGCAATGATGTCTATAACAATAAGCACATGGGCCGCCACGCAGCGGCTGTAGTTCGCTTCACAGGCTGGACGGAACAGCATTCTGGTTTAGCCGCGAGCAATGATGTTCATATCAATAAGAGCAGTGGCCACCACGCAGCTGCTGTAGTTCGCCTCACAGGCTGGACGGAAGAGCATTCTGGTTTCGACGCGAGCAATGATGTCCATAACAATAAGCACATGGGCCGCCACGCAGCGGCTTTAGTTCGCTTCACAGGCTTGACGAAACAGCATTTTGGTTTAGCCGCGAGCAATGATGTTCATATCAATAAGCGCATTGTCCACCACGCAGCAGCTGTAGTTTGCCTCACAGGCTGGACGGAAGAGCATTCTGGTTTAGACGCGAGCAATGATGTTCATAACAATAAGCCCATAAGCCGCCACGCAGCGGCTGTAGTTCGCTTCACAGGCTTGATGAAACAGCATTTTGGTTTAGCCGCGAGCAATGATGTTCATATCAATAAGCGCATTGTCCACCACGCAGCAGCTGTAGTTTGCCTCACAGGCTGGACGGAAGAGCATCCTGGTTTAGACGCGAGCAATGATGTTCATAACAATAAGCACATGGGCCGCCACGCAGCGGCTGTAGTTCGCTTCACAGGCTGGACGGAACAGCATTCTGGTTTAGCCGCGAGCAATGAAGTTCATATCAATAAGCGCATTGTCCACCACGCAGCAGCTGTAGTTTGCCTCACAGGCTGGACGGAAGAGCATTCTGGTTTTGACGCGAGCAATGATGTTCATAACAATAAGCACATGGGCCGCCACGCAGCGGCTGTAGTTCGCTTCACAGGCTGGACGGAACAGCATTCTGGTTTAGCCGCGAGCAATGATGTCCATAACAATAAGCACATGGGCCGCCACGCAGCGGCTGTAGTTCGCTTCACATGCTGGACGGAACAGCATTCTGGTTTAGCCGCGAGCAATGATGTTCATAACAATAAGCCCATGGGCCGTCACGCAGCAGCTGTAGTTTCGCTTCACAGGCTGGACGGAACAGCATTCCGGTCTAGCCGCGAGCAATGACGTTCATAACGATAAGCACATGGGTGCTACGCAGCGGCTGTAGTTCGTTTCACAGGCTGGACGGAACAGCACTCTGGTTTAGCCACGAGCAATGATGTTCATAACAATAAGCACAAGGGTGCTACGCAGCGGCATTAGTTCGCTTCACCGGCTGGACGGAACAGCATTCTGGTTTAGCCGCGAGCAATGATGTTCATAACAATAAGCCCATGGGCCGCCACGCAGCGGCTGTAGTTTCGCTTCACAGGCTGCACGGAACAGCATTCTGGTTTAGCCGCGAGCACTGATGTTCATAACAATAAGCCCATGGGCCGCCACGCAGCGTCTGTAGTTTCGCTTCACAGGCATGACGGAACAGCATTCTGGTTTAGCCACGAGCAATGATGTTCATAACAATAAGCACATGGGTGCTACGCAGCAGCTGTAGTTCGCTTCACAGGCTGGACGGAACAGCAATCTGGTTTAGCCGCGAGCAATGATGTTCATAACAATAAGCACATGGGCCGCCACGCAGCGGCTGTAGTTCGCTTCACAGGCTGGACGGAACAGCATTCTGGTTTAGCCGCGAGCAATGATATTCATAAAAATAAGCCCATGGGCCGCCACGCTGCGGCTGTAGTTTCGCTTCACATTCTGGACGGAACAGCATTCTGGTTTATGCGTGAGCAATGATGTTGATAACAATAAGCGCATTGGCCACCACGCAGCTGCTGTAGTTCGCCTCACAGGCTGGACGGAAGAGCATTCTTGTTTAGACGCGAGCAATGATGTCTATAACAATAAGCACATGGGCCGCCACGCAGCGGCTGTAGTTCGCTTCACAGGCTGGACGGAACAGCATTCTGGTTTAGCCGCGAGCAATGATGTTCATATCAATAAGAGCAGTGGCCACCACGCAGCTGCTGTAGTTCGCCTCACAGGCTGGACGGAAGAGCATTCTGGTTTCGACGCGAGCAATGATGTCCATAACAATAAGCACATGGGCCGCCACGCAGCGGCTTTAGTTCGCTTCACAGGCTTGACGAAACAGCATTTTGGTTTAGCCGCGAGCAATGATGTTCATATCAATAAGCGCATTGTCCACCACGCAGCAGCTGTAGTTTGCCTCACAGGCTGGACGGAAGAGCATTCTGGTTTAGACGCGAGCAATGATGTTCATAACAATAAGCCCATAAGCCGCCACGCAGCGGCTGTAGTTCGCTTCACAGGCTTGATGAAACAGCATTTTGGTTTAGCCGCGAGCAATGATGTTCATATCAATAAGCGCATTGTCCACCACGCAGCAGCTGTAGTTTGCCTCACAGGCTGGAGGGAAGAGCATCCTGGTTTAGACGCGAGCAATGATGTTCATAACAATAAGCACATGGGCCGCCACGCAGCGGCTGTAGTTCGCTTCACAGGCTGGACGGAACAGCATTCTGGTTTAGCCGCGAGCAATGAAGTTCATATCAATAAGCGCATTGTCCACCACGCAGCAGCTGTAGTTTGCCTCACAGGCTGGACGGAAGAGCATTCTGGTTTTGACGCGAGCAATGATGTTCATAACAATAAGCACATGGGCCGCCACGCAGCGGCTGTAGTTCGCTTCACAGGCTGGACGGAACAGCATTCTGGTTTAGCCGCGAGCAATGATGTCCATAACAATAAGCACATGGGCCGCCACGCAGCGGCTGTAGTTCGCTTCACATGCTGGACGGAACAGCATTCTGGTTTAGCCGCGAGCAATGATGTTCATAACAATAAGCCCATGGGCCGTCACGCAGCAGCTGTAGTTTCGCTTCACAGGCTGGACGGAACAGCATTCCGGTCTAGCCGCGAGCAATGACGTTCATAACGATAAGCACATGGGTGCTACGCAGCGGCTGTAGTTCGTTTCACAGGCTGGACGGAACAGCACTCTGGTTTAGCCACGAGCAATGATGTTCATAACAATAAGCACAAGGGTGCTACGCAGCGGCATTAGTTCGCTTCACCGGCTGGACGGAACAGCATTCTGGTTTAGCCGCGAGCAATGATGTTCATAACAATAAGCCCATGGGCCGCCACGCAGCGGCTGTAGTTTCGCTTCACAGGCTGCACGGAACAGCATTCTGGTTTAGCCGCGAGCACTGATGTTCATAACAATAAGCCCATGGGCCGCCACGCAGCGTCTGTAGTTTCGCTTCACAGGCATGACGGAACAGCATTCTGGTTTAGCCACGAGCAATGATGTTCATAACAATAAGCACATGGGTGCTACGCAGCAGCTGTAGTTCGCTTCACAGGCTGGACGGAACAGCAATCTGGTTTAGCCGCGAGCAATGATGTTCATAACAATAAGCACATGGGCCGCCACGCAGCGGCTGTAGTTCGCTTCACAGGCTGGACGGAACAGCATTCTGGTTTAGCCGCGAGCAATGATATTCATAAAAATAAGCCCATGGGCCGTCACGCAGCAGCTGCAGTTTCGCTTCACAGGCTGGACGGAACAGCATTCTGGTCTAGCCGCGAGCAATGACGTTCATAACGATAAGCACATGGGTGCTACGCAGCGGCTGTAGTTCGTTTCACAGGCTGGACGGAACAGCATTCTGGTTAAGCCGCGAGCAATGATGTTCATAACGATGAGCACATGGGTGCTACGCAGCGGCTGTAGTTCGCTTCACCGGCTGGACGGAACAGCATTCTGGTTTAGCCGCGAGCAATGATGTTCATAACAATAAGCCCATGGGCCGCCACGCTGCGGCTGTAGTTTCGCTTCACAGGCTGGACGGAACAGCATTCTGGTTTAGCCGCGAGCAATGATGTTCATAACAATAAGCCCATGGGCCGCCACGCTGCGGCTGTAGTTTCGCTTCACAGGCTGGACGGAACAGCATTCTGGTTTAGCCGCGAGCAATGATGTTCATAACAATAAGCCCATGGGCCGCCACGCAGCGGCTGTAGTTCGCTTCACAGGCTGGACGGAACAGCATTCTGGTTTAGCCGCGAGCAATGATGTTCATAACAATAAGCCCATGGGCCGCCACGCAGCGGCTGTAGTTCGCTCCACAGGCTGGACGGAACAGCATTCTGGTTTAGCCGCGAGCAATGATGTTCATAACAATAAGCCCATGGGCCGCCACGCAGCGGCTGTAGTTTCGCTTCACAGGCTGGACGGAACAGCATTCTGGTTTAGCCGCGAGCAATAATGTTCATAACGATAAGCACATGGGTGCTACGCAGCGGCTGTAGTTCGCTTCATAGGCTGGACGGAACAGCATTCTTGTTTAGCCGCGACCAATGATGTTCAAATCAATAAGCGCCTGGGCGACCACGCAGCGGCTGTAGTTGGCTTCACAGGCTGGAAGAAACATCATTCTGGTTTAGCCGCGAGTAATGATGTTCATAATAACCGCATGGGCCACCACGCAGCGGCTGTAGTTCGCTTCACAGGCTGGACGGAACAGCATTCTTGTTTAGCCGCGAGCAATGATGTTCATAAGAATAAGCGCATGGGCCGCCACGCAGCGGCTGTAGTTCGCTTCACAGGCTGGACGGAACAGCATTCTGGTTTAGCCGCGACCAATGATGTTCAAATCAATAAGCGCCTGGGCGACCACGCAGCGGCTGCAGTTCGCTTCACATGCTGGACGGAACAGCATACTGGTTTAGCGTAGAGCAATGATGTTCCTAACAATAAGCGCATTGGCCGCCACGCAGCGGCTGTAGTTCGCTTCACATGCTGGACGGAACAGCATTCTGGTTTAGCCGCGAGCAATGACGTTCAGAACAATAAGCGCATGGGTCGCCACGCAGCGGCTGTAGTTCGCTTCACATGCTGGACGGAACAGCATTCTGGTTTAGCGGAGAGCAATGATTTTCATAACGATAAGCAAATGGGCCGCCACGCAGCGGCTGTATTTCGCTTCACATTCTGGACGGAACAGCATTCTGGTTTAGCCGCGAGCAATGATGTTCAGAACAATAAGCGCATGGGTCGCCACGCAGCGGCTGCAGTTCGCTTCACATGCTGGACGGAACAGCATTCTGGTTTAGCGGAGAGCAATGATTTTCATAACGATAAGCAAATGGGCCGCCACGCAGCGGCTGTATTTCGCTTCACATTCTGGACGGAACAGCATTCTGGTTTATCCGTGAGCAATGATGTTCATAACAATAAGCGCATGGGCCGTCACGCAGCGGCTATAGTTCGCATCACAGGGTGGACGGAACAGCATACTGGTTTAGCGTAGAGCAATGATGTTCCTAACAATAAGCGCATTGGCCGCCACGCAGCGGCTGTAGTTCGCTTCACATGCTGGACGGAACAGCATTCTGGTTTAGCCGCGAGCAATGATGTTCAGAATAATAAGCGCATGGGTCGCCACGCAGCGGCTGTAGTTCGCTTCACATGCTGGACGGAACAGCATTCTGGTTTAGCGGAGAGCAATGATTTTCATAACGATAAGCAAATGGGCCGCCACGCAGCGGCTGTAGTTCGCTTCACAGGCTTGACGAAACAGCATTTTGGTTTAGCCGCGAGCAATGATGTTCATATCAATAAGCGCATTGGCCACCACGCAGCTGCTGTAGTTCGCCTCACTGGCTGGACGGAAGAGCATTCTGGTTTAGACGCGAGCAATGATGTCCATAACAATAAGCACATAGGCCGCCACGCAGCGGCTGTAGTTTCGCTTCACAGGCTGGACGGAACAGCATTCTGGTTTAGCCGCGAGCAATGATGTTCATAACAATAAGCGCATGGGTCGCCACGCAACGGCTGCAGTTCGCTTCACATGCTGGACGGAACAGCATATTGGTTTTAGCGGAGAGCAATGATGTTCATAACGATAAGCAAATGGGCCGCCACGAGGCGGCTGTAGTTCGCTTCACAGGCTGGACGGAACAGCATTCTTGTTTAGCCGCGAGTAATGATGTTCATAATAACCGCATGGGCCACCACGCAGCGGCTGTAGTTCTCTTCACAGGCTGGACGTAACAGCATTCTTGTTTAGCCGCGAGCAATGATGTTCATAACAATAAACGCATGGGCCGCCACGCAGCGGCTGTAGTTCGCTTCACAGGCTGGACGGAACAGCATTCTGGTTTAGCCGCGACCAATGATGTTCAAATCAATAAGCGCCTGGGCGACCACGCAGCGGCTGTAGTTAGTTTCACAGGCTGGACGGAACAGCATTCTTGTTTAGCCGCGAGCAATGATGTTCATAACAATAAGCGCATGGGCCGCCACGCAGCGGCTGTAGTTCGCTTGACAGGCTGGACGGAACAGCATTCTGGTTTAGCCGCGACCAATGATGTTCAAATCAATAAGCGCCTGGGCGACCACGCAGCGGCTGTAGTTGGCTTCACAGGCTGGACGAAACAGCTTTCTGGTTTAGCCGCGTGCAATGATGTTCATAACAATAAGCACATGGGTTGCCACACAGCGGCTGTAGTTCGCTTCACATGCTGGACGGAACAGCATATTGGTTTTAGCGTAGAGCAATGATGTTCATAGCAATAAGCGCATTGGCCGCCACGCAGCGGCGGTAGTTCACTTCACATGCTGGACCGAACAGCATTCTGGTTTAGCCGCGAGCAATGATGTTCATAACAATAAGCGAATGGGTCGCCACGCAGCGGCTGCAGTTCGCTTCACATGCTGGACGGAACAGCATTCTGGTTTAGCGGAGAGCAATGATGTTCATAACAATAAGCAAATGGGCCGCCACGAGGCGGCTGTAGTTCGCTTCACAGGCTGGACGGAACAGCATTCTGGTTTAGCCGCGAGTAATGATGTTCATAATAACCGCATGGGCCACCACGCAGCGGCTGTAGTTCGCTTCACAGGCTGGACAGAACAGCATTCTTGTTTACCCGCGAGCAATGATGTTCATAACAATAAGCGCATGGGCCGCCACGCAGCGGCTGTAGTTCGCTTCACAGGCTGGACGGAACAGCATTCTGGTTTAGCCGCGACCAATGATGTTCAAATCAATAAGCGCCTGTACGACCACGTAGCGGCTGTAGTTCGCTTCACATTCTGGACGGAACAGCATACTGGTTTAGCCGCGAGCAATGATGTTCATAACAATAAGCCCATGGGCCGTCACGCAGCAGCTGTAGTTTCGCTTCACAGGCTGGACGGAACAGCATTCTGGTCTAGCCGCGAGCAATGACGTTCATAACGATAAGCACATGGGTGCTACGCAGCGGCTGTAGTTCGTTTCACAGGCTGGACGGAACAGCATTCTGGTTTAGATACGAGCAATGATGTTCATAACAATAAGCACATGGGTGCTACGCAGCGGCTGTAGTTCGCTTCACAGGCTGGACGAACAGCATTCTGGTTTAGCCGCGAGCAATGATGTTCATAACAATAAGCCCATGGGCCGCCACGCAGCGGCTGTAGTTTCGCTTCACAGGCTGCACGGAACAGCATTCTGGTTTAGCCGCGAGCACTGATGTTCATAACAATAAGCCCATGGGCCGCCACGCAGCGTCTGTAGTTTCGCTTCACAGGCTGGACGGAACAGCATTCTTGTTTAGCCACGAGCAATGATGTTCATAACAATAAGCACATGGGTGCTAAGCAGCGGCTGTAGTTCGCTTCACAGGCTGGACGGAACAGCATTCTGGTTTAGCCGCGAGCAATGATGTTCATAACAATAAGCACATGGGCCGCCACGCAGCGGCTGTAGTTCGCTTCACAGGCTGGACGGAACAGCATTCTGGTTTAGCCGCGAGCAATGATGTTCATAACAATAAGCCCATGGGCCGTCACGCAGCAGCTGCAGTTTCGCTTCACAGGCTGGGCGGAACAGCATTCTGGCCTAGCCGCGAGCATTGACGTTCATAACGATAAGCACATGGGTGCTACGCAGCGGCTGTAGTTCGTTTCACAGGCAGGACGGAACAGCATTCTGGTTTAGCCGCGAGCAATGTTGTTCATAACGATAAGCACATGGGTGCTACGCAGCGGCTGTAGTTCGCTTCACCGGCTGGACGGAACATCATTCTGGTTTAGCCGCGAGCAATGATGTTCATAACAATAGGCCCATGGGCCGCCACGCAGCGGCTGTAGTTTCGCTTCACAGGCTGGACGGAACAGCATTCTGGTTTAGCCGCGAGCAATGATGTTCATAACGATAAGCACATGGGTGCTACGCAGCGGCTGTAGTTCGCTTCACAGGCTGGACGGAACAGCATTCTGGTTTAGCCGCGAGCAATGATGTTCATAACAATAAGCCCATGGGCCGCCACGCAGCGGCTGTAGTTCGCTTCACAGGCTGGACGGAGCAGCATTCTGGTTTAGCCGCGAGCAATGATGTTCATAACAATAAGCCCATGGGCCGCCACGCAGCGGCTGTAGTTCGCTTCACAATCTGGACGGAACAGCCTTCTGGTTTAGCCGCGAGCAATGATGTTCATAACAATAAGCCCATGGGCCGCCACGCAGCGGCTGTAGTTCGCTTCACAGGCTGGATGGAACAGCATTCTGGTTTAGCCGCGAGCAATGATGTTCATAACAATAAGCCCATGGGCCGCCACGCAGCGGCTGTAGTTCGCATCACAGGCTGGACGGAACAGCATTCTGGTTTAGCCGCGAGCAATGATGTTCATAACAATAAGCCCATGGGCCGCCACGCAGCGGCTGTAGTTCGCTTCACAGGCTGGACGGAACAGCATTCTGGTTTAGCCGCGAGCAATGATGTTCATAACAATAAGCCCATGGGCCGCCACACAGCGGCTGTAGTTCGCTTCACAGGCTGGACGGAACAGCATTCTGGTTTAGCCGCGAGCAATGATGTTCATAACAATAAGCCCATGGGCCGCCACGCAGCGGCTGTAGTTTCGCTTCACAGGCTGGACGGAACAGCATTCTGGTTTAGCAGCGAGCAATGATGTTCATAACGATAAGCACATGGGTGCTACGCAGCGGCTGTAGTTCGCTTCATAGGCTGGACGGAACAGCATTCTTGTTTAGCCGCGACCAATGATGTTCAAATCAATAAGCGCCTGGGCGACCACGCAGCGGCTGTAGTTGGCTTCACAGGCTGGACGAAACAGCATTCTGGTTTAGCCGCGAGCAATGATGTTCATAACAATAAGCCCATGGGCCGCCACGCAGCGGCTGTAGTTGGCTTCACAGGCTGGACGAAACAGCATTCTGGTTTAGCCGCGAGTAATGATGTTCATAATAACCGCATGGGCCACCACGCAGCGGCTGTAGTTCGCTTCACATGCTGGACGGAACAGCATATTGGTTTAGAGTAGAGCTATGATGTTCATAGCAATAAGCGCATTGGCCGCCACGCAGCGGCTGTAGTTCGCTTCACAGGCTGGACGGAACAGCATTCTGGTTTAGCCGCGAGTAATGATGTTCATAATAACCGCATGGGCCACTACGCAGCGGCTGTAGTTCGCTTCACAGGCTGGACGGAACAGCATTCTTGTTTAGCCGCGAGCAATGATGTTCATAACAATAAGCGCATGGGCCGCCACGCAGCGGCTGTAGTTCGCTTCACAGGCTGGACGGAACAGCATTCTGGTTTAGCCGCGACCAATGATGTTCAAATCAATAAGCGCCTGGGCGACCACGCAGCGGCTGCAGTTCGCTTCACATGCTGGACGGAACAGCATACTGGTTTAGCGTAGAGCAATGATGTTCCTAACAATAAGCGCATTGGCCGCCACGCAGCGGCTGTAGTTCGCTTCACATGCTGGACGGAACAGCATTCTGGTTTAGCCACGAGCAATGATGTTCAGAACAATAAGCGCATGGGTCGCCACGCAGCGGCTGTAGTTCGCTTCACATGCTGGACGGAACAGCATTCTGGTTTAGCGGAGAGCAATGATTTTCATAACGATAAGCAAATGGGCCGCCACGCAGCGGCTATAGTTCGTATCACAGGGTGGACGGAACAGCATTCTGGTTTAGCGGCGAGCAATGATGTTCCTAACAATAAGCGCATTGGCCGCCACGCAGCGGCTGTAGTTCGCTTTACATTCTGGACGGAACAGCATTCTGGTTTATCCGTCAGCAATGATCTTCATAACAATAAGCGCATGGGCCGTCACGCAGCGGCTATGGTTCGCATCACAGGGTGGACGGAACAGCATACTGGTTTAGCGTAGAGCAATGATGTTCCTAACAATAAGCGCATGGGTCGCCACGCAGCGGCTGTAGTTCGCTTCACAGGCTGGACGGAACAGCATTCTAGTTTAGCCGCGAGCAATGATGTTCATATCAATAAGAGCATTGGCCACCACGCAGCTGCTGTAGTTCGCCTCAGAGGCTGGACGGAAGAGCATTCTGGTTTAGACGCGAGCAATGATGTCCATAACAATAAGCACATGGGCCGCCACGCAGCGGCTTTAGTTCGCTTCACAGGCTTGACGAATCAGCATTTTGGTTTAGCCGCGAGCAATGATGTTCATATCAATAAGCGCATTGGCCACCACGCAGCTGCTGTAGTTCGCCTCACAGGCTGGACGGAAGAGCATTCTGGTTTAGACGCGAGCAATGATGTCCATAACAATAAGCACATAGGCCGCCACGCAGCGGCTGTAGTTTCGCTTCACAGGCTGGACGGAACAGCATTCTGGTTTAGCCGCGAGCAATGATGTTCATAACAATAAGCGCATGGGTCGCCACGCAGCGGCTGCAGTTCGCTTCACATGCTGGACGGAAGAGCATATTGGTTTTAGCGCAGAGCAATGATGTTCATAGCAATAAGCGCATTGGCCGCCACGCAGCGGCTGTAGTTCGCTTCACATGCTGGACCGAACAGCATTCTGGTTTAGCCGCGAGCAATGATGTTCATAACAATAAGCGCATGGGTCGCCACGCAGCGGCTGTAGTTCGCTTCACATGCTGGACGGAACAGCATTCTGGTTTAGCGGAGAGCAATGATGTTCATAACGATAAGCAAATGGGCCGCCACGAGGCGGCTGTAGTTCGCTTCACAGGCTGGACGGAACAGCATTCTTGTTTAGCCGCGAGTAATGATGTTCATAATAACCGCATGGGCCACCACGCAGCGGCTGTAGTTCGCTTCACAGGCTGGACGGAACAGCATTCTTGTTTAGCCGCGAGTAATGATGTTCATAACAATAAGCGCATGGGCGACCACGCAGCGGCAGTAGTTCGCTTCACAGGCTGGACGGAACAGCATTCTTGTTTAGCCGCGAGCAATGATGTTCATAACAATAAGCGCATGGGCCGCCACGCAGCGGCTGTAGTTCGCTTCACAGGCTGGACGGAACAGCATTCTGGTTTAGCCGCGACCAATGATGTTCAAATCAATAAGCGCCTGGGCGACCACGCAGCGGCTGTAGTTGGCTTCACAGGCTGGACGAAACAGCATTCTGGTTTAGCCGCGTGCAATGATGTTCATAACAATAAGCACATGGGTTGCCACGCAGCGGCTGTAGTTCGCTTCACATGCTGGACGGAACAGCATATTGGTTTTAGCGTAGAGCAATGATGTTCATAGCAATAAGCGCATTGGCCGCCACGCAGCGGCTGTAGTTCACTTCACATGCTGGACCGAACAGCATTCTGGTTTAGCCGCGAGCAATGATGTTCATAACAATAAGCGCATGGGCCGCCACGCAGCGGCTGTAGTTCGCTTCACAGGCTGGACGGAACAGCATTCTGGTTTAGCCGCGACCAATGATGTTCAAATCAATAAGCGCCTGGGCGACCACGCAGCGGCTGTAGTTGACTTCACAGGCTGGACGAAACAGCATTCTGGTTTAGCCGCGTGCAATGATGTTCATAACAATAAGCACATGGGTTGCCACGCAGCGGCTGTAGTTCGCTTCACATGCTGGACGGAACAGCATATTGGTTTTAGCGTAGAGCAATGATGTTCATAGCAATAAGCGCATTGGCCGCCACGCAGCGGCTGTAGTTCACTTCACATGCTGGACCGAACAGCATTCTGGTTTAGCCGCGAGCAATGATGTTCATAACAATAAGCAAATGGGCCGCCTCGAGGCGGCTGTAGTTCGCTTCACAGGCTGGACGGAACAGCATTCTGGTTTAGCCGCGAGTAATGATGTTCATAATAACCACATGGGCCACCACGCAGCGGCTGTAGTTCGCTTTACAGGCTGGACAGAACAGCATTCTTGTTTAGCCGCGAGCAATGATGTTCATAACAATAAGCGCATGGGCCGCCACGCAGCGGCTGTAGTTCGCTTCACAGGCTGGACGGAACAGCATTCTGGTTTAGCCGCGACCATTGATGTTAAAATCAATAAGCGCCTGTACGACCACGCAGCGGCTGTAGTTCGCTTCACATGCTGGACGGAACAGCATACTGGTTTAGCGTAGAGCAATGATGTTCATATCAATAAGCGCATGGGCCACCACGCAGCTGCTGTAGTTCGCCTCACAGGCTGGACAGAAGAGCATTCTGGTTTAGACGCGAGCAATGATGTCCATAACAATAAGCACATGGGCTGCCACGCAGCGGCTGTTGTTCGCTTCACAGGCTGGACGGAACAGCATTCTGGTTTAGCCGCGTGCAATGATGTTCATAACAATAAGCCCGTGGGCCGCCACGCAACGGCTTTAGTTCGCTTCACAGGATGGACGGAACAGCATTCTGGTTTAGCCGCGAGCAATGATGTTCATAACGATAAGCACATGGGCCGCCACGCAGCGGCTGTAGTTCGCTTTACAGGCTGGACGGAACAGCATTCTGGTTTAGCCGCGAGCAATGATGTTCATAACGATAAGCACATGGGCCGCCACGCAGCGGCTGTAGTTCGCTTTACAGGCTGGACGGAACAGCATTGTGGTTTAGCCGCGAGCAATGATGTTCATAACAATAAGCGCACGGGCCGCCACGCAGCGGCGTTAGTTGAGTTCACAGGCTGGACGGAACAGCATTCTGGTTTAGCCGCGAGCAATGATGTTCATAACAATAAGCACATGCGTCGCCACGCAGCGGCTCTGGTTCGCTTCACAGGGTGGACGGAACAAAATTCTGGTTTAGCCGAGAGCAATGATGTTCATAACAATAAGCACATGGGCCGCTACTCTGCGGGCCAAAACACGTCCGTGGTCCGTCGTCTGGATACACCTTATCGACCATGCAGGCGGAAGGTGGAGCCTGGAGAAGTCTTGTTCCTCACAGAGTAGCCATTTTTTTTTCTAATGGTTGGCCTTACCCGTGAAAAGCACATCGATAAATGTCCTGGTCAAGTTTCACCTTCAGGAGACCGCTTGATCGACGGCAGTTGGACAGCTTTTTTTGAATTTCGTACACGATCTCTTCAGTGGCAGACTGGAGGCGTCGATTCGATGGTTTCCTTGGTGATGTGAACTGGCGCAGACAGGCCTCGTTGAGATTCCTCTTAGGCTCCAGGGTACAATGCCATTTGGAGTACCCTTTCCAATGGATCAGGTATCCTTTGCGCTAAATGAAAGACAAATGGGGACATTTTGTCAATACTTTAGGAAACGATTTCATTTATCTGAATATAGCGGGAGGGGGGGGTGAAACCAAAAGTACGGAAACTGGAACTGAGTCTCAGGATTTTATTTGTTGTGGTACTTATTAGGTTTATAAGATCCGCAAGCGCACGTGCACCTTATTACGAGGAAAATTGGCATGTTATCTCTATGAAACAAAAAAATGCTGCTGCAAATTTGAAGGCGGCAGAGCGTCATCACGACAAATGCTAATAGAAATCGTCCTTGGCAATCGCAAGAAAGGCTAATACCTGTGCTACACGGGCACGTTCGAATGACACCTGAGTCGAATGACATTCGCAACTTGGAATGGCATTCGGACTCGACGGACTTCCGCGGCGCTACACGACACTTTCCAAACGCATTTCAAATTTCCTCAGCTCGTTTTCAGTGTACAATGACGACGGCGGCGGTGGTCACACTAGTGCGACAACGACACTATCACGGTCAACAGCAGCATATATGACTGTAGTGGGACAAGTTTTTGAGGCCAACGACACCGACGAATCCGACCGGCGGACTGTCAGCCTCCATGTCCTCGGCAGGCCGGCGGCTGAGCGAAAACACGCTGATGAGGCGACGGTGTGAATAATTCGCCCATTTACCTTATCCATATTGTTAATAAGCGAAAGGAACGGGTATATTTCACATGTGCACACTCGAACACTCACCAGCTGTAAGCGCTTGCCAAATTAATTTTAATCGACGGCGACTCCCTTCCCTTCCGCGACGACTAGGCCTAGCGAGTCCGCAGGGTTACGTCTTCGAATTCGGCGGTTGTGAAGAGCGAATTCACATGTTTGAGCGAAAGCAAATGATCGATGAGTGTAGGTTTGACAACAGTGACCTCAAATCAACTATTCCTCGCATCGCAGGGCGCGCATACGATGAACGGGAAGCGCCGGTGTGACCCGAACCGCCGAGCATTGCTTTACGACCAGCAGCAGTCGTCGCCGTTGCTATTTTGTGGATAACAAGTCATGCCTTTTCAATTACCGCGAACGATCCCCGATCATACTTCTGAATAAAGCAGTTTAAAATAAACTACTGATCGCCCCGGACGAAGTCGGGACAATTAGCGACAAGCGCCGATCGTACACAATGTCAGTAGCCCAGCTGTCAAGTGTTTCTCAGGCGAGCGATCGTATCGGCGCTTCCTCCCACAGATTGTCGCACTGCCTTAACAAGCCACGGGTACAACCAGTACAAAAAAGATGAGATTATTTAATATAACTAAAGCGCAGAATGTGTTTTAAGCCATGCAAACGAGCGCTAGCTGTTCGTACGCAGCGATGTAAACAATAGTATATGCGCGCAGGCGTCCTCGTCGGCACACTGCTGGAGAAATTTCATGCTCACGCGGTAAATGTTCTTCGGTGCACTGCTATCTTCAAGCACTTACGTAGACAGAACACGAGCTATTTGCTAAGCAAAGAACAGGAAAAAGCGAGCAGCAGGTATCAAAATGAGCAGCCACAGAGCCGAAAGCACTCGCGCGGCTGTGGGCGGGGCGAAGCGATGGCGGCGGCAACGCCTATTGGTCGTTTCGGGCTGCGTTCGCGTTTCGACGGCATTCCAAAATCTGGAATGTCTGCGCCGAGCTCCGTCGACTCGAATGTCATCCGAACCGAATGCCGTTCAGAAACTTCATGTAGCAGCGTAAGTTCGGCAGTCGAGTCGAATGACATTAGGTTGGAAGGCATTCGAAGCGCCCGTGTAGCAGGGGTATAATACTAAATTCGTTATACTAAGGTCGGTGCGACTTACTACTATCAAACACTAAATTGAACAACTATTTGCCGGCACGCAATACTACGCGAAAATGTTGTGACCCATAACAGAAGCGCAACAAACATTTTTATAACAACATTACAGAAAACGATATGTACATGAACTTGTACATTTCTGTGAATGATACGATGTTGTCTTGCTCGGGACTAGTGCGGTGCAATGTGGAGCAAGTGCATTTGAATATGGGAATGCAGTTTGAACCTCGTTCCTAAACCGGGTGAAAACAGTCACAACTATTAGACTAAATGATGCGGGAGCGGAGTAAATATAAGTGACCCTCAATGTTGTTTTATTCCCTACCATATGCATACTGTCCTTAACAAGTCTGTGTGTTCGGTGATAGATGAATCATCCACACTTAAAGCAGATAATCTAATACAATGCGTAATTATTTTTTGTTCTTGCGTTACCGTTATTTTAAATGGAGCGAGTTTTCCAGGGTAGCTTTTTAACAATCTCTGAAAGACCATTGCTTAGGTTTCAAACTTAGGGCTGCAGATGGAATAAATGCACTTTATTTTTCTGATGAAGTATATGGCTGCACATACCAAAATCAAACCACAGGTAATGGCTAAATGTACCCAGCAGGGCGTTACAAATATAAAAAAAGGTTTTAATGTTACAATATTCAAACAAAAAAGTTAAAAACTTAACGTTTTCGCGATGACTCTCTCGACGGAGTGGTACATCAGTTGCTTCTGGCAGAAAGGTGAGGCTGCAGTTGCTGGGTGTTTACGAATGGTGTTCAGCATCTCGATGGTACTGTATTTACAGTACGCCAGCGAACAACCTAGCATAAAAATAGCATCAAGGATTCGGGATCACGTGCAAGGCTCACGTGCTTTCCCTTTTGTCCCAAGACGCCTCCCGGAAACTAAACATCGCGAAGGAATTCCTTTTTTTTAAATTTTGCTTTACCTTCCGACGAAACCGGTTGTGTAAACCAAAACATTGTCACTTTCTTTACAGCGGGGAGAGACCTATCCCTGGGATAAACAGCGTGACGTAAAGGGGGAAGGCCCGATGAGCAGAATCGTCAAGTTTTTCTTCTAAACTGGCTTTGCACGTGACGAGCACCTGCTACCCATCCATGTCAAAACGCGCATTCCAGCCGCCTGAGTCGAAGCGACAAAGGCGGCTACAGGAAAAGCCAAATACCTATGTGTCCCCCTCAGTCCCAGCCCATGTTCCTTCAGCTGGTTGCCGACGCCATTTATTATTCACCATTTATTTTCTACTTTATTGCTGTGCTCCCTGTTTTCCTCTTTTTTTATTTTGGTGCGTCTCTGTCAGGAACTCTGTCAGGCGCGTCAGTCCTATACTAGTACTGTCGAATGTGGGCGAGTAAATCTCACTATTCAAGCGGATTTACCTCCCCAAATCTCTCGCGGCGCACAGAAGAAGGCAGCTGGTCGGCCCGACGATTAAGTATCGCTGTTTAGTTATTGCGGCGATAAACTCATCCCCATGGCATAAAGTGGAGATGTGCTACTACCGGCGCATTTCGCGAGTGACTTTGGGAATTGGATCCTTTTAAAGACTTTGTATCTATTAAAGAATTTTGAAGACTTGGTTAACTTTCGATGTTTACAGCCTTCAATTTATCGTTCATTAATAGTCTTTTAAATGAACCTTATCACGGACATAATGTCCGCCTTGGCGCACAATCCACCTGCACGGACCACGACGATGCCTCTTTTACGGCTTTTAAAACAAAAATCTGTATACGTTAGAAAAAAAAGCACGCGCTATTTGGTGCAGCCAACACGATATTAATGAACGTCCGTCACGTCCGCTGCTTGGCAGCGTTCATAACAAGGCACAAAACAAAGAAAAAATTCAATATACACGCAAAAAATATTGAAAAGAGTATGATACAAGCAAGAACACGAATTCAACTTCTCATAACGAGATGAAGGGTGAATGCTTACCCATGTATTCACTCTAGTGAGGCTATCTGTTTGGTTATTTTTTTGTTAAAAGATTTCAAGAGTGAGTTAAGAACGAATTCTTCTCACAATCGAGACACTATCCTAAAATCGGGTCGCAAACACTCACTGATAGCAGTGCATTGACAAGGAATCACCGTTCGAAGTCTTTACTTTATTGTTATGGTGTCGCCGCCGGCAACTAATACAGCAAACGGTTTCATCACTTTTGCAGGAGCATAATAGTATGAATGCAAGCATGCAAATACTCAGAGAGTAGTTCTACCATCCTTCCGTTCCGCAACCAAGCGTACTAACGACTACGCTACTTCCTGCCAACGCATATGTAGTTCTGCTTGTCTAGGACGCTGGAGAGTGTTTGCAGAAGGGCATCGAATCAGATGGATGCCTCCCAAATGCCCTGCAGTGTCTCCAGCCTTTAAGATTCACAAGCAATTGTGTACTTAATTATCATCTTAACCCCACATCAGTGACACAAGCAGCAACACCGCGCTAAAGGCTTTCGCCTCACCGCACTTTAGTTCAACAAAGTGCCCCCTGAATTTTTTTTTCTGGTTCTGACGTAATAATTGTTTGCAGCCTGAAACTGCGATGCAAATGTTACATTTGCGCAGGTAAGAAGCGTATTACACTCCGCGTATTTTGTATAGCAACGTTGTGTCCATTTTCGGGAGGGTACGTTGCTGCATATCCCAATTTTATCCACACATTCCCTTCTGAAACTATGCTACAAATGTACAAACTGCATGCAGTGGGAGACCGAGACAGGCAACCATAGAGGGATAAAAAGTCGGAACCCGACGCATGGCGTTGCAGAGCTTCCAATATTGTCGCAACACTAAGTCAGTGTTCTGAATAACTGTCCGGCCCGATTACAATGTACAAGAGCTGTAGTACACAAAACATGGTGAGGACGGTTAGTTTTTTTTTTTTGCTTCGGGCTAGTCTGGTTTGGTTTATTGGGTTTTAACGTCCCAAAGCGACTCAGGCTATGACGGACGCCGTAGTGAAGGACTCCGGAAATTTCGACCACCTGGGGTTCATGAACGTGCACTGACATCGCGCAGTACACAGGCCTCTAGAATTTCGCCTCCATCGAAATTCCACCGCCGCGGCCAGGATCAAACCCGCGTCTTTCGGGCCAGCAGCCGAGTGTCATAACCACTTAGCCACCGCGGCGACTCTTCGGGCTAGGATAATTTAACAAACAAGCGCAAACAATGGTACATGGATTTGTTTGATAACTACGTAACAGAACCAAGAAACAATCCTACTCATGCTCTGTGCAGCTTGTTGGGAGAGCAGTGGTGGTGGTTTCAATATACATGCGGGATTACCCTTACTGTGGTCTGTCGGCAATTCCTCCATCTGAGCCCCTTAATTTAAACGATGTGTTTCTACCACTGTCCCGCAAACCCATTGTTGGCCGCTCAGTTCATGAACGCTGAGGGTACACGATGAGAGAGACGGTGTCCAAGAGAACGTTCAGTCTCCTCAGATTGCACAGGAGTGTCTCACTACGGTCACAAAAAAAACCTGGAGGGCGCCGCTATTCGTGGTTTCAACAGTTGATGTTAGATACGCTAAGTTCTGGACACGAAGTCCTGTATTTATTTATTTATTTACTTGAGTACCCAATACTGCAGACCTCTTGCTTGGGTGCAAGCAGGAAGGGCACAAAGATATAACATACCAGGGCAATAAGTCAGTAATAAAAGCATGCACGACAAATAAAACTGAAGAATATCTCTATACTGTAACTAAAATACATCATCAAAAGCCTTCAGAAAGTTAGCAGCGGATATCACTATCTCAGGGAGAGCATTGCAGTCAGTAACCGTCCTCGGAAAATAAAGAGAAAATTTATAACCTTTACTTTTCGCGAAATATAGCGCTGAACTATAGACGTGCTGATGAGGAGTTCGACGTGTTTCTGAAAAGTGTACATGGCATTACGCCTATAAAAGAGCTGGTTCACTGATCCGCCACAAAGATAGGCGACAGCAATTACACAACCAAGACGGCATCTTGCAACTAACCCCCCAAATGATTGTTTAGATTGGCCTTTTGGACACTTTCATTGCGTTCACCCAAAAAATTCTTCTACAAGCATCTGACATCCCTGCATTCGGCGTCCTTGATTTTTTTTATTTTTATACATATTAATTTGGCTTCTAATCACGAGCCTAAATCCAGTAGTTCACTAAGGTGGCACTTTGGGCTTGTTGTAATGCAGCGAAAAGATACGGCGCCGGTGAGACATGACACACTGTATCACTGCTTCCTGCTTCTTCTGGGATATATCTCTTCTCTACCTTAAAACTCGTCAAAAAGAACCACGCGTTTTCCATCCACACAGCGTCCCTATCGAACGGCATCAACAAGCCCTTCAGCCATCTTGCCTTTTCCGTCCCCTCTTTCTCTTCTAACTGGGCGCCTTTTTCAATATCCTGCTACTGAACATGCGTTCCTCAGGCGCAGCGAAGGCTTCACGCCGCATTGATAGTTTTTTTTCGCCCACAAAGCCCTACTTGCTCCTTCCTCCTCCTACAGTGTGGAATCCAAACAATGGTTAACCGCCCAACCCAACCCCGCAGCTGTGCGCCCTCCCGTCTGCCTGCGTGCGGCTATGCGAGGCAGGAAAGGGGATAAGAAAAGAGAAAGAAGGAGTTCAGGGTGAAGCGGCCCGTGGTGGCAGTTTGCCGAAGTAAACGGCCATGTCCCTGAAAATTGGGCTTGAACTTTGCGTTTGCACAGCCACCGACACGTTTTGCTAGCGAGTTAGGCATTGTGCCACGAGGCCCTTGCGGATGCCGT
Source organism: Amblyomma americanum (assembly GCF_052857255.1). Lineage (NCBI taxonomy): Eukaryota > Metazoa > Arthropoda > Arachnida > Ixodida > Ixodidae > Amblyomma > Amblyomma americanum. The sequence goes on from NC_135500.1 coordinate 100,873,154, forward strand.
TTCCCCTCCCCGTGACCTACGTTAAAGGCACGCCGAGAGCGTTTCGGCAATTTTGCAGATCCGGTGGATCCACCGAGGCTTGCTGTCCGGTGCACATCGTCTCGCTGCCACCTGCTGCGACGAAGCGGCCTCTATCCTGTTCGCCGCATCCATCCGGGATAGCTGTGGCGAGACCAGTCAGCAGTCACCTCCGGCTGCTGCTGCCCTGGCGACTACTGCAGAATCCTGGCCTGCAGTTTTCCCACCGGCCTTCTATTCGCAGGCCTGCGGACATGGTAGTCCGCGGTCCATGCGAGTCGTCCCAGCGGAGACCTTCACGCCGCCTTCTGAACACTGCGGAAGTCTGCGTGGACGCTGTCGGCGTGACCTCCGCTGCAAGGCGTGCCTCAAGGACATGAAGACCAGGAGACTCCTCCATAGCATGTACTTTCAGGCGCGTGCGTCTATTTAAGATTGGGGGGATGTGGGGACCTGCCCTGCAGCCCCCTGTGTTTGCTTTCCCGCGAGGCACCATGCAGCAGCAGTCTCACCGCGAGGATGAACGCATTCCCTTGTCAGTTACATTAAGTGACGAGAGGGCTCCAGCGTCGCTGCGCGGGAGACTGCTGAAGCCCGCGCGCGGGAGATGGGGGGTTTCGGCTGGGATCGTCGGCGCGAGCGGACATGTCGCTCGCGGTGAGACTGGCTCCCATACTCGTCCCACCCAGGGGCGCGGAGGATCCCTTGCCCTAGGGCGGGCGAACAATCGCTCGGAATCTTTCTGGTGAGTCGAACGACCTTGATTCATTAGCGTACCATGTTGCTAGCTGGCGTTTTCGTTTCTGTAGCAATAAATGCCTGTTTGTGTCAGCCAATGTGTCGTTCCTTTGTTCCTTCAGAGCAAGGCCCGCCGTGGTCGGCGTGCGCTCGGTAGCGTCCGGGCGGGGGTAGCGTCCGGGGGTCCGGGCGGCTTTGAACCGTGTCAGCCGCGATTGAGTGGGGAGAACGTACTTATCTCCCCAAATCAAATCCCACAGGGTATACTTTGCAGTGCTCAATGTACCAATCAAGGCGCGTCAGATTCATTCTCTCCATGATTTTTCCAACAAAACTGGCCAAAGCTATAGGCCTGTATAATGTGAGTTCGAGGGGGACTTCCCTGGTTTAAGTAATAGTATTAATCGATTGGATTTCCACTGGAGAGGACCAACACCGTCTTGCTATGAAGAGTTATAAATGTTGAGTGCCGCCGGTGAGAGCGGGTGGCTACCGAGTGCTGCCGGGTACCCACAGGTGATAGACGGGGTACAAGCATTGCTCTGTGCTCGGCATCTTTACGGTGTACTGCTTGGGAAATGGGTCTTTTACCTCACTTTTAGTAAAAAGAAGTGACTAGTGGCAGTTCTATTTCTTTCCTTTATTTTTTGTTGATCTACTGAATCTGCGATTTAATTCCACGTTTTGGTAGTGCTTGGGTTCTCTTATTTATGGCGCCATCATAGCAATAAAATCACCAGTTGTAAGTCAGCGCTTGTGTCTGTCCGCTCCTTTAGTCCTGCCTATTTCGCGGTGTACCTTCTTCTGGGAAATGTACCGACTAGCTTTCACAAGTACCCTTTTTGCAATACATTTCTAGTACATGGGACTTTCTCAGTGTGCCTCATGGAACCCTTTCTTTTGTGTAAGCCGCCTAGCCCAAGCTACCTGCAAAGCCCGCCTTTTCTCTTTTGCGGCGAAGAACGCCTGCTTCCCGCTAGCTGTCTCCCAGCTTCTCGGGCCTTTCCAGCCGTCACTTGGCCATGGCCTGCCTGTTTGCCGCATTGCGCGCACCGAAGCTTGGGGGAACGTTCGGCTCTTGAAACACTTGCTCCGAACTGCATGCTTTTGTTGATGCTCCCCCGGGTTTCGGCCTACGGTGTCTTGCCTGGGAGGTACGTACATACATCTTCTATCACCACCGAGTTTCTGTGCCAGTCAACCTGGGCCGCACTACACAAGGAAAACCGACGGGCGCCCGCGGAACAGACAGTTCACGTCATAAGGAACCTGGGCGTACATGTCGACGATCTGAAAGTCCCGCAACTCGATCCTAAGTTCTACTCAGCGCCTACACCAAGCAAGCCTGAGTTCATGGCCATAGCGGGGACGACAGTATCAAGAGCAAAGGATAAGGCAGACATCACATGGTCAATTCAAGACTCAATTGAATCTTTTCTGACCACTATGGTAAGCAATAACCGCTTGGGTTTACGCAAGCTAACCGGTTCTCTTAAGGGAGTCCTCAAGCTACTATTAGCAGAGAAAGAAGCAGCAGGCTTTGACATCCTACCATCGGCAGTTTGCCACAAGAAAGCCCAAGATGCCATCAATGAAAACTTCCTCCCAAGAAGAAAGTTTCGACCGAACAAGCTAAAGAAGGAAGCTCTTCAAAAGTGTCAGATGCTCGGCCTGGACAAGCTTGCGGCAGCTGTGAAGAAGAGGTAGCCCGGCCTTAACCCTACAATATTTCTTCTCGGCAAAAAAACGACAAGAATGAATGTCCGTTTCGGGTCAATGTTAGTGAAAATGGCGAATGTCAACTTGCATTTGGCTCCTATTTTCAAAAGTGTCTTTCCGAGCTAGCAATCAAGGACCCTTTCCAGTGCGCAGCCCAGCAGTGTCTGCTTTTTTAAGGAGCACCGACTAAAAAATGTCATCGCCTTCTCCGTCGACATTATTGACATGTACTATTCCCTTCCTCAGGACGCCTTGCACACTGCTGTGGTTCGAGCGATTGACGAGTACGGCATCACGAAATTCCAAAATCACTATGGCATTGACGTGGATAGCATTATCGAACTCCTGTACCAGCGCTCTACAGTCCTTTCTTTCAACGACAGATATGTCTTCGAGAAGGAGGGCGTTTGTATAGGCTCAGGGCAAGATTCTATCTTCAGCGACTGCCTACTAGCGTGTTTGGACCAAAGACTGCACGATTCCTTACCCGGGTCATCAATGGTACGGAGTTTTGGTTACGTCGACGATTTTCTGGTGATTTCTAATAAGGATACTACAGCGATGCAAATCAAGCAGACAATATTTTCTCCCGGTTTAAGTCTGGTCTGCATCCGTTCCAACTAATGATAGAAGCTCCTGATCAAGACGGGGTTCGTTTTTTTGGATATGCAGATACTGGACGCTTTTAGCATACCGGCGACATATTAGCGCAGATGTATACCGGATGCCAGCTGTGAACGCGCAGCGGCCCCACCTGACCTCAACATTGTCACTGCGCTAGCGAAGAAGGGGAAGGAATGCTTTCGCTCGACTTTTGGTATAACCATGGTTAAACCCAGCCTAACATTCTTTTCCGCACTGCACCGTCGATGATTTCGTTTAAACTGACTAGCTAGCTATTTAAACATTAACTTCTTGTTCGCAACAATGTACCGTCCTTGTAATTTTTTTAAAGCTATAAAAGATAGCTCGAGAAATCAAATACGTAAAAGTGGTGCTACTTCAGCGTCCCAGATAAAAATTCACTAATCGTATATCGCACGCCCAGTGAAAACACAATGCTGAATCGGAGACTCGTTTAGCTACCCGCCGCGGTGGCTCAGTGGTTAGGGCGCTCGACTACTGATTCGGAGTTCCCGGGTTCGAACCCGACCGCGGCGGCTGCGTTTTTATGGAGGAAAAACGCTAAGGCGCCCGTGTGCTGTGCGATGTCAGTGCACGTTAAAGATCCCCAGGTGGTCGAAATTATTCCGGAGCCCTCCACTACGGCACCTCCTTCTTCCTTTCTTCTTTCACTCCCTCCCTTATCCCTTCCCTTACGGCGCGGTTCAGGTGTCCAACGATATATGAGACAGATACTCCGCCATTTTCCTTTCCAAAAAAAAAACCAATTATTATTATTATTAGACTCGTTTACCTGGAACACCAGGTATATTGCAATATGAAATAAAATCCTCCTCCGCTCTCTCTTCCTTGGTAGCGGGCGCTTTCCGGGGCGCAAGACGCGTGCATCTTCCGACGGGTAAGAAACGGGGAGGAGGGAGGGTTTGTTTTTTTGCTCCCGCGCACCCACGCACCCGTGCACAGCCGCCGCCGCCGAAGCCGCGACGCTCTCCAGCGCCATCTCTCTCTCGCACCAAGCAAGCCGTGGGTCACGTGAGGCGAGCTCGCGCTGTCACTGGCGCGTTTATTGTGAGGCGGGGCTCCGTCGCCTCCGCTCGACGGAAACCCAGCGACACCGGCCGCCCGGTTTGGGTGAAAAAACGGTCCAAGAACAGCCCCCTCCTTCAGCTGTGGGCGCGACGGAGGAAGGTAAAAACCGGCTCTGAGGCTACATTCTCACAGCCGCCCTCCTCTACAGCGCGGCGACGACGGAGCCGTAAACCGCGGCAGCAATGAAGGGGCGTGGTGTTCTAATCGAAAGAGGCACCAGACACCGGTAAACCAGTTGTGGCGGGCGCTCGCTTCTCCCACGCGACTCTACGCCAGTGCATTTTTTTATTCTCCCGCGTATAAAAAAAAAACAGCGGCGGGGAGGGGGGGGGTCCGAAGGAGATGCCGAAGGTGCTGTGAAAGTCGTCTGCTTGCGTTGCTTTGCTTGACTATTATCGCAGTAAAAACAAATGCGATCTCGCAAGAGGTGGCAAAAGTTTGAGGTTAGTTGAATAACTTTGCGCGACTGCACAGTTTTTACAGCGAAACACCACGCGTACAGCACAAAAACATATTTATACGAATATAGCAAGCTACTATTAAAGGGCTGCGCGCACTGCAGTCACATTATTTTGGCCAATATGAACGAAGTCGAACATATGTAGGGGGTAATGAACTTTGTTATCAATGCAGGACTGGTTTGCCGGGGCTTGGTAGATTGGTCTTTATACTAACGTTCGAGAATTAGGCTAGCAAAACAGTTTGGAGAATATTTTACCAGTATCGGCTCACACATACGCTAATTTTCAGATTTCTCTCGTTAGCAGAACTCAATAAGTGTCTGAAAGAGATAAATCCGTCTTGCTAGTACCATTCCATACCGGAGCGTTTTGCTGACATTCCTGTCTGTTTTAAAGCAATTTATTTTGATGTGCATCTGTGTGTACAACCATCTCTATCGCAAATGCTTGTATTTTACAGTTGTGTGTTTGCTGTATGTGCTCGAACTAACCAATGTTTTGTTGAGTAAAGGGATGAATTTTCGCCCTACGTTTCTCTCTCTCTCCCTTCATGTAACTAGAACAGGTGTCCAGCTAAAAGTAACCATTTTTTTAACAAATGAAGGAGTGTCCTGGGCGCATAAAATAGGTTCAGTACTGCTGAGGGTCGTATGGCCTACTCTGCAGTATCTATTCAAAGCAAAACTTGAGTGAGTCCGGCGTGCGTATATGGCATTGAAGTGACCTTCGCACTGAGCGATTTCATAGCAACAGACTGAAGAAGTTGAGGCGGAAAAACGAGGACAAGCTAGACAAAGACGTTTGTCTCGCTTGTCTCATTTTTCTGCGCCAACTTCTTCAGTATGCATACTGACCAACTAGCCCAACTTTCTGCTCTAATAGCAACAGCTTTAAGTCAGACGACAAGCATATTTTGATTATGGCCAATGCATTGATGTCTACAAATTAGACCCTGGTCGTTTCCGAAATGTTGCCCATTCCACACCCGAAATTTGACCTTCATTGATTTGGACCAAAATCTTTTTTCAGGCCAATTTCATTGTGCTCGATACGATGGCAGTCTCTAAATTTGACCCGGACCAGCCCCGAAATTTGACCTCGGCCGATTTAGACCAACCATAATGAGTGTCCAACCATATTGAGCGTGCAACCATAAGTTAGCGTGCCCGACACGATGATGACCTCCAAATGTGGTCCGCGCCATTGCCAAAATGCTTTCGCTCGACCTTTGGTATAACCATAATTAAACCCTGCCTAACTTTCTTTTTCGCACTGCACAGTCGATTGATTAGTTTAGACTGACTAGCTAGCTTTTTAAATATTTACTTCTTGTTTGCAGCAAGGTACCGTCCGAGTCATTTTTTCTTCAAGCTCTAAAAGATAGCGCGAGAAATCCAAATACACAACAGCAGTGCTACATGAGCGCAACAGGTGCAAATTTGCTAATCGTATATCCCACACCCAATGCAAACACTAAACTCATCGGAGACTAGTTTACCTGGAACGCCTCGTATATTGCCAAATGAAATAAAACCGTCATCCGCTCTCTGTTCCTTGGCAGTGGGCGCTTTTCGGCGCGCAAAACACGTGCATCTCACGACCTTAAAGCGCGATTGAGGCGGTTTCAAAACCTTCCTAAAAACCATCGGAGTCTAGAACGCTGTTAAAAATTGGCTGTTGGGGAAAGGAAATGGCGCAGTATCTGCCTCACATCTCAGCGGACACCTGAACCGCGCCACAAGGGAAGGGATAAAGGAGGGACTGAGAAAAACAGGAAGAAAGAGGTGCGTAGTGGAGGGCTCCGGAATAATTTCGACCACCTGGGGATCTTTAATTAACGTGCGCTGACATCGCACAGCACTCGGGCGCCTTAGCGTTTCACCTCCATCGAAATGCGGCCGCCGCGGTCGGGTTCAAGCCCGAGAACTCCGGATCAGTTGCCGACCTGCCTAACCCCTGAGCCACCGCGGCGGGTAACGCTGTCAACTCTAACGCCAATGAACACAAAGAACGCCGATGGTATATGGCTTCAGTGCTGCGTTGTTGCTACAACGTTGTGAATGCCAGCGCATGCAGCGCACATGTGTCACTACTGCCACAAATCTTAAAGCGCCACTGAGGTGCCCACATCATAATCTCATTAATGTCTGTTAACTTGGTATTTGACCTCTGACATTTGACCTTGATTCGACCTTCAGCTGCCTTGGGTAGCATGTGGTAGGACAACATAGCTATTACATGGCTTAGTCTTGGTTTGACCTCTGGCTCATTTGAAGGTCAAAACCGCAAGCACCGCGAAATCGTTACGAGGCAGTGTAGTGAAGCTTTCACTTCAAAATTCAGGATGGAGTTCGCAGATAAGTGCGGCCGGGCACTAACTGTTCGGGTGGCGGAGGTCAGTTCCGAGATGGGAGTCGGACTGTCGTCGATTTCGGTCGCCTTACATCGCTAGTTGCTGGCCAGAAACTTGGTGACGAGCCGACCACCTCTCGGCTGACACTACACACTCGCGGTTAGCCAGCACATCACCACTTCCGAGCTAACCGCCTCGACTGCCCTCCGCCGCATTCCACAGCACTCATGTAGCGTTCCTTTCTTTCCCGCCGACTCCAGACAGCCCAGGCCCCGGGACTGATTATCAGAGGCTGCGATGAAATACAACTAAACTATCGCGTCGAGCCACCGGCTGGCCCCGCTGACGCCCGAGCTTCAATTGCAGGCAGATCATTGGTCGGGTCACTGCTTTATATATTTTCACCGTCGAAGACAAGACACAGCGAAAAGTGTGTGTGTGCGTGCGTGCGTGCGTGTGCATGTGTGTGTGCGCGCGCGCGTGTGTGTACGTGTGTGCGCGTGTGTGCGTGTGTGTGTGTGCGCGTGCGTGTGTGTGTGTGTGTGTGTGTGTGTGTGCGCGTGTGCGCGTGTGTGTGTGTGCGTGCGTGCGTGTGCGTGTGTGCGTGCGTATGTGCGTGCGTGCGGGGGAGGAAGGGATGTGTAGGACGATGTCCCTGTCGCGGGCTCAACAGCTGATGATCATGATGAAAATCACAATGAACGCGTATTCTGTTTCACACAAAGCTCCGTTTTTTCTCCTAATAGGCTACTAAGGCCTTCGCCTTCAAAACTATTTACACCTCTATCCTGTCAGTACTACCTATAAGGCCGAAACTTGGAGACCAGCGAAAGGGCTGGAAGAGGAGAAGGAAAGGCAGGGAGGTGAACCAGAAGAATAGCCGGTTTGCTACCCTGCATGGAGAAAGGGGTGAGGGGAAAAATATGAAGGAGAAAAGGCAGTTGTAGGAAATTAAAGTCACTACGCAAAGTCACAGCGTTCATTAAAGTCAGAGCCTATCGTGCAGGCCACAAATCCTCAAAAAGCGGAGGAGTGTCTTGGAGGCCTTCACCGCCGAAGATCGCCGCGGCCAGTGGCCAAGAATCTTCGTTTCCTTCACTGGGCGCAGGTCTAGATGCAACACCAAGCCACAACAAAGTTGCTTCACGTCGTGGTAGGCGGGATGGAAGCCGAAGGTTCAGATCTGGGTCCAAGGTTTGTAAACGAGATTGCTAGAAATGGCCTCAATTCCACGCGGCAAGCGTGATGTCCCGCGACAGTGGTCTAAGCCTGCCCGCTGCGTCGGCTCTCGAGATGAGGATGGACAGACAATCACCCTCATGGTGAGCAGTTCGCGCGGCCTCGTCTTCGCGGTGGTTGCCTGCGATGCCGCTGTGTCCTGGCAGCCATTGGTAAACAATATCGTGCCCTTTGTTGATGTCCGTGAGGTGGAGCTCTTGGATTTCCGCGACAAGTTGTTCATGGTACCCATGACGAAGAGCAGATGTAACGCTTGGAGGGCCGCCTTTGAATCAGTGAAAACAGACCATTGCTGGGGTGTTTCTTCACTGATATGCTCAATGGCGACACGAATAGCTTGTAAGTTATGCACGAATCGATGAAGTCCGCTTTGATGTTTTCGCTTTCTTAACTATGGTCCTTACGGGGATGACAACGGAGCCCGAGGAACTGGAAGGGGTCACTGAGCCATCGATGTATACGTGCAGTCGGTGTCCGGGCTGGAAAGTTTATTGGAGAAAGGGCAGTGAGCATTATCAAGGCACATGCTAGAAGATACGGTGTAAGACTGAAAAACGGAAGTGTGTGTAAGTAAAAATGTCAGATATGTTACGCGCTAGCAAATAAAATTTACAGTAGGATGTTGAAGTGGGAGGGGTGTGTATGAAGCAATGGAAAAATAGCATGTGGTCCGCTACAGGCACAGAATGCAGTTCAGCGTAAGGAAAGGGGCCGACTGTAGCAGTGGGGTACAAGGAACATGTATGCTGGGAACCTTTGGCGGCTGCTGTTAATTGATTCGTTTAAATTCACATCAGAGGGACAGGTCTTTTTTCTGTATTGCGCGAAAGCTGGCCGCTTACAGTGATTGCGTTTCACTGTTGCCAAATAATCATAGTGCTAGAAGCTATAAAAAGAAACCACGCGGAAAATTAATTTTCTGGAAGCAAGCGTCATTAACCAACTCTTTGTGAGCAGCGCAGAAATTAAAATCAGCATGTACTGACAATGTAATTCCCGATTTCATCAGACACGACCGATGTACTGCGCTGAAAAAGTTGCAATCCTCTGAACTGACTTCTCATTTCTTCAAAATTTCCGCAAGCTTGGAAAAAGTATGACATATTATAGGACGGCAATAAAGGCAACTTCTGCATTCAATATATGCATTCATTAGTTTATTCTTGGTATCTCACAAAGTATTTATAAGGCCAACTTCTAAATGAATGACGACGCTGTTAGGCTGCAGCCAGCCTGGTGAACAGGCAGGTTTTCGGAAGCTGTACTTTACTATAGGTGGGGTCAACCAAGTTCAAAACCAAATCGCAGTGCAAAAACACTTGCGTACACTATTTTCGTAAGAGCTGCACGGTGCTCCTCGTGCAACATGCGAGGAAAAAATACCACTGACTTGCAATATCACACGCTGTCCGTTCTTATCCATGCACGCAAGTAAAAATTGCTCACCGGTTGAATAGTTGCGCCTAAAAAGATGAATACGAATTAGAAACAGCTTATATAGCAGACTTCAGCGAGTGATTGAGAACGCTAGCACAGAATGGCATAGTTAACGGCAGCTAGCCCCTGTATACAATCTCGAAAGGCTTGTTTATTTATATTCACATCCATGAGCCACTCAGGAGGCTACTGTATGGTAGAAGTACCAGCTGTAAAAACCGCGCTTCTGTTACTTCCTGTCGGGAATGAAAGAGACCACACGAACAAGAAGGCGCAATTTATTGCTCATTGTGCACACGTGGTTTATTTATTTTTGACGCAGCATTTCCTGCAACTGGACTGGGTACTGAAATGCTTGCCGGGACAAAGAAAGGAACTGCGCCCGACGCAGTCGGTTCCATTATCATTCAAGTAGTACCTAATCATATTGTAACCATATTTGTTGAAGCTCTCGCTGCGATTACAGGTATATTTGCATTGTTCGTTGCAGCTGGATGCACCCGCAAAACGAAAAAACGCTGGAAAATAAATAATCTTTATTAGGGACTTGGTTCCGGCATTGTCAAATTTTCCAATAATATGCTCGACTAATATACTAATATGCTGAAACAATACATTGGGATTTTGAAGCAGTGTTTTCTTCTTCGTAGAGGTAACACGCATGGTTTCACTTTCATTTCTGAAAAACCGAAGCAAGGTAACTCCGACAAAAAAAAAAAGCCAAATAAATCCACTTATCTACAGCTGCGTAGTAGACAGAAATCTGTGAACGCGAGAACCAGTAGGAAAGGTATTGCGAATTACACTCTAAAGCTACTAAAGTACTAACTTTGGCGCGTCACTTTCCATAAGCTAGGCATATTTTATACCCATTCTTTGCCTCGCTTTGCTTCGCATTAGCCTCAACTTTCACATGGCGCCCAGCCTAGGCAGGTACCAATCGAGATAAGCTGGCACCGTCCGACTGGCTACTCCTCAGGTACATTGGATGAGTGCGCCACATGAATGTCGCGTGCTATTTTCTCAACAGCCGTTTCGAAGCAGCAAACAGGCAGAGCGCGTGATAGGTGCGCCGCTGTTTGACGCACTCTCTCCGGCCGCGCGGTTTTAAATTCGGCCATGTGCAGCTCCGAAATTTCTTGCGCTGCCGCGGCAGAGAGCAGCATTTTCTAAGGTCAAACAACGGATTTGTATAATACTCACCCTGCCCTAGAAGACCAATGCAATGCAATAAACGAGGAGCCTAAGTTAAGAGGGCCGGTTTAGCTGTAGTACACGTTCTAACTGTATTTTGAAGCATACTACGCCTGACAAGGCCATGCGGAAGCGAGTGCTCTTCTACCTCAAAAACCCTATATTAAAAAAATTGCTTACAGTCTTGCGAGAAACAGCTTGTATATGTTTTCCGATAGCGAAGGCTAACCAAATGGAAAGCTTTTCATACAGGCCGCAGTCGAGCGCTATTACACACCAAATCCTAAGAGCAGTTGTGAACTGACAAAGCCTTGTTGCTGTTGCCCAGTGCAGTAGAGGCCCGTGTGCTGTGCGATGTCAGTTAGAATAAAGATCCCCAGGTGGTCGTAATTTCAGAGCCCTCCACTACGGCGTCCGTCACCGCCTGAGTCGATTTTCGAGGTTAAACCTCCATAAACCGCCAACCGTTGGCATACGTTCTTTCCTAATACTTTGTCGTTCGAGGCAGGTACCTGTGTGTTTTCATGAGCCACGAGTTCAGTAGCATTGAACTGTGCAATTCACACCTGTCGTTTGCCATTATAGTTGTAGCATTTTTAAACATGGCGTGATGGTAGCAACTTATAGCGGCGTACCCTAGTACTATTTGCTGATGAACACAGTCTTTTTCTTCCATAATGTAGGGCACTATCCTTCCATTCTGGTTGTTTTTCATTGGAGGCCAAATTAATATGAAAACATTCTTTTAAATATTGAATGGGATTTCGAGCCAAAAGATGACCGCTCATAGTTATAAAAGTGCAAGCGGATTCGGTTTTTTGTTCAACGCTTAAAACAATCTTTAGATATCGGCAGAACGAGCTTTTCGCTCTTAAACAGGTCCTCGAGGGAGCAAGCGCGACGTTTAAAATTGAAGAACATAAGTATGTTGCATATTCCAGGCATCGCACTTGAGAAAGCGGCTGCGCTTAATCTTACCGAAATCGTTTACAGGCATACACTCTTAATCTGGCGCCAGATATGTTGCACTTAAGGCATAGATTGAATACAACTTTTTTAAACCTACACTTAAAAGCAAGAGCCGCGTTCCAGTTAAAAAAAAATATACGAAATGCTTCGAATACCTTTTAATATGGGTAAAACGTTGGGCCTGCTCGCAATGGTATATAATTTGTGCAGTTGCGCAAAGAAAACGAGATCCGTAAGGAAGGCACTCAGAACAAGCGCGGCACAAGCGCTTGTCCTGTGTGCCTTCCTTACGTATGTCGTTTTCCTTTGCGCTACTTTAACCGTCATGTGCAATAAATTTCCAGTTAAACTTTCGAATTTTTCGATAGAGCAGCGTAAGAAACACGCGTCTACGGAATGCTGTTCCTTCACATCATTATGTTACCGCGTTCTGCCTAGACTACTTCGATGTGCTGAGCCTCGACGCAAGCTATGGTTCCCTTCCTTGCAATACTACCCTGCGGGTACACCCCGCGGGTGCAAGCACGTTTTATGGTTAGGCAGCTTGCATTCTGCATTCTGCGTTTACAACGTTTTGGAAACTGATACTTCGCCATCCTTTGGCGCAGCTCCACTCAGTTAGGAGAATGGTTCAGTATCATTAAACGCCGTTTTTGATTTTTGATATTACCTCGGCCAAGAAAATACTGTTCGTATTCCTAGTGTTCTAGCTTGATTGCATCTTCTCCAGGAACTAGTGGCTTTACTTTGAAATACATTGGCCTGCAACTCTTCACCTTAAAGTGAATGGACACTTTCCCGTCACTATAGCAGGTCTGCGATACTTTCGTTGATTTACTGGTTTTCTGCTGTTATAACAGGCGCCGCTACCAGCGCCTAAGCACGACACGAACATCATTTATCCTTAGTATGCAATCTGAAAAACTACAATTTTGTCGCATTTTTGCCACTATGGTTTAGTTTTCCTGTGCCATGGTTTTCCGCTATAAATATTGCAGAAATGATTACCCCAAGCTGTTGTTTTTCTGACGTATCGCACGAGCAAAGCCGTTTTGGAGCCAGTTTCGATAACACTTTGACAAACAGCACTCATTAGCTCGAAAAGCTCAGCTCCATTTCGCCCGGAAGACCCTCTCTACACGCATTTCGGTATTGAAATTTCGGCTTCACCTGTTAACTAATGTTCTCAGAAGGCAAGCTCTTGCGCATGCTCAAATGAAACTTAGTTTGAATAGAGTCTAGCAAACATTTTTGAGCATTATCGTTGTGCAGCTGGTGTAACCAACTCGACAAGGCATTAATCTGCAATATACTGCTGACTTCAGCTAAAAATTCCACCAAGCACGGAAAATAAAATGCGCAAAGAACTTTGATGCCAAAATCCGGTTGCGTATTTCTTTTATGCCAGTGAGCTCTACTTCGCAGTGCCATTAGTGTCCAAATGTCACTTGCAAGTTTAAAAACACTAGCTGCGCCGGCACTCTCACCTTCATCTCATCTCTTCTAGCGTATTTTCATAAAATAAACTTTCTCGCATGGAATCATGGCATCATGTTCAGCTCCCATCGTAAATGAACGTTTTCTCTCTGTGGCGACTGGCTAGGAACAGAGACAACGCCGCATGCTCTATCAAGCGCATAGAGCACACGGTGGGACAAGGGTCCACAAATTTTCCGCCTGGGGACTATGGAATTTACGGATTTGCAAAAAAATCCCACTATAACACTTTCGAAGGGAGCACGAGTCCGTGTACCTCGAGGCGTAGAGCGTATCATGCATCAAATGGTGATTTTGTACTGTACGTACCCGCTGATAGGATTCCCCACAGGAAAAAATAACCGGCAACCATTCTTCCGGGAGAAAAGAATAGACGTTGACAGGCGTTAAAGAGATATTGGATCCGGCAGTTTGGCAGCGGTCGCTGTCGTGTTCAAATGAGACCGTTCTTCTCGTTCGCCGGCGGTGGAAGTAAGGTTAGATTGGGATGCCACCCGTCTCCACTCCCTCTTTTATACTTAGATAAGTGCACGTTAAGCAATAAAACCTTATGTGGCATGAACCAGGCTGTCACCGTGCAAACACAACGGTTGTTAACATATCATATTAGAAAGAGGCATTCCGTACATTTATATTCAGTAATATGCCTGCTTCGCGTATAGAAAAAAAAAAGAGCATTAGCCCTTAGGGGCGAATGGAAATAAGGACCAATATATTGTGCGAAAGCTTTTAGGGTAAAGAATCCGCGTCATATGCCCACGACCTCGTTGGTATGATGTCGCCATTCGGAACGCAGTGTGTTATTAATAGCGTTTATGGATATTCCGGCCGATTTATGACGCGAAGGCTTCCAGGCCAAAGAACACGCGTCATATGCGCGCGACCTCGTTGGTATGCTTCCGCTGTTCGGAACGCATTGTGCTATGAATAGCGTTCCTGCGTATTGCAATTGATTTATGACGCTAAGGCTTCCAGGGCAAAGAACACGCGTCAGATGCGCACGACCTCGTTGGTATGTTCCCACCGTTCGGAACGCAATGTGTTATCAATAGCGTCTTCTAATGGTACTGATTGTCCGTGTTTGTGGCCTCAGGTGTAATTGTTTTTTTTTTGTGGCTGCTTTGTTTCTTCCTTGAGTTCCTGTTTTTAGTGGTGAGAGAACGGCTGTAATAAGGATTTAATTTGTATTCTCTTCCTTAAGTCCATGTACCGTTCTGTGTAATTTGGTTTACTGGGACATGACGTACTCAGAATCAATGAATTGAAATAATGCAATACTTTTTATGGATATGCTGCAGGGAACATTGAAAAAAAAGGCTTAATTTGACACCGCATTCTGTACGATATCGCACTGCACTGCAATTTGCTGATGAATCCTTAGATACGTTTTTTCACATTGTGCTGCTAAGCATTGGGAAAACGCGCATGATGAACCGACATTGTGTATCTTTAGCTTCTCCAAAAGACCACACGACATCAGCAGAATGATTGTTCATCTAAAGGAATTGTACGCTGAGACCGAGTTGCAACCGGAGTGGCACTCTCTCTTAGTGCTGTGCACTCCATTACCTTTTCTCTAATGCTGGGTTGCTTAGATGTGTCGTGTTTATTTGCAACTGTTTTTCTCATGGTTTGGACATAAACACTATGTGCATATAGGTCATTTCATAGCTGTAATAAACACCATGCTGAAAAAAAAGTGGTTATGGCACGGTGCAATAATCATGTGGCAAGCGAAGCTGATATTGTCACCGCTTGCTTGACGTAAAGGCCGGCGGCGAGCACAGGCGGTGATAGCGGGAGCACAAGAACACAGGAACAGGCAGGCCCTCCAGCAGCAGCGTCGTCGTCGGCACCCGGCAATTGCGCTTCAACTTACTCTTCGCTGCACTACCTCCCCCTATCAAGAAGCATCGTCCCGATGCTAACCCGTGAGCAAAAAATACTTGGCGGAAAACCACACAGGGGCCCAGAAATCGTGCTGGCCGATGTAAAAGGCAGTGGGAAATGCAGGCGATTATCGCGCGTAATACGGCTTAAGCCGGACTACGTGCACAATTTCAGGGCGGGGGGAATGACGAGATGACGGTCGCATTCCTTCGGGCAACACCTCGTAGTTCAGGTCTCTGATGCGGCGAAGAACCGTATACGGGCCAAAGTAGCGCTTCATGAATTTCGCGGAGACACCTCGACGGCGTTCCGGCGTCCACACCCAGACCTTCTGCCCAGGGTAAAAATGGACGTCACGTCGACGGAGATTCTACCGACGAGCGACATGTATGCTGTTGGTGCTGGAGGCGGAGTCGAGAGAGTTGCCGAGCTTCCTCCGCGCGCTCGCAGACTAGACGGGCATAATCGACTACGTCGACGGACGGTTCGTGTGGCAACATAGCGTCAAGCATCGTGGTGACCTGTCTGCCATGCACCAGTTGGAAAGGGGACATACCTGTCGTCTCCTGGACATAAGTATGGTGGGGCAACCAGAAAAGGAATGTAAACCAATAGGCCCCTGCCTGTGCCACTTAAGTATAACAGGCTTAACCCAATCGTAATATAAATGAAAAGGCCCGAAGGCAATGTTGTGCTTTTGCCACCCGTAGGTGAGAAAATAAAACAAATGAGGGGGATAATACTACTAAGCGACCCGCAGCCGGGGAAGCGGGCCCAGGGAGACTCCCCTAGGACGTAGCGGAGTGGGCGGGACGTAGGTTGTAGGAATGGGACTGAGGGAAGGGTTATGGGTAATGGGATGGGACTGGGGACAGCGAGACATTGACCCTCATTTTATCATTGCTCGACTCCTGTCTGGCCAGGACAGGGAGGGCGTCGATGTTGACCAATGGTGCGGCTCCACTCACGGGATGCCCGACCACCCAACGACGCAATAGCTCCGACTCGGAGACAGGAAATCCTAACCCGGGGCAGCTGCCTCGGGCTCCTCCACGACATTTAGGGGTCTGGTTCGGACTTGCGAATCGCTGCCCAGCTACTAACCGTCAAGTGTTTTTCGCGGTGTTTCAGACTCCGGAAGTATGTGTGGTGGATCCAGCCAATGGAATTAGACTCCCGGGGACCCACCTGTGCTTCCAACCAACCAGCCTTGAACTTATTTCCTCCCCTTGCTTGCTCCACACGTACTGAGGAGGGAGTGTTCAGGGCCGGGCTGACCGGGCCACAAGCCAAGAACCTGGCCGAGGGTGAGATAACCCGGGCCTACTCCACCGCTACTCCACAACATCGACGGTTTTCGCATCGGTCGTACTAAGGTCCCCCGTACCTCGGCGCCCCGCGCTCTAGCCTCACGGCCCCGCGGTCAGCCATCCCTGGCTGCTTCCCCGAGGACATCGCTCTCAAGGAGCCCTTCTGCTGGAAACCCCCGCGCGGACCTGGCCTCTCCGTGACCAGAAACCGACGCGCCAGCCGGTAGCCACGCACGCCCCCGCGTGCAGAGGCCTTTTGATTTTCGAGCACTTTTCGAGCCCAATTCCGTGAGTCCAACCTGATTATAAAACCAGGCCTGCCTCCGCACAGGCATCGGACCTCACGTGCGCGACTGGCCCACTCAGTCGCTTGGGAGTCGCTGCCACTCCCATGGGGTTTTGCATCCTCAGAGGACGGGCCCCGGCAAGCCCATCCCCACCGCTGGCGTTGCACCGGAACAAAGCCTAGTAGCCGAAACTACACCGGCCCGTATCCGGTGGCAGGGGGGGGGGGGGCCACGAGCAGGCCGCACAGTCGGAATTCCCCCCCCCCCTCGTCTCCTGGACAGCGGTATTATACGCGAATGTAACGTAGGGCAGTACCTCGTCTCAACTGCGATCGGCGACATCCACATACATTGCGATCATGTCAGCCATCGTTTGTTCAGCCTCTCCGTCAGCCCATTGGTTTGCGGGTGGTACGCCGTAGGTCGGCGGTGGATGGTGCAGCTGAGACGGAGAATCTCCTGTGTGAGCTGTGCTAGAAACATGGCACCCCGGTGAGTGATCAAAACGGCAGGGGCACCGTGACGGAGCACAATACACTCAATAAAAAACTGAGCTGGCTCGGCAACCGTCGCTGAAGGAAGTGCTCGGGACTCGGTGTATCTGGTTAGGTAGTTGGTGGCTATGATATTGTACCTGTGGCCCGACTTCGACTTTGGAAATGGGCCGAGAAAATCCATTCCGATTGCGTGGAACGAAGCATGCAGTGGGTCGAGCGGCTGGAGAAGTCCAGCTGGTCGTGTTGAAGGTCTTTTCCGCATTTGGCACTCTCGAAAAGTTTTTACGTAGTGACGGACAAACTCAGAAAGTCGTGGCCAATAATACTTTCCACGAATACGTGCAAGTGTTCGGCTGTAGCCAAGCAGACCAGCTGTAGGATTGTAGCTACAAGCTTCGGCCACCTCGGCGCGCAAGTCTTCTGGCACAACAAGGAACCATGACTTCGGGCTGCTGTCGAAGTTCTGCTTGTACAATACGCCGTGCAGAATCCGGAACGTCGGCGGAATACGCAGGAACACGCGGGTCATCACGTCTTCGTGGCCTTCCAGGTGTGCCACCAGCTGACGAATCTGAGGATCATTGAGTTGCCGAGTAGCCATATCTGCCATGTCCAATGCCGCAAGAAAGCCGTCGCCGTCGTCATTATCGCCCCCTGGCGCCGGATTCACGGGAACTTGAGACAAACTGTCAGCATCGTTATGTTTGCGGCCGGATTTGTAGATGATGGTGACGTCGTACTCCTGTAGCCGCAGGCTCCACCGAGTAAGGCGGCCTGCGGGATCCTTGAGATGGGCGAGCCAACACAGCGAATGGTGGTCGGTAACGACGCGAAAAGGGCGACCGTACAGATAGGGCCGGAATTTGGTGACCACCCAGATGACAGCGAGACACCCTTCTTCAGGTGTCGAGTAATTGCCCTCCGCCTTCGAAATAGCTCGGCTGGCGTAGGCAATAACCCTCTCGGCGCCGTCCTAGAATTGCACAAGCACTGCCCCTAGTCCTTCGTTGCTGGCGTCCGTGTGGAGTTCAGTCTCGGCGTCTTGATCGAAATGGCATAGTACGGGAGGCGCTACAAGGGCGTGCTTTAATTGGCGGAATGCTGATTGCTGCTCCTCGGTCCACTCAAAGGCGACGCTATCCTTCGTAAGGCGGTAAAGTGGCGCTGCGATCTGGGCGAAGTTGCGAACGAAACGTCTGAAGTACGCGCAGAGACCGAGAAAGCTGCGGACAGTCTTCTTGTCGGATGATGGAGGGATGGACTCTACGGCAGCCGTTTTCTCTGGATCTGGCTTCACACCCCTTTGGCTGACGACATGGCTTGGAAACTTCAACTTCAGCTCACTTTATGCAATCGGCACTTCAAAGGCTTACGCGTGAGTCCGGCGGTCAGAAGACCTTGAAGAACCGCTTCAAGGCGCACAAGATGGTCAGCGAAAGTGCTGTAGAAGATGACAACATCATCCAGATACACGAGACACGTCTGCCACTTCAGTCCGGCAAGCACAGTATCCATGACTCGTTGAAATGTCGCGGGTGCTGTACACAGGCCAAACGAGATCACCTTAAACTCGTAGAAGCTATCCGGTGTTATAAATGCGGTCTTCTCGCGGTCACGCTCACCCACTTCAATCTGCCAGTATCCACTCTTGAAGTCGGTGGATGAGAAATAGCGGGCATGACGGATACGGTCGAGAGTGTCGTTGATGCGAGGCAGTGGATACACTTGCTCTTGTGTGGCTTCCCTCTCCTTCAAAGAAACGCGGTACGGTGGTTGGCGAATCGGAGACGTCGCGGTGTCGACGATAATTCTATACTTGGCGACGGGCGTCTGGCGAACTCGGGGTGTCGTGGCGAAACAGTGGTGGTACTGATGCAAAATAGAGAGCAGTTCGCGTGTGTGGGAAAGCTCAAGCTTGAGATCGATGTCCAGGGGCAACGTTGTAGGGTCCCATGACCTGGGCGGCGCCTCATCCTCCGGCATCGTCACAGCTTCACGAACGTCGCTACGTTCATCCAGTTGGCCTATAACTACCCCTTTCGTCAGGTGCGGCGGCTCGTTCCTGAAGTTGGTCACAAAAATGTTGGCACGCCCACGTTGAACATTGGCGGTCCCCCACTCTACACCAATGCCCCGCGTAAGCAGCATCTGGACAATTCCTTCAAGAACGCCTTTGCCACATGCGGTTGTATCGGCTCTAACCGGAAGAAAAACTGTCCACAACGGCGGCAAGTGAACATGGTCGGCATCGAATTTCATCGCAGCGCGAGGGGCCCGAGGGGGTATTGGCGATGAATAACGTGCGCGGAGGGTCAACTTGTTCCTCCCTACGTCGATTACAGCGCCATACTCACGGAGAATGTCCATGCCAATAATAACATCTTAGGAGTTCTCCAAGACCACGAATGTGGCTGGGCACGTCTCACCGCGAATCTCAACGCGGGCAGTGCACTTGCCAACAGGGTTTACGAGGTGACCTCCCGCGGGACGTACGGGCGGGCCGCCCCACTGGGTGGTAACCTTGCGAAGACGCCGAGAGAAGTTGTCGCTGAAGACCGAGTAATCGGCACCGGTGTTGACAAGAGCCGTTACGTCACGACCGTCGATTAAAACGTGTACATTGCTAGAGGCCACAGAACAGTCTTCGCTTCCAAGGGTGCATCAGTCGAGCGGGGACATTCCAACGTAGGCGGAGGTTCTTTGCTGCGTGCAACACCTTCAACGCCACCTCCAGGCGTCGCAGTACTTAGTTGTTCCGAAGTGGCGAAAGGCTCTCACGGCGAGATCCGCCAGAAGGAGGTGATGATCGGCATGGGGGCAGCGACCGGGAGGTGCGAGATGGAGCTTACACTGGCGATGGAGAGCGTGGAAGGTAGTCCTGTATCTCGCGGAGCTGTTCACTGTGGCGGGGGCGCGGATCAGCCCGGTTGAAACCTCGAAGGCCGAGTTCGCGGTAGGAACAGTAGCGGTACGTGTGGTCAGGCTCACCCAGTGGAAACACAGCGGCCTCCGGTCTTCAGTCCTCCAGATATCAGTTTTCCTGCGGCCCAGCGGTTCCAGGCGTGCATCAGACGGGGGCACGAACTCGTGGTGTCGAGAGCCGGAATCGGCAGCGGTCTGGTAGTGACGATGTACAGGAGGTGGACGACGGACGGCGGCGGCGTAGCTCAGAGATGGTTGGTCGGCTGCAGCTGCAATGGGTAAGTCTTCAGACGCCAGCGCTTTCGCAGTTAGTCCCGAACAGCCGTCGCGATGGAGACAGGTGCAGGCGGTTCAGGAGCTGGGAGCAGCCTTTTAAGCTCCTCTCGGACGATGTCGCGGATAATTTCGCGAACATCGGCGATGTCAACACCACTCAGGCCAGACGAAGCAAGACTAGAGACGACAGGAAGGGCGCTCAGTCGCTGAAAGTGATTGGTTCTTGTCGCCAATGCGCGCTCGATGTTGCTTGCTTCGGCGACGAATTCGGCCACTGTGGTAGGAGGATTGCGGATGAGGCCTCCAAAGATGTCATTCCTGACGCCCCTCATCAAGGCCCGCACCTCCTTCTTCTTAATAGCCCTAGGGTCAGCGCTGGCACTCAGACGCAGTACGTCTTCGACGAAACTTCTCACGCTCTCGGAGGGAGCTTTTATGCGTGTGTGGAGCAGATCTTCAGCATGCTGTCGCCGGTGCTGGTTTGCGAATGTGCGTACCAGTTAATTCTTGCACGTCTCCCATGATGTTAGCGAAGTCTCGTGGTTCTCGAGCCAGTATTTCGCTGTGGCACCTAAGGAGAAGTACAGGTTCTTCAGACATTGGTCAGGCGTCCACCCATTATGTCGAGCTACCCGTTCATAGTGCTGGACCAAGTCTTCAACATCAAGCCCATCGCCACGGAGCGAGGCGACAGATCATAGGGTGACAGGCACGTAGACGATCTTCGGCGCAATTTCTGGGTCGGTTTGTTGTGACTGGGACCACATGGTGACGTTGGTCCTAGATGTCGTCGATCCCTGGGGCAAGAGTCAGAATTCCGGCGATTGGCCTTGCTGACGTCGGTTACCGCGAGTCTCTTACTCCCGAGGGCTCCAGGAAAACCTGACGGCCAGGACTTAGTACCGGGCTCGAATCCCGAGGCGGGGTGCGTTGCATGAGATGCGTAACCCAGCACCTCCACCAAATGCCACGGCTTGCTTGACGTAGAGGCCGGCGGCGAGCACAGTTGGTGATAGCAAGCACAAGAACACAGGAGCAGGCAGGTCCGCCAGCAGCAGCGTCGTCGTCGGCACGCGCCAATCGCTCTTCAACTTTCTCTTCTCTTCAATGTGATCGCTTGGCCTGGGTCCGCTCCAGGAGAGATTTTATTTTATATTAGAGATTTTGTTTTCTTTCTTTTCTGATGATACTGCCGATGACGCCGTGTTTTCCGCCATTTTTTATTCTTTCAGTAAAAACCGTTCGCGTGAATCTGGGACATGTGCTTCGAAATGAGTGGCTTTCTGAATGTTTCGTGCAGCTAAGGCTAAAAAATACTTCTTTCTTTTTGTCGTTCCAGAAGGGCATCAGGGCCGAAAGGGTTATGTAGAAAAGTCAAAATTTGGCGTCTATTCTCGCCATTCGAAATTTCGCCGTCTCATCCTACCCTCTCCCTCCCTGGAGTGCACTGCTTTGGTACTTTTAAGCATGAAATGGTATATGATGATATGGTATTGTAAAAGCCCCTTAGTAATTTGAAACTACCGCCACGATTTAAACTCTGCCGCCACCGTGCGACCTCCTTTCTTCCTCTTCAGCCCTTGAATGCCCCGTCTGCGTGAACCGGTTTCTTGCCCACCTTTATGGGTGGCTTTCGGTTGTGCCCCTCCGTTGCGTTGGAAAACTCGCGAAGCTTCCGTTTGCCTTCTATTCCATGTTTCGTCGACGCCATTTTTCTTCTAAGCACGGCGGAGCAAACTTCCGCGCTGGTTTTTGTGGGCTGTGCGCTAGCGCTTGAGCGTGCTCTTGCGTGTTTAACTGCAGCAAGTGGCCTGAAATTTTCAACGAAGTTTCAGCAGCACCACAAAAAAAGCGTAGTGCCTTGTGCAAGAAGCAGCGGCTCCTTAACATTACAAGAAATTATTTATTCGCAATAACAAGTGTTGTTGGCAATATAACAAACGTTAGTTATTTCCCGTTTTAAACATATTTTATTATTCAACTTTTTTTCTTCTTCCTGCATGCTCCTCATTTTTTGAGTGCTATTACTCACGTAATTTGCGGATTAAATAAAAATATATCGTCTGTGCTCTGGAGTATGACTCTCATGCTAGACTTCTCAACTCGCAAGTTGTTGGCTTTTATTTTGTCAGTACACCAGTACCATAGGTTCTGCCTTCCCTTAGGCGTGTAGATTCATCCTCTTGATGGCACCTTTCAGGGTTTTGGTAACATCCGTCGCAGAGGAGCTGTTTTGTTCATCGTTAACTGACAACCACGAAACGTGGGTTCTGCAAAGGCTTTTTTCTGCGGGTATGTATTGGTGCAGCGCGCAAGCGCTTACATCGGTGCAACATGAGGCGAGAACCTCAGAGCAGCACATTGATTACACAGCCTAAGGAATCAATATTGATTATGTAAACAAAATTTAAACTGTGCGGTCTGATGTTCCAAGCCACACATGGCTTATGAGGAAGGCCGTAGTGAACGGTTCCGAATGTTTAGACTACCTGGGGTTCTCCTACGTGTGGGGACTTCGCATAGCACGAGGGATCTTTTTTCGAGGGGGGGGGGGGGACTTAATCGAAATGAAGACTCTGCGGCCGGACCGCCACGTAGACGAGCGACATTTGCTCTGCCCAAATAGCCAAATTTCGCCGAAATCTCTTTTTCCTTTCCTTTCGCATGTGTCTGCTTCCTTTCACGACAGGCTGCGGCTACTTTCTTCCTGTCCTTGCTACGTGGTGACCAGGGAAACATATAAGAAACGAGTTTGACCTTTTCTGTAGCGATAGCTACATTACGCCAGGTTTTCGCCTCTTCGCCGTCGCCGCACTATGAGCCGTGGCGCACTGTGACGTCCCACCACGGCCCTCGATTCTCCACCAACTCGGCTCGTCGTGGTCGCTGCGTGCCCACCGCTTCTGCCGTCGGGCGCTCGGCGCGCCCAACACGAGCCTCTACACCAATCATCTGGCGAAAGAGGCCGCTACCAGTCAAGGACTGCCAGTCAGCCTCTAACGGCGGACGCCGGGGCGGGGAGAAACGTCTTTTCTGGCGGAAATTAAAGTTGTTCAATCAGTCATTTCATTTTTTTTTCATTTATTGAATCATCGGGGCCAAAGGCGTTAAAAGGTTACAAAAAATACATCAATAGATGCAATGCATATTACAGAATAAGTATAACCATCCTCCTGTTATACAATGTTAGCTAGTACAGAACGAAAATGCTGGTTATCAATTATGTCGACAATATCTGCGGGAAGGCGGTTCCATTCACGTGATGTAC
This sequence comes from Amblyomma americanum, assembly GCF_052857255.1. Classification (NCBI taxonomy): domain Eukaryota; kingdom Metazoa; phylum Arthropoda; class Arachnida; order Ixodida; family Ixodidae; genus Amblyomma; species Amblyomma americanum. The sequence goes on from NC_135500.1 coordinate 100,896,942, forward strand.
CAGGCAAGAATGACTAAAATGCAGGTAAAGTGTTACATGTTTCAATGCCAAATTTGTGACGATGATCAATGCGGTTTGCCACGCATATGGAGGACAAAATTAGGGCATCGCGTAGCATGGAGTTATGGTATAGCTTAGGAAAAAGGATCAAACGAATTGTCTGCCGGCGAGATGCTAAAATAGGTAAAGAAAGATTGCCTTTCATGTTTGTTACACTTGCGGTGCGGTTAAAGTTGGACAGGATAAAACGAGCAGCGTTATTTTGAACCAGCTCAAGCAAAGTTATCAGTTTTGCATGAGGCAGATCCCATATCGCTGCGGCGTATTGCAGATTAGAACGTATTAGTGTTTTATAAAGCAATAATTTCCAAGAAGCTGGACTTTTGGAAAAGTTACGGCGTACTTTGCCCAACATACGGTTAGCTTTGTTAGTAATGTACTCAATATGGCGCGTCCAGTTAAGGCCAGCAGAAATATGAACACCCAGATATTTATAAGAAGTAACCGCTTCTAAGGCAAAGTTATATAGGTAGTAAAGAGGCGGAGAGTCGGCACTACTTGATATTCGCATAATTTGCAATTATTAGTATTAGGTTCCGTAAGCCATTCATTACTCCAAAGAGAAATGTTATAGAGATCACGCTGAAGAATGTTAGCATCGTCGGGGAATTTTATTTCTCGGAAAACAACGCAGTCGTCAGCAAAGAAAACAATGTTAGATGATAAAATGAATGGAAGATAATTAATGTGTATAAGAAATAAAAGGGGTCCATGTCCTGACCCTTGTGTCACGCCCGAGTATACATCGCTGAAAGGTGAGTTAAAATTTTTAGTGGAAACGAACTGTGATTGGTTGTGAAAAAAGTATCCAGTCCATTTCAGAACACTGTAGTCGATATTAAGTATGGTTAGCTTCAAACTAATAAGCGCTGACATACCTTGTCAAATGCTTCAGAGTAATCTAGGAAAATGCATTCAGCTTCTGATGCGCGATATAAAATAAGGTGAAGTATGATAGTGAGGCTGGCAAGTTGTCGGGTTTCGCATGAAAATCACCTCCCAAAGCCATGCTGTGCAGGTGTAAAAAAATGAATTCTATAGACTCGAGAAAGTTCACAAGGTTAGTGAAGATTACATGTTCTAATAGTTTGCAAAAGGTACTAGTCAGCGAGATGGGGAGATAAATTTTAGATGATGTTCTATTTCCTGATTTGAATAATAGAACCACCTTCCCGACTTTCCATTGCGTTGGAAGAATGGAACTATCGAGAGTGTGCTGAAAAATCTTTGTTAGTATTAAGGAGCTAGAGGCAATTGTATATTTTTAATTTAGAATGAATGCAGTCAAAACCGGGCGATGAATGAAATTTTAGGGCATCGATAAGTTTGGCAACGCCATATGAATCGAGGAAAATCTGAGGCATAGTTGGGAAATTATACGGGAGTGGAATGGTATGTTTGGGGGGGGGGGGGGGGTGTTTGATGTGCGCGAGAACTTCTGAGCAAAGTTTTCGTTAAGTTCTGATGCGCATAAAAAGCCAGAATATGGTCCTCTGACGTGTCAGTTAAATTAATAGATTCATCAGTATGCGGGTTGATGACGCGCCAAAATTTTCGTTATGTTGGTAGATAGCATGGATGGTAACGTGTTAGAAATGAAATTTTTTTTTGCTTGCTTAAGCGCAGTTGTATAGGTATCAGCGGTAGCCTTGTATCCGTTGCAGTGTGCGTTACATGGTGATAGTCTGGCTGTACGATACCGGCGCTTTTTTTTCTGTTACATAGGCGTCTTATATGTGCGGTATACCATGGCGCTTGAGGATTAGAAGGAATGGTGCGTCTTGGAATATATTTCTGAGTTAGTTCGCGAACTTCGGCCGTGAACATATCCCAGTTAGTTTGCGCAAAGCGATCGCCAAAGTTTCTGAAGTTTTGAGTGAAAACTGATAATTCATTGTTAATGGCATCGAAGTCTGCTGTAATATAATCTAGTATGGTCTTTATCTTTCTTGTATGTTTAGGAGGGGCAGTGTTAATGTTGAAAGTGAGCAAAGAGTGATCACTTAGGTAAGTAGGTGATGGCTGAAGCAAAGTCGGCTCGATTGGTTAGGATCAAATATAAAATGTTGGCTGTGTTGACAGAGACTCTGGGAGCTTTAGTGAATAATTGGGTAAGTGAAAAAACGGAGCATAAATCAAGAAAATCACTGGCATCGGATGAAAATTGAGATAGGGTGGGAGGATGGGTATGCCAAAAAATACTCGGAAAGTTAAAATCACCTAGTAAAAACACGGAAGCTGATGGAAATCTGATGTGTATTATGTTAAGTTCGTCATGAAGGTCGTTAATAAAGGAGCGCTGATCGATTCTCCGGCAACTCGGCTCTACGCGGCCGCCGCGCGGCCACCGCTCGTACAGGCGCGCGTCCGCCGTTGCCTGGCAACCGCCACAGCTCGCGCGCTCCCAGCGCCATCTTTGTGACGTCACACCACGGGCCTCAATTCTCCGGCAACTCGCTTCGTCGCGGTCCGTGCGCGGCCACCGCTCCTGGCGGCGTCCAAATAAATACCGAGTCATTACGCCCTGAACAGCTTTCAGGCCTGCCCGTCACGTGACGCGACGTCATTGTGCGCCGGCTGAGGGCCGCGAGCGATTGCCGCGCGCTCGCCTCGCGGGAACTGATGCCACAGACAGGCTCGTCGACCGCCAAATCCGCGCGATTTATGAGGGCAAAGGCAAATAATTAAGACTACGGACAGAATTATACATATTTATTTATCACAGAAGACTCTGTCTGTATGCATATTTACAGATATTTACGACTACACATCGTTCGCTGCCAAAACACATAACAGAGAAAACGATATTGCGCTGTAATTTAGACGGATGTTGCCTTTTATACTGCGTGCTATAAAATCGTAAACAACTGACAGCCGACAAGTTGCTGCACCGAAAAGAGATACACACAGTTACAACATCAATCTGTATAATAAAGTAGGCCCTGTGGCCAGGTACGAGTTTCAGATGAATGAGAGGAAGCAGAACATAGCACATTGCAATGCCAAGAGGTAGTAAACGGAAACCATACTCGCATCTTAACTGTGGCTTAGAAGAAAATATTATTTCATCCATTTTTCAGAGTAGGTGGCCGCCCTTCAATTGCATAAAACACAACATATTACTTTGTAGAGTCGAAGACATGCAAACACACCACAGTACATTAAACACACTCGTGACTAAATTGTGGACTAGGTTATAATAAATAAGCGACACAAAGAACTACTTATTTCTCTGCTGCAGGTACAGGAATGCACAAGGAATCTACTGCAAAAAATGCATTGTACAATAATATAGACACTAATACAATAATAAATAATAGACACTTCAATAATACAATAATAGACACTGCACAAGAAGAGCACATACAGGTAAAATGTGTGACAAATAAGTTCTTCACCTATCACAGCAGGCACTGTATGAGGCTCAGCTCAGTAAAAAAACATTGCACTTAGTTGCAGAAATAATTTAAAATTTTAGATTCAAATCAAAGAACTGTCATTTAAACTCTGGGCTAGAAAGCATGCATGACGCAAACAAAAGAAGGCTCATTGCGCGACAACAGGCAGAAGTTTGCCAAAGAAATCACATGAGGAAACTGCAATAAAATACCTGCAGTGCAATTTAAAGTAATTAAGTATGCTGTGTACAAGTTATGGGAAATTACTTTTCAAGAAAGATTTGGGCTTTTCTGTTTTTTTCCTCCTGTTCTTTTATAATATGACGTTGATCATTCCTTTGTTTGCATAAGTTGTAAAGCATTATGTTTGCTGCACAGTTTGCAACTGGTGTGACAAGGAGCTCGTAGGCATGAACATTTTCACATGCATCTATGTCCTCAAGCCTCGGTAGAGAGTTGAGCGTCATTTGCCAAACGACATTCCTTTGGTTGGGACCATGGAGAAATTGTGTGCAGGCAATTTGTGTCACAAGGTTTGTAACTACAACCTCCGTGTACATGACTATTGTAATCACAAGGACAGAAGGAAACTTGAGTCCACCTCGGTCCAGTTGTGCGATTAAGGAATGGGCGTCTGCTTACATTTCCGTCTCACTTCCGGTAACAACCAAGTGTCCTCGGCAACTTTCACACTTTAAAACTTTCATTGTAGCATGCGCACAATACCCGCCAACATAACTAATAACTGGCATTCGTTCTCTGAGTGCATCAAGGTCAGCGTCTACAACTTGAACGCTAAAAGAGGTTCCTACATCTCTGACATTATTTGTCTCTTCGATGTTTCTGAAGTTATCAGTGCTCAACTTTGGCAGGGCATATTGAAGGTGAATCCTGCCCTCTGTCTCACAAAGCTGTCGAACAGATATGTGGCACTGCCCACCAGCCATTTGCCGGTACTGTCCAAAACGACTCCCGAGAGGATCCGTTTGAACTTTCCCTAGTAAGACGTACTTAAAATGAAGTTCATTTATGCAGTACTTTGCCAATGCCAGTAAGGATTGAGCAGATAGCCTTAGGGCACTCAATGTGTCCTGGGTAATGACCCCAGTGTCATGCCCATAAAATTCCCAGACATTAAGTCAGGTAATGAAACCGTTCAGAAAAGCTACTTTTGGGTCATCAGTACTCCAAGACATGGGTTCTTCGTAAACAGTACGATGATGGAAGCCATTATTTGTCGTTTTTACATTGACCACAACTGAAGAATGATTTTGATGAAATCTGCTGTTGCTGCCGTATGTTGAAAATCAGCTTCCCCACTGCGAGCTGCCAGGGCTGTGCGGATTAAAAACCGGCAGTACCAGCTTCACATTTTGCTGTTCCAAGTTGCTCGGATTAAGTGCCTTGGATGTCAAGCCAGACCCAGACTTTATCAGCAGAGATGAGTCCTCTTTATGTAAATCTCTCAAATTCTTAAATGAGGCAGTCATTTTGCATTCAGGTCGAACATCATTGTTTGAAAGCTCAAAGCGTGGGTAGAAAAAGCAAGTCCCTGCATTTTTTTGATTCAGCCAATTGTTTCTGATGCACTTCAAAAGATGTACAGCATCTACCACGGATTAAGTGCCTTGGATGTCAAACCAGACCCAGACTTTATCAGCAGAGATGAGTCCTCTTTATGTAAATCTCTCAAATTCTTAAATGAGGCAGTCATTTTGCATTCAGGTCGAACATCATTGTTTGAAAGCTCAAAGCGTGGGTAGAAAAAGCAAGTCCCTGCATTTTTCTGATTCAGCCAATTGTTTCTGATGCACTTCAAAAGATGTACAGCATCTACCACATAAAATAATGGCTGATCTGGATCTTCCGGATGTGGATAAATATGACGAAGCATTGGCTTTGGCAGAAACATCTTCATTACCTTTCTGTTTAGAGAGTTATTGTCACAAACAACGGCTATGACCCTGTACCCAATCTCTTCTAAGCGTGTGATAGCCTTCTTCAGTATGGCATGAAGTTGGTCGCCCTGTTTGGTTTTTAACGGAAGAATGTGTGCTACCTCCTTGAATGAGCTCAGCAGACTTTGTGTCATAAACACGTGTACAGGTTTGGCTGCCTCGCTGGAATTCACTGCAGCACCACATATGCTGCCCCCATTATAACCAAGACAAGGCGTGATATGAATTTCGTCAGGCATCAACGTCTCTGTATTTTCGTGTCGCTGCAGATGTGTAAATATCTGGGAAATATACTGAAGAAAAGTTGCATCACAAGAATCAATTTCTGGGCACATTTGTACAGATGAGCACACTTTCCTTATAATGCTCGGGTGGGGCAAGGCTAGTGTACTTGTTTTTCTCAAATACTTGTAGGCATGCGGCGATATTGTGTGGAGAATGCATGCAAACGCCATTACCTGTGTTCTGTACTGAATACGCTCTGCAGAGAGCAGTGTTAGCTGTTCCTTTAAACACTTCACAGCCCCTATCTTGTTTTCATTATTGCTTGCTTGCAATTTGTCCAGAAGTGAATTTACTGCAAGCAACAGATGGCGAGAACTACAACGGTCGCCAGACTCGTCAGACAGCACGCACAGGTTGTTCAAAATTTCCAATCCAACAAGGAGCTTACTTTGCAAACCGAGTCTGGTACAGCAGCGCTACCAAGATTCTTGATCGCGGATCCTTGGTAGCAGGCTGAGACTTGGAGGTAGTCGAACACTGTCAGTGACGCCTTCAACATCGTACACTTTTCTTTATGAATCATAGTCCACTGAACTGACACTGAGGCCACTTGCAGGCACGCCTTTAGTTCTTCGAGTGACGAAAATTGACTCTCTCCTGCTCCGCTTCATATCACGCCAGTGATCCTTTGACCGAACGGGCGAGTTGGGAAGCTTCTAGTCGGCTCCTCTTAGCATCAGGTGCTTCTCTCTTGCTGTTGTCTGGTGCTGAAAGGTACGAAGGGCAGTTGGGAAATACGGTAGGCACCGATCCAAGGCGCAACCGCGGTACTGGCAATTTTAAGAACATTTCCTGTTCTTGGATCCGTGTACGATGTCGTCGTCTCGATGCTTGAAGCGTCGAAATGACCGGCGCAAACCTGCACAAGCGTACAAACGTTTCGTAAACATCTCAGAATCAACTTATTAAATTAGCCTAATGCTAACCCCTTTGTCTATAAGCGTGTTTTCCACAAAGAAATGTGGCCAAAATCAATTTATCTGGGCTTCGGAAGTATCACGATAAACGTGCTGATTAAGCAAACGCAAACAGGAGCACATAACAGTGCCATAATCATTACTTACCTTAGTGTACGAAGTGGGCACGAAGTCCTACCTTGGAATGGCGCGTAACCACTTCTTGAAAGTGCTGTCGTCTTTTGGAAAAAAAAAACACTTGTATCTTCCTGCCCGTATCGTATTTGCCTGTGCATCCCGGCACACACCAATTGTTCGGCATTTTAGTATCCACTTAACATCGCACACGGAAACAAAATTGCAGCAAAACAACGATGAGAGACGACAAACCCGACCACGCCGCTGCAACCAACCGGCCCGCGCGTCGCTGGGCCTGTCGCTGGCGATGCGGCTTCTGCAAGTGTCAGCTTGTCGAATGTGATGTGAAAATTTTCGGCGCAGGCCTGAAAGCTGTTCAGGGGGTAATGGCTGAACCCAACTGCAAACCGTCCCTATGCTGTCCCTAGCTGATCCAAACCTGACACTGCCTGTACCCGCCGCTGTGGCTCAGTGGTTAGGGTGCTTGGCTACTGATCCGGAGTTCCCGGGTCCGAACCCGACCGCGGTGGCTGCGTTTTTATGGAGGCAAAACGCTAAGCCGTCCGTGTGCTGTGCGATGTCAGGGAACATTAAAGATCCCCAGGTGGTTGCAATTATTCCGGAGCCCTCCACTGCGTTACCTCTTTCTTCCTTTTTTTCTTTCACTTCCTCCTTTATCCCTTCCCTTACGGCGCGGTTCAGATGTCCGCCGATATATGAGACAGATACTGCGGCATTTCCTTTCCCAAGAAAAACAATTATTATTATTATTATTATTATTATTATTATTATTATTATTATTATTATTATTATTATTATTATTATTATTATTATGTATCCTGTAGTCTTTTGCATGTCCCAAAGCAATGTTTGTGACTCCGAGGGGTGCGCTCTTCCACGTTTTCTACGCGCACGAACTTAGTCGCCGCCAGTGACGATCCAACATGAGGTTGCGAGGAGTACTCGAGGGCGATAGACAGCGGAAGCGTTTGTGCAGGTCTCGCCTACGGTTGCGCCCGTCGGTCGAGACCAGCACATTGAGCTTCAGCGGCTACAACACAGTGCGCCTTGGAAGAGCTGTGCGGCGCATTAGCCTGCTGCGCGTAGACTTCTGTGTTCTGTACATGGGAGGCAACGACCTCTCGAGGCCCAACACAAATCCGCAGGAGATTTGCGACAACATCAAGGTATGTACTGCGTGGCGGTACAACGCGTCGAACTTCTGCCGATTTCAGTAATGAGTTATGCACTATCATTTCGCATCATAAGCCCTCGTCCTGCAGCTGCTATGCGACGTGGCCCCTGTGGCTCTCGTGAGGAAGGTCTTGCCACGCTGGTTCATCACGGCGGACGGCGAGGTGAGCCGCCGCTGGTTGAACCGCCGTCACCTGCTCAACCGCAAGCTGACGGCTACGCTTAAGCGGATGTCATCTGTGTTTTCCTGAACCCGGACGTGAGTACCGAGATGCTTGTCTGGTTTTACGTCTTCGGAGTGAACAGTGCACAAAAACGCAACTAGAAGACCAGATGAACAGAGTGCTGGCTTGGAACAACATTTATTCGGCGTGCAGGAAATCTCCGTTTGTTCGTGGTGAAACAAGAAAAAAACAGTTTAGGAAAAGTTGTTTAACGCATGTGACAGTAACTGCCGGCTTCTGGTAAGAGAAACTGAGCATACATTGACATCGTCTTCGCCTCTTGCTGCTGTCATCTTGGCTTCCATATTTTGCTGTATCAGTTGCACTTTATATTTTTTAGAGCAAAACAGTTGGAAATTGAGGCGTGCACCCACAGGTACTACAGAGCAGTCATCCATCATGGGCAGTTTCCACGTTGTTGGCGTACTCTCTCAACTGCTTGCAAGCATGCTAACTGCTTGCTGCATGATAAATGATTGCATGCAGTACACCACACGTTGTGTGCTCACTTCACGAACTGTTAGTAACTACTCATGATAACGCATGGCGACACGACGACTTTGACTATTCAGTTGAACACAATAAAAATCATGAAAATGACATTGATTATGTATTGTTTAGATTTCCCTGAAGAGGTCTGAAGAGGTGAAATGGACGAAAGTTTTCAGCAGCTATGTATGCCGGTCATATGTGCCAGTTGCCCAACATATATTCTCATTTGCATTGAATAAAATGTGCTGCAGCCATCACGTTTTGTGAATGCAGTTTGCTCGCAGCTTTTTAAACAAAGGCAGAACACGCTGTTGCTGTCATTCTTTACCTTCACACTCTGTTACACAATCTCAAGAGGTTGGCCGATGTTAAGGTTGGTTTTTCCGCACCTAAAATGCCGGGTAACATACGTAAAATCATGATACCTGTTAACTGAGTGAGTGTTCAGAGGAGTGGAGGGTCTTGTCTCTCATTCACGGTAAGTAGAACGTTCAATAGAATAGCTGGTGTCATTATAAAACTGTCAGTAGGCCTGCTAGCAAGGTTAAAACTGGCCATGAAGGATGCATGGCTGCACATTGTAGAACCAGTGAGTGCATATGTCGGTTTGCAGATTAATTCTCAAAAACATGAAGGTAGGAGCAGAAAACTAGAGAAAATCAGAACACTGCAGCCGGAGGTGGTGAATGTATCACTATATGCTCGCTATTATGACGCAGAGCTCGCCTAGCTAAGGGGCACATGCAGGCATTAAAGAATTTATCCTAGCATGCCTGCGTGGTGACCTGCCATGAATATATTTTCGGACATTTTATCTTCACTTCGCTTTGTTTTCCTTAAATACCACCTCTAGATGTATTACATGAGGGGTGGGGTTACAGATATTTGAGAAAAAAAAAGTACAGGCAATGCCTTTGAAAATGCATTGTCAGGGCTTCAAGGATGAAAATGGGCATGTGATGCCGGCGATTTCAGGGGGAAAGGCATTGCAGTCCACAATTGATCGGGGGAAAAAAGATCCTGAAAACGTTGTTGTTCGAGCAACAGGCTGAGTTATCTGAAACGGATGCACAGCGTGGTGAGATATGTGGGTGCGATGCACAACTTAAGGTGCTTGACTGAGTGAACTGTGAAGAATTTTGTGCACCAAACAAAGGCTGGCAATGCGGCGTCAAAGCAGGAGGCTTTCAAGGCTCTCCTTGAGAGATGAAACGCTGATGGAATAAGGGTATGGGGCAAGATGCACGAAATGGACGACATGGCTTTGAATTGATTCGAGCACATTCTTTAGGTGTACCTGAGGCGGGTTCCAGTTGGGACTGGCTTACTCAGGTTTTGATCTGACTTGTGTTTTATATGTCAGAAGTTTCACGTGCTCGAATTAATTCTGTTTTAAGCAAATGCTGTGTTTGTGTGCTCTGCTTTGTTTCAGCGTGTTCATGTGTTAATTACTTCGAAAATGCACCAGAAATGTGAAATTTTACTGTAGCTCTACACTTTTGTGATGTTTTAAATGTTATCCCGCGTTGGTTGCTTAGTGCATAGGGCGCTCATTGAGCCCGGTAACAAAATGGCTACCATCTGCTGCAGTGTTATATTGCAAATGGACAAGGTTAATTCGGAACCCTCCACTGCAGCAGCCCTCATAGCTCCAGTCAGTTTGGGATGTTAACCCTAGATACCACACCATGTTTCACGTATTGCCTCAATTTGCCCTATTTCTGAACAAATTCTATCTTATTCTCGGCATCGCTACTTGGATGCAGCTAAAGTACCAAAGAGGCACCTTTTTGCCGGTGATGGATACCATCTGTCGGCTGATGAAGGAGTGGAGGAGTTGGCTGAGATCCTCGTCAGGAGCCTAGAAAGAGTGTATGGAAAAGGCATCCTTGCTGCTTTCACAAGGATGCCAACCAGGCACATCATTTACGCGTGCCATCACTGCGGTACAAAGGACCGTGTAAATGGGTACTGCTACGAGTGCTGCAGGCCGTAGGACCTGCACTACTACCTGCAGTGCTCGTAGCAGTGGGTACTGTAGTGACAGTGAGACCTATTTTTGATGTGCTTCGGAGCTCTATCTGCTCTTTGGAATCTGTTGACATTATATGAGGTTTTTTGACGTGCACTGACACCGCACAGCATGCAGGCTTTTTTGCATTTAATCTTCACAGAACTTGCCACCGCTGCGGTTGAAATTAATCTGGAGCTCTCCACTGTTGCGTCGCTTATATGTATGAAGCTTTGGGGCATTCAACCCCACGTCACAAGGATTATTCACATCCACTCACGTTGTGCTGGCCTGCTTGGCAACCTGCATTGGCAATCTGGAAATCTTGGATGGGAAGAACAATTGAGAAAGTCTGGAATTCTACTTGCCCGCAGGCTATGTCCCTGTGAATGGCAAGCTATTTTATAAACTTGTGGTGCAGCTATGTATTCATTTAATAACGGCACTCCACAACCATGTAGTGCTGCACGTTGCCACTGTTCGAATAGTTTTCATGGAGACAAAGCACTTGCAGAATTTTGCAGTGCCCCTTCACAAATGTCGTCGCCTGCAGTACCTGGTTCCATGTTTCCCACAAATACAAGCGACCATGTATCATACACTTGACACTGTTCACAAACTGTCACAAGCAAGCTGTTCAGCTCTGAATCAAAGACATTTAATGTATGCTGCCGTTTGCTTTGCGGTTCGCATTGCCAAAAGTAAACTTCAAGGAACAGCGAACACCCGGTATCAGACGAGGTAGCAGGCACCTGGCTTGGGACCCATGGAGCTGAGCAATGATGAATACATTCATCAAAGACTAACGCAATGTCAATACCAGCTCATTACAAAGTACAACCCAATTGTCTGCTGGTCTGCAATTATGCTTACACCAAGCTGCGAATAACTGACCGATGTCCAACACACCTGTTGGACAATACGAGTACAGCCACACAGTGGTGACCATCAGTCATGACCTTTCTTGCAGTCTGCACAGGCCGTGACCTGGCTCCGCATTATGTACAGACTCGACAAAACCAGGCCTTGTACTCAAGTGGACCGTTGCAGTCCCAGCCATGTGAATGCCCTTTCCAGGCTCCCTTGTTCAGGCTGATCAAGCCTGAAGCTGTTCGTTCAACTGAGAGAAATAGCATACATAAAATGCTGCCTCCGCGGCAGCTCTCTAACCCGCCACATCATTTTTGCAAGTGGGGTCTGCCTCCTGCTGCAAAATAAGCCTGTTACTGCGCCCTTTTGCAATGCTGTGGTGCACATGTCTTTCATCCAGGCCTGTCATTGACTGAGACTGTTTGAATCAAGTGCTGTAGAGAGCATTACCTAGTATCTAGGTGCCTAATGAAAAAGCATCAATGCCTCCGGCAGTCAGGTGCAACAGCACCACTTCCTTACTCTTTGGCTCTTTGTACTGCATAGCAGCCTTTCCCTCTCAACGTTTCAAGCTACAGAATAGTCGGTACTGGACCTACCTCCAAAGGTATGTCTATTCTTATCTTGGTACCCCGGTTGTATTGAGATTCACTGGAATCTATGTCTGCAAAACCAGGACACCTTTTAATTGGCGAGTCCAGGATACAAATATTCCTCAAGGTTAAAATGAATCAAGTTCACAAGCATTGACCCCATGTCCATTCTGCTGTGGTGCCTTGCATGTCACTGCCTAGGTAGAGAAGCAGCAGCTGTAATAGGAGGCAGGTATTGCACTTCGGTTTTTCAAGAAGGGAAGGAGGGGATACTTCAATCATTGTAACATGTTGCGATTTTATGTGTACTGAGAGAACTTGGTCTTTGACTGCACGTTTCCAAATGTCTGTGTATTGCAACTGTACAAAACGGCTTAAATAGTACATATGTAATGGTGTGCAGGTGTTACCGTTTATACAAAAATTTTAGCTCTGCACATTTCTTGACCCAGTTCCTCCCCTCATCTTTTTTTTGTAGTGCAGAAGGGTTAAATAGCAGGGTACAAGTAACGCTTATGGAATGTCAATATGGGTAGCATTGGTTGAATGGTCCTAGCTGTTCTGTGTACGTGGCAATGTCTGTTCATCGAAAAATATGACACTAAGTGTTTACTCTACATGTTGAGTGTGTTTCTGCGACCGCAGTTTCTGAGCTGCTCTGGCTTCTTGGAGAATGGTACCGCAAACTGGTGCTGAGGAAGGATTTTCTCACATCCAAACATACTTTACCTATTCATCAGCCCTGTAACATTTCCACTGGCTCTTCTGATGCGTTTTTGAGTGCAATCTGGATTGGAATGTTATGCAGCCGTTGGCTGTGCATTATAGTTTACACTGACCACGTAGCTCAAAGAGGTGTTCCTAAAAGCCTTGCACCCTATCACACAAAAGTGTGCATACGGTGGGGAATGGCAAGCGCTCTGTGTGTGTGCAAGCCTATAAAACAGAGAGAAGGGTTCAAAAGAGAAACTCAAGACGCACTTTATACATGACTGAACATCAAACAAAACAGCGAACTACACATACACCAAGATAACGCAACAGGAAACACCGCAGTCCTATCATACTAATGGTCCCCGCGCGTAAACCACAAAGTCTCACTCATACAGTCTTGCTACCAAACGCGGGTGGTTCGTACGCTATCTCGGACGCGGAGTACGGACATAAACCCAGGTGGTACGTCGTTTGAAGAGACGCCGCTGTTCCATGAGAGGAGCGTTGAGTAGGATCAGGTGAAGGGAGTCGATGCTGCCATGTCGCCTTAGATGGATGTCGGCGTTGGAGCATCCTCGTACTGGTGACGAGGTCTGGGAGGTAGCAACAACCGCTGGCTTAGTCTTCAATCCGGAGGCGTTGACAGAGGGCCCGCGTTCCGAAGACGGGGTCAGCGTCGTGATCCACAGGGCCGGGGCATCAGCCGGTCCGGACCATGCCTGGTCAGTAGGCATCGCGATCGAACACCTGCGGCAGCTGATGGCCGTGCGCCAACGTCCGCACCTAAAACGTTCCTCCTCCTGACTGACTGACTGATGTTACTGAAAGGAACAAGGAAAAGGAAAGTGAACGGGCCTGCCTACTGGCTAAAGCTGAGCCACGCTCGCTGCCGCGTGCTGAAAGTAGGAGGGGTAAATGATATAATAGCAAAGAGTGAAAGAAAAGACGCGCCGCGCTAATAGTCCCCGGGCTGATCCAGGAGGGAGTGAAACACCGGGCCGACCCGTGCCAGAGTGCTGAAAGCCAAGCACTCCGCGATATTCCAAAAATAAGTTTAATATCTTAGGTTAGTGCCATGAGCCAATTAACGTGCCTGTCCTTAAGTGCAGTGTTTTACTGATCCCTCTTATATTTTTCGCTCGTGACACTCCCTTACATCCATGGATTTCAAAACTCTATTAACAATACAAACAGCCCCGTAAAGTTTTTTGCTGTTGACGTTTGTTGTGCTGCCTTTTATTCTCTTTGAGCTAACTTGTGAGAAATGTGACTAGTTAGCATGAAGCACAACAGATGAGAGCATGGCGTAGTATCCTTGTCATTTTCATAATTTAATATATTTGCATATTAGCACAGGCTCACTTCACCTCTGAAATGAATTTCCTTTAAAGTGCCTGACATTTCCAGTGGCCTTGCAGTCATGCTCTAATTATCGTTGTAACGATGTTATGACAGTGACTGTGGTTGTTATCACCGGCCCACATTGTGACATGTTCCCATTGTAGTCATTTCCAAATCACATGGTGCCTGTAGATTCAAGCGCAGAATGGTCTTGGGAGCTGCCCATGCTTTCTGCAGATACTGTTTGCATGACTCCTGGGGCCGCATTACGGAACTGTCAAATAGCAAAGTTGTCAAAAACTTGTCAAAAACAGGTCTATAAGCCTCATTTCTATTGGTCGGATGTGGCTGGCGGCCATATTGCTTTTGGCGGCATGGGTGGCTGCAGATTACGTCACGGACATGGCAGAAGTGATGACGTTGCACACCTAATTATGCAGGCGTAAATTGACAGTTTTTGTGATCGCCTCGAAGTGGTCAATTTGACCGTTGCGTTTGTGACAGAAAATGGTGGCTGTGAACGCGGCGATACGACTGAGGCGGAGGCGCCGGCGCGAGCAACGGCGAAGGAGGGCGCAGGAAGACGCGTTGGACTTGCCGGACGAGCTGTTTCGACTCTTTTTTCGACTATAAAAGCAGACTGTGGATTGGCTATGCGACGAAGTCGCCGATGAACTGGGAGGTGCGCGTGCGATCGCGTTGTCGGTGCGGCGGTAGCTGCTATGTGCGCTGCGGTTATTTGCCGCGGGCAGCTTTCAAGCTGCCGTTGGTAACGAAGCGCACATCGGCATCGCACAACCGATAATAAGCAAATGCTAGCGGCAGGTGTTGGAGGTAATCTGCTAACTCAGCGCGCAGAAGGGGTGGGTTCCCGCTGTCACCTCTGTGCAACAGCTACACATAAACAAAACACGCTTATGCTGGCAAAGCACCTCATTTTTCTCAGCAAATTGCACTTCGTGGTCGTCTTCTATTTCCCCATGGGAAAAGAAACAGACAGCCACACATCTCGTACTGCAACTCTTCACCCTTTGACGTTTTGTCATCGATCGTAAGCGCCGAACAAGACAGAAGAAGGAGCAATTTTATTTTTCAAGCGATGTTTATTGCCTCCGGGCACTCCGGTTATGAAATGAGAGATAAGTAAGATTATTAAATAAATGAAAAAAGGTGGGCTGAAAAGCAGGTGGAGTTTTCTTCATGGATTTCTTACCAAGTGCTCCTTGCAAGTTTGCTCGGCAGGCACGTAGCCTTCATTGCCTTCGTTCAAATTTTTCTGTCCGCTTAGGTCAACAGCACAGTAGCTTGATTTTTAGACGCCGCGTAAAAAACAATACCACGGCGTGGAATCGGCTGCTTCGGCTACTTTCGTGCCATGGAGGAAGGACTCCATGTTTCGTACAAAGCGGCTTGTTGACGTTTTACCGCCGTCAGTGCATCCCCTCCGCACCAAAAGTTACCCCCAGAAAATTTACTAACACAACTTCATAGGCTTTTTGTTTTGTTTAATATTTTGGAGTATTAAACACCATGTTTTGGCACAATAAAATATTAGTTAATTTGTTCGCTGCGGTTTTTCTGCATACTTTTTATAAAAATTTAGCGTGCAAATGAATGCTCTCGGGCAGCCGCCTTGATGTAATTGGCTGATTCCTCGTTGTTTCAAGCGGTGACGTGTCATCGTTTCACAATTTTGACGTAAATGTCAATAACTTTTGGCGGAATTTGTGACAGTTCCGTGACACGGCCTCTGCTGTTTAAATCATGTTGATGAGTTCACAACAGTTCCGAGGTCATTGTGACTGAAAGAACTAAAGTTAAAAATTAGGAGGACACTTAAGCTTTGCCTTAAAGTGACCCTGAAATAATTTTTTTGGGTGTATTCTAGAGCAACAAATGTGTAGAGGTTGCCTTTGTACGTATTCTAGTTAAATTTGAAACCTCTGCACGAACCCTATTGTTTAGAAATACTTGTTAAATACCGATGCTCACAGAAGCTCGCAACCGATTAGAGCAATGCACCTCACCACTCATCCCCTATCCCGATGACGTCAGTTGGCAGACGGGGCGAGCTTGAACGCTGGCGCTGCTGCCCACTGACATGTGATGTGTGAGGTGTGTCGCTCTAATCGGTTGCGAACTACAGCGATCCATGCACATCTTTAAAATTTGACTCGAATACCCACAAAGCCCACCTCTACAGATCGATTGCACTAAATGATGCCCATTGAAATCATTTCAGGGTCCCTTTAAGTGTTGACGCGATGACGAATTACTCTTTTTTTTAATTTTTGTAATTACATTACTATAACATCAGTGCACATCCCCAAGACGCCTTACTGCCATACACCACAACGTATTAACTTGGTGCCCCTCTAACACGCTTGAACCAACAACCCTTTGTGGCATATTTGTTCTGTGCCATCCTATCACGAAAATGACCTAGGTTCGAACCCTTATGGCGGCGAATTTCTTTTCGTTTGAAACTTCTGGGAATATTTTCGCCAAGTCTGCGAGGCCTTCCGCTCAATCCTAGGTCACGGCAACGGCTTTTTGACCGAACGAGCTGTAAACGCTATTGTGTAAAATTCAGTGCGATGTCACTGCAATGCTTTGCGATGCTGCGCGCAGTGTGAAACAGTCATAAGCAAAGATTTTTCGGGGCTGTAGGACTGTATGAATGTTCTGTGAATTAAGTATATGTGCATTTCACGTGATATACGTGCATATAGGTGCATTTCACGGGGCATAGCTTCCGCAGTGAATGTGGCGATAAGTAGATTAGAAGAACGCGGAGGTTTCTGCCGTGGTTCTGGGCTCAAACATGGCAGACGATATGATGTCAGCGCAGCCCATGTGTTGACGGCCTGACGTCATAGGGATTGTATATGTCAAGCTTTCTTAGGTGCTTCTTATCTAGCTAGGCGAGTTCTGCAGTTTTTCAAAGAATATGTTTCTGTGCCTGAAAAAAATATTTCTCCATTAAACTTGGTGCACACGTGCACCTGTGGCAATAGTTGGCCACATGTGGTCCTGGTTTATTTCATAAAATCACATGTTCTGTTAGTCGACTGCAGTAGGCTAAGAAATGAAACGCCATTGTGCTGCAGTTAATCGCTATGCGTGATAGCAGTATTGCTACCGATGGGTTTACCATACCGCACTACTTTTGCACTGGTTCTTTCCGCAAAAGTTAGGGTTGGAGCAGATAGCTGGAGAGATATGTACTTTCCTATGTGACTTCTTATTCAAAGATAAGAAATTTCTTCCTCCGATGAACAACTTCTTGTATTGCAAAAGCATAAAACAAAACAACAGTAAAGCTCTTACACCTTTTTATGTTTATGAACTTATAGTAGACAACACAACTGTAGAACCCATTAGTCTTCAAGACCTGTACAGCCAAGATCGTTAGACATCGGCATCAGGGCTGTTCAAGTTGTGCAAGTCTGGCTGAGTTGTCTGTTATTGAAGTTATAGAACCAGCATGTGCAGTGAGTCCGACCACTGGTAGGTCTAGACAGTGCACCTTTTTGTTCAAACAGAAAAAAGACTGATATCTGTATGCTCAATTAATTTTTTGAAATTTGTTTTCAACCAAGAAAAGTCAGTATCCTTGAGATGTCTTCACCGCTTGCTGGCTAGGGAGTACGAGTCCAGTTAAAAAAGAAAATAACAAAGTATGAGAACCAGGAGCGTGTGGGGTAGTGTGATTGGCGGCCTAAGCAATGCTGTTGGCCGCTTTGAGATATTATTCTGCTATCTACCGCATTAAAGCAATTACTTTGTTAATGTGGTTGTTGCAGTGCATGTAAGGACACCGACAACACTTGCAATCGTAACAAACCACCGTCATTGTAAACCATGCACAAATGTCGCAAAGAAGTGCTGCATCTTGACTTCTATGGCGGTTCACTCATCACCGGATTTCTCCTCGTACTGGGTGTCTTTTTTTCAACACAAAAATTTATTTTTGTGAAGTATTTCCTCCTTTCACAACTCGTTCCATGAGTGAACAAATCAGCAGTGAGTGGGAAGCAAGAAATAGTTATGAACTGACAACAACCAGAAAAAATTTCAGGAGGGGAAGGCGACTAAACAAAGAGAAACGTTCCACTTGCGGAATCGTGGCAACTGTACGTGTGCATAGTTTGCCTGTACATTCGACTGAATGTTTATTCCACCCCAAAGACTTTGGAAACTAAGTTGGATTTATCGTTTTGCATCAAGGCCTGATCGATTGACTCTTGCACTGCTGCGCGCCCTATGACGCTAGCATTTCTTTTTGTAAGCACTGCTCTATAACTGAATGCAGTGAAATGTGCATTAATTACACGTAAATCAGCCACTGGCGCTAACAAAGAAGATAAGATTAACTGGATGTCAGTTTTGACCGCACACATAGATCACCAAAAAAAACTGACAGTTCTGTCAGAAGTAGTGTGCTCAACAAAAAGGAAGCGTTCTGAAATTAGCAACGAAAAATGTTTACTGAATGCTAAATACAAACCTTAATGTTTAGCAACCAAATATAACCCATTCATTGTGCTGAAAGTGTAGAATTGAATATTCTTGTTGTCGAGCCGATAGCTTTTCACAAGCATCGAAGACGGACAGTGCATGAACAGCATTCATAGAATTTTGCTTTTGGCAATCTATGTTATCATCTACATGCTGACATTCTATTCTGCACGCTCCTTTTTTGTGGACAGTTCTGTGATGTTATTGCTACCCTTGATGACCGTGTCAGCCTTTAAAATGACCTAAATGCTGTAATTGAATGATGGGATGCTTGCAAATGGCTCGTTACACATCTAATTGAAAATCAGTTTTCCTTTTCCATGAGTGCTCGAATTAGATTTCTCATACACTGTTGTATTACCAGAATAGCAAGATAGGAATCCTTTTAACTATTTAGGCGTGTTTCTCATGCATCTGTCTTAGTTTGTTTATATTGGCTCAGTTCACAGCCATGATCGCACCATGACATTGCTCTGAACTGGTGCTTATGATAATGGCAATACTGAAGCAAGTTCCGGCGTGGGCTGCCTTATATGTCGCTGGTTGCACGCTGTCAAACAGGCCACTATACACATTTGCACATAACGCTGTTGTGCAGGTGGTATACAGTACTCCACATAATAAAAAATCTATGAAACGATATCAACAACATTGCACTATATGCAAAATTTACGCGAATCACCCTCATTAACTTTTCTACCAACACGTGTTATTGGCCTCACCACTACAGTCACCCCGTCAAGAATTCAAGAATGCCTGAGATATTTGACTCAATACAAGACTGCCCACATTAAGCACTGTTCGAAATGGGTTCCCAGCGCAACAGGATTAACCATGGCGTTCCTGTAGAGTCATTTGAAAATTTTGTGAACATTTTAGCTTACTCCATTAGCATATCAACTCTTCAAGCCCACCTATACAATCACTGGAAGCACCATTGTACAAGTATAACTTGAAATTATGTTCAGTGCAGCTTTATGCACTGAAGAAATTTCAAATGATTTTTTTATCCTATCGCTTGCAGCTCTCATTGTAAAGGCTTTCACACTTCTCCATGTTCAGCTAAACTTTGACCATTTGGCAGCACACATTGATGTGCGTGGCAATGTGTTTATTTATATTATGTCTGTACTGGCACATGTTGGGAGTGTGTAGTTGGGCCACAGTTCTTGGTTGTATGCGTGCTTTTGTAAAAGTTATAAATGTTTAATTCAGAAACCTTTTATTGTATTCATTCCTGCTACGTACATTGCTTTCCTTTTGTACAATTCTTCACGCAGCACCTGCCAGGCGCAATAAATGAAATTTAATGTTGCGCAACGCAAAAAAGGTGCAAATTAAAATAGTTGTTTCATAAACAATTTTTAGTGTGCTGAGCCGTGCAATGTCTTCAGGACTACATTTTTCACTCATCCCTTCCCAGGGTGGCTCTGTCTAGGCATTCTGGAGGTGCTTGTTTTTTCCCGCTGAGCACCACTACAATCCTTTGAATTTGCCTCATAAGGAAAGGCGCCTAGATTTATCAGGCTAAAGATTCTGAAGTGCCTGCTCTTCTCTGCGCCAGTGCTTTCATTTTAGTGCAGTGTGCGTTAAATGTAGGAAAATGAAACGGCCTGCTAAAAGTTGTGTAAATGCACACTTACACTCAATTATTGCGCGTCGTGAAATGTGGCAGTGAATGTCACATTAATGTACAGGAATGGGAATGCAAATGTTTTCAAACACAGCAGGTGAAGGGAAAGGTTGAATTGGGGATGGCCTTGCAGATATGCATGCATCTTCCACGGGCAGGCGGGAAGGAAGAGAAACCAGGACCATGAAGAGGTACTGATAAGAAGGAATAATTTCAAGGGAAGGCGCTATGTACTATTACACTCCCGAGGAGGTCAAAACTAGTTATTTAGAAGGAGGTCAATCAGGACTGCATGATTCAATCAGCGCCTGCACAATACAATGAAATAACTTCACTGCGTAACACAGTTGCAGTGCTAAGAAGCTGCTGATATTGATGACAGCAGCCCTGAGTATATACATAAATAAGGCTTTTGTTTTGTTTTTATGCACATATGCACATATATCACTCACGCAAAGTGAAGTAAACTGTCCATATGCATAAAAGTGTGAGAACGACACAGCTAGGTATGCCGCGCATATGGCTGAAGCAATTTTGAACGTTACATTCGTTGCCCAGGTTTCAAACTACGGACCTATATTTCGTTCAGCATTCATTACAACACCTCGAAAGACTACGCTTGGCGATATGGCCGTAAACAATGAACCATTTACTGCGAAAACAAAGTTCTGAAGGAGCATGGACATTAAGCCATCAGTTGCGTGTTTTATTATTTGTAACGGTGCTTAACACACACGTGGATATAGAATACCACTTTAGTCCATGCCTACTAGATATTTTGTAATTCTAATTGGTCTTGCAAGCTTACGTAACGTGTACGTAATTGCACTAGTCCACTTTGCTATTCGGACGTTAGACTGCGAAACCAGTATAAGAAGACATTCATTGGAGTTATTTACTTGACGTAATCATATTCTCCATGGCGGTTCATATTCACTTATGTCTCGTGCTTACACAGAACGTACAGCCGAGATGTGTCTGTACTGCTTTGATGATTGCGCGCCTTAGGTCACTCTTTGAAAATGTATACATGGTTTTTTCGAGCATTTTTCGCTCTGTCAACACCGCCATTTAGCCCCAGAGCACTTCCTTTTGAATAATTTGGAAGGGCGCGTTTTGCGAGCAAGTGAAAAAGAGAAGCATCGCAAGATGGCGTCTAACCGGCGCCGGCGCCGTATCGAAAACTGCGCGTTTCGCTTGCCACGCTGCATTGTCAAAACCACTGTGACACAAATCATCTGCGTCAGCAGTTTTTCAAACGCTGCGCGGCACCGTCGTCTGCACTTGCCCAAACATGGCGCAAACGTTTTCAAACGCCGCACCGTTTATACGAAAAGCGCTGTTGGGCTAGTATCATTATCAGCAGTCAAATTTGTTTAAAAACTTACAAGCGTGTAAACCATTCTTATAGTTATGAAATACTGGCCACTTGGGGTGTGTACGTTATTCAGTGCTTGAAAAGCTAAAATGCGAGCATTCAAAAGAGCTGGCATGCATTCTGACAAGTTTTTTTGTTTTATTTTCAAATATGCTTGCTACGGCGGTGCTTGCGTTGACCTCTAGGGGACCAAAAAGCGGTAGACAAGATGGCCGCCTCCATGCTGCTGGGGATACATTTCAAAACATCGCGAATAGTTCGCAAGACGTCACCTTACGAAAGGTAAGTGAACGTATCAGGTCCATCAAGTGATTCAATGCGTACTATTTTTGGAAATATGGCACAGAAGTTTCGTAGCTGGCCTTGCCAGTGCGTGAGGAACGAGCGCAAGAGCGAAAGAAAGCTTTGCTTTTACTTGAACATTAAGTACCAGCAGGCAGTTCTTAAAATGAAGATGAACAGAACACGAAATACAAGACTTTGACGGCGCTTATGCTCATTATTTTCAAACGTGAGGCCCGATGAGTTACACCATGCATTGGAGGTTTTAGTTCTGTGTGAATTTAAAAAAAAAAAACTGCAGTGAGCCTTTCGTCTTGCCTGTCGCGTCTGCATGCTACTTTCCACTGAAAGTTGTGTCAGTTAAAGAACTGTGCAGTGAGTCTTTCGCTTTTCCTGTCGCGTGTGCCCGCTACTTTGCACTGGAGGTTCTGTGGATGTGAATTCCCAGCGTTCAGTTGGACTTCAATCTATAATAGTGCCACAGCGAAACCGTATCATCGTTCACTAGTACGCAACGTGAACGATCACGCCAGTGTATCGCGGAGAGTTCGGGATATTGGTAGACCTGCTAGCTTTTCGCTTTGAAACCGAGGCATTTTTGTTTTAGTTATGTTTAATATTGCACAGAGCATGGGCTTCGACGGCCAAGTGAAAGGCAGCTGGCCTCAGCCTAACAAGTCCCCACTACCCATGTAATTCTCGGCAGCAAATCGAACCAAAGTTTATAGCTAGATATTACCTTGCGACTATGTTGTCTATATGCATTTACCACAGCACCTTTTCTTCTCAGATTTTCTTCTGACATCATGGGCTCAGTCAACATGGTTTTGCAAAAACATTAATGGGATATTTTCTGTAACTTTTTATGAGGTGCCAATATTTAAGTGTGCCAGGAACTTCTACTGTCATATCGACCGCACAGTGAAATCTTCACTCTTTCACGCATTTATAGGCGTGGGGATTACAGACGTTGCCATTTCAAAAATGGAAAGCAATTACGATTGTGTTAATACGACCATGGATGTTTCCACCACCTTCCAACGCGCAATCTGGGACTGATTTAGTGGTTAGACCACAAAAGAATTGGGGCTGATGCTGCTTATACTGTCTCGCCATTTAATTCCTCATACATTGAACTTCTACTCTGTAGCTGTGCTATAAATTGCTGTGCACCTAGCAAAGCAATGATTGCCCTTCCGTGGTGAATTCTCACAAGAGATTCGTTTAGTCAAAACACTCACAGGCTTCCAATAGGAGTTTTATGTGAGGAGGGCATATACAGAAAGCGAAGGACAGAAAAAGCGGCGTACATGTAGGACATCACTTTTTTAGAGAGAAGCTCTTGAGCTCATGTTCCTGCATTCAACGTCTTTGGCAGAACCTGCATAACTGATTGCCTATTTTTCCACCCTTGGCGTGGCAGGTAGTAGCAGAGCGAAACACCATCTGCCAGGGAGATTGGAGGAATGGGCCACCGGATGGTGGCTAGCAGCACAACACGTCACCTGCCAGTTGTGGCAAGTGGCGTTTGAAGAGCTGCACTTAAATTTCACATTACCCACTGTCGTAATTGTCTGTATATTTTTTTGGAAACTTCTGAATCTTCACCATAAATGGGTTTCACATTAGGCAAGTGTGTAGGGAAAGAAGTTACAGAACTTCACGTGGCGCAGAAAATCATATGTAGTACAATATAATGCTTTGGAGAATAGTACTCAAGACAGTATATTTCTGCCGTTTAAAAGAACATTTAAAACATGACTAACAAAAAAAAGAACAGCGCATAATAAATCAAGAAAAGCATAGCAGCACTTGGTGATCGAAGCCCGCAGGGTCATGAATGCAAGCGGTGTAATCAGAAATATCATTCCAGCAGCTTATGGCTTGCTGGAGGGCTGTCAAATTAACAGCTGTTGTGCGAACAAATAAGTGTCTAAAGCTGCGGTTTTCATAAAGACGACGGGATGCACAATGTGGTTCAGCTAGGGGACGGTTAGTAGGATGCGTGACTGTGGATTATTTTATGTATCAGACAAAGCAAAACAGTCTTCGTACGCAACTCTAGTATTTGTAACTTTAGTGAGTGATAGCGATAACTTCAGATTAGTAATGCTAGATCATTGTTCATATTTTGTCGTTACAAAACGCGCCGCGCAGTTGTGAATTCACTTGAGCGATTGTATTAAATATGCTTGGTGTGGTGACCACAAGGGTAACGTGAATTCAAGTTGGGGAAGAGCAAAAGTGTGATATGCAAGTTTTTAAGTGGTTAACAGGGCATTTTGAAGATTACATTTTAGATAGCTTAGAGTACGGCAGTGATTTTAATTATGCCAAGATTCAATGTATTAATATGAAGGCACGTATGCACAAGGGTTAAAATTGGGCTAGTATCTAAAAAATTTAATTTTTTCTGCTTGATACGTTGGGCAGAATTTGAACTGCCAACCATATACTGGTTTGACAAAGACGAACCTTTACTGAACACGTATCTATTTCTTCAGGAAAACAGCAGCCCACATTGTGGTCGTACCAAGTCCCAAACACGTTTTGCCATACAAGCCAGACTGCAGTTGTTCCTCTCGAGTATGTGACTTTGTGCAGGGAAGTAGGATCAAGGGAAGGGGGTGTTTCATTTTTGAAACAAAGCGTATCTTCCTCTGTAAAGGCAGATGTTCAGTGAGTTGAAGCTGTGTGGTTCAAGCTGCATCTGCAAGAATGTCTCTTACATGTGGATACCATCTACAGACTTAAGAATTTTGGTGGAACCTATCTTGGCACTTTATTATATGGTCAAGCACGTTTGGAAGTAAAAATATCATGGCTGGTGACCTGAACCTTGCTGGTGTAAACTGGAACACACTGAATACTGGAAATAGAGAAACCAATTGCATATAAGATTTTATGTTCAACCTTAACCTCAAACAGCGTAATGAGTTAATTCTCATATATACAGAAGGTCATCCTCTACATTCACAGATCCCTGGGAGCCCTCATACCGCTCCTGGCGCTGTGGTGCAGCGGTTAAGCGATGCGCCATTGCCATGCGATGGCAGGTGCTCAAAGCGGTTGGCCGTCTGCGGCCCCGGTTGCTCGACCCGAGCAACCAATCATTCATTTAACTCCCCCCTGCCATGGTGGGCAGTTTTCTCTTTTCCGGTGGGCCGGTTGTGAGGACGCTGCAAGGTTACATGACCTAAGTGGCCCACCTGCTTCCTAGGTTGCTATGTTGGTACCACTTGCCAGAGCCATGACTATTTTTTTGCTCACAACGCAAGCACCAGATGTTCTGGAGAACGGGGCCGTTAACGCTACCGCGTAAATATATAGACAGATAGAAGCAGACAGTAATGTTCATTTGAGTGCACTGTTTGCACAAAAGGGACAGAAAAATGAAAGGGTCAAGACTAGCTGGGGGCAACATTTCAGACTGGCTTCTAATTTATCATGATCAATGGCTCATGCAATGGTACCAGGCAGTTGATTCCATTGACGAATGGGGTGGAAGAGAGGTGAATGAAAAAAACAAATAGTTTGAGGAAAGGTACGTTCGTCTTTCATTTGGTGATCAATGCAGGTAAAAACATGACAGGTCGGCGTGATATGTCACATAGCAAAGGAAGAATGACTATGCTAATATTTGTGGAAAAAGGACGGAATGGAAAATATTTGCCGTCCTTCGAGCAGAGGTAAATTTAGATATTTGTTTTATTTCTTTTACACTCAGTAATTATTAGATATAAACTGGGCAGGCTCATTCTGCAGACTCCAGTTTTGTTACTAAGCATGTGTGACGACTGTTCCAAATCGAGGAGGTATATACCACTTCGAGCACACTAATGAATTGTACGTTAAAAGCATTGCGTCTGGGTTAGCTAAACCAAGGTTGCATCTAGGAAATCCAGATGCTTTCGATGCCTTGTTAAGGGGGTCATGGTACCATTTTACAGACTCAAATCGTTTACTGCATGTCGTTTGCTAAGCATCTCTGTAAAAGTAGGCCAAATCTGAGCTGATCTGTTGCAGCAAGTAATTTGTAATTTAATTTTTTAAATTTATCCCGAACCAAGCGGGAGTCAAGCAACACTGTCGCAGCCTCGATCTGTAACGACCTAAATCAACGGTCACGTGCTTGCCTGCAACTGTTGCGACGTTTGAAAAGCCATAGCGCTCACCGCTGCTCCCTGCTTATCTACAGCTGTCGCCGATGCAGCTGATCGACACGCTCATCCTGGGACCCTTCTTCGCCGACTTCAACCAATCACCGTCGACCACGGCACTGGCTGTTCCCTACATAAGCGGACTCTTAGACCCTCACAGCTTCAGCTGGGGGCACGGCACGCACCGAAGCAATATATCCAACGTTCTCGTTTTTGCCTTTCTGCAGATCCCGTTTCTCGCCACCGCTGGGAATTCGAGTGCTATCACGACGTTTGACAAGCCAGAGCGCTCACCACTGCTCCCTGCTTATCTACAACTGTCGCCGATGCAGCTGATCGACACGCTCATCCTGGTACCCTTCTTCGCCGACTTCAACCAATCAATGTCTACCACGGCACTGGCTGTTCCCTACATAAGCGGACTCTCGGAACCTCACAGTTTCAGTTGGGGGCACGGCACGCACACAAGCATTGTGTCCAACGTGCGCGTTTTTCCCTGTCTGCAGGTAAGATGGGACACTTCGTCAATTAGAAGTAATTACTTGGCTCTAGTTGTCGTGCCGTGCCCCCGCACTTTCGCACCGCTTG
Source organism: Amblyomma americanum (assembly GCF_052857255.1). Lineage (NCBI taxonomy): Eukaryota > Metazoa > Arthropoda > Arachnida > Ixodida > Ixodidae > Amblyomma > Amblyomma americanum. Next base: position 100,923,678 of record NC_135500.1, read on the forward strand.
TGTGATCGTTGGTCGGCATGCCTTAAACTTATCACAAGTGGTGATGTTGAAATGAATCCGGGTCCAGGCCCGACCACAGAGTGAGTGAGTGAAAAACTTTTATTGAACATTTGCGTAGTTCGGCGGCAGCAGGATCCGCGTCATCTTCATATCAGGCGATCCCGGATCCCGTCTTCGCAAGGTCGGGCCCTCATTCCAGGGCTCCGCTGAGCCGCGCTGCCTCGTAAGCGTGCTGCACCAGGGTCCTTTGGACCGTGAGCTCGCTGCTGACGAGCCGGCTCTCCCATTGCTCCACACTTGTGTGTTTGTGTTGGTGGAATTTTATGTTTCGCTCACACTCCCATGTGATGTGGTACAGCGTTGGTACCGCCCCGCACCATGGGCATATGGCTCTGTATTGTGTCGGAAACATCTTGTTTATTATGTGTAAATTTTGAAAAATACCCGTCTGCAGTCTGCGCCACCCGGTAGCCTCTTCCTTTGTTAGTGCCTTGTGTGGCGGAGGATATTTATACCTTATATTTATACAGAAGAAAAACTCGAACCGAGTTCGAAAACGCTGAAGGAACACACTAAGACGCTGGGCGACAATAAACGTGACCAGAGAGCAGTTCAAAAAGTATTGAAAGAAAAGAGTATCGCCATAAAAAACTTTGAGATCCGCTTAGCTAAACTTGAATCTTCCTTTTCTAAGATCAACGACCCACAGGAGACGGTGAGTGGCCTAAAGAAGCAGTCGCTGACTTGTCAAAGAAAGTTGACGACATAGAAAACCGCCAACGCCGCAATAACCTTATCGTTTATGGCCTAGCAGACCAAGACAACGAAACGCTGAAAGATCTGGTAAAAGCAGTGAATGAAAACGTGTTTTCTGTGATTGCCGTTGCTCCTAAAAGTTTAGAGCGAATACGCCGAATCGTAGGAAAGCAGGGTAATTCGCGACCATTTATCATCCGCCTTTTTTATTTCAACCAAAAACAGGAAATTATGCGCAACTGTTCCATGCTGAAGAACACTGGGGTTTCGATCAGCGAGGATTTTTCGAAGCAAGTTTCGCACCGCTGAAAGTGTCTTTGGGAAAGAGCGAAAAGTAAGAAGTTAAGTGGAAAGAAAGTGCGGGTTGCTTACGGCAAGCGCTATGTGGATGGCAAGGCTTATTACTGGGACAAAGAAGCTAAAACGTGAAAGGCTTGCAGGGATGCTCGTAACCGCGGCAGTGAAAGCAGCTCACAGGAAAACGAGCAATCTTCCTCATGAGCTCATAATCTTGAACCTAAATGCAAAAGGTATTTTCAACAAGATGTCACATTTCGAAGCTGTCTCTTAGAACACGAACCGGATATCGTGATTGTCACTGAAACTTGGTTAAATGATTCCATTGAGAGTGCTGAATTTCTTCCTCCAAATTATGCAGCATACCGCAAAGACCGGGGATCTCGAGGAGGAGGAGTTGCCATTATATGTAAAACTTCAATTGTTTTTACAGAAATTGCTTCCCCACCTGATTTGGAGTATGTCGTGTGTTCCATGGAAATTGGGGGTTTGTTAATTGCTGTTGTCGCAGTATATCGTCCTCGAGGAACCACTGAGGAATTCATGATTTTACTGAATGATTTCTTAACTGACAAGTTTGGTCACAGTAAATGCAAGATGATAATGGTTGGGGATTTTAATCTTGCACTTATCGACTGGACAAACCTTAAAGGTCAGAATGAACAGGCGACTTCTTGCGCTCTTCTATATATTGCTTTCTCCCTACATTTAACGCAAATTGTGAGCACACCAACGCGAATCCATGAATCGGGAGAGTAGCTACTTGACCCGGTCTTTCTAAATATGTATGTTTCACAGCTAAATTATTGGTATGAAGTTTAGAAGGGATCTCTATTCACAGGGTAGTGATTACGCACATATGCACTAAATATCACACCGTTGAAAGCAATAAAACGTTGACCGTCCCGGACTTCTCTAAAGCTGATGATGTCGCAATATTAGATAACCTAGAACTAGGGTACGATGATTTCACTCGTTATATCGCTCTAGAATTTACGTCTGTAAACGATGCGTGGGAGAGCTTTAGAATAGTAGTGTTTGACTCGATAAAGCGATTTATTCCTATGCGCACTAAAAATTCAACAAAAGAAACCCATGTATTACACGAAAGATTATTCATAAAATGCCTTTTGAAACGCCTCAGGACTATACAATCCACCTCTAAAACAGCGCGCGAGTCTATTAAAGTACTCTCTCAGGAGTTGAAAATGAAAATTATCCAAGCAAAGCACCTTTATATGAGTCAAACACTAACTAGTTTTATCAAAACGTCTCCTGGAAAATTTTGGAGATATGTTTCAAAGCCAAAATCTGGCATTGAATTTTTGACAAACAAAGATAGAACTAGCACCGATAGGACTGAAATGGCATGCCTCGTAAATGAATACTTTGAATCAGTTTTTACTTTGGATGACGGTACTACGCCCCAAACGGAATCTCTTGATATACAACCTTTACCTGAACTTAAAGTAAGTCAGACCGGCCTTTTCAATGTACTACTTAAACTGGACGAAAAATATCCCCAGGCCCGAATGAAATTTCTAACGCTGTTTTAAAGCGCCATGCAGAGTGGTGTTCCTTTCACCTCGTAGACGTTTTCACAAAATCTCTTGAATCCGGTCAAGTACCTAATCACTGGAAACGGGCTTAGGTTATACCAAATCATAAACAAGGTCCCAAAGATGGCGTCACGAATTACCGACCAATTTCCCTGACCAGTACATGTTGCAAAACGCTGTAGCATATTTTGACCAACTACTTGATGAAATTTGTGGAGGAAACCGGCATTCTGGGACGAATCAGCACGGTTTTCGACGAGGGTACTCAACATCCACAATTCTGACTGAGCTTATATATGAAATTGGTGAATGTGTTGATGGAAGGGGACAAATCTATATAATTTTTATCAATTTCCGTAAAGCTTTCGATAGAATATCGCATAGAAAGCAGCTTATAAAACTCTTCTGTACCCTTGGCAACAATCAGCTAGTGAACTGGATAGAGGCATACCTATCACATAGGGAGCAATTTGTTTCATTGAACTCTACTCATAGTTCTAAAAAATCAGTTCGATCAGGTGTGCCGCAAGCATCAGCAATAGGGCCTTTACTGTTTTCAGTATATATTTGTGATATGAGCACAGGTTTTTCCCCAGAAGTTGCGATGAAACATTATGCAGATGATACTATTGTGTATTAAAAAATATATTCCTCTTCTGACCAGCAAACACTTCGCAATCATTTGGAAAAAATTAGTTTCAGCTGTGATGAGTGGCAAATGGAACTAAATGCATCAAAAATATCTTTTATGTGCATGACACGCAAAAAAGACCCCTTAACCTTTCATTACAGTATCAATAATGAAGCATTAACTCAAGTAACCGATGTCAAATAATTAGGAATTCATCTCAAAAAAGGCCTAACTGGACAACGCACATTGACAACGTTTGTAATAAGGACACGCGGAAGCTCTGGTGATTGCGAAGAAAACTTCATGATGCCACTGTAGTGGTAAAGCTACTAGCTTACAAGATGGCTGTGCTTCCAGTGCTGACTTAATCTAGTCATGTTTTGGAGCCGTATACTAAACAAAACATATCAAAATGTGAACGGGTACAAAACAAAGTTCTAAGATTTATTTTCAACTCGTACTCTAGAACCCAATCAGTGTCTGAACTTAGAAACAAGGCCGGGCTGACAACTGTGAATCATAAACTGCTGCTGAACCGGCTGATATTCTTTTTTCATGTGCTGACAGGTAGCTATAAACTCAATCTAGACCGATATATCAAGCCACTGAATACTGCTGGCAGCAGAACAAAGCATTCCAAACATATCACACCTCTGGATTTTAGAACAGATCCTTTAAAATACTCTTTTCTGGTTGGCACTATTGACGAATGGAACAAATTACCAAAAGAAGTAGTTCAATGTTCGGATTTAAAGGCTTTTGAAAACGCCCTCACGAAGTATTTGTGACTGGTTTGACAGGTATGTTTTTGACACACATCACATGTCATTTTGTCTTAATCCATTCTATATTTTTATTTCTATTTCTCCTAAGGCGGTGATCTGCTAATGTATTGCATCTGGTTCTTGAATATTTCACCAACTCCTGTCTTGGCAGCTGCTGACAGTATAAATAAATAAATAAATAAATAAATAAAAAACTGAACTTCGCATAGTGAGGTTAGGGCACTGGGTTGTTTATTGTTCAGGCTAAAGGTGTGGAAGGGTGAAATGGGGATGTTGGCGAGAGAATGAGGAGCCCCCCCCCCCCACAACAGAGGGACAAAGGCAGCAAAGGCCTGTGTCCTTCTGTTTTATGCCTAGCTTCTGCCCGATCTTTGAGACTTCACCACAGTGTGTCACGGCGGGACTTGAGTAGGTGAGTGTTGTGCTCCACACCGACCGCGCGCCAGTTTTGGAGTTGACAGTGCTATCGATTTATGATGTCACTCAGGCTGCATCAATATGGCCGCCACTGCCAGGGGGAGGGGCTTAGAGCCGATAGCTTCTAATTGCAATTTCTAGCTGAAGTGCACGCGTAGGGCCGTACACCTTATTTTGTATAGTTAATAATTCCGTGGGTAGTGGCTGTAACGCAAAACCATGATTTGTTGTTTGAACATGTCATGACCCCTTTAATGATCGCGTCTATGTGACTGTTCCAAGAAAGGTCTGATGTTGTGTGAACACCGAAATACTTGATGGTGGGGAGTGATTCTATGGGAACATTGTTCAGAGTGTAATGACACGGTACTGGGTTATATAAGAATGGGGTCGAGCGCACATGGCAAGTTCTCGCAAATCATGAGTGGCAGTTTACCAATTTCCCTCAAGAGAAAAGTGTACAACAGCTTTATCTTGCTGGTACTCACCTACGGCGCAGAAACGTGGAGGCTAATGAAAAGAGTTCAGCTTTATTTAAGGACCACGCAGCGAGCCATGGAAAGAAAAATGATAAGTGCAACGTTAAGAGACCGGAAGCGGGCAGAGTAGGTGAGGGAACATACACGGGTTAATGACATCCTAGTCGAAATCAAGAAAAGAAATGGGCTTGGGCAGGGCATGTAATGCGAAGGCAAGAGAACCGCTGGTCCTGAAGGATAACGGAGTGGATTCCAAGAAAAGGCAAGCGTAGCAGGGGGCGGCAGAAGGTTAGGTGGGCGGATGACATTAAGAAGTTTGCAGGCAAAGGGTGGATGCAGCTGGCAAAGGATAGGGTTAATTGGAGAGACATGGGAGAGGCCTTTGCCCTGCAGTGGGTGTAGTAAGGCTGATGATGATGATGATGATGATGATGATAACGACGGGGTTTTATTGCGAAATCGAAGGTCGTCAGAATCAGAGGCAAGCACAGCTTTTAAATTTCAGAACCTGCATCAAGCCTCGACGTATCGAACACGAAAAAATCTTCTGAGAACTCAAGTTGGGTTTTCCCACGTTGCATATTGGAAATCGACGGTTTCAGCACACAGGTGATGTAGGCGCATTTCCTGTAACGATGCCACGTGAAACGCCCTTTTATGAAAGTGTAGTGCGGGAAAGGCAATTTTTACGAGTTGCCAAATGCAATATTTTCCGTTATCACAAAATACAGTTCTGTTTCAGAAGTTTTTAAACTGGATTTACCTCCAATGTTGAAAGTCTTCAATTTGTGAGTATAATCTTGTGCCCTGAAACAGAAAAAAATAAGAGGGTTCTTTTATATTGGTTAATCACTCGTCGTTTCTTTTTGTTCTGTTATGTACGTAATGCCCGCCTTGCTGTATAATCAACCTGCATACACGTACCTTTCGCAGCTTCTCAAATAAAAATCTGTATTGAATAATTTGAGACACCATGTCGTGTGTATGCACATATAAGCGCATGTGTGCAGAAAAAGTTCCTATAAAAATGCCTGGTGCAGTCATTTCACCCATTTGCATGATGAGGTCTTCCTGTTTCTTCTGTAGCCATTTACACCTCAAAACAAAAATAAGGTGGCCACTAGCTCACTGCGACAACACGGCAGAGTTTCTCTTCCTTGTGTTGAAACAATGAGAGTTCAAATAAAAGTCTAATCATAACTGCAGAACTGCTTGCTGGTCATCAAAATGACAGCACACTAGTATTACTGCAAGGAAAACACCTGGGCATATGTGCTCCATTCACACCTGTAATGCGGACTTACAGTGGTTGCAGTGTGCAGAAGTAGTCTTGTGAAGTGATCATGGGGTTGTGAATCGCGATTCTGTTCTCACAATAATCCCACCTAGTGGTAACGGGAGAAACTTTATGAAAACAGGCAAGAACAGAAAACTTGATGCTGTTGGTCCTGCTGGACGGAATGTTTGCTGTCTACATGAATTACCGGCGCGCAATTCTCCCTGGGTTTGTGCTTTCATTAAGTTTACATTCAACACTTCTCAGCCGAAATCAGGAAACAGCAGAGCCGAACCAGAAATTGGGATATTGTGCTGCTAAGGAAACAGAATTATGCTCCTTGCTAAGGAAACAAAATTATGCTCCTGTCTTCTCTGTCGAGTTGTGGACATCCATACCTAAATTTCTGCAAATAAATATAACAACAAAAAATGTGGTCATGTCCTTCTTTATTTGATGCTACCAAAAACAGATCCCTGAAAGGAAGGTCCAGGCAAGGCAGCCATGTTGTAAGCCCTCTGCAAAGAAAAATAACAGACTATCATGTAATCAGCACAAAAAACTGTGCACAATGAAACAGTGTATGCAGATGTGTATAATATATCCACAGAAAGGAAAAAAAAACATGAAGCAGTAATATCAAATAGCGGCTACAAAACACCATGCCAGAACAAGTATACAGCAAAAAAATTACCATAGCCAAAAGCAGGAAGGAATACAAAGGTAAAACACGATAGAACAGCAGGAAGAAATTTTGCAATCCTCTGAAACAGGAAGGAAACCAACATGCAAAGAAAAACAAGGCAGTAAAAGTTTCAATCGATACCAAGATAATTAAAAATCACGAACTGGTTTGACTGAGGCATTAGTTCGTGCCAGAGCCACAACTCGCTTGCCTGCAGGGTAGCCTTGAATATGCAACTAGGAGAAAAATGTGCTTATAAAAAGGACCAACACTGAGAAAAAAAAGCTTGGAGATGAATAAAAAACAATATTGATGCTAGGCATTGCGAATCTGGTTAATTAGCAGGTACACCAAAGGTACAGAATTTTCCTATGACGCAGATGAAGCAAAAGGAACGGAGCATAGATTCAGGGCATTGGCAAAAGTAGTGAGAAATTCCTTCCTTTTGACTTCCACAGGGGCAAGTAGATGTCGGAAAGCCCAGTTTGTTTTAGTATTAGGTGGGACGGTCCCACCACCATCCCGCAGACACGAGAAATGTCTGCGCCCTCACAGCATATAGCATTGTAATAAGGGAGTATTTACTCTCTTCTTACAAATCCTCTCCACTTTGGGGGATTCGCCTAGACATCTGACCAGCATATAGCATTACACTTGTTCACACCATGCAAGTGCCAAAAGCATTAGCAGCACCTCTCCCTCGCATGACAACCTGGCCAATTTGTGGTACTGGGCTACACACTGCAGACAGCGACCATGCAGTGGCACAGGGGTGGGGGCATCGCTCACTCACTTATCACCTGGGCCAGTTTTTGCCACTTGTCTAGACTATGAATACATTAAGACCTCGTTGATATGTTGCCAGTTCATACGCTCGAAATCACTGACAGCAGAAATGCCCCTCCTAAAATTACAAATACAAAACCATATGACACGCTTTCCTGGCTCCTAAATTTACAGTTCTGACGAATTGTAGTCGTATAATATGTTTAATGACTAACCGTAGGTGTGAAAGCATATAAACGGGCCAAACATGGCAGCACGCATCATGAAAAACTATTATGCAGCTGCAGTCACCTACTGTGGTGGCTTCTGTGCAGTGCCCAAGCGCAAAGCGCCAGAAAAGCGACAAAGATGCTGAAACATGCGAGAAAACCGTTTCTGTGGCAGCGCGACAAAAGGAGGCCGCGTTACGCCTCCGCAAAAGTGAAAAAGGTGGCAGTGTGGTGTGCGATGTTGGCACAAGCTATAATAACCCCGGGCGGTCTAAACTACTCTGGAGCCGTTCAATACGGCGTCCCTCACAGCCCGTGTGTCAGTTCTTGATATTAAACGGCTTGATTAAATTTCTACTACGATGCGCTTATATAAAAGCGGGCGAAGTGCGGAGAAAGCAGCATGAAAAGCAAAAGCGCTAAGACAGTCAGCTGCCACGCGCTTCTCCGCACAGCCAATATGCAAGGGGACGAAGCATCAGAGGATGACCAGAAGAGATTTGGGCTGTTTACTACCGACAGATCGAATGTCTTGCGAATTTCGTTCCGCACTTCCGACAATGCACATGTAGACTGATTTCTGCGAGCTCAAGAAGCCATTGAAACCTTATGCAAAGACACACCAGTCGACATTTCAACGAACATAATCGTACCACAGTCACGAGATACATTTTCGAAATTGTGCACTTTGGATCACATGTTTGCCTGGATAATGTTTTTGTGTGCACATTTCTGAAGTGCATAACTGGGTTACACTGCAGTACACTGTACGAGCACGCTATCACTGAACACCGCCAAAGGTAGTGAGAAATTCCCTCAGCCTGACTTCTACTCAAGCAAGTAAATGATGAGGAAAGCCCAGTTCGTTTTAGTATTAGGTGTGACGGTCCCACCACCACCCGCAGACATGAGAAATGTCTGCGCCAACACAGTATATACCATTACACCGGTTCACGCCATGCAAGTGACAAAAGCACTAGCAGAGGCTCTCTCTCAAATGGCAACCCGGCCAGTTTGTGGTACTGGGCTACAGGCTGCGACTGCACGTTGCATGAGCACACCACCACTCAAAAGCCGACCACCACTAGAAGCAACTTTTACCTTTCCGCAAAGTGTAGTACGAGAGAGACTTCTCATGGACACTCTAAATGGCTATCGTCCATTCACACTGCAGCATTCATGCCACACAAAAACGAGTTGAGCGCTAGTGGCGCCAGCACTGGGGGCACCTCTTATTCACGTACCGCCCAGGCCAGTTAGTGCCACTTGGCTGCAGACTGCAACTGTACACACTGTGAGCAAACCACTGGAAAGCACGACCACCACTTTAAGCAAATTTACACTTCATAGCCCACAAACGCATTTTCACAAGGCACAGACAGACATTGCTGGGTAAGGACAGACTTTTCATGTACTAAACACTCTAAGTGGCTGTCGTCCATTCACCCTGCAGCATTCATGCAGCACAAAAGCAATTTGAGCGCAAATGGCACCAGCACTGGGGGCACCTCTCACTTATGTACCACCCAGGCCAGTTAGTGCCACTTGGCTGCGGACTACAACTGTACACACTGAGCACACCACTGGAAAGAAGGACCACCACTGTAACCAACTTTTACACCGTAGGTCCCACAAACGCCTTTTCACAAGGCACAGACAGACACTGCTGGAACCGGACAGACTTTTCATGAACACACTCTAAATAGCTGCAACCCATTCACACTGCAGCATTCATGCCATACGAAAGCAACTGGAGCGCAAGTGGCACCAGCACTGGGGGCATGTCTTGCAGAAGTACCACCCAGGACAGTTAGAGCCACGGCCTACATAATATCACAGGTCAGCATACTCACTCACGAGTGCACTCGTATCGCGTGCATGTGGCACAAGTGATAACGTCAGTGTTTGTGGGTGGTCGTGTTTGTAAGTGAGTGGTTGTTAGTACGAGTGGTCATGAGTGTGAGTGCGATTGAGTGGATGTGAGTGAGAGTGTGACTGATCTGCCTTCCATGACGACGAGGTATGCATATCAGGACGGTTACATGCCTAACTTTTTTAAAGGGCCCCAGATCAGGTGTGGACAAAAAATGAACAGCAACGTTTTCGATACTTGGTGGTTTCGTGAACTAAGAGTTGAAATGTAAACCTTTACAGCGTTTTCAGATTCCAGAAGGCATACTGAACTCTTAACTATGTCTAATTATCTGCCGTTTTCTCCTCATATCAGTAGGCTCACATTTATGAAAAGCTATTCCATACCTCCAATAAGACAAAGCGAATTTAATTTTCAACTGCTGCCTGACTTGCCAGCTGTCAAACATTCCCAGCCTTAGTTTAAATGATAGCTTTGTTTACTGTATTTTTTCCTTTCATACATCAATGTTTCCCACCAAACGATGAGCTATCAAACAAATGCCACACTGTAGAAGTGTGCATGAACTCTTTCCAAAGCCTGCATTTTATAGTGTCCTCCCTCTAATAACGTTTTCCTTACTATACCCACAGCGTGTAGGTCAGTGGTGACCCATAGCTGCTGTACCCTTCTTTTAGATATCGATGCATTTGCATACTTGATACACGAATACGAACAGTCTAAAATTAGGGGTGCGCACATAATCGAAAGTTTGAATATTTCGCGAAGCTGCCGCGGTGGCTCATTGGTTATGGCCACGGAGGAAGATTATATAGGAGTGGAAACTCCGCTGTCTGCGGCGACCAGAAAAGATTAGAAGCCCGCGGCGCCACTATCATGCTGTCGGCGCCTGGCGGCCTGGAAAGAAACTACTGCCGTTTCGTTTGCCAAGGCAACCGGTCGAGCGTGTTGCTCCCGTTCGGCCGCGCGCGCCTGACTTCTATTGAGGGCACTCTCGCGCACTTCTTTACCGCTGGTAGCCCGAAGAGCAACTGGTGCTACGCTTCAACCATTTGAGCACAGTAAAAAATGAAACGCGTTCTTTTCCACGACCGCTATAAGATGATCTGTAGCTTCTCTTTGTACGCAGGGCTATTGTATGACACCCGCGCGATGACTTTGATTGGATGGGTATAAGGGCTGCTGGCATTCGTCGAAGGCAAACATGCCTTCACGTTCGTCGAGTATGTGACCACGCTAAGTTTCATCTGCTGGAGGAGAAAGCGGGCGTCGTACGGCGCAGCGTTTATTACTACACGCAAGCCGAGAAGGCAACAAGCGGCTACAAGTTCTCTTCTTGCTCACCTTCTCCCTGCAACACTTGTAACCGATTTTGCAATTTCGAACAAAACACCTGCGTCCTATCTTAGTCTAGCAAATTCCGAAGGAGGCCGCACTGCGCGTAGCACCGCTGTTAGTATTACTGCCCTCGAACAGACACCGACAAGAACTGTTGCTGTTTGACTTAGGGGCGCAGAAATACGACGTCACGGCGTGCCCGCTGAAGCAAACACCCGTGTCGTCTGCTTGTCGTCTGCTTTGAGCGCGCGCTGCCGGAGAGCGCGCCGGAGCTGCCTGCACGCGCGCTGCCAATTTTTTTTTTGCTGCGGCTTCTACGAGTCACTTCATGGCGCCGCCACTGCATGCTGCCCTGTCGGCGCATACAATTGTGACTTTATTGGTCGCCTGCGCTGGCTCGCTTCTGGAGGCAGTCTGCTGTGTGATAGGCTGCCCTGCGTTTCACTTGACAGATCAGCTGTTTCATTACCCGGTCAGCAGCCAATTTCATCAAAGACACCAACAGCCTGTCGAACCGCCAGTTCTGAAACCCTTCCAGATAACTTTCCTTGAGCTCGTTATGCATTGACTCAAGATGGTTCTTAGTTGTCAATACCGTGTCCTACCTGTAGAAAATAGCCGACTTTTCTGGGCGCTTAGCATATACTCTCTCAAAGTACACAACCAACTTAACACACTTAACAAACTCCTTTAGAGTACGGAACTCTGACAGCTCCTTGTGCAAGTCCTCTTCGCTTCTGCTGGTCCACATGGCATTCAGCTTCTCCTGCAAAGCTTCTCGTCTTTGGCTGTCAGTTACCTTGGTCATGTTCCACTTCCAGTTCCGTCCGACGTGCCACACACACAGCAGGCGTTTCACAGGGTTCCCCATGACCTTCACCCAGGCATTTGCATATGCTGGTGCATCATGTGACATGGATTCACCAGAGGTAACTTGTGTGTGAAGCCTGTCCGTGATAGCAGCAAAAAATCTTACCATGACAGCCTGGAGAACCGGCTCGGACGTGGCGTGGATCGGACGCTCGCGCGAACGCTCCTCGCTTCACCCATGCCCACCGCTGAATTCAGCGACGGTCAACACCGCTCTTGCCTGGATTTCGTCTTCGAAGCTCGGATAACGCCGTCGGACGCATCGGCAAGTCCCTTTTTACCTGTTTCTGCGGACTTTTCTGCGTTTCGGCTCTCGCCGGTACGCACGGCCCGCTAGGCCCACGCCAGGCCTAGCGACCCCGCTCTGACGGGGCTGTGCCGCATTATCTGAGTGGGATCTTCCTCCAACATTGGACATGGAAGTCACCGTGGAGGGGACTGACATTAGTCCCGAAGAAGTTTCGCACCAATATGGTTGGTTCACCGTCGGTGAATCGAAACGCCCCGGTCACGAACGCCAAAGGAATAACCCCGCGGCACACAATGGAACCGATCGCGCCCAGGGACAGGGCAGCATGCGGCACTCTGCCGACTCCTCTGCGAAAAAGCTTGGCCGACGACTTGCTCGACAATCGGTGGCGTCGAACCTACCTCGCCTACCCAAGGGCCTAACCAAGGTGATATTCCGGCCATCGGGCGGCCTCCGTATACTCGCGAGCTGTGGCCAACTCGGCATCTTTCAACTCATCCGGGACGCCGCGGGCCTCACCTTGGTAGAATCATCTGAAGACTGCATGCTACTCAACTTCAAGCAACACACCATACTGGTGGCCACCCATTCCGCGGTACGAGTGGAACGCTACTTAAACATCAAGGAGCTCATCTACGGCACGAACAAGATCGCCATCACCTCGTATGTCGCCACGCCGGATGGCAGTGGTAAAGGAGTGATCCAAGGCGTTCCGCAACATCTATCGGACGCTGACATCCTTGCGAACCTTCAGCATCCAAGGAATCCTCCAATATGTGGAGTCCGGCGCATGGGTGCGCAGTCGCAGACGGTCCTCATTCTCTTCAACGGTGAGCGAGTTCCCCGTTGGATCAGCTTCGGTGGTGGCATGATTCGCTGCTACCTCTACAAAAAAAAAATACGAAGTGTGTTCTTTGTGCGGACAACTCGGACATCGCAGAGACGTTTGCCCGGACCCGAAAAACGCTCGCTGCCGCGGATGCGGCGTGGCCAATCCTCCTGAGACACATAGCTGCGAGCCTGAGTGTGCCTTGTGCGGTAAGGGCCATGAACTGGGCAGCAACAAATGCCGCGAAATCTACCGCACTCCATACATTGTCAGCAAACGCCGCTTGGAACAGGAACGCCAACATCTGACCCAGCATAGCCAAGAGTCGCCGCAGTCTAAAGAGCGACGCAGCCGCTCCAAAAGCAGGAGACGAACAAATTATAGACATCGATCCAGCTCCTTTCCACGACTGGAACCGAGAGGCCGGTCCGCCTCCAAATCCAGGACTCCTTCACACCAGCCACGGAACCCCGGTTTGAACCAGGACGCCGTCGGCACGCAAAAGGTAGGCTGGGCAGATAAAGCCTCCCAGAAATCTAACTCCAACCCCTCTGAGCTAGCAGACCTGAAAGTGCTGGTAGGGAAATTACTTCGTGAGGTCGAGGACCTAAAGAAAGAAAATGCCGCTCTAAAACAGCAACAAATGCAGGCTGGGTCACCGCCTACGACCGATGGCGCCAATAACCCTACCCCCTCTACCTCCGCCGGAGCGGACATGCATGCTGAATCAACGCGGGCACCCCCGCCTAAGCGAAAAGCAGGCGATTCCCTGTCCGAAGGCCAAACACTAGCCGACACCATTCACAAAATTGAAGAAGCGCAAACGCAGACTAACAGCACCCTCATTCAAGTGCAGCTTACAATGACTTCCATCATGGAAGAATTATGCAGACACCGGCAGGAATTAATTAACTTAGGCAGCTGGCAGCAGGAAGCAGAGAGCAGGCTCCTTCCTCACAAAATTCGCAAACCCGCTTCTTCTGAAGCGGTATCCGACTAGCAACAACATGGCGCTACAACCCAATTACACCATCTGGCAGTGGAACTGCCGAGGATTTAACCGCAAACGAGCTGTACTCCAACAATTCCTCAACAATAGGGACGGACCGGACTTAATCGCACTACAAGAGACACAAACTAATAGCAAGCTAGCTGGGTATCAATCCTTTTCATCGGGGGGTGGAACGCTTGGAGTCACGACTCTTGTCAAACGAAATATTACGGTAGTACAGCACGATACCCCAGTCACAAATGTCACACACGTGCTAGTCGAATTAATTCCGCCTAGGAAACCCGACCACAGTCTGTTTGTGCTGAATGTCTATAGCAGCCCAAAGTTACAGAAAGCAAGCTTAGGCCCGCTTTTTCAGGCGACCCTGAAGCTCGCAGGCAATCACCCCGTCATTTTCACGGGAGACTTTAATGCCCAACATCAGGCTTGGGGTTACGCACAGGAGGACATTAAAGGTAGAAAACTGTGGTTCACCGCACAACAGTGTGGGTTGACTCTTCTTACAGATCCACTAGTCCCCACCCGCTGCGGTAACAGTGTTTCCAGGAATACGTCTCCCGATCTGACTTTTGCTAAAAATTCGGGCACTCCAACATGGATAAACACTCAACAAAATTTCGGCAGCGATCACTACATATTGGAAATAGTGACCTCAACTGGCCCCAAACGTCGTAGCGCTCGAGCCCCCACCCTTGTCGATTGGGACACGTTCCGCGCTAGAAGAGCCGCCCGAGAAGCTGATACCCCCGAAATACTAGACATAGATATCTGGGCACAGGATCTTTGTCAAGATGCCAAAGCAGTCACCCATACGTTAGACCAGGCTGACCACCTGGAGATTGCGGACAGCCGGCTTCTTCACCTATGGGAGGCAAAGGGAGGACTCGAGAACCGACTCAAACGACAGCGGTGGAACCGCAATCTGCGCAGAAGATAAGCTAGGCTAAACAAGGAGATCGAGGATCATGCAGCTAAACTTACTCAACAAAACTGGGATGACATATGCAACCAAATGGATCGCAATATGGGAGTCTCTAAGACTTGGCACTTGCTCCGTCATCTACTTGACCCTACAGGTAGCAGAACCACCCAGAGGCAGAACCTGCAGAAGCTTGTGCATGAGTATGCAGGCCCACCAGAGGACCTTTTCCTTGAACTTAAAGATAGATTATATTGGCAATGCTCCTATCCAAGCCTTCCCAGATTATGCTGGTCCGGAAAACACGCAGCTCGACTCCCCCATTACTGTGGATGAGGTTAGGGCAGAGATTGCCAGGCTAAACTGCAAATCCGCCACTGGCCCAGATGCAGTATCGAACAAGATCCTCCGCAACCTGGATGAAGTGTCGCTACAATCACTAACTGAGTATATGCAGAAATGCTGGTCGGAGGACTCCATCCCACAAATATGGAAAACGGCAGAGATCATTCTCATCCCAAAGCCAGGGAAGGCACTCAGCCTTGAGAACCTCAGGCCGATTTCGCTCACGTCTTGTGTAGGTAAGCTCATGGAGCACGTAGTTCATACCCGCCTCAACCGGTTTATGGAGGAGAACGAGCTGTACCCTCCAACCATGATTGGATTTCGACCAAAACTTTCTACGCAGGATGTAATGCTTCAGCTCAAACATCAGATTATTGAGGCAAAAACGCGGGACACCAGAATAATTCTTGGACTTGACCTGGAAAAGGCCTTTGACAATGTCAGCCATGATGCGATCTTGGAGAACCTTCATGAACTCGGGGTGGGAGCCCGCACCTTCAACTATATCCGCGACTTTCTCTCAGGTAGAAAGGCGCATTTTCAAGTAGGAGGTCTCCACTCGCATGACTTCCCCCTCGGCAACAAGGACACCCCGCAGGGATCGGTCCTATCACCATTTCTCTTCAACGTTGCAATGTTGAAACTTCCACACCAATTAGCACAGGTTCCGCAACTCCACCACAGCCTCCATGCTGACGATATCACCTTGTGGACCGCCGAGGGCAATGATGCCGAAATCGATGAGAGACTACAGCATGCAATAGATATCGTGGGGAACTATGTAGACCCTAGGGGGCTGCGGTGCTCTCCAGCCAAATCTGAATTTCTCATATTCCGCAACATCAGATCCCTTGCGCAAACCCCACCGGCCATCGAACTCAGTGTTCGCGGAGTCCCCATTCCTCGAGTGCCCAAAGTTAAAATCTTGGGCCTAATTCTACAAGAACACGGCTTCAATGGTGACGTAATTCGGAAGCTTCAGGGAACCTCGCAGCAAATTATGCGACTCATTCGCCGCATTAGTAATCGCCACTCGGGCTTGAAGGAAAGCAATACTCTCTGTTTAGTACAAGCCTTTGTGATAAGCCACATAGCTTACGTATGCCCTTACCTACATCTCAAGTCAGCTGAAAAAGAAAAAGTGGAGGCCATAATCAGAAAATGCGTCAAACAGGCAGTTGGGCTACCCATGCACACAGCGACTGAGAAAGTGTTAGGTCTCGGTCTTCATAACACCCTAAGCGAGATTATCGAAGCGGTAACCGTCTCGCAGTACGAACGACTATCGGCCACACCAACTGGCAGACACATTCTGTCTACACTAGGCATAACATACGAACGACAAGGCGGACCCACAACTGACCTTCCCAAACATATACGCCAGCTTCTGGTCATTCCTCCACTACCTCGGAACATGCACCCAGATTTCCACGCTGAACGTCGTACAGAGAGAGCCAAATCATTAGGCAAACGCTTTCTTAGTGATACCTCTGTGGTATATGTAGATGCGGCAGATTCTTCGGCTGACAAGATGGTAGCTGTGGTCACCACGGAACGTGGTACACTCATAGCTGGGGGCACTATACGCACTCAGCACACACATGTTGGAGAAGAAACAGCCATTGCTCTAGCCATTGTGGGATCCTCGGCAGAAACCATTGTCAGCGACTCAAAATTGGCTATACGTAACTACACGTTTGGAAGAATCTCCCCACAAGCAGCACGGATTCTGCTAAATTATCAGCCCACGCGGCGCATTCGCCTAATCTGGACGCCTGCTCATGCTTCCCTTGCTGGTAATGAGGCGGCTCATAACCAAGCTCGAGAACTGTCCCGCCGAGCTGGGTCGTGCAGCCCACCCGCCCTATACTCTGGCAAGGACAGGTTGTTTTCTTACAGAGAAATCCTGCAGCACTACAGGCTTGCAAGACTCAGATTCCCCCCAGCAGATAAAACGCTCTCCAAGCAACAGGCCAAAGCCTGGCGTAAACTTCAAACTAACACCTATCCAAATCCCCAATTGTGTAGCTTCTATTCGGAAGGACTCTACTCAAACAAATGCAAAAATTGTTATGCGAAAGCCGATCTAAATCATATGATCTGGAACTGCCCGCAGTCTCTACCCGCGAGTCACTTCATTACCGACTCTGCTCATTGGGAGGCTCTATTGCTCAGCCCCGACCCGGGGATACAGATCAAGCTCCTCCAGCTGGCTGAAGACGCCGCCGCTGCCCAAGGGATAGCGGCCGCCGTTTAAGCGGGGGGCGACTTCGTGTCGCTCCTCTATATCCGCTGGAAATAAAGTTTCTCAACCAACAAATGACATCCTCGGACACACTCCGAGAGAGGAGGAAGGCACTCGGAATTCCTGACCTATCATTTCCTATCACCATAGCAGTTGTAAGTTGGAGTTTATAGCAATTTGTGCCATGAGTTGAATCAACACACACTGCTCTTTACCATGCTTTAGTAGCATGTGACCCTGGGTAGTGTTCATAATTGCCATCACAAACTCATCAATACCTTCTCTCAGTTTATCTGGCTCTGCATACACCAAAGCATCACGATCCTCTTGCTCGACGATTCACTTCTGAATAATGACATAGTAATCACTGTAGAAGAAGTGCAGATTGGGTTAGTTGGTGATGCATAGTATAGTGGTTCAACAGCGCTAGAACACACACAGGCCTTGTGTGCCTCGTCTCCTACTTGGTCTGTGTGTGTGTTTGCGCTGCTGAAGCACCAATAGTCATCACGATCTTTCACCACTTCACTGACAATATTAAAATTCATCTTTATGTTCTAAACCTCTGATGAGGTCAGAAGGTGAATCCTGTGCAGTGGAGCTTTGACAGGCCAATGTGCATCTGAAAGAATAACCCTACGAGGGACCTGCAGCTTCAGCTTGCATGCAATGTCCTTCTGGTCAGCAATTGACAAGGGCTGGCACCGTAGCTCTTTCTCATGGCCATAGTGCTCAGCTTGGTAATCTTTTTCAATGACATCAATTGTCGCCAAGCAGTGCCTCTCAAATTTCAAACTACCGTGAACCTTTGATTGGCGCGCTTACCTTTTCCTTTCTACACATATGACCCTCAGCGATGACAAACCAGGCATTTCTTTGTCCCTCCAGATGCCAAATGTTTTGTACCCCTTGACAAAACAAAGTGGACAAGCTCAATCTTTTCCTCATGATCCTTCCAGCTTTCAAAATGAGTTAAGCTACAATGAACAATCCTCAGAACTGCAATTAAATGACTGCCAATTGAATACAGAATGTTACCTTCTGGCAATGAAGGATGCTTCATTTTTTTCACATGCACGCATTCTTTATTTTAGAAGGCTTATTCTCAGTTGACACATGTCCCATATAATGCTGACAGGTTTTTCTTGTTGCCTTCTTTATTTCCAGCCACCAGAATGTGTTCTCATACCTATCTCGGTTCATTTTGCAATTCTTTAAGAATACAAGTCCTGTGTACGCACACCTTATAAAATGCCACAGCGTAAAACAGAACAGTGAGCGTAATCTGGCCCAAACTGCTACACAAAAAGGGTAAAGTGCTTCAAAAGGCTGTCGCGCCACGAAACACCATTAATTCGATATAGGCAAGATCCTAGAGGCTCGTGTACTGTGCGATGTCGGTGCACATAAAAGAACCCCAGGTGGTCGGAATTTCCAGAGGCCTTCACTACGGCGTTTCTGAGTCGCTTTGCGACGTTAAAAACCATAAACTAAACTGAACTTAGAAGTAGACTATTTCATTACGAGAATGTTTCGATTCTAGTTCATTGCAGACAGAAGGCTTGCATGCATTGACATCAAAAAACGAAATAAGCTGCCTGTAGTAACGGAACACGGAATGACATGACTACTGCTACAGTTCGGCCCAAACATAGCACTTACTGCAGCATTGCAGTTACATCCATACCAGACCTGCATTCCTTTCTGGAGCAACCCCTGGCATCAAATTCTTCCGTCTGGTTTTGATCACAATAACAGCTGTACAACCTAGTGAAATTCGAAGGATATCGCACCTGTTCCACCTAACACGAACCAATAAATTTTTCCTGTCATGATGGGCACTTGGTGCGCAACAAAAGTGATTACAGGATATAGCAAAATTGCAGTGAACACTTAGGCTCCGCCTTAAGGGTGTGACGCAATAACTTTAATGTGTTCCATATCTGCGGAATTTGTCATTCTTGACTTTACATTCATCCTTGGGCTTTAATCCACGCCTGGCATAGTGGTGCAGCAGTTAAGCGATGCGCCACTAACCTGCGAGGACTGGTGCTGTCACAGGTGAGGTGGCGGGCCTTGTGCGCCGGTGGGGGGGGGGGGGGGGGAGGGGTTGCCCTTCCTGAGCAACCTCTCACGATGAATGGTTAATTTAACTGCCACAGAGGCGAGATTGTCTGCTGAACGGGAGCCTTAACACTGTCGCATTAAAGGCTTTGGATAGCTATGTTCATGTCGTGGTTGCAACGTTCTTTCGAATATAAATATTGTGTTAGGTCGGTTAATCCAAATAGATAAAGCCTAAACAGATCACTTTCAAATCGCATTAGGCTGTATGTACATACAATACCATAGCATGTACTGTCGGGGACAAAAGTGCCCAGGACACGCAATTGCTATCAAAAGTATGTAGCTTTGTTATCAGCCAGTGGTTTAAAATCACGCTTGTGGAGCTGAAACTGGGCCTTGGAATGTATAATGTGTGTTAGTGAAATAAGGCAAACAACAGCACACTTCACACCTATAAGCCGCTATCATCAGTGGCGCATCCTGAAAAAATTTGTCCCCAACAGTACAACGGTATATTGGTGAGCATGTTTTGACACAGTTTGCATGTAAAGCAGTTAGGCTTGTTTCAATTATGTTACGCTAGGTTACAGAACTCAAGTGGCAGTTGCTGTTCTTCCTGGACATAACTCCAAGAGCAACTAATTCTTTTCAAAATGCCTAGCGCTCCACCCAGACGAAACAAAATGACTGATGTAATAAGTTCTGCCCATATATGTACTAGACCACAGCATCACAAAACATTGAAATGCACAGCAAGTTTCCGAGACACGTTATTTCAGCTTGTGTGGCTTCTCTACTACCGCATACTGCAACCCCATGACAGAACGCGGTGTTTGCAAAATATGGAAATCTTTTTTTTTTATCACCTGTTGAGGAAGAGAACTCAAGCCTGAAGCGCCTCGGCACAAACCCGTGGACCTGTTCGTGGTGCCGCAAGAGGACAGCACGGCGGGGAAAAGCAACATTACAGCAAACATCACATGAAAACGAAGCACTACAATTAGGCACCAACGAGTCGGAGACATCAGGGTGCTGTCTTGGCACGTGCCGCCCCCGTGCACTTTGAAATGTGAGCGCAGCATTGCACACTGGACACAGATACTTCTCTTGTTCAGCGGAGCCCGCAGCAAGGCATTCCGCGCTGCTTGAACTTTGGCTTTTTTTCTTGGCGACGGAAACAGCAGCCCGGTAAGAGAAAATCTGTCAGGGGGATTGTTCGGTGACTAGCCAGGATCAATGGCGCTGAGCCAAGACCTTGACAAGGCAAAAATGGTCACGTGGTAAACGCATTTACTTCCGCGCCGTTGGTAAATAAATGTAATTGATGCATAGTGTAGAAAACAAATAACTAAATTTTGAGATAAGGTTTAAAAGATTATCTTTAGGCACGTTTCTGGAAGCGCATTATTAAGCAAAACACAAAAAGCACAAAAAAACAGGAACGGCTAGGGATATCCCCGACCGAGCCGAACCTAGATGTTCTTCAGCAGCCGTGGGGAAAGAGGGCGGAGCCTCGCGGGTTCAGCTCGGTTTTTACTGCGCCCCCTCCTGCCGTTGTTGGGCGCTCGCTGCGCCTTCTGTATGACGTCACACCCCATGCTCCACAGCTGTGATAACCGGAAGTACAGTGTTCTCGAAGGCTTTGTAGTGGCAAAAGCGACGGTCTCCCTGTGAGGCTTTAGAAGCCGTTGCTGCGGCGCGGCGCTGGCGTAGACTCCTGGAGCAGAAACAGCGCGTCGTCGGTGCGCGCGCTGCGCGGCTACGAGGAGCCGACAGGACAGCCACGCTGTTTTTTACGTCGTTATCCCATAAGTATCCCATTTTTTACTGCAACACCGCTTGGCTGCCAATGAAGATGCACAAAACGAATGGATAATTATTTTTAACCTTTCAAAGTGAAATCAGTGGCTGTGTTTCGGTAACGGCGCCAACGGAAGGCAAGGGATGGAAGGCGCTACCTCGAAATTTTGCCCGGCGCTCCTTTCTGCCCCTGGAGCAATTGATTTTGTTCGCTCACAAGCAACTAAGCGGCTAAAGCATTGCGTTTTGTTATGTGAACCAATATATCGCTATCTCAATGCCGCAATTTGTTCTATTTTGTCTGGAAGAGGAACAATGCCCTAAAATTAACTCCCCCTTCGACGTACGCAACCTCCGTAGGGTATCCTGGCCAGCCCTTGGAATGTAAAACAATAACCTAGAACTTTTGGCTGCAAGTTTGTTCTATATAGAAAAAGGCAACTGCCAATCTTTGTTTTGCCGGGGTTTTGTTTTATTATTTTTTTTCCAGAAGGTCAGGTGGAATATCTTCCCGACGAAATAGGATAGCGCTTGAACGATGAGTCCGCAAGTGCCTTTTACTGTTTCGCTTACTCTTTGAGGTTAAGAACACAGGGCACCGGATCCTTGATTTTTTTTCTATGGAATAATTCACCACCGTTCTGAATGTAGTTTTATTCGTGCTAATTTTATAACGCTATTAAAATATAATGCGCTCAAGGCGTTCTTATAACACTAATAGGAGATTTTACAGCTACCTTTCCATAGTTGGACATTTCGTGGCAGATGGAACGGGAGGATGTAGCATTAGCTGCATGGGAGTACGACGCCCACTAATTTCAAAATGAAGGCCATTCATGCAAATTGCCTTATTGTGCGTGATTTTCTACCCTTGGTGTCAGTTTTTATTCTTTCTTCAAGTTCACTTATGTTGGTTGCGCCATTGATTGTAATGGCCAACCCATGCTGTTACTGGTTTTTCTAATACTCGCTTCTCAAAGTTTTGGTGTTCACTACTATATACTGCACACCTTATAATTGAGTTCCATGTCGCCCCTGCCTGGTCTTAGAAATGACGGTTTCTCAAATTTAAGTTTACGTTAACGTAACCACAAGCCAAATAAATGCAATTTTAGAATTATAAAATGCTAATTTTGATGCAGTTAACAACGCAACGAACATCCGATTTTAATAGAGCATTCATTTCGAGCTCGGACGTACATTCTCAGATGGGACATATTCACTAATAAAATAACGGCTGTTATGTTCACATGATGCATATATGCAGAAAAATTGCCCCGTTTTCACTTCTTACTGGTGCTCAAGCGCTGGAAAGAGTGATTTCAAGGTACCGTGGCGGACGCCTTAATGGTGTCACTGCAGGGACTGCAGCTGCCTGCCAGTTTTTGAGAGCCGCTCAGTGATCACGAAGAGTGGCCGCCTTACCAAAGAAATAAATTAAACTTTTCGAATCACTTCTACCGCATCAGCAAGCCCTCTCTCTCGCAGAAAGGGAAATGTCGTTTCTGCCCGCGTCGGTAGACGTAGGTGTCCTATCTTTTTGTCTCTCCACATAGTTTTATTTATCGTCTTCTCTTTCCTGATTTATAAGCACTTGCTTTATTGTATTTTCTTCGCGCTTCCCTTTTTTTTCGCCGCCGTGATGACAGATCAATGGTTGTAGTGCGCGCTTGGCTGCTGGCCCTAAAGATTCGGGTTGTATCCCGGCCACAGCGGTCGCATTTAGACAGAGGCGAAGCGCTATAAAGGCACGTGTGTACTGTTGCGATGTCAGTGCACATTAAAAAACGTACCCCAGGGGTTTGAAATTACTCAGAGTGGCTACGGCGTCCTTCGTAACCTGAGTCACTTGTCTCAGTAGTGACTCAGGTTACGAGATTAAACCGCAGGTTCAACCCCATAAAACCGATGCAAACGTTTCACTTTACCTTCTTCAACACCTCCGTTCGTTCATTTTACTCTTCGTTCATTCGCCCACACACTTTCATTCTTGCTTTACCATCGTTTCGTGCTATTGCCCAGTGGTTTCACCTCCATTTCATTTCGCCGATCTTCTTTCACCTCATCCTGGAGGTTTTATTATCCCAACGAGCTTAAAGGAGTATTCACACGGGCGATGTTATCCTTCCTTAAGCGACGGCGGCTGCGTACACCTCACGCCTTCGAGAGTGCTCGCGGCGACCCAGCTTCCGGTTTTACTCCGGCGGCTGCCGCCGACGGGGGAGGGGACCGTTCGCTCGGCCGCTACGTTCAGTCCCTGCGTCCCCGGGAGATGTGGCGGCAGCTCGCTCTCGGTGGCACGCATTGGGGTCGCCGTTATTGTCGCTCCGCTGTCCATGGAGCTGTATTATGAGTTCTTGCCGTGGATTTCAGGCACGTTGTACGAAGAAGGGTGCGTGCGCTAAGAATGTTTGAAAAAAAAAACATTTTTGAAGTCGAATATTTTTAAACTTGTTATAGCAAGATGCGTTTTGCGGCATACGTCGTCTTCTTGCTTGTCTGCATTATCGTTTTGAGTTTTTCTCTGCTATTTCTAGCGCATCTGTTTTTTTCTAGCATTTCCCTCCCACCCCTCGACCATCGGTGACTTAACGCGCCTCCTCTCCCCGTCCATCCGCGCCGAGGTCCCCGTGTGAATACCGCTTAAAGCGCCACCCTTTCCCAACGACAACGCTCAAACTCGCTGTATGCAGCGAAGCAGCAACGCAGACGGCCAGCTTTTCCCCTCTAGCATTCGACGGCAGGGCCGAGCGCGGCCAACCGCTTTTTCTTTTTTTGATTCAGCGCCTGCCATCGAAACCCGCTTCGCTCTTGCCACTACAAAGCATTCTAGAACACTGCACCGGGAGTATAAAAGGGGAGAGCTCGCGTCGCCGCAGACATAGTTGAGGCCGCAGTAAGGATGGTGAGAAGTCGGCCAGCCCGAAGGTGGCCAGGGATCGCCGTAGAAATGAAGTGAACAGCAGACAGCGCGCTGAAGAGACTCAAGAGGAGCGTGCCGAACGGTTGGCCAAACGCCGTGAAAGCGATGCAGCTAGACGGGCTCCCTTAAACTCTAACGAAGAATCTACAGCGCCAACCTCTGATGATGAATGCTGCTCGAGTACTGCGTCCCTGAAGGCAGCCCGCCTTGCAAGACATGCTGAAACTTTGACCTAAGCGCAGTCGGTGGCCTGTAGCTATCGCTACTCCACTAGGTTTAACCGGAGCTAAGCCACAGCCAATTTTTTTTATATTGTTAGCCATGTGCAGCGCCATCTTAGCAGAACCGCGCAATGGCAACTTTCCCAAATGCAATTATTTTTTGTATGCTCGCATCCGCATAAATTTCAATCACTGCATCAATAAAAAACCGGTGTTAACAGAATGTCATTTCTTTTTGACCGTTTTATAAAGCAATATCGTTAACCTGTTTGGACATCCCGCGCTCTCTGGCATCAGACAAAATCTACTCACTAAACACATAGCAGCTCTGTGAACACAGACGCAATATGAAAATTTAGTACGTTTTATCACTACAATTTTGCGGTACGGGAATCTCTTGACGAAACGAAAGCTTCATGCGCTTTTCGTTTGCCGTGAACTTGGAGACAGAGTGGCGGCAAGGACGAATCGGTGGTGAAGCGAAAGGCCCCGCTTCGACGAGCATCGCCATGTTGCATGAAAGTAGAACATTCCTTGCACTAAATTGCTCCCGTGGGAGCGAACGCATTCCATTCGCAGAATGTTAGGGTGCTACCTTCGCTCCAGGCACGCACTCTGTGATCCGCCGGAGCGCTCGCGTTCTGCCATTTTAATGGAACGCTAGTCACTTAATACAGACGGCAGCACGATAACAACGTTCATATTAGGAAGCCAAACGCGTGTACCGACGCCGTTGTCGCTAGTAATTTATGATGGAACTGCGAAACGTTAATCATGCGGGCTAGTTTTGGATAAATATAATGTTACCAGCAACGAAAAAGAGAAGAGAGGAAGTACACAGGAGGGCGCTGTGTTGTGTACTTCTTGTGTTCTCGTTTTCGTTGCTGGTTACATAAAGTTTAATTTCAAAATGAGCTTTGTTGCATATGCGTTGACAGGCTAAGCAAAGCAAAACGCAGATTGGCGAGTGCATAAAGGCAATATTAGTACCGATGCACTCCGTAAAGCAACTTGGGGCAGAGAAAAAGCCTTAAGCATGAAATCAACTAAGCGAAAATCTCGTTTCACTTCATTTCCGCTGAGGTGGCTCAGTGGTTATGGCGCACGGCTAATGACCTGAAAGAGGCGCGTTCTATCCCGGCCGCGGCATTCGGATTTTGATGCAGGCGAAATTCTAGAGGCCCGTGTACTCTTCCATGTCAGTGCACAGAAACCCCACGTGGTGTTTTCCTTTCGCATGTAAGTGCACGTTAAAGAACCGCAGGTGGTCGAAATTTCCGGAGGGCTTCTCAACGGCGTCCCTCATAGCTTGAGTTGCTTTGGGATGTTCAACCCTCATAAACGAAACTATCGTTTTACTTCATTAAATCCAATTTATGCGGCTTAACTATAAGCAACCTGCCCAAAAACTTACTATTCTTATTCTCCACATTAACACCTTTTTTCATAATTTTATACGCAACGGAGGCGCTGAACTGGCCAAGAAGCACTAGTTTCCACTGACTGCGGCGGCTGGCTAGGGGCGCTTAGAGGAAAAAATGCCGAGGGGCTACGAGAACGTGTGGTGTGGTGTGGTGCGGTGTGCGGTGCGGTGCGGTGCGGTGCGGTGCGGTACGGTACGGTACGGTACGGTACAGCACGGTACAGTATGGTGTGGTGTGGTGTGGTGTGGTGCGGTGCGGTGCGGTGTGGTACGGTGTGGATTGGTGTGGTGTGGTGTGGTGCGGTGCGGTGCGGTGTGGTACGGTGTGGATTGGTGTGGCTTGGTGTGGTGTGGTGCGGTGCGGTTTGGTGTGGTGTTGTACGGTACCGCGTGTTGTGCTTCGAAAAAAATGTGCCTATGTACAGAGAGTCCTTTGACCGCTCTTGACGCTCAACGACATCGTCTGCTGATGCAACGCATTGTTCAGCCTGCAGACTGCAGATGGGTGCTTTAAACTTTTCCTAACAAAGAGAATTTTATTACTAATCTTGACGGGCAAATGCTTTATTGTTGGAAGCCAATTTTTCACGGCGCTTTAATTTTGCATAATTAGCAGTGACCTGAAAAAGCTGTTCAGAATAATGAGATTTCGCCAGAAGACACCTTCCCTATAGACCACATATTAATCTTGAGTTCAACTTATTTTTAGAGGGTATTCTAATAGAAGCTCAATAACCAACTAAAGGGTTATTTACCTGTCACTGAGTTCATTCCTCCGATCCCAAGCCTAACTCTCATTTTCGACCTAAGAAAAATAGCCTGGCATTGCGGAATGTGGTCGGGCCAGTTGGTAGATGATTGCAGCGAAACCCCGTGTAATATATTTTGAATAATGTTTCGAATATGATTGGCCATTGATGAAAACTGATACTGAAATGTAGTAGGAACTCATTCAAGGCAAATTAGAGGCTGTAGTCAGAGCTTTTTGTTTCAAAAATCAATTCAATTCTTTTGAGCTCCTCTTGATTGAAACATTGTTTAATCATTTGGTTACATAGAAGCATCAAAGTTGTCCCCGAAGAAATCATGAAAATATGTTGAGTTCCTGCTGAGGTATGGTTATTGACCCTGTGATGGTACTATAGCGCGTACTAGATGGTATTGTGGGTCGTGAATTAGACGCGCCTAGCTACCATCGCTAATTGTGCGGTCGGATACAAAGTGGTGCATGCACCTCCGCTAACAGGCGCCCAGAAGTGGCCGATATAAAGCCACCCCCTTCCTTTAAAGTGCAGAGCAAAGAAACGTAAAATAGCAAGTGAGCAAAGAGCGAAAGTAACATTAAACGGAAAGGAGAATTTTCTAAATGGCCGGGCATCACCCGATCCAGGGTGACGATTTCCTGCCTTCCACCTGTGTCGATTATGGCCATTTTAAGGAATTCGCCGTGGACGAAAGTTGAGTTGAGTTGAGGTCTCGAATGCTTTAGGTGGGGTTAGCCTTGCTTATTCTGCCGGCAATTGCTCCACCGTAGCGCCCCTTCTATGTTAATAATGTCCTAAAACCTGTCTCATCTACCCCGATATGCGCACGGGCTCTTATATAAGCACACATTACTCTACCGCAGTCACCACCTATGCACACAATCACTCCACACAGTCTACATCACAGTCCACGTTGAAGTCACCATCTATGCACATATTCAGTCACAGTAGAACATAGTCCATTGTAGTGCCATAATTCATACACACATTCACTCACAGTATAACGTAGTCCAGTCCAGAAGACACCATCTACGCACGCATTCAATCACAGTAGAGAATAGTCCGTTCCTGCTGTCACCATTTAAAAAGATTAGTGTCCTGCAGAAATGTTAAAAGAAGGCGTGCAGCCCCCCTTCTGCATGTCTGGTTTCCACTCGGGTAGACAATCTCATGACCTGTACTGTTAAGGAAGCGAAAATCACATACCTTTCCGTGTTGTACTCTGGGCAGTACATAATGTAATGTACGTTCGATATCCCCGCACACACCACATAAATAATATAGCGGAGATGATTCTATGCCCGTCTTATGATTCCAGGCACGAGTGCGAGCAGAGGCTGTAGGGATTCGATGTAGTAGAGTCGCCTGGGATCTTCTCAGTCCCTTGGTCACACATGGCTTGTGGGGCGCACTCCACTGGGTACTGAAATGATCGAGCACCGTATTCCTGTAGAGATGTTTTCTATCCTGAGGTACTTTTTTGATGGATTCCTTAACACAGATTTATTGGCGAGATTGTCTGCCACCTCTTTGCCATTGACTCTTATGTGAGAAGACACCCATTGGAAATATAGAGTAAAGCCTCTGCTGTGCAGATTCTGCACCAAGCGCAGAGAGCTTATAGACAAGGCGTCATTAGGGAATCCGCGCTCTAACCTCTGAAGGGGAGACTTTGAATCAGTTATGATGACAACAGGTTGAGCCGGACAAGACCGTAACTTCCGTAAAGCCGCCTCAATAGCATCACTTTCAGCCGTTGTGGAGGATACGACAGTAGTAAAGCGTACGGACCACTTATAGTGCAAAAAAGCAATGTAAAAAGCCGCAGCGCTAGCTTGTTTGACCTTGTTCACAGAACCATCCGTGAAAATGTGAAGACGGCGGGCATACTCTAGTTCCAAATGTTCAAGTACGAGCGAACGCGTAGCTGCCAAAGGAGAGCTGCGCTTTGGGCTGACATGGGGAATTGTGACCTTACAGTCGAGGGCCGGAAAAGACAGAAGGGGTTTCAACCGTTTCCTTTGCCTTCGGACATTAAGGCCCAAAGAACTAAGAGTAGAAAGTGCCAAGTAGGCCTTCGACTCGCATCTCCTGCAGAGCCGCTGGAGAAGGAATCGCCATGCTACCGTCTCTCCTAGGCAGCCAAGATGCATTAGTAGTCTCTGAAAAGCGACCAGGCTAAGAGGTTTAAATAGAGACCCATGAGGTACTGCCTTATTCGCAGCCGCCTGACGAACTCCGATGGCTCTTCTTAGGCCCTTTCTGTGGACAGCTTCGATGCGTTCAAGCTGTGATGCCGAGGGGGAAATTAAAGGTAATTGATACATTATGCGATTGACCACCTGCGCTTCATGAAGCCTGACCATTGAAGTAGAATCGTTTCCCCATTGCTCACGTGAAATTATACTGAGCACATTGAGACACGAAGATATAGATGAAACAATCGCGTCTACAGCTTTTCGCCACTGTAGACAGGAGTCTATAATAACGCCCATAAAACGCGTGTGGTTGAAATGACGGATGCAAGAGTGACAGAGGTCTATCTTCAACCGCGCTTGACGTCTTCCTGCACCTGGAAACAGAACAAAGCCGGATTTTTCCACTGATAGAGACAAACCCACACCTTTAAGGTAAGCTTGTACCGAAAGTAGAGCCAGTCGAGCTATCAAGGCTAATCGCTTGTGTTGGTAGTCAGTAATCCAAATAAAAATGTCGTCAGCATGTTTTGACATACGTACATGCCTGCAATTTTTTGCAACGAATCGGGAAGGCCAGTCATTACGACGTTGAAGAGTGTGGGGAAAACAACAGTTCCTTGAGGCACAACTCGTGATAGAACCCTTTCGGTGCTTAAGGTAGTCCCTAACCGTAAACGAACCGCACGATAGCTTATAAACTTGTAAATGAATCTGAACATATGGCCCTCTATGACCATGCCTTGCAAACTGTTTAGAATAGAGCTCTGAAGCACGTTGTCGTAAGCGTTTGCGACGTCAAGAAAAATGGCTAAGGTGGAAAGGCCGAAAGCTCTCTGGTGTTCAGTGTGACTCACCAAGTCTAAGACGCTATATTGGGCACTAAGACCTCGGCAGAAGCCTGTCATATATGTTAGCAGTGCCTTGCTCTCCTCAAGCCACCACGATAAGCGTTCATTTATCAGCTTCTTCATCAACATAGCTACTCAGGAGGTCAATGACAAATGGCGATACGAAACAAGGTGCGTCATGCCTTTGCCAGGCTGCAGTACTGGAACTACATGTGCCACCTTCTATGACGGAGGAACATCGCCAGTCTCCCATACTCGATTCATGAAGATGAGGAGCTCCTTCCTAAGTTCCAAGGGCAGATTATTCAGCATTTGATCGGTGATGCCGTCAGGACCTGGTGAACACCGGCACCGCAGGCCACTGAGCGCAGTCTGAAGCTCACGAAGCGTGAACGGGACGTCCATGATAGACCTTGAGGAAGCAGGTGGTATATATATATATATATATATATATATATATATATATATATATATATATATATATATATATATATATATATATATATATATATCCATTCCAGAATTCGTACGTACGAGTGCGTCTGCCAATTGCTGTGCCAAACACCCAATAGGATTTTCCTTGCGTATTGCAAGAGCTTCAAAAAGCTTGGAAGGGCGAGATTCTCCAGCAAGGCTGCCAATAACTCGCCATATTCTCTTCATCAGTGAGAACAAACTCAAACTAGCGCTGAATGAGGCCCATTGCGACCTGTACAGCTTGTTCTTGTGCCGTCTAATAGCAGAATTCAGCCTATTGAAGGTCGTCTTCAGTTGCCTGATGTCCTTCTTCCGCACGAGTTGGCGCTGCGCCCTTCTCGCTGCGCAAAGGTTCCTGAGTTTTAAATCCGGGACTGGATAATGATCAGGTAACTTGACCGCCGTCGTTGGTGCTAGCTTACTAGAGATCATTTTGTCAACAATATCACAACAAGCACGCTCTAGGTGCTCTCTGCACTTTTCCTAGTGGGCCAGAATTCTAATTTTAGGACCATGCATACGAAAGTCTGCAGCAAACAGAAATATTCGATAGTGATCACTTCCTATGCCCGCAGGCGCTTTTGACCACCTCACGCGGACGTCAAGTGAATGCAGTGTCAGGTCTATAGCTGTCACAGAGGCTGGAGGCCGGAAGAAAGTGGGGCTTCCGTCATTGGCAACACAAAGGTCCAAACTGTCAATAACGTCTACGAGTTTGCGCCCACGAGAATCCGTGTTCCTGTCATTCCAGACGGCATGATGGGCGTTGAAATCACCGCAGATGATTCGAGGGGCTGGGAAGCGGTCGCAGAGCTGCTGTAGAAACAAATCCAATGCTTCCTTCTTCCGCGGGGACACGTACACGAATGCAATGAAAATGGATCGGAAGCCTAGCTGTATTCTCACAGCCGCTACCTCAATGTCTTGTGTGCAAAGATCGGCAACGCTTAGAAAAACATGTGGAATTTTCCTTCCAATGCAATGCGCGGCACTTCCTACAGTAAATGACTTTGTGCTGCAGCTTTTATGGGCGACATATCCAGTCAAACATCTCCCGCTTGGCAGGACAGCTTCTGACAGGTCCAATACTGGAACACAAGAATCTTTCAAGAATAGGTTTAGTTAAGCTAATCGACTTAGAACCATAGCGCAGTTTCATTGCAACATAAATGGCACTTTTCGGAGAATATTAGATCTACGAGGTTTAAACCCATTCATATAAAATCGCAAGGAAGTTCGCTGCGAAGGTGGTAATGAGGGACTTAAAAGTAAGCACCAGCTGTAGGAAGTTCTTAAGGTTACCTGGAACCATCGCTGGAACATATGAACGCAGTGCCAGAAAGAAAACATGAAGAAGGTCAGACGCACCTTGATTTTTGAGCTCCTTATTTTGCGCAACGCACTTACAACGTCGACAAAAGATGCCGACGGGGACACACTCTTGGCCGCAGAGCTGGTTTTTTTTGTCACTTGTGCATATGAGAGTCCCCCTTGCCTTAGAGTCGGTCTGTGATCTGGTCGCTAAGGAGCATGGACACTTTTTGCTGGAGGTCGAACAACCGACCTGGGCGTCTTGCTGGATTCAGGTCTCTTTGGGACATTGTTGGGTAACGCAACAACATCAGACTCCAACGGTGAGAACTCATCTAATCCTGGGACAGGCGTCTCAGTATGTTGGGTTTTGGGACCAGCAATAAATAACATTCGACGGTGCAGAGCGCTCACACGTAAGGGGCAGCCTCCGAAACTCGCTGGATGTTCACCACCACAATTGGCGCAAGCAAAATCGGCCTTGCAGTTTTTAAAGTCGTGGTAACCTCCGCACCGCTTACAGCGTCGATCCTTTGTGCAAACTTTGGCCACGTGTCCAAACCGTTGGCATCTACACCACCGTGGAGGAGCTTCCGTTGAATCGGCAACTGCGTGTTTCGTGAATGCCAAATCAATTTTTTTCGGGGCGCTCGGAGTCGGGAGCGAATGTCAGCACGATAGAGTTGGTAGGTTTCGCAGCCCATTCTTTTTATGGAGACTCCACACGACGCAGGAGTCGTTTCACGTGCAGAACACCTTGTGGTTTCAAATAATCAAGTAGGTCGCGTTCTGACTACCACTTTGTTACGCCCTTAATAACACGGGTTTCTTCATGTAGGAATGGGGCAACCGCACGTTAACTTTGATGTCACCTATCTGAGAGCACTGCAGGAGCTTGTCAACCTGATCTTCCGTCGAGACATCCAGCTGAAGAGCCCCGTGCATAGTGAACCAACTACGAATCGGAGGTGATCCCAGCAGTGACTGAATGGCCGCGAAAAGTAAGATAGGATTCCTCTCTTAAATGAACCCCTTTCTCTGTGAGCTCAACCACTACCGGGATCCCGACCGTTCGTTGCTTGCGATGATTCACCAACTTGATGCCCTCGTTGTCCACGTCAGCCATATCGGCCACTGACTCGTCACCGTCCACGGTCGTTGACTCAACCCCACTAAGCGATGAGGTCTCACTGGGCGGGTGGTCGTCTCATGTTCTGGTCGCTCAAAAGCCTGGGAAGCCATGGCCACCTCTTCCGAGCCAACCTGCTTAAGAGAGAGAGAGAGAAAACTTTTATTTCTTTCCAAGAGGTTCGCGGGGATGAAGACTTCCTGGTCGTCTTGCTTGGGTGCTGGCGACTTGAGTCTTCAAGCAAGAGTGGGCCCTCAGTCCAGGGCGCCACTGAGTTGTGCCGCTTCAGTTGCGTGCTTTACCAAGGCCCTCTGGACCTCAAGCTCGCTGCTGAAGAGACAGCTCTCCCATTGCTCCGCACTCGGTGTTTGTTGATTGTGGAATGCTATGTTTCTCTTGCATTCCCAGGTGATGTGATAGAGTGTGGGCGTACTGCCGCACCAGGGGCAGTCTGGTCTGAATTGCGTTGGTGATATCTTGTTGTATGTGTGTAGGTTAGGGAAGGTGTTCGTCTGTAGCCTACGCCATCCTACAGCCTCTTCCCTATTTAGTGCTTTGTGTGGTGATGGATATCTCTTTCTGATTCCCCTATATAGTTGTAGGGTCTCTGTGTAGCCCCCCTCGCATATGAGTAGCCGTGACTCCGAGACGATCGATAAGCCTGCTCGGTAAGTGAGCCCTCGAGCTAGACTGTCCGCCCTTTCGTTTCCTGCTACGCCTGCGTGGGCTGGCACCCAGATTATATGTTGTATGGGTATTCTTTCAGCTGAATATCCTAACGGACTCGAAAGAAACATGCAGAAACTATACAGAACCTGCTTAAGGTGACTTCCAATCGCAGAGTTGGAGCACTACTGGGGCAACGTTTCCTGTTCTTTTCGGAGAAACTGTATTCCAAACGCCGATCTGAGCCGCGGATCGCGTCTTCCAATCGTAGACAGGGAGCGGTTGCCGAGCCGAGATTGCTCCGTGGAGCAGTTGGGACTGCTCCGCCGAAATCGGCGGATCCGACCGGAAGTTTGCGTGACGTTCTTATGCAGCAGCGATAGCGGCGCCCTACATGCTCTGGCCTGCATGCTCTGGCCAGAGCAAGTGTGCTCCAATCGAATTTCAGGTCGCGCGCTCTGCGCCGGATTCAGGCGCTCTGTCACAGAGCGTGCAGACCGCTCCGGGCCTGCGATTGGAATTCACCATTAGATTGGCTTGGTCCCTTTAGGCTTGCCGGCGCCGGAGCAGCCGTACTCTTCCCATAGGGGCAGTACCGCCTTGAAGATGCTGCCATCCTCGAATTCAAATAAAACTAGGTAAATTAGGCAAATTTAGGTAAACAAACAGAGTTGAGGCGATAGTAGGTCGAACAAAGTCTTCGTTTTCCTCTTCCTCTCGTAGAGGACACTGTCTATCTAGCCTATGATAACTTGCCATTGTGGGCAATTCACTGACCTGCTCTTTGATAGATGCAGATACGCGTCATGGGCGGCAGTAGCGGCTGCTGCAATGCTTGCAGGCGCTCCCTGTTCTTTGCTTATGTGACGACGGCCTCAGAGATGATGCAGGCGGTCAAGTGGAAATGCTGGTATGAAAGCACTTATGTGCACTTCTGCTATCGTCACCGCAGTATTTGTTACGCTGAGGGTGCACTTTGTTCGAGGATGGGCAGAAGGGTTAGCGTAAGGGAACAAAGGTGCTTTTCAGACAAGCCGGTACTGATGTCGACGGCTCCGTCCTGAGGCGCACGGCACGCTTATGCATAATCGTTTAAGAGAGATCAGTTGATGTTGTGGCGTCGAAGGCTACTCCTGACACGCATACGGTCAAGTGCGAGAACTCACCCATTGAAGGGTTTGAAGGAAGGTAGATTGACGCTCATCTAGAAAATGTGAAAAAATGAGCGGCCTCGAGGTCGTGCACGTTTTCAGCAAAATCAGGGCCTCACTTCGGATGCCCTGCCATTGTTACAGGCAAGGGCAGCAGACAGAGATCTGTTGATGGTACGTGCGCGGGTGGCCGTGCAAAGCCAAGGTCATAATGCCCGCAAAGCACCAAGGAACATGACCGAGTCGTCATCCGAACACGAAGTGATGTTCCTCCCAGCCACTACTACCTCTGTTGCCAGGCGTGGCTCAGCTAACACAAACGATCAGCGCCGCGTGGGGGTGCTGCGCTTGAGCCAGCATTGTAACACTAATACCCTCTTAAGATTAGGAATATGGAGAATACTTCGTTACTGGCTTCCTACTCCTTTCGCTATGTCGTAACACTGGTGAGCTAGGCGTAGCCACTGCAGAGTCACTGTTCACGTGCCCACCACTGTTGAGTGCAGTCATGTCACTGTCAATGGCATTGTGAAATGCAGACGGCAGTTTCTCATGAGGCATGTCCGAAACAGCTGGTGCATGGAGGGCTTGCTGGTCCAATTGCGGCAGAGCTGGAGCAGTAGCATGGTGAAATGCGCCCGTTTCAGCAGAAGTCAGGGGTGCTCCTGCATGCTCAAGGCGCAAGTAGTCACCGTGTCTGTTCCCTGTGGTGCCAGGTTCTGAAATTTGGCTTAAAGATGGTGAAAGCCATTTCCGGATACAAACTGCGCTCTTTTCCACGAAGCTCATGTAATCGAGGCGTTGGAGCGGAAGTTTTTCGCAAAGAAAGCATTGTTTATCAGGTACTATGCACTGTTGATATAAGCAATACTGTTTTAGATGATTTATTTGATTGGAGTATGGCTGAATAATTGCTTCGTTATACCATCCTACCGGCTCTCCGATATCAGGATATCTTGACAATTTTGAAATATTTTTATACACGCCGATAAGCAAACACTTCAGTCGTGTTATAATTGTAGGTGGCTTCAATATAGATCTAACAACTGATGCACTTGACTACGTTTCACTTGCAGGATCTTTTAATGAGAATCAACTCGTACCACCTGCCACTCTTGTACATTAATAGATTAGGTGACATTAATATAGATCTAACAACTCATGATGTTGAGTACCTTTCACTTACAGGATCTTTTAATGAGAATCAACTCACATCAACTGCCACTCTAGTACATTAATAGATCATGCACTTACCAACATAACCGCTGCCGTGGTGGCTAAGTGATTATGGTGTTCGGCTGCTGACAAGAAAGAAAAAACAAATTTGTTTTTGGGGAAAGAAATGACGCAGTAACTGTCTCACTTATCTCGATGGACACTCGGAAAGCACCGTAAGGGAAGGGTAAAGAAGAGAGTGAAAGAAGAAAAGAGGAGGTGCAGTAGCGGAGGTCTCCGGAATAATTTCGACCATCTGGGGATCTTTAACGTGCACTGACTTCGCACAACACACGAGCGCCTTTTGCATTTTGCCTCCATCGAAACGCAGCCTCCGCGGTCGGGTTGAATCCGGGTACTCCGGCTCAGTAAACGATCGGGACCTGAAAGACGCGGGTTCGATTCCGGCTGCTAATTTCCATCGAAATTCGTCCGCACGTTTCGCTCTGCCGCGAAAAGGCTACCACGTGGGGGCGGCTTCAAACGCGGTCGCAGCCAAACCCGGGGACGTATTCCAATATCTTTCCCGATTTGGTAAATCCGTATTGTCAGCTGTGCGGCGAGTCTGCCACCTTAGACCACATATTCTGGGACTGCACGGAGGATCCGCCTCCGGCAGGTCTAGTCATATCTCCCGCATTTGAAAAATAGGAAGCTGTTCTCGCCAGCCCGGGCGCGGACATTCACTCGCGGGCCAGTGTAAGAACGCAGAAGGTCGTCGATAGACACAAACTGAGGGCCACCTGGAGAAACTTAAGTAACCCAAGATGGTCACTATCTTCCTGACAAAAGTTTTTCTTTCTCTTACCCGACCGATCCGAAAGTCGCGGGCTCGATTCCGGCCGCGGCGGTCGGATTGCAATGGAGCCAAAATTCTAGAGGCCTGTGTACTGTGCGATATCAATGAACGTTAAAGAACCCCAGGTGGTGGAAATTTCCGGAGCCCTTCACTACGGCGTCCCTCATAGCCTGAGTCACTTAGGGACATTAAACCCTGCACCAAACGAAAATACCAACATAACCAGTGCTATCCGTTTTCAGGTCTATTCCGTGCCAAGTGCTACTCACGTGCCAATTTTTGTTACAACCAAAAGCTACTTGGATGGCAATATAAACCAAAACTCTGCTAGAACAGGCAGAATGGTTCATTGTTCCTTACTGCGTAGAAATCTACAGCTCATTGGCTGGCACAATGACTCAGTCATTAGGCCGACCTTATTCACCTTCTACATAAATGATTTTCCTTCGCTGTTGAACGACACGAAAGCCGTAATGTATGCCAGTGGCACGCTCCTAGTCTTTGTCGAACGCTCCATAAGAAAAATGACGGCTAGCTTTAATAACGGCTCGCATTAATAACGGCAAGCACTAATGTATTGCTACTTCATGGTTCATTGCTAATCAGCTGACTTGGAACCTTACCAAAAGAAAATATATCGCTATTCGCTCGAGAAACAAGCTAATGAACCATGATGAAATGGATATCTCACTAAATGGTACAAGACTAGAATACCTTCACTCCTATAAATGTCTGGGTGTTTATTTTGATTCATATATGCACTGGAAAACGCAAGTTACACAAATGTGCTGTAAATTGGCACGAGGTTATTTGTCATTTAGAGCGCGAGAATTTTTTGAATGAGATTTTATGCATGCTTTAATTTTTCCTTTGTACACAGCCATCTAAATTACTCCATAAAGGCATGGGATGGTACATATATGACATATCTTGTGCCCCTTGTGCGTCTACAGAAGCGCGCATTACGGACTCTGCCATATCCAACTCGTTCACAGCATACCGCTCTTTTATTCTCGCTCGTTCATGTTCTAGCAATTGAATACTTATACCGCAATATACAAACGAATGATCCATTCTCAATGAACACGTTTATATTACCACAAAGAAATACCACGGCAGCAACAAGCCACAGCTTCAACTTACCTGCATGCAAGGACTAATACACGAGAAAAGGTTACTACAGTTTAGTGGCGCTCTCATCAAGAGGGATTTCCCTAAAAATATCAAGCAATCTGCCAAATTTATTGTTGATCGAACTAAGTTTATGAACAATAACTAATGAAGGCTCGTTGTCTTCAGTGAGGTCTGGTTTGTTATTTTTGGGGTGCTCTTACATGTACTGTCATATAAATACATAGTTTTCCGTGTATTGATGTGTGTACTTATGTTTTTCTCTTTGAAGTGATGTCCCTAGCCTGAGTTCTGTACTGTACTGTTAAATTGTTCAATTTGTTGAGCATTTTGTAAATTTTTTGTTGAGTAATTCATTTTTGTCAGCCGCATATTGAACCTACTTTTTATCGCACCCGCCAGTAGCCTTTGGCTACGGGCCCACGAAGTTCTTCTGTATTTCATATCCTATATAATTAAATCAATGTTAAAAACAAAAATAAAACGGACATTAGCTGATGATGGAGTAGTGTCCACAACGTGCCTGTATTGTGGCACCGGTGCCTGCGGTGTAGAGGCACCGGTGCCTCTAGGGAAGTTACGCGCATATACCTCATCTCGTCTTTGCGGTGATGAAGCCTGCCGAGACCCTCTGTCGGCACCCATGTCCTGCTTCAGTTGTTTTAGAAGCATCGATACCTGCGGACTTGGCCGCAGGACATCCAACCGAGCCTTGAAGGTTCTTCCTTTTAAAAGCGCACATGGTGGCCGACCAGCTGCTTCATGGGGTGCGGTTCTGTAGTGGAATAAGAACATTAAGATTTGTTTTGGGATGTTCCCGCAGAACCAGACATCTTCAGTTTGTTTTTTTACGGTCGGTACCACTCGCTCTGCTCCAGCGTTCCAGGTAGGGCGACTCGGTGGAACAGCATGTGGCATATGCCATTACGAATTAAGAACTCAAGGTATTCAGCACTGGTAGAAACAAGGCCCTTGTCTGAAACTATGGCGTCGGGGAAGCCATGCTGAGCGAAAGCTCCTCTCAGGGCAGAAATGGCGTCGTGAAAGACAGGATGTGATGTGAAAGACAGGAGCGACTTCTATCAACTTCGAGAAAGTATCAACAATAACCAAGAACGTATGCCCTAGAAATGGAGCCCCGAAATCAATGTGAAGCTTATACCAAGATCGCTGCGCAAAGGCCCGGGGTGTGTGCTGCCCAGGTTGCGCTTGTGCAGCTCGATGGTGAGTCTGGCACGTAGCGCAGCTCTTCGCACTGCTGGCAATGTGAGTGTCTATGCCTGGCCACAAGACATTGCTCCTGGCAATCATCTTGTTCTTCTCAATAACAGGATGGCTGGCGGGTTGCAAGCCAAGTACTTGGGCATGCAATGAATTTGGAACCATAATTCTCGATCCCCACAGTAGGCAGCCCTCATGGAGACTGAGGTGTGCGTTTCTGATATTGAACGGCTACCACTCTAATCTCGCTGCGAGCCTTTCTCCTTTCAAAATGAAATTAAAACATGACACAGAACTGGATAGTTCCGTACACCTCGCGCCATAACAACAAGTGAAAGGAGTCGCAGATATGCCTCGTGAGAAAGATCTCGGCAGGGTTAGGCAATGCGGTGCTGTCGTTTAATAGCGGCAGTCTACCAAGAGCATCGGCATGACCGAGCTCTTTGCCAGGCTTTTATACAAGTTTGTACTTGTAAACGGTGAGGTCCAGGGCCCACCTGACTACTCGAGGCGATGCTTGCACAGGAACAGGCTTCTTTACGCCAGCAGTCCAAAAAGTGGCTTGTGGTCAGTATGCACCTCAAATGATATGCCCCACAAGTACTGGTGGAGCTGGTTCATACAGAACAAAAAAATTAAACGCGTCCTTGTCAAGTTGACTGTCGCTTTGTTCTGGTGTTTGCAAGTCTCTCGAGGCAAAATTAATGGGAGGTTCGCGGCCATAAGCAACTCTCTGTGCCAGAATTCCACATATGCCATAAGGCGATGCGTCGCAGCTCAGGCACCCTGGATTGAAATGTACGAGAACTGGAGCTGAACTCACTAGGTGCTTGCATACACTGAATGTATCTTGTTGTTCCTGTCCCCACTCCCACTTTCTATCCCAAAGAAGCAAGTGCAGTTGAAGGAGGTGTGCAGAAAGATTGGGTATGAAACACCTATAGAATTTGAGAAGTCCCGAGAAGTTTCAAAGTTCCTTCACATCTTGTGGCACAGGAGCATGCAGAATAGCAGCTACTTTGACAACGCTCGGAGAAAGGTCTATCTTCCCGATGATAAGCCCTAGGTACCCAACTTGTGGCGCGAAGAAGTGACACTTTTCTTGTTTCAACTTTAGGCCATAATCTTTAAGTTAGTCAAGCACAGCCCGTACGTTGTGTAGGTGCTCAGCATCGTTGGCACTGGTAAGAACTTCACCAAAGTAGACCGCTATATGTGGCAGTCCCCTGAAAAAGTTCTCCATCTCACGTTGAAATAAGGCAGGATTAGATGAGACATCAAAGGCAAACGGTGTGCTGAAATACACGTCGAAATACGCATAAAACTGGTGACGTACTGTCTTGAGGCCTCATCAAGGACAACTTGCTGGTGCACAACTAGCAAATCGAATTTCGTAACTTTCTCACCTCCGGCAAGCATGGCCCACTGGTCCTCGATCCTTGGAATAGGGTACTGCTCCCCTGTTGGTACTGGGTTTATGATGCCACCAAAGTGTATACAGATTCTGATGCACCATGTCATTTTTGGTCACAGAAACAATTGGTGCAGCCTCTTTGCTTCCCTGACTGGAACACTGATGGAATCTCTTATTAATCTTTGAGTTTCTTGTGTGACTCCATCTGTGAAGGCATACGGCAGTGGGCGGGCTTGAAAATCTGCAGTGCATATCTGAAGATGCATGTAGTGAAGCTTCAGCACCTTGAACATACCCAGGCCTTCTTCACACATTTCGGCGTAGGCTTGGAATAGGTGTTTGACACCATGATGAACCCGTAAAAGCGATGCAGTGAAGCCCTATTACGCGTCACGCAAGGGACCAAACTGGCCTTCATAACATTTTCCATCCGTTAGTACGGGTTGCAGAGCAGCCTGTGCTGAAGTTCGTGAAATCTTGAAAAGTCTGATAGGCGCCTAAAAAAAACTAGAATATTGTCAAAGCAAGTAGCAGTTAAACAACTATGAGCGATTTAGCTTGATTGGGCCAAATGCGAATTAGGTGCGGCAGCAGTTCGGTTTTCAGCACGGTTATGGCTTCAAGTTCAGGCGGGATTCAGACAAGTACAGGAATTGGTGAGAGTGGGCCTCATTGCTGGCGCCCTGAAACTGGAGACGACAATTAATCTCCGCCAGAAGGGTATGACGTGAAAGCGGTAAAGCGATAATGGGTTCATCCATATATGCGCAACTGGATATTCTCAAATTTACATCTCTAAATCACTGGGAGTTCTCGTAACACTCCTGGCGCAGTAGTGCAGCGGTTGAGGGATGCGCAACGGCGATGGCAGGTGCTGCCACTGGTGGAGCATTTCAGACCCTGGTTGCTCTTCCTGAGCAACTCCTGTCGCCAGATAGACAGTGGCGAAATGAGTGAGTACGGGTCTAAGTGTTCCATGCTAGGAAGAAAATACGGAAGTGAGGTCAATAATATACGTGAGGCTTTTCGTCGCAGCTTCCAGGTGGCTTATCTCAGCAAGACACTAGTCTAAATAGTTTCGCTGCCGTAGTCTGCAGTACGCATAGCGCTTGTTTTTCGATTCTAATGCTAACAATTGTTTGCTGCGTACCGTGACTGAATTCCGATATAACAGAACCATATGTGTCCAATAAGACAGATTGTGCTCATTGGAGGAGAAAAACGTGAGTGTCGTGTGCATACTGCAGATTCCATTTTTATTTGCGACTAATACTCGAAAGAAAACGGTCTGACTTTCCTTGCACGTGGATTGAAAATTTTGGTAGCGTATATTGACGTGCTGATTCTTCTGCAGCAATGGCAGCGCAGTACATATTCCTTTTCGGAGTCATATCAGCCGGTATGTGTTGTAGTAAATTTTATTGTTTGCACTTTGGGTCACTTATATAAAAGTTCATATCTGTATTTTTCTTGATTTGTAGGCGAGGGTCAGTACCATTTGTATGAGGGGGCCTAAAAAACGATGGCGCAAAAGTTCAGTCGCCAGAAAAAGATAAATGCGCACCATGATGAATTAAATCGAGCGCTTTATAGCCATCCATTAGACCGGTACGTATCATCACCCGCCGACCGGGATCGAACCCGCGTCCTTCGGGCCAGCAGGCGAGCGCCTTAACAACTGAGCCACCGCGGCGGCGCCTTAAGGGGGTTTGAACAAAAGAGCGTTCCATGTCTTGCTCTAAGGAAAGCACCGCTTCACTTAGGCGGCAGTAATTTTAGAGGGAAACACGTGAATGTGCATGATCTTTCTTTTACCAGTGAAGCGAGCACTCCTCTTGCAGAAAAGCCTCACTTGGACGGAAAAATAAGGCGCAGTACCTTGCATGCCATGCGCTATCACTCATTAAATCAATTATTAATTAATTGATTGATTAATCGCTTACTAATGCAGCCAATCAAATCCTGTTTTCCTTCTTAAGAAGCACAAGGACTGAGCAGACGCAAAGAATACTGTTATCAGCGGACTGACCACGTA
Organism: Amblyomma americanum; assembly: GCF_052857255.1. Lineage (NCBI taxonomy): Eukaryota > Metazoa > Arthropoda > Arachnida > Ixodida > Ixodidae > Amblyomma > Amblyomma americanum. Next base: position 100,966,032 of record NC_135500.1, read on the forward strand.
ACTGCCCAAAGCAGCCTACGGACAATATGCGAAGTCTCGTTTTCAACGTAATGAAGAAACTTAATGCTATTGTCTACAAGAAAATAGAGATAAGCATCACGCGCACTAAATAATTTTGGCACAATATCCTCACTGTTGCGGTAGTGAAAGAACAAAAAATGTGTTTGATATTTTTTTAGTCAATCAAATAACGTCAACATATGTGTGACCATGACTGTGGGATTAATAACTGGATTAATATAATTTATTGCTTTCAGGATGTAGCTGTTGTTTAAAGTTCGTATGTACCACATATATAGAAGACGCGTGTTGCATTGGAAAGTGCCTGCCTTGTGATGCGGAGATACTGTTGTAGAAACTTATTATTTTGGCAGCTCCACAGTACGATGCAGTGAGAAACCCTAATTATTGCCAAGCTTCTACACAGTTCTCTTTGAGACTCGAACGTGACGCTAGCTCCTGCTGTGATTAATTCCTTTTGTGACACCTATAATTTTTATGGTTTTTATTTGGATTTATTCCCCATACCAATTCGGCACAAGGGAGTCCAGGAAGGATTTGTTAATTTGCAGCATACGCTTTATCTGTTAAGACAAAAAACGCGTTCATTTATTTACTCTTGCAATATTTCTGCAAGCTTTCCTACAGGATTTATTGGCTTGGTGACTTCAAGTTTGGTTGCAAGAGGAATGAACACCTCGAGCCGTTATGGTATCCGCAGCTTCAATCGAGTTCCTGCCGAGAGTAACTTTATAACCTGGGGCAAGGGTGCGCACTTGTTTTTTCTTTGATACAATAAGACCGCATTACTTTTTCCAGAATTTTTAACCAAAGAATTTTATTTTCTCCACTTGCCAACAGCATTAGTACAATTGCGCATCGCACACTTTTCATTTCCTGGGTTTCACCGGTGCAGTCCAGGGTTTCATAGGTCACAGGCACACTTTTCTTGCCTGTGACCAATATATTTGCGGCGCCTGGATAAAGGATTGATTTGGTTTGGTTTATGGGGGTTTACCGTCCCAAAGCGACTTACGTTATGAGGGATCCCGTAGTGAAGGGCTCGGGAAAGTTCGACCACCTGGGTTCATGTAACTGTATAAAGGATTAAGACTAAATGTAAGTTGGCAAATCATCGAACCGATTCTAGTTTTCTCATTGAAACAGTAACAACAAGCCTATCGCCAACAGCTTGGACAGGCCAAACTAGAGCAATTTGCAGTTACGCAGCCGTTAAAAATTAAAAAGAATCAATATCAGAAGAGCTGATTGTTTGCGTTATGCAGCAGTGCTATGGGCGCAGTGCCATCTATTTATGCCTAACCTTACTCTCTATCTGTCCGCTCCCTAGATGCTGTAGGCCATGCACATTGACACAATGCGTTATTTTGCTTGTAGTTGTAAAAGGAGACAAAGGTCTTTTACCAGTCACTGCCGGAAGCCGCATGCGCGTCAGTATTGGCTTCAATAAATATAACAGCAAATTTTTTCAACTGCAATCTTTTCTGGAGATCTTGTTTTATAGAAGAAATCCAATGCGGTTTCTCAAGCCTCCTGTTTCTCGCGGTATTTGCTTACGAAGGTAATAAAACTGCCCTGTCTAGCGAAAATTACTTCGATGGGCTTTTTTTCATCATACAACAAATATATTTCCAGCTCAAGAACGCCTAATGCTTTCTGCTTGCACTTTGTTACCTGCCATTCGACATGTGGGGTTCAGTGTCACGGAAGTCAAGATTTATGATGTGTTTTAAGCAGCGTGTAGCATACAAATTTATTGGCACATGTTCGCAGTGGTAGGCCAAGGCAGCAAGTGTTTAGAGTAGAGATAATTATTCACATGGTGGAGCCTCCTCATCCAAAGCTTTGTATTCTTCCGGCACTTTTGCATCGGCTTGCCATTGTGATAGATGTTTCAGGCCTTCATGAACCCTGTTTTGATGATTACCTGTACTTTACTGCTAGCATCTGGCTGCGTCGGCCTATGTGGTAAGGTGTTTTACTCGCCTCTGTAAGGAAGGCACTTGAATGCCTCTTCAACAAATACGGTTGCATCACAGGTTCACAAGGGCCTGCTTGCACAAAGCCCTTTAGCGTATAGTCTTATTATAATTTTCAGGCTCAATCGAATCTTATTGGAATACATATCTTCCCTAGCCGATAATACTTCTAGGCATTAATCGCTTGCACAAACGAAACTAGAATGGAACAAGACCGAAAATAAATATTTGAAAAGGCTTCAAACAAGGCTTCTTCGAGCAGTCTTACCCAAAACTTATGGCCAAATAATCAAGATGGCTGCCCTGCACTTGGTCTGTCTCGAGATTCCCTCCGAGCACCTATCGCGCCGCAAATGCGTGCATCGCGGCAGGACAAATCCTGTTGGCAAGTTAAGCTATAAGCAGCTTCAGCGACGTTTACGCTTTAGATAAGGCGCGTGCTATTGCTCATCGAGTTTCGTTGTTGCAAGCTCTACCACTCGACGCGCCGGAGCGGCGCTTTGAGCGCTGCTATTCTAGAGCGCAACTATTAGACGCAATTTTCAGGCTTCCACGTCGTCATTGTTGTCGTTGGCGTAACAGGCAGAGCAAAGAAGAGGCGAAGAATGCAAATAGGGCGTTAACGCAGGAAGGGCGACAATGAAAAATGTGGAAAGGTTGAGGACGGAATTGCGGTCGAAGAGAAAAGGCGAAAGCGTGAGGTGGAAAATGGAGGAGGAAGGTAAGACGGGGCAGGCAAGAGGAGTTGTGCTCACTTCACGCCGGCTGTTGTCTAGACCTGAGATAGGTCAAGATTCGGCGGTCCAGCTAATGCGCACAGAATATTTGGCAGCCGTAGGTCCAATAGTTCCTTCCTTATGAGTTTTCTCCATGTTCTGTGCTCTGAGCCTATGTACACGTGTAACAATATTAATAGGGAGTATATTTAGTTAAATACATGCATGGCATAATGCGTATTTACATTAATATTACCAGAAATGTAATGGAAGAGCACGAAAAACTTGGGAGCTGCTTGGGAGCTTGGAACAGAAACCAGGTTCAGACAAATGAACTTATGACAATCGTTGGAGTGTGCCTGTCGTTTCACATTTGCTGAACAGCTGGCACTTAGGCTGCGGCAGTTATGCGCTCTTTGAGAATATCGTAAAAGACAAATGTGCACAGTAATGTACGCGTACATGTTGTGACGAAGACCTTGACCACTCGCTGACGAATACAGCCCTGACCACTCAATGCGACGAACTGAACCCGACGCAAAGACCTGACCTACCGACCCCACCGACCCGAGACGCCGCTTGCATCAGAAGACATCGTTCCCCTGCCCAGGCCTTTCGCCGCGTCTTAGACCCTCGACCGTCGGCTCCTGGGGACCTGCGGATCGGAAGCTTCGTGGACCGGGACTCATTCAGCAATCTCATTCATCGTGGCGGCCAGAACCTCACCACTTTCCCGTTCCTATCCAACCTTCACCTGCAACCCGTAACTACTTCGCGCGTCTCTTTGTCACTGATAGAGATGATCGCTCGGTGGCCCCGGGTATTGTGACAAAGAAGGGGACGAACTGCGCAGTGGCGCGGGAAGGAGCGCTTGCGCTAGGCTAGCGGCCATTACATCATCTCGCGGCCATCGACCATCGCATCGCTTTCTTCGGCTGGCCGCCACGTAATAATAATAATACACACACACATATATATATATATATATATATATATATATATATATATATATATATATATATATATATATATATATAATCACCAAAAATTGTAATTCGCGACGTTTCGGCTAGAGGACCAGCCTTTTTCGAGTGTAGTACAGCGTTTGAAACACGCAGCTTTTATAAAGCGTGCGTGAGGTACAAAATTAGAGCAAAGCACGAATTCAAACAACTAGGGTGGGAGAAGAGACCAGGAAAAAAAAATTACAAAACAAGAGAGAGAATCGGTGTGAATCTAAAAAGGCGATCTGCTAACCTGAGTGCAGATGTTCCCAAGGGGGCGAACCATAAAAAATATAAAATAAACATTTTTTAAAATAAAAAGAATAAAAAGATTAAAATATTAAAAATATGTACAAAACGGGGGACACTCTTTTCCCACCACCTCAGGGCTGCCTAGGAAATGCCCTCGACGTGTCACTCCTCATCGCATTTTGGTGACAAGAGTGAAAGGCTTGACCCCGTGTACAAGGAGGAGGTAACATTCCAGAGAAACTGGTATAGGGGAGGAAGAAAGAGGAAAGCAAACGAGGCCTCTTAAAAAGAAAAAAAAGAAAAAGGAAAAAAAGAAAAAAGTAGTGAAAAAAGGAAAGAAGAGCCATAGTACAAGACTTGGAAATATGCATTCAGAGAACGGTGCTGGCAACACGAGAGAATACAAAATAGGACATCAGAAAAATAACAAGTTTCTAATCAATTTTATTACGGGCACTCCGTACACACACAGAAACATACAGAAAAAAGGACGATGCTAACAATAAATCCAACACCAGAAATGAGCTGCAATGAGTCGCAACTTCAGTCGCAACTATAAAATTACCATTCCGGGTAAAAAATGAAATGGTCACTGTAATGGTCACCATGGCAGTTCATCAATGTAAGAAGCGAAGACCGAAACGACAGCAAAAAATGAGGAGGGACAACAGTAAATTGGTGACAATATAATACAATTGGCGACAATACCATATTAGAATAAATAAAAAAGGGAGAAGAAACTAGCAGCCAATGGGGGACAATGCAAGTGTAAAAAGGAAAACATGTCTGAAGCTATGCTTGTTATGCATGCTACCGCCCGTTCTATGAGTCTGGGATAATTATTTGCTACATCTATTGAGTGTGTAAGCATGATAGCCGGCCTACTGTTTCGTTATTGCCGCTAGAGACTGTGTTAAACTTGTGAACCAGGTACAACTGACAGCTTTCGCGGCCATAATTTGTTTTGCACCTCGATTGGAGTACAATAGCTGCAAAGTTATCGAATTGGTGCTCAAGGTTGTTGATGTGTTTTGAAAGTGGGAGATTTGGCTGGTGTCCGCACTTGTGATCTGTGGTTGTTGATGAGAATTCTGAACGGTGCAACTGTTTGCCCCACGTACTCAGCTTTGAAGGTGCCACATTCCAGTAGGTAGACAATATTAGCGCTGTCGCATGAGAAGTTACCTTTTATCTGAAATGAGAAGGATGATGCTATGCTTTTAGCACTTGTTGTTGTCGTCATCGGACAGAGTTTGCACCTAGGTTTATTGCATGACGCGGATCCTCTGAAGCTACGGTTGCCGATTGTAGACGATGTTATCATATCCCCGATAGCAAGGATAACTTTTCATCTTTTCACTCGGTTGAAGCATCTTGTGGTGTTTCTTAAGAACTGTGCTAACATTGGGCATTGAAGCCGAATGGGTAAGGACCGGATTGACTTGATAGTCTGGGCGCGGCTGCTTTTTGCCATTTATGAGTTTGCGCCGGTCGTGGTTTGAAGCTTTCTTGACTGAATCGTCGATGACTGACAATGGGCGCCTCTGCCGTGCTAGGTCAACACAAAGTTGATCGCAGTTTGATTCAAAGTCACCTCCTTTAGGGAAAATCCTACTGAAACGTAGGGACTGACTGTAAGCGATGGATGTTTGACAATGGCGAGTGTGACTGCTCTGGTAGTGTAGGTACTTGTGACAGTCTATGGGTTTTCTATATACTGTCGTCTGAAGTTAATTCTGCGTGATGGTCACCTGGGCATCGAGAAAATTCATTGTCGAGGCTGAATGCGACGAGGAAAGCGAGCGGTTAGGGTGAGTCCTGTTGAAGTCCGAAGTAAACTTAGGGAGTTTTTCCTCACCATGTGTCTACACCATAAATATGTCATCGATGAATCTTCTGTAATACATTTGTTTAAAAGAAGAACTGTTGAGGAATTTCGTCTCAAGCAAAGCCATGAATATATTAGCGTAATTTGGTACAATTTTTGTTGCCATTGACGTTCCACTTATTTGCACGTAGTGCTGGCCATTAAACACGAAGTTGTTTAACTCAAGTGTCAGTTTTAACATCCCTGCAAGTGTGCTGCCGTCAACTGGTTGTTTAGATTCTAAGCGCTCATAAGCATAGACGACTGCCTTGATGCCATCAGCATGCGGTATATTGTTGTACAGTGAAGCGACATCCAGGGTCACTAGTAGGGAATCATCCTGAATGACTAAGTCGAGAATTTCACTCAAAAAATGGGTGGTGTCCTTAACATAGGAAGGATATAAGGGAGGGTATCAATGATGAGGCTGTCGACATAACTCGAGATGTTTTCAGTAACGGTTCTAATACGAGATACAATTGGTCTTCCCGGATGGTGTTTTTATGAGACTTTGGAAGAAGATAAAAACGTCTTGGACTTGAGTGTGTGTGTGTGTGTGTGTGTGTGTGTGTGTGTGTGTGTGTGTGTGTGTGTGTGTGTGTGTGTGTGTGTGTGTGCGTGTGTGTGTGCGTGCGTGCGTGCGTGCGTGCGTGTGCGCGCGTGTGTGTGCGTGCGTGCGTGTGTGTGTGTGTGGTTTTCTTTAAGGGACAGAATAATCGAAGTGTTTATATATATATATATATATATATATATATGTATATATATATATATATATATATATATATATATATATATATTCAAAGTTGAAAACGCTTCATTTAGCCATAGATTTATTTTGAGTCGACGTTTCGGACAGAGCCTGTCCTTTCTCAAGACTGAGGTTACAGGGGTCTTCTTCCTCTTCTTAAGGAGTTGGCACTGGCGCACATGTACGACACATGAACAAAAGAAACAAACGGAGGCAAAGAATACTAGAAAAGATACAGATAGAAAGGGAAAAAAAGGAAACAAATAAAAAAGAAAAACGTGTTGTCCCCTGCCGCCCACCCCGCAGCCGCGGGGAGCTGACCCCGGACGAGGAAACAAAAAAGGAAAACACGGAGTGGGAGGGGATAATGGCTACCCATCAAGGCAACAGAGCGGCGGCGTGTAAGGTGCACAGGAGCAGACGGTGGCGGGATCGCCCTACACACAAAAGTTAAAGACGCGTGCACTCGCGTGCCCCGACCATAAAGAGTAAACAAATAGACAGAATAAAATGCAGACAAGGCCGGAGCTTCCGTCATCTGGAACCACTTCGGCAGCCAAAGCCAAGGCCGAATCAGCGGCGCCGTGTGCTTAACTAGACACACGTGCACTGTGCATGAAAACACCCAGACACACAACAGTAAAACATCCGAGCTCATGCCATTGTCGTGTGGCGGCTAAATGACAATGGCGGGGGCATTTAAGCGAGTAAGGTGTACAAAAACAGACGGTGGCGGAATTGTCCAACATATATAAATTGGAGATGCTTGCACTCGCGTGACCTGTCCAGAAAAAGTAAACAAATAAACAGAATAAAATGCAGACAGGACTGGAGACTTCCGTCATCTGGAACCATTTCGGCAGCCCGAGTCAAGGTAGAATCAGCGGCGCCGTGAGCTTAACTACACACACGTGCACTGTGCCTGAAAACACCCACAAAAGAAAAAAAAGTGGAAAAACATCCGAGTGCGGGCAAGTGTGGTGTGGGAGGTAAATGTGAATGGCGTGAGCACTTAGGCAAGGGTTCTTAATTGCACCCCGCTCGGCAAGGTAGTCGGACTTGGAATATAGGGGCGGGATGGGGTAGGGAATGAAGAAATTTGTGTGAGCTTCAAAAAGATGTCGCTGGCAAGAAACGACCGAGGTATGTCAAGCTGGCTCTCGTAATGTCAGCAACGGCCCTGCAAAGGGCGGATGGAGGACAATACACCTGGACTTTCATTAATGCCGTGAGGAATTGTTTCAAATTTGTAAATGAAGTACAACTCGCGTTGTTCTCTTTCCCGGGTGTTGTGGAACCCACCCTGTAGGACTGTTAACTTAATTGCATCAAATGGGTGGTTTCGCTCATTAATGTGTTTTGACAAGGGAAGGTTGGGTAGGGATAAGATATGCGCGCGGTGGTTATTAAAGCGAATTCGTAGAGGGTTGACGGTCGGTCCAATGTACTGCATACTGCATACACTGCATTCTAGGAGGTATATTACGTTGCAGGAATCACAATCAAAGTTGATATTAATTTCCCATTTGAAGCCTGAAGCTGTGCTTACTGCACAGCTTGATGTTTGCAGACCTGGCATCTACTTTTTCCACAAGGCCGGCACCCCAAAACCGGCTGGTTATTTGTTTTTGAGTGTACTAGAATATTTTTAATGTTTTTTTTGTCGTCTGTAGACCACGTGAGGGGGAGCAGTGAAAATTTTGGTGAGGCGCTCGCTTTGTTCGAGGATGTTGAAATGTTTTCTGAGGATTTTGTTTACGTTAGGCGGGTTACTGGTGAAGGTAAGTACGAGATTTGCCCGGTGGTCTGTTTCCTCGTTGTAGCGACATCCCTCCAGTATTTTCTCTCGGTTGAGTTTAGATGCCTTTTCAATGGCATCGTCGACAATGGCGCGGGGGGGGGGGGGGGTATCGTTGCTTAATGAGGACTTCTCGCATGCGTTTGGAATTTTTTACGAAGTCCTCGTCTTGGGAACATATTCTTTTAAATCGATGTGCCTGAGAGTATGGGATGCTTGTTTTAGAGTGACGGGGATGGCAGCTTTGGAAGTGTAGGTATTGTTGGCGGTCCGTCGGTTTTCTATATACACCGGTGGTAAGTGAGCTTTTGTTTACCGAAATCTCAGCATCTAGAAAGTTAATTGTGGTGTTGGAGTACGTGTAAGTGAAAGATATGTTGGGGTGAACGAGGTTGAAGTTTTCAATAAAACGTATGAGTTCTTGCTCTGTGTCAGTCCATATTAAAAAGATGTCATCCAAGTAGCGTTTGTATAGGGTGGGCTTAATGGGGCAATCATTCAGAAATTTGGATTCAATACTATGCATGAAGATATTGGCGTAGGTTGGTGCCATCCTTGTACCCTTGGCTGTGCCATTAATTTGCAAATAGTGTTCATTGTTAAATTCGAAGTTGTTATATTCGAGTACGATTTTCGCCAGTATTTCTAAAACACGTGGGGTACGGGTTTCCTCCTTTCTATTTTGTTCATACGCTTCGGTCAGAGATTTAATGACATCAGAATTAGGAATGTTTGTGTAGAGAGAGACTACATCTAGTGTTGCCAGGAAGGCTCCTTCCGGGAGTTTGAGACCTGCTATAGCGCGAAGGAAATGGTTTGTGTCGCGTATGTATGATGCGTGTGTTGTTGGAATATGTCTAATTAGTGTGTCAATGTAACTGGAAATTGGTTCTGTAATCGTGCCGATGCCGGATACTATAGGGCGGCCAGGATTATTCTTTTTGTGGATTTTCGGTAACATGTAGAATCGGCCCGGCGACGGGTGTGGTGCGGTGAGGGCTTTAGATAACTGTAGGGATATGTCCCCATTCTTCGCAAGTTGACCCAGGGTCTCCGCTACAAAATGTTGGTATTGCGCAGTTGGGTCTGCTTCAAGACGTTGATAGAAACAAATGTTAGAGAGTTGTCTCAAGCCTTCTTCAATGTATTTTTCGCTGTCCATGACAACTATACCACCTCCCTTATCCGCTGGCTTTATGATTATATCTGTCCCTCTGCACAGAGCCTTCAATGCATCCCGTTCGTTTTTAGACAAGTTCCGCCTCCCTGGAGTGTGGTTCTTGTTGGCGTAAATAATGTCTTTCTGGACGGCGTTAATGTACATGTCCAAGTGTTTGTCCCTTCCTATACTAGGAGTCCAGTGGTGGTTAGTAACGACGAGTTCTCTGCTATCCGCGGTAACCCGCGCCCGATCGAAGAAGTATTCCCGGAGTCGCAACATTCGTGCAAAATTGTCCAAATCTTTTAACACCGAGAATTCGCTGTATTTACCGGTGGTAGGGCAGAATGTAAGGCCTCGAGAAAGGATGGATCTTTCCTCTGTCATTAAGGCCCTGGTTGATAGATTAATAATATTTTGCTGGAAAGCAAAGTCGGCGCTTGGAACCCAAGGATTAATATTAGTAGATGCTCTCATTTCAGATCGTTCTACGCGTGTTTCTTGAACTGTTGATGTTTGTGTCGTTCTACTGGATTTGTTGTTGGAGTTCATTATAATAGGGGGGTTAATATTTGTAGCTGCCTCCGTTCTTGATTCTTTTTCGCTTGTTATTGAATTGGACCGCGCGTGGTGTGGAACCCCGTCTCGAATGAATTTTTTGCGTTTGTTCTCGCGTACCTCAGTCGCTCACTTTTCCTCAAAGGACATAAGCTCTGTGGCCTCCAGCGCGGTAAGGGTAATTTGTTGATGAGCACGACTCTTTTCCATTCTCAGAGCCACCAACGCCTTCTCAAAGTGGTCAATGGTAACTACAAGCAAATTTAAAGAGGCAGATTGTAGTATACAATTCCAATTAGCCTTCTCCTCTTCACACAGGTCACCCATTGATGGTGTCAGCGACACTTGTAAACCTTTTGGTACGATTTTTGATTCAAGATAGGCCTTTAGGCTATGAGTATGTAGTTCATGCCTAATTCGTTTATCCACAATTTTTCTTAATTTTAAAAATTTAGAGTTATTTGAGGAAGGCTGTCGGTAGGATGAGCGAGAGGGAGTCGGCGTACTCACGCGGCCTGAATGTCACTGTTGACGAACCCGTTGTTCCGAACCGCACCGCTTTCGAAGATCGTAGCGTGATAGAGCGGTGCTATATATATATATATATATATATATATATATATATATATATATATATATATATATATATATATATATATATATATATATATATATATATATATATATATATATATATATATATATATATATATATATAAAGGAAGCGAACAGTCACCAAAACAAAGGTACATAGGGGAATGTTTTTCTATTGTAGTGCTGATTATTGAAAGAATAACACTTCGATTAATCGGTCGCTTAAAGAAAACTACTTGCAAAGCAGCAGAAAAAAACAACCTTGCCGCCGGTAGGAACCGAACGCCCGACCTCCGAATATCGCTTCTCTTACCAACTGAGCTACGGCGACGGCTGTCCAATGTGCTGCTCTTATGGGTATTTATGTTAATTGTTGTAAGCGAACCTTGAGAGTGTTCACCAGCACCACCCTCGTCCATAGCGGCGGATGCGGCGGCACGTCCTGTGATACCGCGAGTGTGACGTGGAACGTCATCTATAGGCGAAGATGGAGCCAGATTCGGAGTCTTTTCGGAGCCAGATTCTCAGCACCATCCACTCTGTCACAGGTCTGGCGGCTGCATTCAGCAGTACACAGCCGCTGGGGACTAAGAGCAGGAGGTTAACAGGTGTATTTATGCAGAAGTTTGTGGCCAAGTACTACATCAAGGCGACCAAAATTTGTTCTACTGAAAGTGCACGTTTTCAGCATTGGTCGCAGAAGTCAGGCCACAACCCAGTCGCACCCTGAGCGCAAATTATTTTGGGTTTGAAAAATACATAGGGACCGTTATAATGTAACTTAAACATAATTTGCATTCATGATTACACAAAAAATATGCAGGAAACAGATTCTTTAATTTACATGTTTGGTATTCGAAGTATATTGTTAAAATTCGTCGAAAATACCTCACCTAAAACTTGTTTCTAGCGCGCTTCAAGTACGTGAAAAAATTTAAGGGTATTTAGGTTCTCGTCAATGTATTGAAAGTGTACTTTCGTTAATATGAAATGAATTTGTCCAAAGCGTACTTCAATTCCAACAGATGGACAGTCCTCTTAAACATCTTTGCAGCGAATTTCGAGTGCCGTGTAACAATCTAGTGCTCAAAATCAAGTTTCGGGGAAGAGTCCAATCTCATGCTTTATGCAGTCCTTTGGTTTATCTTGACTTCTAGCAGGCACACACCCACCACTTAATAAAATTACGTGTGGAGAACGTGACAGCATCAAATAATAATAATAATTGGTTTTTTGGGGAAAGGAAATGGCGCAGTATCTGTCTCATATATCGTTGGACACCTGAACCGCGCCGTATGGGAAGGGATAAAGGAGGGAGTGAAAGAAGAAAGGAAGAATATGTGCCGTAGTGGAGGGCTCCGGAATAATTTCGACCACCTGGGGATCTTTAACGTGCACTGACATCGCACAGCACACGGGCGCCTTAGCGTTTTTCCTCCATAAAAACGCAGCCGCCGCGGTCGGGTTCGAACCCGGGAACTCCGGATCAGTAGTCGAGCGCCCTAACCACTGAGCCACCGCGGCGGGTCAGCATCAAACCAGCAAATGCGTTTTGGGCACCTTTGGGCCCGAGCCTGCCACTAAATAAAAACAACCCCTATTTGTTGGTTGACAGCTGGACTCCTGACCTCTGCCTTTTTTTGGCAAAGGGGAATAGTCTAATGTCTTCAAAGCTCGCTTTTTCTTTATCTGGTCGAGCGTTGCGACGACACATTTCTTACAAGAGTTCTCTTGCACTCGAGGTGGATGCTCTACCCCCCCCCCCCCCCCGCTATCGTTAGAGTTCAAGTGATTAATACGTATATAACAGAACTTAGCACGAAGAAGAGCACGGAAGCGTTAATTCATTTCTCAAGGCAGAGCGCCTAATTGGCGTGGTAGCCATCAACAACTCCTTAAAATTATAACGACTAAGTTCTTCTCCTGAATCTCTATTTGACTCTTCACTTCACTAACCAGCAGCCAGTTTCACATGCCAGACATGCGAAAAGCTTTCTGATTCGGGTTATGCAGATGCGATAATACGCTGCTCAAAATTCATGTTAGCTGAAAAAAGAACTTTCTGGACCTGATAAAAACATTCCGGGCTACATGCTGATGCTTAATATTGCGTCAAGGGTGCATTTACCGCCAATTTCCGGTGCTCCAGCCGATGTTAGCAACTTGCATTTGTTGGGTTTTCGGCTTCGGTGCCAAGACGCAATCTTGGCACCATATGCGGGTTACACTTATCACAATGTTTAACCGGCGCCCCCGGACGAAAAGCAGGGTTCACGTAATCGTAGTTCTTTCAGTGTAAAGGGTACAGGCAAGATAGAGAAGGAAGCTGAACACTGCTCGTAAGGAAATACAAAGATGTTCGACCAAGCAGCCCACTAAAGCATGACTTATCGATTTGCGCCTAGTCATAACCCGTGTCGCTGTCGTTTAGATACACCTACTTCGATCGCAAATTTCAGCCTGTAGAATAAATATACAGCAAAAGGCTGAAATGACCCTAAACGCATTCCTATCTCAGGCTAGAAGCAAACATTAAATTTATTGCTGCAGCGCAAACGTACTATTCCCACGGCCCGAGGGTGCTGCAGCGAAAACCTTGATGACGAACACCCAAACAGTGATTGTTCCGTAATGAAATTTAAGATAATTGTCAGCTTTTCTCGAAATGAACAGCCATGGACAATCTTTGGTCTTGTCAACAACGAAATCGAAGGTCTTTCTTATCACCTGCACTAGCCATTCCGGCAGCATCTTTCCAAAAACAGCCCGTCTTCACCGTTACCACTGAATTTTGAGAAAAGTAGGTTTACCTTCTTGGGCTCTCAACCTTCTTATTCTTCGTCTGTAGTCGCGAGTACCGCATCCAGTAAGGACGCAATAACCACGCGATACACAGAAATATAAATTATAAGAACCGGCGATTGAGAGGTGGAAGACAAATGATGTCCAGCTCCGACACCAATCTTCAGCACGATCTTGCCGAATGGGCTAGAGCGGCTGCCAGATGTAATGGGCTCCTCGAATAGGAAGACCGACCACCAGTTTTCCTTCTAAATGAAATGTCTTCATCATCACCATCTTATACTGACTAGCAAACACAGTCCCATGCCTCGTTGCAAGGCAGCACTCCGTAATATCTCCGTCTGTAGTGCGATACGAGAAAGTGCGGGCTGCACCACAAAATGGTGGCTTATTCCGGAATGCACCACTTCCTTCTCAAAAGGATAATAGATTCATGGTTAACAAGCGAAAAAGTTAATGTTACAAAAAGAAAACGACAACACAAAGCAAGCGCTAAACCATCCTGTCTTCGATCTTGTTGCCTCCTTCGGTCTCCGTCTTCACTCTTCTAGGGTGAGGCCGTTCGACGTGTTGGGGCTGTGGCCAGGTGTTGTTGTTTTATTTTATTTTTAATTAATATTGAAGCTGTAGTTAGGTTTAATGTCCCCTTAGGCTTCGAGTTATGTCTTTAACTTCCCTCGGTGGGGGTCCGGCACCCTGGGTCGCCAGTCTACCGGCCCAAAGTTTTCCCCTGATCATTCGGACAGAATGACCTCAATGGGATCCCTGTGGCGCTTTTAGCTACTGGAGACGGAGCCGCAAAACTGGAAAGCCCTAAAATGATCCAGGCGTATCTGAAGGCTGTTACAATCCGCCATGAATTAAAAGACTAGCGCATATAACAGAGACACAGACAAAGAAGTAGACAGGACGAGCGCTAAACGAACAACTTGTCGTTAAAACAAATAAAGGTGGATGAGAGGTAACACTTAACTAACGCTACAAAGTCATTTACAGAAACCCCGCTGCTATTTTGGAACTTAACAGCCCCCCAGCTTTCAATTCGCTCTTTTACTGCGTCTAGTAACTCTATTTGGGGAACTTCTTTGTCTGTGTCTCTGTTATATGCGCTAGTCTTTTAATTCATGATGAAACACCAACTAGCCCAGCTTTCCGCCTTGATTGCATTGATTTCTCGTACATCGGGCCCTGTGCTTCCTTCTTTTATGTGTCGTGATCCTTCAGTTACTTATGTGAACCTAATAGCAGTCACTACCTATCGTGCAAGAGTGCTATCCTTCGCCCTGAAGAATGGACTGGTACCGCCTGACGTGCAAGCTTTGTTCCATCCCTACCAAGCATCTGTACGACATACCAGAAGAATCACCAAGATCTTCCGTGCCGAACTCTGGAGAAGCATTCGGTATTTGCAGTTGTGCTTACGTGTGCATGCTGCGACCAGGACAAGCTGCCAGGTAACCTGTGATGCCTTTATCAGGACTTGGGCCAGAGAGGCAGCGAATGTTACCGAGTTTCTTTGGTCTTGTGGCCTGCCATCATTGTGTGCTTGGAAAAAAGCAAAAGAGGATTCCCAAGATGTCCCTAAGAAAAAAGTGTTGTGTTTAGCAGAATGTGGTCTCCCAGATAAAGTGCAAAAGGTTTTGAGCTGCGGGCCTAAATTTTGTAATGAGGTTAACGAAACACCTCTCGGACTCATTACCATGGTTAGGAAAGTAGGGCAATGTGAGGTTAACGAAACACCTCTCGGACTCATTACCATGGTTAGGAAAGTAGGGCAATGTGCAGACGTGGAAGACAAGGCTAGATGTATTTCCGAAGGTGTTGACTGCTTGTCGAGTAGAAAGCCGTGTTCGCGTGGGGTAACGCTAGCGGTGAGCAATACAATCCATTACCTCAAGAATAATAACCTTTCTTTGCTGACCGCTGATAAAGAGGGTGGATTCGTCGTGTTGCCCAAAACGATGTATCTTGAAAAGGCTAAGCAAGCTATTGACAAGAATTTTATTCCCCTGAAAATTTCTGGCAGAAAAGTAAAAGCAGAGGCATTAAAAATGTGTGAACGGTTCAATTTGACAGGACTATATCAGTCTGTAAAAACAGCAAAGACGCTGGGTCTGAACGTATTCTTTTCCGCCAAAACCCACAAAGAAGGCATGTCACTCAGAGCGATTGTATCCGAGAATGAAGCCTGGCAAGTCCTGGTATCAAAATACCTTCAAAAGCACCTTAGCCAGCTAGATGTAGATGACCCTTTTCGTGTGAGCAACTCAAAGGATGTAATTGAATTTTTGGGTGAGCAAGGTGGTGCTTCAGGAGCTAATTTCGCCTTTTCAGTAGATATTGAGGAGCTCTTTTATTCCATTCCCCAAATAGAGTTACTAGACGCAGTAAAAGAGCGAATTGAAAGCTGGGGGGCTGTTAAGTTCCAAAATAGCAGCGGGGTTTCTGTAAATGACTTTGTAGCGTTAGTTAAGTGTTACCTCTCATCCACCTTTATTTGTTTTAACGACAAGTTGTTCGTTTAGCGCTCGTCCTGTCTACTTCTTTGTCTGTGTCTCTGTTATATGCGCTAGTCTTTTAATTCATGATGAAACACCAACTAGCCCAGCTTTCCGCCTTGAATACAATCCGCCATTTTGAGATTTCCGAGGTGCGTCCTTTTGGCATGAGCGGCATTATGTGCCGATCCTCAGATGCGCAGTGCGTGCTGGACTTGCTAAAGTGCACACCCTTCACATCTTTTCCACTTAAGCCTTTCATACCTCAGCAACTCGCTTGTTCCAAATGCATCATCCGTTGCGTGGACCCATCGGCCTCTCCTCAGAAAATGCTCGAGGACTGTCAGCACGCTGGCGTTGGCGTGATATCAGTATTCCGCTCTGCCAGAGATGATGATAGCTCTGGTGTGCTGACGGAGTCCGTGGTCGCAACTTTCGCAGGATGTTCGTGCCTGTTTGAGCTTAAAGGGACCCAGAAATTGGGTGTCAATAAAGGTGCGATATGTCGGTGGTGTTAAAAGGCGACGGTTCATAATTGTCCCCCAGCAAGAATTATTTCAACCCGTTTTGTGCAAGCTGAGTTAAATGCAGAAAAAATTTCAACTTCCGCGTCTACGCGCCTTTTCCTGTCCTCTTGCACGCCAAAACGGCGGCGCTCCACCGCCGGCCGCACTCACTCTGCCCCTTCCCTACCTCCGCCGGCTGCGGCACGCGCGGAGCGGCCTCGACCGCGGCAGCGCGTGACGTCTGCAAAAATTTTGCGCTGTGAACCAATGATTACGACCGGTTGCTGACGTCATTAGCAAGACCTGACGTCGTCTGCCAGGTTATCGTGCGAAAGCCCGGCACCACGCGTCGCCGCGATGTGCGAAAGTGGGCATTTTTGAAAAATGTATTGTAAATTTCCCGCTCGCTTTTGAGGTCTCGTACGCGGCATGGACGCTCAGTGGCCGCTACATAGCGCAAACACTTCAAAGCCAAGCTCAAACACCCATTTCTGTGGCCCTTTAATGTTTAGCCCTGATAGTACCGCGTCGACCCGCTACAGCCTCGACCTTTGCAATGCAGAAATTGCTGGCGCTTTGGTCACAGCAGCAAAGCTTGCGAATCTGCGACGTGTTGCCGACTTTCGGGGGACAACCATTCCCCACACCTCTGCACATCTGACATTCAGACCTGAAGTAGGTTTTTATTTCCACCCACTAGATTGGAATTATTATGTCCGGGTCCCAGATTATACTCAAATTTTTGCATCTGAATTCCTCTCTATTGGTTTGGCCCTTCAAAACGTTCTCCGCTATATTTCTCATGTAATCACTTTCTCGGACTACCCCTGAGTCATAGCAGCGCTTGAAAGCTCGAGAACTAGTCTCTTGTACCGATGCTTAATGTACTTTGGGCCCCTTCATATGCAAGAAGTGCATGTTCATTAGATTCCAGGGCACTGTGGCATTACTTCAAATTCGATGGCCGATTTCTTAGTGAAATCAGACCTCAATGGGCCTGTTATCTACGTCGTTCGAAACCTTACCCTGCAGGCGACTACGTCCCGTTATGAGCGTTTCCAACTACACCAGATCCTGAGCCATCAGCCCATCCTTGCTACAGCGGATTATGGACACTTAAAATTCCCCATGGAACGTTCGTTCTTGCGTTTCAAAGCAATGTGAGGTTTCTACGACGCTATTGGGCTGCAGGCTGTTCTGGGTTCACGCTGCCGAATCTATGTGCGTCATGCGGGGGCCGTTGAATCATTTGACCTTTTCATCCTCTCCGGCCGGTGGTTTGCACAGCAAAGAGTTAAATGTTTGCTAATTCTCGTCGCTCAATTATGGCTGCTGGTTACTCTTGCCGTCCTCCTCACTTTCGGTGCAACCTTCAAAGGGCATGGCTTTAAGCAGGTGTCTGAGCTTCTTCACAGACATGTAACCGAGCCCGGGAGATTTTTGTGCTAACTTTTCTTTCGCTTTACTTTTACCTCAAAATTTATATAGCTTTGTTTACTACTTTTTATTAATTTATTTTTACCCTCTACTCTTTGTTTCCTCATATTCATTTGAATCTCATCAAAATCTCGCAAAATTGTTTATTCGTTTTGCCAGATTCCTCCGTTTTTATTTAAGAGCCGCTTGATGTAAGTCTGGATGAACTTCTCTTCTGTTTGGATCTGCATCAAACCCTGGTCAATGCTCTACCGTAGGTATGCGCCATGGCTTCAGAGGCAGCAGCAACAACAACAAGCACTATAAGGGGCATTCACACAAGGTTATTATTACCCATGTCCCTAAGTGCACTGCGTATCATAAAAAGTAGTTTTGGGCACCCACCTCTCTCAAAAAGAGATGATTCAAAGGAGATATAAAGAAACTATCACTGTCTTTTTAAACAGTAACAGTGCATATCACAATGTTTTCCACGTTAAAGACCCGTCTCGCACCTCTTGTGTTGCGGCGATGCATCGGATTTGTTTAAAAGTAGCGCCACACGTAAGGCGTATATCGCACAAGGGCACTGTGCGTGTGGCTATATTGTCGGTCCTAGCCGTATTGTGAATTGTTAGCATTCAAATTTCACTCTTTCAGGCGTCTGTAATGTATCCAAAGAAATAAGAGCTCTTGACATCATCCTGAAAACTTATGTTGAAGTTACAACGGATCAGAAAAGGAAAAGTAGTGCGCTATGCGGTGCTTAAATCCGTCAATATATCATTGCTTGACTCAATGGCGCTGATGTGAATTACTATTAGCATGTCAACGAGCCTCTCCACGAGTGGTCATTGTGTCCACGCGGCGATAATCTGCTGCCTGTCGCACAAGTTCAAACGCAGAATCATCCTAATCATTAGACTACAGTGCTGTCGTTAGGTAAAGGGTGTATCACATATGATCAAGACCGCGCCCTAATGCTTTATATCACCTTATCGGCCAGAGCTACAAGGGTTTGGCGACAAGCCATTAAGAGCACCGGAAACAGGATGACGGGCAGCATTGATTTTTACCATAGACCAAGGAATAACTTTCTCCAGTCCCAAGTTGGGCAACATCCCGATATCTAGGCACCCCGTGGTGAATCCACGAGGACTTAAAAGTGCGTCAGATGTGCGCTATAACATACACAAAACTTTAGAGACATTATCTATGACTTTAGGTGAAAATATAGGTTCTGTTTCGAAACATTTCGGGGTGCCGTAAAGCTGTGTAAACCATTCGGCTGCAAACACATGAACATATTTTTCCTCGGTATGAGTTAACTGGCATCCCGCTCGTTCGGCGCGGAAGCTATGCTGGCGTTCGTGGTATCGGGTTCGTCGAGAACGAGTTGCCGACGAAATAAGACTGCAACTTCAGTTCCGCGGGCCTCGGCAAGGCGCCTGGCAGTGCTTCTACGTGGTTTTCCAGTCCGCTCGTCCGTTTCACGGCACGTAGCAGAGCGATTTGTCTAACGGGCAAGGCGTCGCGCCGAACGGGCGATGGCGTTCCGTGGACTCCCTGGCAGTGCTGCAACACGCTTTGGCGCTCCACTCTTAAAGGCGAAGTTTAAGCATCCTCCAATTTTTTAATGCCAAGCGGCGTCACTTAATAACACATCTATCTTACTAAGTGCTGACCTGTCTTGCCGTATTCTCGCAAAAAGCACGCTTAGTAGATAAATGAGCAGTGCTTCGGTACCGCCAGCGGTTAGAAGGA
Source organism: Amblyomma americanum (assembly GCF_052857255.1). NCBI lineage: Eukaryota > Metazoa > Arthropoda > Arachnida > Ixodida > Ixodidae > Amblyomma > Amblyomma americanum. The sequence goes on from NC_135500.1 coordinate 100,985,714, forward strand.
TGCTTTCTATGTTATGCATAGTCTACTTACATCTACTCACATTCGAAACATACTTTTTTAACTCACTGAACAAGGACTGTCGGCGCAAATAGACCGCGCTGCCACCTTTGCGGCTGAATGTGCCACAATGTGGAAAGATCCTCCCGCGAAATGCTTGATGAGGTCGAGGTTAGAGCGAGAAGTTTCCTTATTGGCGTTCCATAGGATGCGCGTTGGCGGCTCGGGATAGCTACACTATATGCCATTTGTAGAAAACTTTACGTGTGGAATAACATGTCATAAAGTAAAACATATTGCATCAATATTATGCGGCGAAGGATATATGTCACTGCTATACCCAAACTTTTTTCTGAACCGCTAATACACTTTACGAAAATGCCGCTTATTTTCACGGCGGTGAGTAGGTGGAAGGTCAATGCTTTTAGTGAGGAGGCTTTATAGAAGGCACATACTCCCACTCAAGTGCGCCAGTATTGCTATAAGTTGCATGCAAGTATTACTCTATGAAATTTCTTTTCGCCTCTGCCCTTTTAGACGGTTTACATTGAGTGGCCTCGAAGGGCTTGAGCAATAAACACGAGAGCGTGCGTAAAAAGTTAGCACAAATTAAGAGCTACGACATGTGCGAAAATTGACTTGCTTGGAAGAGACACAGTTAGAATTTAAAACGTCGATTTTTAAGCGAAGCCGCCTAAAAGCCCTCACGTTTGGATAAAAAGGTAATAGCCTATACACATTTCTGATTTTTAGGCTGCTTAGTTTTGGCGTTCCTTTCATATCTAAACACAACTACATCCGAGCTTGCATAGGCTTCACAAATATGATAAAAGAAGGATAATTAAGCTCCACCTAGACGTGCAATAAAGTTCACTTAATGTATAGCGGGTGTCCCATCGGTGTATTTTCTCGCTCCCCTTTGTTATTAGCGATTGTAACCACGTTTCAGCCAGTGGTTCACAAATACAATTACGAGCCTACAATGAACGCTATAAAGCAGGCTCGAAATTTGGCTGACCGAAAGCTAGAAAAGAACGGCACTTCCCCGGAAAGTCAGAAAAAAAATCTCTCTTAAAAACGAAGCAATTAGCAATGGTTAGTTTATACAACCTATACAAAGAGCTTTTAGGTTCTTAATTTTTTCTTCAGCAGCTAGGAACTGCTACATTTCCCATTGTTACGTGTATTTTTATAGTTACACGGCCGAGTTAGTAATTTACCCTCACTGGCAAGTTAAGGCCGTTGTGCTGAGGAATTTTTACACACGCAGCTCTATGAAGTTATTGGAAGGATGCAACGGTAAAGTTTAACGAAAAACTGACGTTGAGTGTGATCATTACTACATTGAAAATATTTCCCCATTTGAGCCTGCTTGTGAACAGTATGCCGGATGATCAAAGTTAAGTTTTACAGATTTCTTAAAATTATGTGGTGATACGTGCACTATTTTTCAAATGTAACCGATCAAGGCGGTTTTTTCTCAGTAACATTTTATAGCAATTATGGCCGTTCTGCTGTCGTAAAGGTATTCAAAGGTGAGAATAAAGACTCTCCTTTCCCTGCGCAGATTTACAGCTTAAGGGCGGCATAAGTGCACCGCTACACAGCAAACAATCGGACACCTTTGACCAGTTACTTTTGGCAAAGACTACGTGAAATCCACCTCTGCACATTAGTTATGCTTCCAGTGGAACCCAAATTCATATGATAATCGTCACCGTCTCGTGCTGATTAACTAAAACATAATAGTGTAATTCTTTACAACACAGCCGCCGCGGTGGCTGAGTGGTTATGGCGCTTGGCTGCCGGTCAGAAAGACTCGGATTCGATCCCGGCCGCGGCGGTCGAATTTCGGTGGAGGCGAAATTCTAGAGGCCCGTGTGTTGTGCGATGTCAGTGCATGTTAAAGAACCACCCAGGTGGACCAAATTTCCGGAGCCCTTCACTACGGCGTCCCTCATAGCCTGAGTCGCTTTGGGACGTTAAACACCCATAAATCATAAACCATCTTTACAACTGCGGCTGCCATGAATGATTACTTTATAAGCATATCAAGACTGCTTCAATTGCTAATGTAATGGTAGAGCACGCGTGTCCGATGTTATTAAATCCAACATATCTACCTATTTCGCATATTTAAGCATGCAAGGTAGTGTCAGTTGACGCGAATCTGTTCCCTAATGTGACGCAGCTGCTGCCTCGGGTTTCTATTCAACTTCAATAGGCGAAAGTTAGAGGGAAATAGTTATCAGCTGCACTGGTCGCTGTACGCCGTCGGCAGACGAAACACCGCGTCACACCACTACGAATTTCGCACCGATAGTCACCACCTTGAATCCGAAATTAAGCAGATCGAAATAAGAATTAGGAAGAAGTACATCGAAACATATGCGTGCTAGGAGACATCCACCAAATAGATTTGAGCAGGAATACGGCTGGCTCAAAATTTTCAATATACATATATTGACTAACAGCAGTCACGATGTGTTTAGAATAAAATTCAACTATGCGGCTGAAGGCGGCATTTATCATCGCACTTTATGTTCACTTCGCTGGACTATTTATATGCCGAGGTTGATTTCACGTGTCCTCACCATCAAATTTTAAGAAATCAGTGAGGCTTAGTTTAGACAACCCTGTGTGCTTGAGATAATCCCGCAGTGCTAATGAGGAAGCATATAACAAACAAGGAACCTTAACAGGAAACACTCTATATAGTGTACCTACACTGACACGGGTCTCTTGTAATCAGACTATTTGACACCTTGTAGGACGTGCGGCGCTTAATGAACGAATCAACACCATGAAACGTGAACAATTTAGGGCTATCGAAAATATCTTGCTCCGGCGCTTCCGCTTTCGGCGCCGTGGTATTAATAGAACTGTGTAAAGACATCAAATAACTGCATTTGCTGATGAGAGGTGCTGAATGAAATTTCTTAAACCGCAAGAAAAATCAGAAAAAGTGCAATCACGCGTAAGCTGTTCACTCTTGCTAACTATGAAGGAAATTCAATTAGAGCCCGAGGTAGAAAACGAAAATGAAAAGTGTAAAGAAATTTCGGTCTTAACCAAAAGGACAAGATGGTCAAGCAGCTGTTAAAATGCGTCATGAGTTTGAGACGTTCAAGGCACCACTGCAGAATTTCAGATGTAGGACTCTTGGGGCGTCTTCTTAAAGGTATGCTGAGCCTCTGGAGAAGTGGCCTCGCGAGTTATATTTTCCGTTACACTGTTGTGCCGTACTTGTAGGACGGCATTCTGCTTGCCCATTGCAGATCGTAGAGAAACCAAACTAAGGGGCGATTCATTACATTTCAGGCTATTCTTTAACAGCGAAACTTTATTGGTCGAGGCTTACATGGGACGAGGCGCAATAACGCGGGCGCTGCGATGTGGAGAGGGCATACTAGTCTAGCAAGGGGAGAGCAAGCGCCAAGCACAGGTTTAGTGTAGTGGGAGAGGGAAGCGAGCGCCAGCAGCAGCGCAAGTGCGCGGAGCTCAGGAGCGGGTGAGAGCACGCGCCGGGCGCAGGTAGGCGGAGTCCAGAAGAGGACTCTAGCAACTGGAGAGCGTGCGCCTAACAGATGGCACAGAGGAGCGCGCATATGTAGACGAATGCGCTTGGCGGTAATTTCTCGAATGTTCGGAAAATGAGTAAAGGCGCGCGATCTCCGGAGGAAGAAGCCGCCCGTCGGGAGCGCCAGCGAGAGTTTTTTATTTATTTTTTGTGTATTTATTTATTTACGAATTTTCAGACAATTCTCGGGCCCATGCCGGTAGAAAAACAATTGACCATAGCGGAATGAACAAGGGAAACAAGTATATGCACAAGAAAACATAAAATAACCAGTTCATCATTACAGCGGCATCATGGTGGGAAGGTTGCTGGATCAAGGTGATTAACATGTCCTAAGAAAGATTCGACTGTGTTGCAGTTCACAGCAGTAGATGGCAAAATATTCCACTAATGAATGGATGAAGGGAACAAGGAATATTTGTGAACATTATTGTGGCTTATGGGTTGGCGAAGTGCTTTCATATTGTTAGTCCTTGAGGAGTGGCAGAATGGTTCCTTAAGGTATGTTTCTTTTCTTATGTTAAAGAGTCCGTGATAAAGTAGGTACAAGAAGTTTAGTCTTGATACTCCTCTACGATGAGCTAGGCTCGGTAGATCTGCTTACTTTAGTAGGTAGAAGATGCTGGAGTGCCTGGAATAGTTCGTGCATACCACGGCCGGTCTCGAGGGGAGCGCGCGCTCTTTCGTACGGCCTCCGCACTGAGCGCGCGGAAAATGGGGGCTCGTCTATTGGAGTCGCGCTCTCCGCCGCCGCTAGGGGCGCGGTGACCCTACCGCAGCTAAAGCGCCTCAATGAGGGGCTTTAACCGAAGCTAGAGTCACTAACCGCAGCCTACCGATCGCGGGCCACTGGCATCTGTGGGGGCTGGTGGCGCGCGCCCGGTTTCGCACTTCCGAGTGCAGTTTAACGACAATCAGCGCCTCGAAAAAAAAAAAAAACCAGAGGAACAACACAGGTATGTACACGCTATGGAGTTAGAACTAAATAGCAAAATTGTTCAATTAGCGGAGGCCTCTATTGAAAAGTAACGTCAAGTCACCGTCCCATTTCAGGAATCAAAACGACTATAGGGCAGGTATTGTGGGTATCAATGCACGATTTAAACGGTGATCAATTTTTTTTCTCTTTGTAATAACTTGTAGCGAATACTTAGTAATGGCTAGCCACAGCTGATGGTTCTAGCCAAAGCAATCAAGCTCTGGTAGTACGAACGCAAAAATCTAGGTGGTTGTTCACTCAAATCGGTAGAAATCATTGGCTCTCAGTGAATCATATTTTATGTCACCTATCCAAAACAGTATGTAGCGTGGATACCTTCAAATATTACCGACGGATGCCTAAGCAAAAGACTAATTTCACTACACAACGCATTTGGTGCAGCAGATAGGCCCGTAAATGTTTTTTTTAAAGCGGGCGGGTTCCATAGTCTTATGATGTCAGGTCAGTGATGTCACATTCAATCACATTTAATTTTCAGAAAAGAGTACAGTGTAGGCATTGCAGAGATAAACTAGTAAAGCCCACGATTAGCACTCTGCAAAATTAATTTCGTACGGTTGTCACTTGTAGCGCATTCTTAATGAAATAATGAAAAGGCGCTGCAGATGGTTGTTCATGGCATAGTGGATGTAAGCACGCGATAATTTGTGAATGAACACTCATAATGGCGAAATTTTAGGTTCCTCCTCAGCTGAATCACCTGTATGACCTTTCTCAAAATGTATGCGGCCTCGGAAGCTATTAACAATTAATCCGGTAGAAAGCAGTGAATTCAAGTTACATATGTGGCGTAGGTGAGACTGGCACATAAAATGTATCTAGGTGTATGCTATAAGCCACCAAGGAGTTGACTGAGCTAGAATTTTCTTTCTCCTTCTTGTATACTTTGCAGTCCATTTTAAGCCTATTTGGTTCAATCGGTGATTACCTAAGCGCGATACTGATTGTTTAGTTTTTTTCCTAAATCCTGTTGCGACTATACAACGGCAGTCTATATTTCCGTACTTTCTCGAAATTTGGTAAAAAGCGCCTTCATTATTTGCTTACCGTCAATATTTCCACAAATTGCATGGTACCTTAACATTATACAATATTCAAAATTTTTGTTTTAGAATGTTGGAATTAGATATTCGTGCATAATGCTAACTAACATAAATTTATATTCAAGGAAGAAAGTGTGGGTGTGGGCTGTAAAACTGATTCCAGCAACGTGCATTATTGCTTTTTTCTGTAACACAAATAATTTATTGAGGGTCGTTTTTTATGTTGTTCCCAAAAACCGGATGTCAGTAGTTTAACTAGTAATTTAAGTTGGAATTAAGTAAGAGTGCATTAGTAGGAGTTAAGTTTAAGTAGGAGTGAAATGAACGGTTAGTTTAAAACTAAGCTTGCTCATATGCAGGCGAAGTTATAACACAAGGGAAGGCGTATTTGTTTTATGTCGAACTCTCTTAGCCAATATACCTGTATGATAACATAGCTAATTTTCTTCTTGTTTGAGTCGTGTTCATGGTTACATCTCACTCTGCCAGCTAGCTTCAATTAGTAGTCGAACGGTAAGCGTACCCATTTGTAAATAGCGACCATGATCTGTTGGGACCATAAAAAGAAGTGTAGTTGAGATATGCAGTAGAATATTACTACATGGTACAAATTCACATCACCTTTGGTCATAAACAATATGCAACTCGAACACATCAATGCGCAAGGCTTGTGTAGGCCTGCGTGTTGACTATATACTAGCCAGAATATGTTCAAAATAGTTTCCAGCCTTTCAAAAACACGATTAGCGAGCGAAAGCGCCAACGCGCCGCAGCATTTCACATGCTAGCGGTCAGTCCACCGGCTGAGGAGCAGTAGGGTCGCAGCTCCACGATCGCGTAGCGCAGGCAGACAGGAAACGCCCCCAGTGCGCAGGTCGTGCAAGGCGCGCGCCGCCGCCGTTATTCGAGCCCGGCCATGTGTATACAAAACGTACTGCAATGTTCTGAATTCGGTCTAATCTGCCTATTAAATATTTATGGTGAGGACTCCCAATAATAGCAGCGTACTCTAAGGATGGTCTCACGAGTGTTCTGTATGAATTAAGTTTTACAGCGGGAGGAGCGTTGCGTAAACTTCTGAAGAAATACAGCTTTCCCTGGGCCTTCTTGCACATGTACTTACATGTTGCTCCCAGCTGAGATTGCTTGATAGCATCATCCTTAGGTGTTTAACAGAATTGGTTTTTACAACTGGGAATTTATTTGTAGTTATGAAAAATCTAGTGACGTATTTTGTTGATAAAAACTATGCTATTTGTTTTGACGGCATTAAGTTTCATTCCCAAATTAATGCACCAAGTCTGAATGGATGATAAAGAATCGTGTAGTTTGATCTCAGCACCTACAGAATATAATACCTTATACACTACACAGCTATCCGCGAAGAGTCGGATTTGGACCTCAGGCTCAACGCATAAATGAATATCATTGATGTATATTAAGGATAATAAGAGTGCAAGCACTGAACATTGTGGTACTCCTGAATAAACATCCAAGTTACCACATACGGAATTTTTCACTTTGACATATTGTTTACGGTTTTTCAGAAAGCAGTCAATCCATGAAATTACGTTATTTTCAGTACCTATAGCCTGGACTTTTGTAAGTAAGTCTCTTCAAGAGGAAATTAGTCGAATGACTCAGAAAAGTCTAAAAATATAGCATCTAACTGACTTCATACATTGAGTGCATTAGCGATATCGTAAGTTATCTCTGCCAACTGTGTGACTGTTGATAATCGGAATTGAAAACCAGGTTGCCGACTGTAGATTAGATGATTAATTTCTAGGTGACTAATGAGTGCTTTGTAAATAAGTTCTAGTAATTTACAACTAGAGCTTGTTCGCAAGACCGGCCTGTAGTTATTTATTTCGTTCTTCGGACCACCCTTATGCAGTAGAACTATTTCAGCACAGCGCCAGTCATCCGGGATTGTTAAGGTTTGTATTGACAGAGAGAAGATTAGAAATATATATTTTGAAACCCATTAAGCATACCTACTTGAAAAAGTATTTGAGATATCATTCAGCAAATCAAAATTCTTTTTGTCTAGTTTGCGAAGTAAGCAGAAAATGCCGTCCTCGCTTATGTTTATTTCAGGCATACGGTAAGTGATGGAGTGGTCTTGTAGGCAAGTTCTCGAAGCCTTACGTAAGAATACAGACTGAAAGAAGGAGTTAACTTCGTAGCAATGGTGTCAGGGTCAGTAATGATTCCGTTTGGAGTTTATATTTCGGAAACTGTAGATTGCTCGTTTGCAAGATAGAACCAAAGCTTGTGTGGGTCATGCTTCACAAAGGCCGGCAGTGTCTCCGAGAAGAGACATGTTTTAGCAATGCGAATTTTATCGTGCGGCGTACTGATAAGCTGTACGAGGTGGCCTGACGAACGATGCTCGCGCCGCCGCTTAATCTTTCTTTTCAGACGAGAAAAATTCTCGCGTTATCTAAGGATATTCTCGGTTGACACGCTTTTTTTTCTGAATGGAATATAATGCTGCTCGCAGAAGTTAACAACTCCTTTAATATAACATCATAGAGCAGAAACGTCACTCAATGTTTCATGTTCTGGAAAACAAGCTTCCAGGTGAGCTAAAACTGAAAGATCATCAACCCGCTTGTAATCTTTTACAAAGGTAACCAATGGTTTGACAGGGTTGTGTGAAATATGAAATGGACATGAGAGGATTATCATTTTATGGTCCGAAATTCCGTCATCAATATTTAACGAACAGTTTTCCAGTGAGCTGCTAACAAGCATGAGGCCAAGCAGAGAAGAGCATGTGCCGACAGTTCGAGTATCAGAGATAAAAAATGATTTAATTGAAAAATAAAGGAAGTTAATAACAGCATTTCAGCACTTTTCACTGCTTTCTTATGAGGATCTTCTGACCAATTAATACCGGTAAGTTGAAGTCTCCTGTGACGAATATTTTTGATCTTTGAATTCCTATGTTTTGTCAGATAGTCGTGCCTTACTTCGAGATACTCGACGGGAGCCTTCGGTGGTGGATACACTCCTCCGAGCAGCATGTGTTCGCCCGCGTATTCTGAAGTACACCATACACTTTCGTGTCCATCAATGTCACCGATGCAGGAGAATGTAATGTTGTTTTTGACGGCAATTGCTAGTCCTCCGCCTCTTGCACCTCGGTCTTTGTTGATAAGCTTGTACGATGGTGGGCCTACTTCAGAGTCCTGCACCTCTGCATGCAACCGTGTTTCGGTTATAACTAGGATGTGTGGCTGATGTGATAGCATTATGCGTCATAGAAGATCGGATTTGCTTAGTATACTTCGCACATTAAACGATTTAACTTTCAGAACTTTATTGTAGCCTTGTCATTTTTCAGCTTGAACTCTTGATTTGCCAGAGGCAGAAGTACTCGAACGAGTCGCCTCCATTCTGGAATTTAGTTGCGAATTCCAGATGTACCACTTTCCATCCATTTTCAGCTCGTCAAAATTAAGAGTCGCTTTCAATCCATTTGCTCTTTCATCTGCTGTGGAACACCAAAGGTTTGAGCGTATGTCTCTAATCATTTTTTAAACGTATTCAGCTATTGAAATATTTCATCCTTTCAGATTGAAGCAGTCAGACAAAATCTTAGTGTTTCCTGAAAAAATTAAAAAGTCTCAGCATGATCCGACGGAAGCTGTCACTGTGGTGATTGCCTATTCTGTGTACTCTTTCTATTGACACTGCGTCAAGTCCGACAACCTCTTTGAAACTATCTTGTTTGACTTTATCCTCTAGTGTTTTTGCTTCTTCTTCCAGCTCTTCTTTTACTCAGTTTCTGACAAGGCTGTTGCGTCGGCTTCTATTTTCCAAATCATCTACCTTGGCTACTAACTCTAGCATCTGTTTACTAGTACTCTGACAAGTTGCTTCGCATTCTGCAATTTTATCTTCACACTGCTAGAGTCGACTCATTTCTGTCTCAATCAATGCCATCATGTCTCGGATACTACAAACAGTTGATTCTACCTGTTTCAAGTTCGTTGTTAGTTGTTTAAAAACTTTGTTGTTTTTCGTTTGCTCTCTGAGAACTTCTTTCAGTATTTCAGTATTATAAAAACAGTCTGAATCTCAATCGGTACCTGGTCCCGTGTTCAGTTTCACATCACCAGAGGTTAGTAACAGCAATTACATCAATGCAATCAATCAATGCAGAAACAAGAAATCGTGTACCTAGTAGCAGCATCAAGGCAACACAGTCGTCTCGAATAGAAGAGAATGAGTATTTATCACCAGCCTGGGCAATCAAGAAGAAATGGATGAACATCCTTGCTCTTCCGGTGCCACCGAGACCACTGAAGCCATGGCTGGTGGTGCTTGGCTGTGTAGCTGTGCTGACGTGCTTCTGATGACGTCAGTGCCTGGTTCAGCTGGCATGGGTGTAGCACGCGTGGAACGGAATTAACGGTGGCGATTGTGGTCCGTCCACGATAAGCCAATCAGTTGAGCAGTTCACAGGATCCAAAATGCTCGCATCTGGGAAAGCATGCGCAGAGTGTCAATCAACAAACCCGGCTGACGACAGGGCTATCTGGGAAATCAAGAGGAAATAGATGAACATCCTTGCTCTTCTGGTGCCACCAAGTCCACTAAAGGCATGGCTGGTGGTGCTCCTGGTTATATAGCTGTGCTGACGTGCTTTTCGTGACGTCAGTGCCTGGGTCAGCTGGTATGGGCGTAGCACGCGTGGAAGAGAATGAAAAGGTGGTGATTGTGGTCCGTCCATGATAAGCCTGTCAGTTGAGTTGTTCACAGGATCGAAAATACTCGCATCTGGGCAAGCATTCGCAAAGTGTCAATCGACGAACCCGGCTAAGAACAGCGTCATCTGGGCAACCAAGAAGAAATTAATGAACATCATTGCTCTTCCGGTGCCACTAAGTCCACTGAATATGAATGGCTGGCGGTGCTCCTGGTAATATAGCTGGGCTGACGTGCTTCTCATGACGTCAGTGCCTGGGTCAGCTGGTATGGGCGTAGCATGCGTGGAAGGGAACGGGAAGGTGGTGATTGTGGTCCGTTCATTATTAGCCTGTCAGTTGAGCGGTTCACAGGATCGACAAAACTCGCATCTGGGCAAGCTTGCGCAGAGTGTCAATCGACGAACCCGGCTGACGACAGCGACATCTGGGCAATCAAGAAGAAATGGATGAACATCCTTGCTGTTCCGGTGCCACCAAGTCTGCCAAGGGAGGTGATTGGTTCGAAACCAACCGCCGGACACCCGCCAGTAAAAATGGGTACAAGCCGCCCTCGGCCAGGCGGCCAAGTTCTTCAGGGGTGTGTGCGTGTAGGAGACTCCGCGAACACCGCTGCGCCCTTTCGGTGGCAAACCCGGTTTCGAACTCTCAGCCTGCAAAGGTGGTTCGTGTTTCACTGCAAAGTAAGGAGTTCGACTGAAAGCTCGTACGCTCTAACCAGCGTCAAGTTCCACACCGCTGGAAGTTCCGTCTGAAGCGTCAACTTGACTATCACTGCGGTCTTGGGCAATTCCGTTTTTTTCAGCTCTCCGACTTTGTGAGAAAAAAAAGAAGAAGAGGTGACGCGCGAATGAGCACCGCGGCGTCGGGTGAATTGAGAAGTGCGCGCGAGGGATACCGAAGCAATTTTTATTACAAAAAGCCATGTCAGGAGTGTTTAAAAAATAAAAAAACATAGCACAGCAATATTGTTACGGTACACAGTCGCGACGCGAAGAAGACGTTGTTGTGTCACTGGGCAGTCAATCACGACAAGGATGCTGCAGCTAGTGCTTGAGTGACCTGGTTTTCTGGTGTGTCTTCTGTGTACGGCCTATCACTCCTGCTTGTACACTAACCTCGTAATATTTGGTGGAGGTTGTGCTGGGTACTACACTACGCACTGGACCTCCGCAGCGGTCGTCACATTGAATCCATTGCTATGCCGTCCAGCGCACCTCCGGCCACTGCGTCAACCCCAGCGCCGGCTGTTGTCGTGGCACAGCCTCGCAACCCGGGCACCTTTTGTGGCACTGATGACGTCGATGTCGAAGAATTGGTAGCCATGTATGAGCATGTGAGTAAACACAACCGCTGACATGCGACCCTCATGCTTGCTAACGTGATCTTCTACTTAGCGTGCACGGCACGCGTCAGGTTTGAGACGCATGAGGAAGAATTACCTCTTGGGATACGTGTAAGCAGAAGCTCCGCAACTTATTTGGTAAGCCAATTGGAAGCAAGCTCGGGGCTAAAGAAGACCTTGCTTCTCGAGCTCAGTCATTCACCGAGTCTTACATCTGTTACATCCAGGACGTCCTTGCAATTTGCCGTAAGGTAGACAGTGCCATGTCAGAGACCGGCAAGGTGGGCCACATACTCAAGGGGATCGTTGACGACGCTTTTAGCCTGTTCCTCTGCAAAGGCTGCGCAACGGTCGACTCGGTCCTCCATGTCTGCCGGCAGTTTGAGCAAGACAAACACCGCCGCATTTCTCCCCGTTTCGACCGCCTTCCGAACACGGCGGCGACACCTTCCTGTGCTGACCTGCCAACACTGCAACAGCCATCCCATCCTCCCAAGTTAACCCGAATTATACGGAGAGATCTAGAGGCTATGACTCCCGTCGGCTTCGCCCCTCAGCCGCCTGACGCTACGATTGCTCTGATCCAGGCCGTTGTTCGCCAGGAGTTCGCGATCGCGGGTATCAATTCTGGCCTGCCCTATGCGTCGCCCTGTACACCAGCAATTGCTCCTTTGGTTGCTGCTGTCAGTTCTCCGCTAGTTGCGGTAACGCGGCCATCCCGCCGCGTTACCGCTACCGGAATCCTGCGGATTGGCGCACCTCAGACGACCGGCCTATCTGCTTCACCTGCTCGCGTGTCGGCCACATTTCCCGCCACTGCCGCAGCCGTTGGTTTTCCCCACCTCACTCTAGATATAATTATGATCTTCGTATAGACTACGGACCTCGTTCTGATTACGATCGTCGCGCCGACAACGGACCTCGTTCTGATTACGATCGTCGTGCCGACTACTGACCGCGCCAGATGAATTACCGGACTGAGTTCTCACACGCCAACGACACTCGGACCCCGCGCAGGTACAGCCGCGCGCCTTCACCCAAGGTACGTCGCTCCCGTTCGCCGCAACTTCAACAACGCCCGTCCACTTCGCCCTTATCTGGATCTCATTCGGGAAACTAACCAATGCAGCTCCCGGGGGTGACACTGCATTGACCACCGACCGGAAAATCCTCTCCTGAACCCCTCTCCTCACCGCAACCTTCTCGATACCTGCAAGGACGGTGCATCAGTTACGGCTCTGATTCACACTGGCGCTGAAATTTCTGTCTTGAGCTCCTCCTTTTGCTGTCGTCTGAAGAAGGTTGTGACACCCGCCGTTCCCTGAGTCGTTCGTTCCGCCGACGGCGGTGCTGCTGCCGTAGTTGGAATGTGCACTGCGCGTATTTGCATTGCCGGGCATACTACAGCCATCCTGTTCACTGTGCTGTACCTCTGCTCCCACGATGTGATCCTCTGCATCGACTTTTTAACAACCCACGCGGCGCTAGTTGATTGCTCCTCTGTCCGTCTTCGTTTGGACCTGCCGCTGTGCTCTGAAAGCGGTGACTCCATGCCGCCCCACTTACGTGCCGATGAATTTACTCGCCTGCCGCGCGATGCTGCTGTCTATTTTCCAATGTCCCCTGTTCCCCCCGTTTCTAATGGTGCCTACGTCACTTACCGAATCAAGGACGTTGTCCATCAGCGAAACGCCATCCTTCCACACACCGTTCTGACAGTCATCAGTAACTGCACCTACCTTCCGATTCTCAACTTCAGCCTCTCTACTCAAGTTTTACCCTGTGGAATCGCATTCACTGAACTATACCCTTTGGCCGAATGCAAAGTTCCTGCTCTCGCAGCTGAGCCTCAGTCTGGTCTCCCTAATCCCCACTCGGCCGCTTCACGTCCGGACCTTATTTCTGCAATGATCGCGGCGGACTTGCACCCTGACCACGCCAGCGCGCTCTCCACCCTGTTAGTTTCCTACAGTGACGTCTTCGATTTTGGGAATCGTCCTACCGGCAAAAATACTGTCCTGACCCATCACATAAATAGGGGCGATGCCAGCTCCATACACAGAAGGCCCTATCGTGTCTCCCTTCTTGAGCGCCATGTCATCCAGACGGAGTTGGGCAAGATGTCTAAGAACAACATTATCGAGCCTTCTAGCAGGCAGTGGGCGTCTCCTGTGGTGTTAGTAAAAAACGAAGATGGCAGTTGGTGCGTCTGTGTAGACTATCGCCATCTTAATCTAATAAAAAAGAAAGACGTCTATCCTCTTCCAAGAATTGATGACGCCCTCGACTGCCTACACGGTGCCAGCTATTTCTCTTCTATTGATCTCCGTTCAGCCTGCTGGAAAATTGCCGTTGACAAACACGATCGTGAAAAGACAGCCTTTGTCATCCCCGATGACCTGCACCAATTCAAATTCGTGCCTTTCGGCCTCTGCAACGCTCCTGCCACCTTTGAGCGTATGATGGAATCGCTCCTGCGTGGATTCAAATGCACGACGTGCCTGTGCTACGTAGATGACGTTGTCGTTTTCTCCCCAACTTTCGAAAGCCACCTACATCGTCTTTCTATTATCCTTGCCGTCTTCCACCGCGCCAGTCTCCAACTCAACTCCAAGAAATGCAGCTCCGGCCAGCGCCCAATCAAGGTCCTCGACCACTTGGTCGATGCTTCTGGTGTCAAGCCCGACCCTGACAAAGTTCATGCCGTTCGCGAATTCTCCACCCGCCGTTCCTCGAGCGATGTGTGCAGTTTCCTCGGGCTCTGCTCGTATTTCCGCCGGTTTATCCCGAACTTCGCCGACACGGCCCGTCCCCATACCTCTCTCCTGAAGAAATATGTGCCTTTCTCCTGGGGCCTTGACAAAGCTCGCGTCTTCACCGCACTTGTTGCGGCCCTCACTGCTCCACCTGTGCTGGCCCATTTCAACCCTTCTGCGCCTGCGGAACTTCGCACCGACGCCAATGGTCACGGTATTGGGGCCATCCTTGCGCAGCTCCAGCACGACCACTATCGTGTCATTGCCTACGCCAGCCGCCTGATATCTCCCTCTGAACGTAACTATTCCATCACTGAGCGGGAGTGCCTTGTACTTGTTTGGGCGCTAACAAAATTCCGCCCTTATTTGTTCGGCCGGCCCTGCTGCGTAGTTACGGACCACCATGCCTTGTGCTGGCTCTCCTCTCTTAAAGATCCCACAAGCCAACTAGGTCTCTGGGCCTTGCGCTTGCAGCTATACACATTTACTGTTGTTTACAAGTCCGGCCAGTTGCACCAAGACGCTGACTGTTTGTCCCGCCATCCTGTCGATCCTCTTGATTCTCACAACCATGATAACGACGATTGTGTTTTGTCCATTTCGGACTTTCTACACATCGACGACGAGCAGCGCCGTGATCCATGTCTGCGCCCTATAATCGACCGCCTCTGAAGCGCCCCTTCCATTCCTGCTCAGTCGTGCTGCATCACGATACTCTGTGCCGTCGCAATATGCACCCTGATGGCGCCGACCTCTTGCTCGTCGTCCCGACGCATCTCCACTCGACAGTCCTTGCCCAGCTTCATGACGCTCCTACTGCAGGGAACCTTGACATTTCGCGCACATACGACAGCGTGCGCCGGCGGTTCTTCTGGCCTGGCCCTTACCGCTCTGTCCGCGGTTACGTTGCTGCCTGCGATCTACGTCAGCGCCGGAAAACGCCCCCGCTCCCGCCTAGTGGCCACTTCAGATTCCGACTGACCCATTTTTCTGTGTTGGTCTCGATATGCTTTGGCCTTTTCCCATATCAACATCCGGGAACAAGTGGATTGCCATTGCGACCGATTGCACTACCAGGTACGCTATCACCCGCGCTATCCCGATAGCTGTGCGTCCGATGTCGCCGACTTTCTTCTCCATGGCGTCGTCTTCCTTCACGGCTCTCCTTGTCATCTGCTCACATATCGAGGCCCCTGCTTTTGTTCTAAAGTGGTCCACGACCTTCTCCGCTCCTGCTGCACCTGTGACAAGTTCTTCACGGTTTACCATCCCCAAAATAACGGCCTTACTGAGCGCCTTAACCGCACACTGACGGACATGCTGTCCATGCATGTCTCCGACCACCATCGTGACTGCGCGTCAGTTTACCCTTCATGACGTTCGCCTACGATTCCTCACGCCATGATACCACCAGGACACTCCCCCTTCTACCTGCTCTTTGGCCGCGACCCGTTGCTACCTTTTCAGAGCTTACTGCCTTCTGACCATTCTACTAGCAGTTATGCTTGTGACGCCATTGCCCATGCTGACTCTGCCCGCTAAATTTCTAGGGATCGTCTCCACACTTCTCAGACCCTCAAAAACGTCGTTACGACCTCCACCATCGTGACGTCCACTACCATTCCGGTTCCCTGGTACTCCTCTGGCTCCCTGCACGCCGTGTGGGACTGTGAGAAGCTCCTGCCTCGTTACGTCGGTCCTTACCGCGTCTTGAGGCAACTGACGGATATGACCTACGAACTCACGCCGCTGCACCCCCACTCTCCTTCCGTGGACCCCTCTACACAGCTTGTGCACGTCTCCCGTCTTATACCCTACCACTCACACCCAACCCCCAGGCCTCCCCGGGAATGTGCCTTCTCCCGCGGGGCGGAGGGGGGGAAAGGTTGTAGAGTTACGGCACACAGTCGTGAAGCGAAGAATACGTTGTTGTATCGCTGGGCAGTCGACGACTACAAGGACGCTGCAGCTAGTGCTTGACGGACCTGGTTTTCTGGTGTGTCTTCTGTGTACAGCCTATCGTTCCTGCTGCTGCACTAAGCTCGTAACAATATTGGTCAGGAAAAAAATGTTTTAGTGGTCGAAAAGGCGGGAGCTCGTGCCATGGATAGATAACCGCTCAGCCAATCAATCTGCTGGTTTTGAGAATAGTTCTATGAAGCTTAGCCTTACGATTAGGGAACGCCAGGCCGCTGCGCTGGCTGTTAACACCAGCGTTCGGCACCTTAAGTCAGTGAAGCTGGGCTAATATTTCTTGCATTTTCCAGAAGTTTTGTTTCAGTTCTGTTTTGGGCACGCGGAGTTATTTGCTAATTCAGCACAGTTTGATTGTAAACCCAAAATAACCAGGTAGAATAAATGGAAGACATGTTGCCTTTGCAGTTTTAAATGGTCACCTTTCAGGGCTGTTCACTGAGTGCTAAGAGCCTGATAAGTTGTGACAGAGTCTGAATATGAGAGAAGTGCAGAAGTTTATTATCTATGCATTTAGCTTCTAGTGTGCATCGTGCTCTTTACTAAAGACCATTGTAAACCTATCTCGTTCACATAGTGTTCACAAGACACCTGCAATACTGTTTGAAGAACGACCAGGGGAAACTGCGGTTAGAAAACACTGTTGTATAGAAAGTTCGCTGAAACGGAAGTTCACTACTTCAGTATATCTGGAGAGGTATTCTAGTTGAAAATTTGCCTGAAATGCAGCAATACCTACTATTACGTAGGGCACCATTGCAGCTAACATCTTGAAAAATGCTGTTTTACGTTTTTAGGCATAACAGGTGTTTCAGGAAGCACGCCACTAATTTTCGCAAGAGAATTTGTGGGTATAAACACGGTTTCTCCGTCACAAAAGTACGAAATTTGGCGGACAGCAGAAGACAAGTGAGTAATGATGACTAATAGCATGGTTAACTAATTTTTATAGTTAAATTTATAACTACTACATTACGACCGCAGCAGTGGCCGAGTGATTGAGCATCCCTCACGCATGCGGGAGGTGCGGGGTTCGATCCCGAATGCCGCTGGGTACCGACCTGTGATACAATGGGAACAAGCTTTCCCGTGGCCTGGTGTTCGTTTTATCTGGGTGAAGTGCTCGGAGAATAAGTCTTCGATCCCACATTGAGTAGTGGAAAACATCTTGTGCTATGGCCATCTTTGGCCACAGATGCCCTTGCGTCATAAAAATTCATCCCATCATGCTCATCAGTGTTCAGAATCAAGAAACATTGGCAGTGGATGAGCTCTGGTTAAACCTGGAGTGACGCGATAGCTGCAGCTGGTCGAGTGAAACTTGGTCACGTGACCAACCATGTGCCGAACCACGCGATCAGCCACGGTGCCGCGCCGCCGGCAGCTGCTCCGCACCACGTGACCAATCACGTGACAGCATGGCGGCGCAGCCACATGGGAGCAGCCACCGCCTTGGCGCCGCCACGCTGAAGGCTCGAAATGCTACTGTAATGTAGCTATCGCTACAAAACAGGATTACTAGCAGCGGAGTGGCTTAGCAAAGTTTGGCTGTATCGCGCCAAACAGCGCGTGCTTTCAAAATGCCCGCGGGGAAAGCAAGGCCGCCCAGTTCACGCTCTTTATGTCGCATATGCCATATGACCTTTTCTGTCCCGTGTAGGCTTTGCCGGCGAGTAGCGGCGAGAACCGCAGCACAGGCTGGACAGACAAGGTAATATGGCAGTTGTGCCTTACAGTGATGTGTGTAGAGGGAGCTTTGCTTTGGGGCGCTATTTCAGAAACCACGTCTGTTTTTCGCGCGAGATGGCGAAAATATGCCGAGCAACAGCGCTGAGGTCATCGGGCTTTCCAAATTCAAAAAACCGATGCGGCTATTTCTGACGGCCGTCTTGAAATCTGTAGTTATACACAGGCGCCGAACTGGAAAACGCAGGAAGATTGTTATAAAAAATTATTTAGCGATCTCTACAGTTAACACCATTCACCTGTTTTCCGATCTCCGCGAAATAAAACTTTTTTCGGCTGTTGGTTCATAGGGAAAGTAATATGGAGCTGGCGTAATCAACGGGGAGAGAAAAAAACATACAAAGGACGGGACCAGTGCCTTCAGGTTGACAAGCATAATTGCAGGTTCATAGCGGTGGCTTCCAAGAAGAAAAGTGCCTAATGTGGAAACAAAAACGTGAAGTAAAACTCTATATTGGGCTAGTTGGTTCGTGGGGAAAGTAATATGAAGAATACGTGACCAACGGGGACAGAAATAAGCACAAGTCCACGTTGGACGCGTCGTCTTTAGGTTACTTTCACTGTGAACCAACTAGCGCAAACTTGAGATTAACCAGAGAATTTTTATTCTACATTAGGCCCATTTTTTCGAATCCTCCGCACCGAACCATTGATTATGCGTGTCAACTTCATTGCGCTGGTCCTGTCGTTTATGCGTCTTTTCTGCCACCGTTGGCCACCCTGTCTTCACATTAGGTCCGCCAAAGCAAGTAGCACTGCGCCGGAGAAACCGTCTTTATATTTCAAACAGGCTATTATAAAAGATTACTTGATGTCTTCTATAAAAATTTCGGTATTTCAATCGGAGTTGCAGTTATACAGATGGAAATTTCTTGCAAAATGGTCTCAGCCACTAAAGGAATACCGTTTTGCCACCTGAATAATAATCAGGATTGCACTCACTGGTGGTAAAGGTCAGAAAAATATGCTGCGTACTTTATGTCCACGCGGCTGCAATCTTCCACAGCATCGTGTGCAAGGTGCGTCGTGCAAACATTGGTATGCAGCGGCAGTTGCGTTGCTTACATTTTGTGCCGCTTTTCTTTATGGCGTCTGGTGTAACAGGCCATTGTCATTGTGTTTTGGCGGGCGGGAATCAATTATTAGAAATGCATTGACATCTCAAATATTTGTCGCTGTGGCCTCTTCTACAGAGACCGCCTTAAATTTAACAGCGTCACAGAAATCAATTGTTTCCAGCGCTTCAACTCATGCTAGCAGTCGAGCTCGTAGCGGTGTAGCCACGGTTTATTTTGATCTATGAAACTCGTCGTTACCTTATATGTGTTCTTCGTGGCTAACATTTGAACTTAATACCGCATTGTTCTTCGTCATTGCAAATTTGAACAATTGGACACCAGAGGATGAAACTTTGGTCACATTTTTCTTTTAATTTTTATTTAATTCATAATTTAGGCCTATTTCGCACTCTGGCGAAATGATAACACTTTTAACACTAACCAGAAACGCAGCAGAAAGACAAAACACAAGTTGTGATGCTTTTATTTACGCAGTGAAAAATAGCGCACTTTTAAAATATTATGTTCTTTAATGGTTGCTGTGAGCCCGGTAAGGTGGTTCCAATCTTTTGATAAGTCGAATAAAACAGCAGGAACTGCAATCTGTAGAGTAAGAAATAATTCAGACTTTGTGGGAGTGATTATTGCGGACAGAGGCAGAGAACGGATTTAAGACTGGGTCACTGCGGCAGGTGCGTGTTATGGAAGTATATTGCTAAATAGGGGGCGGAAAGAAAAATAACGGCGAGAAGCAAGTGACAACATTATTAGCGTTTGTTCTGTGGCTTATGTACTGACGGTACGATTTTAGTTTCTAAGCCTTAGTCGAGTGTAATGGTTCCAAAGAAGGTCGAGTGAGCAGCCTGGCAGAGCTTGGGTCCTATATCCAGGAGGCGTACTCATGTTTAGTCAGAACTAGTGTTTTATAAACAAGATACTTTAGTGAAAAATATAGTGACAGGAAGGGTCTTTGTCTCCTCCGTCTTCGTTCTAGGGCCTTCTAGTAGCTATCTCAATAGAAACTTGAGTAACCACCACGATCAGATATTCTACAAAGCATCATTCATTGTACGCACTTTCTGAACTGGTAAATTAAAATGGTGGTCAATACGACGGCTGTCTTTGAAGGGCCCTCTTATGCTTAATGACCTATGGGGCTGCACTTGGAAGCTAAAAAAAAGTGCTCAGCTTAAGCGGAAGACAACGCAGCGAGCTATGAAAACGTGATAGTTGTAACGTCAAGAGACGGGAAGAAATCAGAGTGGGTTCCGGAACAAAGATGGGTTGATCACATGCGGTTCGAAATCATGAGCAAATGGGCTTGGGCAGGGCATGTAATGCGGAGGTAAGGTATCCGATGGTCGTTAAGAAAAACGGCAGGAATCAAAGAGAAGGCACGCCTAGCAAGGAGCGGCTGAATGTTCGGTGGTCGTATGAGGATAAGAAGTTTGTAGCGATGATGTGGCCGCAGCTGATACCGTACAGGGTTAATTGGAGAAATATGCGAGAGCTCTTTGTCCTGCAGTGGGTGTGAAAAGGCTGATGATGATGCCTATTTTTATGCTTAAAAAAGCTGGTTTTCATAGAGGCTTGTGACTATCTCCGTACATAATTGCGTAAACTAGCTGGCCCTTGCCGCTGTTATTCCTTCTTTATTGATAAATTTGACCATACACAACGAGTGATGTGATTTTCAGTTTCAGCCATCACTACTGAGAGGTTCAGCGCTGCGTGCAGTCATACTGTACGACAGAGTAGAAAGACACGTTACTGACGCTCTTCATCTGTAATTATGAAGCAGCGTCAATGCAAAGTTAAAAAACTGCGCTCGTTATCGTGTTGATAACGTTTTGCTTCTTTGTCTATAGCAGCGACTTCAGAAGCCACGATCGCTTTAACGAAATTGCTCCAGTAACCTAGCTCATTGACTAACATTAATCCCCAAGTAAAGAGTGAGTAGCTAAACGTTTACCAATTTTGCAAATTTTGTAAAAGGTAGTTCGCGAATTCCAGGAAATGGTTGTTTAGTGCGCTTTGAACAACTGACTCGAGTTTTGAATGGAAAGATGGAGACATCACATATCCTCTGCGTGTCTGTTTCATTTCCAGCGATTTGCAAGATATTGCTAAACACAATTCACCATGTTCAGTTTCCTTATAGTTGAAAAAAGTTTGAATTGTTTCTGCTATGTAGTTCTGGTTACAGTTCCGGCAGCAGAAAGGAGGTTCTGCCATACACGTTGACTTCTTATCGAATGGGGTATATAAAATGTGCAGCGATATAATTTTTACCCTATCATTTTATTTCGTTCGAACTCTTGCGCTACACTGCCACAAAACGAGGAATCACTGCAAGCGTACAAAAAATGATTACACTAGCGTTTTTATGAGCCTTGCGGGATATCAGCCATATATGTTAAATTTCGCAGGCGCCGCTCGACAGCAGAACTCAAATCACAAAGCACACGAGAGGACGAATTCACAAACAAATTCTTAACCCGGCGTGGATTAATTACAAGTAATGAATAGTATTCAGAAGCGAATTGTGCAATACTTAGTTAAATTATCTCATTCGTTGCTGCGCACTAGAAAGCAACAGCGGCGACAGCCAAGGAGCTACACGCTATAGTGTGAACGCATTTCTCCGCCCAGACTTACTCATAATGAACCGATCAGAACACGCACTCCACCATTATGCGAAATATGCCGCTCTGAATAGGCGTATGTTAACTCATATGTGTTAGTAAATTTATACTAAGAATTTCCTTTTTTTATTGCAAACACAAAGTCAAACGATGACTAAATGCTCGCGATTGGAGCATCGCCAACGTTGTAGCAGAATTTCCCAGTACATTCGGTGGCTGAGTCCGTGAACGCGGCATGAAATTCGGATAAAATTCTGCTTTATGAAGTGTTATTCTTGTGACCATAAGCAAAAAAGGATAAAAATCTGTTTGACACTTAGCTCCGCATTTGAGGGTATGATCCGATAGCGTTAATGGAATAGCGTCAGTGGCTCCTTTTTCTGCCGCGGACGCAGACACTGTTTACATGCTGTGCGAAAGACCAGACGAATTGCATATAAAGACGCACTGTAACAAGGCCGCACGAATGGCCCTGCGTGACCTAGCAGTAGTGTCTGGCTTGCAGCTGTTGTGTCAGGGGTTCTATTCTCCACTAATTGCCCCGATTTTTTTTTCAGTGTAATTCATTTACATCATATAGTTGCATGCGCGATTAGCGTTTGAATCAAGTTGTGACCTCATAACCAGTTTTATAAAGTTCTAATGTTTTAATGGGTACACGTGTGACGTCATGACCCTTTCGACCAATCCGGCTTTTCCGCACACACCTTCAACGATGTCAACTGTACGCCGAGTTCTCTGATGAACGGGACCCTTAATGCTTTTGTTAAGAAGGAGTGCGCCACGTGTTCCTCTTTCGCAAGTTAACGCACGTGTGAAGCTCATCGTCGGCTCAACGTGTCGCGCCAGGTACCTCGCCTTCTGCGTGCGAAAGGGACTCATATCCGAAAATGTAAGCCCAATGTTCGTTTCCTCAAGCCGAGAGTGGGCCTTTTGAAATGCATGTGCAGGTACATAAGATCGGAACTTGGGCACCAAGTAAGCAGGTTCTAATATCTTTTGAGAAGGCTTTCCAATGCCTTCGACGCGGCCTGGTTAGCCAAATGAAGCAACGCTCTGCCAGAAGGTTTGCTGCCCAGATGACAAAATTTTGATGAGTTCAGTGCCTTCACAAAGCCCTTGCCTGTACGAGAACAGCGAGCAAGACGAGTGGGTCAAGAGGCTTTGTACTCCTGGGAGATGCTGCGTTACCTGCACACGTTAAATTCATACTTAGAAAGGGTCCAAAGATCAAAAACAACCCTTCAATACCTGTTCATGATCTAGTAACGCTTAACCAGCGTGTTTCTTGAAAGCCTCCACCTGGAAGGTGTGGACGTTGTTATAAGTACGGTGAGCACGACATCCACCAAGCACACCAAGCACACAAGAAATGTCGTTTCCTTCTTAAAGCAAAACAATCTGCGGTTGATGCAGGCGGATTCGTTGTTTTAAGAGAAGAATTCAACGAAAAGGCGACTCACGCGACCGCTAAGGACTTGTTACTTGTAAAACCCTGTGCCTTAAGAGTCAAGAGCACGGCAGCAGCACTTTTCAGGTACCTTGATTTGTCTAGGCTTGAAAGCTCAATAACTGATTGTAGCAAGAAAGCGCTATCGGTTTTCTTCACAGCAAAAACTCACCTAGACTCAGTGCCGTTTAGAACAGTTGTCACTGAGGAGTGTTCGAGGCAGTTTCTAATAAGCCAATAGCTGCAGAGATATCTGACTTCATCTGACGTGATCATCGTGTAGGGTTTAGAAAAAAGTACTGCGCACCTCTGATCATTTCGGGCTGCATATCTATGCTGTGTGTGTTTGAACAAACTCCGCCGCATTGGCTCGGTGCATATGGCGCATGTAAAATGAACAGGAGCACCAGGGTTCGAAGCCGGCCGCAGCGGCTCCCTTTCGATGACGGCGAAACGCAAAAGGCGCCCTTGTGCTGTACTACGTCCGTGCAAGTTAACGATTCCCAGGCGATAAAAATAGCTCCGGAGTCCTGCACAACGGCACCTCTTTCCCTCTCTCTTCATTCTCCCGCCATAATCACTACACGCACGGTGAAACGTGAGACAGTTGCTGCGCTATTTCTTTTCCTAAAAAAGCAATTTGTTTTTGAACGAGCATTAACGAATAACCTGGAGGTGATTACATCTACCGCTAAAGAGGTTGGAAAGGCGGAAGCTTTTTGTGTGTGTGTGTGTGTGGTTTTGAGGAAAGAAAGTGGCGCTGTAGCTGTCTCACTGCTCGGTCGGCACCTTAACCGCGCCGGAAGGGAAGGGATAAAGGAGGGCGTAAAAGAACAAAGTGAGGAAAAGGTGGCGTTGTGGAATGGTCCGCAATAATTTCGTCACCTGGGGAGATGTTTGACGTTCACTGACATCACATAGCTCATGGGCACCGTTTGCGCTTCCCCGCCACCAAAACGCGGCCGCCGTGATCGGGCTGGAGCCCGTGTACTCCGGCTTAGTAACTGAGTGCCCTAGCCAATGAGGTACCGCAGCGTCTAGAGGAAAATGCGCTTCACCAGAATGCATTGCCTAGAAGAGAGAAAAGTTTATATATTTGTGGAGCCTTTACTGTAACCAAGTTCATAACTGCACCCACACTCGATGGAAGAAGTTGTCTAATGTTTCTACAGAGCTAATGTTCCTACACCGGAACTATTATTTGCCCATCGGAGAGGTGAGCGCCGTCTGTTGATGCTGGGGTTGCATTAGTAGTGTCACTGCGCCTAATACCTTCCACATACCACGACGTAATTAAGAACACGCATCTTCAGAGCGCACTATCCTAAGGTCTCGCCCCAACGACACATGAAAATTGCGTGGTAGAAAAGTGCTGTGGCGCTGACGACTTCTCGAAGTGCTCGACAGGAGCGCCTTCAGGGCTACAGCAATGCTTACGAGACAGGGTAGCGGTGCCTCAATAAGTAATACGTTCCGGCGTTAGGGGGGGACTGTTTCTCTGGTCAAAGTCGGTAGAATCGTTTTGGAAAGAAAATGTCACAACAGAATCGTCTTCTTTCTCTTTAGTAGCTCCTCATGTGAATGAAAAAGTCCCGTTTCTCGTGGGAATAAAGAAATAAGGCAGACGCAATGAAGAATTAGCCACCCGGAATTTTGAAACAGATGTAGTAAAAATGGAGCACAGGACTGTCGACGCGCGTTTTGTTGAGAATTGAAAACCAATGGCAAATACCTCAAAAGAAGGGAGGGATAAAAGTTGAAGGATAATATTTTTGATTTAGCAAGGCTCGATGATTGCCAGGCTGCTTTCTTAGACAACAAGCTAGAAAAATTTGGCACTGACTTTCACTGAAGACTTGCCTGATAAAGCTGCGCCGGTTTAGGTCGTAGCTCTTAATCTCCCGTTCGTGCGTTGAGCCGCGTCGCCGCTGTCGATGTAACAAAGCCAAACCGTAATTCGCGGAGGTGAATGGGCGTCTAATCCCAGACTCGGTCTCCTGGTTTGTATTCCGCGTTGCCTCTT
Organism: Amblyomma americanum; assembly: GCF_052857255.1. Classification (NCBI taxonomy): domain Eukaryota; kingdom Metazoa; phylum Arthropoda; class Arachnida; order Ixodida; family Ixodidae; genus Amblyomma; species Amblyomma americanum. The sequence continues at coordinate 101,011,049 of NC_135500.1, forward strand.
GGAAGGTTGTAGCGTCTGGTGTCGGTCTGATCCTTACTCGGGCAAGCCATCGGGCTTTTTCGTTTTGACGTGCTAATTGTAGGCAGCGACGTCTACGTTAACTTCTTCAGTAACATCGGGCAGCATGGCGTCTAGCGTGGTCGTGGCATCCCTGCCAAGGACGAGCCTAAAAGACATCATCTTGGAGGGTCTCCTGCACTGCGGTGTTGTAGGCGAAGATGACGTAAGGCAGGATGACATCCCAGGTATTTTGTTCGGCAACGATACACCTGACGAGCATCTCAACAATGGTTTTGTTCAGGCCATTTGGTCTGTGGATGGTATGCAGTCAGTATCATCGTCTGGTGGCGGGCCATCTACAGTGGCTCGTGACTGCCAGTCGGCGTGAGAGTGCTTCATCTGCACTACGGTGTTGTAGGCGAAGACAATGGAAGACAGAATGACGTCCCAGGTCTTGTGCTCGGTATCGATGGTTTTGTTCAGGCGCTCCGTCAGTCATTTGGTCTGGGATGTATGCAGTCAGTATCTTCGTCTGGCGGCGGGGCATCTACAGGGGCTCGTGACTGCCAATCGGCGTGAGAGTGCTTGAGTCCGCACTACTAAACGACGGTGACGTCAAACTCCAGGAGGCGCAGGCTCCATCCAGCGAGGCGGCCGGTGGGGTGGGTCCTTCAAATTGGCAAGCCAGCACAGTGCGTGGTGATCGCTGACCACCTTGAACGGTCGTCCGTATCAGTAGGGGCAGAAATTCGAAGAAACTCAGATGACGACAAGGCACGCTTTCTCAGTTGTCAAATAGTACTCGGCCTTGGAAGGGGAGCGGCTAGTGTATGCGGTGACGATCGCCAGTGCGTGGTTTTCTGAACGATGACAATGCCTACGCCTACGCTGCTTGCGTCGGTTTGAATTTCAGCCGCGGCATTTTGATCAAAGTGCGCGAAGATTTGTGGACGACGATAAAATTTTTTGAAGGCACCTGCTTGCGGCGCTTCCCATTTAAATGGCACCTCTACCTTAGCCTGTTGCGTCAGAGGTTCGGCGATGCATGAAAAGTTCTTGACAAGTCGTAGTAATACGCGCAGTCCGAGGAATCTGCGCATAGCTTTCTTATCGGTTGGCAGTGGAAATTGTGTGAGAGCAGCTGTTTTATGCGGGTATGGGTGCGCTCCCTCCTTGCTAACGATGCGGCCTAGAAATAGCACCACTTCATGGGACGAGTGGCATTTCTCTGTTTTGAGGATTAGATCGGGCACGCCTAGTACTGTTCGAAGCCTTTTCAGGTGCTCTTCAAAGTTGGAGGCAAATACAGTGACGTCATCTAAACAAACTAGGTAAATCTGCCACTTCAGGACGGCCAGCTCCGCATCTATTACTTCCTGAAACTTTCCTACTGCGGAACAGAAACCAAATGTTATCACCTTAAACTCGAAGAGACTATCCGGAGTGGTGAATGGTGTCTTCTCGCGATCTCTTTAATGGACCTCAATTTACCAGTCAACGCTCTTGAGCTCCATCGATGAGAAATACTTGGCGTTGCAGTGCCGGTCCAGTGTTGTCGATGCGGGGTAGGGGGTGACGTCCTTCTTCGTTATGTTGTTCAAGCAGCGGCAATCGACGCACAACGATGATCAGCGACGAGTTAGCGGCAAGAGTAATAATAGAGGAATAAGAGATATTCTGCTTTAACTGAGGAAGACAATCTTAATGTTCAAACAAGGAATGATAATCTCACTGCTATCTTTACGAAGTGCGCAATAGAAGTAGGTGGGATGGCAGGATGGTTCGACAGGATACCGGCAAGCTATCTCAGGAGACGAAACATCTCATTAAGAAACGCCAAAGCATGAGAGTGTCTATCCCTAGAGACAAAATAGAACAAGCAGAACTACCAAAGGTAATAAATGAGCGCAAGATAGAATCGAGAACGCTCTAAAATACCGAGGTAGCCTAAAACAACGAAGAGGAAACTAGGCGTAGATAAAAACCAAATGTATTGGTTAAGAGATGTTAAGGCCAATGTAATTAGCAATATGGATAAGATGGTCACAGTAGCCAAATAAGTCTACACAAATCTATAAAGTAGCCAATGAAATCTGGCCACAAATTAGCGAGACAGTAGCGAACAGCCTTGCATCATCCCGTCAGTTACGAAAGAGGAAGTACAGGAAGCCTTATAAGCAATGCAAAGGGGAAAAGCAGCTGTTGGTGATCAGGTAACAGCAGATATGTTGAAGGACGGAGGGGAGATAGTGCTAGAAAAAGTGCCACCTTGTATACGCAGTGCCACGTGACCTCGACCGTACCAGAAGCTTGGAAGAACGCTAACATTATCTTAATTCATAAGAAAGGAGACGCCAAGGACTTGAAAAATTAGACTGATCAGCTTAATATCCGTTACGTACAAGGTACTTACTAAGGTAATCGCTAATCGAGTCAAGGAAACCTTAGACTTTAATCAACCAAATGATTACGCAGGCTTTCGTAAAGGATGTCCAACAATAGAACATGTTACCGCTATCAATCAGGTGCTAGAGAATTGCGCTGAATATAGCAACTCCTATATACAGCCTTTTCTGATTACGAGAAAGAATTTGACTCAGAAACCTTGGCAGTCATGAAGACATTGCGGGATCAGGGTGTAGAAGAGCTTTATGTGAAAATACTGGAAGATGTTTATAGCAACGGCACAGCTACCATAGTCCCTTATAAACTGAGCAATAAAATCCTAATAAGGAAGAGCGTCGGGCAGGGACACATGATTTCGCCAACGCTATTCACCGCCTGTTTACAGGAGACATTACGAGGCCTGAATTGGGAACAGTTAGGATAAGAGTTCATGGAGAATACCCAAATAATCTGCTATTCGCTGATGACATTGCCTTGCTGACTCACTCAGGAGGTGAACTGCCCATCATGATCAATGAGTTGGACCGGCGGAGCAGAACGGTGAGTATTAAAATTAACATAAAGAAAACAGAAGTAATGCTCAACAATATAGCACGATGACAGCAGTTTAGAATTGGTAGCGAGGTAGCTGGAAGTTTAGTCTAGTTTATGGGGGTTTAACGTCCCAAAGCGACTCGGGCTATGAGAGACGTCGTAGTGAAGGGCTCTGAAAATTTCGACCACCTGGGGTTCTTTAACTTGCGCTGACATCGCATAGTACACAGGCCTCTAGAAGTTCGCCTCCAACGAAATTCGACCGCCGCGGCTGGGATCGAACCTGCGTCTTTCGGGCCAGCATCCGAGCGCCATAACCACTCAGCCACCGCGGTGGCTGGTGCCGGAAGTGGTAAAGGAATAGGTCTCCTTAGGACAGGTAGTGACCGCTGATCGGGATCACGGGAGGGAAATAACTAGAATGATAAGAATTGGGTGAGCGCATATTACAGGTTCTCTCAGATCATGAATGGCATTTTACCAATATTCTTCAATAGAAAAGTGTACGACAGCTGTATATTGTGCTCACATACGGGGCAGAAACGTGGAGGCTAACGAAAACGGTTCAGCTCAAGGTGAGGACTACGTAGCAAGCCATGGAAAGAAAAATGATAGGTGTAACATTAAGAGACTGGAAGCGGGCAGATTGGATGAGGGAACAAAAGGCGGGTTGATAACGTCTTAGTCGAAATCAAGGCCAAGAAAAGGGCTTGGGCAGGGTATGAAATTCGAAGACAACAGCTGGTTCTTTAGGGTAACGGAGTGGATTCCAAGAGAAGGCAAGCGTAGTAGGGGGCGGCAAAATTTGTGTGGGCGGAAGAGATTAAGTAGTTTGAGGGCATACGGTGAGCCCAGCTGGCAAAAGTCAGGGTTAACTGGAGAGACATGGAAGAGGCCTTTGCGCTGCAGTGGGCGTAGCCAGGCTGATGATGATGATGATGGTGAATTGAAGCACAACCGGAAACAACCGGTGGAGCACAGGGGCTGTTCAATGGCGGGATGACGTTGTGGGAAGAATTTCTGCCACTTCGTCCCACATGCGTTCTCAGTTTTCGCGGCGACACACGTTAGGGGCTCTTGCGGAGAGGTAGGGCATAGTGGTCGGTTATATAGCGATGCTTAGGAATCGGCGTTTGTCGGACCTTCGGCCATGACGAGAAGCACTCGCCGTAGCTTCGAATCCGATTGCTGATCTTGTCTTGTTGGTTCCGGGGCGGGGCTGGGTTTATGCCGCAGACGTCATTGTGCTCTTCTTTAGGTTGTTATTCTGGGACTCGATCGGAGAGGGCGAAGGCATAGCAAACGTCGGATAGTTCATCGATGGAATCTGTCGTCGTAGGTGTGTTTCGTCTCGGTATTGTTCGCTGAAGTTGGTAAGCGGCACTCCAGCTTGGCCATTGCGGAAACTTGCAATGCCTCTCGTCGATGTGATTCCTCGCTTTAGAAGCAAATCCGTGCTCACCTCGAAAAGAGCTTCGATGTTGTTGGCATCCGTGGCATCTACATTGACAATGATGCTTAAATCGGGATGGGAAGCTAACTTGTTGATCCCGGACATACCGGGGAATTTTCTGCTACATGAATATAGTAGAAAGAATGGCTTCGTACGTCCAAGGCATGATGAGCGTGGATCGGAGGTCTATGATCGCCCGACGTTTATTTAGAAAATTCATGCCCAATATGACTTCGTGTGAACATTGCCGTAACACTACGAAGGTCACATGACAGGTATGTCCCATGAAAATCACTTGCGCTGTGCATCGTCTCGATGGCCTTCTGCGGTGCGAATTTGTGGACCGTCTCAAACGGTCGTGATTTGTCTCAGCCGCACGGTGACTATTCGCTTCATGACAGAATAATCGGCTCTTGTGTAGACTACAGCCATTTCTGTCGACTACAGCCGTCGATAGCCACTTCATAGTCAATTTTCCTGGGCCTTGTGGTGCACGTCGTCGTCGGTGTTGTCACGGCTTCGTGGAACATGTAAATCTGGAGTAGGATGTGTCTTCGAGGTTTTCTGTGTGGCAGCGTCATTCCGAAGTCACATCTTGTCGAGGTAGAGCTGCTGTTTCTTTTCGACGTTGGTGTGGTGGATGCGGCGCTCTCATGCGGTGTGGTCACAGGAGTATCTTGGCCGATTCTTCTGCAAGCAACCTGAGCTCCACATGTTCCTCTGTTTAGTTTTCCCTGGAGGTCTGGGGGACCATTCAAGATCGGCCGCTACGTAACCGCGGCCCTGCGACACAAAATTTGGTGTGGACGTTGTTGGTGAGCGGGACGGACTGTGCGATTGCACGTAGTCGTCACCGCGCAGATTCTAGTCGATCTCCCGTGGTCGATTGCGGGACAGAGTAGGAAGGCATCATTTGAGAATCTACACAGGCCCATTCTTCTGTAGAGGCAGTGCCAAATAATGTGGCCGGGTTCGCCGCAAAGGAAGCAGAGTGGGCAGCGGTGATCCGGCGTTCTACATAGGTCTGATTTGCTTGGCTGAGCTTGCAACATACGTGAGTGGGCGAGCGACTGTCCTTGGGGCAGGGCACAGGGCTCTTGGCGTAGAGTGGCAGGACAGCGCTGCGCACCGCAGTGGCTATCGTCGCCTGGGGTTCTGTGGCCGTTGGAGTCGGGGTGCCAAGCGGCTGTTGCAGTTCTTCCTGGACCCCGTCTATGAAAGTCGGTGCTTGCAGCTTTTAGGAGCATGGCGTCACTCATCGTAGGTCCTCGAGTGCGATCTCACGGATGATGTCCCGTAGGCAGTCACTTGCGGTTGTTGAGTTGTGCACATAGCTCATGGAGAAGGGTGGTGGTGTCCGGGTGTACTGCCGAGCCCAGGCGGCTATTGCAACCTTTACTGCAGACGCTTCGGTTGTGAACACGCCAACAGTCTTGCTTGACCTCCGGACCAATCCGGCGAAAAATTCTCTGATAACCCACCTAAAGAAGCGCACCTTCTTATCTGTCATGTGAATGTCAGCGCGTCGTAAAAGACGGTACATATCTTCGACGTACGAAAGGACGCTCTCATTTGACAGCCGGATGTGCGTCTCTCGCGGCAATTCGGCTTTTCTTTACGGACAACGCTTCTGAATGTTTTCACGAGTTCTTTCCTAATCTCGTTCCACGATCGCAGGGAAGCCTCGTAATTGTCTTACCAGGTTTTAATTGGGCCATTCAGGAGGAAAAAGAAGTACGCTACTGAAGCACTAGCGATGATGATGCAGCGTTGCCCTCCATATTCATGAGGGTTCAGGACCACGGCATCCAGCACCTCCACCAGACGTCACATAGTGGTGACAGCAGTTCGGCGTGCGGGAAGATAGCGAAAATGGCTTCAGAACTAAGCTCTTTATTATGCTGAATTTTGCTCTCAATGAACTGAATCACTCGGTGGTGCCGTACCAACAAGCCTGCTCGTCGTCGAACACATTACCCGCTGCTCTCGACCATGCAAAATTTAAAGCTGAGGGTGTACTTTCCAGATACGGCGTAAAAACTTTTCAACAGTCTGGAACAACGTAGAATCGGCTCCGTCAGTGTGCTGCGCGGGCAGCCCTTGTTTGGTGGTGGCCCCACTTCTTCTTCCCATCGTTCGCGCACACAAATGTCATGTAGCCTATGCTTAGCCGTCGCGTGCCTGGTTTAGGATAAAGGAGGGAAGACGTGGGAATCGCAAATGTCCTCAAGCCCAGCTCCTGGTGGACCGTCGCTGGGGTTGCTTAGACAGACCGAACTGTATGCCTATAACGCTTCGCCCCTGTGAAGCCCAAAGTTTATTCCCTGTGTTTTCTACGCAGGACCCATGTAGACTGAAGGAGGGAATACCAGCTCTTTGCCCCCACGAAACCACCGCGGCTCTCTCACGGTGGTGTACAGACAGTCCCTTTCGTTGTTAGCCGCAATTCCTAATAATAGAGCCTGCATCTTTGCCCGCATGCATTCACGGTGAGAACTAGGTGGGCTTTCCGGTTTGTTTAAGCCCGTGCATGTCCGACAAGGGGCCCAATCAGGTATCAAATGGGTAGCTCAAGCTATTTGTCCGCACTGTACCCACACGGGACCCATGTGCGTTTATTCCAGGCAGCCACCGTCCCTCAGCGCCCAAGCAGACCAGTATGGGTCCGCCCTCTTGTGCTATTGGGGTGAAATGTTTGAATAGGCGCTACCAAAACAGCTCCGGCAAGCAGAATACAGGCCAAGCTGCCACTTCGTCCTCTTTTTTGTCCAAGTCTACGGTCTTGACAAAATTAGTTACGAAAGTGGTGATTACCAAGAATACAACGCTCTAATTTAAATCTGACTGTATCGAGCCATAATCAAGGCTTAATAAAGGTTTAAGCGGAAATTGATTTGGAAGGTACGACGAAGCGCAATTAGGTCTGCCAACGTTAGTTATAAGGTCGCTACATGCTACCTTCGCATTGAAGATTTCTTTAAATAAACAACAATAAATTTATTGAAAGATCTTAGTTCCATGCTTACACTGCAAGAGTACGACTTTAAATTTTCATCCGGTAACGCACTGCTTAAACGGGAAACGATATATTTAGTTTTTTTTTCTTTTTATGTCTGTATTATTGCAGGACAGCCTTTAAAGGAAGTCCTTACAACCAGAATGCCCTGGTTCTTAATATATCTGGCAGGTGAGATCCTTAGCAAAAGCTTTATTTGTCGTGTTGAAAGAAAATTGCATATATCAGTTATAAAAGAGAAACAAAAGTGGTCCTAATACCGAACATTCCGGAACTTTTCTCTATATTGTTCTATGATTAGAAATACAGTCCCCAAAAACCTTTTACTTTTCGCAATTAGACAGCACAGTGTACATGGGTCACTGCATCCAGTAGTAGGAAACCATTAACCACCGCAACTTCGCCGGCCGCGATTTGTATGTTTGTCTGGAGGGACAACCCGTCAATCATGAAAAAAAATTCGCGGTGGTTTAGCTCTGGTGAAGCATGGAGTGACGCTTCAGCTACAGCTGGCCGAGTGGAACTTGGTCACGTGACCAGCCACGTGATGAGCCCCGTCGCCGCGCCGCCTGCATCTGCTCCGCACTACTTGACCAACCACGTGGCAGCGTGGCAGCGCAGCCAAAGGGTGGCGCGCCGCCACGCTGAAGGCTCGAAATGCTAGCGTAATCTAGCTATCACTACAAAACAATGAGACTTTCTTTGCTTCCTCAATACCTCCCAGAAAAACCAGGGGACGTTCACAAACGAACATCGGAAACAAGTCTCGGAGGATCTCTTGCGAACAACATTGCAGGTACCAGATAAGAGCGTGACCAGTTTTATCCAGAACATTTCGCGAATGAGTGTCTGTGCGGACCCCAGAGCCACTTAGGACAAGAAGGAGCGCTCTCTCATGCGGCTGGATTCACTAACATTTTTGGCATCCTGGCCAGCGATCCTACCAAAACAGCGGCAATGTTTTTAACCGAGGCGACTAAGATTAACCAAGCGGTAACAACGCGACAGATCAGTCTCTGCTGTTTTTTAATGCGAAAGCATTTATGCGCTCACCAATACTGACCAAGGATACACCGACGTACGATCTTGTGGCGTTGCCCAACATCCCGAGCTTACCCCAGTTGCTCGGATAAGCTCGGGTAAGTTCGGAGGACGATCATGCCAGTTGCACGAGATGTTGCTCGGGAAGAGCAACACGGTTCGCATAAGCCCCACCAGTGGCTGTGATAGAAACAGCCAGCTGCCAGTGCAGTGCCGCATGACATAGCCGCTGTGCCTTTGCACTGGTAGTGGTATGAGGACTGGTCGCCATCTATGAATGCTAAGAGATGAATGACCAATTCTACATATATGGGCATTACCGACGGAAGATATCACGTCATGCGCATAGGCGGAGCTTAAGCGCCCCTACAATTGAAGAATGAACACCTGCTTGCGCAAGTCTACTCGGTGTAACAACGTTGCACCCCCACCAAATTTTATAGAAACAAAAGTAAAGAATGTAACTTATTTGAATAATTTTAGCCCAGGAATTATATTTGGGGATTCAGGGGCACAAGTTGAGAGGGAGAATGCTGTACATGATCGTTAATTATTTATTTTGTTTATTAACTTTTCTATTTAATGTAGAGGGCATGTTTTCGTGTAGAATTGAAGCGCTTGCTCTGAAAAGTCTACAAAAGAACAAATGAAATTTAAACAAATTTGCAACGGGAGCGAAGAGGTGAAAAAAAAATAATTATAGTAGGAAATATCACACCAGCGACATAACACAGCGGCAGCGAGCGCGTCTCAAAATATCACTCAGCCTTGAGCTTTGCGTCAGACAGCTGACGTCGCCTGAAGCCCTGGGGGGAGGGCCCGTGGTATCGCTGCCAGTTTCGCTTCGCACTGCAGCCTCCTCATTTTATTTTCGGCGCGCTGGAACACATTGCCCGCATTCAATGCGCGTGTAATCGATTCTCAACGGGTCTGCATGGCGGTTCTCGTTCCTGGAAGCAAGAAAAAAATGATCAATCATTTTCAGCTGCTGAGCGCAAGATATAAAATTTTTCGGCTTTCCCTTGGGCACAGCTTATTATTCGCGGAACAGTGCACAAGCACATCTGATGTATTGTTATCAGTCTGTGAACCCCGAAGGAAAAATTGTGAGCGTGAAGCCTTTCTGTCAGAATATTTATTGCAACCCGCGGTTTGGCGATAGCTTCATGGCATTATCCGTCTTTTTTCTTTACAACGCTCGATGTATAACAAATTCGAAATCTCTCTATGATCGAGCGGTCACCCGAGGTTAAGGGACCGGATAGAGTTCAAATATTCCTTTAGGGGATTAACAACCACATTGTTGGCAGAGTATCTAGTGTTCAGTGCCTGATGCACTTCGCTAATTATAAAAAGTTTGTGAACGACTTGCAATTGTAATTTGACCTAATCAAGACACCTAATTAAACGATTTTTTTAAAGCGAACATTCAGGTCATGGTTGACTGGCGTCAATCATCTTCCTTTGCATTTCTGCAAGAATGAATTAAAACTTAGACTGTGCAATTCATAACGAAAAAATTTATCGTTTACCTACCAGAAGGTAATCAACACCGGCCATTATCCGACCAGCAACACTTCATTGCAGTGATCCTTCAGTAGCAAAATTACAATTTGTAGAGTTACATTTAAACTGGGAAGAGGTACAAGAAGCGCATTCCACTTTTACAGGAAATGCTCGAAATACTGTCCCCCTCCCATCCCAACACAACATGTGTCTGTCGCCCACAGTAAGAAGTACTCGCCTCTGCACTCAAGGCTCAAATGACGCGCTGTCTGTGTTGATTCTCGAATGCAAGTCCTCTCCACTGGCAGGGTCAGCCAGTGGAGAGTAAACCCACAGAAAATAGTACAAGGAGATGAAGTTTGGAGACCTTGGGAGCTAAGGGGCGGGGCTGTTGCACCCCATTCAATGCCGTGTAAGTTCTGGGCATCAGCTAGTTAACCTCCATGCCTTTCCGTGCTTCTATTTCTCTCTCTCTCTCTCTTTAATGGAGATTCTTCGCAGTACATGCGGAAAAATTCGATGGGGCTCCATGGTGCCAGCAACATGCCTTCCTGACCATTTTTAACTACAGGTCTCCAATATAGTCACAGACTTCTCCACCCAGACTTTTTTAGCTGTACCTTCTACTGGTCAGCAACATGGACAATGGATTCGGTTGTAAAAATGCCACACCAAACATTGGCTTACCCCCTACGCTAGTGTTTACGCGCTCGAAGTCAGTGGGGCTTCGCATCATTCCAGTGATCGGCATTGTGAAGGTTCACGGAAAAATTTCGGAACAAGTGCTCTGAATAAGCCAAAATATCCCTCTTTCAAAAGTCAGTATACCATTATCACTGAACCAGGGCCCTGTTAAATATATAAAGGCTCCCTTCAAAGTCGGTCCTACTCACCCACCTGCTGGTGGACACTCACACATTAAGGATACCTGTCAAGGACTCTCCACCCTAACGCACTACGCTTGGTAAAATACTGGCTTCTGGCCTCGCTCTTAAGAACGCAAGCACTCCGGTTTCAAAGCCTTCATTCAGAACATGCGCTTAGGTCTTCTCGTTGACGCCACAGATCATGTACAAGAAAATTTGGCAAAAATTCGCACTCACGATGTCTCCGTTGGAAGGTGCTGCCACGCGTCTTTCGCAGCGTAGAATGGCACCGCCAGGCGCTGGTTCTTCTCTATGGTTGCATGTGCGATATCCATGTGCACTCTTTCTTCGGTGGATAATCTCCCTTTACTGGACAAAGCCACTCGAAGGTCAGTGCGGTCACAGAGCAGAAACTAATACGGCACGAGCCTTTCTTTTTGCCGCTTCACAAAAATCAACGGTCACGCACTCGATTTGAGGGCGGATTGCAGGCTTAATGCAGCGCGCATTGTTCACTGACGCGCCGGCAGTCCACAAGCCCACATAGTGATGCCAATCTGGTACAATATCACCGTCTATGTTTGCCTGTCAATACCTATTTTTAAAGATTAGTGGCGAGATTCCCTGAGACACCTGGTAATCTACAGCTTTCGGTGCCCTTAAATATCACGTACGAAATAAATGCATGCTATTATGTTCTACCCGTGTCACGCGGGCAGTTTACGTTGAGTATTAAGTCCAAATCCTGTGACATACTCAACTGCCAACGAATTCGAAAGAATTGTCCCGCTGTTACACGGCAAACTCGATCGCCGTTCAAGCATTCCACATCTCCCGCCCCGGTGGTGCGGCGCCACCGTTTTGCTCATTTTACCAGCGTGGAAGTGATGAGCCCGCCATAGAAAACCTCAAACACAAAAAAAAGTTTTTCTTACAGTAATATTTGCACCTTATCAAAGTTATTCCGCTTTTTTGGATAAGCAGAGGTGACATTCATGCACTTTTGTGGAAGTCGATTCTGCTGTCTTTCTATCACTGGCCCCAACAGAATAAACTTCATCACTTGTGTTTTGCTGAGAAGTGCAGTTCTTTTTTCTAGAAAAGGAGCCGCATATTTCGGAGTTCACAAAAATTTCATTATTGCAATACTGTTTCTTTACTCTCCAGTTCGCACATTTATGCGAGCATTACATGTCCTTGAGTTCTCTCTTACATTGTTCTGCATTCCTCTACTCACACCAAAAATAACTCACAGTTATAAAATGACAGTTTGGGGTAGTCGGTGATGACACCCGAATGGAAGGACGTTGCTGCGCTATAGGGCAAAGACAACCCCGAAATGGACAAGTACGGAACTGCGCCTGTCCTGCTCTTATTTCTTGTTGACTGTCTTTCGCGCCCCGAGACACCATGGTCATATGTGCTACTTAGATAGCAGCCTTATACTGGCGGGTGAATTATACGACTGCCGGGCGAAAGCTCTTCGAACGACCTGTGTCCTAGGAGTACCACTAACCCACTGTGAATATATTCTCTTTGGCGTAGCTGTTTTCTAGTTTTTTAGAAATTTTTGCATGAAGGGTTTCAGACACATCTTGAAGAGCTAACAACAAATCTTTGCTAATAAATACCGTGAGTTCCCATTTTTTTCACAATAAGAAACTTCTCAAATCACTTTTGAGGTTTATTGATAATTGAAGGGAGGAATCGGTTGTCCCAACCACGAAAATAGCGCCAGACAGTCGTTTCGCACCCATTTTGTGGATATATCGATGCTGCTTTAGATGACTTCATACAAGATAAATCCGAGCTAAATTTCGGGATGTACAAATGAATTGAAACCAGTGGCGGAATGGTCCGAAAAAGAAGTGGTGTTGTTGGTGGTTTCCAAGGGCCAATCTGTCACCGCGTCATGTACAAATTGCGTCGTGTTGGCATTGGTATACAGCAGCAAGTCTTTTTTGCTAAGAATTTCGCTTCGCTTTTCTTTCTGGTGCCGTGCATTTAGAAAGCCTCACTGTTGTAGCAGACCCTTGTCATTGTGTTTTGGCACGCAGGAATCAATTATTTGAACAACAAAGTCGTGCGCATTTCCCGCCCTGACCTTTTCTGCAGAGCCCGCCTTGAATTTAACAGCGTGGATTAATTTGTTGTTTCCAAGCTATGCCCTTTAACTCACCTCCTAGGCAGCAGAAGTGTACCCACGAATTGTATCGGGACATAAAACACTTGCAGCAGAAAACGTCGTCTGCTTTCGCAAAGGTTAACGCTTAGACGAAGCCCCATGGCAGTTATTTCTTTCAAATTTTTTTTATTCACGATAAGAAAATAGCTGTACGAGAAGGAATAGAAATTTGTTTTGCTAGAATTGCTTCATTGTTCTTTGAAAAGACGCATGCATCACGGGAGGTGAAAGCTGTCTTCTTTCTAATTTTGCAAAAGCGCAAGTTGGATCTCCACAAAAAGAGCGTATAATTTTTGGAAGACCACATTTTTTTCGCTTAATTTTAAACAAAGGTTTGAATTTCTGAAGTACAAAAAGCACAAATATCGCTTAAAAAGGTAAGCATGCCAAGAAGGAGGCTTACCAGGGCGATAATCGGTCAAGCAGGAATAATAATTTCAAGATTAAATTTATCCCCTGGTATTCATCGGTATTTGCTTCTAGTGTGAGGAAAAATTTTAGCAATCCTGGATCAATAATTTTCGTTTTTTGTTCGGCTTTCTGGAATTCTCGAATTCCATACTTTCAAAAATTATGAGCTTAAATTTTTGTTTAATTAAAAAAATATTGGAATCGCAAATTTTCCTTAGCATTGCCCAAAAAGGCTTGTAGTGCCTGTAAATTCTAGATCAGCAATGAAGTCCTGCATTGCTTTATATAAAATTATAATTATAAATGCTCAACGCAAAACATAATTTGCTCACTTATTGCTGGATATAGTTCTTTAAAGAGACTAACCATTCTGAATTGAAATACGGATTCAGTGCATGTTGTGGCATTTTAATTAGCACAGTGGGAAAACCTCTGAAAATACTATGCGAGCACGTGTTTTGCTTTTAGCTTTAGTTAATGGATCGAAACACATTTGCGCTTGCTTCTTTGAGTGGCTGCTATAGGCCTAGCTAATTTAATGAAGAATTGTGCCATACGTCAAGGGTGTTTGAAGGCAATATCACTTGTGATCAGGTTTCTATGCCCCCAGCTTCGCAGCAGTTTGATCAAGTATGGCGCCTAGACCAAAAGCGCTCGAAATAATATAGTTCTACTCTGTGCTCCTGGCAATGGAAAACGTGTTAAGAATGCCCCTTATTATCCTCTAGAAAGACATTTTTTTAGATGCGCTTCGTAGAAGCTAAGTTATTCGCGCCTTTCGCGTATTCGCCCCTTTCCGTCTCCTCTCGTCACTCTCCTCTTTCCCTCTCCCTCACGCACGCTGAAATGACGGCGCTAATGAGCGCGGATGCTGACGTAACGAGCGGGGATTCGGACGAAAGCGCAGCACCGCAGGTCGCCGGCAGGCGCGGAAGCGGGCAGTTTTAAAAATTGTATTGTAAATTATCGGCTCAATTCTGAGGTCTTGTACGCGGCATCAGCGATCGTTGGCCTGTACTCTACATAATGCGAGCATATCATAGCCACCCTCAAATACCCTTTTCAGGGGCCCATTACGATGCTGAAACTGACGAAGTCGGCGTTGCGAAGTACAAAGTGTTTGTGCCGGATTTCAAGTCGATTTTGAAGTCTGCAAGCAGGAGAATGTATGAAGAACTGCGGACGGTAAGCGCATTTCTAGGGAATGACACGATTTTAGCGGTGATGGCGATGGTTGTTCTGAACCGCTTTTCTGCACCAGCAACAATGCGAAAAACTGGCACCGACCAATTTGTCATCAGTGGGCACCCCGCAGTGAGCCACTTGGACAGCCGCCAGAGTGAGGGGCTCGGAGAATGGTTGCGCAGGATGGCGCCACTGCCTTGGGCAATGGAATGAAAACTACCAGTGTGCAATAATCACGGCATAGCCGGAGGTTCTCATGAGTACACGAGACGCATTTTTTGGGCGCGGAAGTCGCAATATCATGCGGCAAAATAAAGTGCTGACAATTTGTTTTTACTGGTATAGGTGACGTCCATTATAGCAGAACAAGATATTCAGAAATTAAAATTTACAGTAAAGATTCTGTAGATTTACAACAGCCTATTGCGGTCTGTTGACTGTTGTTGTTCTATGATTTCGCGCATTCGAAGATAGTTAAGACAGCTATAGTCAGTTCGTACCAAGAACCTGCCCTTAGGAAGTTATGCCCACATGCAATGCACACCAGCTTCTGTAATCAGAATGACGGGCTGCTTTCAGTTGCCTTTCACTGAAATGTTATTTCAGCTGTGGCTGAGAACCTTCTGTAGGAGGTAAAGAAAGAATAATGCGCTAATGAAAATGAGCGCATGGTTAGAATGTGACAAAGAGGCATGATGTCCGTAAGGTTTTTTGAGCGCTCCGAAAGCTCGCCGGGTTATGTCCGAGGATAACAGCGAAGGAGGTCGACGAAGCCGATGCAGCATAAAACATGCCGAAACATACCTGCGATCTGCTACGGGCCTGGTATATCAAATCCGCTGAAAAGCGGATGCGCGTATGTTGGCCTGACAGGTCGCTGCCTGAATGAACGCACAGGAGACCATGCGCGATCATTTCGGAATAGAGAAGGAGCGAACTTGCCCCTCAATGCAGCTCGTGCAGAGGTTGTGAGGCACAGCTGAAGTGCATTAGGATTGTACGTAAGAACAAAGACAAGGCAGCCAGTGAGCTTTAAGAAGCATACTGCATCAAAGTAAAGGGGTGATGAAAGCATTCGTGACATTTTTGATACCCTGCATAGTGTCGAAAAAAACTTCCTGCGTGGACTCTGTTAATTTCTGAGCAGCCTCGATTTGCCCTCTCTCCCCTTTTTCGTCATGGTTGTACGCTGTGTATATAAGCAATACAGATCCAGTCTATAGTTTGCTCTCTTTCAGTGTTCATAGCTTTCATGTTTTCGTCATTTCTCTGTTCGCAACTCGTTCTGAACAATACCCATGCACGAACTTGCTCTCCAAGTAGTTCTTGTAAAACACCTTAACACTAGCGCGTTAAAATTCAGCCCACGGCGTACATGTATCGTTGAAGGTGAAACCAGAAAGCAGCGCTTCTGTTGAGCGATGTCTGTGCAGATTAAATAAACTCAGTCTGTTAAAAGGTTTAGAGTCCTCTACTACGGCCGTTTTTCGTCTCTTCCCTCTTTCAGTTCATTTCATCACCACGTGGCGGAGGTGACCATCAAGAGAGAGACAATGCAGGGCATTTCTTCACAAGCAGTTTGATTTGTGCACCCTTTTTCATTCCGCTTCTATTGCTAAGACCCGGATATGGTCCCTCGAACACAGCCACGCACTTTACGTTTCCTGTCTGATAATGACTGTCGCTGTCAAACAGTTTAAGAAACTCTACTCCTAGGGAGCAGAAGCATAAGTGTAAGAGACAGCTTGTTGGCTCTCCGCCATAGTGCAGCTAGAGCATGCACTGCTTGTGCTGACGTCGCGAACGGAGAAAGCTGTATTCCTGTGTTAAGAGCACATGCAAGCGCAGCTGGATTAACGCAAACGTATATCATTCATTCTCGATAAATGTGCGCGCAGACCGTTGCATATTGCACTAGGGAGCGCATATACGGGTAGCGCCCCGGCTGTGTGTTTCGTGCGTCCAACCAATGCCACGCGCATAAACAAGCCCTGAACATTGCTCTGGTAACGTGGTCGAGGTGGTCACTCACTTCACAAGAGAGCTCGCCTATAGAGGACAATGTAACCTTCCAGTATTATGCTTTCTCATTTCGTGGACGTGCACTTTACTTTTCAGTGTTTATTTGCCGAAAAGCGTTTTCCTCCGACACATTTGTTTTAATAAAAGAATGAGTGCCCCGAATATATATATATATAAATGCCACGTTTTCGTGTCTTTGGCTGTAAAATCTGACCGCGAGCAATCGAAGCCATCTGGTATTAGGGCTTTTGACACTCAGTGAGAGCAGTGGTGTGTGAGTGAATAATTACGAAAGCTTAGAAACGACAGAAAAAATGTAGCCTCCAGCATTGCCTCTCCTCTGGTGAGCATAAATAAACTCCCCTTTCTATGCAAGTAGCATCCATGCGATATAAACATTGAGTTGAAAAGAAAAACAGCCTCATTGTTGTTGTGGAGTTGGTATATATTTATTCTGGGAGCAAACAACATGTTGAAGAAGACGTGATATTTTTAGTGTCTAAGCTTTTCGTGTTTTTAGTTTTTGGGAGAGCGAGTTGACGGGGTAGTCGGTATTGCATGGTGTAGAAACAGCGCTAAGAACAGGACAGAAGTCAAACATGAAAGCACAGGGACGGACGCTGACTATCAACTGAATCTTTATTTCGGAGCACAAACATATATAAGGTGGCAGCAAGGGGGTACAATCAGGTATGCTCGGTCACATGGAAACAATGATTAGTCACGTCAAATAATGAATTTAGACATCTGAGGCTGAGAAGGACGGAAGGGAAGAGGCGACATAACAGACTAAAACCGATAAAAACTGCACAGTGTAGAGGGCCGTCACGCGAACTAAGAAAAAAATAGATGAAGGATTAAACAGGATGCCAAAGTATGGCAAAAAAAAAGTGGGTTTATAAAAGTCTAAAACTCGTGGAAACGACAGTGAAAGAATAAAAACATTAAAAAAAAACAATACAAATTGCTGTTGCTGTATGCGGCTAAAACATGTAAAGAGGGCGTTCAACATTTCTCAAGTTTAACAGGGGCCAAAAGATAAAAAGACTAAAAAGTTTTTTGAAGGCAGTCAACGAAAAACGCCAAAAACCGAAGCACCATGAACCCCAAAGAACAAGAGAGAGGGGAAAAAATGTCTGCTAGAACACAAATACCCTGAGTTAAGTCACCTCTCAAAAGGTATGCCCAGCTGCATGAAACGTGGCGCATGAAACGTGGGGATTGCCATGGGTCTGCCCACAGCCACGAGGAACTCTACTACTGTTAACTCTCTTGCAGAGTGAGGAGAGATTATGGGGTGCCGAAAACACCACGTCCGCGCGTGCACGTTTGCCAACTTTTTTCAGGCTATGGCTGACATTGTGCTGGTAGGGTATAACGACAACTTTTTGCGGTCGTTTCCATTGGGTGCTGGTGGACGTTGTTCCCGTCGTTTCTTATTGAGGCATTCTGCTACTGCTATAATGAGCTGCAAGGGGTAGCACGCAGCATGGAGGCGCCCTATCTGTTTATGAAGACTTTCTTGAAGCAGATGGTCACAGGATTTCTGAAAGGCGTTACTGAGGCACAGGCTGATGATGCCTCGCTTTACTAACTTGGTATGGGCAGACGCAAATGGAAGAAGTGGCTTTTTACCTCGCGTCTCGTAGGCCCAGCTGATATGTGTGGCGTAAAAATGTAGCCGTAGGTCAAGAAATCTCATTGAGTTACTTTCCGGAAGTTCGGATGTCAGTGAAAGGGGATGCAAACACTATTCAAACAGAGATAGCACATTGGGAACCGCAGTTTCGAAAGCTTCGTCACTGCATTTAAAAAGGACGAGATAGTCATCTACAAATATAAAGACTTTTACTACGCTCGTGCCGGGAATTCTGCTGTGCAGCAACCTGTCATAGTGGGCAAGAAACAGCTCGCTAAGGACGGGCGCGGCACATGAGCCTATACAAACACCTTTCTTCGGGATATAGATCTGGTCATTCCATGAAGCAAAGGAAGATTTCAAATAAAAGACCACGATGCGCAGAAAGTCATTGACGGAAACCCCAATTTGGTTCTGGAAGCTGACTACGCCATGGTTGTCAATGGCTTCTTCGATGCATTCCATTAATTGCTGGTGCGGCAATGAATAATAGAGATCTTTTATATCAATTGAGAAACCTTTAAGGTTGTCATCATGATGAATGCTTAGGAATTTTATAATTTGCTCAGAACCGTCAACCACAAAAGGGTCGTCAATCGTTAATAATTTTAGCTTGTCTTTAATGAAGCTGGCTTTTGGCGTCTGCCATGAATCTTTCTCTGAAACTATTACCCTAAAAGGGTAACCTGTCTTATGGGGTTTAGCAGAAAAGAAGGCATTTCCGGTCAAACGGCTCGTACAATTTAAGGCACTTGCTAACGTGTCAAGTTTGGCGGTTTTGCATAGGCGCATGGCTTGTCTCTTTACCTTGAAGAGGTTGACGACGTCCTTCCTGTCAAAGACCGTCTCAAGGTCACTGGTGGCTCTCGCATTGTATTCTCCAGATGTAAGGACAGTAAAACCACCTTCCTTGTCAGAAGGGACCAGGAAAAGTTCGTGGCTTCGAAGAAAGGACACGGTCCGATGCACCGGAAGCTTCTTGAGAGATGGCCTGTGCTTGACCAGGACGTCAACGCACTCGGAAATGCACCGGTCCTTGTCTGAGTCAGGAGCTCGTTGTCCTACTTGGCGCACAAGGCTTAAAAGTTCCACTGGTGACTTTTTAGGTTCCACCGCGAATTTTGGTCCCTGGCTGAGAAAATTGCGCACGTCGTCCGGCAGGTCAACGTCACCAACCGTGTGCACAGGATTCAAGGTACCCGTGTGCCTCTTTGGTAGCCAGGCTCGAAGTTGCAGCAAATGTTGATGCCAAAGAAATTCCACCGTGCTGTCGAGAATCCGAGCGCATTCGTTCCTCGTTCCATAAGATGCTTGGCTGGAGTTTAACCGAAGAAACGAAGCTTCTTTGTAGAGCCGGGATTGCCTTTGCCACTCCGACCTTAGAATCTTCAGGATTCGATTTCTGTGTCCGGCTGACGGGACGAAACCACCGAACATACCCAAAACGTCTGGGGGAAGAAACTTGTGGCGGATGCAAAAGGATAAAGTCCGGGACCGGCAAACTGCAAGAGCAGCGATTGAGATCAGAAGACTAGGATCCGAGATGAGACAGTCGACAGAGCCCGAGAAACAAGAAATGAAGTTTAGGAGAGCGAGTTGACGGGCTAGTTGGTATTGCATGGTGTAGAAACAGCGCTAAGAACAGGACAGAAGTAAAACATGAAAGCACAGGGACGGGCGCTGACTATCAACTAAATCTCAGAACCGTCAACCACAAAAGGGTCGTCAATCGTTAATAATGTTAGCACAAACATATATAAGGTGGCAGCAAGGGGGTACAATCAGGTATGCGCGGTCACATGGAAACAGTGAATAGCCACGTCAAATAATGAATTTAGACATCTGAGGCTGAGAAGGACGGAAGGAAAGAGGCGATATAACAGACTAAAACCGATAAAAAACTGCACAGTGTATAGGGCCGTCAAGCGAACTAAGAAAAAATAGATGAAGGATTAAACAGGATGCGAAAGTATGGCGAAGAAAAATGGGTTTATAAAAGTTTAAAACTCGTGGAAACGATAGTGAAAGAATAAAAACAATAAAAACAATAAAAATTGCTGTGTGTGGCTAAAAACATGTAGAGAGGGCGTTCAACATTTCTCAAGTTTAACAGAGGCCAAAAGTTAAAAAGACGAAAAGTTTTTTGTGCCTTAAAGTGCCTTAAATTCTACGAGCCGTTTGACCGGAAATGCCTTCTTTTCTGCTAAAACCCATAAGACAGGTTACCCTTTTAGGGTAATAGTTTCAGAGAAAGATTCATGGCAGACGCCAAAAGCCAGCTTCATTAAAGACAAGCTAAAATTATTAACGATTGACGACCCTTTTGTGGTTGACGGTTCTGAGCAAATTATAAAATTCCTAAGCATTCATCATGATGACAACCTTAAAGGTTTCTCAATTGATATAAAAGATCTCTATTATTCATTGCCGCACCAGCAATTAATGGAATGCATCGAAGAAGTCATTGACAACCATGGCGTAGTCAGCTTCCTGAACCAAATTGGGGTTTCCGTCAATGACTTTCTGCGCATCGTTGTCTTTTATTTCAAATCTTCCTTTGTTTCATGGAATGACCAGACCTATATCCAGTAGAAAGGTGTGTGTATAGGCTCATGTGCCGCGCCCGTCCTTAGCGAGCTGTTTCTTGCCCACTATGACAGGTTGCTGCACAGCAGATTTCCCGGCACGAGCGTAGTAAAAGTCTTCAGATTTGTATATGTCTATCTCGTCCTTTTAAAATGCAGCGAAGAAGCTTTCGAAACTGCGGTTCCCGATGTGCTATCTCTATTTGACCAGTGTTTGCATCCCCTTTCACTGACATCCGAACTTCCGGAAAGTAACTCAATGAGATTTCTTGACCTACGGCTACATTTTTCCGCCACACATACCAGCTGGGCCTACGAGCCGCGAGGTAAAAAGCCACTTCTTCCATTTGCGTCTGCCCATACCAGGTTAGTAAAGCGAGGCATTATCAGCCTGTGCCTCAGTAACGCCCTTCAGAAATCCTGTGACCATCTGTTTTAAGAAAGTCTTCATAAACAGATAGGGCGCCCCCATGCTGCGTGCTGCCCCTTACAGCTCATTATAGCAGTAGCAGAATGCCTCAATAAGAAACGACGGGAACAACGTCCACCAGCACCCAATGGAAACGACCGCAAAAAGTTGTCGTTATACCCTACCTGCACAACGTCAGCCATAGCCTGAAAAAAGTTGGCAAACGTGCAGGCGCGGACGTGGTGTTTTCGGCAACCCATAAGCTCTCCTCACTCTGCAAGAGAGTTAACAGTAGTAGAGTTCCTCGTGGCTGTGAGCAGACGCATGGCAATCCCCACGTTTCATGCGCCATAGGCGTTGTATCTTCAGTTCCCCTGTCCTGCGGAAAGAAATACATATGCCAAAAGGGGAGATGTATAAACACCAGGCTACAAGAACACCACAATAATATGATCAGGGTAGCTATCACCAGGAACCTTGCAAAACGTTGCAAAAAGTGTAATAACGACACCTGCACCCCTGTATACGACGGGTACGCGATCATTGGCAAAGGACGGGATCGCTTATCTAGAGAAATAATCGAAGTTATCGAAATCCGGCGTACCAAGGACTGCTGTGTGAGCACTCCGTCCATCTGCCTTTCTGAGAAAGAACTGATGTTCTTAAAGGCAGCTGGGCATACCTTTTGAGAGGTGACTTAACTCAGGGTATGTGTGTTCTAGCAGACATTTTTTCCCCTCTCTCTTGTTCTTTGGGGTTCATGGTGCTTCGGTTTTTGGCGTTTTTCGTTGACTGCCTTCAAAAAACTTTTTAGTCTTTTTATCTTTTGGCCCCTGTTAAACTTGAGAAATGTTGAACGCCCTCTTTACATGTTTTAGCCGCATACAGCAACAGCAATTTTTATTGTTTTTAATGTTTTTATTCTTTCACTATCGTTTCCACGAGTTTTAAACTTTTATAAACCCACTTTTTTATTCGCCATACTTTCGCATCCTGTTTAATCCTTCATCTATTCTTTTCTTAGTTCGCGTGACGGCCCTCTACACTGTGCAGTTTTTTATCGGTTTTAGTCTGTTATATCGCCTCCTCCCTTCCGTCCTCCTCAGCCTCAGATGTCTAAATTCATTATTTGACGTAACTAATCACTGTTTCCATGTGACCGACCATACCTGATTGTACCCCCTTCCTGCCACCTTATATATGTTTGTGCTCCGAAATAAAGATTCAGTTGATAGTCAGCGCCCGTCCCTGTGCTTTCATGTTTGACTTCTGTCCTATTCTTAGCGCTGTTCCTACACCATTTAGTTTTTGGTTGTCTCGTTTCGTGGTTGTCTTTGTCGTGTTTTTTGGTTGTGCTTCTGGTAAAAGGCTCCACAATAATTTCGACCACCTGGGAATTTGAACGTTCACTGACATCAGACAGCACATGGGCGCCTTTTGCGCTTCGCCTCCATTGAAACGCGGCCGCCGTGACCTGACTGGAGCCCGTGCACTCCGGCTTAGTACCGAAGCACGCTAACCACTGAGCCACCGCAGCGGATAGAAAAAGAAAGAGCTTCACAAGAAAGCAATGCCTGGAAGAGAGAACAGTGTTATATTTTTGTGACACCTTTCCTAAAATGCATTTCATGATTGTACCCACTCTCGATGAAACAAGTAGCCTAATATTTCTAGGGTGCAACAATTAATCGCCCATCCGCCGTCTGTTGTACGCGTTGCATTAGTAGTATTTGGACTGCGTCACGCATCTCACAACGTAATGAGGAACAAGCACCTTAGGAGCGCACTATCCTAAGGTCTCACGCCGAAGCCACGTGAAAAGTGTACTGCGCAGAGTACTGCGATGCTGACGACTTCTCGAAGTGCTGGACAGCAGCGCCAACCGGTTGTATTTGCAATGTCTACGCAAACGGGGTGTAGGACACCTCAAAAAGTAATACATTGCGGCTTTATGGAAATGTTTCTTTGCTCAACATTTTTAGAATCGCTTTGAAATAAAATTGTCACGACGGACTCGTCTTCTCCTCAATGGTGGCTCCTCAGGTGAGTCAAACTGTCTTGTTTCTCGAAGGAATAAATAAATAAGGAAGAATCAACGAAGAATTCGTTGCCTGGCGTTTTCAAAACTGTTGGAGTCAAAATGGAGCACAATACTGTCGACGCGCGATTTCGAGAGAATTTCAAAGCAATCGCAATACCTCTTAACAAGTGAGGGATAAAAGTTAAAGGAAAATATTTTTCATCTTGCAAGGCCTGATGATTGCCACGATGCTTGCTTAGAAAACAAGCTAGAAATATTTCCCACTCACTTTCGCTGAAAATTTGCCTGATAAAGCTGCGCCCTTTTACATTGCAGCTCATAAGCTCCCGTTCGTGGGTTAAGCCGCGTCGCCGCCGTCGATGTAACAGCCAAAGCATAATTCGCCGCGGCGAATGGGCCTCTAAACCCAGGCTCGGTCTCCTGGCATGTATTCCGTGTTGACTCTTCAAAGGTAGTAGAGCCTAAGTCGGTATGATCGGTAATGGGGCAAGTTTTCGGGCTTCTGCGTGCTAAATGTAGGCGGCGATGTCGACGCTGTCTTGTTCAGTAACGTTGGGCAGCGTGGCGTCTAGCGTGGTCGTGGCCTTCCTGCCATGGACGAGCCTAAAATGCATCATCTGGGTTGTCTCCTGCACTGCGGTGTTGTAGCCGAAGATGATGTAAGGTGGAATGACATCCCAGGTATTTTATTCGGCATCGACACACCTGACAATCATGTCAACGTTGGTTCTGGTCAGGCGCTCTGCTCCGTCAGTCATTTGGTCGGTTGATGGTATGCAGTCGGTATCTTCGTCTGGCGGCGGGGCATCTACATGGGCTCGTGACTGCCAGTCGGTGTGAGAGCGCTTGCGTCCGGACTAGTAAACGACGGTTGCGTCAAACTCCAGGAGGCGCAGGCTCCGTGCTGCGAGGCGGCGGGAGTGCTCCTTCAAAGTGGCAAGCTGGCAGAGTGCTTGGTGATCTCTGACCATATTGAACGGTCGTCCGTATAAGTAAAGGCGGAATTTAGAATAAATTCCAATGACGGAAAGACACTCCTTCTCAGTTCTCCAATAGATAGCTTCGCCTTTGACACGGAACGGCTAGCATGTGCCGTTGCTTTCTCCGGTCCGTTGGTTTTCTGAACAATGGCGGTGCCTATGCACATGCTGCTTGCATCGGAATGAATTACAGAATAGGCAATTTGATCAAACTGTGCGTGGATTTGTTGGGACTATAAACGAAGCGGAAGTTCCTTGAACGCTTCCGCTTGCGGCGCTTCCAATTTAAATGGTACGTCTGCCTTTGTTAGTTGGATCAGAGGTTTGGCGGTGCTTGAAATGTTTTGTCAAATTCTCGGTAACACGCGCACAGTTCGAAGAATCTGTGCACAGGTGTCTTATCGGCCGGCAGTGAAAATTGTGCGACAACAGCTGTTTTCTGCGGGTCTGGGCGTCCTCCCTCCTTGCTAACGATGGGGCCTAGAAACAGCACCACTTCGTAGGCGAAGTGGCATTCCTCTGTTTTTAGAGTTAGACTTTGCGACTAGTAGTATTCGAAGCCTTTTTAGGTGCTCATCAAAGTTCAAGGGGAATACAACGACGTCATCTAAACATACTTGGCAAATTTGACACTTCAGGTCTGCCAGCTCCGCATCTATACTCGCTGAAACGTCTCTGACCTTAAACTCCGGAGACTATCCAAAGTGATGAATGGCGTCTTCTAGCGATCGGTTTTATCGACCTCAATATGCCACTGGCCGATCTTGAGGTCCATCGATGAGCAATACTTGGCGTTGTAGTGCCGGTCCAGCGTGCTGTCGATGCGGGTTAGGTGGTAGATGTCCTTGTTCATTATGTTGTTCAAGTGGCCTTAATCGACGCACAACCGCTAACGACCGGTGGCGCCCATGGACTCTTCTTTGGGTGAATGACGTAACCAAGAAAATTTCTTCCACTTCGTCCCGGATGGCTTCTAGTTCTCGCGGTTACACGCGGTAGGTGCTTTGGCGGAGAGCTCGGGCGTGCTGGTCGGTTATAATTCGATGCTTAACAATCGGCGTTTGTCGGACTTTCGGCGATGCCGAGAACTCGCTGATGCTTCGAAGCAGATTGCGGATCTGGTCTTATCGGTTTCGCGGCAGGGCTGGTCTTATGTCGAAGACGTCCCTGTAATCTTCCTTAGGTGACTATTTTGGGACTCGATAGAAGAAGGCCTCGTGATTCCTGACAACGTTTAAATTGGGCTATTCAGGAAGAAAAGGACGTACGTAGTTTTGCTTGGTTGTCCCACCCATTGAACGTCGCCGCACGCTCAAGCTGGTTAAAATACTCCTCGACGTCTTCCTGGGGTACACCACTGAATACAGGAGGATCACGTAGCTGCTGAAGAACCAGCGGTGATCATATAGCGTTGCCCTCCATATTCAAGAGCGTTGCAAGTTTACGTCCTCAGCACCTCCACCAGATGTCACGTAGTGGTGACGGCACTACGGCGTGCAGGAAGATACTGAAAGGGGCTTCAAAACTAAGCTCTTAATTATGCTGCCTTGCGCCCTCAACGAACGGAATCATTCGGTGGCGCAGTACCAACAAGCGTCCTCGTCGTCGAACAGAACGCCCGCCGCTCTCGACCATGCTAAATTTAAATCTGGGGGTGAACGTTCGTGATACGGGATGCGAAGGCACCACAGCAGTCTGGAGCACTGTAGAATCGGCTCCTCCTTGAGAAGGTCAGTCGAGATAAGTTTGGTCGCGTCTTGCATCCCAAACAAAGCGATAAAGCCGCGTGCCAGTAGCTGCGAAGAATGCGCCAAAAGAGCAAAAATTCACGGCAGTAGTTGATGTCCTGGCGATTTTTGATTATTTTCTCTTCCTTGTAGGGTGAAGGTTGAGGCCGTTTCCGATGGTTGGTGTTACCTACACTTGGACAAGTTGCGCTTTCAATGGGCGGTCTTATGGCGAAGAAGAGGCGGAAAGAATGCCTGCAAGAAAAATAAAGAATTCCCAGCGACTTCATCGACGTATCACTACAGGGAGCTGTTCGCAGACGTTAAGAAAGCTGATGGAATTAACTACGACACTAAAAAAACTTTTGCAGCCTCTGGCGCATTCGCCGGAGGATCGCTGTATTCATAAGGAATTCTTGAAGGCTATAGCACACCTGGCAGCTGTGGCACACTAGAAGAAAAATAAATGTGATGTGTGCACAAAAAGCACGAAAAACGCACATGCAAAGGACCGAGAAAGAGTGCAAAATGCAAGGGTTTGCTTTCTGGGCACGCTCAGCTCTTTTACAGCCGATGTCGGATATGCAGGCAGGCTTATTGTGAGAATGTTAACTCCTCACGTGTACAGCTAATGTACGCGAGCCTGTCAATAGGTGTCGCTCATCAACTGCTACTGGCGCACAACGCTTCTGCACTGTGAAGCCGAGGGTAATCTACGCAGGACTTAAGAAGGCGGCAGGCGGAAATATACTAGCTCTTTGCCCACACGCAGCCGCCATGGCTTTTTAAGCGTGCTTCACAAGAAGCTCCTAATGCGGGTGCCCCTATTCACTGAAATGCAGCCCGCGTCTTCCTGCACACGTTGCAAGTTTCGCCACGGCGTAGCCCACGCTAAGCCCTTGCATACCAGATATGTAGGATATAGGAAAGAAAGATATGCGAATGATAAATGCGCCCATTCACAGCCCATGTATTTTCTGCGCATTATCTATGTAGGCAGCTGGCGGTAATATTCGGTGTTGGCTCACACACCGCCTCCTTGGCTGCGTCAAGGTGCGGCACGGTAGGCCCCGATTCGCGGTGCCCCCTTTTCACCATCAAATACCCCCATTTTTCATGCACACGAGCGCCATGCAGCCCATGCTTAGCCGTTTCGTGCCTAGTTTCGGATACAGGAGGGGAAGACGTGGGAATAGCAAATGTCCCCAAGCCCAGCACCTGCTGGACCATCGCCGGTGTTGCTTAGACAGACCGAACTGTATGACCGAATTCTTCGCTACTGTGAAGCCCAAAGTTTACTCCCTGTGTTTTCTACGCAGGACCCATGTAGGCTGAAGGAGCGAATACCGGCTCTTTAATTGCCCCCACATAACCTCCGCGGCTCCCTCATGGTGCTGTACGCACAGTCTCTTTTGGGGTAAGCCGCAATTCGCAATAGACCTTGCATCTTTGCCCGCATGTATTCAAGGTTTGACTTAGGTGGGCTTTCCGGTTTGTTTAAGCCCGTGCATAGCAGACGAGGGACCCACTCAGGCATCAAATTGCTAGCTCAAGTGCTTTGCCAGCTGTTCACCCGCGCGGGACCTATGTACGTTGATTCCAGGCCGCCACCAGCCCTAATTGCCCATGCCCGACCCGTTTTGGCCCGCCACCTTGTGGCATTTGGGTGAAATTAGGATTGGCACAGGCGCAGCCAAAACAACTCCGGCAAGCAGAATGCAGCCTAAGCAGCCATCTCGTCCTGCTCTTTGTACAAGCCTATGGCCCTGACAAAATTAGGTATTAAGGTGCAGCTCCCGAGATTAAAACGCTCTAATTTAAATCAGACTATATCGGGCCACAATGAATTCTCATTGAAAGTTTATGTGGAATACACTTCGAACTTACCACAAAGCGTCAGTTAGCTTTGCCAACGTCAATTACAATCTCTCTACGTGCTCGCTTAGCGATGAAAATTTCTTAAAACATATACCCAGAAATTTAATGCCGGATGTTATTTGCATGGTTTCAGTGCAAGAGTTCGAGCTTAAACTTGCATCCGCTAATTAACCGCTTAAAGGAGAAAAACTTATTTAGTTTTGTTTCTATTTATTTATGCCTCATTTCAGAACTGCCATTCACGTAGTCCTTGAGACCAAATGGTCGTGGTTCTTATTATTTCTGGCAAATGAGATCCATAGAAAAAGACTAGTATCATACGTAAAGTATGTCGTGCTGGTTAAAAGTAAGTTGCGTATATAAATATTAAAGGAGAAATAAAAGTGGTCCTAATATTTATCCTTTCGTGACTCCTTTCCATATTGTGCTATGACTATGGATCAACCCCCTATAACCTTCTATTGTTCGCCATTAGACAGTACAGATTATATGGATGACTGGAACCAGGAGTACGAAAGCGTGAATCGCCGCAACTTGCCCGGCTGCAATTTTTATTTTTGTCTCGAGGGACTGCCCGCCAATCGTAAAAACCACAAGACTTCCCTTACATCCTCGATACTTGACATAACAAAGAGAGAGGTTCAGAAATGAATATTAAGAAACGAATATTATCCTCTCTTCCTGTCCTCTCACCTCTTTCATTTCATTTCTTCATCCTGCCTGCTATCCTTTATTTCAGCTGCCCCAGCTCAGGTGCTCCAGTATCGATGGCAGATGCCGGGGCTAGCAAAAATCTTTTCCTTCCTTTTTACTATTATTTTTAATAAAACCACTACCACCACCCCCACCACCACAAGACTCAGAGGATCTCTTGCGAACAAGATAGAAAGGGCCAAATAAGAGCGTGACCAGTTTTATTCGAAACATTTCGCGATTGAGTGCCTGTGCGTACTCCAGAGCCACCAAGGACAAGGAGCAGCGTGCTCTCATGCGGCTGGAAACAGTGAAATTATCGGCAGCCTGGTTCACGACCCTCCCAAAAGAGTGGCAATGTTTTTTACCGAAGCGACTAGCATCAATCAAGGACTGACAACGCGACAATTCAGTCCCGGATGTTGTTTATTGCGAAAATATTTATGCGCTCACCAACAGTGACGAAGAATCTTGTGACCGTACGTACATACGCACAATCTTGTGGCGTTGCCTAGCATCCCGAGTCACTAGCTGAGCTTACCCGAGTTAATCGGGTAAGTTCAGGCAAGTTCGGCGGACCATCCCCCCAGCTGCGCCAGAGGTTGTTCGGGAATAGCAAACTGGGTCGCACCATCCCCACCAGTGGCTGTGATAGAAACAGCAACCTGACAGTGTAGTGTCGCATGACTTAACCGCTGTGCCTTTGCACTGGTAGTGGTATGAGGACTCGCCGCCATCTATGAATGTTAAATAGAGAATGACCAGTTTATTTAAATATTTATTTATTTATTTATTTATTTGTTTATTTATTTATTTATTTATTTCAATACCCTTAAGGCCCAATGCAGGCGTTACATAGGGGGGATTCATCAAAGAAAACTCTACAAATATACAACACAGCATATAAACGGCTAAAGATAGAATAAATCAACAAGTCAAGAAGCAAGGTATAACTTAATAAGAAAGGGGGGGGGGGGGAATGGCTGGGAATAGGCACTGAAGAAATGAACATGTAGCAAATCTCACGAAACAAAAAAATCGCACCTTCAGAAGTTACAAAACATGGCACCTAACACTTCATAAAACGTTACGGCCGACACGCACACACTGAAGCAAACGAAGGAAAAAAAACGCACATCATTCTACATTGGAATTTTCTAAGTATGACCAAAGAGCTGTTTGAAATGATGATGTTTCAACGATAGCCGCAATGATAGAAGGAAGCGAATTCCACTCTTCAATACCTAGTACCAAATGTGAGCGTTTGTGTCGCTCTGTCCGAGCGAAAATGGGCTTAGTCTTCTTCGTATGGTCTACGCGAGCCGATGTGTGCGGTGCCGGGAGAAGATGTGAACTTGCAAATGATGTGTTGCTGTTTTGAGAGTATGGAAAAAAGATAAACGGCTGAATTTTCTGCGCATGACCAGAGGCGGGAGATGGAGCGATATTTTCAGCGCTGTTACACTTCGATACCGAGAGTAACAGGAAACGATGAATCGAGCAGCCTTGTTTTGCACATATTCCAACATATATGCATTTATGCATATATGGCCAATTGGCCACTTAAGATATCACGCCATACGCTGAGGTGAGCTAAAGTGCCCCGGAAATTGAAAAATGAAAACCTCTTTCGCAAATCTACTTGGTTCAGGAATGCTAAACCCCTGCCAATTTTTTTCGAGAGAAAAAATAAAACGTAACTTCTTTGATTAATTTTAGGCCTGTAGTTTTTTTGGGGGATTCGGTGGCATCAGTTGAGAGGCACAATGCTTTACATGTTCCTTAATTAACCAAATGCATATCAGCTCTTCTAACTTTTATTTTGGGGGCATGTTTTATGTTCATAATTGAAGCGCTTGCTCCAAAGCGTCTACAAGAGAACAAAATAACTTTAACAAATTTGCAGTGGGAGAGACGAGGCGTAAAAATCATTGCCGTAGGTGACATCACATCATATTACAATGGCAGCAAGCACGCCGGACGATATCGCTCCTCCCTGCGTTTTGCGTCACACTGTTGGGGTGACCTGAAGCCCAGGGGACACGGCCGGTGGTATCGCGGCTTGTTGCGCTTCGCTCCGCGGCCTCGCTGTTTCCTTTGCGGCGCGCAGCAACGCGATGCGTGCTGTCATTCCGCGTGTAATCGAGCCTCAAATGAACTTCATGGCGGCTGTCATTCCTGGAAGCAATAAAAATAAAGGATCAAGTGATTTTCAACTGCTGAGTGCAAGATGTGAAATTCTTCAGCTCTTGCTTCGGCAAAACTTATTTGCTAAAGTGTGCACAAGCACTTCTGATCTATTTTTATCAGTCTTGGCACCCTCGAAAGAAAAATGTTGAGCGTGAACCCCTTCAGTAAGAATATTTTTGCAAACCGCGGTTTGGCGATAGATTTAGGGAATGTATGTTTCGGGTCTTTATTAGTCTCTCATTCCACTCGAGGTATGACAAATACGAAATCTCTCCATAATCGAGCTGTCACTCGAGGTTAAGGGACTGGATACAGTTCAAATAATCCTATAGAGGACTTACAACTAACATGCTGACAGAGCATCTAGTATTCAATGCCTGATGAATTTCAACAATAAAAAGTTTGTTAAACGCTTGGTTCAGTAAATATGACTAATCAAAAACCTAAGCGAACATTCTTGCCAGGGTTTATTGGCACCAATCTTCTCCCTTTGAATTTTCGCAAGGAGAAATTAGAGCTTTGAAACCCAGTTCATAAAGAAAAAAATGAATTTATTGCTTACCTCCCAGAAGATAACACCGGACATGATCCGATGAGAAACCCTTTATTGCAGTGTTCTTTTGGTCGCAATATGACAATTTTTGGAGTTACATGGAAACTGCGAAGAGCTACAAGAAGCATACTGAACTTTTGCAGGAAATGCTAAAAATGCTGTCCCCCAGTCGCAACACATCATGTATCTCTTGCACACAGAAGCCAGTACTCGCCTCTGCACTGAAGGCTCAATTGACGCACAGTGTGTGATGAATATCGAACGCAAATCCTCCTCAGTGGAAGGCGAAGCAGTGAAAACCTCGTTTTTTTCACAGAAAACCCGCTTAAAAATGCATAAGGATCCTTCGGTGGTACGGGGCGGGACAGTGCATTCTATTCTAAGCAGTGTAAAGGTTGCACCGAGATGCTTCACGGCATGCCCAGAAAAATTCGATGGCTCTCCATGGTGCCGGAACCACACCTCCTCGATCATTTTGAAATCCTGGTTGCGAATAGTCGCACATTTCTCCTTCCACACTTTCTTAGTTCTATTTTACTACCGGTCAGTAACTGTGAAAAAAAATAGGGACACTCGATTTTGTGGTTGAAACTGCCGCACCAAACATTGGCTGACCCCCCTGTGTTAGTGTTCATAGCCTGGAAGTCAGAGGGATTCTCATCCTTCCAGTTATGACCATTATGGAGGCTCACGGAATAATTTCAGCAGAAGTGCTCTTTGCTCTTCATCAGTCTAAATCAGCCTCTTTAAAAGTGAAGATGCCTTCATAACTGAAACAGGGCCCTTTTACAAAAAATAGAGCTTCCGTTCCAACTCCATCGTACTGAGCTGCTGGTGGAGACTCACATAATAAGGGTACCTGACAGGGACTCTCCACACTGACGACATGCATGCACCAACGCACTGAGCTTGGTCCAATACTGGTTTCTGCACTTCGCTCATAAGAACGAACGCAAACACTCCGGCTTCTATGTCTTCGTCCATAACATGCGCGGTAAGTCTTCTTCGTGACGCCACAAAACATCTATAAAAAAATTTGGCAAAAATTCGCACAAAATATGTCTCCGTTGAAAGACGGTGCCGCACCTGTTAGGAAGAAGTGGAATTACACCGTCAGACGCTGGTTGTTCTCTAAGGTTGCATATGTTACATCCATGTCCACTTTTTCTTCGGTAGATAACCACCCTTTGTCCTGCAACGGGACTCCGAGGCCGATGCGGTCACGCGGCAGAAGCGAGAACGATGTCAGCCTTACTTTTTGCCGCTTCCCAAACATCAGCGGCCACGCACTCGATTTGAGTGCGGATTGCAGCCGTAATGGCAGCGGCACACACTCCTCACTCACGTGGCGGCCATCCGAAAGGCCGCCCAGCGATCGAAGCGAAACTGACATCATTATCACCCTATATGTTTGCATTCAATACCTATTTCCTAATACCTATTTTTAAGGGTGAGATTCCCTAAGAAACCTGGTATAGCTATTGCTTTTGGTGCCCTCAAAGATCACGTTTGAAATCTACGCATGCTGGTACGTTGTACGCCTATTATGCGTACACGTCCTGTTCAATACAAATTAAGATATTCTCACATACACAATCGCGAGCGAACTCGAAGGAAGAGTCCCGCTGTTACACGGCAAACTCGATCACCGTCCTCGTATTCCATATCTCCCACCGCGGTGGTGCGGCGCCACCTTTTGGTAATCTTACCCGCTGGCAGTGAAGGCCTTGCAACATATGACCTCAAAAACTGAGAACAAAGTTTTTTCTTACAATAATAATTGTACCTTCCTAAATATATTTCGCTTTCCTGGATAAGCAAGGTGACATTCATGCACTTTTGAGGAAACTGGATCTGCACCGTTTTGATATCTGGCCACAACAAAATGAACTTCATTACCTATGTTTTGGTGCCCAGGGCTGTTCTTTTTCCTACAGAATGAGCCGCGTATTTTGGAGATCAAAAATATTTTATGATTGCAATACTGTTTGCTTATTGTGCAGTTCGCACGTTTATGCCAGCATTACATCTCCTTGAGTTCTCCCAGCCGTTGTTCTGTATTCCTAAATCACACCAATAACAACTAACAGTTATAATGCGACAATTTCGGGTAGTTGAAGGTGGCACCCGAATGGAAGGACGTTGCTGCGCTATAGAAAAAAGGCAACCACGAAATGGACAACTACAGAACTGCGACTCTCCTGCTCTTTTTTCTTGTTGATTGTCTTTAGCGCCCCGAGACACCATGACCATATGTGCTACTTATTTAGCAGCCTTATACAGGCGGGTGAATTATACGACTGCCGGCCCAAAGCTATTCAAACGACCTGAGTCATAGGAGTACCACTAACCCACTGTGAATATATTCTCATTAGCGTAGCTGTTTTCTAGTTTTTAGAAATTTTCGCATGAAGGGTTTCAGACACATCTTGCAGAGCTAAGAACAAAGTTTTGCTAATAAATACCGTGATTTCCCATTATTTTCACAATAAGAAACTTCTCAAATCACTTTTGAGGTTTATTGATAATTGAAGGGAGGAATCGGTTGTCCCGACCACGGAAATAGCGCCAGACAGTCGTTCCGCACCCCTTTTGTCGATATATCGATGCTGCTTTAGATGACTTCATACAAGATAAATCCGAGCTAAATTTCAGAATGAACCAATGAATTGAAACCAGTGGCGGAATGGTCCAAAAAAGAAGTGGTGTTGTTGGTGGTTTCCAAGGGCAAATCTTGCACCGCGTCATGTACAATGTGCGTCGTGGTGGCTTTGGTATACAGCAGCAAGTCTTGTTTGCTCAGAATTTCGCTTCGCTTTTCTTTCTGGTGCCGTGCACTCATAAAGCCTCACTGTAGTAGCAGACCTTTGTCATTGTGTTTTGGCACGCAGGAATCAATTATTTGAACAACAAAGTCGCGCACATTTGCCGCCCTGACCTTTTCTGCAGAGCCCGCATTGAATTTAACAGCGTGGATTAATTTGTTGTTTCCAAGCTATGCCCTTTTGCTCACCGCCTATGCAGCAGAAGTGTACCCACGAATTGTATCGAGACGTAAAACACTTGCTGCAGAAAACGTCGTCTGGTTTCGCAAAGGTTAACGCTTAGGCGAAGCCCCATGGCAGTTATTTCTTTCAATTTTTTTTTATTCACGATAAGAAAATAGCTGTACGAGAAGGAATGGAAATTTGTTTTGCAAGAATTGCTTCATTGTTCTTTGAAAAGACGCATGCATCACGGGAGGTGAAAACTGTCTTTTTCCTAATTTTGCAAAAGCTCAAGTTGGATCTCCACAAAAAGAGCGTATAATTTTTGGAAGACCACATTTTTTTCGCTTAATTTTAAACAAAGTTATCACTTTCTGAAGTGATGATGATGAAATAACTTTATTTGCACCCGTCAAGGAATCAGAGGGCGAAAAAGACGAGTCTTGACCGCCGTCATCTTCCTCCCCTTTCAGCAGGCTGGGATCCCTTGGGATTCAGCGGTGTCCAGGGCCAGACGGATGACTTCTTTTTGTTCTTCTTCTTTCTGGCTGGCCATTAAAGCCTCCCAGGACTCTATATTCCTGTCTGGTTCGTTGTGGCTAGGGCATGTCCACACCATGTGGATCATGTCTGCTATTTCATTACACTTTTTACACCTGGGGTCTTGGATCGCCGGATGCCATCTGCTTAGTGCGAGTGGGTTCGGAAAAACTCCCGCCTGTAACTTTCTTCATATGACCTCTTCCTTTTTGCTGAGGCCCTTGCATGCTCCAGGTAATGTCTGTCTTCCTAATCTGTAATGGTTAAGAATATCTTGGTACGTGTTCAGCTCCTCGCTCGTCTGAAGGGACTCTCTACTCGACGAGACCACATTGGGGTCCCGGTGTGTGAGTCCTCGGGCCAATGCGTGCGCTGTCTCGTTTCCCCGGAGGCCCTCGTGGGCCGGAGTCCAAACAAGGTTAATTAGTTCTGCCGGTGTCGGGCCGGCTGTGAGAATTTTGACTGCTTCGACAGATACCCTGCCTGCGTTGTAGTTGCGGATAGCCGATTTGGAATCTGTTATAATCACCCTAACATTCCGTTGAGTTAAAGCCAGCGCAATGGCTACCTCCTCAGCCGCTGTTGCATCACTCTGTTGGGTGCTGCAGCACGAGACTCGGTCTCCGCCCTCCCTGGTCGCCAGGGCTACGAAACCCGTTCTGCCTTCATATTCCGCCGCGTCCGTGTAAACCACGTCCTGTCTATTGGCTAATTTTTTCTGCAGAGCTTTCGCTCTGTCCTTTCGCCTACCCTCATGGTGTACCGGATGCATATTCCTTGGGAGTGGTGGGATTCTGATTTTGTTCCTTATGTCTGTTGGGATATTCTCCGTGTGTTTGAGCCGCGCTCGAGGTTGGAAGCCTAGCTTTTCTAGTATTTTTAGCCCCGAATGGCTGCGTAGAAGTCGTTGTTGTTGCGCTACTCTGGTAGCCTCAATGAGCTCGTCTAGGGTGTTTGAAATCCCCATGTTCAGAATTTTCTGGGTGGATGTGTACGGGGGGAGGCCCAGAGCGGTTTTGACGCCCTTCCTAATTAGGATTTCAATCTTGTTTTTTTCTGCTTTGGCTAGCCGTAGGTATGGTGCCACGTACGTGATTCTGCTGATTACAAATGACTGAACTAGTCTTAAGAGGTTCGTCTCCTTCATTCCCGCGTGTTTATTTGCTATTCTTTTGAGTAGCCTACACGTCTGGCTTACACTCGATTCGAGTTTTCGTATCGTTTCGGTGTTCTTACCGTTTGTCTGTATCCTAAGACCCAGTACTCTAATCATCTCCACTGATGGTATTTTGTCCCCGTTTACCGTTAGCGTTATCCCATGTTCATGGGGCTTTGTTTGTCTCTTTTGTGGGCCGAGGAAGAGCGCTTCAGATTTCTCGGCAGAACATTTGAGTCCTACTTGTTTTAGGTACGACTCAATTTCCTCGATCGCTCTTTGGAGGGTACCTTCGATGTGCGCGTCACTGCCTCTGGTAACCCAGAGGGTGAGGTCGTCCGCGTATATTGTGTGGTTGAGCCCTTCTATACGCGTCAATTTCTGTGGTAAGCCAATCATTGCAATATTGAAGAGTGTCGGTGATAGGACCGAGCCTTGGGGAGTACCTTTGTTGCCCAGCCTTATGCCTTTCTCTTCCTTCCCTCCTAGGCTGATAGTAACTGTTCTGTTTGAAAGAAAGTCCTTCACGTAGTTGTATACCTTTCCCCCTACATTTAGAGTTTCTAAGCGTTCTAGTATGGCTGCGTGGTCAACGTTGTCAAAAGCTTTGGCCACGTCAAGGCCGACTATTACTCTGGTATCAGCTGTTTCGTTGTCTAGCACTTGTTCTTTAAGTTGAAGCATACCATCGCATGCAGAAACATGTGTCCTGAATCCGATCATTGTGTCGGGGTAAAGCTTTTGTTCTTCTAGGAATCTGTTTAGCCTCGTTTGAATAACGTGCTCCATTAGCTTACCTACACATGAGGTAAGCGAAATGGGCCTCAGGTTTTCGAGACTTAGTTTCTTACCTGGTTTTGGAATAAGGACTAGGTAAGGTTTTGGAATAAGGACTTTCTGAAGTACAAAAAAGCACAAATATCGCTTAAAAAGGTAAGTATGCCAAGAAGGAGGATTACCAGGGCGATAATCGGTCAAGCAGGAATAATAATTTCAAGATTAAATTGATCCCCTGGTATTCATCGGTATT
The DNA here is from genome assembly GCF_052857255.1 of Amblyomma americanum. Taxonomy (NCBI): domain Eukaryota; kingdom Metazoa; phylum Arthropoda; class Arachnida; order Ixodida; family Ixodidae; genus Amblyomma; species Amblyomma americanum. The sequence goes on from NC_135500.1 coordinate 101,048,082, forward strand.
TTCTTCTAGTGTCAAGGAAAATTTGTACTCCTGGATCCATAATTTTTGTTTTATTTCTACGTTCCAGAATTCTCAAATATCATATTTTCAAAAATTATGAATTTGAAATTTTCTCAGAATAAAACCAAATACTGGAACTGCAAATACTTCTCAGCATTGCCCACGAAGGCTTTTAGTGCTTGTAAATTCTGGATGAGCAATGAAGTCCTGCGTTCCGTTATTTTAAGTTACAATTATAAATGCTCAGCACGAAGCATACTTTGCTCAGTTAATAATGGATATAGTTCCTTAAAGAAACTAACCATCGTGAATTCAACTACGGATTCAATGAAGGTTGCGCAATTTTAATTAGCACAGTGGTAAAATCTCTGAAAAATACTATGCAAGCACGTTTTTGCTTTTAGCCTTGTAGTTAATGGGCCGGAACACACTTGCGCTTGCTTCTTTGAGTGGCTCCTATCGGCCTAGCTAATTTAATGCAGATTAGTACCCTACACCAAGGGTGTTTGAAGACAATATGGCTCAGGATCAGGTTTCTATGCCCCCAGCTTCGCAGTTTTTTGATCAAGTAAAGCACCTGTAATGATAGTTTGACCAAAAGCGCGCGAAATGATATAGTTCTACTCTGTGCTTCTGACAATGCAAAATGTGTTAAGAAACCCCGCAAAATTGGGTAAAATAAATTTCATGCAGATACTGCCCACAAGATAGTTGCGCCTGTTTCCTGCGGGAGTGCAAGCATATTGCCGGATTGACCTAATTTTCACCACAAAGATAATGAATTTGTCGTGAGCAGGACAAACTAACGGCAACTTAAGGAGTCGACTGAAATGAATGAAAGCTCCTGCTCATTTATTGTCATTGTGAAAAACTCCGCAAAACTGCACAAGTTTTTTCATAGCAGGGCATATGTACAACGAATGGCAGAGCTATGAGTTGAAAATGTTTAATTTTCCCCCTTGCCCACCGTGTTAGCCTCAGCTGATTATATGTCCTTAACCCCAGTACACAAATACTGTATTGAACTCTTCGGTTTTAAAATGCAGTAAACGAATTCTATCGACACTAGCGAAAAACGTTATCGTTTTTCACGCGCGTTGCAGTAAAATATCTCAGCGGGGATATTCGCCAATATTTCCGACACTATCACGAGTCGGTATATGCGTAACTAGTTCCGCTGAACAGAATGCACGCAATCAAGACAAGTTTTTATCCCAGTCAAAATAGGACGCTATTCAAAATTCTGCTGTTCGAGTTCAACCACACGATTTTGTGTGCACATACTCTGCAAACACTTGGGTACTTGCTGGTGCAATTCCCTCTTCTTTGAAGAATGTGTTGTACCCAACATTGGACCCAACTACAAAAGAAGCAGCCAAAAAAGAGAAAGGAAACCGACAGTAGTGTTTTTTTCTTTGCATTTCGCAATAATGCATCCGCAGCCGGTTTATCCGCTCAGGCTGGAGTGTGCGTGAAAAAGCACAAAAATTAAAACGGGACGAGGAGAGGTACCCGAAAGAATTTGCCAGTGCAAAAGACGTCAGCATATATATGATAGCCAGAAAGGAGAAATGAGAAGCAAAAGAGAAACAGAAAAAAAAGCTATCTGGCCTTAAGACACCTGCAGGTGAGCCACATGGAGGGTGGAAGTAACTGCCTAAACGTTGCATGCAAAAAAGGGTATGACCTCAGGTGGCGCGGTCAGTCGTGCTTTGTGTATTTTCGTAGGTCTGTGCTGGTGAGGGTGCCGTGGCTTAAGTTAAAGCCCCTTTGCACTCTTAAATTTAAAAACTAAATATGACTCCCGTTGTTCACGCTCAAGAATGTCTTTGATGCTACTCTGTAATATTGTTCCTTTAAGTTTGTATTATATATATATATATATATATATATATATATATATATATATATATATATATATATATATATAGGCTGGTCCTCCAGCCGAAACGTCGTGAATTAAATCCTGTTATGTTTCAATTTTTGGTCATTTTGTATTATATTGACCAAATCAGCTGCCAGAAATCATATATATATATATATATATATATATATATATATATATATATATATATATATATATATATATATATATATATATATATATATATATATATATATATATATGTTACGAACGTAGGTTGCGTTGGCTCCGCAGAATAAAGATTTAAGAGAAGTGGGCACTTCTACAAAGACACTTTTATTTATCAACGTTTCGACCGCGGTGCGGTCTTCTTCAGGACTGTAGAAGAAGACCGCACCGCGGTCGAAACGTTGATAAATAAAAGTGTCTTTGTAGAAGTGCCCACTTCTCTTAAATCTATATATATATATATATATACATATATAAAAACAGGGGGTGAAGGTCGGATGGATCCGGTACAACATTAACCCAATAGAGTGGGAGCCCGGTGGAAAAAAGTAACAATCTATAATCTAACGTTTCGACCAGGGTCTGGCCTTCGTCAGTGTATATATATATATATATATATATATATATATATATATATATATATATATATATATATATATATATATATATATATATATATATATATATATATATATATATACAACGAAGTATGCGCTTCATTTAAGGAAACATTTTTATTTGAATCGACGTTTCGATCGGAGGACCGATCTTTTTCAAGAGTGACCATACAGTGCATGGGCGCGTGTTCTTATAGCATGGGACTTGACGCACAGAAGGCTTAAAAAGAAAAGAAATAAAGAAAAGTAAAGAAAAGAAAAAAGGGGAAGGGGCGGCCGGGAGAACGGAACACAACTGACACCGATGGCATATTAGGGAGCAAAGGTGGCGCGTCGCGTACCCGTGAACTCACTGCACACACACACACACACACACACGCACACACGAAGCGAAAGAGGGAGGCCGGGCTGGGTGCACACGCGGCTATTGCGACAAGAAAAAAGGGAACAGGAAAAGAAAGAGAGAAACAAAAGCAGAGAAAAAGGGAAAAGCAAAGAAGAAGAAAAAAAACGTGGTGGGGCCTATCAAAAGAAGGGATTTGTCCGCCAATTGTGTGTGTCTGTATCTCCCTGGCCGAGTATGTCTGGCCCCGAGCGGCTCCGAAACATGGCCCGGTCGAGGCCGAACAGGTTAAGACTGCCCAAAGTGGCTCCACATGGTGACACGCGAGCCGCTAAAACCAGATGAGCTTCCCATAGGAGGACCAGATGGAAAGCATTGTTGACAGGAATGCAAAAAAGAAGAAATATAGCACAGAGAAATTTCAAAAAATAAAAAAATATATAATGACAAAAAAAGAAGAAAGAGAAGGGGACATATGGTCCTCGCGGGACCAAAGAATTAGTTGAACGGCAGATGGAAACAAGCCGAAACTGACATGCAACAGGGATATGACCTCAGACGACTCGGTCAGTGGTGGTACTTTGTCTATTAGGGTTGAAATTTTCTTTAGTTTCTGCCATCGAAAGAGACGTTAGGGTGCCATGGTTTTCGTTGATGCCCTTTTGAACTGTGTTAAATTTGAAAATAAAGTATGATTCGCGTTGTTCGCGCTCCCGAGTGTCTTTAAAGCTACTCTGCAATATCATTACATTTAGTTTATCGAACTCATGGCCTTTTTCGCGGTGTCTCGAAAGTGGGAGGCCAAGGAGAGATTGAGTATGTGACCGGTGGTCATTAAATCTTAATCGGAAGGAATTGTCTGTTTGGCCAATGTATTGCATTTGACATTCGCCACATTCGAGCATGTAAAAACATTACTGCAATCGCAGTTTACGTCCTCTCGGATAACATGTTTGAAATCTGAATGGGTACTTTTAGCCAGTGTTGTGGTTTGCATGTGTTTGCAAACTTGGCATTGGTTCTTTCCGCACGGTGTGCAACCCACCGGCCTCGGTTTATTAACCGTTGAGTGCACAAGGTAATTTTGTAAATTTTTTGGCCTTCTGTTGGTTACCTGGGGGACCATTGGAAAAATTTTTGAGAGCCGCTCACTTTGTTCTATGATATCGAAGTGTTTTTGAAGGATTTTGTTAATATTCGGGAGGTTGTTTGTGAATGTCAGTACTAGATTAGAGCGATGCGGTGTTGGCGGGGATTCCGCAGGGATGTGATTACGGTTAGTAACTTCAGCTCTTTTAATTGCATCGTTGATGGTAGAAGATGGGTAGCGCTGTTTCTTTAGAATTTCGCCCATGTGTTTAGCATTATTTTAAATCTTCTGATCGAGAGAAAATGCGTTTGGATTGGATAACCTCCGAGTATGGAATTGAAGTCTTGCAATGGCGTGGGTGGTAACTGTTGAAATGGAGATACTGTTGTATGTCTGTGGATTTTTTATAAAGGCTAGTGATTAATGCACCCTGGTCAACACAAACAAGCACATCAAGGAAGTTAATGCTGTTAGTTGAGTACATGTGTGTGAAAGAGATATTTGGATGTGTTGCTGAAATAGGTGATAAACTGAATTAGTTCTTCCTCTGTTTCTGTCCAAAATATGAATATGTCATCAAGAAAAGGTTTGTAAAAAGCCGGTTTGGTTGGATATGAGGAAAGGAAGTCTGGTTCAATTTTCTTCGTAAATATGTTGGCGTAATTTGCGGCCATTTTTGTGCCCATAGCCGTACCCCTCGGTTGAAGATAATATGAGTTATTGAATTCGAAAGTGTTAAGTTTAAGGAACAAATTTGCAAGCGTCTCGATGGCACTTGGAGTGGGAGAGCCTTGGATTCTGTGTTCTTTATCCCCGTACCTCTGGTCAAGATGCCAGCCATTGACCTACCGTTTCAGCGAGTGGCTAGTGACATTGTGGGGCAAATCTCTCCAGTATCCGCTAAAGGCAATAGATATGTGCTTCCTCTGGTCGACGTGGCCACTCGTTATCCTGACGCTATTCCACTGAAAACTATTGACAGTATCCAAGAGGCGGATGGTCATGTGGAAATGTTTTCGCGTAATGGATTCCCGAGGGAAGTTATGAGTGACAAAGGCTCGAACTTCACTTCGGAACGAATGAAGGAGGTTAACCGCCTTTTGTCAGTAAGGCAGTTACTGACGACGCCTACCATCCCATGTGTAATGGGCTTGTAGAGCGGTTCAACGGCCCCTCAAAAGTATGATCAAGAAAATGTGCCAGGAGAGACCTACTGATTGGGATAGATATCTCCCAGCTCTTTTGTTCGCTTACCACGAAGTACCGCAAACGCGTCTTGGTTTCTCGCCCTTCGAGATGTTGTATGGGAGAACCGTTGGAGGTCCACTTACAATACTCAAGGAGCTGAGGGCTAATAAGGAGATTGCATCAGATCTCAAGACAACATACACGTATGTTCTTGAGTTGTGGGACAGGTTGAAGGAAACGTGCAGGCTTGCACATCAAAGCCTGGAAAAGGCGGGTGAACGCCATAAGGGATATAATGAAAACAAACCCATTCACAGGAATCTGAATCTGGGCGACAGGGTTCGTGTCACAAGCTACGGACCCTTCCATTGCATCAATAACTTATTATGATCCGTGGGTAGCAGGACGAGGACCCTGTCACCCGGATTCAGATTCCTCTGAATGGCTTTCTTTTCATAAATCCCTTATGGCGTTCACGCCCCTTTTCCAGGCTTTGATGTGCAAGCCTGCACGTTTCCTTCAACCTGTCCCGCAACTCAAGAACATACGTGTATTTTCTCGTCCTGCTACCCACGGATCATATTAAGTTATTGATGCAATGGAAGGGTCCGTACCTTGTGACGCGGAAGAAAAAGGACATGGATTATGAGTTGTTGATAGCTGACACTAAGAACGTTTTCCATGTAACTATGTTTAAGAAATACGAAGAAAGGGGTCCCGTACGGTACGCCCCCAAGGTAGCATGTGCGGTAGTGGCCGAGGAGACAGGTGATATTTCCGAGGAGGCCACGTGCATTGGGAAGGAAAATGCAGGAGGAGCCAACACAGTTTTGGTTCGGAGAAGCCTGGTGAAGGACGAGTATCTTACAGGGGAAGCATCGCCCGTCACTCTTGTAGATAGCACAGTAAGGTACCTTCCTGAAGCCAGGATTCTAGTGTACACGCCATTTTATACTCGGCAGATAGTGGCAAAATGCGTAGATCAACCCATCTACGATCTCATCTTGGGAAACATTACGGGTGCAAGAATTCTCGAAGACCGCGATCCCGAGTGGAGTATGCTCGACGTTGAAGAACATAACACTCGGACCGAAAGAATGGACTAGGCGACAGGTACACACACAGACGCACCTTTAATGCAAGCTACGTGACACACACACTCGAACACAAAACTAACAAAACTAACAAAAAACACAAAGGCTATGAAAACACAACACCCGCGTGCACTGCTACCAGCGTCTACTATACTAGCGTTGTACTATTAGTGGTCGGCGTTCGTGCTCACGGTTGGTTCGGTGCGGTTGCGGCGTTGTATGGATCCAGTAGCCGGCGTCGAGGCTTCGTTCGACGTGCTTGGGCTGGCGTCGCTGGCTGCGTCGTACAAGCTCCCGGTCCAAGCGCCCGTGGAGGTGATGTCGGTGTTGTTGGCGTTGGGGACACCAACCGGATGGGTGGCAACAGCGCTGGAGACACCACTGGCCGTAGCAGGTGGTAGCGTCCTCTGTTGACTCCCCGGAACGGGCTCAGGCACGGCAGGAAGTCCACGATGGGGAGTCGTAGAACGCGAGCTCACCGGAGCTGTAGACGGCGTCGCTCTCTTCCAGCCAAACTGTCCCTGACCCGCAGGAGACTCCGCGTCTCTGCTGTTCCCCCCGTGCCTCGCTCTCACTCGACCTTTTATAGCCTTCGCGTTAGTACACGTAAGCCTTGTCGCCGTCTTCTTCTTCTCTTCTCCACCAATCATCTCCCTCCACCTCACCGGATGCTTCTCCACCAATCATCTCTCTCCACCTCACCGAATGCTTCTTCTTCATCTTCTTTATGCTTCGGTTAATTCACGTTGTCTTCTTCACATCTCTTTCCTTTAAAATTTAATTTAGGCTCCTTAATATATGTGACACAGATTTTAGATGCTGGCGAGGGTTGTATAAGCGCCCCCTCCGTCAAGCCAAGAGAGTAGGAAGTCAAATAATAAAGAAGCGAGGATTGCGCACAGACGTGAGCTTCTCAGAATTATAAGATTGTGCATGAAATGCATTATTACTGCCCGTTTTTGTGCATGAAATGCATTATTACAGCCCATTTTTTCTTATGAAACCAGTGGTCAGCTGCGTGCTTGTCTTGCGGTCGTTGTTTTGAGCCATGTAGATTTCCACTGAGAGCAGTGTTGAATCCATCACCTTTTTACATCCAACTATCCCCAATTGCCGCCCTGCTGCTATACTTATTCTTCATAATGAATATGCTATCCGTGATACGTTGCTGTCGACTAACAAAGGACCACACTTCTTAATGTCCAAAGCCCGACTAAAAAGGATAAATGAAAATTCAAAAGGTTTGTCTTTGAAGTCGCTCTGAAACGCACCCGTTATCGCCATTACTAGTGCCTTAATAGTAGGCTCCGCCTAAAAGTTTGATGCAAAAAGAAATTAAGGCCCATGTTGCTGCTTGCATTTGGTCTTGTTTTCACTGGCATGGTGCCGTTCCCACCTTTGTTCTGTTGCGTTTATCTTTGCGGGAGCTCACTTCGTGCCTTTGATTGCGTCGGCGCTTGCGTTTTCGATCGCGCTGACGACGTCGTTACTGAGCATCGGCTTAGCTCATGGATATTCGAGAATGTCGCATTAGAGTTCTAGTTTTTTTTACCAGACCAATATAACAGGTAGGTTTTTTGCAGACGCTTGAAGAGCAGGCGCTCTTGCCATATGCCGAGGTAGGTATTTTTGGTGTTTTTTTTATTTTGTGCCACGCATCACCATGTGGCCCATGAGGCACTAGGTCTTATATTGTTCTCTTCTCGTGCCTTGACCGCAAGCCTAGCTATGCTGTATGCTAGGAAAGGAACCATACGTTTCTTTATCATTTACGACTCTGCTTTGCGCACTGAGTACTACAACGCAGGGCAAGGTCGCCGGATACTTTTTCGCTAACCGCTACCTGTTTAAAACGCAATTGACATGGACACAAGCCGCCAGATAGTGGTTCGCAACCCAGAGGCCAGAGATGACAGCAGTTTTCGTGGCACCACCTGTTGCGCATTAAACAAATTTTTCCGTGATACATGTTTTGGACAGAATGCCGTTGATACCTAGCCTCCGTGATCCACGAAGGTGACATATTACTTGTATTTCATTTTTTTAGACTTTCAGGGCTACAAAATGTCTCTCTTCACTGCATGCATCCTTTTTGTGAGTAAAACGGGGTGAAGCATAAATACAGGTAAACATGATTTCCTCATCTGTTGTCTTTAAATATACATATTTCTAACTACAGCGTTTCACTGATTAATAGGCGGTAGGACTGCTTTGTGCATATTTTTCGTGTTTAATGTCGGCTAAACCGAAATAAAGCGTGCTTTCAGGGTCAAAGTCTCTAAACTGTTTCCACCAGACAGCAAGGCGTCATGATGGGGATCTGCGTCTGAACAACTGCCTTAAGATGTTTTCTGCAAGCAGCTCAAATAATAGACAGTCAGTAGCATGAGCCAGGGTTACTGATGCAGGTCAAGACTGTTCTCTGCTGAAGAAAACACGGGTTCGATCCCGGTCGCGGTGGTCACATTTCGATGGAGGAGAAGTTCTAGAGGCCCCTGTACTGTGCGATGTGAGTGCACGTTAAGGAACCCAAGGTGGCCGAAATTTCCAGAGCCCTTCACTACGGTGCCCTTGCAGCCTGAGTTCTTTGAGACGTTAAACTCTCCGTAAACTACTTGTATGTGCATCAGCTTCCTTAAAACTCATAATAAGTGCAGTTTTAAAAAAATTCTCCGCCAACACTGCCTCAGTGTTCGTGCGAACAGCGTAAGCTACGGGAGCTTCATGTGTTTACATCGGTGTCCTCTGCGGACGTAGAGAAGACCAAGTAAAAACATCCGCAGATGTTTTCTTTTCTGAAGCATCTCTTCTATGACCCAAGCAGCGCCACCTAAGTCATGGATTTTGCGCTACTGTTGCGATTTACAGCCACCTTCGCTATATCTCGTACATTTCCTCGTTATATCAGTTATTAAGTTTTATAAACATCTGTATCACAACACAACGAATAGTTTGAAATTATCCGGAACCCCCTTGCGACACACGGTTCCGCCGTAAAGGCGTCTGAAGGTCCTCGGAATGCGTGGTTTGGGGGCGGAAAGGTTGTCGGAGTGAATCGCATACGTATTTTGGTCTTCATCTTGATTAATTTTGTCCTCTTGAACATGCAAAGTCATTTAACACCACTTTAAGTTTTTTGCTTCAAACGGCTGGACCCCAAATTTAATGCAAATGGTTGTCCCAGGAAGCGGGAGGGGGGGTTCCCACTTCTATGGCCGCTATACTGGCACATATATAACGGGTAGAAAGTATATGTATCAATTAAGGCGATTTGCACCCTCTGTTGTCATGTAATATAATGTGGTCAGGTGGTAACTGTTTTTGTCAATTTGACCTTCATTGCAGACAGACGCGCCCTTGACAAACGTAAGTAGTAAGAGCTAACGGTCTTTAAAAAATGAGCCGACGCTGAGGCAGTGATAGAAAATCGAGAGCTGACACACGTAACATAGGTTGCCTTTTTGAATCTCTGCCGGGAACTAGACTTTAATTTAACTGGTAACTTTACGCTGTGTTAAACGCGAAACCATACGTATGCCAGCACCATGAACACTCTTCGACTAATGGGTGAGCCGCAATGTTCATATGAAGACTCGTCACTGGTTCTAGTGCCTGCGGCAACCTAGGCTCTAACCAAACTAGCAAGGTTATGCTGTACAAAACGCCGAGTCATATGACACCATCCTAAGCATTCTGCGGGAAACCGTTAACCCACAAACTTTACACGAATGTCTAGTATCCCGAATTTGACGTCTGCTAGATGGGATATATTTACCGGACCGACATAGTTCAGTTCCCACTTATGGTGCTCGGGCATCACGCTGCCGCTTGTTATGAAATTTATTCCAATATGTTACCACCTCGGTTACCAATGCAACCATCTGGAGTCCACCACCTAGGATTCTATGCGTGGTATCGTCATAACTCGGAGGATAGAAACTCAACCAGTAGAGCCAGCGCCCTAAAAGAAGCTATGAAGACGTTTGGTTACAAAAACACCGATAAATTCCGCATTTATTTTGAAATAGTTGTTCTTGACCAAAACGCAATTGATAATTGGTTTTTGGAGAAAGGAAATGGCGCAGTATCTGTCTCATATATCGTTGGACACCTGAACCGCGCCGTAAGGGAAGGGATAAGGGAGGGAGTGAAAGAAGAAAGGAAGAATGAGGTGCCGTAGTGGAGGGCTCCGGAATAATTTCGACCACCTGGGGATCTTTAACGTGCACTGACATCGCACAGCACACGGGCGCCTTAGCGTTTTTCCTCCATAAAAACGCAGCCGCCGCGGTCGGGTTCGAACCCGGGAACTCCGGATCAGTAGTCGAGCGCCCTAACCACTGAGCCACCGCGGCGGGGTAACCAAAACGCAAATATTTCAGATTCACTGTCGCTTTTATGTCTCCTTTAATATATAAAAAAACTGCCATGCCAGTGTTTCATCAAAACGTGAACTCCTTCACTGCTCCTAAAAGCGATAGATGATTACACTCCATAACAGGAATGCTGACATATATACGCACGCAACGTTTGTCGGTTAGACTTGCACGTCGCCGAGAAGTTCAATGCAATAAGCTAGGCTTATATTTTTTTTTACTTCCATATCCAGCTTGGTCTGAGATAGCTCTTCGCCTCTTCTGACTGAGCCGAATTATCACGTTTTGTCGACACTAAGTTTTGTAGTGTTATAACTATAGTTCTCAGTGCCGATGTTATAACAATCGGCCTTTGCAAGGCGTGTTCAAGATCCACAAAAAACATTCACGCTGAATTGTTCGCGATCTGGTCCTAGAGCTCATACCTCTTTTACTGAATACGTTGGTTGCGTTCTTTACCGCGCCCGTCCGAATTAACCCATGCCATTCTACTCATTTCACTGCCATCGATTTTTCTTCAAAGCAGTAGTAGGAGATTCCGCGTTTGCTGTTTTCGTTACCAAAGAGCAATACCTGGCAGTATTTTCTCTCCCCTTCCGTCCTTAGATGGCTGTTTTTTCTGGATGGGTAATTTAACAACTAGTAGTACTCCACATTTGAAGCACAGTGTGTGTTTGTTTTGTTGGGTTTTATGGCACATAGGATTTGAAGCACTGTGGTCCGTTACATCATGTTCTTAAACACTCAAATAGGGAGCGCGTTGGTATGTGAAGAAATACATCTCTGCTTGCATGTCGCTGTTTTTGTATAGAGAATTTAAAAGAATATAAACACATTTGATGGCCCCAGTGATTCACGTGGAGGACTTTTAAAAATTTTTTGGCGAGCTTGTTGAGTTTGATACAAGATGAATGGGAGCAGCGCGACAACAAAAATTTTCTTTTCTGCAGCGCAGCTGAAGAAAGACACGAGACGAGCGCTCGTGTTGTACCTTTTTCACCTAAACCTGTAAAAAAAAATTCGTTCTCGTGTTGTTCCTGCTCATCACTGTATGACTACCAGCTGAAATTTGCTCAGAAGAGTCGGACGCACCCTCGTACACTCACTTGGGCCGCCTGAACCGCTTAAGCGCTCTGTAACGAGCCAGAGGTCGATTTGAACGGTGAACACAAATGCAGAGCCCCCCCCCCCCCCTGGAAAATGGTTCGAGAGGTTGGTCAGGTCGCCATGTGGATACCTACTTGTCTTGTAACTATATCTCTAGGTTGCATACGTTTCTCCTTGGATCTATTACATCTTCCTGGACCATAGATATTTTTGTCCGCCAAAGAGATTGCAGAACAGGATTTTGGAGTTCAACCTCCCAAAGTCACTAAGGATAGATTCAATGCGATATTCTACTTCCCCAAATGGATACTTTTACTGAGTCTCCATAACAAAACCCTGAGTTGTGTATTCGCGAGATAGCAGGATTTATCGTGACTGGCGCAAGATTTTACATCGTATCTACTCGACTGCCATCAGATAATCTTTTAGCTCTTACTGTTTTTTATTTTAGGATGACACACCTGCACATTGCAAAATTTATAAAATTATTTCTCTGAAATTTTTCTGTCATGATTGAAGAAAACTCCACATAACTACACGTAATATGTGTGCATTTGCCTGTAGTCCCATAACGTTTTAGTCAGTCAAGCTCCATAAGAAATTTCATTCAAGACAGAACAAGGTTTTCAGCGTATTTATGGCAAATGTATTGATACATTCTCTCAAGCAGACTGATAGAGAGCTTACTCTGGAGAGGTATTTGCTTCGACCTAAGAATCAACACCACAAGTGTTCTAAGCCGACCCAACCGAATATTGAATAGAAGCGGCCAAGGCTCCGTGGCAGTAATGTGGATACTAGAGATGGAAGTTCAAAACATTGTGCTTGGTGACCTAGAACGCTGTACTTTTTACTGTGCGCTGTGCGTTTACGTTCCTTTCATGATCATCACTGTCTGGTTAATTCCCGTGAGTATGAAGGAACTGCAGCGCAATAATGAAAGCGTAGAAAGTGTGTCAACAGCCACCACGCTTTGTAACGACTGTCAGACGAGCTGCCACGGTGTAGTTATGTTTGCCTCTTGCCAGTTGTGAATATCAGCGACATGACTACGCAAGCTTGCAATGCGATGTCTTTCGACTTCTAATGCCCCAGTTGGCAACCCTTTACGAACAACAGTATTCATGTATGGGTGTTTTAAAGCCTTTTTTTTCCGCTGCGTTTTTAGTCTGTAATCTCTTTCTCGAAGGTAAATTTCTCTGCTGTTGCCGTAAGAGCATTGTGATTATGCAGACTGCATTACACATGAGGTGTTCATTCCTGATGTATAGAGGGTGCGCTTAACAGATGTAAACAATAGAAGCAAGGCGGAACAGGCGCAAAGTTGGCGGCACGTAGAATTTGCATAGATTTCCAGTCGAGGCGCGGGATGGTCTCCGAGTTAAACAAATTCAGTGCAGAAAGAAAAGAAATCAATTCCGCGTGGCTTCAAACACAAGAACTTCAATATTATACACCCCTATTGACGGTTCTCTGACGCTGCCTGTATCTTTCTTTCTACTGAAATATGCTTGAATAAGATCTCGTTTCTTATCGTCAGTGCATCTGCCTAGAAAGTGCACAGGTAGGCCAAATATTTCCCATACACAGTTAAGCATATTTAGGGCCCGTTTTCTATGGCTACTGTACATAGCTCATTCTGGATTCTGTTTCTTTGGTTTTATCTCCCTCTCCAGTTCTTTTACCTCAACTAGACTTTTTTTCCAGTCAACATGCAGTTTCAAGATATTTTTCGAACCCATTATTGTTATGGGTGTTTTCATTTTTAAAACTCTACTGGAAGGCGATACAATGCGTAGATGTTCACTTTTCTATTTCAGTAACTTTTCCTCTCTGTGTAGAGTCAGCTGAAAAAAGGTTAGTGATTTATCTTTTGTTTTTCTAGGTATTGTTTGAGTATAACTAAATATAAAGCGTTCAGACATTCAGGTGTCAAACACAAACAAATATTACCATCAGTTTTTCGCTGAAATAATCTGCTCTGGAAGAGCTATTAAGTAGCCACTCACCATTTAGACCGTACCACTCGTAATTTATTGCTTCTATGATTATCTGTAGCCTCTTTGTCAAGTCCAGCTTTCTCGGGCAAAAATTTTGAAAATTGATAAATTGTAAGACACAGATGAAGACACAGCTTTAGACAATGCAATCGCGGAGGCTCGCCGCCGACTAGACGAACTCACCCAGCGACGGGAACAGCGTCGTTCTCAATCCTCTCGAAGAATTCTCATCACACGGGAGCAATCATCAGAGGAATCACCTAGGGTAAGCACTGACCCACAATCAGGTGCCGACCACCTGTTAGCCGTGACTACCCCGACAGTGGACAAGATATTAGCGCTGATGAAGCAGGTGACATCCCTCATCGTGGAAGCTCTTCGGCCTCGTCATGGATAGCGCATCATCATCGGTGGTGGTGCAGCGGAACTGTCGAGGTTTCGCTAATAAGGTCTCTGAAGTGAACATCCGCCTTCGCGACGGAAAGCTGAGGGCATGGGCGTTCCTACTGCAAGAGCATAATGCACTCCCACGCCTTTCAGGTTTCTGCGCATACCATTCACCATCTATCCCTGATCGCCGTTGCACCGCCTCCTGCCTCAGCCCAGGTAAATCTGCAATTTATATTCACAGTTCAGTTCCGCACACACCGCTCGACCTTTCACGGTGGTGCAACACACGTCAAGAGGTTGTCGCCCTTCTCGTAAGACCTGCACGCACACCCCTCATTCTAGTTTCTTTTTATAGTCGTCCTGGTTCCGCATCTCCCAATCTGGGGTGGGTTCGTTTTCTATTTTCTACCAACTTGGGTATCCCTATTCTAGTTGGTGGTGACTTCAACGGCGCACACACTGCGTGGGGTTACCCATCGGATTCCTCAAGGGGTTCACACATCCAAGGGAGCTTTTCAGACCATTCCTTTCAACTTTTAAACCACCCGAATACTTTTACCCGCCCTCGAGGTGGCCCGTATTCACCTGATTTGACTTGGTGGTTAGGCCCCGGTAACCCTCGTTGGGCTGTTGATTCTGATACTTGGGGTAGCGATCACAGCCCTATTTTTATCTCCCTCACGCCTACGCGTCTACGGAAAATACGCCGCACTGTATTAATAACATCATGGGATTCTGTACGTGCAGACAATCATTTATCTACATTCAACCCCTCTTCAGCATTGTCTACTCTATCTGCTGTTCTCGCTACTCACACTATTACCACTACTGTAAATGAAGACGACCCAAACCCGGACATACATCTCTTAAATCTGTGGGCTCTTCGTCGCCAGGCGGATCTTTACGCTACTCGTCACCCCGATGACCCTTCGGCTCTTCCTACTCTTCACCGCGCTACCGCACGGGCGGGGCGCTATGCAAAGCGGCTAGGCAGGCAACGCTGGGCTGCATGGTGTGCCCGCCTGTCCTCTACGCAGGGCAATTGACATCTTTGGAGAGTGTTTCACGCCATGGAGCGCCCTTCTCAGGTTGCAGATTACACAGAGAGCATTCGCCTCGCGCTAAATGTGGATGAGGACACATTTGCACAACAAGCTGACCGTCAATTTTTTCCAAACCATGAATGCACCGCTACGTGTCCACCTGACTTATCGGTAACAGAGCCCCCGATGGGATTACTTCTGACCTCACCATATCAGAGCTGCTGGCCTCCATTGACCGTTTAAAAACTAGTACTACTCCCGAGCACGACGGCATACCTAACTCCTTATTCCGTAACTTGGAAGGGAGGGCTTTGGAAGCCCTACTTGATACCTTTAACGAAGTGTGGCTTTCTGGCGTCATGCCGGGAGACTGGAAGCATTCTATTGTGGTTCCAATCCCCAAGTCAGGTCAGCCTCCAGTATCTCTCTCGGCCCTTCGTCCAATTTCCCTTACCCCTACCATCTGCAAGCTTAATGAAAACATTCTAGCCGCACGCTTATCATGGTGGCTGGAATCCCATGATTGTTACCCAGATTCCCAAATTGGTTTCCGCCCACAAATTGGAACGGAGGACGGCCTTGCTACTTTGGCTGCTGACGTGCTTGACCACTCTCCACAGAGTCACCTTGTACGAACCGTAATCGCTACAGACATAACAAAGGCTAATGATAACATCCTTCACACTGCCATTCTTGCCTCCCTTCAAACTCTTGGTCTCCCTCACCGGTTCCTCCTCTCCATTCACGCCTTTTTAGCAAATCGAACCTTCAGCGTGCGTGTCCACGGAAAGCCCTTTGGTAATTTCACTTCCAATAGAGGAGTGCCGCAGGGCTCCGTTCTCGCCCCCACATTATTTAATGTGGCTTTAATTCCTCTTGTCCGAGCCCTAGAGACCATCCCTTCTATCCGCGTGCTTGCATATGCCGATGATATCACCTTGTGGTGCTGTCATCCAGATGCGTCTATTCATCAGTCGGTCCTTCAACACGCGCTGGATGTATTGACATCTCGCCTCCCACCTTTGGGTCTAACACTCCCTCCTACTAAATCATGTTTCATTCGAATTGGAAATAAAGCCGCCTTACGGAAAGCTCCCCCTTTAAATTTTACGGTACATAATTCTCTGATTCCTCAGGTAGAAACTGTTCGTATTCTTGGTCTTCTCCATACATCTGGGACTGGCACCCCGTGGCTGACAGCCACCCGTAAATCGGCTCACGCTACTCTAGGTCTGATTCGTCGCATAGCTATGCGCTCTGGTGGCGCACGTGCTCATACGGCCCGCCAGCTTGTGCGCTCTATCCTTCAGCCACGGATAGTATATAAGGCTCAATTTCAACGTCTCACCCGCAGACAGTGGGACTCCCTTGAAGCTATCAATCGTGAGGCTATGCGCGTCATAACATATCTGCCTCGTTTAACACCCATACCTGGGCTACAGGAGTTCGCCCAACTTAATACACTCAGTGAAATCATCGACCAACGGGTGGCAAATAGAGCTCGAAAACAGTCTCTCAAACTTCATCGTTTAAAGACCCTTCCACCGTGGTCCTATTGCCAGCTCACTGGCAATCGCCCCACTGTTCCCCGTCGGTATCAGCAGCGTATCTGCCTGAAGGGTGCATATTATACACGGATGCATCTCATTCTGCTGAGAGGGGAGTTACTGCTGTGTATAGTCCATCTCATCCGCATCTCAACTCTCGCGCAACGTATACTGCGGATACGTGCACTCCACTGGCATTGGAACTTCAAGCCATTTACATTGCCATTGCTTCCCTTCCGCTCGTTCCAACATTCAATACAGTTCACATTTACACCGACTCCCGCGCCGCCCTTAAACAGCTGAAGGCTGTTCGACGAACGTTCCAGATTTCACAATCTATTCATGGGCTCTGCGCAAAGTATCCATGTCCTGTGCGCATACACAGGATTCGCGGCCATGCCCAGGATCCACATAACATTCAGCGGATGCTATGCCTCATCTTCATACATTAGACGATCCGCCACCTACCCCTCTTCCCCCAGCTCCGTTCCTGTCCCACGTTTCCGATTCCGAAGTTCTGCGCCAGCGAACACGCGCTCTAATTCTTCCGTGTTCGCACCCTCTCCCCCGTAGTCTTACTCGGCAGGAGGAGGTATCCGTGCGCCGGATTCGGGCAGGGGCGGCTCTGACACCATCTGTCCGTCATCGGTGGCGTGCCAAAGATCTGCCACTACCTGACAGGTGCCCTCACTGTGGCGCTGCACCGGACATATGTGATGTGCGGCACTTGTTGTGGACGTGCCCAGCGACGGCTGCTATCAGAAAACGGCTCCCCAGGGAGGTGGGCCTGCGGTGGAACCGCGAAAGTGACTTCGTGAAGTGGACAATGGACAACCGTTTCATTAACAACCTCTGCGACTACCTCAGCGCAACGGTTCTTCACTCCTTCTTTTAACTTTCAATCCCGTGCATTCCTTCCCCCCTTTCCTTTTTCAACTTATGCCTCATGGCACACTTCTCGAATAAAAAAAAAAGAGTACAGTACCTTCGATGAAGGTCTCCATTATGCATCCATATCACAATGCAGCACACTGGCGATACCACAGATTCCTTGAGAGGTTACGAGGAATATCAAAGTGCGCTACTTTAGGCCTTGTCAACGTTGAATGCGAGTCTTCATTAAAAGATGGTATTTCGAAGATGTGCATTAAAAAGCAAGGCATTATTTGGTGCGTGCTTTAAGACTGAGGTGTTAACGAACTTCACAATTTGGGTTCGGCCTTAGGGTACATAATAGAATTTCAGGCTGTGCAGGGTGCCGGAAAGCAGACTTTATAGCTTAAATCTGTCGCACAGGCTACCACAATGCAGGAAACACTCGTCCGTCATTTGGCTCCTGAATCCACCGAAGGCCAGTCATGCTGACCTGAAACATGTACAAAAATTCAACGGATGCTATTATCTACATTGCTTGGCCCTTTTTTCTTACTATGCACTTTCTGTTGTGATAAAAACATTTATTACCCACTTCAAGAATATTTGATTGACGGCTGTGTAGATGCTTTTCGTTTCAATTTCCTCGTGGCGTTATCTAGGGACTGCGGGTTGGCCCATGTATTTTAATCCATAAGCAGTCCTCGTGTTGCAATCAGGATGTTGCGATGCGTTGCTTTTTTATTTATTGTGTTGAATTTTTATTACCGATGACTGCTCAAAAACTGAAGTGTTCTTGCACAGCATCAGGGCACGCTAACAAAAAGGTGTGAACTTGTGGCCAATTTTTAATATTATCAGACATGTTATGGCTAAATCGCCATTTCAATTCGTACCATGTCATTATATTGTACCATCTGTTTCAAGCAAACCACACGCTAATAAAACGATTCCCGTGACTGGATACTACTGCCCGACGGTTGGCAAAGCGGGCAATCAGTTGGTTTTATATGTCAGGCCGAGGCCGTTTGCCGATGGATTGCAGGTTTTAGGGCTTGTCAGTCCCCATGATCGGGCTTACATTGGCGCCCGACTTCAGGCCAAGGAGTTTTGTGGAACAGTTTGCTTGCTTCAATCTTCGGCCGGCCATTTTTTTGCGCCTTGAGATAGTGAGGGAGGCGAAGCGCTTTTAGATATTCATCATGACATTACCAAATGGGGGCCATTCAGGTGCTTAATACGGGGGGCATGTAATCCGCATGTAAAATATAATTTTTCAAACATAACAGAAGTTCTAGTGGCTTTTTAGGTAAGCAGATGTTCCATTAAAATTCCTGTTAGATGACTATTTTGAAAATCTACCTGTGAGCTATTTTTAAGATTTACAGTTTATTTACGCTCATTTTAATTACAATGGAAGGACAATTTGAAGATGTTGAACGTAACTAAAAGACAACTACTTATCTGAAATAACTCGACTTTATACTGAAGACATTAGGGATCAAGATTTTAAAGCGAACTTCAAGGCTGGTAATATCAACATTCACAGCGGTCTCAAGCACTTCAGGAATTGGTACTGTGCTTCAACAAAGCAGAGCGTCATTTTCCTTGAAGTTTTTGAAAACTCTTTCTGCTAGCTTTCTCGTGTTGCACATTCATAATATGGCGCCCCTCGAATTTCGAGTGACGGAAGTCGACGAAATTCGTACAATTTTATGTACACGAAAATGGCGTGATTTCCGAGGGTACCACGCGCAGGCACATTGATTACATACACGCAACGCTGCAACATAATTTACCAACTTTGCAAAGCCTATTTTTGGAAGACATTATTTCCAACCACAATACTTCGGATTACTAAATGAGCGCTTGGGCATAGTCATTTGAATATAGCCAACGTTCACAAAAGGCAAGTGTTTCTGAAGGTCCCTGCGTTTAAGCGACATTTCAAACCAACAGCTATTTCAGCAAGAGCCAAGGAGGTGTCGCATGGCTCTCAATTTTATTGACTTTTTTTTACAGCGTACGCTTGCCCGCATTTACATTTTGAGGAACCTGTCTTTATAAAGAAGCCGATATTATTCTGTGTATACACTCGTTCGATTTGTCTTCATATGTCGGTCACTTATTTAATAGCAACTTAGTTTTTTCCACCAGTTTTTAATCCTTTTCCAGTATTTGCTGAGGTATCGCAGAAGACAGCCACAGGAAATAAGGAAATTCAAGACAAGCACAAGCGACCCTTCATTTACGGTTGGTTCCTTTTTTCGCTACGCGAGTACAATTCTTGTTTCTTAGCGCATATTATTGATTATTCCTTGTCGGTCTTCTTCAGCGCAACGACACCTACTATAACTTCGCGAAGCAAAACGTATGTTTAAGTTCGAAGTTTTAGATCAATAGGCTCGCTGGCTAAATGAGCGGTGCGCGGAATAAGAGTGGGTGGTTCTTTTTAATTAAGATTGAATGTTTATCGCCCTTTATTTACAGTTTGAATCCCTGAACACAGCCGCTAGTTCTATGCATAAGGGATAAGACAGATTCCAAATAAATGGCGAGAATTGGGCCATTTCATTGTTCATGGTGGTTGAACGCGCTTAACATTTACAGAACGAGAAGACAGAAGATCTCGCGCTGTGTGCTGTTGTTGCGTCTTCTCGTTTTGTAAAAAATTAAGTGCGTGAAACCATTCATATTCCGAAAAGCTGGAAGCAAAATACGTTTGCACATTGGGATTGCATCACGCGAAGAGTTATATATAGTAGAAAACGGGGTGAAGAAAAATGCCTATAAAAGAAAGCTGTTTCTTTTTTGTTCATTACCCAGCAGCTGGTGCTATTCTTGTCGGGGGCAAAAGACGCAGCGACAGGGTGACGGAAAATATTTGCGCAAGGTGGTTTACCTCGAAATGATTAAGAGATATGAGAGTTTTGAGGCTTGTGACTAAAAGAGATAAGCCTCCGTGAACAATCAACCATGATTGTACTCTGCGACTACTGATGCCTAATAGTCTGAAAACAAAACAAGACTGCACGCAAACGCAGAACTATAAACATGCATCGGGCTATGAACATGTGACGGCAGCACATAAGTTATTTGTGCACTGCTGCACTGCTGTCGCCATGTACTTGAGCCGCCGCATATAGCGCATAGGGATTTTACCATTTGCTGGCAGATTTCTTGCACTCGCAAAACAATTCTAGTTATGAAAGGCTAGAAAACATGAAGGCAGCCATTGTGTACTCCACCGACAGATAACAGGGTGCTTGTTGGAGCGCTCGCACGTTTCAGTAGCGTTGCGGAGTTGGCAGTCTTTCTCACTGAAGCGCACCGTTCTCGAATTTGAGTTGCGTTCTTTAAAAATTTAGTCCCGTCGACAGCTCACGTAGTTGGGCCATGGCTTGTAGCTGCCTTTCTAAATTGAAGAAATTCTAAATATCAATCTGAATGTAGTATGGTCATGGCAATGCATTAGGTTATTCCTACCCCATTATGCCTCTAAATTTACGCGCAATGTAGGCTACGCCGCAAAAGCGACGGAACTGAAAGTACAGTTTGCTCCGGCTGAATCCACGTGCTGCTAAAAGTATCTAGTTCAGGAGAAATCATAGGAAAGCTTCCTCACTGGGCACCTAATTCAACGCGTCCGCCCCTAGGGCCCTTTAAACTGCAGCTACTCGAACAACCAAGCAATGACAAACGGAGATGACAGGAGCAGCCGGAGTTTATAAGAAGCGGAGAAACCGCATGGGGCGGCACGCAGCGGCTGCAAACCAGGTCACAGGCTGCACAGAACAACGTTCTGGTTTAGCCGCGAGCAATGATGTTCATAACGGTCAATGACGGCGGTGATTCAGAACGAGAATGTATCATAGAGAATCCTATTGTTCCTGGCGATCTGCCAGCGAGCGCCAGAAAACACAGATTATGCCTTCATTTACATGAACACCACATCGGCGAGCAGTCAGGGGATGGAGTTTAGCAATGTCCTCCCAACTCTAGACTGGTAGTTGCCATGAACTCGATACGAGCGATACAACTCACGTTGCCCGCACTGCCAGGCGCGGCCGCACGAGTACTAAACCGGCTCCCGCTCCTGTATTTCCCGCATAAAATGGATTGCAAGCGTGAAAAAGGACTGAGTGTCATTTGCGGAGGGTGCTCCGAGCCGACCAACCCATGGCGCGGAGCTGAGCGGTGCAGTTCAGTGGACTTCCCAACCAGACTCCACAGCGTTTACATGACCCCAGTAACCGGTTCTCAACAAAACTCGACTCAGCATGGCCCTGCCGGGTTTATGTAAACACCGCTGGTGAATTTCTGCCCAACGTCAGCATAATTTTGCAGAAGAGCGATTTGCACCTTTCTCGGAAACTAGGCACCTGAAAAAAATTCGTGCCGGTCCACGACTGTCCAGAAGCTGCCTTTCATTGAAATTCTACACACTGGTGGATCCCCAGTATATTTTTCACAATCGTGAAATACTAATGTCTTGTCCAAAAAGCGCTAAAAGCAAACATTTTCCTTATTAGCAACCCCTGTAAGCCCCACAACACAATCCAGAAGGGCTTAGCGCTCTTTGATCAGTACGTTTAAGCAGTCATAAGATCGAACGTTGGGAGGACAGACATTGCAGCTCCGTCAATATATCCCTAACTTGGGCCTATTTCTAACTTCGGCAACAGCCATACGCAACGGCTAGTGCGCTTGCTTCACTTTACGTCATCAAGAAGAAAACATGAGAGCCTGTTTTCAGAGAAAATCTATACAAGACTTGTAGCAATAGAGGCCCACAATATGGACCACAAGTCAGAAGGTGTTGACGCCCTGCACAGATGCATACACAAGCTCACCCAGTCCAAAACGTTGGCAATAGCGATTACAAACATTAAGCAAGAAATTCATCTTTTTTTTCATAAAAAGGAATGTCTTAAGAACTATTTCAGTGATTTAATTCCGCTCCACTTTGCCGTATTGACCGGCTGGTCGCGCTTATTTGAGTAAATTAAACATTCTCTGAAGATAACTTTTCCACAAGGTTTCATGAACTTCATTCATGTGGCTTTGCATAGTATTAACTCTATGATCAAAGAGAATGAGAGGCTTCGCATGGCTCTTAATTTTATTAGTGCTTCCTTATCTTGAGTCCAGGCTTTCCCGCATTCACTTCGACATTCATCTCTGTAATCAACCCAGTATGATTTCTATACATTTGGTAGTCCTAGATTTGTTCTTGTGAGCGCTGTCCGTATAATCACCACGGGCTTATTTCTTCGATACTAAATTTCTGGCCTGTTTCGCTGCCGGTATCACAGAAATACACAGCACCAAAGCTAAAAGGCCACTCAGGCGGAAAGGGACTTTTCCTTCATCCTTCCTTTATTATTTCACTGACATGTTTGTTGAAGCATGCTATCTCGGCCGAACTAGTTGTTTTCTAAAGGGACCGGCCACAGCGCAGATTGTGTAACAACAAAATTGTAGCGATTAAAGATCTTGTCAGATATCGCGAGGACCTAGATTTATAACATCGAGAAACAATGATATTATAATGCTTATTGGGCACTGAAAAGCACGTGAGGCATTTGCTGATGCTAGATCTCTCGGCACAACATTTGCATATTATCTGTGCATTCCACCACGTGACCACGGCCTGGTAAAGTATTGCTTACAGTTTGTCACGTGGAATTGTTTAGTTCAGAACTGTTTGTCTTATTATAATATAGGTTACACTCTCGAGCGGTTCCTTCAATAAAAAGCAACGCTCCTTTTGCATTGTTATTGGAATGCTTTGAACTTGTCTCACAAAATGGCGCCAATTTACTTAGCATTTCTTGCTCGGAGCGCTAATCACAGTCCACTAAAGTTGCCGCCGACGAGGCGTCCATTACTGTGCAACAAGAGTTTTTGGTGCGGAAAATCAAATGCTCGGTTCGCTATGCTAAACCTCTGCAATTAATGTCTGGCGGCTACTGAATTAGTTTTTAGGGTATTACTTTTGCGGACGTGCAATCGCAGTTGCGATCGCTGGTCACAGTTTCCGTTTGGCCGCGGTGCACAAAGCCACTTGCATCCACTGAGAGAAAAATTGTTGCCACAATTTTCTTCAACGTTCTTTAAAAAACATGGTGGATTTGGACACCCAAAACTTCGGGTCTAAACATTCAGTTATGTGTCCCTTTAGCAAATCAGGATGATTATAGCTTGAAGGCTTCTAAAGAAAGCAAGCTCACATTACTTAGGAAAAAAGACTTGTAGGGTTCGTAGTCTTAGATCAAGGAACTCTATGGGTAAAGAACTGGTGTGTGGGGTTGCTTTTCATGAGATTCATTTTAAATTTTAATCGAAATTTCTATAACAAGTCAATGCACTATACATGAAGTTCTTTAAATGTATAAGAGCTAAAGCACATTCTCCAAGCTAGCAGCAAAAGACCTCTACATTGAAAAAGAAAAGAACATCACAGAAAAGCATCAAGCACAAACCAGAGGGAATTATTAGACTATAAAAAATAATATTTTTTTTCGAAACTTCAGCAATGTACGATATTTTTATCTATCTCAGAAGACTCAAAGACAAGGTTGCTGCTCGCACTGGTATGTAGTACGTATGCGTTTACCGTATGCCAAAGCATGCAGAAAGTTAACGCCTAGGCTGAAGCACATGACCGTATGAAGGTGTGATGGAATCAGGCGGTCAATGACCGTTGTACCCCTTTCCACGTTGTCTTTAAATAGAGTAGTCGAGAATGGTTTCTACAAAGACCTAAGAAAGCATAGGGCAGGAGATTCTAAATTTTATATGACAGTATGAACTCGACGGCAGACAAGCTGTGCACGACAAATACCCATTAAGCAAATACTTGTACACACTGCATCGCTTGACGATGCCATTGTATAGCACAGCACTCCTGTCGCCGCTTCGCTGAGGACCCGCTTGTGGTGCATCAAAAGGACCCGCTTGTGGTGCATCAAAAGGAAAGCTACTGGAAGAACCAGTAGCTTTCCTCCGCAGGCAAACAATTCCTCGCAAGATGTGCCATCATCCCATTTCTAAACACCGTTGCTAACCTTGACTTTAATATACTTTAATATACCCGGATCCGAAACAACCACCACCAATTTATGCTGCGGTTCGTTGGCTATTTTTCGCTACCTAGGTGTAGGGGTGCGAGACAGACTCGCTACCAAGGCGTAGCGAGTCTGACTCGCACCCCAAGGGTCAGGGTATGCACGATAGGTCTGCTGCGTAGCAGCTGAGACGCGACGCTAGTAACATGCGTTGTCTTCTGCGGCGTGCTTATGTGAGCTGAGGTGGAAGACCGCAGCCGAGAGCCCGTGCGCGTGGAGCGGTGTTCGCGGTTCCTCCGATCGCTAAACATACCATTCGTCGCTGGTGTGGCTAGCATCATTTGTCTGAGCCTCTGTGGAAGGAGGTCCACATTTATTTAATGTCCCGATAGCCGCGGCTGGTGAGCGGGCGGGGGGAGGGGCTGTCGACGTTGCTGGCCAGGCCGGTTGCCGAAAGCGTTCTGTTCAGCGCGAGGCATGTGGCGTTCCCAGTTTGATCTTCATCAGCGCTGCTACAGATGACCCCCCCCCCCTAGCGGGATGCGCGATAAAATAAAAAATAAAAACGGTATGTATAAGTTTCTTCATGTCAGTGAAGGTCGGGTCAGAGGTCGGGAAGGATGGTGGGCGGAAGAAACTAGCCAGGGCGGTCGAGCCTGGCTGCTTCGCAAAGGGCGAGGGGTGCCAAAAGATTATTTATTTATTTATTTATTTATTTATGTATTTATTTATTTATTTATTCACAGATACCTTACAGGCCTCCGGAGAGGCATTGTGTAAGGGGGTCAAATACAGAAGTTTGTGCAAAATAGGTTTTGAAATAAAAAAACATAGTAAAGTACAGCAAAACACAAAAAACATTAGTTCGGATACGATATCGCTATTCACAAAAAGAGATAAAAGTAAAAAACAACTACGCGTAATGTAACAAAAATAGGGATAATGCACAAAAGTTATACATAAGAAAAAAGTATATCAGGCATACATGAGGAAAGCTGCGCATCAACAGAACAAAGTAGTTGTCTCAAGCAGCTGAAAACGAAGTTATGTGAATCGTGACTATATAAATGACGTGCTAAGCGTTATCAATGAAGTGCTCGAGTAGATGTTTGCGAAAGGTGTCATCATTACCCTGCAGGGCGATGCAGTCCGGAAGATCGTTCCAGAGACGGATGGCACGCGGGAGTGATGAGAAGTTGAAAGCATGAGTGACTATGGTGACGGAAGTAACAGGCGGGAAAAATAATCGAGGATTGGGAGGTGAGCGAGGCGTGCTTCAGTCGTAAGGCCTATGGGTCGAACCGGCAGATGGGATGGAGTGGGCCGGGACATGCCGGTACAGAAAATGTAGCCGCGTTGGGATGTACGGGAGATATGCAATGTGCGCTGGCCCATTCGGTGCGGACGAAGATATGGCGGGGAGTAACCGCAGCTGTATAAACGTAGGCGATGCCTCGGCCGCTGGCAATGGCAAAACGACGGTGCACAGCACTGGGCTTGAGGTCTGCTGCGTGGGTGACGGGCGACCGCGTAGCAAAGTGTCGAAGCGGTCGACGGGGTGCAATGGCTGTCAGGAAAAACGAGCTCACTGTGGCATTGGGAAAGCAGGCTGGGGGCACAGGAAACAAGTCCGGGGCATAGTTGTCGGAATTAGAAGATGCGGTAGTGCCGAGTCCATAGGTGGTGTTGGATGGAGCCCGCTGTAATGCGTCGCAAGCATGCCACCACCTTCTGTGGCTATGTCGTCTGTCGCAGTGGCACAGTCACATGGGAAGGCGCTAGGTGGGCAGGGAGCCGTGGTAGGCGGTTCGGGTGGCGCGTTGTACGCGACAAGGCTCTGGTGTGTTGTGCATGCGTGCCTTGCCACTGGAAGGACAGTTGGGCTCACTGTGGTTGGCCTGGAGGCGGCAGACGAACATGGGACTAGTAGCGACCTGAGGCCCGGGTCGAGAGAGGGTTGTTCTGGTGATGGCCCAAAGGCAGGCGCCCCAGCTGGCATGCAGGGCTGGACAGGAGGCGCCGTGGGACGGGAGCTCGCAGGTGGATGGGCATACGTAGGGGCTGCTGGAGCAAACTTGGGAGAGACTATGGTGTAGTATGAGGCAGCTGATAGTGAAGGTTGGCGTGAGACCGACGCGTGGTCGCGTGGCACTTGCCTAATCATGTGGGGGGCTGATTCGGTGGCGACGATAGTTGACAGACCGGTGTGGGGAGTGGCTCCAATGTATTAACTGGCGAAGGCAAAGCGGAAGCAGCTATGAACGAGGATTCGGCAAGTGGTCGGGAGGACTGTTGCGCACTGCTTCTGAGCCCGGAAAAGGAGCACAGAGAGTCGGCGGGAGCTCCAAGCCGAAATACGCCGTCAGGCCCTTCTTGAAATCTGCGTATATTTCGGAGCCAGGAGGCGGCAACCACAGCTGTGCCAGGAGAACGGCTGGGAGTTCGCGGCTGGTGTGCTCATAGCGCAGCCGTTGGCTGTACACGTTGTTGACAATAAAGTGCGAGTCCAGCAGCGCCAGCCACAAAACGGGGTCCCTGGCATAAAACGCGGGCAGGCCGGGCAGCCCAGGAAGGAAGGAGCGTTGATACAGCGGAAGGAGCTCATCGGATGCAATGAAAGGCACGGACATGGCGGCGAGAAGAAGCTCCTGAAAGCCGTGTACGAACAGCGGTCGTGCAGCGGCGAGGCCAAGTGGAGGGAGAGGACGGATAGGAGCACAGAGCCGATGGAAGCGGCGTGGCGTGCGTCGGGGCTGTCGTCCGGTGTCACCAGATGTGGAAGGATATCCACATTTACTTGATGTCCCGGTAGCCGCGGCTCTTGAGACGGCGGAGCGGGCTGTCAACGTTGCTGGATATGCCTATTGCCGAGAGCGTCCTTTTCAGCGCGAGGAAGTTCGCGTTCCCAGCTTTATCTTCTTCGTCAGCGCCGCTACACCCCTTTTGACAACCGCTTTTTCAACCGATCCGGATTTTTTTCGCAAAAACAAGCGCCCTTTGCTTTGCTGATGGAATGCTTTCAACTTGTCGCACAAAACGGAGCCAAATTATCATTTCTTGCTCGAAGCGGTAATCGAAGACCACTAAAATTGCCGCCGACGAAGCGTGCTTTACTCTGCAACAAAAGTTAAGGAAGCGGAAAATCAAATGCTCGGTGCGCTATGCCAAACCCCTGCAATTACTTTCTGGCGGCTACTGCATTAGTTTCTAGGACATTACTTCTGCGGACGTGCAATCGCTATTGCGACCTCTGGTCACAGTTTCCATTTGGCCGGGATGCATACAGCCACTTGCACCCACTGATAGAAAAAATTTTGCCACTTTTTCCCTCAAGGTTTATTAAAGGAATGCTACAGAATTGGACACCCAAAACCTAGGGCCTAATCATTCACTTATGTGCCCCTTCAGCAAATCACGATTATTATAGCTTGTAGGCTTCTGAACAAAGCAAGCTCGCATTACTTGGGAAAAAAAGACTTGTAGAGTTCGTAGTCGTAGATCAAGGAACTCCCTTTGGAAATAATTGGTGTGTGGGGTTTCATTTAGTCAAATTCACATGAAATTCTTATCGACATTTCTATACAAGTCAATGCAGCAGACATGAAGTTCTTTAAATGTTTAAGAGCTAGCAGCAAACGAGCTCTATATTTAAAAAGAAAAGTGCATCACAGAAAAGCTTTAAGCGCAAACCAGAGGGAATTATTAGCCTATAAAGAAATGATGTTTTTTTCGAAACTTCAGCAATGTACGATGTTTTTATCTGCGTTTGAAGACGCAAAGACGAG
Source organism: Amblyomma americanum (assembly GCF_052857255.1). NCBI lineage: Eukaryota > Metazoa > Arthropoda > Arachnida > Ixodida > Ixodidae > Amblyomma > Amblyomma americanum. Next base: position 101,076,478 of record NC_135500.1, read on the forward strand.
GTAGCGGCTCGCACTGTTATGCAATTGGTATGCAGTTACCTTACGCCTAAGCATCAAGAAACTTAACGCCTTGGTTGAAGCACATGACGTACCGTATGAAAATGTGACGGAATAAAGTAGTCAAAGACCGTTGTACACCTTGCTCGTTGTCCTTAAAGAAAGTCGTTGAGAAGAGTTTCCACAAAGACCTGAGAAGGCATTGGGCAGAGGATTCTAAATGTTATTTGGCAGTATGAAGTCGACTGCAGGCAAGCTGTGCACGGTAAATACTCATTAGATAAATACTTGTACACTGCTTCCCATTAAGATGCCGTTGTATACCACGGCACTACTGTCGCCCCTTCGCTGAGGCCCAGGTTGTCGAGCACCAGCATTAGGGAACAGCCAGTAGCTTTGCTCCGCAGGCAAAAAATTCCTCGCAAGATGAGCCATCTTCCAGTCTCTAAAGACCGTTTTTATCCTAGACTTTAATCTAGTCTAATATTCCTGGATCCGAGACGACGACCACCACTTAATGCTGCTTTTCGTTGGCTATCGTTTTTAATACTATGCAATATTTTATGAACTAAAGAATGACCGAGGTTCCACAATTAATTTCTCTCTTGCTGCTCGTGGTGCTTCTACTGTGATCTTCATGCAATTATCTGTCGCTGCTATAATATTGGGGGACGCATAGGCTCCGCCTTTAAGCGTGTGATGCGAAGCGGTTACGCTTGCCCCCGCAGACATGAACACTGTGTGTTCTTTAACAATCACTATGTGGAACACTACGACATACATATAAAAAACCGCATTAACTAAGCCGTATACGAACGTGCCTGCGTGACGTAGGGGTAGTGAGTCCGACTCGCACCACAAGTGTCAGGGTATGCAACGTAGCAGCTGATACGCGACGCTAGTAACGTGAGCCGTCTTCTGCTGCGTGCTAATGTGAGGTGAGGAGGAAGACGGCAGCCGGCGGCACGTGCGCTTAGAGCGTTGCTCAGGGTTCCTCCGATCTCTGAAGATTCCATTTGTCGCTGGTGTGGCTGGCATCATATGTGGGAGCCTCTTATCAGGGTCACTTTTTCGACCAATCCAGATTTTTTGGCAACAACAAGAAATGCGATGCCGTTAGGAACTGCGAAGCCAGCTCTTTTGCAGAACAGGGTCCTACGCCATCGCGTAAACTTATATCATCTGGAGATCACTACACAAGTTAGAAACTGGACGTCACATACTGAAAAAACAGAAACCCTGCAATGACTTCAAGAAAAGCTAAATATGATGTACCAGCTGTTTCAGGGAATACTTTAAGCATTATTTCAATATAGGTTTTTTCGGGTAGACCTATGAACGCTTCAGTATAGTATTAAAAGTTTTGGCGGGCACCAGAAAACCGGCGAGGCACTTTAAGCAGTAAGCTGGCTAACTAAATTTCAATAATTAAATTTTAACTACTACAGTTCCGCGCCTAGTTGCAATAAAAAAGATTTGTAGCCGATCGTTGGTAATAGCCATAAGATTTCCCATGTAGCACAAACCTTGCTATGAATTGAGCCCTCCTGTAGGTCCAGTGTGGTTGCCCATTTGAGTCCCGTTGTGACCAATGTGGGATTTGAAAAGCGGACCCCACTCAGCCCACAGTAGGCTGTCCACATACGCCCCAGTAGTTCCCATTTGGCACCGATGCAGACAGCTCTTGTGGGGCTCCTCACATTGGGCCTGCATTTCTCGATGTCAGTAGCCTACTGAGCTCCCCATCCGTACTTTTTGATTAGAAGTGGGTAGCCCCTGAGGCGAACGTTAGGTTTTCATCTCAGTTGCCCCTCCGAAATCAGTATGGGACCGATGCGGGTTCGAAAGAGCCAAACCTAATTGGGGCCACCCTATAACGTTCTCATAAAGGGGTTGATGTTGATTGTCTACGGGCAGACTCGCCCCAGATGGCCCATTTTAACTTCGTGGCATATCATGGAATAATATTTTCAACTTCAGCCTCAACTAAGCAACCCGCCGATTTTTTTTTTGTAGCGTGAGCTACACTGGCCGAGGTTGAACAGTTTCGCGTGGTTCCTGGAAAGCCGTGCTGCGCATGCGCGAGAAGCAGTGACGTCACCCGGTGTACAGCTGGTGTGCCAGACCACATCGCCGGTCTGCGCATTCCAGAGGAGTGCGTCATAGCCGCTGCAGACGCACTGGCGCCGGCGCGTGCCCAGGTCTGCGCCTCCGTTGCGCAGCAGCCAAGTCCTACGCCGCGCCGGAGCCGCTTGATAGAGCCTATAATTTTGTGCGCATACGCAGAGGCATCAGTGGGAGTATGCATATAGCGGGGCGTTTGCCAGTGTGGTATAGCTATGGAGAAGGAGAGCGAAATTGCTGCTTAGCGGCTCAGCGTAGCTCGCGCTACGTATATCCTGGCATAGCCGAGCTGCTAATTATTTCTAAACACGGGGACGAATGGGTTCTGCGTGCTACCCACAATTAGCCTTCGCTGCACTTTGAGCAGGCACCCCACTTCATTTTTCCTGTTTCGTGGAAAGCCCACGTTTGGGTTCCGATCTATAATGACACTGCTGCTGTTGCTGATATGAAGAAGGAAAAGGAAAGTACACGGGCCTGCCTACTGGCTCAAGCCAAGCCACGCTCTCTGCCGCGTGCTGAAAGTAGGGGAGTTAAAGGATAGGAGAGCACAGATAGAAAGAAAAGGTGCTCGCTAATAAGCCCCTGGCCGATCCCGGAGGAAGAGCAAAACCGGGCCGACCCGTGCCAGAGTTCTTTGCGTGGTCTCACTGTTTTTCACAATTTATGTGAGTGTGAGAAGCCAAATCATGTAATTTGAAGTAACCGAGCAAAAATGCTGTGAATCACATAACAAATCTTCTGTGAGAGTAAGGTATAAGTGCACATATTAGAAATTGATGGATTGAAAAAGGCATGCATAAAACCAAGCGCCAAATTGAGTGGGTTAAGCCCCGCTGTGGCCAAAGTAGGACCACCTGCGGCAATAAATCGGCTTCTCAATTTGGGATTGCCGTGTTCTTTTCCTGGCATTGTACCCGCTATTTTTCTTGCATGTGCCTAAAAGACCCCAACAAGAGACCGATGAGGGCAGCTTGTGGGCACGGCCGCTTACCAGTCCCGGCATGGCTGATGTGGTATCCCAGCTGTGGTTTTGTGTATGCAGCCCTAATTAGGCTTAACGGGGCTTCTGCCACAGAGAGCACACATTTATGTTCCACCAGCGCTCAAGTACCCAACAAGTGACCAAGGTGGGGAGCATGTTGTCTGGGCCTTCTCAAGCCCGATCATGGGTTATAAGAGACGGAAAGCGGGTTCGGGTGGGCAACCCCATTTGAGCTAGCCATACCCTAATATTTACCATGCCTAGGCATCGGCTCAGAAGGGGACGCTCAAGCAAAATCAAGGCTACCAGCCCTCCTTGCAGGCGAACTGTGAGGAGGTCAGGAGAGGGTTTCACTATGCGCCAATGTGTGCGTGCTCCTTGTTCACGCTCACTTTAGTCTCTCTGCTGCGAGCGGGTTGTATGAGATGCGAGCATCTCATCGCGGCCAGGAGGAGGAGGAAGTGGAAAAACTTTATTAAAGTGAAGGACAGTTGAGCGACCTTTTGGGTGGGGCCCTCATTCCAGGGCTCCACTGGCTTGACCTTCCCTGCGGACTTGTTGTATGAGGACCCGTTGGTCCTCCAGGTTATCGCTGGTCAGCAGAGCCTTCCACCGCTCAAAAGACGTGTTTACCGTCTGTAGAGTTTGTCTATTGGCCCCACATCCCCACGAAATGTGCAAGAGTGTAGGGCGGGCCTGGCACTAGGAACAGGTGTCAGAGCATAATGTTGGGTGTGTGAGGTGTAGTCTATGGAGGTTTGGAAATGTGTTAGTCTGTATCTGCCGCCAAGACACATCTCGGGTGTCTAATTCCCTGAGGTGGTGGGTAGTGTATCCTTTGAAGACGCGGAAACCCGAGGCGTTCGTTATACCTAGAAGGTATAACGGCCCTTAACCTAGGGTGTAACCGGTAGACAGCGTAACAGGTAGAGTTGTAGAGGTAGAGGGGTTAGAGCGGGCACGGGTTGTGGCCCCGCTCGGTTGATGACGCCTCGAGCTAGAGCATGTGCCCGCTGATTTCCCTCCAATTCCTCGTGGCCTGGTGTCTAGGTAATTTGGTGGTGCTTGGTGAGCAGTGCAGTGCCCATGAGCTGACGACGTGATTGGGAACTCGGCCTCTCAGGAAGTTTTGGCACGTGTGTTGCAAGTCTGTGATCACATGAGCGCTTTGCCCTTGGGACTCGTAATGCCTAATGGCAACGGCCACGGCGGTAGCCTCCGCGGCCGCTGGTGTTTCGGCTCTTACAGAAGCAATGAATAGAGTGGATAAGCGGTGGTAAACTGCCGCCACTGCGTGCTTGTCATTGTGCGGGTATGCTGTGGCGTCACCATAAACCACGTGCGGGGGATTGGCTAGGCGTCGGCGTAAGCAGGATACTCGCGCTCGTCGTCTGCCTGTGTGAACGTCTTTAAGCATATGATTTGGCATTGGGGCCACGCTGATGTATTTCCTGTGCTGTTTTTCTAGAGTATGGAACGTCGAGTGCACGGATCTCCGCAACTGTTCTGACTCGGCGTAAAGTAGCTCTCCAACTTGGGTTGTCTGAAGTGTTATTGTTTGAGATGCATGGATGGCTTCTGTTTGTTCCGCAAAAGTGTTGAACATTCTTAGTGCGGTGAGGCGCTCCTTCGAGGTGTTTTTAGGAAGGTTAAGGGCCGTCTTGTATACCCGCCTTATGATGGTGTCAACTTGCTGTTCCTCTCTCTTTGTTAGCGTTTAAAATGGTAGTCATTACGGCCAGCGGGAAAACTACGCACCCAGCGATGAACCAGGCGGTGGACGAGGTTTCAGGTAATATCTGATACGAGCGCCTCTTTGTCACGAGCGCCTCATTAATCGCCTCACAGGTACTATTGCCGGTAGCCGAGAAACGGCACTCTCAGCCCTAGCGAAAAGTGCGACTTTCGGCGTTCTTTGATCTTGGCACCGATGACCAGGCCTGGAAATTATAGGAGGTTATTGGGTAGTCACCCGGCGCAGTGGATCAGTGGTTAGGGCGCTCGGCTACTGATCCGCGTGCCAACCCGACCGTGTCTGCCGTGTTTCAAGGGACGCGTAACGCAAAGCCGCCGGTTTGCTGCGCGACGTCAGTGCACGTTAAAGATACCCAGATCACCCAAATTACTCCTCTGCTACGGCATCTCTTTCTTCCATTCTTCTCACAGTCCTTCCTTTATCCCTTCTATTTACGGCCCGGTTCGGATGTCCGCCGGGATGTGAGACAGATACTGTGCCATTACCTTTCCCTAAAAACCAATTTTCATATTTCAATTGGCTAGCTCAGGGTTTTGAACATAGAGCCCACACTGATGATTCGTCTGCCCTCAACTACCAGACAAGGAACCGATGTGGGCTACATGTAGAAATGTGGCTTGAGGTAGCCCTAGCAACACCGATATTTGGCCTAAGTGGAATCAGCCTGGACAAGGCCAATATGGGCTGCCACGCTTATTTCTCACAGGGGGCCGAAATCAGTGCTCTAGCGGCTGTTCATCACCACTCGCCTGTATGAATCTCACCAGGGCTATACATACAAACACGCTTACTTTGGGTGCTGTGTCTTGAAAAAATTTGCCTTTTCTTAGTAGTTACGAGCACTGGAAAGTTGCTCTGCCTGTATGCTTTTCGGAAACGCATGTATGCTAGCACGATGTAGCCAAATTTTGCCGGGCCACAGCGCCGATGATAATCGCGTTTTTATAAATCTAAAAAACTAAAATGTCTATTACGAACGAGTTGTTACCTATCTGTAATTGCAATTATTTACGTAGCTCCGATATTTAAAAGCTCAGTTATTAGAAACTAGTTAACAACCTTACTAAATAAGACAATTACGCGGCTTTCTGGTGCCCAAATCATTCGCAATATTATGAAACACCTGGTATATAGCGGAGGCATATTTCACGTCCAACACATAAGAAAGTTGCGTTAGCACACTTCCCGAAGCGTTTAATCTCGGTAAGATTAGGTTTTTTTGAAAGGCAGCTAAGAGAGTTGAATTGCAGACATAAAAAGGCGAAAACATGACACTTCTGCCAGTTTCCAGTGGTTATGTCCTCAATTTCCTCAACTAAATATTTGAATAAGAAATATCGTTTTGCTGAACAACGATTGACGTCATAGTTGCTCTACCTTCGTTGTCGCTTTCCTTACATCCGCTGCTACTCTACCCGCACTGGATGCATTCAAGTTAAAAAGATATGCCCTAACGACTAGCCCCGTTTGTAGCGTTCCCGATTTCTTACCTCACGTTATTCTTGACTATTTTACCTCAGTGAGCGCTCAAAACTTGGTCAGTGTTTTTTGAGTTTAAATTTTCGCTATACTTTAAAAAACCTCACGTAATGTGGATTACGAGTAACTGGTTGCAGAGATAAGGTGTACAGAGCAACGTCACCATGAAAAATGCCAAGAAACAACTGCCCATTATGTCCCAGGATACAGTAGTATTGTCGGTAATGATATAGCCGAGAGTGGTGCTTTGTGACAGTGGCGCCCTTGGGAGTCCGTAAATTATCCTCTTTCTACTGAAAAGTGGAGACCCGGCAAGACACCTTCACGCGCTTGGCCGCAGCACAGCTTTTCTTTCAGGGAATACTCCGCTAACCTTGTGACGCCACTTGTTCACTTTCTGTCCTTTACTGCCACACAGGCTACAACTTGGTCTCTTTCCCATTGCCATAACGTGCATTCACTAAAGAATATTACTGTATATTTTCAACGGCAGCCACTCCAGCTTTGAGCACCGTAGGTGCGAAGCTATGGCACACCTATTTTACCAATGCGCTCCCTCCGACTGTAAGCGAGCGTTTTTTTTATTTACGAATCCTACCGCGTCAATGGAAGACACTGCAGCCTAGGAATGATAAAAAACAAGCAAGCAACAAAGCAAGTAATAAATAACACTTTATAAGAGACAAGTGTCAATAAAAAAGAAAAAAAGGAAATATTTGCTTCTGTCTATAGACTGCAACCATTTGACTTTCTGCAGGTTTAGCACTGATCCATCTAACTCATTTCACAGGAAAGTTGTGGAAGAAAAAAAGAAATGTTGGAAACAGTTCACATGATATGAGGTTTCAGTGGGGCGAGGTTAAAAGATTTAGCCCGCCGGGTAATGCGTTCGGCAGAGGAAACAAGCGACTGGGCGCTGCAATTACAGTGTTTGATTCTCGAGTAGTGTGCATGGTGATCAGGCGCTCATAGATGTGCAAGGTGATCAGGCGTTCACACGCGTGCAAGGTGATCAGGCGTTCACACGTGCGCCTGCGCATCAATGATCTTAGTGATAAGCCTCCGGCATATGATCCACCTTTCATTTCGGAGCAGCTGGGTTCGATGCTCAGTGCAGGCGGGCACCCATCGGTTTTCTAATCGGCACAAGATTTTCTCTGCCGTGGCGCTCGGGTTTTCATGGTTGAAATGAATGAAAAAGGATCTCGAACCGAGCAGTTCTGAGACAGATGTCCGCCACCTAAGCCCACGACCCCTAACGAATCTCCAAGATTCTGGGACCATTGCTTTAGCTTTAAGCGATTTGCAATGTTTTAAGAGATACTGGGCTTAGCGTCAGAGAGTACACAGACCGACGTATATAGTATTTACAGATCAAAAAACAACTTAGACACATTCCATGCCAAGAACTTAACTTCCAATCCATCTTTATCCCCTTACCAACGGGGGGGGGGGGGGGAGGGGGGGCGGGGAGCCAACAGAGAGGTGGCAGGTTAACGTCTCAGTCTGTGCTTTTTGTGAACTCTCTTTACCTCTCTGTCTGCCTCTGTCGCTGTCCTTGTGCGAGCGTATGAGGCCAGAAAACGCACGCGAAGTTTTGACAGCTTCTCAGGTAGGTTATGATTTTAGCCTGATTTTCAGCCTCCCCAGGTCATTGCTCAGGCACTTAATCCATGGTTCGTAATAATTAAAATGAAAATTGACTTTAAGGAAAGAGAAAACGCCGTGGCTTTCACAAATTCCTCAAACACGACAGGAGAGAAGCTGCGAAGGATAAAAGTAAAGGAGGAATAGAGAAAGAGGTGCTGTAGTAGAGGGCTCCTGAATGATTTCGACCACGTGAGGTTCCTTACCGGGCACTGGTATTGCACAGCACGCAGAGACAACGCCGATAGAGGCTTCAACGTCCGGCCCGTCGTAACTGCTGCCATAAGGCAGCTCAGCGCTCATGTCCGTATTAACAGACTCCTCGATTGCGGCTTCCGTCATGTTACGTAATTTTTTTCATATACCTTCTTCAGATGGTCCTGAGTTTTGTTCGAAGAGGCAGAAATGATTTTTCAAATTCTGATCTAAATATCTCAGCGATAAATGCACCTCTCGCTGCCGGACAAACGGTATCAAAGTCACAAAATGCCGAACTATCAAATTTTACTCGGAAAAAAAATTGATACCGTTGTCTTCAGTAATCTTTAAGCACACGGTTCCCAAGAGCACTTAGTCCTTTTTTCTGTCCTAGCATACACCGCCTTTATTTCTTAACTTGGTTTCGTTCGGCTCATATATAGTTGCATATAATTCTGGCCAGTGGCAAGAAATTCCTAAATCCAAAAGCATTCTGGTGGACGAATAGTAATGGAACACCTATCACTCATCCGCAATTTTTAACCGCGCCGTAAACATGTTATGGTAAGAGGATACAAAGGCGTCTAATGAAGCATTCCAAGGCAGCGCGATGACGGCATGCGAAACGAACGAGTGAGCATGTGCGCGATCACTGCTAGAAGAGGCACACAAAATTCCCCAGCGGTCATCCACAATTGTAATGCGCATGCAAGGTTGGCTATCCATCCCAGACGGCCAGGCAATATTGTCTAGCATAGGCGAAGATTTATATAATGCTGGGATATCACTGAGATTGGCTCGACCATAAGAACCAATGTAGGCCAAAGTGTGTGTAGTATTGCGTAGTTACCATAACTGTCTAGCCAGTACTGACATACATAAGCCGAGATGTTAACTGTCCATCCCTACAGGCTGGAAAACGTCGATCAACATAATCTAAGACTGATACAACACAAAGAAAGCACAAAAATATGAACCAACATTTGATGCGATGCACACAATACTGGCTACCGGTGTTAGAATATTGACCAGCGATGTCCCTGATATACTTAAGGTTGGTAAGGCATTGCAATGTTAGGAAGGTATATCAGGGCACATTGAACGACATATTACAGCATATATACACTGTCAACAGGCCACACATACTGGCGGGAGAGTACCAATTCAAAACTAGAATATGGAAAATGTCGACAAGCCATTAATTTTGGCTGGATAATATAGACAAATGTACCCCGGATGTATGCAGTTCTGGCCCCCATATGACGAACACGAATGGCTAGCCATCGCGACTTCCCAGAAAGCATTGATGACTCTTGGGCAAGGTATATACAATGGCGGCAAGCCATCTAAACTGCAAGAACAATATTCGCCCGCATATGGTATAGTGTACGCAATGTTGGCGGGCCATTGCTCTTGGTTGGACAAAGTTTATTGTCGTTGGCCAGTGTATTGCCAATTTTGGGGCCACGGAAGAGACTGGGCCATTGCTGTATGTGTCCTGGAATGACAATGTCATTGTTGGTAATGCATTTGCACGAATTGGCCACCATAAGGTCTCGTGCTTGCCAATGCATTCCAGATATCGCGCCGATGCCAGTTGGAGCGAAATTTGCTTCTTGTGTGAAGACGGTGGCGCCATTGCAAGACTCACCCCAAATGATAGTACAGCGACCCCGAAGAGGCGATTGAGTGGGGCTGTACTATTTGTCATGCAAGAACTGATCACACCAAATGCTTCTTCTTAACATTTGAACCTTGTTAGTCTTGCACAGCAGCTTGTGCTAAGGTTTTTGAAATCTTGAAAACGATGAAAGGCTCCCGAAATAAAAAGACCTCAACGCTGTCAGCGAAAACAGCAATGAAAAAAATGATCCATTAATTGGCTGCTGGCTTCCAGCCTTTCCGGCTGCCCTTTCTGCGTATTTTTGAAGCGAAAAGCTTCACTACGCCAATTTTTCGAGCCGCCAGCGGGGCGGCAAGTTTGAACTTGAATGTAGCTAGCGGCCAGACAAGGAAATGACGCCTGTCTCACATATCTCGGTGGGCACCCGAATCGCGCCGTAAGAGAAGGAAAGAGAAAGTCGGTTTTAAGAAAAGGAAATAACGACTGTCTCACACCGGGCCATTTATTATTCCCCCCCCAAAAAACAATTTATTTTTCAATTTGGCTTTCTGAACTTATCTGCAGAGTTTGCGCGTCCTTTGGAACCGGATTTGCTTCCATATCTCCGCATACAATGAGCAATATTACAGTTGTAAATATAATAATTGGTTTTTGGGGAAAGGAAATGGCGCAGCATCTGTCTCATATATCGTTGGACACCTGAACCGCGCCCTAAGGGAAGAGATAAAGGAGGAAGTGAAAGAATAAAGGAAGAAAGAGGTGCCGCAGTGGACGGCTCCGGAATAATTACGACCACCTGGGGATCTTTAACGTGTACTGACATCGCACAGCGCACGGGCGCCTTAGCGTTTTTCCTCCATAAAAACGCAGCCGCCGTGGTCGGGTTCGAGCCCGGCAAGTTGAGTTGAGTGGTTGTAAACCACCGGTGGGATTAGCCTTGCAGTTGCTGCGGGCAATTGCTCCACCGTAGCGACACTTAAATAGAAATCACAAAACCACTGTCCGCAAAAACCCAAATAGACACTCCTGAGGTCACCATGTGGAGGCCAAATCCGTGTCCTGCAGGTAAAGTAGAAGAAGGCGAGAAGCATCCCTTCTACTCGACTGCCTCCCGCGCGGGAAAACAATGTCCTGAAGAGAATTGTGAGGAACTCCTGCATTCTTGAGGGATCCGAATAACACAGCCCGTTCCGCGTCGTACAAAGTACAGCACAAGAGGTAATGTTAAATGTCACCACACACACCACACGTTGAACACAATGGTGACAACGCTAGGCCAGTCTTATACATCCACGCCGGCGTACGAGCAGAATCCGTGCCAACGCGGTGCAGCAAAGTGGCTTGGTACCTTTTGAGACCCTTGGTCACACATGGCTGATGAGGAGAGCTCCACAAAGAACTGAAGTGGCACAACACCACATCTCTGAACATTTGCTTGACTTCAAGAGGGACTCCATGTACTAGAATCCCGGAGAGAGCTGTATGGGCGAGGTTGTCTGCTATCTCGTTGCCTAAGACACCTATGTGCGAGGGCACCCATTGAAAGCGTATAGAGAAGCCTTTGCTATGTAGATTCTGCACCAAACGTAGGGATCTAAGACTCAAGGCATAAGTGGGGAACCCGTGCTCTAACCTTTGAAGGGCAGATTTTGAATCCGTAATTATGACAGTATGTTGAGGCGTACAACACCGTAGCTTCCTTAGAGCTGCCTCAATGGCAACGCTTTCGGCCATTGTGGATGACACGACTTTAGTAAAACGAACAGACCAATCATACTTCAAAGACGGAATATGAAAAGCAGCTGCACTAGATCCTCTGACCTTGTCCACAGAGCCGTCTGTAAAAATTTGAAGATGACTGGCATATTCGGTCTCAAGATGTTCCAGTACGAGCGAACGCATTGCCGCTAAAGGAGCATTCCGCTTAGCGCGAACGTGGGGAATTGTCAAAGAACAATCGAGACTCGGAAAGCACCAAGGTGGCTTCAACGTCTTAGGTCGATCTCGAAGGTCGAGACCCAGAGAACGAAGAGTATTTAAGGCCAAGTACGCCCGGGACTCAGACCTCTTTCGAAGGCAATGTAGAAGCGCTCTCCCGGCAACAGTCTCTCTGAGGCGGCCAATTTGCAGCAAAAGTCTTTGTGAAGCGGATAGCTGAAGAGGTTTCGATTGAGACTCATACGGTACTGCATTGTTTGGAGCAGCCTGGGGAACGCCGAGAGCCCTCCTTAGTCCCATTCTGTGCAAAACCTCAAGGCGTTCCAGCTGCGATACCGAGGGGAAATTAAGGGGAGCTGGTACATTATGCGGCTTGTCACCAGGGCATCGTGAAGCCTGATCATTGAAGCAGGATGGTTTCCCCATTGCTCACTACCAACTCTACGAAGCACATTGAGACGCGAAGATAGTGAAGCCACAATCGAGTCCACAGCTCGTCGCCACTGTATACGTGAGTCAATAGTGACGCCCAAAAAACGTATGTGGTTAACCTGATGAAGTCAAGACTGATCAAGGTCTATGCTCAGCCGCGCATACCGTCGTCCTCTACCTGGAAACAGGACGAAGCCAGATTTTTCCACCGAGAGAGTCAACCCAACACCTTGAAGGTAACTTTTAACTGAAAGCACGGCCTGTCGCGCTAATAGAGCTAAGCGTTTGTGTTGTTATCCGGTTAACCAAAGACAAATGTCGTCTGCATATATCGGCATATGGACATGCCTACAATGTTTTTGCACTTTTGCGGGAAGACCAGCCATGACAACATTAAAGAGCGTTGGGGACAAGACACTACCCTGAGGTACCCCTCGCGATACCGCCCTTTCGGAGCTCATTGTACTGCCTAACCGCACTCGAAATTTACGATCTCTGAGAAATGAGTGAATGAATCTCAGAAGATAGCCCTGTACGCCTATGACCTGCAGACTGTTCAGTATTGAGCTCTGGAGGACGCTATCATAAGCCTTTGATACGTCTAGGAAAATAGATAGTGTTGAAAGTCCAAAAGCACTCTGATGTTCAATGGGGCTTATCAAGTCCAGGACGCTATATTGCACGCTTAAACCTGTGCGGAATTCAGTCATGCATGTTGGTAGTGCCCTTCTATCCTCAAGCCACCAAGACAAACGCTTACTTGCCAACTTCTCTATGAGATTAGCCACACACGACGTCAGCGATACAGGACGATACGAGGCCGCGTCTGTCATCTCTTTGCTGGCCTTCAGCAGTGGGACTACACAAGCCACCTTCCATGAAGGGGGAACGTCACCAGACTCCCACACTCGATTGAGATAGGTTAGGAGCATCTTCCGCTGTTCCAGAGGCAGGTTCTGTAACATTTGATTGGTAATGCCGTCAGGACCTGGTGCACAGCGACGCCGCAGGCTGCGGAGGTCTGTAGTTCTCGAAGTGTGAACGGGGCGTCCATAACAGACGGAGACGTAGCAGGTAGAGCGCAGGGATGAATGCCTGGTCTGGAATTTACAAATGCATCCTCAAATTCCTCTGCCAAGCACACGAGATGTTTCTGCGTGCGCAATGCAAGTGCCTCGAAAGGTTTACTCGGGGGAGAGCCACCAGCAAGACTGCCAACGACACGCCAAATTCACGTTATCGGTGAGAAAACAGTCAAACTAGCGCAAAAGGATGCCCACTGGGACCTACAGAGCTTGTTGGCATGACGCGTAATGGCAGAGTTGAGTCTGTTGAAAGTTGTCTTCAAGGCTCTGTCGTCCTTCTTCCGCAACAGTTGTCGCTCCGCCCTTCTGCGCGCTGCGCAGAGGTTCCTGAGTTTTAAATCCGGAGTCGGAAAATGATCAGGTAGCTTGAGTGCCGTGGTAGCAGCCATCTTAGCATAAATCATTTTGTCTGTCACATCACCGGAAACACAGGCTAAGTGCTCCCTGTATTTGTCCCAATTAACAACATGGCAAATTTTAGGACCACGCAGATGGAAGTCGGAAGTAAACACAAATATCGGGTAGTGATCACTTCCCATTCGGTCAGCTCTAGTTCACCACTGCACACGGACGTCAGGTGAATGTAAGGTTAGGTCTATAGATGTGGGTGAGGTTGGACGCCGAAAGAAAGTGGGACTTCCGTCATTGGCCACGCGCAGGTCCAAACTGTCGATGACTTCTACAAGTTGGCGTCCGCGAGGATCTGTGTTCCTGACACCCCAGGCAGGGTGGTGGGCGTTGAAGTCAGCGCAGATGATTCTGGGTGCTGGGCAGCGGTCACAAAGTTGCTGGAGAAACAAAGCCATATCGACATTCTTCCGCGGGGACACGTATACTGATGCAATGGACAGAGTTCGGAAGGCGAGCCGAATCCTCACAGCCACTAACTCAATACTGTTGGTGCAAAGATCAGTGACGTTCAAAGCTACATGAGGAATCTCACTTGGTATGTAAAGAGCGGCACTTCCTGCGGGAAAAGACTTGATGCTGCAATTCATGTGGGCGACGTATCCCGGCAAAGACCTCCCGCTTGGCAAGCCAGCCTCCGAGAGGGCCAGTACTGGAACACAGTTCTCTTTCAAGAACAATTTTAGTTCTGCTGATCGACTTATAATCCCAGCGCAGTTCCATTGCATGATAAACGGCACTTTTCTAGGGTTTTTAGTTGCAACAGGTTGAAGGAAACTAGCCATCTAGGAGTTGAAGTTCTCTGCGAAGGCGGTGATCAAGGTCTCAATGGAAAGCATCAGCTGTATAAAGTTCTTCAAAGTGCCAGGCTGCATCGCTTGGCTAAATGAACGCAGGACATCAAACAAAACACGTAGAAGGTCGGAGAGATTCCGGCTTTTGAGCTCCTTATTTTGGTGCACGCACTGGCGCACCACTTCGACAAAAGACGGGGACTGGGACCCACTCTTGGCCACGGTAGCTGGTGTCTGCATCTATTTTAAGGCAAGGGGATGTCCTCCATGTTGTCGAGTCTTGCTGTGGTCTGGTCGTTGAGGAACATGGGCACTTTTTGCAGAAGCAGATCGAACAGCCAGCTCACCCACGGAGGCCGTTGCCGACTTGCTCGGATCAGGTCGTGCAGCGACGTCGCTTGCTACCACGTCCCGAGCTTGCGACTCGAGCGCAGGGAACTCTTCACTGCCATGTATCGGCTTCTCAGTAGGTTGTGGTTTGGGGCCACTAATGGAGTACTTGCGACGGTGTAAGGCGCTTACACGGAATGTGCAGCCACTGAAACTCGCTGGATGGTCACCTCCACAATTAACGCAAGCAAAATCTGCCTTGCACTCTTTGTAATCATGGCCACCACCACACTGCTTGCAACGTTGATCTTTGTTGCAAACTCTCGCAACATGTCCAAAGCGTTGGCACCTGAAGCACCGGGGAGGAGTTTCAACGAACTCGTGGACTGCATGTTTGGTGAAACCAAGGTCAATTATTCCAGGGCGCTCGGTGTTGGGAGCAAACGTTAGCACAATAGAGTTTGTAGGCTTCGCTGCCCATTGTTGTTCTCCAGGCTCCACCCGGCGCATTAACCGTCGCACGTGCAGAACTCCTTGCGGTTTCAAGTAGTCAAGAAGGGCACTTTCCGAATACCACACTGGTACTCCCCTTATAACACATGTGTTAGTCATGTAGGAGTGTGGCAACCGGGCTTGAACTCGTATGCCACCGATCTGAGAGCACCGCAGAAGAATGTCTACTTGCTCTTCCGTTGAGATATCTAGATGAAGAGCCCCTTGCGTTGTGAAGCGACTGCGAATAGGAGCAGATCCCAGTAGTACTTTAATATCATCGAACAGCCTGATAGGGTTCCACTCTCTGAAGTCAACACCTTTCTCTTTTGGCTGAACTATCACTGGGATGCGGACGGTCCGGTGCTTCCGATGACTCACCACTTTGAAGCCATCGTTGTCCATTTCCGCCATGTCAGCCACTTCCTCGTCAGAGGCGACGATAGTTGAGTCGTCCCCACTGAGCGATGATGACGCACTGCACTGCTGGACGTCCCTGATGACTGGCAGATCCCCGCCATGTGATGCCATGGCCGCCTCCGCCCCACTGGGCTCCTTCGGATGGCGCTGTCCCTTTAAGGATGCCGGCGCCGGAGCTGCCGTACCCTTCCCGTAGGGATAGTACCGCCTTAAAGACGCGGCCGTCTTCCAAGGATGGAAATATCCTTAAAGCTGCGAACTGGGCGAGTTGGTATTGATTCATATTTGAACAGCGCAATAAAACAACGGGACACAACGAAGAAAGGACACCAGCTTTGTATCGTTTTTCTTTTGGTTTTTCCCTCTTGTTTGTGTTTGGCGTTCTTAGTATTTAAGATGCTTGGACGTGAATTAAAATCTAGTTGCGAGTCAGCGCTTGTGGTGTCCTTTCTTCGTTGTGTCCCGTTGTTTTATTGCGCTGTTCAAATATGAATGGAAATATCCTAGTTAATAACTAGAAAACAAGGCAAAATTACTGAGCTGAGGTGACAACAGATCGAGCAGCGTCGTCTTCCTCTTCCTCGAGCCCGGCAACTCCGGATCAGTTGCCGAGCGCCCTAACCACTGAGCCACCGCGGTGGGTTTGTAAATATCACCGAAGTTATATTTAATAGATACTGTCTTGTGTGAGCGCCTTTAGTGTCGTTTCGAATAAAGCAAGATGTTTTACAAATAAGGAAAGGCGTACTACTGTGTTTGTGTCAGTACGGCTATCTATGAAAACCGCCATTCGCTCGACCACAAACGTAACCAGGGAGATGTAACTTTCCGCTTTCAACTAGGCTTAACCAGAGCTAAACTACCAGCAATTTTTTTCCAGTAGCTGTGAGGTTTCAGTTGCGACATCATCTTATATAAAGAAGTTAAAATGGACATACGGAGAGCGCAAAAATGTGCCGATAAGACAATCAGGGGCATATAAGGGTCGAGGCTAACCACTCGGCAGCTGAGATAGAGTGCCTTGCTATCATCTGCGCTACATAAAAATTCCGTCGCTCCTCTAGGGAGGATCGTTAAGGTGGTCAGCGATCAGCACGCACTGTGCTGCCTTGCCAGTTGGAAGGATCCTTCCCGCCACCTTGCTCATTACAGTCTGTGCCTCCAGATGTTTGACGTCACCGTAGTTTATAAGTCCGGACGCAACAACTCAGATGACGAATGCCTGTCAGGAGCCCCTGTAGACGCACCGCGGCCAGACGATGATCGCGCCTTTATTGGATCAGTCAGCGCCAGTACTTTTCCACCGAGGCAACGCTCGAATCCCGACACCCAACGCCGCACGGAGTACTCACAAGGCAAGGCTTCTTCACCCTGACCCTCGATCAAGTCGGGATTGTCCCCGTTCTGCGTACAGAATTATGTCCGCGGGAAAAAAAAACTTCGCGCCGAACAAAACAGCTTAACTGCTTGTCGTACCCACCAGTTTTCACGATGAAGTTCTACACGCATTACACGACCAGCCGACGGCTGTGTATCTTGGGGTTTCTCGCACTTTCCGCCGCACTCAAAACATGTATTACAGGCCTCCACTGTCCGCCGATGTCGCATCAAACCCCTCCCACCCGAACAACAGGATTTCTGAACGCTACTGAACCCCCATCAAGGGCTTTCCACCAGATCGGCATAGACCTGCTTGGCCCTTTCCCTAAGTCAACATCTGTAAATAAGTGCATCATCATAGCGACCGATTACCTGCCCTGCTACACCAAAGGAAAAACCCTGCCGAACAGGACAGGTGCAGAATTCGGATAATTTTTTTTCCTGGAATGCATTCTTCGGCGACACGGTGCCCACGATGTGCTCATCACGGACAGAGGAACAACGTTCACGGCGGAACTGACGCATGCCATCTTGCACTATAGCCACACAGGGCACCGGAGGAAAACTGCATACCATCCGCAGAACAACGGACTGACGGACCGCCTAAAACTGCATACCATCCGCAGAAAAACGAACTGACGGACCGCCTGCACAAAACCATGGCTGACATGCTTGCCATGTGTGTCGATGCCGAACACAATATCTGGTACGTCTTGCTGCCTTACACTGTCTTTGTCTACAACACCACAGTGCAAAAGACCACCTAGAAGACACGTTTTAGCCTCGTCCATGGCAGGAAGGTCACGGCCAGGCTAGACGTCATGCTGCTCAACATTACAGAAGACGACAACGTCTGCACGGCCGCCCATCTTCAGCGCACAGAAGAAGCACAAAGACATGACTAATTACGGATCAAAGACCGGCAGCGGACCAACACCAGACGCTACAACCTACGAAGGCGAAACGCGGAATACCAGCCAGGAGACAGAGTTTTCGTTTGGGCGACCATTTGCATCCATGAATTGAGTGAAATGCTTGTTCGCCTCTATTTCGGCCTGTATAAGGTTCTTCCTGGGCTAGGTGAACTGGACTATGAAGTCGTCCTTGAGGAAATGACTGCATCCTGGTGACGCCGCGTGCGATCAGAAGTTGTTCGTGTCGTCCTTCTAAAGGCCTATTGTCCGCTTCAAAGGTAGCTGTGTTTCTACTCTCGGTGTTTATTGTGTACAATCTGTTTTAGTTGTTTCTACTCAACATATGTGTTTTGAAGCATCGGGCCGATATTTCTTTGAGAAGGGAGTAATGCCAGAAATATTTGTACTGTTTGTTCATTCTATAAAGCTGCCGCCACGCGACTTTATTGTTTTGTTTGTGATGCAGAACGCAAACGGATTACCTCTATTGATCACCTCTAGGTGGAGCTTATTCTGCACTTTTTCAGACTATTGTGGTGGCTTTCCACGGCGTATCTCGAAAGTTCGCTATCAGCTTTAAATGCAGTATGGTCGAGAGCGGCGGGCATTCTGTTCGACGACAGCCGACAACGCTTGTTGCTACGCCACAGCCGAGTCTTTCAGTTCTTTGTGAGCGCATGTCTACCAAATAAGGAGTTCGGCCTGAGAGCCCTTTTCGGTGTCTTCCTGTGCGACGGACTGCCTTCTCCACTACGCGACAATATGCAGTCAAAGGGGGCAGAGTCATTGCTCGCAAAATTATTTCAATAAGATACTCGCGGCTTGCGCGGAAACGGCAAGTTGTTGAGATCAGTCCCTGCAGGGGACTCTTTCCAGTGAGGGAAGGCTAGCGAAAATGTCAAGAAGCAAAGATACTCTTATCCCAATTGTTTTATATTTCTTGCTGCTCACCAGTAGCCAGCGTGGCAACAGTCCAAATACAAATACGGTCCTTCGCAATACAAGAACGTGAACACACCATGCAAGCAATAAAATACGCTAGTGAGGTCAAGCACATTCTGTGAGGCATTTTTCTTTCGTGGTTACGAAGTCGCTTATCTCGGCGTGACACTTGTCGGTGTTCTTTGCTTGTACCGATTCATCACCCGCAAAGCTATTGGCTCCCATTGTGTACACTGTGCCTAGGCCTTGTTTGCCGATTTCAATCCTAAGGACTGCTTGCGGCACTGACGACACTGACGCGTTGCTTGCGGCACGAACGGCCATTATACCCAAACAGTATGTGTTAGTGATGTGAACAACTCTAGCTGCTTAGAGGATAAAAGCAGAAGCCCTGTGTCGACAATACCAGTTCACAGTTTCTTTCGACGGCGGCTCAAAAGAGAGAGGGTGGTAGGTGTTTCCCTGCAACTGGAGTGAAAATTTTTGTAGCGCAAATCGACTTGCTGATTTCTCTTCAGCAATGAAAGCGCAACATATATTCCTTGTCGGAGTCATATCAGCCGGTAAGTCTTGAATTAGATACTATTTTTCCTGCGTTGGTGCACCGAGTCAAACTATGGCTCTTTTCTCGCGCTCCACTTCTTTTAGGTCCTCGAGAGAATGTGATTTCAATAAGGGTACCTAAAAAGGATGCGCAAAAATACAGCCGCGAGAAGCTTACAGCGTTGATGTGAATGATAATGTATTTATCGTAGAGGTGTCTCGCTAACAATTCTGGCCT
The DNA here is from genome assembly GCF_052857255.1 of Amblyomma americanum. Lineage (NCBI taxonomy): Eukaryota > Metazoa > Arthropoda > Arachnida > Ixodida > Ixodidae > Amblyomma > Amblyomma americanum. The sequence goes on from NC_135500.1 coordinate 101,096,204, forward strand.
TGATATTGTTTCATACCCTCACACCTCGTAAACCTGTGCCCGACTTCATGTATCCTGTAAAGAACAGTGCTCTTCATCTTAATTATATGCTATTTTATTGTAAGAAAATGCATTTTCTTCGTTAGGAGCCGCTTCATAAAAATCATAACTTCGCTCCGGTGACCACTGATAACGCTCCAGTAAATCTGTCATAAACTGGTGCACAAAACCGCAGCAACTGTGCGTTACTTGTACTGCAGACGTACTTGACTTGAGCCGCCACGGTGGCTCAGTGGTTATGACGCCTGGCTGCTGACCCGAAAGACGTAGGTTCGATCCCGGCCGCTGCGGCCGAATTTTGATGGAGGCGAAATTCTTGATGCCCGTGTGCTGTGCGATGTCAATGCATCATCAAGAACGCCAAATGGTCGAAAATATCCGGAGCCCTTCAACATGGCGTCCCCCTTAGCCTGAATAACATTCGGACGTTAAACCCCAATAAACCGAAACATAGATGACATGTCGTGTGGTGAAGAACCTTCTGCTTTTTCGATCGTGTAATAATGTTTTAAAAACGATTACTGTTTTTGCTGCTGCGCTCTACATTGTAGTCAGACAGCAGTTTATACGATCACCAACATCAATGATTGCCACGGTTATAAACAGGTTTCCTGTGTGAGAATAGAAAGCTACTTCATCTGCTAGGCTATTTTTTGTTTTTTTTGTGACACTGACAATTTATTTATGTTCGTTTCGGTTCTTGTTCCGCAGTCGAAATGGGCACAAGGGAGTTAAGGATATTAGCGAGGTATACAGCCTTCGCTATGCCTGTTGAGGGAGCACACGCCTATATTTGTTTATTAAGCCGGTATTTCTACAAACTCGCTTGTAAGTTTCAGTGGCTTGGAGGGTTTGCTTGTTGGAGAAGTTAACCGCAAAACCCAGGATGCTGTCCTCGACTTCAATTGGGCACTTGCCGAGTGTATCGTTGCGCAAAGAGCGGTTTGTGGTTTATAGGTTTATGGGGGTTTAACGTCCGAAAGCGACTCAGGCTATGAGAGACGCCGTAGTGAAGGGCTCCGGGAATTTCGACCACCTGGGGTTCTTTAACGTGTACTGACATCGCACAGTACACGGGCCTTTAGAATTTTGCCTCCATCGAAATTCGACCGCCCCGGTCGGGATCGAACCCGCGTCTTTCGGGGCCAGCAGCCAAACACCATAACCACTCAGCTACAGTGGCGGCTTTCGCGAAGAAACAGACTTGCTTTTGATGGACGAAGACAGGTTTGGATTTTCTGCATTTACCATTTTACGAATTTTGTTTCCTCCAGCCTTCAACAGCAGCATTGACTGACCAGAACCTTTTTCTATATTGTGCTCTTGCCTGTGACCAATAATCCTTGGTCTTTGGCATAACAGATCAGAACTACCTGTTGGTTCGGAAATAACCCATCCGAGCCGAAACATGACCGAATCTAGTTTTCTCGTTAAAATATTGGCAGCAAGCCGATGGCCAACAGCTATTAGAGGCCAGATATGAAGTATTTCCAATGGCGCAGCGGTTAAATAAAGGACAGCCGGTATTACAAGGGTTTGTCTTCTCTCTTGAATCTTCTGTGCGATAAACGTTTGTACAATCTTATCTTTGCCGTAGTGTTAACTGGAAGCGAGCTTCTTGTAGTAGTTGTCGTGGTCTCAAGCCGCAAAGAAGTCAGTATGAGCTTAAATAATTATAATCACTATTCATCCGCATCTGTTAAGCCGCCTGGAGGTTTTCATGTTTTTCGGGGAGATATTGAGGACGTCTTCTTGGACACGCTATTTCTCACACTATGGACCTATGATGGGATTTCTCTTTCTTGAGAAAATTACGTAAAAGCGTTGCTTCCGCCTAAAATGACAATCTTTCGAGATGAGAAGCGCAGAGTGGCTCAGGCTTGCCTTTTTTTTGCTTTCGTTTCATATCTGGGGCCCAATATTAGAGGATAAGGATTTTATAATGTGTTTTATGTAGCTTGGTGCTTTCCAAGCCAGTAAGCGTTTATAATATATAGAGTTATTAGCATGTGAGCACTTTCGCATCAGAAGCTTAGAAGTTGGCCGCGGCTTTTGCATGAGCCTGCCAGGGCGATAACTGTTACAGTCCTTCATGACCCACGTCTTGGCCATTCACTCAACTGCCACAACAGCCTGAAGTCCTTGAAAGGGTTGCCTACGATGCTTCATTGTGCGCATGCATTCTGTGACGCTGCGCTACGCGCTAGCCTAAACATCCGAAATACGTGTTAAAGAAGCGCCGAGAAAGGCAGGAAAATTTGTTCGACAAACGTCCCCGAATGAGGAGCGAAAAGACCAGCGGCCTGAAATGTGGCCTTCTTGAACTACTATCGGTCGGTAACCACCAATACATTGTTATCACTGAAGCAGACAGCAGATAGAATAGCACGTTCATAGCCATAAACACATTCAGTTCAAAATTCGTTCAGAATACATTATGTATTGTTCACAGTGCGACATGCTAACTCCCGGTAATCACTGAGCTCTGAGAAGACGGCATCCATCTCACAGGAACGGTCACTGTTTACCTTAGATGAAAAAATGGCCAGCTGTACGCTTCAGCACATACCACTGCAATAATCATTGCTTTTGCCATCTGTGCCCCTTGGAAAGGTTTTTAAAGAAATAAAGACCTCGAAAGATATTCCTACTACGGTATAGCCTGGTGTAGCATAGTCCCTCTGCTTAAGCCACAGAGGTCGCGCATCTGCGTATTCATCAGTTATCCTGAAAGGATTGGCACAGTAGCGACCTCATATTGCCTGAAACCTGTACTGTGCCGTAAACTAGAGATTAAGGAAGAGTTGAAAGCTGCAGAGTTTTAAAAAACATTTACAGACTTTGCGCTAACTCTCGCTTAAGAACGGAATTCACGAAACAAGCGTAATTATTTATTTTTTACCTAACGAACTTCAGCATCGCTAAACGAGGCGGGTAGCCTCCGGGACTTCTTTTTAATCAAATTTGCAGCATCACCGTACTCCATGAGCGTCGGTGAATGGCTTACTGATAGCCTTACCTCTGTAAACTGGACGGAAGGTTGAAAACGACGCTTTCACTGTCGAGAAGACAGACGACGGGATTGCTTAAGATGTGACGAACTAACCTCATTGGCTTCCTTTTGATACCGTGTGGTCTTCTTTCTCGCAGCAATTTTTGTTTTGAACAAGTCCAAATTAAATAATTCGGACCCTATTCTCTGTTTCACGCACCCACGATAAGTGGTCAGTAAAACATTACCACGATCAGATGTGAATCGTCTTTGAAGGAAGGACTATTATTATCATCTACAATGCCTTTTCACAGATCTGACACAAGAAATGCTACACTAGCACACATGATGAAAAACGTGACTTGTAGGCAATATCAAGCAAATAAAAAGTGATTTATAGCATTTACAATGTCCACGATTGCTTGCAAAGAACCGTGCCTTGGGGAAATTTTTCTTCCGGTCATTTACGGAAATAAACACATCTTTGCAAAAGAAAAGTTGCTCACGCAGGCCAGAGTAACTGGCGTAGGAAAGACGGAAACTGGATCTTATGGGTCGGGTGTGAAATGCGCGCCTATCTGCCGTTTCGGTCGTAGTTTTACATATATATGAGACTGCTAAACGTAGTTGTGCGCTGAATGCTGGACTCATATTTTCGAGATGTCTGAGCAGGATGGAAATTAAAATTAATAATTGGTTGTTGGGGAACGAAAATGGCGCAGTATTCGTCTCACATCACGTGGACACCTCAAACGCGCCGCTATAGAAAGAACAAAGGAGGAACTCAGAGAAGAGAAGAATAGGTGCTGTAGTGGACGGCTCCGGAATATTTTCGACCACCTGGAGGTGGTTAACGTGCACTGACGCAGAGCACACCGGCGCCATTGCGTTTCCTCCTTTGAAACCCGGCCGCCGCTGTCGGATTCGCAACCGGGTACTCCAGATCAGTAGCCGAGTGCCGTAACCACTGAGCCAACCCGAGGACTTAGCAGGATTAGACGCATATTTTTATGCCCCAGTAATGAAAGTCTAGAAAAATACATGGTTCACCAGAAGTATAAGAGACCTGATACCAAATCCTTCCTATCAGTATTACGTTCTACAAAGCGAGCATAGAAATGAAATATTTCTGGTTAATACTTCCGTAAGATTAAAGCAACTTAGTCGTAGAAACTAGATTGAAGCAAAGGGCTTCATCCTGGTCGCCGGATAAAGGCGATACCTGGGCTTGCAAGCGATTGTAAAACACTGTGTTGACCCTTTTCTTTAGATAATCTAGTCTTGCAATTGTGTCGAGTAGTGCATAATTATGGCCCTCAATTTTACCAGCAATGGGTGAAATGATAAGGACATCTCCCTAATATTAATATTCTTACTTTTATTTTATGCCCTCGCCTTGTTTATTTTGAATGAAACGCAAAAAAATCAACAGATTGGGTAAGTGCGCATAATCTTTAGCTGCTGACAGATAACATCAAACAACCAGACGAACACTTTTCTTGTCTCCCATAACAATCAAATGTGTCGGTTTCTTGTGCCCTATTACTAAAGTTAAGAATTAGGCAATATATTTATATATCAGGTTTTGTGTCCAGATATGTATGATTCGGCATGAAAAATAAAGCTATGCCGTCGATAGTATGCCGTCAATAAATAGTGTGACTGGTCAGGTGCTCACTTATGCATGCATATTACCGGCTAGCTGGGCAGTAGTCTTTGTACACTCACCCTAGCGTTAAGCGCAATGTTAACGCTGATTCAAAACTTCTAATTATCTTAACACATGAAAGTGTATGGCGTGAAAATCTTCAGTGCAAGTGGTTATTAAAAGCTCGTAGTTCCCTTTACACAAAAATTTTATCTTTTCACATTAAAGCCACTGTTTTAAAGGGAACCTGTGCGAACAGCTTTGGGAATTAGCGCGAGCTTCCGTTTGAAACAACGCTGGCAGTTGGGGTGGAATGTCCGTCGGAAATTCGTTGGTCTTCCAAACAGATCTCCCGACGATGAAACTATTGTAATTATTGTGGAAGCACTCGAGCTGGGCAATCATATAGCTACAGTTTTTAAGAAAAGAAAACAGGGCGGAAGTATTGCACGCAGAACGCATTTTTTTAAAGCGCGAAATACACAGGACAAGAAAAAGAGACACACGCAGGACGAACGGTGGCATCAACTGGTGGTTTATTGGCACGAATAAAAATATATACACAACAAGGTGTGATACCCCAGCTCAAAAGCGCATGCCCCGCACATTCACACCCGCGTTAACAAAGGTTAACAACCCAGCTCTTTCACCTAAACACTATGTCATTCTAGTCCTCAGATGACGCGACTCCTTGGACGATAACATGAGAGATGCAGCAATAACACATTTATTGTCTTCACTGTGTATCTCAAACGCCTTAAAAAATTTTTCTGCTGTTCCGCTGCTTGAAGCTGCGCAGCATACGTGTGTTGCTCAGCGCAGGGGTGCCCAATGATCTGGCACGTCTAGGGCAACGGCTGCTATGTTAAATGAGAATGAAAATTATTTTTTGTAAAGGAAATGACGCAGTATCTGTCTCATATCTCGGCGGACACCTGAACCATGTCGTAAAGGAAGAGACAAAGGAGGGAGTCAAAGAAGAAAGAAAGAGGTGCTGTAGTGGAGGGCTCCGGGATAATTTAGATCACCTGGAGATCTTTAACGTGCACTGACATCGCTAAGCACATGGTCGCCTTTGCGTTTCGCCTCCAAGAGTCCTAGCTGGTCCTTCCCTCGTTTACGGTAGGAGCAGAGAACACGACTGCGACGCCGCACTTCCCTGCAAACTTCTTAAGGCTATGGCAGACACCATGAATATAGGAACGGCGACCTTCATGAAGAAACCAAGTAACCCTCAGCCCTCAGTCCGCAGTGGATGGAGAGTAACTGACCAAGGCGGAGGTCAGACCTGTGACACAGCGGAGGGTGCTAAAAAACACTGGCTCCGAACAGGTCGCCATTTTAATCTGAACCTGCCAAAGTTTAATGCTAGAACGTTATCCAGTGAGGCTAGCCTAGCAGTGCTGATCGAGGAACTGGCTGGCTTTAATTGGGACAAAATAGCTACTACTGGGGCTAGTTGGAAATACATGCTTGAAGGTGTTGGTGAGCGCTAGCAAAATAAGGAAATGGATGAACCGCTGGAACGACCGCTTCGTCTAGTGTGTTCGTTCCTTTCCGTGTTTTGCTAGCGCTTACCAGTACCTTCAAGACTTTAAATGGGATTTCATAGCGCTTAGTGAAGCTAGCAGGACAGGTGACACGTATACAGTAATAAAGGGCGGGTACATGCTGTGCTATCGCGGATTAGCAGATAGAAGAGAACTAGGTGGGGGATTCCTCATCAATCAGGATATAGTTGGCAACATAGAGTAGTTCTATACTATTAACGAGAGGGTGGCAGCTATCGTATTTAATCTCAATAGGAGATACCAGCTGAAGGTAGTGCACACCTACGCGCCTGCATCCATCCATGATGACCAAACCGTTGAAAGCTTCTATGAAGACGTGGAATTGGCAATGAACAAAGTAAAATCACAGCACACTGTACTGATGGGGGACTTCAATACGAAGGGGCGAAAGGAGCAGGCTGGCAACCAGGCGGTAGGCTTTGCGATAGGTTCTGAGAATAATTGGGGAGAGTTATTTGCAGAGTTTGCTAATAGGGAATAATTTACGGATCATAAATAACTTCTTCCGCAAACAAGAGAACAGGAATTAGACCTGGAAGAGCTGCAATGGTGAGACTGAAAATGAAATGGACTTCATCTTATGCGCTTACCCTGGCATTGTGCAGGATGTAGAGATCGTTGGAAAGGTGAGTTGTAGCAACCGCAGAATGGTAAGGTATCAAATTAGCTTAGACTTGTAGAGGGAATAGAAGAAGCTAGTGAAGAGGAAGTTCATTGAAGAGTAAGCGGTATGGGGATAATAGAAGAATTCAAGTTATCACTGCAGAACAGATATTCAGAATTAACTGAGGAAGCCGATCTCATTGTCCATACAATGAACGATAATTTGACAGCTATCATTACGGGGTGCGCAGCAGAAGTAGGCGGTAGGATGGTTAGACAGGATACCGGCAAGAAACGCCAAAGCATGAGGGCGTCTAATCCTACAGACACAGAACTAGCACAGGTATAGAAGCTAATAAATAAGCGCAAGGTAGCCGACATAAAGAAGTTAAACGCGGAGAGAATTGAGCATGCTTTAAAGAATGGAGGTAGCCTAAAAACGGCGAAAAGGAAACTTGGCATAGGTAAAAACCAGGTGCATAGTTTAAGAGACAAGGCAGGCAATGCCATTAGCAATCTGGATAAGATAGTTAATGTAGCCGAAGAGTTATTGTTAGAGACAGTAGCGCACAGCGATGCGTGATTCCGTCAGTAACGAAAGAAGAAGTAAAGAATGCCTTAGGAGCAATGGAGACTCGCGGGTCCGTGGCTGTTGACGTGGCTGTTGACGTGGAGGTTCTGTTGACGTGGCTCAGCTACCCTGGCTGCGGGGCAGTGGCTAAGTACCTGGCGGTGTTGCGTTAGCTTGCTAAATTTCTCCTTCTTATTGTCTGTGCCTGTTTGCTCCTGTTCTGGTGTGATTGGGTGCGGGACGAGAGCTTAATGTCGACTTCTTCTCCTGGCCAGGGGTTTTCCCCTTGGTCGGCATCTCTTCCTAAAGACCAGCTCCCACTTGATCTCTTTTTCCGCAGCGGTGTTTCGAGCATTCCAGTCGCATTAGTGCCTTCCGATGGAGGCGCTATCCGACTGAACAACCCGGAGGCAGTGCAGGCGGCCCTTCAGTCCACATCGAACACTTTATGCACATTACCGATGTCCGGCAGTTCGGCAGGTGTGGTGTTTTGTGCCGGTCGTCGGATAAAGACTGTATTGAAGATCTTCTAAAGTGCACGACCTTCGCCAGCCACCCGGTGAGCGCATTCATTCCGCCTCATCTCGCATGTTCCAAGGGCTTGGTCCGAGGGGTCGACTCTCGATTGAGCCCTGCGGAAACACTTGAGAACCTCTCGCCTGCGGGAGTGATCGCTGTCCATCGATGCAGCAGGCTGGTTGACGGAGTAAAAATTCCTACGGAGTCCGTCATTGCCACATTTGCAGGATTATTTTGCCCTTCAGAGATTAAGGTGTGGCCATTGGTTTTTCGAGTAGATGCCTTTAACTCTCGGCCCCTTCAATGTCAAAACTGCTGGCGATTTGGCCACAGCGGCAAAGCCTGCAAATCGGCCTTACGCTGCTGTGCCTGTGGGGAACGTCATTGCAGAGAGGAATGTCCTGAACAGCAAGAGAAGTGTTGTTTGTGCAGCGGTGCTCATCCTGCTGATTCGCCTGACTGTCCTGCACGAGCACAAGAAGTTCAGGTGCTCGAGCTTATAGACAAGCGCAGATGTACGCGGAGAGAGGCTTTTGCCGCAGTCAAGGAGAGAGCCTCAGCCTACTCTAGTGTGGCCGCCAAATGCCCACCCATAATGGATTCTAGTTTGTCCCAGGCTATTACAGCGGCAGTTGAGAAAGCTGTGGCAAATGCAATGGATCGCATTATGGAAACCGTGTCCACGTGCATTTCGCAGGTCATAGCTGCTCAGATGACCAATCTTCTGCAGGCGTCCACCACTCCGCTCTTGTCTTCTTTGGCTTCGGAAGCTACCCCTCCTTCTGTAGTAATCGATTCCGCTCCACAGGGCCAAAAACAATGTGAGCAACAAAAGACCTCTCAGCCCTCTCCTTCGAATAGCGTTATGGACGCATCCTCTATGGATTGTATTGATATGGAGTGTGATCTCCGCTCCCAGAAACGAAGTGGGTCTCCTATGAATATTGCAGGTCCATCTTGCCCCCAGTCAAAGACAAAGAAAAGTAACGCAAGTCAAAACGCTAAGACCAGTATTCTAGAAAAGGCAGTCGCGGCTGTGGCACTTCCGCCAAGATAGGGTTCTTAAGTCTCCTCCAGTGGAATTGTCGATCAATATTCTCAGCTTCAATAGATTTAAACTGCCTATGCAATCAGCTTCTACCAGATTTAGTTGCTTTACAGGAAACATGGCTAACTCCAAATTTCAATTATCATCTCAAGGATTACCATCCGTTCCGGCTTGACCGGTCATCACGAGGGGGAGGGTTGTTATTGCTCATATCTAAAAAGTTTTGCCACAGGGCATGCATTTCTTTTCAATATGCGGACAATGAATGTGAAATCCTTGCGGTTGACCTCAGTGTCCCAGGTCAACAGCCCTTTACGGTAGCTAATGCATATTTCCCGTCTGGTGTGCGTGACACTCGGCCCCTTGACTCACTCATGTCTAGTAGCCGATCTCAGGTTCTATTACTTGGCGACTTCAATTCGCACCATGTGACTTGGGGGTTTAAAACAGACAGCTTTGGTTCTAGGCTATTTGATTGGGCTTGTGGCAACAACTTGATCTGCAACAATTCCGGATTGCCTACGTTTGTTCGCAGTCAATGCCGCTCTGCCCTGGATTTAACTTTTTCCTCCCCAGGAGTCTCCGTTATGTCTTGGGCGCCTGTTGACTGTGCAACAAACAGTGATCATCTACCGATTCGTTTCAAGTTTGCGTGTAAATTAACTCTTCCTGAGCGACATCAGCGCACGTTAATAAATTACAATTGCTTTAAAGACACTCTAAAATCAGCCCTCCAAATCACTTCAGACACTCGCGCTCAGATAAGTGCCGAAAGCAAGGCTGCACATCTATGTTCAGTACTGGACCATGCAAGGCAAAAGTCTGAATTTTTGGTTAAGAGAACAAAGGGTGCAATCGCGAACAGTTGGTGGAATTCTGAGTGCACGCGTGCATATAGACGACGGAAAGCAGCTTGGAACAAACTTCTCATCAATCAATGCCCAAAAAATTGGCTGGATTATAAGTATGTTGCAGCAACATTTAAGAGCACTGTCGCCCGTGCAAAGGAGGGGTATAATACAAATAATTATGATTTCCTTTCCCAATCAGGAAATAAACGAGCTTTATTTAATCTCCTGAGGCGCAACAAGGTGATTCCTCCGGCTGCCAACATTGAATCTTTTGTTCAGTCCCCTGCTGACATCGCAAAGGCCTTAGAGGATATTGCGTGTGGCCTAGAGGTTCGCTTTACATCTGCTTTACCTTCTCCTACTATATTCACATGCACCTCAAGTGATTTCACTGAGGTCTCTATGCCTGAGCTGTCGCAGATTGTTCTGCGCTTATCCCCAGCGGCTCCTGGCCCCGATAGGGTCACTTCATCTATGATCAAAATATTGTTCAATGAATCTCCTGCACACCTGTTGGCTCTAATTAACCATTCTATTAAAGGTCCTTGGATACCGCATGAGTGGCGTCTTGCTGAAATAGTTCCATTGCTTAAAAAGCAAGGGGAGGGCTTAACTGTAGACAATATACGCCCTATTTCGTTAACATCGAACCTAGTGAAATTGGTGGAATGGGTCCTTCTCGGCCGTGTCATGTCATTCATTTCAGAACATGCTGTTTTGAATCCATGTCAAATTGGTTTCAGGCCGGGTTGTTCAATTTGGCGTGCTCATACTGATCTTGAGAGCCGTATTAAATTAGCTCGCAATAGAAAACAGTTTGCTGCGCTTGTCACCTTGGATATCAGTAAAGCATACGACAGCGTGGAGCACTCGACTCTATTACTAAGATTACAGGAACTGAACTTCCCAAGCTATTTTGTAGCCTGGATTTCTGTCTTTTTAGAAAATAGAGAATTTTACTGCTGCCAAAATGGTATTTCCTCAAGGAGATTTCCACAGACAAGAGGTGTTCCCTCAAGGATCAGTTCTCTCCCCTGTTCTTTTTAACATTTTTCTAAGCTCAATTCCATGCATTCAAAATGTGAAAACTTATGTGTACGCCGACGATATTGCATTTTTTGCATCAGCAGGTGACATTCACACTCTTTATCGAACCCTGCAAAATTACCTCAATGTTCTTGACAACTGGCTAGGAAGAATTCATCTGTCCCTTAATGTGAAGAAATGCGCATTGTTAGTATTTCCAGTTTCTGTTCCTGTAAACATCTGCCTGGTCTATAGAAATAACATAATACCTCAAGTTCAGACGGTGAAGTATCTCGGTGTAATATACGACTCTACTCTCTCCTGGCGGCCACACATTGAGCAAGTTTCTGCAAAAGGAGTTCGGGCCATTGGCATCCTGCGCAGGCTTTGTAGTGCTAGGTCAGGCATGAGAAGGCATACGCTTCTGATGATTTATAAAATGTACGTCCGCCCAATTTTGGAGTTCGGGTGTGTTTTATTCTCAGGAGCTCCTGCCTATAAACTTCGCCCTCTTGTGCTTTTGGAGCGTGAGGCGTTGCGCCTTTGTCTGGGGCTTCCAAAATATGTCGCCAATGCTGTTCTGCACCTTGAGGCGCGAATGCCTTCGTTATCAGCTAGGTTTCGCCTTTTAACAGTTCAAACATTTTTAAAATTGTGCGACTCCCCTCTTCACGCTTCCAGTATAATATTTCTTAGTCAACCTTCCGCCTTTTTTAGTGCTGCCTGGTCTCGATTTCATACCCCGCAGATATGTTACGTGCAGTCCCTCCTTGATCGCATAAATATCCATTTCACTGATGTCCGCCAAATATATAACAACTCCTCATCTGTCCAGATTGAATTCGATGACATTTTCCCATCGAATGCAAAGCTGCAGCCCTTACCGCTTCTTCAGGGTCTATTGCAGGACCACCTAAGGTCCTTTCCCTCTCATGTTCTTATTGCTACCGATGCCTCGCAGGATCGCGAAAAGGCAGGTGTGGGAATTTTTTCACCTTCACTGGATTGGTCTTTTTCTCTCCGTCTTCCTGACTTCACTCCAATTTTTCTGGCTGAATTATTAGCAGTAATCTTAGCCTTACGAAAATTAGAATCTACCGTTTCCCAGGTCGTGGTTATGACAGACTCTCTGTCCATTTGCTCTTCCTTATCCTCGCCCACTGACTCTCGGCCATTACGCCTCTTTAAGTTCCTGATTCGGCTGCATCTAAATTCGGTAAGGTTGCTTTGGGTACCAGGTCACATGGGCTTTCACTTAAATGAGGTTGCAGATTCCTTAGCAAGAGCCTCTCTCAGCGGCCCAATTGTTGCTGTCCTACCATCGTGTGCATATACAGCTGTGGTGAGGTTTCGCAGCTACACAATATTTCAGGAATTTGCTGCCTCTGCTCTTACACCGTCTCCCGAATATCAGCATCTTCTGCATCCTTGGAGTAGCAAAGACTGGCGCTCACGCAGACTAGAGGTCTCTTTCACGCGCTTGCGTTGCCGGGTTCCCCTTCTAAATTTCTACCTTCACAGATCTGGCCTGGCAGCTTCCCCACTGTGCCCTTTTTGTGCCGAACCTGAGACAATGGATCACTTCCTGCTGTTCTGCCGCCGCTTTTCTCATTTGAGGAAGCGTCTTTTGCAAATTCCATTTCATCAACTGGGCTTGCCTGTGTCTTCCGCGGTTGTTCTTTCCATTGGCGCTTCTTTGCTTGGACGAAGCGACAGGAGTGTGCGCTCTGCTGTGCAAAATTTTCTTCAAGAAACGCAGCGACTCCCATTCTAATTTCTTTTTCCTGATCTCTGTCAGTAAGACATTGCAACATTACAGGCATTGTGTACTATTATGCACATTAAGCAATTGTCCCGTCTTCGATCTCCAAGATAACTGGACCCCTTTCCTTCCCTCTTCCAATCTATCAGACTACATACTATTTCCACTGCTTTTCCCGTCAAAAATTTCCTGTATCCAGTAATTAACCGCCTGTGTCTTGGCCACTCCCCCGTAGTGGGTATGTGCCAGCAACGTCTGAGGCCTTCCTTCCTTCCAAAGGAGAAAAACAGCTGGTGAGGATCAGATGCAGATCTTTTGAAGGACGGAGGTGGATTGGGCTAGAAAATCTAGCCACTCTGTATATGCAGTGCCTTATGACCTCGACCTTACCGGAAGCTTGGAACAATTCTAACATTCTCTTAATTTGTAAGAAAGGAGTCACCAATGACTGTGAAAATTAAAGGCCGACCATATTATCGTCCGTTGCCTACTGTGTATTTACTAAGGTAATCGTTAATGGAGTCAGGGCAAACATAGGCTTCAATCAACCAAACGATCTGGCAGGCTTTCGTAAAGAATATTGCGCAATAGGTCAAATTGACACTATCAAATAGGTGATAGAGAAATGTGTAGAATATAACCAACACCTATATATGGTGATGGTCATATGTTTAGGGGAATCCCCCAAGGTGGAGTAGATTTGTTATAAGGAAGTAATTACTCAATGACATCCACCCGAGCGCAGGCTTACCGATGCAAAAGAAAGCTATACCTTTTCTTAGAAACTTCGTAGATGAAGAAAAAGTCGTCCTGGTCCGGGGTTTGAACCCGGGACCACCGCTTCACTAGAGCAGTCACTCAAGCAAGTGAGTTAACCGGCACGGTAAACATATGTAGTCCGAGAGCGAATTGATCCATAACTCGAAGTGTGAAATGTGTTGGTTAGATGATTAGGTGAACCCCCAAGGTTGAGTAGATTTGTAATAAGGGAGTAATTACTCATTGACATCCACCCGAGCGCTGCCATACGGCTGCAGAGGAAAGGTAAAGAGCTTTCTCAGAAAGTCTGTAGTTAAAGAAAAATTCTTCCTGGCCCGGGCCAGGACTAGGACGAATTTTTCTTTAACTACGAAGTTTCTATGAAAGGTGTAGACCTTTTTTTTCAGTGGTATGGCTGCGCTCGGGTGGATGTGAATGAGTAATTGCTCTCTTATCACCTTTATAAAGCCTTAATTATAATGAGAAAGCTTTTGAATCAGTGGAAACGTTAGCAGTCATGCAGACATTACGGAACCAGAGTGTAGAACATCCTTATGTGAAAGTACTGGAAGATGCTTATACAAGTGCCCAGCTATCAAGCTCCTCCAAAATGTCGCATAAAATTCCAATAAGTAATGGCGTCCGGGAGGAAGACACGATCTCACCAATGCAATTCAGTGCCTTTTTAGAGGAGGTATTCAGAGGCCTGAATTGGGAGCAGTAAGGATTAAGAGTTGATGAAAAATACCTGAATAATCTGTAATTCGCTGAAGACATTGCCTTGCTGTGTCACTCAGGGGATGAATTGCAAAGCATGATCAACGTGTTGTACAGGCAGAGCAGAACGGTTATTTAAAAATTAACATACAGAAAACCAAAGTAATTTTAAACAGTTTAGCAAGGCAAAAGCAGTTCAAAATTGGTAGCGAAGTACTGGAAGTGTTGAAAGGATAATGTCTACTTAGGGCAGGTAGTCACCACTGATCGGGATCATGCGATGGAAATAACTACAAGAATAAGGCTGCGGTGAAGCTAATATGGCCGGTTCTCTAAGATCACGAATGGCAGCTAGCCAATATTCCTGAGGAGGAATAATGATTGATTGATTGATTGATTTGCAACAATGTATAAATTTTGTTCTAATGAGAGGGTGCGTTTTCGTCACTGGTCGCATAAATGCGCCCGCCACCCAGTAACAGCTGTATCTTACCGTTACTCACATACGGGGCAGAAACGTGGTGGCTAAACAAAAAGATTCAGCTCAGGTTAAGGACAAACCTGCGCTCAATGGAAGGAAAAATGATAGGTGCAATGTTAAGAGAGCGGAAGTGGGTTAGGAAAGCAACGCGGGTTAATGTCATCCTAGTCGAAAACAAGAGGGAGAAATGGGCTTGGGCGGAGCATGAAATGCGAAGGCAAGATAACCGCTGGTCCTTAAGTGTGCCGGAGCGGATTCCAAGAGAAGGCAAGCGTAGCAAGGCGTAGCAGCAAGTTACGTGGGCGGATGAGATTAAGAAGTATACGGGCATACGGTGAGCACAGCTGGCAAAAGACAGCGTTATTTAGAAAGACATGCGGAGGCCTTTGCCCTGCAGTGGGCGTAGTCAGGATGATTGATTGACTTATGGACTGATTGATCGATTGAATAATTGATTGATTGATTGGCCAAGATGTAAAAATTCTGTTTTGTTGAGAGGGTGCGTTTTCGACACTGGTTGCATAGATCCGCCCGTCACCTACTTACACCCGGCCTTTTCTTAACCTGTTCCTAACTGCGGTGCGACCGATGTTTGAATAACGGCCTTTTTTCACGTAAGGCAAATGCTGATCCTCTGCGCCATGCTAACTTATCGGCAATAAGTAGATTTCAAATGCAATATACAAAGCTTCACTTCATTTCTCAAGAGCGACTGCTCGCATGCTAGAAATTGACAAATCAGAGCTCCTACCCTGCATCAACATCTCTGTCTTCATTCCTTAAACCAGTAGCCACTTCCACGTGTGACGCATCAAGGATATTGTCAAGAGCTTAAATTACTATTTCCTGACGCGGATTAGACGGCAGTTCATTACACGCTTGTAGAAATTCATCTTAGCTCGAAAACGACTTTTCTCACGCGATGAGAAAGGTTCTGGCTTGATGATGAGACTTAATGTGTCTTCGCAGCTGCGTTTACCGCCGACGGTAGCGGCCCGGATCAGTTGCGCTACCGGCTTCGCCGTAGCCAAGATACAAACTGTGAACCCTGTGCTGGTTGCAATCCTAAAAAAAACACTTAGCTGGTTCCCTTGGACGAAAAGAAGAGGTCACATACTCGTAGTCGATGCAGTGTAAAGGAATACGGTCGAAGAGAGAATGAAGAAGAACAAAGCGTTGAAACAGTTTCAACAATGCGCAACTAATTAGCGAAATAAACAACTGGTAATGGATTTATACGTCATCAGCAAACGATCGCCCGTCATTTGCAGCTAAAATTATCACAATCGATATTTTAACAGAAGAAAAATATACGCCGAATGTGCTGAGTTAAAGTGCCAAGCATACTAATTAAGGCTAATGGCAACCACTAGAGGCAACATGTGGGACAGCACGCACGTACTGTTCCGACGTCCGCACGACGCTGTAACAAAAACCTGGCAGAGTTGTGCAATATCACCAACGTTGCATAACTAATTTTAAATATATCTCGCCTTTGCTCGGTATGATGCGCACCGAAAAATGTATACGCTTGGCGATGTCGACATCTAGGTGCTTTTTTTTCACCCGCGCTAACCAACAAGTCTGCGTCTTTTCTACAACAGTCGGGTTTTCCCACAATTTTTCACGCGCGCTCATCAGCATTTTTATGATTATAGTGTCCGCTTCCCGATTCTCAAACTTCTGCTTTATCTGCTGGGGGTGAGTACTGCAACCAATGACTGCGCAAAACCCAATGAACTAGCATAACAGGTCACACGCTCCTTGCAAGCGAGGACTGCGTCATCAGTCCGTGTGTGTGTTGTGGTACGAGTGAGAGCGATTAGCGCGAGATTCTGGGGTCTCATTCTATGACGGGCCAAATTAAACGCGACAGTGTAAAGGTGCTCGTCCCACAGAAACGCTGGCGTCGGCGTTGTTGGCGTTGTCGTTAGTGTTGTAACACACGGACATCTAAATAAAAAACTTTGTGGAGATACGCGGAATCGAACCGAGGTCTTCCTTACCGCGACGTGCTACGGAGGTTCTTTTTAAACTTGCTACGGAGGCTCTTTTTAAACTTGCTATTTATTACAGTGAAACAATTTTCGATGTATATGAACTATGCACAAGCCACAAAGAAAAAAATCGGAAATCAACACAATGCATAATACGATACACATAAACAACCAAGCACGAGAAACAACGCACACAGGGTACACCACTAATACATTAAAATACGACAGACGTAAGCAACGACGCATTAGAAACAAGGTAATGAAGAACACAACACCAGGAGTGGTTGCGACTCTTGTTCAGATTCAATCTGGGCATAAAATTCTTTTAGTTGAATAATCGTTCTGCTGAAGTAGTCTCCTCTAGAAACAACAGGTTCATAGTATCGGTGCATCATGCGTGTTTTTCCAGAGGCTGTAAAGTGCAATCAGAAAGAACATGTTTGTATGTCTAAAGGTTCACCAAGAAATGGCAGTGCATTGATGTACTGCACAGAATGCAGTATTAAATTATGACATTTTTATTAATGTTCGTTGCAAGTTAAAACAATAGTGCTCTGGATCTTTTCCATCAAATTAAACAGTGGTAAATCGTGTATGGTTCATTAAAAAAGGTGGCAGTTTACCATGGTCACAAAAATGCCCTTTTTCCCGACTATGTACTAAAAGGCAATGTCTCGCTATCGAAATTATAGAAAAATGTCTTGGCACACAGAGGGATTGGAATTTTATGAACTCTTGAGTACGTCATGTCCCGGTAAACAAAAATACATAAAATGGCACTGGGTGGAGTTAAGAGCATGCAGTATAAATCATTCTACAACAGTTTCGTGGGCAGTGAAGGCAGGAACATAGGAGAAAAACGAAGAGGAAAGGAATGATCGCCCAAATACAATCAGGCATGAAGCCCCACAAACATGGTCGATCAGGAATATTAGAAGACACACTGAGGTTCGGAAACATTAACTAAATTAACTTGCAAGAATACACGCACTATTTGGTGTCTAGCGCCAAGAAAAAAAATGAGACGCGAAACTATCTGCTGGTCGTGCAGGTGCACTAAACAAAGACCGCCAGGACGAATCCACGGTACGAATGCTCGTTGGCTCGAACTGAATAAAAGTGGACCTAGTGACCTGCGTTGCTGTCTTTGACTTTGTAAAGTGTCTTTTTGTACTGATCCCTACATGATAAATTTTAAGTTTGCGACATTTGAAACGGGAACCGATAACAATCACTTTCTACCCTGTAAAGCATTTCAATTGGCTGCCATGAGCTGTAGAACGCAGCACCATCTATGTTGTAGAGGCGAAAGTAAATGCGATTAGCTTCGGCTGAGGTAAAATAAGGGCTGTTATGACCGTGTTCAGTTTGAGTTTGGCTCTATGGAGTTCTACGTTCCAAAGCGACTCAGGCGATGAGGGACGCCATAGTGGATGGCATCGGAGATTTCGATGACCTGGGATATTTTAACGTGCACTGACACCGCACAGTGGTTGTGAATTTTTAATTTGGAGGACCGGCAGAAGAAACCCTTGAAGACGTCAACTGGTCCGAACGCGGATCCCGCTGATAACGCGACGTTTTTGCCCCTGCGGGCGGAATCGTGGGTGGAGCCCTTCGCGACCTCTTCAGGCTTCAGACGGCCAAGCGGCGATGAGCGGACATGTGTGCGTCATGTTTTTTGCGGCTGTTAAACATTGCGATGTCATGGAACTCGCACCGCCGGGGCGCCTGGGCTGCACGCGTATGTGTGCTGTTGTAGTCAACGAATGCGACGCCAACGGAGATGTAGACCTCAATTACGGCGTCTCTTTCTGTCTTTTCTCTTTCACTCGAAACTTCCTCCCTTCCCTCACGACGTGGTTGTGGTGTCCATCGATATGTGAGAAAGTTACTGCGCCTTTCCTTTACTCTAAAATTACAATCGCAACGGAGACACGCAGCAGCCAGTTTAGGGGACAGCGTCCCTGGAGCCCATCCGAGAACTCTTCGGGCGGCGGTTGGGCTGTCTTGAGAGGCTCCTAGAGACTCGAACGGGCGGGTCGGCACGACGAACGCGCGATGGCGTTCCGTTGACTCCCTGGAAGCCCTGGTACATGCGGTGGCGTTTCACTCTTAACAGCGAAGCTTAAGCGTTCTCCAATTTTTCTGTCGTAGGTGGGGATCACCGGTAGCTGTTGTGCATCCGCCTGTATAGAAAAATGCTTGATTTCGGTCCTGCTCCTTTTGAAAATAGAAGACCGAATATATGCAGAGTGAAGTCTTTATTGCTCCTTTAAACTCGAAACGCACTTATCATGCAGTTAATGTCTTCCGTTTGTACTCATTCTTCTCTTCTCTTGTGGCAATGCGTACCATTTTCTTGTTTAAATGCAGCACAGCTCGTTAGGCATGCATCTCAAGGCATGGACATTGCCTGTGATAGCTTTCAGCTGATCATTGCCGTGTTGCGAACTGTTGGCGTTCCAGCTTTACTATTTCAGGCACCGGTAATGTGCGCAATAAAATGAGAGCTCTATATATCATCCCCAAACCTAATGCTGAGTCTTCAGCAGAGCTTGAGAACACATTCGGCACGCCATTTACTGCTTAAATCACCTTATGTATTAGTGCTTCACACGAAGATGAGGATATAAACTTCATCGGCAAGTCCATGAGTCTACCCAAGCGAAAATACCAAAAAATAACGGTAGCTTCTGAGGGCTGTCACTTTTTACAATCCCAACTTGAGCAACGCCCTGAAAGGAAAGCTTCACTTGACGCCTCCACTAGGCATGGGAATGTGCTAAATGTACGCTTTCGTACACGCAAAAAAAGTTAAACTGATATTTCCCAAGCGTTTATGTAAAAATGTCGATTCTCTATTGTCAAATTTTTGGGTGCCGTGCATCTCAGTGTCAGAATTTACCTACGAACACATCATTGATGGTTTTTGTCCGTATCGCTTAATCTGCACAATAAATGGAAACAAAACCTTGCATGCGTACTCAAGTGCCTCTACCTAGTTGTGCTATAATTTTTTTTGGCAGAAATGAAAACAATTCTCATCAATTTACTTTTCAGCTTTATTACCAGCGGTCCATGGGTGCGGAGAGTGTTGCGAAAAGTGCAGATACGACTGTCAGCAAGGTGAAACTGTAAACAATTTATACTATATGACAAGGTACTTCTTGAACCAAGATGAAACAGCGTGCGTAGGCCGCCCTGCATTCTTATGCACCGGTAAACATTTCCAAACGAAACGGCAATGCGAGAGATGCTGCCTCAAGAAGAAGAAATAGAAAAGTATGTCTGCTAGACACAATAAACTGAGTCTTTCGATTGGTTTCACTTTCTCGTTTCCTTCACTCTCTGCCATGTGCATGGAATGGTGTACTTATCTTTATCAACAAAAATGACAAATTGTGCATATTTAGAATACGCCTTACGCTCGTGCCTGATAAAGATTAGAATCTGATATGTGTACGCATGGTTCTGCGTAGTGACCAACAGTCAATAGTCTGACTGCTTCGAAGTAATTTGTTCGTGAATGTTTTCGCATTTGAACTGTCTCTTTCATCCTGCCATGAATGCCATTCGCGTTGCTCGAGAACTTCCACACAAAAGCACACACATGTCGCTGTCCTACACACCTAGGGCGGGCCACGAAATTTCCACGAATATCGGTTTGTCACATATAATAAGGAGCCTAAAGTAAAATTATGAAGGAAAGAAGTGTGAGGAAGACGATGTGGATTGAATAAAGAATAAAGAAGATGAAGAAGTATTCGGTGAGGTGGAGAGAGATGATTAGTGGAGAAGCATTCGGTGAGGTGGAGAGAGATGATTGGTGGAGAAGAGAAGAAGGAGAAGACGACAATGCTTACGTACACTAACGCAAAAAGGGCTAGCGAGAGCGAGCCATCCAGCCAACCGGTTATCTTCTGTGGCGATTCTGGACCCAGCACACAACACACCGCTGATGTCCAGCACACACCAAAAGCACATCACTAACACAGCACACCAAACTGCATTTTCGGAACATTAAAACACTACTGCCGTTGTCTGTACAGTCCTTAATAAACATGTTAATGCCCACAACACACTACCTTCTATAATCAAATAACAATATTAACAACAAGTCAACATCACCAAAAGGATAGTTTAGCATAGTTAGCTAGAGCTGTTTGATTCTCTTCTTGCAAAAGTACGGTTCCTAGTGCTTTGTCTGGTACATCAGTGCGAAGAACAGATTCTTTATCCAATGCCGATAGCCACTCATTGAATGGGTAGGTCGATGGCTGGCGTCTTGCCAAGAGCTACCGGACCAACTCTTCCGTTTGGAACTGTGCGCTGGCACTCGTCACACGAGCGAATAAAGCGTTTAAAGTCACTCTGAACATCTGGCCAGAAGAACTCCTCGGTGATCCTAGACAGCGTTTTTTAAACACCCTTGTGTCCGGCTATATTAACGTCATGTCCTAAGCGTAACACGGTCTTTCTCATATCTTTCGGTAACACCAGCTGGTGTACCCGCATTCCTGAGCTAAATATGCATTCCCTGTACAGAAGACCGTTTAGCAATTGATATTCGAATGACGTACGACTCCTCTTTCTTTTCACTTTTTCCCCGACTCTTTCGAAGCACGCCTTCAAGATCGGGGCTTCTCTTTGCCTAATTGCAATTTCGCACGGTGTTACGCTCAGGCACATCGTAACAGGGGTAGAGACCGGACGCTGCCTTGCACGGACGTCGATCGAGCTCTTCGTCTCCACTGCCGACGAGGAACTTACTGCACCCGTCTGAGCTGTCACAGGCCTTTCCTCTTTTGGGTGTTCTTCAGCGTCGAGCTTCCTCCAATCGTGATCGGGGTCTTCGACACTTCTTGCACCCGCAATGTTTCTCAAAATGGGATCGCAGATGGGTTGGTCTACGCATTTTGCCATTACCTGTCCAGTATAATATGGCGTGGACACTATAGTAGTGGCTTCAGGAAGGTACCTTAATTCGCTATCTACAAGAGTGACGGCCGACGCTTCCCCTGTAAGATCCGCGTCCTTCACCAGGCTTCTTCGAACCAAAACTGTGTTGGCTCCGCTGTCTCTAAGCTCCAATATAGGACGGTCCTCTATTTGCCCAACCACCACCGGCATTGCTGCTTTCGATTTGGGTGTTACACTCAACGCTTAATTTCCGAGCGGCGTTTGCTCTCTTTTTAGCTGTGGAACATCAAGAGATGTCACAAGTTGTTCCCGAGAGTCGACAACGCATGCAGCTTGGTCTTGCGTTCTGTATCGGCACTTATCCAGAGTATGACCCCTCCTCTTACAACCTTCACACACAACCTCTATTTTTGGGAAACGCTACAAGTAGGACAGTCACCTGCACGGTGTCCCACCTTGCCGCAGCAAAAACACCTTACTGGTCCCTTAGATACACCAACGTATGCTCTTGGTTTTCTCGCATCTGCTCCTGGGACCTTTTGTGTTTCCTCCCTTGTCTTACTCCTATTTTTCAGCCCTAGAGCCTCGAGAAACTGGTCTGCAGTGTCGGAAAACTCTCGTAGTGAACACAACTTTCAATAATAGCTCTAGCTTTGAGCTGCAAAACGCTAAAAATTGCTCTCTGACCAGCTTGGCACGCACCTCTTGAAAACTCTTTTCTGTGTTTGACATATCAAGCCACCTATCAAAATAGTTGGACGGCCTGCAGGAAAACTGCTTAGCGATTTCAGAATTTTCCGGTTTCGTGGTGCGAAATTTCTCACGGAAACCCTCTACCGTAAGCCTGAATCTTTGGAGGAGTGCCTTCTTGACTTTCTGGTAGTCCATGGAATCAGCAGCAGGCGTCCTCCCAAACACATTCAGCGCCTCTCCAACTAAAGCGATGCTCAATGCCGTGGCCCATTCACTACGCTCCCAGTCTTGCCCCAAAGCTATCCGCTAGAATTGTAGCATATATGCGTCCAGATCATCTCTTTTGTCATCGAAAGCAGCCATCAGCTTCCTTGGAAAAACTCTGGCCGTTCTAGGAGATGCGCCTGTTTCCACAAAAAAATTTCCCGTTTTATCCTTTTTCCTGTTCTGCCTCGCGAGGTCTTCTAGCCTCTCGCTCTTCTACCTCGCAAGCTCTCTCATTTGCCTCGCGAGCATCTGCGCGTGCTTGCGCCCTTTCCTCTCTCTGCCTATCTGCCTCCTGTTTCTGCCTCTTTCCCTCCTCGTCATAGAGACGCATCGCCTCTTCCTTGCTTAACCCTAGCTTAAGCGACAGTTCTAACTTTTTTGCCAAATCCATACTTGTGGCCGTAGAAAGATTGGAAAAATTCGAGACAAAGCAAGAAGAAAAAGGAAATGTATCCTGGCACAGGATCGCCACATATCTTTGTCACGGATCTCCCCGGAGAACACTCGGACCGAAAGAATCGACTATGCGGTGGTGGTGCAACCTTTATTACATACAGGGGAGTTTAGGACGCAAAGGTCATTGGGCCCCCGCACGGCTCCACTGCACTCAAACGTTCATGTCCCGGAGGCTCATGACGGTGCCAGCCCGGCCTGTTTCGATGGCTTGCTTGGCCGGGTAGTCGGAGCGCAGTAGGGTCTCCCAAGCCTCCCAAGTGGTAAGTTACTCCAGGCCCCGCGGGGGAGGATCCGCCGGGCAGAGGAAAAGGATATGATCAAGAGTGGCTTCGGGGTGGTGGCAGAAGGTACAGGAGGGGTTTGTGTGTGTGGACTTTGTGATAGCACGAGCTTATATAAGGGGAGGGTAAGGTGCGTTTTTGGAGCCGCCTCCAAAGTGTCTGGTGATAATGGTCGAGGGAGGGATGGGGTGGGGGGTACAGCCGATGCTCGGCTTTGCAGGCCTGAGTCAGTTCACTGAAGGAATGCATGCGCTCCGGTGAGAACCCCAGATCGAAGGCCACCGGTGCCCGCTTGAGAGAACCGCGGGCTAAAGCGTTGGCAGCCTCGTTTTCGCGATTCCCGGAGTGGGCAGGCACCCATATGGGCTCCATGTGGCGGGGCGGGTGTGCGGCGAGGGAGTTCAATACGCGAAATGCAGGGACGTGAACTCTCCCGCGGGCGAAATTTATTATGGCAGTATTAAGTATATTCCGGGCCTCTGTGCGCGTGATGGCTAGGGCAATAGCGGCCTCTTCAGCCTCCTCCAAAGTGGCAGTGGGGGATATATGAAGGGCAGCAACCGGTTGTAGGGAGGGGTTCGTGATGGCTACAACCGCGTCCTCGCCTGTGCATGCGGCACCCACCCAAACAACATCCTGTTCCATGCCAGTTGTCGCGGAGCACCCGTGCGCGAGCTCTGCGGCGGAGTTCATCGTAGGTGGGGTGCATGTTTTTAGGGAGAGGTTTAATAAGTATTTCGCGGTGAATGTAGTAGGGGACGGGGAGCTGTGTGGGATCCGTGGCTGGTGTCCTGATGCCGAGGCTGTAAAGGATGTGTCTGCCGATGGGCCTCAATAAGCTCACCTATCGTGTTGTGTAGGCCTAGCTGGAGGAGTTTTTCGGTTGAGGTATTCAGGAGTAGGTGTAGTGCTGTCTTAAATGCTGTTCGGATCATGGCATCAAGGGTGGAGATTTCTGTGGCCTAGAGTTTAAGGTAGTGGAGCGTGAAGAGAAAGCTGCTGAGGATGACGGCATCAATGAGACAACATAGGTCATGTTCCTTCATGACCCGGTGGTGTCCAGAAACTCGTCGGATTAGGTGGGATATCGACACCGCCGTCTGCTCGAATTTCGGGATGGTGAAAGTGTTTTTTCCGTTCAGGATGTGAAGGCTCAGCACCCGGGGAGTGTGTACACCCGGAATGTACCGGTTTTCCAGTTTCACGGTTATGGGGGCTGTGGGGCAGTTTCGGGTTGTGGGGCGGAGTATGAGGAGCTCTGACCTCTCCAGAGAGCATAAGAGTCCGATACTCCGCGCATGTGTTTGGGTGAGGGTAGCTGCCGACTGCAGAGTATTCTCTATGTCTCCATCAATGCCATGATTGGTCCATAGAGTGATATCATCAGCATAGAGTGTATGCCGAAAGTGAGGGGTAGCTAGTAGTTTGCGGGCTAGGGGGATGAGTTTGAAATTGAAGAGGAAAGGGGAGAGAACAAATCTCTGGGGGGTGCCAACCCCACTAAGGGTGTATGGGCGGGATGTGTGGGGACCGAAGTGAATATCGGCCGTGCGGTTAGAAAGGAATGCTTGAATATAGGTGTACATACATTCACCTATGCTCAAGGAGGAGAGCGCTGCCATGATTGCTTTATGGTCTAGGCGATCAAAGGCCTTGGAGAGATCCAAGGCGAGGACAGCTTTTGTGTGGCCCGGTATGAGGCGTCAAATATATCCTGTGGGAGCTGGAGCATGGCATCCTGGGCCGACAGGTGGGGACGGAAGCCCACCATGCTATGCGGATAGAGGTCTTGCTCCGTCATGTTTTGGGTGAGTCGGGCGAGTGCGACGTGCTCCAGAAGCTTGGCCAGGCATGATGTTAGTGAGATGGGACGAAGATTTGCAGGTGTCAGGGGTTTGTGGGGTTTGGGTATTAATAAGAGTTTGGCGTGACGCTAGGATTACGGAAGGGTGCCCTCCTGCCAGCATGTGTTGAAGTACCCCGTGAGCTGGGCAATCGACTGATCGTGCAAATTGCGGAGCATGCTTTATGAGATACGGTCAACTCCTGGGGTGTGGTTAGAGCGGAGAAACAGGAAGGCCGTTGTGACTTCTGCTTCTCTAATCTCCGCGTCGAAATTCGCATTCGGGGTGGCGGCATAGGGAGCAAGAAGTTTGAGGTACCGAGAGTTGTGTGTGTGTTCCTAAGTATGTCGATGAGTGCGTCGGGAGAAAAGTCGGTCCTGTGTATAAGGCGTGTGACGTGGTGTTGTGTGGCTGTTTTGGATTGCGTGGGGTCAATTAGTGACTGAGAAGTTGCCAACTGCAGTTGGAGGACAGATTGTCAGCCATACTGTCGCAAATCTGTCCCCAGTTGGATCGGCAGAGCTCCTCAGAGTGCTCAGTAATTTGTGTTTGCAGTGCGACTAGCCGCTTTTTAATGGTCCGATAGAGCTTTTGCCCTTTCCAGCGCTCTAGGATGCTATGGTGGGCCTCCCATAAGTGGGCCAGGCGAGTGTCGAGGGTGGGCGTATCTGGTGTGGTGTCAAGCGTTCGAGTATGTGCGGAGACATCGTTCATGAGTGATGCCACCCACTGGTCGATGTCTGTAATGGGGGCGTCAGGAAGGGCCGCCCGTGCGGCGCGGACCGCATCCCAGTTGGTGAGTTTGTGTGTTAGGTGAAGGGTCGTTCTTTGTTTGTACGGTGCTGTAACGAAGATGATGTAATGATCACTTTCTAATGTGTGATGTGTTATGTTCCACGTAATACCCGCAAGGTTGCGGCTCAGTGTCAAGTCCGGGCTGGTGTCCGCGCTGACACTTGCCAATTCTCGTGGGATTGTTAAAGTTGTTGTGTATTGTGAGGCGGAGCTAATGTACCAAGGACCAGAGTGGCCTTCCTCGTCCCGTGGTGGTGCGGTAGCCCCAGTCAGTATGCTGACTGTTGTAGTCCCCTCCGATAATCAATGGCTGCTTGCCTGCAATACGATGGAGATCGCGCAGTAGCGTTTCCAATGAAGCCATCGGATGAGACAGTGTGTGATATATATTCGCAATAAAAAGAGATGGTGTGGAGTGTGCATCTGGTATGATTTCTATGATCACGCAGGGCGTCTCGGAGGTGATCTGATGCGTTTGGTGTGTAATGGAGCGATGTATGAGTGTGGAAGCCCTGGGTGTATTCGTTGCGTCCGAGTGAGCGGATGTGTAGCTGGGAAGTGTTGCAGGGGCATGTGTGTCCTGAAGGAGGAGGATGTGGGGCGCGGGAAGTGTGGGGAGGAGGAGTTAGAGGGGTGCGCGTTTGCCCCGGAAGCGGCGGCAGTTCCATTGCAGAACTGATAAGGAATTAGGCGGTCACCCCGCCATACTGTAGCTTGGGTGGAGTGAGCGTAGGTGGGTTGGGTAGGGGGTTGTGTGGGGTAGGTGGGTGGGATTGATGGGGGATTGGGTAGGTGCAGCGAGGGAAGGACCTGCTCTATTGTTTGGAGGCGGATGTCGTACCATGCAAGGCTCATTTCAAGGATATGGACCATGCACGTAAATGCCGCTTCAATTTGTTGCTCGAAGCGTTGGGACAGGTGGTCGACGAGGTGATTAAATTTTGCCCCTAGGCGCGCGCTCATTTCGGCGAGATTAGCGTCCATGCGGGCCTCCAGGAATTGAAGGTCAGTTTGGGTGACGGGTGGTTGCTCTGTTGTGCGTTTTTGCTTGGGTAAGGGTCAGGTGGGGGTTTGGGAGTCCGATTGTTCCATGTTTTCAGTGGGTGTTTGAGGTAGCAGCGTGGGTTGCGTGGGAGGGACTATTGGCGGAAGCGGTGGAGGGCTACATGTGGGGGTCTTGATGAGAGAGGTAATACGACTCACCTCCTCTCGCAGGGCCTGTAGTTCCCGGTCACGGGGTCCACCTGCGTGGGCGGGGGGAGGGGGGGGGGGGGTTGAGGGCTTGCTGGTAGCTTTGAGCCTGTGTCCTGTTACTCTGTCTGCCCAGGAAAGTTGTGGAGGCTGTTGGTCCTGACGGCGACGAGACGATGAGCGAGACTTGCTACAGCGACGAATTGTGCGGGAAGTGTGCGGTTGCGGTGAGCGCTATCTCCTCGCTTTGCAACATTTAGTACCCGTCATGTGGGCGCCTCCACAGAGTATGCATGCTTGGGTGCATGTCGGAGTGTCCTCTCGGAGGTGCGGGATACTGCATCTTGAACAGTTGTGCGAACGCTGAAGGGTACACACATCCGCGCGATGTCCTGGTTTTCTACAGTTTGTGCAAGCATCCAGGTGTCCTCTATATAAAGTGCAGTTGTGGAGTCCGCCTCTGTAGGAGATGGTTGGGGGACCGGACCCGCCCGGAAGGTGATGAGGATCGAACGCGTCTGTCCCATGCGGCATGCATCAATGATGGCGACGCCAGGGTTGCCCGTGATGAGGTCTTCAAGAATCTGTGCTGGGGTTTCTTTCCAGTAGGCGTTAGTGACTACTCCTCTTACTGCACCATCCGGAGGGGCGATGTAGGCGGTGATGGTGTAGGCTTGGGTTCGAATTGAGATTTGTTTGATAGCGACCAGGCGTAGCGCGTCGGCTTGATGCGGGGTACTCAACGTGCAGGGGTTGTTTAGGGGGTGGATACGCAAGTTGGTG
This sequence comes from Amblyomma americanum, assembly GCF_052857255.1. Lineage (NCBI taxonomy): Eukaryota > Metazoa > Arthropoda > Arachnida > Ixodida > Ixodidae > Amblyomma > Amblyomma americanum. The sequence continues at coordinate 101,124,021 of NC_135500.1, forward strand.
GCGTCCGGGACTTGGAGGTCCTTGGCTGCAGATATCAGGGCCAGGCGAAGCTGGCGCGGTTGAAGGTCGTTTAATTTGAGCCCCCCGTTTGACCGAAACACTATCTTGTAGGCATCCCCAGGCAACCGCGGCTGGCGTTGCGACCTTTGCGCCGCGAGACGCGTCGCGCGACACTGCGACGATTGGTGTACTGAATCTTCAGGTCGTGAGCCGTTGGTGGCGTTCACCTGGTCCTGGTTTTTAGGTGCTCCTTTCTGACGGGCGGGTAAGCTCAGGATATGGTTCCAGTCCCTGGGATAGTAGTCCATCGGGTTGATTGTCTCTCCGATCACGTGGACCTCCATGCTGTCGATGTAGGGGAGGTCGAGCGGCTTAGGCTTAGCGCAGTGACGCGAGGCCTAGTGCGGCAGCTGATCGGCAAAGGGCGGTTTTCGGCCCATATGGGCCCACTTAGGTTTTCCGACGGCCACCAAATTTGAATGGATGGTAGCGCTCACCTTTACGAACGGTGCAGTGAAGAGACGAGCACTCGACAGCTGTACCCATACAGACGAACATTTAATACACCCTACGTGACACACACATTAGCACACAAAATTAAAAATCTAACACAAAACTATAAGTACACACGACCCGGGAACACTGCTACCAGCGTTTACTACTAGCGTTCTACTGTTAGCGGTCGGCGTACGTGCTCACGGTTGGTTCGGTGCGGCTGCGGCGTTGTATGCACCCAGTAGTCGGCGTCAAGGTGGCGTTCGAGGTGTTGCGGCTGGCGTCGCTGGCGGCGTCGTTGGCTGCGTCGTACAAGCTCCCGGTCAAGCGCCTGCGTAGGTAATGCCGGTGTTGTTGGCGTTGGGGGCACCAGCCAGAGCAGTGGAAAGAGCGCTGGAGGCACCCCTGGCCGTAGCAGGTGGCAGCGTCCTCAATTAACTGACCGGTACAGGCTCAGCAACGGCAGGAAGTCCACGAAGCGAAGCCATAAAACGCAAGCTCACCGGAGGAGTAGCCGGCGTCGCTCTCTTCCAGCCAAAGCGTTCCTGACCCACCGGAGCCTCCGCTTCTCTGTTCTTCCCCCCGTGCCTCGCTCTCCCTTGCCCTTTTATAGCTTTGGCGTTAGTTCACGTAAGCCTTGTCGTCTTCTCCTTCTTCTCTTCACCAATCATCTGTCTCCACCTCAACGAATGCTTCTTCTCCGTCTTCTTCGGTTAATCCACGTCGTCTTCTTCACACCTCTTTCCTTCATAATTTTATTTTAATTTCCCTATTATATGTGACATAGTTTCGCATCGATGTGTGGGGAATCCGAGGCTCTTTTCAACAAATTCCAATTCCCAATTCGTTTCCAGCTTGTTCTTGGCCCAGCAGTTAAATCATGACGGGGCCTGTGGTCAGCCAGCCTTAATACCGGCATTGAGCCGTCGTCCACGCTCAGGCTGGGCCTATGTCAGCAAGTCTGGCAACAATAAACCAATGTACACACAAAGGCCAGGACTATGCCCATGTGCAGCCGGGCTAGAAACAACGGGACGACGTTCGCGCCATGTCTATTCAGTGCAGTTGTTTTATTTTTATCCGATATATATATAGGAGGTCGAGGAAATATGCTGCATTGCCGCAGCTTGAGCAGAGCAGCTCTCAATCTCCTTTACAAGCAAAAGCACAGGAGTGCCCTTATTTTGCCAACCTATTAATAATGACCCGACATTCGTACCGAGACTATGCTCATATTCTGCCCATCTGTAATAATGACCAGACGTTCGTGCTGGGACTAGGCTCGTGATCTTCCAGTCTATCTGTAATGGCCCTGCGTTCGTGCCAGGGCTAGGCGCATGTGGCAGTTTTCTACCTTGCTGCAGCGTTAATCCCTAATGCACCCTCAATATCATTTATTGGTAGCTTTTCAATTTAAAGGCCAGTGGGAAAGTGTATGCGCTGGGGGATTCTCTCTATATTAATTCCACACCTCTCGATAGGGGAATAAAGGATCTAGAGGGCGAAATATTTTGCATCTACGGTGCCAGTGCATCGCGAGATGCACGGCGTGTGGAGCCACTGAACTCACGAGTGATCTAGAGACTAGTCGTTGCACTCCTCTAGTAGGAGAGCTGCTGCACTCCCTTTAAACAAATTCCTCACAAACCTCTTGCATGATGACATCAATGTACGTCTTAGTTGCAAACAGATGCACGAGGTAATCTGTTGCGAAAGTGCAACCATCGCTGGAAAATGACGAAAATTATTAAATAGCAATAAATTTTGTGGCACACAGTGTGCGAAAATATGCTCTCAAAACATTTTTAAAGAAAAATTCGTAAATGTTGCTTAACCACTACCGCCACGTCATTTGAGAAGTGTGGTATCGAATATCTTAAACTTGATAGCAGCAAATTTGGAATCATAATTTTCGGTGTGGCACTCTGAAATACACATATTAAAAGTCCCAAAAGGAGATAAATGGCGCTTAATACATTAGAGTGTATATTTATATTTAATAGCAGACTTGCTTAACTGTAAATTACCACTCGTTTTCTTGCCTTTTTATTCAAGCAAAGTTATCGCACAGGTGGTAGCATCTCCACCCCTTGAACGTCAATACAACTTCGACCAAAGTATTTTTTCCGTATGAAATAAATTATTGCGAAGAAAGCACCGTCTCAATATTCTATACAAAGAGAGCTTGCACAGTTTAGCAAAATGGGCTGAATACAGGAGATTGAGCACTCCTTTATTTTCAAAAATTGTAAGCAGTTTATCTACGTCTTTCCGCATGCATGGGAGACGGAACTCTTGCTTGAAAACCACACGAAAGCGCTCTTCTTATGGTATATGGGTTATTAATTGAGAGTCAACTAGGAGTCAAACCACTGGAATCAGGAATTCAGCTTTTTCTGGTACGTTTGCTAGTGGCCAAGTCGAAGATAAGCAGAACGAAAATATTTTACATATACTGAAAGGCTTGCTGCACTGGGAGAATAAGCGTTTCTGGTATTCTTCTTCCACAGACCGTAGGCGTCCATTATCTCCATGAATGAAACATGAGTCGGGCCACACAACTCTCCACCCCCTGATTGAAAAGATGGTGGACGTTCGGTACTCATTTTACGAAAAACTAAAAATGAAGTTTATACCATTCCGGCGGCTTTCTTTTGCGCACGACCTCAAGCTAGACATTTCGCAATCACAGTTGGAACAAAGAAGTCGTCCCAGTACTTTTCTAGAGAAAGCCACACTGGCCACGAACTTGCGATGTCGCTTTGGTGGTGCTGCGAGGAGGCACAGAGATAGTCCTTGAGCTCTTGCCTAGCAACCACCGCAGCTGGGCGGACGCCGCGCCATCTGGCATGACACCACACCGCGCGCCTCACCGCGGAGCCGCCCTTACCCGCCCTTATGCACGTAACCGCTAACCAATGTATTCGGTGGTGGCATCTATGGGAGGCACTGAAACCCCAGCAGACTCACTGCATAAAAGAAAAAACCTGTGTCGAGGCTGGGAATCGAATCAGAGCATTTGGCGTTTGAGGCGGAGACGCTACCACTCCGTCACGACGGCTCAAGGTTTAATCATGAATAAGGAGCATCTAGTGAATGCACAGGTTACATATATTAACTCTTCCGATCCAGAAGTCACCGCGCTTCCGATACGTATACCCTGGCCTTGCAGAGCTTGGCCATCAGCAATTTTTTTTGCGCTCACTTTTCCTGCCGGAGAAAAAGAGGTCGGCGCTTAGTCAAAACAGCAATTACTCCAAGAACAATATCCATTTGTGAACGCATTTCAAGATAAAAGTACGCTGGTACTCACTTGTGGAATCTTGGAGAACAGGCTGCTGAATTACGTTATAGATCTGAAAATGTATTAGTTGTAAATTTTCGCATGCGGAGACTACGAACGGCATCAGCTTGTGCGTCCATGCTTCTTGTCGCGCTGTTTGTGTGGCTATTCGCGGCTCCAGCCCTACACAATACCCGTTGAGCTAGTATGGGAGAGACGAGGAGTTAGGTCTATTAACTTTTTCTGGCGCGAAAAGGAAGAGCAGCTGAACGAGGGTAGAGGGAAATCCAGGAAAAGGGTGGACGAGTGGCGCTGCGAATTGCCGGGCCCAAGGAGAAAACAGGTTATTGAAGATCAGTATGCGTAAAATGACAAAGAAAAAATTGCAAGCTTTTTAATGTTCTTAGGGGGCTTAACGTCGCAAAGCGAGTAAGGCTGTGAGTGACGCCGTAGTGAAGGGTTCCGGAAATTACAACCTGCTGGAGTTCTTTAACGTGCACTGATATCGTACAATACACGGGCCTCTACAATTTCGCCTCCACTGAAATTCGACCGCCACGGCGGGTGACGAACCCGCTTCTTTCGGTTCAGCGACGAAGCGCCATAACCACTGAGCCACAGCGGCGGCGAAAAAAAGGGCGCCTAACGTGGTGGGGGCCAGCGCTATTTTAGGAAAGGGGCTCGGTCGGGGCAAAAGGCGACAATATGGGTTTTGAAGGAGATGGGTATGGGTGAGACGAGTGAAAGAATTGATTTTATAATGCTTGGAGAATGCATCATACGCAGTTCAGAAGGCGAAAATGGGCAAAGAAACGACATCCAGAAAGTGTCAAACTATTGCCTGAGTGAAAGACGAAAAGCCTTAAGAGCGAGCCCTAAGTTCGGTGCTCCAGACGTTGAAAGCGGAAAACGTGCAGCTTGGTCATCGGTTTGACTAAAAGGGCTCCAAACATTAGCGTAATATCTGCGGTCGCGTGCCTGTTTCGTTCAAGGTGCGATAGGAGTCTCACTGTGAAAAATATCCAACATTATAAATGAACTACAGTTAGCATGCGCAGTGAGTGCTCTTCTATAGGTTTCATACGTGATACATGTGGCAAATAAAGTAAGATAAAGCAATGTCCTAGAAAAGCAATTCATCAAAACCATAAAATTGCTCGCTGGTAGAGCGACGAATCCTCAAATTTTTATTTCAAAGAATGTAGACAGGCCCACCAGAGCCATTGTCATGTGGGCCGCTTGTTCGTGTAGGCTCTAGCCCGAAATGACACTGTGCGCTACTTAGCACTACAACAAATCCGAGTCATTAGTGCTAAAGCTTCGAGCAAAGAAATAGAAAAACACGAGTAGAATTGTCATTAATAAATCTTCCGATCTTTTCTTTATAAGCAAAAACGTATGCAAGAGCATCAATACCAAATACCCACAAGTACGGTGAAAAACAAGACAAAAAACCACAAAAACAAAGAGCACTCAACGAGTGCCACTCTGTCGCACTCGTCGGCAGTGGATTGCTCGGACAGCTGCTGGACATCGGCGTAGAGACAGACTTCCTGCTGGCAAACCAAACTGTTCATGAAAGTTTCGATTTCTCAACGTGAATATTGGTCAATCACTGTGTGTATTGCCGCCCTGTCTGCAGCCAGAATCTTGGGCTGCGTCTTGTGCATTGAGCCACTAAGGTAGCAACTCGAGATGGCTGAGCTGGTCCAATTTCGTGAAGAGTTTAGACAGGAGATGCGAGAATTAAAAGGTAAGATGAAACGAGATTTAAGGACTGTATACGGGAACTGAAGAAAAGCCTCTCGTTTCTAAGTGAGCAAAACGTCACTCTGCTGTCAAAGAACAAGACACTCAAAGAGCAAAATGAAAAACTGCAAATTGAATGCCAAGAACTGAAAAAAGTTACAAACTTCCATTAGGAGAGAATCACGGCGTCCCAGCAGCATTCTAGGCTCTGTAACATTGAAATAAAAGGCATACCTCAACCGCAGGACGACCGTCTTCCTAAGATTTTTCACGGCATTGGGGAACTTCTACACGAGCCAATTGCTGAGGATGACATTAATACTTTTCATCGTGTGCCAACAAAGAACTCAGGTCCTGTGCTGAAAATTGTCGTCGAATTACGGCACCGCTCCAAACGTGATGCAGTACTACATATGGCGAAAAAGTTGAGCATTTCGACAGAAGATTTCGGCCACTCCCCCGGCGCTTCGGTTTTGATCAACGAACATTTATGCCCGGTAGTTAATCAGTTACTTGGAATGGCCATACCAAAAAAGAGAGAACAAAAGTGCAGGTTTGTTTGGATCAAAAACGGAAAGGTGCTTGGAAACAAAGATGAGTCATCTGATGTCGTTCACATCCGACAAACACAGGACCTTGATAATAGTTCAGAATCGTGAATTTTTGGGCGAGTTGGTACATGTTCACGTGAAAAAACCAGCGAGAAAAGACGTAAGACCAGAGGAAGGCACACACAGACTCTCGCCGGAATTGGACTTTCAGCTGCATTTATTGAGGTTCCACCACATATTTATAACCACTGCTTCCGCAGGCGCACATACATGCCACATTCAACTAAGTCCGGACGTCATTACTAGCCAGATAAAAAAAATTCATTCTTTGTCAGTGAGAATAACAGATGGGTCGCTGATACAAACACACTCGTTCTTTTTGATTCTAACAGCTCGCGCTCGTGCCTGGACTTCCCGCGGCCGATAATGGTAGCATTGTTCAGCAAAACTGAGCAATTTTGGCACTCCTTGACATGTATGTATGTTTGGCACTACTAGAATTGTTCCGCCTGATCCGCTTGCAGTTCGGAGCTCGACATCCCTGGTGGAAGGCCTCAGCGACGGTTATCTCATCGCGCCAATGATGCTTTCTCGATTGATATAGAGGACTTGATTTATTCAATACCGCAGGACCAGCTTCTACAAGCAGTGCGCGATTTGATTGAGACCAACGGGATTGTTGCATTCCAGAACAAATGCGGAATAGCACTCGACTCTTTCCTGGAACTGCTGAGTTTGTACATAAGGTCCACTATCATACAGCACGGTGGCATCTACATTGTACAGAGGCAAGGCATCTGCATAGGATCGAGTGTAGCGCCTCTACTGTGTAACGTTTTTTTTTGGCCAAGTTCGATTCGTCGCTGCAGAAAGCACCTCAAGACAAGCGTGTTGTAAAAGTTTTTCGATATGTGGATGACTTTTTAATCATTTTAAACTTATCATCAACTGAGTAGCTAACCTCTGTAGCGGGCCGGATTTTAAATGTTTTCAGTGCCTGTTCAAAGAACATGGTCTTCACCAAAGATTTACCCTCTGAAAACACCATTAGGTTTCTAGATTTTGAACTGAAGTTTTTAGCTGACGAACACGTTTGCTGGAAGTATGCCCCTCGGTCTAAAAAGGCGCTTTTGCCTTATGCTTCCGCTCACGCGAAGCTGGTAAAACTTGGCATTGCCTACCTGTGTTTCTCAAATGCACTGAGAAAAAGTTGCCCGCATGCCATGCAGCAGAGTCTTGCCGAGCAGTTGGTTCGACTAGAGGCCTCCGGGTTTCCTTCCTCTTTGCTGTTGGCGGTCGCTGAAACCTTGGGCAAGAAAATGAAGAAGCCTGCTGCCAATACCAAGCACCCAACAGAGAGGACAAGGAACTTTGAGGTGATTCCCTACTACCATGGAATTTCGCATGGACTGAAAAAAGTTTCCCAAAAATTTGGAGTGAATTTGGTGTTTTCGGCCCCCGAAAGCTTTCCAGCCTTTGTGTTCGTATCTCCGGCTTCAAGCGAGAACCTGCCTGCAAAATTAAGCACCAAACAAAGTTCACGAAGTGTGCTGTGGGGGTAGTATATTTTACCCTACTTCTTGTGGGAAAATTTACATTGGGCAGACGGGGCAATGTTTGAACGAGAAACTCAGGCAACATGGCAGAATGCTACGCTTAGGTACAGGGAGCAACCTGGCCATACATGTCAAGGAGTGTCAAAATTGCTCAGCTTTGCTGAACAGTGCTACCATTATCGGCCGCGGGAAGTCCAGGCACGAGCGCGTGCTGTTAGAAGCGTTTTTAATCAAAAAGAACGAGCCTGTTTGTATCAGCGACCCAACTGTTGTAAATGCGGTGTTCGTTCCCACAAAGATATCAGGCTGGCATGCCTTCACCTTAATATCTGTTCCGCAAGACATAAAGAAGAATTGGCTACATTTTTAAATGAATTTTTTTTGACTTTGGCGTAATCATGTTCACAGGCACGTGGTATAACTTAATAGAATAAGTATACAGCACCCCCACCCTACCGGTTATCAATGCTTTTTCCTAAACCGATCACAAAAAATGTTTGGTGGTGCACCAATTCTGACAAAATATGGGCTGGGCTTCGAACTGATCTCAGAGTTCAGCGTTATTGACGCAGATATTGAATGTCTAACTTTTAAATCTCGTGTTTGCATGTACTGTGAAATTTACCGTCTTCCTTATTCTAACTTAAGTAATTCCTTCGTTTCCCTTGACAATATCTTGGAATCCGTGAACAAAAACAGGTTCAAAATTTTTCTTGCAGTTGATTTTAACATTGATATCCTTAAACCCTCGCCTGCTCAAAAAGAGTTATTTTCGATCCTAGAGGCAAATGCATGCACTCGTCGCTATTACAGAAACTTCGACCCGTGTGACCGTCCGCATTGAAACTTTAATTTATTTATTTATCTCTGATATTGACGCAAGCCGTCTGCCTTCGGGTGTCATTTGTAGTGATATCAGTGACCATTTTCTGATTTTCATGCTCATAGAAGGCAGTCATAAAATAGTGCACTACGAACCTTCCCTTCCAATGCAGAATATTACACGTCTTGCACTTGACGTATCCCTAGCTAGCATGGGAAACATAAACTGTGATGATCTGTACTACTTTTAGAACGTGAATGCAGCCTACGAGGCGTTCATTTTTAAATTTAAAATGATTTATAAGCAACATTTCGAAGAAAAGACTATAGATAAAGGGAAGAAATCGCAAGCCCTGGATTACTAAAACGCATTTAAAGATGATAAAAACAAAACAAAGGTTTTAAAAAAATTTCTCTGTACAAAATCTTTGAGCGTCTTGGCGAACTATAAATAATATCGGAGTAAGGTGGCTGCTCGTTTAAAGCTTGAGATAAGAGCATTCTTGCATGACCAATTTGAAGCCTGCAAGGTAAGCAGCGAAGTTGGGAACAAACTTAATCGTTTATTCAGTCATGCTTCAACTGTATCTTGTGTCAGTGGATTAATTCATAAAGGGGACCATACAAAAGGGTAAGAATTGGCAGAAACATTTAATAAATATTTCACAGACATTATCGGTTATGTGCCATCAAGGGGCTAGTTATAAGACGTAATACTGACAGTATTGTTCTTGGACCAAATGATGAACATGAAAATTGCAGCATTTTACCTCTTTCAAAAACAGTAGAGCCTGCTATATTGATGGCAATCAAATAGGACTGGCGAAACATGTTATTAGCCATGAAGCTCCTCAACATACCTACCTATATAACCTTGCTTTTTGTTTCGGGGAAGTTTCCCAAATTATTCCAGATTTGTAAAGTTATTGTGCAGATTAAATGTGGAGACAAAAATAATATATCTAATTTTAGGCCATATCCATCCCACTAGTTTTTTCTAATGGTTAGAAAAGGTTATCCACAGTAGACTAACGAAGCTATGCGCTAAATTATCCTTACTTTCTTCATACCAATACGTGTTTTGGAGGGCAAGTCTTCTGAAACCGCCCTGTTGATGCGAAAAGAAATTATTTTGAATAATTTTGAAAATAAACAGATCTGCCTAGGAGCATTTATAGATTTTTCTAAGGCGTTCTATCGACTTAATAATAGCGTTTATTATGAAAATTGAAAATATTGGTATCCGTGGCACTCCTCTCTCTACTTTAAATTTATATTGGCAGCATCGTCTGCAATGTGTAATGATCACAAAGGAGGCCTCATCTTTATTGATTAAAATCGGCGCTCCGCAGGGTAGCATTTTAGGTCCGCTAATGTTTCTTTTGTATATAAATGACATTACGGACATTGACAACGTGCCGAAATACATATTATACATTAAAGCTGCGAACTGGGCGAGTTGGTATTGATTCATATTTGAACAGCGCAATAAAACAACGGGACACAACGAAGAAAGGACACCACAAGCGCTGACTCGCAACTAGATTTTAATTCATGCCTTTGTGGGCATGATTAGCAGCTTTGTATCGTTTTTCTTTTGGTTTTTCCCTCTTGTTTGTGTTTGGCGTTCTTAGTATTTAAGATGCTTGGACGTGAATTAAAATCTAGTTGCGAGTCAGCGCTTGTGGTGTCCTTTCTTCGTTGTGTCCCGTTGTTTTATTGCGCTGTTCAAATATGAATACATATTATACGCTGATGATACTACTATCCTTTTTAAAGGCGACACTCCTGATTCAATAATTCCTGTTGTTAAGAGTACACAAGACAATCTGAGGGCTTGGAGTGAAGAAAACATTCTAATCATAAATACACCAAAAACAAAAGCAGTCATACCCCACCCCAAGCAGCGTGTAATTCTTCAAAACTTTGGTTTAAGCTCGGGGGACTCCATTATAAACGCGTCACACTGTGTTAAAGACGTAGCAGTTATTTCTCACAAAAATTTGAGTTGCAACGCCCAGATTGACAATGTTGTATTTAAACTTTTAAAATGCACGGGTGCTCTAGCAAATCATCGCTCCTGTTTACCGGTGCCAATCAAACTCATAGTGCCCAATACACTGTTTTTGCCCTATCTCAGTTATTGTTTTTTTTTCTGGGGCAGTACCACAGATACAAATATTGAAACACTTGTTCGACTCTAAAAGGAAGCGATTCAATTTATTTCAAATGCAGAATACTGAGCCCACACATCCGAAACTCTGCGAATATTACTTAGCCACAAGGTATAAAAAGTCTCTTAAAATATCCACGATAGCTTTCTAGACATGTGCGCGCTAAAACCAGAAGATCCAACATATACCCTCTGAAATCGTGAGTTTTAGTGGATCCTCTCCTGACACACTACATATGGTCATCACATGCTGCGCCACAACGTTCTAGTACTGATAAATAAACTTGTTTTCAGGAACGTCTGTATCGACATCTGCCGTCCGAAAGACATCCGGGACGTATGTTTATGATTGTTTATCATTTGTGTTGTTTCTGTCTGAAACTGCGTTTGATAAGTTGTCGCACCTCTTTCCTGAGAACTAGTGACCGCCTTGCTTGATATGTTTCTTAAATTAACAGAATGTACATCTTAAGTGCGAAATGTTGTGCGCTTTATTTATCAAGGAAAGCTTAGGCGTGTTCTTTTTTTTCTGTGTACCCTACGCTGAAAGCCATGTATACGGGGGGTTCAGGCTGTTTCAGGTGAAAGTTCTTTCCGCTTTTTGCCTGAGCCAACCCTCAACATTTTGTGATGAAAGTAACACGATTGATTGATTGATTGATTGAATGTTTGATTGATAGATTGATTGATTGTGAACAATTGTTTCCGTCTTGCGGCGCAAAACCTGAACTATCTGTCTGACGCAAGAGGAAGTTGAGCGGACAGAAAGTGGCAAAAAGACAGTCATGCGAATCATGCAGCCTTATAGCTAATGCATGCAACTGACTGAGGCCAGAAGTAAGGTGCGTTACTAGGAGAAGCAGGACCGGACAAGTTAGTCGCGGCAGGAGGGACGGGGACTTCAGTGACGGGAACTTCGTCCCGGGTAAAAAATGCGCGATGCCATTATGGGCGGTGGGGATAACATTCCCATGTGAGCCGTGGGACAAGATTTTGAGCATTTTTGCTACCTAGGTTCTGTATGACCCCGGGGGCTATTAATACCAGAATGTTGCCACTGCCACTCACTAGCTCCGCCTGTGTTCTAAAACTAGCCAGTGGGGGGTGTGCCAAGTTGCGGCACAGGCTCGCAAGACGCACAGGGGCACAAGGTTGAACAGGGAAGACCACAAGTGTTCCAGACAGTGAACAATACCAACTCTGTGAACAGTACGGAGTTGAAAACTGACCTGACGTGCTGCGTGCCCTATTATGTCATTGTTGGTTTTCTTCAGGAGAGAGGAGCCAACAAGGAGACGCGCTCGACGCATGTATGGCAGAAGAAAGAGAACCAATCCACGAGTGCCCGTGTTCAGAAATACCACTTTCCGCTTTACGGCTCATTCGAATGCGCTGCCGCACGAACTCTGTCTTTTGTGCTGCCAGCATCTTGTACCGAGAGAAGCGGCGTTCTCCTTGTGACAGGTCGTGGCGGCCTTTTCTGTAAGCGACGAAGTCATCCAGCAAACGAACTGAATTTTGTGGCAATAATTTCGGCTCCAGTGCCTCTGTGATTCTTCGCGCATGGCCCAAAGCCCCTCAAAAATTTTGAGCATGAACTTCATTTCAGCGGGCATGATGGATATCTTTCGTCTGAGGCAGTATGACAAGATATCCTTGAATTTCAGATAATGAGGGCGACAAGTTTAAAACGTATGATATGATCCATTATATTGAGCTACAAGCGCTCACTTTGTGATCACTAGCCAACATGGCAACATTAAAAAATTCAAAACCAAAAGAAGAGAAGTCTGAAAAATTGTTTGCTCGCACTGCAGCGAACGCCTAACATTCGATCACTTTACACACACGAAGCTTTCTTATGAGTTCTTTATTTACTACATCTAAAGTTTTCGCTCTACTGTATGGTACTTAGGTCATTTTGCTTCACCTCGTGATGCGCTATGGAAACAAGATTTACCTGTAAACGACCACTGGCGCATCATTTTGCGTGCCTCTTCTTGTAGTGATAGCATGCATACGCTCATACGTTTAGTTCGCAAGCCTTCTTAGCACGTTGACGGCATGCTTCTGATCGAGGCGCCGTTGTATCCTCTTACCATGACACGGTGTTTATTGCGCGGTTAAGAAAAGCGTATGAACGATAGGTGTTCCGTTAGTCCTCAACCAGAAGTTTCTTAAATATATTACTTTTAGGAGGACGTGGGCAAACTGTATCAAAGCGTCTCTGCTTAACGTAACAAAGCTTTAAAAAAGGCGGGTTCCTAGGCTAGGGGAACCGTCTGAATACTGTTGGCAATCTTGTGGCGTAGTCTGTAGTTCGTTCATCTGGAAATTTTCTTTAAATGGTATGTCCGACTAAGTTCCTGAATACTCGCCCACGGAAAAAAGTAAATGTTGAAGCAGAGTGAAATGCATTCAACAAGGCGCCACTTACGCCGCTTTTTTCACCCTCCTAAAATAATTAGCCAACGAACTACTAGAAGATTGCTGGCGCATATTTTGCGGCCACTGCAAACGCAAAACCAATTGAGTCGGGGAAGCGCTCCGGAAATAAGCGGATTTTGTTTTCAAAGACCGCGCATCTTGAGGCGCTAGCCACTGCTATCACGCTATTTTTTCTCAGGCTGATATATAAAACGTTAGCTAATTAGTTTAAAAAGTAAACAACTGTTCATGGTATAAAAGTGCGCAAGACTAGCCGACATAACTATTAACAGCACCCAACTACTCAGTTTCAGAAACCTTGCCAGGGCACTCCTTTTTTATGATCTTGGTTACAGGCATCTGGTTCCTTAACTCTTACCTGGCATATCGTTACAGATGTAGAAAGTCTGCTGTTTCAATAAACGCACAAGCGCAAGAACCGCTTCTACTTCCATAAATGTAAAAATCCTGTAATTTTCACTTCCTAATGCGTCATATAAGCTTTGCTGCTGAACTGTGTCTATAATTTTTCCGCTACTGTAGAATTCACGTATGGGGCACTGCCTCTCCCCTGCCTCCAAGTACTCTGCTGCATTTCTTTTTTCCTGTCTGTCTGAATCAGCCTATCGCTTTACCTTCGGATCTGTGATAATGAACTTATTTTTATGCCCTTATTTTTATGCCCTTAGCTCTGCTCATATGATGATTGTGATACATATATATTACTGTAAAAATTGTCTTGCCTATTCGTTATTTACATATTGTCTTTACTGCTTGTTTAATCTTGAATGTGATAATCTTCACTTATTTTTAGATATTATTATTCATTCTCTGTCTGTACGCATTTCTGACTTGTTCATTTGTTCTCTGAGTTGTGTATTAATTCCTTGTCGCAGCTGTTGTTGGGAAAGGAGTAGGCGGCGTTGCGAGGTACCAAAACATCTTTTTTCATGTGCATGTGAAGTTTAAAATTCAGAAACATCCTACGGAATTAAGTTACTTTCTAGCCCCTATGACGGAGTCAGGCGCTGCAGTACTCAGCGTTTTCTGAGGACCTAGTCACGGGAGCGCCACAGACGCGCATTTTTCCGAAAACTTTTTCAATGGGCTCTCTGTAGCTGCCGCGGTGTGCAGAACGTTTTTTTAATTATTACTTCCCCCAGCCTGCGCTGCAATCATTTTTCCCCGTTTCCACATTCCCCTAATCCTTGGCACCCCACGAAGAAACGCGCGCGTCCTTACCTCTTGCCCTTTTTTTTTCCTTTCCTGGACACGAGGGGACCTTCGCGTTACTATCCTTTCAATTCCCCTACCTTAGCGCGGCGCAGCGGCCTTCACCTAGTCAGAGATTGATAACTGCCCGCGCCGCATCCCCTCTTTCCCCCATCGTCACCAAGAAGCTCGCAAAATTTATCGAAGATGGTTCTGTGTTGCCTATCGTTTCCTGCCCATCACGACCACTGTGGATTTACCAGCAAGTTACACCCCGCCGGACTAAGGCTCGCATGCACTCACAATCCATTGGCCACCTGAGCGATAGTGTGGAGATGGATGGCGTCTTTTCTGCGATTGAAACCTCACTACGGCTACACGGGGCGTATGTGGGTGGTAGTGTGAGTGAAGACCATGTGACCACGGCTATCGCTTCCGGTGCATTTTACCGCAAATTGCATGATGCTCATACGCTTGCTCCCCTGCCTGGCCTTCAACACAAGGAGAGATGTTGGCAATTCTAGACGCATTAAGCATTATCTGTTCACTGTCGCCATCTAGAAGCCACCTTGACATCCTCACATACTCTTCAGGCGCTGTCCGTAGTCTGCGGGGTGTTCTAAACACCGACTTATTGGCACAGCTAAGCCGGGACATAAATGAAAACTTCTCACCCACTATATGTGTACGATGGATTCGTTGAGATGCCCACCCCACACAAGCTCTAGTGGATGAAGCAATTCACGTGTAAATTCTTCCACGTCCCCTTCAAGTGGCCCCAACCTCTCCGTAGACAATAATCCTTCAACAAAAAGAAATCCTCTGGAGCGCCACGCAAGCACTTCGCCCACCATATGGCACCAACCTCGCTGGCAGTCCTCCACGCCGGGAAGAAGTCTTGCTTCGAAGGTTACGCCTCAGTATCGCCCTCGCATCAGCGGTAACCTGGTCGTGGTCGGCACAATATCATGCCCCTTTCGGTCACTCCTCCTCTTTCTGTCCCGCTCCTGTCTGCAAAGCGGACACTAAACACTTGCTTCGCACCTTCTCCTCTTTGTGTGCTATCCGGCAGGAACATCTGCTCCGGTGCGGACAGACCCCAGGCCGTCCTCCAGATGTAGAAAAATGCAGTTTTGGTCGGCACCACCGTATGTTACTAAACTTTCTTGGACAGTATAGTTTGTAACTATATTTGTAAATAATAGTTTATGCCAGCAGGAACATTCTCGAAATAAAAAAAAACAACCTGGATGGACCTTGCGAGCTTTTCGAGGCTTCGGTCTTCTGGCAACATCTACCTGCTTCTCACTGCTTGCCGCGCTCCCACTGCAACCTGCACCTCGGTTGAATGAAGGAGCACGCAGCACTTCAGAAGTGGTTTTTCTTTAACCATTTGGGGCTATCTGCTGGACACGTGAGTACATTTCTTGCATGCTTATTTTAATTGCTGTATGAATTTCATCGGAAGTATATATAACTCGTGGCCCGCAATGTGCACAACCCACGACGTTATGAGTTAATATTTGCGGCTACTTAATTTTACTCTGGCAAGGTTTACTTGATTGTGTCGAACGACACAAATAAAGCGGAACAGCCATGAGTAATTAAAAAACGATTTATGCAGGGTGTTTAGCCTCGCACTTTCATCAATTTTTAAAATAGGCTTTTTGAGTTGCAAGAACTCTTCTTCGGCATAGCATTCTCAATGATGTAGCTCATCAGAATACAGATAAGAATACTATCAGGCTGGTTAACCAATATTTAATAATTTACTTTTTTACCGATTACTTCTGCGTTCCTTAATTATTGAGAGGCATTTCACACAGCTTAAGTAATATCGATGTCAGTTTTTAGAATTTCCAAAATGAAGTTACCCACTGCGCTGTGGCGTAGCTAATTTTTGGCTATTTAGGCGAGTTACGTGCACTAAAGAGTTTGCGTTTGTACAAGTTAATCGAAAGCGCATATATTTTGGCTTGATGTAGCCAAAATTTATTGGGTCACAGCGCCGAGCGTAACCATGTTTTCGAAATTCTAAATACTGGTATGGAGGTTACTTAGTGTGCACTGCACACCTCTCAGTGATTACAAGGCCTAACAGTAATAGTTAAAATTTAACTACTACTACTACTACTAATTATTATTATTATCTACACTTAGCTGTACTCTAATGCAAAACACAACTGGCAATGCTATTCCGAAAAAGCATTCTTTCAACTCAAAAAGGCTACTTTAAAATGTTGCAAAAAATCAGGAGAAACACCCTGTACAGTTGAAATTTTAATTTCTACATTCTATCGCTGACTTTGCAGATTATTTTGTTTTATCCTGCTTCATAAGGACCTCTTCCTCAAGTGTGATATTTCGCGTTAGATAAGATTTCTCTGCCATGGGTTCTTGCGTCCGCTTCACATTTGCTCTTTTTCCCATTCATATTTTTAAAGGCAGGAAACGGATGTGTCATTCCGCACCCGTGGACTCAAATCGATGAGGCATTCGGCACCGGTAGACGTTTCATATAATTTGTGAGATATACCATTTCTGAGCAGTTCTCTCAAAAGTGGCGTCACCGGAGAAGACCATATCTTGAGCAGAGATTTTGTGCAACGGTCGTATAGTCGAAGTAGAAGTTCGAAATGAGACAAACGTTGGAAAATACTGCCACAGCCAATAATTAATTTTCAATCGAACATTTCGAGACCAACTCGGTGCCTTCTTGTGGGGTGACTGAAATGCGAGCCAGTAGCAGCTTGGAACGGCCTTCACTTTCATTTAGCTTGCAGGTGGTGATGTCTTTTAATGTACGCGGAAGGGAGCTTTCCCAGAGTCCTATTCAATGCCGCAATTGTGAACCGTATATACCATGATTCAAATTGGCTCCTCTTGAGCGGATTACGCTCCACGGCCAAGAAGGTCATCTCCGAAAGAGATTCTGTGGTCGGCGCATTCGCAGTGCACGGTGAGGGGTTGGCTTCCGAATTAATTGACAGGACGTCATGCTTGTAGTGCCTGATTTTCTGATCGAGACTTTTCTCTCGCCGATAATTGAGGCCGGGCACATGGAACATGAAATTTTGTAAATTATAACCTAGTGTGTTTGTCTGTGCACGCGGTCTCTGAGTTGTGGTCGAAAATGACTTCTCGATAGAACTGGTTTGTGCGACGCGCAGATATATTTTCGTAAAAAAGGACCAGGGACGATCTTGAAGAAGCGCGGCAATCACACAATTGTTGTTAGTGGCTCTTTGTAATAAAATAAAAAAACAAATATAATGGAAGGAAAAGATGTTGATAGCCGCGGCATCTTCAATCGAAACCTGAAGCGTCTGAGCTGCGCCCAGCGGGAATGCGACAGAGAGAGACAAAAGAGAGGGAAAGAAAGTGGGAGCGATATCATGAAAGGTTAGGTGTAGGGCGGCAAGCAATGACTACCAACTGAAGTTTACTTGGAAGATGCATGCACACTACCCGATATGTTTCACGAAAGAGTGCCACTGATTTCAAAAATATTCTTTTGAGTTAAAAAGTGGATTTTCAGCAAAATAATACCAACGTTGGCGGACACCAAAAGACAGGGTGAATAAAATTAAGTGAAACACCGGTAAACTAATTTCGATAGGTAGCTTTTTACCTATTACGGACGCACCACTTTTAGCTTTTTAAATTTTACCTTGTTGGAATTAGAAATTTTTTGCTGATTTTGTTCTGAAAATTTTGAAAGCGCGATTACCCTTCGCGCTAATGGCTCAACACGGTCTGGCCGTTTCACCTAAATTTTGGGTGTGATTTTTTCTTGTTTGTAATGATTCCCAGGGCGTTTATATACATGGATTAACACGTGGTATTCTCCAACGACCGCTAAATAATTTATAATCGCATTTCTTTCTCGTGCTGCCTCAGTAGTGGCGAAGTGGTTGAGCATCCGCCTCGCATGCGGGAGGTGCGGGGTTAGATTCCCAGTGCTGCCGGGTACCCACCGGTGATACAATGGGTACAAGCTTTTCCCTTGTCTGATGCTCGGAATCTCTACGGTGAAATTCTTGGGGAATGGGTCTTTGACCCCACCTTGAGAAATGGAAAAAACCTTGTGCCCTGGCGCTCTTTGGCCGTAGACGCCCTTGCCCCATAAAAATCCATAATAATCATCTTTCTCGTGCTGTTTCGGCTTCGGTTTCAACAACCGCATGAGCATTGTGACGTCAGCGTGTACTTGCAGGTCACGTGAGACATGAAAAACGTCCATATAATCGCTGCTTCTACAATCTTTGCGTTTCCGGGCCTTTAGGAAGGCTGGCTTTAGCACGGCAGTAAATTAAAGCGACAAAGTGGTGATTATATGGACGTTTTTGTAAGCCTAACGTGACAAAAAAGCGCTCTTTGACGTCACAGCAATCGTTCGGCTGTTGAAACCAAACCGAAACAGCACGGCAGAACAAAAATTGATTATAAATTATTTAGCGGTCGTAGGCGAATATCACATGGTAATTCATGCGTAGTAGTGTCTTCCGCGCCATTGTAAAGAAGAAAATACGCGACAAAAATTAGGTGTCTATACTCCTTTAAGGCGGAGTTTCAGCGTTTCCAAAGTTTTTTTTCACTGTGAGGCTCAACATGCACGACCAATTAGCCGAGCAGTTTGTTTTGTCACAGAATACATTCTATTTTCGTGATTTAAAATTGCCACTCACAGTTATTTGCTTCTTGCTTTCAGCGCCTACAGCTCGTCCAACTATGGGGCCGCGAGCTGCCAGAGGTTGCGCTCTGTGAAGGCTATTATAGGCCTTCCCGTCCATCCGAAGTTTATTCTACACGGCAAGGAAGCCTTTATTTTGACAAGGATGTGCAATGGGGCTACACGCGATATTTCTATTGAAGGGAAAGCTTCACTGCGCTAGGTGAAGCCGGTTTCACCATGCGTTGCCGGTTGACATTCAAGTGAGCCAGAGGTCAAGTGTGGCTATAGGCCTTAGCATATGTGGTCCATTATTGTATCGCACCAGTTCACCTTTGACCTTTAACCTTTCTATCCGCTGGTAGAGGGCGGTAGAATAGGGCGCAGCGTTTATGGGGTGACCATCTTCTCGCGATCAGCCATTTAACTGCCACCAGCCAGGGTGGCGGGGCGACAGGGCGGGCGCGCTGCCTATACATTGTATGGAGCGTACTCAACTTTACTGATGCCAAGCCACGTCTACTTGACCGATACCCCACAGCTTTCACTCTCTAACCAGGTTGAACAGTAGTTACACCGGAGCGAACTTTTGTAATCCTTACTGCATGTATGAGCTATCCTTGCTGCTACTGTCCGGAATGCATCTTAAAAAAGGTGTTCTTTGGCGGTTTGAATGTGCAGATGCAATCAATCGAAAAGGTGAAAGCTGTGCAAGTTGCCTAGGCATACATCGGCCTTCGTTGTGCTGTGGTTTAAGCCAGGTTAGCGTCATAAGGACGAACACTAGTTTTGCGTTGTTTTGCATCGTTAATTTTTTTTATTCCTGATTGTTTAGTCTTACAGACACGGCATCGATTTCACCGTGCATGAAAGTGGGTTCTGCATAGAACGCAGGCGCACTTGAATGCGTTCAACGTAACGCTGGTTGTGTTCGATCCAACGCCCGCCATGGAGAGCTCCGGCAGATGTGCGCTCCGTCGCCGTCGCTGCGTTGCGGAGAGGAGGTAAGGAGGCATCCGGTACACTGCGTACTCCCTCCCTGACGTGAGACACCTTGACCGAGTGGAGCGGGAAAGCGTCTGCCGGCATCGCATCGGCACGGCATGAAAGTGCGTTCTGCATATAACGCCGGTGCCAAAGCTTCTTACTGTGCACTAGATGGAAAGCTGGCGGCTTTTCACTTCATCACCATGGACGGTCGAGGCAGGCCGGGAAGACAGCACACCTGATTGATAACCAGTGGTTTGTTTACTGTGCTCCGGATTTGATTTTTGTTTGGTTGGTCAGTTTCGTTTTCACCACTGTAGTTTTGCTGATGTTTTGTGCGCTTGCCGCGTAGAATTCCGGATAATTTTCCAATTCGCGTTTAAAAGCCTTGGACCCAGATCTGAAGCTCCGGCTTCCAGTCGACCTTCCACGACCTGAAAAAACTGTTCTCTGCCGCCTGTGGCTTGGTGTAGCTTTCACCAACCATTACTCGTTCTTAATTGGTATGGCAGATAGCCCTGGAGGTGCCATCTGCGGGTGTGACGAGACTTTTGCCCACATTCTTTGTGAATGCCCTGCCTACAGCGCCGAAAGGCAGTCGCTCTGCCGTGCACAAGAGCGTCTAGATCCACGCCCACTGACGGAAATGGAGATTCTCGGCCACTGGCCGCGGCGATAATCGGCGGTGAAGGCCTCCAAGGCACTGCTCCGCTTCTTGCGAACTTCTGGCCAGTACGATAGGCTGTGACTTTTACGAACGCTGACTTTTCATAGCGACTTTCCTTTCTGTTTCATTTTTCCCCCTCACCCCTTTCCCCCCGTGCAGGGTAGCAAACCAATTATTCTTCCGGTTAACCTCCTTTCTGTTACTTTTCTTCCTGCCCCTTCTCCTTCATTTTGCGCCTTCTGGTTGTGTAGGGCAGCCACGCAGGCAGTTAATTTAAGCATCCGAAGGCGCTTGACTCGAAGTGAGCTGAGCACAGCGTCTGGTGCCGGCTAAGCCTAACGTTCGTTTGCCTGCCCACTGGGCGCCATTTATGCAGCAAGCTGGGTTTTGCTCTGCGGTAACCTGTGCTACCTGTGCACTTAAATGTGAAAGAAGGGAACAAGGTTTCTTCCGAACTGAGAACTCTGCGCTTAACTGCCGTGATCACTCTGCACATTTCTCGTAGTAGCCTCGGAGACGCTTTAAAAGCGCAAAATACTTCGACGAGTGCAACTTATGATAACCATACTCGCCGAGGATTGCGTTTGCTTCGTTTCGAAGGCTGGCGGTGGCTGCGCATTGCATGCAGGAACGAATTCTACTTCCACGCAAATATCCGCATGTTGCAGTTGTCAGCATGAGCACGGCCGTCACTTATTTGTGGTAGGAGAGGTTTCCGCTATCTAATTCATGCTTTTTCTTGGCAAAGTCTGTAAGCGCAGTGCCATTGCATTCTGAGAGCTTCCACTTAGTGCGTGCAACCTAGTTTTTCATTGAAAAGCGGGTGCTCGGACTAGTTTCTCGCGGTATGAACATAGCCTATATACGGGCATAGAGAGCGTCCTGCAACAGCAGGCTACACAAATAAAACGTTTCTGTTTTACACAATGCGAAAACGGAAGCTTCCAAAACCGTAATAATTTAAACGCTAACAACTTTTTTCACAGAATATTCGCTGTGAAAAGCGTTTTTCTTGAAAGCAAAAAAAATTATTCTTTACGGCTAGTTATATTTGGCGGCATGAAAAGAAAACCCTCTCTAGCCATAAGAAAATTCGGTTATCGTTTGCTTTTCTGCTCATTTATTGCAATGAACCATAAGCATATTTTATTACAGGATATATTGATTGTAAAACAACGCTACCTTAATGTATGTTTTGCGGAAACATGTATTTTTGCTGTCGCAGTCATGTTTTAGGGCCAAACCTATTATGCTACGCTGTCTTCCTGGCATTACCACGGTGGATGAAGTGCCCCTTAAGAAACTCGCATAAACGGTGGCGCCAGCTTTCCCTCTAGGTAATGGCCGCCGCGATTGCTCAGTGGTTGTCGCGCTCGCTATTGACTCGAAGGACGCGGGCTCGATCTCAGCCGCGGCAGTCGTATTTCGATGGACGCAAAATTCTATAGGCCCGTGTACTGTGCGATGTCAGTGCACGTTAAAAAAACCCAGGTGGTCGAAATTTCCGGACCCCTTCACTCTTTGGCCGGTGCACTTTGATGCCTTCGGCGGAACACTGGTTGTGTTCGATGGGACGCCCGGTCGCCCAGAGCCAAGCTCCGCGGTCGGGCAAGGAGTGACGTGGAATGTCACGTGGCTCTCACACCTGCACCACTCCTTCACTTGAAGGTCAAATTGTGGCGCCCATAACGTTGGATTGACTAGGCCAGTAAAGCTTTCGATTTAAAAGCTCATGGCTGAGTTGCTGGCTGGGATAGCACGTGGTCTTTCCCTCAGTGCAGTCGCTCCCATGACCCCGGGGCATTCTACAGCAGCGGACCCTTTGACAAGGCGGTCGAACCCTGACGAGACCCGACAGGACAAACTGATCTCTTTCGCGGAGCCTCCAAATGACCGCCTGGACCTGTGCCTCATTGTTATGTTTTTATTAAATGTTCTAACAGTAAACTTGCTGGTCTGCTGATTTTCAGCGCATGTAAGTATAGAATGTTGCACTACGAACATTGCATAGAAAATGGTTGCCAAAATGAAACATTCATCACAGATGGCTTTTGGTAGTGCAACGCACAACATGCATAATAAGCAATGTTGCATGCATAATTAGCAACGTTGCAAGCAGCATGCATAATAAGCAGTGCCATTACACGAGTAATGGCACTGCTACTCACTGTGGGTGGATGCATGCGCTGTACAACCAGTGGGTAAGCTTGGGTGGGAGATATTCGCGGTAGCCAGTGTGTAGCCGAATGCGCAGTGCGAGCAGCCAGTGGGTTACGTTGGGTGGACAATATTGGGTAGCCAGTGAGTGTGGCTGGATTCCTGTGATGAACAACCAGTGGATGACTTCGGGCGGCAAATATTGGGTATTGGCGGGCTGCCTGTGATGGGTAAGACAATGAGGAATCTTCGATAGCTATTAATGAATCTGCAAGGAATGCCAGTGAATCCTTTCAGTAAGCTTGTATGCCATTATTGGCTGTTGATTAGAAAACCAATGTAGGGCATTGCGCGAACACCGGATCGGGTAGCGACGCAGTCAGGCGGCATTACAGGCATTTAATGGAGACAGTTTTTCCTGGTTTTAGGCCAATGCCTGGCCATTGTTTGCGTGCGGATTGGAATGGCATATATTTGTGGCCTAGTTAAATTTTAGTTACAAAAATGGGAAATTTATTTCTTATTTCTTCGCTGAGAATTATAGGGTTGAGGCATTTTATCGCGACGATGTTCATCTCTGAGTATGCCGAGAGTTGGATCTATAAGCATATTTGATATCTTCTCAGGTTGTGAATAAGTAACTGTGCTCCAACACTTCACACAGCAATCTTATAAATTGATACTTAAGCTGCGGTTTGGGCAAACGACGGCATTTAGAAACTCTGTAGAGAACTGGGGTTGGCTCCAAGAAGTAACATCATGTCATATGCAAGAATGCACTTAACGGCTGCATTTTCAACTCCCATTGTCCGTCACGATTGCATGCACCAAAGATACAGGCCGTCCGTAGGCGCCCTAGTGAGGTTCAGGGGATTTTTAAAAAAATTCTCGTTTGTTGTTGTATTATTTCAAATATGGTCAAGTGAAGCAGAACTGCAAGCGACTTTTTTTTATCCAAAAATTCAAAATTGGTTTTCGACGAAAATAAATGGAGCAGTAAATGTCAAACACCTCGGTGGAAACCTCTGCTACCTCAAATACGGCATTGAGAAAACACTAGATTATTAGTCGGAGAGTTTCTAGAGCGTGCGCCCCGGCGCCTAGGATTGCCTGCGCTGCGCGCTAGACAGCCGTTCAAACAACAGCAAAAATCGCAAGTGGCCCGACGGTGCCACTTGTCCGCGACCTTGTCGACAAACCACCAGGACGTATGCGGTGTTTTCACCAAACGGACTTTCCAGACACGGGTTTTGGTGTGACCCGTTGTAGTGTTTGACCGTGTCTGGTGTTCCCACCAGGCCGGGGTTCCCTGCACGGGCTCTGACGTGGCCTGGTGTGACATGTTCGTGTTCCGGTCTCTTGTCCTTTTGCGCGACCCGGTCAGCTGATACCAGCTATGGCGCGCTTTGGTTTAGTGTTTCTTGGTGTGGTCGGTCTGCCGTATAACATGTTTTCATAGTGTTGCTTTATGTTTGTACTTTCTATCGTGAGAAAAATTAAGAAACCGCTGCGAGAGCGTGCCGAAACGTGCCAAACTACATGCAGGCGCCGCTTGACAAAGCACTCCCGGTGTTAAGGCAGGCGCACTGGCATGTGCCGATCTCTAGCACAGCATCGCAGCAGGCACTGCATCGGTGTTGGCGACACGAGCGGTGCATCAGGTGGTGCCTGCATGAAGTTCACTGTAGTTCGGCGCACACTCGCAAGGTCTCAATTTTTCGCACGATTTTACATAAGACCCTGCACATATACACATCATTCGTGTTCTTGCAGAAGATAAAGAGCAAGCACGTATCGAAGCATGCTTGCATTATAGCGTGCATCTTTTCTGATAAAGTCGAATATCTTTCATTTCCCTGATGGCAGATTCACTCCAGCTGTATAGCCACAAATCTTGAATAACAAGGGATTAAAACTATGCATTTGAGTGAAATGCACTACTCTGATCACAGCAAAAATGCAGCTGGCAAATGCTGCCATTAAATTTGGCTCAGTGGTGCACACATGTAGAACGTAATCTGATGACTCGGAATGCCTCTTCACTGAACTAACTGACCTTTGTGCTTTAAAGTAAATCAATGCTCCTCATATTATGCATCCCACTTGCATTAAGTTGCTCAAATTCGTTTGCTTGGCGAGCTGGTATTTCATGCTTTCATTCACACAGCGCGACAGCAAACGCGGACACCACAAAATGCTTTGTGTCCGTGTTCCTCATCGCGCTGTGCGAATGAAAGTGTGGACCATTGCATTAAGCGTGTTTTTTATTTGCATATATTTAAACCCCAACTGCGTTCTTCTGTTTCATGATTTGAAGTCCTACTATATTTTGGTGTTACAGCTCGTTTTGAGCATTACCATTCCAACACAATATTCCAGCTTTCTTAGACAATCAACGGCATTCTAGAATCTAAGATAATTTCATTCATTACCAGGTAACGAGATGCTAATACTTTGTAACCTAGAGAAATAAATTGAAAACATCGAAAATATACTGCTAGGTCACAAAAACCAATCTTGAGAATTTGTGCAAATGATCAGGTGCCCATAAATATGGACACAATTGATATACGCTGCATTTACAGTTAAATGATTTGACGTGAGTACATTTCAGGGTGAGAAAAGCCATGTATTGACTTTTTGTATGTGCACAGGGTGCAAAACAGTAAAGTACTTTTTAAAAAATCGAGCCTTCAGTGTGCGTGTCCACGGAAAGCTCTTTGATAACTTCACTTCCAATAGAGGAGTGCCCCCCGGGTTTCATTCTCGCCCCCCCCCCCCCATTATTTATCGTTGCTGTTATTCTCCTTGTTCGAGCCCTAGAGACCATCCCTCCTATCCGTATCCTTGCGTACGCCGATTGTATAACCTTGTGGTACTATAAACTAGACCCGTCTATGCACCTCCAGAACGCGCTGGATGTCGTGGCATATTTCCTCCCACCCCTGGGTTAACCCTCTTGCCTAATAAAATCATGTTTCATTCGTATCGGAAATAAAGCCGGCTTACGGAAAGCTCCCCCTTTAACTTTTACGATGAATTGTTCTCCTGTTCTTCAGGTAGAACCTGCTCGTATCATTTGCCTTCTCCTTCATACATCTGGGACTGGCACCCTGTCGCTGACAGCCACCCGTAAATCGGCTCACGCTACTCTAGGTCCGATTAATAGAATAGCTATGCGCGCTGGTGGCGCGCGTGCATATACGGCCCGCCAACTTGTGTTCTGTATCTTTCACCCACGGATAATAAATCACGAAAACTTTCAGTCTCATCGTCTCACCCGCAGACAGTGAAACTTACTCGCTTGAAGATATCAGTTCGGAGATTGTGCGCGCCATAAGATAACTTCCCCATTAAAACCGATACCCGTACTTCAGGATTTAGCCCAACTTAATACATTCAGTGAACGCAAACGTCGCCGTCCGAGTCACCAGGTCCACCTGCTCGCACGCGTAGGCGTCGCCGTCCGAGACAGAAAATGTTGCACTGTCACAAGGGAACGGATTGTGATGGACCAACCGCGTGATAGACCACGTGACAATAAGTAGCCAGGCAACAAGGCTAACCTGGACTTGCAATCAAGTTTAACCAAGGCTAACCAAACTATACCTTACCTTTTGCTATGTATATCCTGGCAGCCGTGGAAAGCCACTGCCAATTATTTTTAGCAGACAATCAACTCATAAACTGGACTATTGGCTGCCGACGGAATCTAGAAACTTTCCATTCAATTAAGTTTGGCTCCATGTATTAACGTCATATCGTATATTACGAGTATATGTTTAAGGTGCGGACGAGACTGTAGTGAGCGCTGTTTCGGTTGGCAGCATTTTTTTCCGTACCTTGCTATCCCAGACGATGGAGCTGAAAAGTCCTTATACACTCAAAAATTTAGTATTCTACTGTACGTATTTATTATTAGTAGGTAGAAACATTAAAAAGAACTGAAAGAAACGCGCATAGCACTAGGGCTGCTGATAAACCGCGTTTAAATGTGTGCGGCAGAAGCGGATCTTATCGATTTTCTGGCCTATCGCATTTAGTAATCCCCCAGGCAGGGGGGCAGATCAAAAAGTGCAAGTCCACTTTTGGGGCGAATGGAAACAGATCTCAGTACGGCGCCTCGGTGCTTGCGCCTCTTCCCTCCCCCCCCCCCCCCCCCCCCCCACACACACACACACTTCGTGGCACTCTAGCTTTCTGAGCCCCCCTCCTCCTCACTGGGGGCCTATGCAATACACCTTCAGACGGATAACAAAGCAGACCACTCTCAATGTGGGAGCAACTGGCTTCCGCAGCAGTGTGCCCTTGGAAAGAGGCCACCGTCCCAAGCTTGACTTGATGTGCTACAGATAAACAGTGGCGTGTCACCTCCGCGAGATACGATAGCAAATACGATGCGCCACTCTCGTATTCATGTAAATGCGGCGAAAGATAGCGGTTGCCCATTTTCGAGGGCCTTCGTTTTCGCCCATTTTATTCTATTCTTCAAGGTACAGCCGTGATAAAGCCCCTGAATCACTATTTTTCAGCAAAAGTTTGCCAGCTTAGCTTCAGGGGTTTAAATGGGAGATCAAGAATTTGTATTATTTTTCTCTAAACCATCTTTTTTGTGCTCTTAGACTGCTCACAATATCGTGGGCAGCGTCACTCGCACTTGCACGCATCAAATGCGGATTAACTAGGGAATTTGTCTCCGCCTATTTGTAGTGAACTTGTCCGCTTAAAGCGCACCGTATTATGTATAGAAATAGTGACTACATGAAACTTGGCCTGCTAATTAAGCGATGGCTGCGTAATCTTACGCGTCAGGAAAATATGTTGATCTGGTGTTTTGTGGTGTCAGCCGAAAGCGATTCTAATAGGGCCGTGCGGCATGCAAAGAAATCCGCGCAGTGTTTCATAGGCACCAATACAGGCGCCAGATTTCAACGTTGCTCTTTTTCCCTGTGGTAATTGCTTGCTCGAAGAACGCGTCCTCTTCAGAGAGGAATTATTGTGGCGCTAAATTGCTGAGTTGCCAGAACTGAAAACGTTTGACAAAATCGTGTATAGAAACGACTAATACATTAAGTTTTCATGCCTTACGGTGGCGATGGCGGCTTGTTGGCGAAGTATGTTGTGGTGTCAGTGGGCACGGCGGACTTGGATCGACCATGTTGCTAACGGGAACACCGTTCTTCGTACTGCAGGTTATCCTGGGTTCCGCTGCATTACGAACAACTGGACTCGTGTGGCCCCATGGCGCTTGCTTCTGCGATGGAAATCGGACCCTCATCGAAAACGCACACATCTTGCTGTCGTCACTTGATGACACTTTTCTGGACATGCGTGTTCTTCCAGCGTCAACGTTCATGCATCGCACTGTGACGTCATCGGAGCCAACAGCTATAAAAGAAACCACGCAGGAATACAGCTTCAGTGGGCACGGCGGACTCGGATCGACCATGTTGCTAACGGGAACACCGTTCTTCGTACTGCAGGTTGGTAGTCATACCAGCACATTTCGTAGTGACTGCCGCGGTATTGTTGTCCTGCCGTGCCCCCATTGTTGTCTTTCTTTGGCATACGATTGTTTTGTTTCTTGTAAATTGCTCCTCTGCGGCGACGTCGAAATGAATCCTAGCCCGTCTCAGAAGGAAATTCTGGAACAATTATTGGATGGTCAAGAGTCGCTTCAAGCCGAAATCACTGAAATAAAAACAGAGCTCGTTAAAACTGTAAATATAGTGGCTGACCTGCAGCGTGTACTATTACTGATGGAAAAAAAGCTTAATCAACCGTCAACCCTCACCGATCCGCCTCAGCAAATCCACACAACATTGAAATCAATAGAAAATGTGATGGGATTTCAAGCCAAAAAAATAACCGATCTCGAAGATCGAAGCAGACGTTCAAACCTAATTATACACGGAATCGCCAAAGACCCTCAAGAGACTGAAACTACGCTGAAACATAGAGTTATCAAGGAAGTATTTGAAGATAAACTGCAAGTTAGTTGCCAGTCTATAGCGCGTATACATAGGCTGAACGTAAAAGCGGGAAAAGGCCTATAATTTTTACCTGCAGAATTTTGTAGAAAAAAAAGACAATAATGGAGAACGTTACAAAACTAAAAGGCTCAGGTATGTCGATTCAGAATGACTACTCGCAGTCTACACTGAAGAAGCGCAAACTACTCTGGGATAGCTCGAAAGAAGACAGGGATAAAAAAAATGGTCGCCCTTTTTCACGATAAGCTAAAAGTGGATAAAGATATGTTCGTCTGGGATGAATCCCAAAATAAGCTCGTAAAGATAGCCTCCTCAAAACCTTGAACACCTCAAGAGCACGAGGCATGACGTCACTCGGAACAATGAAGCAGCTGCGCGTAGTGAACCTTAATGCACGTAGTTTAGTTCATAAAACAGCCAATCTTGAAATAACCTTATCACAGCATAATCCACACATTACAGTGATTACGGAGACGTGGCTTCACAGCGAAGTGAATGATGATGATGTATTTCCTCCCGCCTACACGGTATTTAGAAAAGATAGAGAATCTAGAAGCAGTGGCATAGCTATCCTTATTAAGAAACAAATTGCGGCCGTCTTGCAGGACGAGGTACAAGAAATTGAGTGCCTATGCGTAATATTGTCTTGTTGGGGTCATATCTTAGTTTTATATGCTCTGTATAGACCTCCCGATTCTGGACCTGACTGCTTAAATAAACTACAAAATCATATGTCACTGCAGGAAAACAGCAAAATTTTGTTGATGGGAGATTTCAACTTGCCTGGTGTGGATTGGGAACGCCTTGAGTGTTTTGGTGCTAACAGTAAGCATGCAAATAAAATGTTTAATATAATGCTAACTCACAACTTGATGCAAGTAGTTCACGAACCAACCCGTCAAATTGGTTCCACGAAATCATTATTAGATCTGTTGTTCCTGCCTCGCAATCTTGTAAGGTTTACTGTCATTGTGTAGCAGGGCCTTTCTGATCACTGCCTAGTTAGTGCTTCCTTACCTTTGGTACAACACACTAAAAGCAAACAACCATCACTACGTTGTTTTAAAGATTATTCACGTGCTAACGACGCATCTGTAACTGAGCATCTAGAAACCTGCTTTCTAGATTTTGATGATACTGATGCCTGCGCACTCTGGGACCGGTTCAAAAAAAAATTGTTTTTATTGCATCGAAACTTTTTTGCCAAGCAAATATAGAAAAGAACGTCAGAAAACCCAATTGATGACACATAGCATTATTCAACTCCGGCGAAAGGTAAAACGGCACAAGGAGAAGCACACAGACCCTAAACAGATAAAACATTTGCTCGAGAATCTAGCATGCGCCATACGTGATTCTAAAGATTATTTTTTAACACATCACTTCAGAATTTCATAAAAAACGAGCCAAGTAAATTTTGGAATTACATCAATGAGAAAAAGAAAACCGTGTCACAAGTTTCGGTGAACAACGCTATGGTATGTGATCAGATGGCTATTGCCCAGCATTTTAATGAGTACTTTCAAAGCGTATTTTCCGCTCTAAGCGCACGTACCGCGAATAGCCGGGTGTATCATCTTTCTGAAGTGAACTTCATATCTTATTCAGGTGTCCTTTCTATGTTATTAAACTTAAAAACGAAAACGTCATGTGGTCCTGATAATATCCCAAATGTATTCCTTCGTCGTTATGCTGAAACCCTGACGAAATTCCTCGTGATCATATTTCGTGCTTCTTTGCTGACAAGCAAATTACCTGATGACTGGAGGACAGCCCGAATTGTCCCCGTTTACAAAGAAGGAAATCGTCTTTTGATGCAAAACTATCGTCCCATATCATTTACTTCATCGTGCTGTAAGCTACTAGAGCATATAGTTGCACACTGTGTGAATGAATTTCTAGAAAAACATTTGGTCATAAACGAATTTCAACACGGGTTCAGAAGGGGTTTCTCGACAGTAACACAACTGATTACGGTAATTAACTCATTCGCAACCTGTATAGATAGTAAGGGCCAAATTGATGCAATTTTTTTAGATTTCAGCAAGGCGTTCGACAAAGTTCCTCATGATAAATAATTCTAAAAATGAATCATATTGGCATTCCTGAGATTTTCATAACTTGGATAACCACATACTTAAAGGACCGCAGGCAGTTTGTTGAAGTTGGTGGACAATGTTCGGGCTCTCTTCCAGTTTCATCCGGTGTACCACAGGGAAGTGTCTTGGGCCCTCTGATTTTTCTTTTATATATTAATGACATTGTTCTAGTAATTAGCCCACCAGTGCATATTAGATTGTTCGCAGACGATTGTATATTATTCAAAGAAATTACTAATAGGGATGACCAGAATGTTTTGAACAATGCTGTGAACAATGTTTTGAAATGGTGCGACCAATGGGGCAATGTTCTCAATGCTGACAAACGTGTGTATCTTCCGATAACAAGAAAAAACCTACCACATAGTTGCACATACAAATTAATTTCGTACCCTCTTGAACAAGTATCTAACTACAAATACTTAGGCATAACTATGACTAGCAAATTAACGTGGAACTTGCATATCAATAACATTCGCTCTTCCGCATTTCGCAAATTGTGCTGCTTAAGCCATAAACTGAAGAACGCGCCTCCTAACATCAAGCTACTTTGTTATTCTTCTATAATCAGACCAAAACTCGAATACGCATGCGTAGTGTGCGACCCGTACACTAAATCTAACATAGCCAATTTGGAATGAATACAGAGAAAGGCTGTTAGATTCATCTTTAATAAATATGCAAAGACTGACTCCCCCACCACTTTGATAGAAATTAACCAAATTGAACGACTTGAACTCCGAAGAAAAAAGTTCAGGTTAAAGTTTCTTGCGCTTTTATTAGAGAACAAATTTGGTCTGGACCCCTCTTTATACTAACTTAAAGCCGTTATCTGCAAGACAAACTCGACATTACCACCCTAGTTTTCTAACCCCTATATTCGCTAAAACAGACACCTACAAGTTTTAATTTTTCCATCGAACAGATTGGAATCAAATAAACCAACCATTGCCCCATGAGGTCTAACCAATTAGTGCTATTTCTGTATATTTTCCAATGTTATTTCTTTCTTATTTCGCTCACTTGTGCGCCCACCCTGCTTGGACTTAGTGTCCGCAGTATTTCATAAATAAATAAATAAAAATGAGGGGCTAATCCTCGCTCTTTAAGTTTCTTGCTCACTGCTGTCTATCTTCCTTTATTAAAGGGACATTCTTGAACATGCTTATTTATTGCCAGATTAGAAGTATGAAACCGGTGAAAAGAGTGCAATTTTTTCCATTGTAACGTCCTTATGCACTGCGAAAAACTATGCCTGATATTATCTTGATGAAATAAAAATATTACTTAAATTTGCTTTTTGCGATCCAACTACTTGAGCTGTAACAAATTTAAATAGCATTTACAACCACACATTGCCGCAAACAGAATCGCCGCATTCTTCATATAAATATTAAATATCATGATGCGACATCAGTAACAGAATTAATGGTACAAGCAATGAGCTTGCATGAAAAAACAACAAAGAAAGAAACAGTCATGGAGCTTCCAGGCATACGGAAAAGATGGTTTCTTTTGTAAGGCGGCATTTATTCAAAGAAGCTGGGAGGACAGGAGCAGCAGCGAAAGCACTCTGAGGGCAGTCAGGTCGGGTAGATACATTCGTGGAGATAACAATACGGTTCAAGCGCAGGACCATCTTTGTCATGAGTCAACTGCTGCGTCTGTCATTTTCTTTACAATCACCCACGGGGAGAAGAGGAGCCATCCTGGCGATTTACGGCGACTGCTAGATGACGGGGTTGTAGTAAGGCTTGAGACGCTGGATGCGAACTGTTTTGCTTTCGCGGCGGCGGAGATCGAGAGACGTCATGAGAGGTTCGATGACGTAATTGACGGGAGATGTGCGCTCCAGGACGCGGTAGGGGCTGTGATACTTGGCGAGAAATTTTGAGGACAGTCCAGGAGTACTTGTCGGTATCCAGAGCCACACAAGCGTGCCAGGCGAGAAGTGCGATGGGGCGTGAGCGTTGTCGTGGCGGAATTTCTGGCTATACTGGGTGTCAGTCGTGAGTGACCGGGCGACCAGGCGAGTTGGTCTTCTACGTGTTTCGCGGCTTCGAAAACAGCGACATATTAGAAGGCGTCAGCTTGGTATGGAAGAATGGCGTCTATTGTAGCTGATTTATGATGGATGTAAAGAAGAAAGGGAGAGAAGCCAGTAGTAGACTGCTGAGCGGTGTTGTAGAAAAAACTCACATAAGGAAGGAAGAGATCCCAATTAGAGTGGTTGGATGTGACATACATAGAGAGCATGTCCCTAAAGCTGCGGTTAAATGGTTCGGTGAGGCCATTGGTCTGCGGATGATAGGCGGAGTTGGTTATGTATTATGTTGCACTGGCGGAGCAGGGCTTTGACGGCATCGGGCAGAAAAACGCGTCCGCGGTCGCTAAGCGGTTCACGAGGCGCCAAGGACAAAAGTTGCAAAAGGAAGGACGCAACGTCTGTCGCTGTGGCAGCCGGAAGGGCAGCAGTTTCGGCATACCTCTTCAGATGATCAACCGCAACGATAGGCCAACAGTTGCCAGCCGCAGTGTACGGAAGCAGGCCGTAGAAATCAATGCCGATCCGGTCAAAAGGGCATGCTGGGCAAGGGAGCGGTTGGGGGCAACTCTCCAGCAGAACAATGAGAGTAACAGGCGAGGCAGGAGCGTACGTATTTATGTACGAATGTTTACATGCTGCCCCAGCAGTAGCGCAGCCGGATGCGGATGTATGTCTTGAAAACTCCCACGTGACCGCATTGTGGATCAGAGTGGTAATAGGTGCATGTTTTCGTGCGCAATTGGCGAGGAATAACGAGCAACCACTTGCCGCTGTGGGAGCTGTAGTTCCGGAGTTAGAGGAGATTATCGCGAATAACGAAGTGGGAAGCATGACAGCGGAGAGCACTAGATGAAGAAGCAGCCGAGGTGTTAGAAAGTTGAGAAGAGAAGCAAACCAGAGGTTTTTACGTTGTGCTGAGGGCATGTCTCTGATGTGAAGCGAAGAAGGAGAGGCGTCAGGGGCGAAAAGCCTGGTGAGTTCGGCTGGAAGTGGGCAGCGGGAGAAGGCATTAGCGTCTTGATGCTTGCGACCGGAGCGATATACCACGCGGATGTCATATTCTTGCACACGAAGAGCCCACCTGGCAAGGCGGCCGGATGGGTCTTTCAAGGAGGAAAGCCAACAAAGCGCATGATGATCCGTCACAAAGTCAAAAGAGTGTCCATAAAGGTACGGGCGAAATTTGGCAAGGGCCCATACGATGACCAAACAGTCGTTTTCGCTGATGGAGTAATTAGAATCAGCCTTCGTATGTGTGAGGCTTGCATAGGCAACAACGTATTCACCGATACCACAGATTCGTTGGGCGAGTACGGTGTCGAGGCCAACACCACTGGCGTACGTGTGGACCTCAGTATAGAGTGGTCGAGTCGAAATGGCGCAGTATGGGCAGCGCGCGGCGTGAGGATGTGGCGCAAGGTGTTATAGGCATCGACGCACGTCGGAGACAACAGCGATAAATCGGAACTGCTGGAGAGTTGTGTGGAAGAAGGCGCAGCAATAGAAGCAAAGTTGCGAATAAAGCGGCAAAAGTAAGAGCGCAGACCTGGGAAGCTTCGCATGTCTTTGATGGAAGTATGTTTGGAAAAGGCAGCGACAGCGCGAAGTTTGGCTGGGTCGGGACAAACGCCTTCCTTGGAGACAACGTGTCTAAAATGTTCAGTTGACTCGCAGCAGAAAGGCATATATTCATGTTGGCCTTCAAGCCGGCGTCACAGATGAAGGTCAAAACTTGCTGCAGGCGAAATAGATGGGTTTCAAAGTCGGGGGAAAAGACGACAACGTCGTCCAGGTAGTATAGGCACATCCTCCACTTTAGCCCACGCAAAATGGTGTCCATCGTCGTTTCGAAGGTTGCAAAGGCACAACAAAGGCCGAACGGCATCACAGTCAATTCCTACAATCCGTCGGGTGTCACAAAAGCAGTTTTGGGACGATCGGCCGCTTCCATGGGTACCTGCCAGTACCCAGAACGTAAATCGAGGGAGGAAAAGAGCTCCGCCTTTTGAAAAAAGTCCAGGGCGTCATCTATGCGGGGGAGCGGATACACATCCTTGCGCGTTATCTTATTAAGGCGGCGGTAATCTACACAGAAGCGTTTGGAGCCATCTTTCTTTTTCACAAGGACAACAGGCGATGCCCAAGGGCTACTTGAGGTCTGAATAACGCCGTTTTGAAGCATTTGTTCGACTTGCTCTGTAATAGTCTGGCGCTCGGTTGGAGACACACGATAAGGGCTCTGCCGCAGCGCCGCGTGAGCACTAGTATCGATGCGATGGGGGACGGTGGAAGTTCGGCCCAACGCACTTTGTTGAGCGTCGAAGGAAGAGTGGAATTGATGAAGGTGGGTGAGAAGCTATGTTCTTCGCGGCGGAGGAAGAACGGTGTCGATGGAGCGCAAGAACACTTCGGTAGAAGAGGGATCTGACGTAGAGGCAGGTGGGCTGACCGCGTTCATGGCGTTCATGTTGTGCATCGTCGGTTTTTCAGCGGATGAGCAGAGATGTGACGGACTGCACACTGCCGAGGCATTCACCAAGGCGCACAGCGGAAGGGCGGGAAAACGGGTAAGAGGCCAAAAGTATCGAGAGACCCGCGGACACAGCCAGCACGGTGTATATGGCAGAGGGAGAAACTTGCGGTGAAGAAAAGTATCGCCTGGAGTTAAGAGGACAGTGTCGTCACCTACAGAGTCGCAATACAGGCGAAAATGAACGGAATAGCATGGGGGGACTTCCATATTATCGGCGGCGATGGCTTTAACATAGGCAACAGAAGGAGTAGCGTCGAGCAAACGAATGGGTACAGAAGAGAGCCCGACTTCTGCTCGAGCACAATAGATGATATTGTCATAGTGGCAAAGGAAATCTCAGCCCATAATAACAGGATGGGAACATAAAGGAAACACGACGAATTCTATCGTGAACAGGGTGTCCTGAATCACAACTCGAGCAGTATACGCTGCGGAAGGTTTGATGTGCCCAAAGCTGGCCAGATGCAGCGGCAGTCGGGAAGTTGGCGTCTTTACCATCTTTAACGAGCAATGAAACTTTTCGTACATAACAGAAATTGCAGCATCGGCGTCCACAAGGGCAAATACAGAAATGCCCTCGGCATAAATTTCGATCACATTAGCAAGGGATATGCGATGTATTGGAAAAAGTTCGACGGGTACGCAGTTCTCGCCTCAGTAACTGTCTCACGTAGTTTTCTAATGTTACGATGTGCCTTAGCGTAACACCGGGCGAAATTACAATTAGGCAAAGAGAAGACCTGAGCTTGAAGGCCTGCTTCGAAAGAGGCGGGGAAAAAGTGGAAAAAAAAAGAAGAGTCGTACGTCACTCGAATATCAATTCGTAAATTGTTTTCTGCACAGGGAATGCATATTTAGGTCAGGAAGGTGGGTTCAACAACTAGTGTTACCGGGAGATATGCGAGAGACAGTGCACCGCTTAGGACATGACGCCATTATAGCCTGACGCCAGGGTGTTTAAAAAACGGTGTCTAGGATCACCGAGGAATTCCTCTGGCCAGGTGTCCAGAATGATTTTAAACGCTTTGTTCGCTCATGTGACTTGTGACAGCGCACAGCTCTGAATGGAAGAGTTGGTCCCGTACCTTTGGGCAATATGCCAGCCATCGACCTACCGTTTCAAAGATGGCTATTTGCATTGTGTGGCCTATCTCTCCAGTTTCCGCCAGACGCAATAGATATGTGCTTACTCTGGTTGACGTGGCCACTCGTTATCCTGACGCTGTTTCATTGAAGGCTAATGATAGTATCCAAGGGGTGGAGAGTCTTGTGGAGATGTTCTCGCGTTATGGGTTCCCGAGGGAAGTTTCGGAGTGACCGGAGCTCGAACTTCACATCGGAGCTAATGAAGGAGGTTAACCGCCTTTTGTCAGTAAGGCAGTTACTTACGACGCCTTATCATCCCATGTGAGGAAGAGGAAGACGTATACGTTGTTCGATTGCCTGTGGCCTCAGCTCTGTTTATTTATCTAATTTTCCCTTATTTACCTAGTTTTATTCGAATATTCGAGGACAGCAGCATCTTCAAGATGGTACTGTTCCTACGGGAAGAGTACGGCTTCTCCGGAGCCGGCAAGCCTTAAGGGACCACGCCATTCAAAGGAGGCTGTCTCGGAAGAGGCGGCAATGGCTTCTCATGCTGTGGAGCGACCAGAACATGGACACGACCACCCGTCCAGCGAGACTTCTTCGCTTAAATAGGACAAATTGCCGGGCTAGTTGGTAATGATCCATTCTTGTTGACAGCGCGTTAAAGCACAGGGACAGAAGAAACACAGAGGACGACGTCACAGGCGCTGAACTTCAACTTTATTCAAGAATCATCGAAACGCTGCATATATACCCATGACAGAGACGCAACTAAGCGGTGAAAGTTTTACGCGCTCGTGGAAACAGAGAAGATAAGGCAGGTGGGGCAAAATGACAAAGGCTAAAAAACCGAAAAATTTTGAACAGAGCAGGAAAAAGCAGAGCAAGAAGATGCAAAAAACTTTACCAAGTCATTTGAAAGAAACACTCCGACATGTGAAAATAGTGGCGCAGATGACAGACAGAATTTTGAAGACGGTTGCCGAAAACATTGAACCAAAATATACGCGTAAAACAAAAATCAAACGTGGCGAAAAAAGAAAAGCATAGTGGCAAGCAAAAACCAACAATGAAAAAGCACAGTGGTGATTGGATAGGCAAACGAAAATTTAACGATACAGGTGAAGCCTATAATTTACGCGGCTAAACACAGAAGATAAAATGCACTGGATAGATAAAACGATAAAAAACTGGGAGGAGCATGAAAGATGAAGCCAACAAAAAACACGGCTAAAGCTAAAAGATGCGGTGCATAAAAACAATAAAAGCGAAAAGGAGAGAATAGTGGGAAAAAAATTTTTGTTTAACTCCTTTGTAATACCATTACTACTTCAAACAGGCCCCGATAGAAAGATTAACTCTTTTTTCGACAATGAAATCGAAAAAGCCACTGTGATAAAAAAGCACAGGAACAAGTTGACACGTGAAATAGTGGAAGCAATTGAGATTGCTAGGCACGAGGGTGAATGTGTAAGTGGACCCTCGGTTTCATTGTGCACCCTCAGTTTCATTTGCATGTACGATTGTTCACGCCACCCAGTAAAAGTTCAACCTCCTTTGTTAATGAGCATTGAAAGCCAGACAAAGCAAGGTGAAGGAGCAAGCACATGTGAACGCGCCAACCTAGTTTATATTGCAATGGTTATTGTGAGTGAAGACGAAGTGAACGAAGTTTCTCGGTGGTGCGCGTGTTCTGGCTTGGGTGTGTCACGGATCTCCCCGAAGAAAATTCGGACAGGAAGAAACTAGGAGACAGACGCACATTTAATACACCCTACGTGACACACACACTAGAACACAAAATAAAACTAACAAAACACACAAAGACGATAAATACACTAGACCCAGGAACACTGCTACCAGCGTCTACTACTAGCGTTCTACTATTAGTGGTCGGCGTTCGTGCTCACGGTTGGTTCGGTGCGGCTACAGCGTTGTATGGGTCTAGTAGCCGGTGCCGAGATGGCGTTCGACGTGCTGCGGCTGGCGTCGCTGGCTGCGTCTTACAAGCTCCCAGTCCAAGCACCCGTGGAGGTGATGCCGGTGTTGGCGTTGGGGGCACCACCCGAATGGGTGGCAACAGCGCTGGAGATACCCCTGGCCGTAGCAGGTGGTAGCGTCCTCCGTTGACTCCCCGGAACGGCAGGAAGTCCACGGCGCGAAGCCGTAGAACGAGAGCTCACCGGAGCAGTAGCCGGTGTCGCTCTCTTCCAGCCGAAGCGTCCCTGACCCGCCGGAGCCTCCGCTTTTCTGTTCTCCCCCCCCCCGTGCATCGCTCTCCCTCGCCCTTTTATAGCCTTGGTGTTAGTCCACGTGAGCCTTGTAGTCGTCTTCTCTTTCTTCTCTTCTCCACCAATCATCTCTCCCTATCTCACCGAATGCTCCTCCACCAATTATATCTTTCCACCTCACCGAATGCTTCTTCATCTGCTTTAGTCTCAGGTTAATCCACATCGTTTTCTTTACACCTCTTTCCTTCATAATTTTATTTTAGACTCCTTATTATATGTGACAAGGGCCCTTCTATCAAGAAGTTTCTATGAAAAACTGCTCACGTCACCCTCATCTTCAAGCCATCCATCCAACCGACAATCTTTGGTGGCGATTCGGGACCCAACACACAACACACCGCAGATGTTCAGCACACAAACCAAAAGCACACCACTAACACAGCACACCAAACAGCATTTTCGGAACATTACACATCAATGCCGTTGTCCGTACAAAGTCCTTAATAAACATGTGGTTATCCACAACACACTCCCTTGTATAATTATATAACAACAACAACAACATCAACAACAACAACAACAACAACAACGACAAGATACATCGAAGAGGTATCGAAGATGCATCGAAGCTGTTCAGTTGGCTCTACTCATGAAGTCCGCTCCAACGTTATATCTGCCTTTAATATATTCCATCTGAAACGAGTATTCTCGCAAGGCCAATCTCTATCTCATGACTTTAATACTGTTCATTTTGACCTTGGTTAAATATTCTAGCGGCTGATTATCCGTTTGAATTCTGAAATGTCTCTCATCAAGATAAATGTGGAATTCCTTTACTGCCCACACCACAGCCAAACATTCCTTTTCAGCAGTGGAGTAGTTGCGTTCACTAGCCTAAAATCTCTTACTTGCAAAATATACATTATGTAGCACGCAATTCTCTTCTTGCAAGAGTAATGCTCCTAACGCTCAGTCTGATGCTTCAGTGCGAAAAACAAACCCTATCCAGATTTGGAGCAAGCACAACGGGTGGTTTTGCCATATGCCAATTTAACATCACGAATGCATTTTATGTTCAGTAGTCCAATTCAGATTATTGCTTGCCCCTTCTTAGTGAGTTCGACAAGCGGATGGGCTATGTGGGCATAATCGGGAATAAAGTCCATGTAGTATCCCTTTAAACCCAGGAGCTACTGTACCTCTTTCTTGGTCGTCGGTGTCTGGGACTGCTGTATTTTCTCCAAGATGTCGTCTTTCGTCGTGATGCGGCCCATCCCCAGCTTGTGTCCGAGAAAAGAATGGCTTCAAAGCCCACCTCACATTTTGCCGGTTTTATCGTCAACCTGGATTCTGGATTCTATCAAATATTTTTCCCAGCGTAATTACATGCTCTTCTCACGTATCTGTTGCCACAAGGGTGTCATCAATATAGTGTTCTATATTTTGGAGCCGATACAAAACCTTCCTCATCAGCTTCGTGAATATTGCAGATGCTGTCTTTCGTTTTGATGCGGCCCATCCCAGCTTGTGTCCGAGAAAAGAATGGCTTAAAAGCCCACCTCACATTTTGCCGGTTTTGTGGTCAACCTGGCTTCTGAATTGTATCAAATATTTTTTCCAGCGGAATTGAATGCTCTTCCCACGTATCTGTTGCCACGAGGATGTCATCAATATAGTGTTCTACATTTTGGAGCCCATCCAAAACCTTCCTCATCAGCTTCTCGAATATTGCAGATGCTGTCTTCAAACCAACAGGCATGCATCTAAACTGGAATAAACTCACCGAGCACGAAAAGGCAGTATTCCGTTTAGGCGAATCTTGCATTGGTATTTTTCAATACCCTTTAGCTAAGTCAAATTTAGAAAAAAGAATACCTTAAGTGAGCCACCTTAGCGAACACTACGTACGCTCTTGATATAGGTTCGGCTTCGGGCACTATGATGTCATTTAGCCGACGAAAATGTGCACGCACTCGGTAAGTACCATGGGGTTTTTGACAACCACGAGAGGCGCATTGTATGCGGACCACGACCTCTCAATAACACAAAGCTCCAACATATCCCGCACCTCATTTTCAATTCATTCTTGAACTGCTAAAGGTAGTGGGTATTGCTTCACGCTGATTGGTCTATCTGTGGAGAGATCTAGTTTGTAACATATGACATCCGCCTTGACAGGTACATTTGAAAACATCTCCCCCTTGATTTGGAGTAGAGCGGTGATCTTCCGTCTGCATTCAAATTGGGGTTCATTAGTGCCTTACCCCATCCTACCCTTACCTTCCCACTGCACGTGGGCACCTCGGCAACATGAACTGTCTCCTTGGCCACTACCGAGCATGCTAACTTGGGGGCGTACCGCCATACGGGACCTCTTTCTTCATATTTCTTCAACATCATTACATAAAAAACCTTCTTAGTGTCATCAATCAATATCTCATGATCCGTGTCAGTTTTCTTCCGCGTCACACGGTAAGGGCCCTTCTACTGCATCAGTAACCAATTATGATCCGTGGATAGCAGGATGAGGACCTTGTCGCCCGGATTCAGATTCCTGCGAGTGGTTTCCTTGTCATAGTAGCCCTTATAGCGTTCGCGCGCCCTTTCCAGGCCTTAATGTGCCAGCCTGCATGTTTCCTCCAACTTGCCCAACAACTCAAGAACATATGTTTATGTTGTCCTGAGATCTGATGCAATCTCCTTATTAGTGCCCAGCTCCTTGAGTATTGTAAGTGGACCTCTAACGGTTCTGTCATACAACATCTCGAAGGGCGAGAAACCAAGGCTCGTTTGCGGTACTTCGCGGTAAGCGAACAAAAGGTGCTGGGAAATATCTATCCCAATAAGTAGGTCTCTGCTGGCAGATTTTCGAGTTCATATTTCTGTGGGTGCCGTTGAACCGCTCTACAAGCCCAATACACATGGGATGGTGAGTTGTTGAGGTGTGGTGTTGAATGCTACAGGTGGGGTTAGCCTTGCTTTATCTGCCGGCAATTGCACCACCGCAGCGTCCCTTCTATATTAACAATGTCGCATCTACCCCGCTATGCGCACAGTTTCTTATAATAACACACATTCTCTCCCGCAGTCATCGTCTATGCACACAATCAACCCACACAGTCCACATCACAGTCCACTCCAGAAGTCACCATCTATGCACATATTCAGTCACAGTAGAACATAGGCCATTGTAGTGCCACAATCCATACACACATTTACTCACAGTATAACGTAGTCCACACCGGAAGACACCATCTACGCACACATTCAATCACAGTAGGCCATAGTCCGTTCCTGTTGTCACCATTTAGAAACAAGATCCATGTCCTGCAGAAATGTTAAAAGAAAGCGTGCAGCCTCCCTTCTGCATGTCTGGTTTCCACTCGGGTAGACAATGTTCTCAACTGTGCTGCTACGGGTTCCTGTCTTCTTGAAGGAAGCGAACATCACATGCCTTTCCGCGTTGTACTCTGGGCAGTACATAA
Source organism: Amblyomma americanum (assembly GCF_052857255.1). NCBI lineage: Eukaryota > Metazoa > Arthropoda > Arachnida > Ixodida > Ixodidae > Amblyomma > Amblyomma americanum. Next base: position 101,166,249 of record NC_135500.1, read on the forward strand.
TATAATGTTCGATATCCCCGCACACACCACATAAAGAGCAGAGCGGAGATGATGCTAAGCCGATCTTATGCATCCATGCAAGAGTGCGAGCAGAGGCCGTGCGAATTCCATGTAGAAGGGTCGCCTGAGATCTTCTCAGTCCCTTGGTCACACACGGCTTGTGGGACGCACTCCACAGGGTACTGAAGTGATCGAGCACCGTTTTCCTGCATAGACGTTTTCCATCTTGAGGTACTTTTTTGATGGAATCCTTGAGAGAGCTTTATGGGCGAGTCTGTCTGCCACCTCATTACCCTTGACTCCTATGTGAGAGGGCACCAATTGGAAATGTAGAGTAAAGCCTCTGCTGTCCAGATTCTGCACCAAGCGCAGAGAGCTTATAGACAAGGCGTCATTAGGGAATCCGCGCACTAACCTCTGAAGGGCAGATTTTGAATCAGTTAGGAAAATTATTAAAATTATGAGGTCATTACCTGAATAAACCAAGACAGTGCACAACAGGGATGTATTCTTCATTCAATAAAACATTTTATGGTTACATAGACGTTCGCCCTGCGTGGTTCTTTTTTTTTTTTTGAGGTTCCAATGCACTGAAGGAAATTGCAAAATTCGCGGTGAATATTAAGCAGTTGCTACACAGCTGGCCCCATCTGGCTCAGGGCTCCCTTGATATTGACTGACATTCGATACCGAGCACGCCATAAGCCAGCTGGAGGCCACTGGACGCGGGTGAGTAGCGACTGCTTAGTATTCCCCTCGACGCTCTGGAGTTTACAAGAGTAAAAAGGAGAGGGATCCAAGACAAACCTTCATTAATACGACTTGCTATCGGTCACCGGGGAAATGTCGGCGGATGGTTGGACAGAGGCCTCAAAGTGATTGGTTCTTACTTTTGCTGGCACTGGCACATGATATCGGGCTAATTAGCAAACAATTAAATTTCGGTCTCGGTTGTGTATAGGCTCTTGCTCGTCCCTACGTCGGGCCGATGAAGTGGGCCTCTGGGAGATCGATGTCAATCCCCAGCCTTGGAACAGATTATTTTAGCAAGGTCGGCCCACGCAGTCCTGATCGGCTTGCCTATGTAAGGCCGACATCTCGCCGAGCTCGTTTTGCTTCTTGGTATGGCCGAATCGTCAACCCAAAACGAACTGACCTTTATTTCTTCCCGCGCTACTACCTCAGTCGCCAGGCATGGCATAGCTAACCCAAACCATCAGCGCAGAGTGAGGGCGCTGCAATTGAGCCAACATTGCAAAAACTGTCCTTTTTTTAAGAGAACGCTAAGTGGCAGGCATTGATTGGGGATGTGCGCCACATTTCCGAACTTTCTACACTGGTTTAAGAAATGGTCTAAATATACTGCTTTTGTCTTTTAATGAAGGTTATCTTGTAGTCACTTATGACGACTGTGCTCTACGTCAAGCTACTCTAAGAACTTTATTCACTTTCTGTGGTGTTTCCGCCAAGTATTCTTAGCATTCTAGCTTTGTAACCGAGGGCTCTACTACAAGGAGCGACGCATGGAAAAAAAACACTGAAACCCATCTCTCCGATAATCATTCGTACCGTAATGACAGGTTGCCGTCCAGCCCATCCGAGAAGAATGAAAGCCTACTATAACCTCTTATTACCAGCACAATATATTTACGAGGCCGCAGCAATGCACGAGAGTGAGAAAATTATTCTTGTGCGATGCTCCAGCGCGGAAAACGATGCAGGCATTAAGCCGATAGATGCATGAGGGTTACCACTAGTTTCAGTGAGCTTACCTTGACAGACAAAAAAGAAGGGCAGCTGTCGCCATGAATAGCATGGTTACCTGTGTAATGGCAAAAACCTAGTGGCCATGAAAGTGGACCCTCTACATTCAGCAACTTTTGCATAACAGCGAATTGGTCGCTACATTTCTTTCAGTGGCAATTAAACTAGCCAAGCAAAATTGTTATGTGAGTATCGCAGTATTACGAATGAGATTTGCAAGAGATCGAATGTCATTTTCAGAAGTGCCCTTCCCTCAGTCTCTAAACTTCCAGATAGCACTTTGCGTAAAACACTTAAAGTCAGCTTTCCTGTATAGCGCAAACCCTTCTACCATAGCGTGATGCGGTCTTCTCTAAGGGGAAAAGTGATGTGCAACGCCGAACAGTTATATTTTAAAACTTGCGTCGTGCATGGACCTGGCGAGCACTAACTTGACACAGCTACGTTTCCCTCTTCCCTCGTGATCGCAATGCTTGGAAGGTGTATTGCAACTGAGAATGAGCAAGCTGGCACATCTGCGCTTTACGCCTTTATCTTCACACCAACTCACGGCAAAGCGGAAAATATAGGCGCACGCAGTTATTCTCACTACGGTTGTCCCAGCGCTGCACTTGACTATTATCGGTCCCAAAAAGAATCGGCCGCCATAGTGAACGCGTTTTTTTTTTGTCCGGAGAAGCTGGCCTCCAGATTTTTCAAAGCACCCATACTTTTCGCAAACAAACCTTCGCCGATATGAAGAATAATTAGCGGCAACGCACAGCGGGTTCACTTATTACTGTTGTTATGCATTAATTCGGCACTGTAGTGTTAGACGTCTCCTACACATCATCAAGCACAGCCCTAAAAGTTTAAAACAATAGACGGCATCAGCGAAACCCGGTCCCGATCACGGCACGCACAAAATGGCTGAAGAAAATCATAAGACATGCGTGAGCTGATAAGGAATTCTGTTGAATAAAGAGATGCCTTTAAACAAACATACCATTAAGGATAATTCTGCTTCCGCTTGCGTAAACACCAGCGGCTAGCACTATTGTTGAGTGGAGCTTCTTACAGCTAATATTAGCTTGACACAATCTGAACACTCATATTTTTTCTTTCCCTTCTTTTTATGTACCCTCCACAGTAAGATAGGACCCGTAACTACAAATGGAATATATGTTGAGGAACCTATCATCTACCCCTGTACACTATCGTCGGTACCCTGCAAATATCCCTGATACGCAGTCACCTTTTAAATTGACGTATTTTAATGGTGGAAAAAGATCACTTTTCCTAACCGCTCGACATGCGACACCGCATCACCTCCATCATAATAAGTGTAAGCGGTGTGTGGAATGCATTTTCAACTTTATAAACCACTTTAGACTTCTTTCTTAGTACTGCTGCCGGTCTTGACATATTTATGACGAAACGATTCATATCTGTACCGAGAATAAATCTCACTTGTTTTCTGCACATCTGCTTTTTACTTCGCGCCCACGTATTGCATCATATTTCTGTTTCCGCTCAAAACACTTTAGCCGTATCAGACTGTTTATTCTTGAGGGCGTGGAGCCCCAGTACGCGTACACACACAGATAACAGGTCAAGCGTCCCTTACTGACGAAAGGCACCACAAAGCTTAAATGTCATCAGGAGCCAGCCGGTCGGCTTCATATCAGGGCAAGGCCTCTACTACGGTCTCCGATTTACCTCGTCTTGTGCCGACAGCCAAAACTAGACGCCTGAAACCCCTTTCCCCTCCTCACTTCAAATAACCGTTCGCACCCAAGACTAGATCTCCAGTTCCTTCTCGTCCGTTTTATCACTCCAATCAGGTATTCGTAATGCATGCCCAACTTATGTGATTTTTGTTGTTAATTTTCATTTGGCCTTGGATGTAACCAACTCTTGTTTATTATCAAGCTCATAGCTCTCCTTTTTCGTATTTGAAACTTATATGCGGCGCTATTTCATCTATCATATTGCACTCTTGAATCGCTTTTCAAGATTCTTATTTAATCGCCAACGTTTAGCATTAGAGCCAAGCATAACTGAACATACTAGGTAAGGATTTTTTTAAAGAGTTATTAGCAGCCTTTACCGAGCGGCAGCAGTTTCGCCTCTCAAAAGCTGGATACGCTGCCTGTTCGGAGGATTGCACGCACAAAATGAGGAAAAGAACAAGAAATACGATGAACATTTGCCAAAAAGCATTTTCTGGGCTGTTCAAAGGCGAAAAATCTCAAAGAAATAATAAGATCGGCATGACTCGGTACGGTCAATAACCTGCTCAGGCAATGTTTTGAAATTCCGAATTTTTCTTCATATTGTAAGACACAAGCAATAGAAGAAACCAGGCGCGGGACGATTCTGCTGATTGTAACACTGCTTCTTCTCCGCCTGTGAAGGGAACTGTGACGGTCGAGCGTGCGAGGCGCGGATCACCACGGCGAGGGTGAATATCGCCCTTATCTGTTTCGGTTGCCTTGCGTAAACGCCATCGTTCAGGTGTGCTGGAGGAGTGGGAAATCAGCGCCCCCCCCCCCCCCCCCACACACACAATGATCAATTGCCAACTAGCCCAACAAGTTCTCACATCGTTAATGGCAGTTTGTCAATATCCCTCAAGAGAAAAGTATACAACAGCTGAAGAAGGATAGATAGCTGGTCGAGTTGGTAATAATTCATTATGGGTGGTACAGCGCTAACCAGACGACAGACAAAAACAAGTAGAAGGCGCTCGTCTGTGTTGTCCGTCATCTATAGTTCGCACTTAACCAAGCACAATGAATAGAACAGCTGTACTTTACAGGTGCTCACCTATGGGGCATAAACGTGGAGGCTAAGGAAAATGGTCTAGCTTAAGTTAAGGAGAACGCACCGAGCTTTGAAAATAAAAATGATAGGTGTAACGTTAAGAGACTGGCAGTGGGCAAGGTTGGTGAAGGAACAAACACGGATTAATGACATCCTAGTAGAAATCAGGAGGAAGAAGTGGGCTTGGGCAGTTCGAAGAAAAGATAACCGCTGGTCCTTAAGGATAACGTAGTGGATTTCAAGAGAAGGCAAGCGTAGCAGGAGGCGCTAGAGAATTAGGTAGGCGGATGAGATTAAGAAGCTTGTGGGGATACGATGGCCACCGATGTAAAAGGACACGGATAATTGGAGAGACATGGGAGAGGCCTTTGCCCTAAAGTGGGGTGGTCAGGCTGATGATGATCATGACAATGATGGTAGAACCTGGCAGTTTGGCAGCGGGAACCTAGGTAACGTACCTAAAGATATCTGCTCTTGCAGGAGCACCCTGTATAACGGACCACAGAACTCACGACCGCCACGCATAGCAAGTCTCATGTGAGTCGACCGCTAGGAACTGCGTCAGCATTTCTGGGAGAAAACTGCGCAGCTGTTGTGCGGCTCAAGTCTACGTCAACCACAGCAGCTGCTGGCTTCATAAGCAGCTATCGGACGGGCGTTGCGGTAGCTCGGCAGCGGTCCACTTAGGACACCTATCTAAATATTTATACAGATGGGCAAAGTTACATATTTATTGACGCACGGAGTGCGGCCAAACGTGTGCACTGCTGAGCGACTGCCCTTGTGACTGTATGTCCCTGGTTTGAACTACTTCAAATTCATATTACAAAAGGTACGCAGAGTAACACGAAGGCCGCTGAGGAGTGTTCTTGCAGTGAGCTGTCAGAAGGGCTCACAGCCAATAAGTTATCATTGCAGGGGCTCAGTGAAGTACGGAACAGCTGAGAACCCTCAAAACAGTGAAGAAGGAAATTCAAGTCATCGTCCATCGAAACACGGACCGTAAAAACCAGAACGCTAAAATTATTTTTGAGGCCTGAAGAGCAGGGACAATATTAACGTTCCAATAACTTCAAAGTAAAAGGCGTCTCTCTGGAACTGTCGTAATTAAAATTGGGCCTCTTGCAGCAGAAGAGGTTAACTAGCGCGGGATTGATATATTCCGCAGAGTTCCAACTGCCAAGCACGAAGAGTCGAACATGACTGTTCGTTTTTTTGCAGAGAAGTAAAACGAACGCCTTGCTCGCCAAGGCAAAAACGATTAGACTAGACATGTACATGGTTGGTTTTGATTACTGTCAGCCTGTGTTCGTTAATGAAAACCTCACAGGTCTCGGTGGACAGGTTCCTGGAGTCTCCATCAAGAAAAAGAAAGAGGTTAATTGGATATTTTGTTGCACGAATGGAGCAAATGTCTATGTTCGACAGACATCTCCAGTTCTGCGTTTTTTTCTTACGACGATCTGGATAGCACAACCACTTCAACAAGCTCTGTTGCTCAGAACTAGCAAAAACGAAACAGAAGGAAATGCTGAACAAGTAATCATGATTATACCTGGTGACAGCACGGGCAAATAATATTACTGTAGTTCTCTTTGTTGATACATATGCAAACCTTCATAGGTATTTTTCAATACTGCACCTGAATACACGCAGTGTCAGAAGAAACACCATAAAATACTACATCTATTTGAAAATATCGGAGTTCAGTTTGTTTCTATACTTATTTAAAAAACCTGGTTAACAGGAAATGTATATCCATCGCATATTAAAAACTACATTTATCGTGGTCTTGGCTGAAATTCGGGGCGTAGTGAGGGTGTCGCTGTCTACGTCCAAAGATGTTTATCGCATAAAGTGATTCCTTAGTTTTCTTTATCAGCCAAGACGTTGAGACCCTGATAGGCAGTTTCAAGTCACCCATCGCTTCAGTGATATACGGGTCGCTGTAAGGAAATGAAAAAAAAACATTACTTTCTTTTTCCGAAGATACGTTGCATGTTTAAGAAACAGGGGAAAGGTTTGTGATCAAGGGGGACATGAATATGAACATGTTGATGGACGATGTGAATTCTAGAACTATTGGCCATGGAGTGAATCCTTACGCATGTGCGAATATTGTTGTCAGCATCACAAACGAAAATCCACCGCTGGCCTCAACTGGTATATTACCTTTAGACTTGAGTGGCCACCTTCCCTCTTTTTTTGCCGTACGTACGTTCGCGAACACAAAATCAGTTACCGTGTCTCTTCATATTGTAACTCAAATACCTACTTACTCAAGAAGTTTCGCTCTCTGATAGAGCACACCAATTGGAAATTTGTTGTCAATGAACCGAATTCAAACGTCGCGAGCAGTCTTATTGCCGAAAAAAAATGAAACACTGCTACAGTTAAGCATTTTTGTTGATCACTAAAAGCAAGCGTTACAGAAAGAAAATAAGGGACCCATGTGTTGGTGCAGCAATCCCAGATAAGATAAAACTCAAACAGATTATACCATTATTTTATAAGAAATTGTGAGGTCAATAAACTTTATGGATTCAAAAATGTCGCAACCTACTAATAAAAAAATATGCAAGAAAAGTTAAGCTACTACGAAAAGTTATTCACATGCATTTGCAACAACCCCAGCAAAATTTGTCAAGAGAAGAGAAACCTTACGCACTGCAGCTCTCACAGAGAGATTATCCATGTTTTTTCGTCACAAGGAAACGTTATTAGATGAAACTGCCGATGTACTCATTAACCATTTTCATGCAGAGCAGAAAATATAGACCTATCTGCCAACATAGACAAGAACTTGCCTTACCGAAACCTGCTATACTGAACTCATAAGCAATGTCTAACTACGCTGCTTGAATATGAGACTCACGGCAAATCATGATTGCAACACAGATTCTGGATTCAATATTAAGTCAATTCCAATAGAAAATATTTCATATCTAATCTCTTGCGTTCTAACCCATATTACTAATAGTATGCTCCAGACTGAAATTTTTCTGACGATCTCAAAATATCAAGAGTGTGCCCTATTCCTAATAGTAGGAGTGAACATTCATCCAATAATTTCTGCCCTATATCGGCGCTCACCGTCTAATCAAAAATTATCTGAGGTACCATAAACTAAATCTGGAAGGTATGATATCGAAACGTAACACAATTAATGTATGCAATACGGATTCACAAAAGTAGGTTGACTGAACAGGCAATATTGAACATTAAAATTGAAATAATAAATATAGAACAAAGGCTGTATGCAATAGGAATATTTTGGGATCGACAAAAGGCCTTCGATTCTGTGTGCCACGAAATATTATTTAAGCTTTGTGACTAGGGTATACGAGGTGTGACATTATACCGAATGAGAAATTGTTCAACTATTAGGCCCCAATATGTTATAATACATAACACATTTTCTTCAATTTCAAAAGTTCTGTTTGTTTTGCCGTAAAGACGAATTCTTAGACAAATGCTCTTCAATCTGTAGATTTAATATTTTTATTTTATTCTTTATTTTAAATTCTGTAAGCCCTTTGCGGTTCTGTAACAGGGTGGGAAAAATACAAAAAGGCCTTCTTATACAGAATGAAGGCACATGATACAGAAGAATTGCAGATTAAAACAATAAGCACAATTCCAGTTCTTTCGCGAATTTCTCGGCTGTGTTCGTATCGTAGAAAACGAGCTGATCCAGACTACTAAATTCAACGATGGTTTTCGGGACGAACGTTAGGGAAATTCTAGATGTGTACGGAATAATGCCTAATGGGTGGTTAGTACGAGGACATGTTCTGCCTGGTGGTCGGAGGTACAGAGTACTGTCTAATTTAAATATATTTTCAAAAACCATATAAATAAACATCAGACGGCCTATCTTTCTACGTGTTGGGGAATCTGGGGAAGTTGAGCTTGAATGCGTACAGCTGTCACCTACTTTGTTTTGTGGAAAGCAGAGAATATAAATCTTAAAGCTAACCTTTGCACTATCTCACATTTACTGATTTGGTATTGTCATAGTGAGTCCCATATTATGCTTGCATACTCTAGCTTTGGTGTCACTATACTCACACATTCTTGAAGCTTTAAATCTGGAGTTGCATTTTCAGTCTGCTGTTTAGAAAGCCGAGTTTTTGATGTGCTAAGCCGCGTACATGTTCGTTATGTTCACCCCAATGTAATGTTTTAGTGATTGTGAAACCTAAATATTCTAGTTTTTTTAAAGTTCTGAATCGGAATGCTGTTAACAGTGTACGGGAAATCTAGCGAGAACTTTTTATATGTTACACTAACTGCGACAAGTTTATTTCGATCAATTTGCATGTCCGGTTTCATACACCAGCTACAGACATTTTTAAAACTCTGATTTAGCAACACTTGAAAGTCAACATTTATTGCATGGCAGTATGAGGCAATCATCTGCAAACAGTGGCACATCCATGTGACTGTCTATACATACTCAATAAATCTGAATAAAAGCTTTTTTTAACTGTCAAAAGTTCATGCGAGCAATGTTTCCGTATATTGTAATGTTTCATTATAACAATCAATATAACCGCAGATCTCCAATCGGCAGGTTTGCATTTTTTCCTAATAACGTTTTTTCTACCGTCAAACGAATTCCGCATTCGTTTTAAATGACAGCCTTATGTGCTTGATGCGAGTGGTGGAAACACTATAAAAGAAAGATTTTGCTACCTGTCGGAAGAAGGGACCTTCAATATCTACCATAAATATTTCTATACCAGTATCTTACAGTCCTTCAATTTTAAAAATTTGTGTTCAGAAATGTTCGACATGTCTTTCGCCATATCACTGAACCGCAAAAATAATACCGGACCCAGAATAGATCCCTGCAGAACAGTGGACGAGACATGCGATGTGGATGAGCTTTCACCGGCTGTTTCAACAAATTGTTCCCTCTTTGAAATATAAGCGCGAACCCAGTCAATAATCTCCAAGTCTACACCATATATGTGAATTTTTTTCAGAAGTTCATTGTGACACACTCTCTCGAACATTTATGACAAATCCGGTGCAATTACATCAATTCTTTGTCTTGAGTTAATGGCTGCGGTGAAGATGTGAAGTTTCAAAAAGTTGGGCTATTGTCAAGCGACGTCGGAAACCAAGTTGTCTGTTGCCTGTGATAAAAAAATGTTGTTGTTTCCGAGATATTCCTCTAAAAACTTTGCTATTAGATGTTCGAGTAATTTACACGACGGAGATATGATGGATATAGCACAATTCTTTTTTTATTTTCTTCATTACCTGGTTTGAAGAATGGTGTAACCCTAACGAGCAGCTACTCAATCGGAAGAGATCGCTCTTGTAGAGGTACTGTAAAAATATTAACTAGAAATTCTGAGCACCACTGGCAGTGGCGCGTCAAAATTTATTCGGTATCAGATCGGAACCTGAATATATCAACGATATATTTGATATTCCAATTTCAACAAAGCTTAACATGTGCACAGACGTTACCAATCTATTATTTTCCGGCAGATCCCTCACTCCACCTCAGGATATGGTAAGTAAATAATTTCCTCAACTCATTGGCCCACTGGCATGATAATGACAAAGGACGGCTAAACAGTAACACAACTAAATGTTGTCACCGGAAGACGGCAGAAAGGACAGAAGGGCACACCAGGACTATCCAGGCAGACGCACTCCGAGAACGAACGCACGAGCCGGGGAAGACAACGAAGACCAGCGGGTGCTGTCCCACCGCATGGCGGCGCCAGTAAATGGCTAACACTGTGGCATTGCCCCTCCTCTCGTAAAGGGCATCGCTCCGATGCCGTGGAATCACGGAAATCCGGAATAAAGTCTGTTGCGCAAGACTTGGCAGAATAAGTCCTAGCGGGCGTGGTGGGGCTTCATCCTGGCAACATGGATGATTTCGGATGCAGCCTGCCGCCTGGAGGAGCGAACAGACTCTTGCGGGAGCACTTCGTAGTTAACGTCACTAAGTTTGCGCAGTACCTCGTAGGAGCGGAATTAGCGGCGCAGAAGTTTTTCGGAGCGACCCCGCAGACGGATTGGGGTCCAAAGCCAAACTTGTTCGCCAGGGTGGTAAAGCACCGCCCGGTGATGAAGGTTGTAAAGTTGAGCGTCGCGTTCCTGCTGGGTACGGGTTCGCTGTCTGTCTAGCTGGCGAGCGGATTCTGCGTTTCGAAAGAACTCTTCAGTGCCAGCGACGGAGGGTCGTGCAACATCTGGCAGTAACATTGCGTCCAGCATAGTCATGGCTTTGCGACCATGCACCAAACGGAATGGTGTGAAGCGCGTAGTCTCTTGAAAAGCTGTGTTGTATGCGAACGTGACGTAAGGCAAGGTCTGGTCCCAGTTCTTATGGTCGATGCCGACGTACACGAAAATCATGTCGGGAATGGTCTTATTGAGCCGCCCAGTCAGTCCGTTTCTTTAAGAATGGTAGGCAGTGGTTCGACGGTGACTGGTGCCACTGAGGCGCATAACTTCCTAAGTAAGGACTGATGTAAAAGCCGTGCCTCAATAAGTTAAAACTACCGCAGGGGCGCCGTGACGGAGGACAATGTTAAAGGTAAAAAGTTCGCAATTTCGGCAGCGGTGCCGCAGGGAAGGGATTTCGTCTCACAATACCGGGTGAGGTAGTCGGTGGCAGCAATGATGTACCTGTTGCCCAATGATGATGTCAGAAATGGTCCCAGCAAGTCCATGCCGACCTGGTGGAAAGGAATTCGAGGCGGATCAATGGGCTTCAATAGGCCGGCCGGCTTCACAGGTGGTGTCTTCCGACGTTGGCAGTCGCGGCAAGATTTAAAGTAGTGTTAGACAACTGTAGCAAGCCGGGGTCAGTAATACTTGTGCCGTATCCGCGCCAACGTGCCAGAAAAGCCGAGGTGGCTGGAAGAAAGGTCATCGTGGCATGCGTGCAGAACTTTGTCTCGAAGCACCGTTGGAACCACGAGCAGATAAGGAGTGTCCATGGGACAGTAGTTTCTCTTGTAGAGGATGCCACCCCGCGAGCAGAACGACGATAGCCCGCGTGTGAAGAAGCGGGGCGGCGACGAGGTGCGGCCTTCGAGGCACTCTATGAGGGGTCGTAGCTCGGCGTCATCTCGCTGTTGTTGAGCAAAGATGGACGTGGTTAAAGCGACAAGAAAAGCGAGATCGTCTTCCGTGTCAGCAGTGGTGTACGGGAAAGGAAAACGGGACAGGCAGTCTGCGTCGCTTTGTTTATAGCCATACTTGTACACGATGGTAACATAAAATTCTTGCAAGCGTAGACTCCAACGCGGTAGCCTACCCGATGGGTCTTTAGGTTCGCAAGCCAACAAAGTGAGTGTTGATCGCTGACGACTCGAAATGGGCGACCATACAAGTATGGGCGAAATTTCGTTACCGCCCAAACGACAGCAAGGCACTCCTTGTCCGTGGTAAAATAATTCGCTTTAGATCGCGACAGAGTGAGGCTTCCATAAGCAATCACGCGCTCAACAACATCTTGCCACTGAACGAAGACGGCCCTCAGACCAACGTTGCTGGCATCGGTGTGTAGTTCCGGGTAGGCCTCCTCGTCAAAGTGGCCAAGAAAGGGCGCAGCTTGGAGGTGGTTCTTGAGGTCCTCGAAGGCCGTCGGCTGTTTTTGGGCCCAGATGGAAGGTTGGTCGATCTTTGTCAAGTGAGTCAGAGGCTCGGCTAGTCGGGAGAAGTCTCGCACAAAGCGTCGGTGATAGGCGCAAAGACCCCAAAAACGGCGCACAGCCCGCTTACCAGTGGGGGTCGGAACCGCAAAGACGGCAGCCGTTTTGTCGGGGTCAAGGCTAACACCTTCAGCGCTCACGACATGGCCTAGGAACTTTAGCCGTTGGAACGCAATGTGGAATTTCTCTGGTTTTAGTGAGAGGCCGGCCGATCGTATGGCTTCCAGTACTGCACTCAAGCGCTTGAGATGCTCGTCGTAGGGGGCAGAAAAAAAGATAACATCATCAAGGTAGACGACGCAGGACTGCCATTTGAGGCCAACGAGGACAGTGTCCATCATTCATTGAAAGGTGGCAGGAGCGGAACATAAGCCGAAGGGGAGCACCTTGAACTCGTACAACCCGTCAGGAGTAACGAACGCTGTCTTCTCGCGGTCCCGTTCATCTACCTCACACTGGTAGTATACACTGCGGAGGTCAAGAGAAGAAAAGCAGCGGGCATGACGCAGCCGGTCGAAGAGTCATCGATTCGAGGTAAAGGGTAAACGTCCTTTTTGGCAATTTTTTAAGCCTTCGATAGTCGACACAAAATCTTAGTGTCCCGTCCTTCTTGGCGACGAGCACAACGGGCGAAAACCATGGGCTTGTAGACGGTTGTATGACATCATCCCCGAGCATGTCGTCCACCTGCAGTCGAATTGCCTCACGTTTTCTCGCCGACACTCGATAGGGGTGTTAACGAATAGGCCGCTCACTGTCATCAACGATGATGCGATGTTTCGATATGGATGTCTGCCTGACCTTAGAGTTGGTTGCAAAGCAGTCATGAAAAGAGTCAAGGATGGTTTGGAAGCGGCGATGCTGATCAGTCTTCAAAGCAGGGTTCCCGTCAGCCTTAACTATTCGACTAGGTCCTCCTGCAGGGGTGTCCTGGGACGTTGACAACGCGGAGTGGGTGGCGGGCTCGCGAATTTCATCGAAATAAGCGATGGCTATAATTTTCGCCAAGTGGCGGTATTCGGCGTTAAAGTTCGTAACCAGAAGCTAAGTTTACTGGTTCTGCAAGGCAACGACGCCCCGTGCGATGCAGACTTGTTGGCTCAGCAGTATAGACAAGTTGGCTTCTGAGATGCCTTTAGACGAGTGGGGGTTGTCACAGTAAACCATATCAAAAAAACTGGCCCACGGTGGCAGAGTTACGTGCTCACTAGACATGCGGGTCTTCCTGGCGCACTGTCGTCGGCTACGGTGCATGGGGCGGAGAATGTCGCCGTGAGTTCGCGGAGGTCGATGACTGCCCCATTTTCGCGAAGAAAATCGAGACCGAGGATCAGGTCCTTGGAGCACTCAGCCAGCAGAGCGAAGCAACCAGTGAAGATGACACCGCGAATCTCAATTCTAGCGCTGCAGACGCCGAACGGCATCACCACGTGACCGCCAGCGGTCTGAATTTGTGTTCCGTGCCGCGGTGTCAGCACTTTTCGCAAGAGAGTACCAAGGCCACGACTCATAACTGAGAAATCGGCACCGGTATCGACGAGGGCAGTCTCATCGTGGTTGTCAGCGAGGACCAGTGTTTCGGTTGAAACAACCTCATTTTCTGGAACGCGCAGTGGAAGGTACCTGAGTGGAGGGTCGGGGTGTTCGTAGAAATGGAGCGTCGAGCAGAGGCTGTTCTGGGCGTCGGAAGGGGGTCGGAGCAGGTGGAAGATCAGGTTGAAGGGCCAAGTCGGTGAGCAGAGGATCTTGTTCGAATTGCGGAGCAATGGTGGCCCTACCCCCAGAGGTTGCCGTCTTCAGTTGTCCCGGCATGGACTACGGGACTGCCGGATGGACGGCTGGTGATCTGGGGAAGGGAACCGACGGAGCGACTGCAACCTGGACGGGCGCTGTGGCGAAGGCGCCGGGGGGACGCTGGCCGACAGGTACTGCTTGATGTCACGGGGTCCTTCACCATTGCATGGCCGGGGCAGCTTCTGGCGCAGGGACCGGATTTTCGATGTGCGCCACGCGTGTGCTTTGCTGAGGGTTGGTCGTGCGTCGGAGAGGGCAGGTGAAGTCGAAAAGCGTTGATGCGGTGTAGGAGCAGGGAAGTAAAATGCCGGTGGTGCTGGCGCAGACCTGCGCAACGCTCCACTGTACGTCATGGCATATGGCTCAGGCAGCGGCTGGGGACAGTTTTTTGGCTGCACCGCTCGACGGACTTCGTCGAGAATGACATTCGAGATGGCTCCGACACCCGGGTGTTGCTCGACAGGGCAAAGCTTCTGTAGCTCCTCGCACACAATGCTCCTGACAAGTTCACAGAGGGCCTCACCCTCGGTTCCAAGCATTGGCATGTTGGCGTCCATAGCGGTTATATTCGCCGGACGGCCGTATTGCACGAACCTCTGCTGCAAGGCACGCTCCATGCTCGCCGCCTCCCGAGCAAAGTCAACCACTGTGCTAAGACCGTCGCCCAGAAGTCATACGAGAAGCTTCTCTTTGATTCCTCGCATAAGATGACGTACCTTCTTCGTTTCTGACATGGTAGGATCCGCGCGGTTGAAGCACCGCGTCATGTGTTCTACGAACATGGCGACGTTCTCATTTGGCCCCTGCGCTCGGGACTGCAGGGCGACTTCAGCTCGCTCCTTCCGTTCGTTGCTGCCGAAGGTGTTGAGCAACTGTCGCCGGAAATCTTGCCAGGTGGGGATAGCGGACTCTTGGATTTCAAACCACGTCTTGGCGGAGTTTTCCAGAGAAAATAGTCTATGCATGATTTCAAGACCATTGTGTCAGTTGTCTGAACGGCAAGGCAGCGATATGATGTTGCCGATTTTACTGGAAGCTTGTTTAGTGTGTATGTGGGACACACAGTATTGAGACGGTAAATGCGTGTCGATTAAACTTTGTAACGGTAATTCTCATCTGCCTCGTGCGGGATCAGTTCAACACAATATTGACGTCGGCGTGTAGACAGACTCGATGAGGTTAATGTCACTGGTTATTTTGTGGTGGAATACACAGTCATCACCGCAAAGCATATTTATAAGGAAACTACATTGACTAAGCCGTTTTATATATTTCGATCGAGAGAGGGTCCAGAACTGACCATTGTGGCACTTAATATAGCATGGTTTCTGGGGGTGGGGAGGGGGTGGAATGAGTGCCGTTATGAACCAGAAATTCAGAAGAGGTAGAAAGAAACGCGTGAATCAAGCAAATAAAGTTGGCTCCGTGTTTAGAGACTATATTTTATGCATAATAAAAGAGTGGTTTACTCTGTCGAATACATTATAGGAGTCGAGAAGGACGCAATAAATCAGCAAACCGAATCTGGAAGCACTGGGCTATTTCCGAAGTAATGAAAAAATGTGTTAAAAAGTCTGATTTCTTAAAACCGTGTTGAAACGAGCAAGAACACTTCATAATATCTAGAACGCTGACAGCAGTTTATCTGATATGATTCAATATTTTCTTTGCTGCTCATGTAACTCAAATGGGCAGGTAATGGAATAAATTATGCTCTTCACCAGATTTATAGCTTGCAAATGTCCTCTCTTCCAGTCTTTGGCTACTTATGCAAAATTGTGACTGGTGAGAAAATCAGCTGAAACTTCATGGAGCAGTGCTCACCAGTGCTTTTTAAATATATTTTATTCATTCGATATAGTCCATAGGAAGCACTAGGGTTTAGTTAAGCAACGAAAGATTTCATGCAACCAGAAAGTAACAAATCGAAGTTAACTTCATATTTTTTGGACTTGTGTGTAAGTAAGCTGATCGCTTGGTGAAGACCTTGAAATCGATATAATGAAAGAGTTATTTAGTATTGATGTGCGTTTCATGAATTCCAACTTTCATAGTGAATAAAAGTTTTGGCGCAACTGTGGCAAAAAGGTGAGGGCGTAGTTGTCATCCTACACGTAGCCGTCATTGTCACAATACAGCCTAGCCTGCATAATAATGCTGGCCCATTGCTGACACCGGCTTATCCGCGAAGGACATGCTTTCATAACCTATACCCAACTGGGCACGTCGTTAGCCAGCACGCCAAAGCGGTCGTCCTACGCAAGCATATGCATCAACTTTGATGACAACGCACTTATGAAGCAGAAAATGAGCGAGATAATTCGTGACTTGCAACACACGTGTTGCTGCCGCTGAATCGGAATTAGATGCAGAAATAATCGCCACTTTTGGACTTTTGAGAGGTAGGAATCACAGCGATGCCGTAAGATGTGTGGTCCACTCGCAGGGCAAGTGATTCTTGGTACTCTCCAAAGTCGCCGATTTCCACGTAATGCGGCTGTCCATAGAAGTTTATGTTGAAACGAAACATAGGAAGGGAAAGAACACAGAGCTGATGCGTGAGGAACACCAGGACCTTTAAGGTCAGAGCGCTAAGAACTTACAGCTGTATCTTTCGCCATGCACTCCCTCATTGCAATAATAGCGCGCACGGAAATCTAGTTTACCCGGGACTCTTTTTCTTTTCTAAGCTAATCACCGCGAGTACTTATTTGGCTGGAAGGGGGACATTACCTTTCTACAATGGTCTGCAGTGCGCCATGCAATACGGTGTTGCTGCAGCGCTTATTGAGCTTTTGCGTAACCCACTGCATGCCTAAAACTATAGTCATCTTATCAAGCAGGACCGAGGGATATCTCAGAGTCTTCGGAATACGACCGTTGAAAACAAGGTCGTGCAGTAGAAGGCTCACCCTGCTGGACGCATGAGCCGACAGCAAAATACAACATTGCTCAAGTGTGCCGAGCCTCTCTTCACCGAAGTGCGCTTCATGGTAGAGATTATTACGGGTCTCTTCAATTAGCGATTTTCACGAAATCATCGTGACAATGGGGCGGTCCCAATATATAGTTATTTTAAGATCTTTTTTGAATAATGACGTCATTTGATCCGCTGTAGAGGTGGTTCGTCGGCACATTGATGCGTTTTTGCCAAGGTTGAGCAGTAAAAACAAATTTTCGAAGAGGTGTAGACGTTTGCAACGTAACGGGACAGGAGAACTGCTGAGCGCGATTGCGTGAGGCGCCTCGCGGCAGCAGCGCAGAGAGCGTTGAAGAAAATGGCGTTTTATCGATGCAGTGAAAGGCCTTCAAGCATTTAGGGTATTTGAATATTTGAGGAAGTTACTGTCACTTAAATTGTTTTCCGGAATTCTGATTCTTCTCTAATAATCAGATTCATTAGCGATGAAACACTTAGGTGTGTCTTCATTTTTCTCAGCGCCGTTTTAGTTGACAAGCTAGCTATGACCTAATACAAGGACAAGGTTGCAGTTCAATTAGACCCAAGGTAAATTTTCGAACCCGATATGGAAGACAGCTGACTGAACATAGCAACAACTCAAGCCTGGCCAAATACTGTACTTTTACATCGTACATCTCCAGATAAGTGAGCTCTGGGTCAGGCCTTCACATCGGCAGTCAACTTGTGTACAAATATCTCGGCTACAAGAGACGGAGTTCACATGGCATTTCTCCAGTCCCTTGCACGACGGAATAGTTCTGGTGAACACTTATTATTATATTTTCAAGTTAGGAGCGCCTTGGCTGTAAACGCGTTCTTTCATCGACCACGAAGTTTCTTAATGCGATTTTCATTGAGAAGGCTGCAATGCAATCTATTGGAGATATAAACGTTTGTTCTGTATGGGACGTATTGTGTGCAGGTGCACCTCTGCACGCTGAAAAATCTCATCTGTAGGAAATTATCCCAATGCCTCACACTACAACCTCCTGATTTCCTCGAAGGGATATTTGCGGTGAGAACAACACGCATAAATTTGTAGTATTAGACCTATCTTGGCTCGTCACCTAAAGTAGAGAAAGATTTTTATTCGGTAAACATGCATTGCAGCAGCAGGTGCCAGAATATGCATCAAATTTCATTTATTATCAGCTGGCAGTGCGTTAGAAGAGTCTGATCACCGAAATATGCGCCTCATTATGTTGGCATTTTTCTGCCTTTGGCGGGTAAAATCAATTGTAATGGAAGCTTAATGAAAGCAACTTTCTTTTCAGCCAGGAAGTCAAGTTTTAAACGCGTGATTTTTCGGTCTAGAAGGATTTGCACAAATACGAGAAGCTTGTTGGTAATAAAGGTTGCTTTGCCAAAAGCGCTAACGGGCACATTTCAATAGTGCTTAGGACTGTGCTTCGCTGGTGTGATTATGTTTTCGCTCAAAGGAACACACGTATGACGATGAGCAGCTTTTGCATTAAACGAGTGGTTAATGCAACGCTTCAGATGAGTTTAGAGAATAATATATTTTTTTTCGCCCCCATCTCAGTCTCCCACACTCACTCTCGTTAACTCTGTTCCTTATATGGGCGGAAGGCAGGAAAGAAAGGAACAAGAAGAATTTTATTATAGTAACATGCTCTTCATTGCATGCCTTCCTATCATTGAATACTAACAATTAGTCTGAAAGGCGTGGTCACTACGAAAACACACCGTAGAGAAAACTAACAAGGTGCCGACCTCTATCTATATTTGTGGTCGCATAAAGTTAATGCTAGGTGTGGGGTCAAATAAGCAGCAATGAGCCTAGGAACTAGAGCAGAAATGAGAGAAAAACTGTAACTGCCGTGTTGTCTGTAGGATTTGCATTTACGCTGATAATTTAGTAGAGCGCGCGCTATCCGCTTTACGCATACCTGTCTTACTATTTTCATTTTAGTGTTATTTCGCCGATGATGACGTTGATGATGATGATGATGGCGGTGAACTTTTATTTCACAAAAGTATCCGTGGCCAACGAGTGGTGGGTTCAAAGATAATCCGAGCACCAGGCCAGGGGCAAGCTTGTATCCATTACATCACCGGAGGTATACCCGGTGGCATAGAACCCCGAACGTCTGGCAAGCGAGGTGGATGCTCACATCTCTAGTGCACAGCTGCGGTTTTAATGTTGTTTCGAAATAAATACTGGCATATCATGTTTTCAGCCAAATTGCAAAACGATTCCTTTTCCTAAAATTACATCTTTTCCTTCAATTTCTTGCGGAACTGCAGCTTGGGCACAGCTGCGGTTTTAATGTTGTTTCGAAAGAAATACTGGCATTTCATGTTCTCAGCCAAATTCCAAAACGATTCCTTTGCCTAGTGTTACATCTTTTCCTTCAATTGCTTGCAGAACTGCAGCTTCAGTTCAAGTCGACATGTTAGTCGATAAGCTTTCACCCCGGAAGTATCTAATACCAAGACACATCCAATGCATACATTTTCTACAGGACTACTGCAACTATAGTTTTCAAAATGCAGCAGTAACAGAGAAATGGAACGCTCTCAATTGTCATTGACCACCATCTGTTCGGTGGTTGTTATCCAGAATTAGAAGGCTCTCCTCTGCCCCCCATATATTTAGATGACGTTTCACTTCTAAGCAAGAAATAAGTGGCTGTAAACATTACTGTAAATTATCGCACGATGTTAATATACAGCCTATTTTTTCTCTGATATAAGGCTACGCGGTGTGCGTAAGCGAATCTCTGTATACAGAATGGTCGCTCTGCCCATCGGGCGTTCGAGTAGCTTGAGTGTGGTTACAATTGTCGCATCACACCTCGACAAGGCTTGAGACGTTTGCTTCGTTCTAAACTACCCCCTTGTGCCCTAAGAGCTCTATTAGAACTTAACTGCATCCAGACTTGAGAGTTCGGAGGAAGTAATTCATTCTTCGCATTTTATGGTGTGCACTTGTCGACCGGATTATCAGATTTTTGTGTATGTGTGAGGTCGAGGTTTCTCAAAACGAAAGTTTTTGCCCTGGAAGGAAATGGGCTTTCCATATGATTGTTTCCATCTGAGGGGCGTAGCCGATTGTTCTCAGTTACTGCCCAAACACTACTCATAATCACGTTTACTTCTGTGAAAGCACCGCGTCATGCTCACTCCTCCGTCTCGTCGCGGAATCGAAGACAACACAATGACTCAGAGACAGCTTTCTTGCTCTGTCCACATCTCCAGGTAGGCCTACAAGTACTGAACTAACAAGTTCACGCACTTGAAGTTAAGGGCCATAGTTGTAGACAAAGCAGTTAGTGGCACTTGTGAAAGTTTTTATTTTCGCGAAGACCTAGTGGGCAGTTGAGAAATGCTTCTCTCCTGTTATGGTAAAATTTTTTTATGTAAAAAAGTGTCGATGACGCTACTGGCATAAATGACAGCGGCGTGCGCATCGTATGATATGGGGTAGACAGTAGTCTTGGCTGCTCATATGATGAAATCTATAGCATTGATCTCTGCAACATTGAGGCGGTCGCCTTCCTTTAGATCATTAGATTTTATTTCGAATGAAATCCAATTGCTTACTTTGTAGACAGCTGACGATGTGATGTTTGCAGTGGCTACTGAAAATGACCAACTTTTGGAGATATTTTGTTGTGTCCTCTTGGCATTTTTTCTACGGCGCGGCCACACACCTGTTGGACTAGGTGGAGGACATTCTTGCCTTCTTAAATAGTAGTCATCTCGGAAGCATAATGGACTAGTTTTTTCAACAAAACGTTGTGGCCCTGAGATTTAGGGACGACTCAACTTACCTTAAGCTTATCCGTTCTTCCCTATTCCTCTGAAGTCTCAACATGATGAAGAGCGCTGATCGTTTTCCCCGTGTTCTAATCTGCTGTTCTGTTCTATAGTGAGGAAGTTGCACCGGTGGGCTAGAGACAGACGAATACGAGAGGTGTGAATTTTCGGCAGACTACGAGCTAGACAAGCAACAACAACTATCAACGACTAGATTCTTTACCGATCCCTCAGGGAGGGTATGTTCCATCTGAAAGGCTCCCTTTACCAACAACAACGGCTACCAACTGCCAAACCAGTAAAAGACTGCTCCGTTTCTGACGACTGCCAGTGAATTAACTCCCACCGCAAACTTGTCGGACGTGGCAGGTATGAGATGATACTCAAATCCCGGAGTTCCTCAGCCGCCGTCTCCCCACCTCGGGGGCCGACTCTGGCTGCTCCAGCTCCGGCCCCGCGTAAACGGGTCATTCTGTTGCTTCCTTCGGAATGCATCACCACCGAGACTCGCCATTCTTCAGAGGCACCTTCAATCAAGACGTTCAGGAGCGGCTTCCGTGCTTTCATCGATTAAGCATGCACATTATTAGGTATGACAACCCAAAGCTAAACAACGCCGACATTTACGTAAGGAAAGGCGTCGAACTCTGGTTCGCTAATTACAAGGCCGAGAGCACGAATTGTACAACCTTCAAAGCCCGCTTTACGGATGTCTTTGGGCGCCCTGCAGCCCGCAAGCAGGCGCCGAACATCGTTTGCGCGGCATGGAGCAGCCTATACAGAAGGGAATATTTCGCTTCTATATGGAGGATGTTTTACACTTGTTTCATCACGTCCACTCCTCGACGAATGAAACCGACAAGCTTCGGCACATGTTGAAAGTCATTCATGAAGGCGCTTTCCACATGTTATGGGGACAAAGATCCCCGCACCGCTGCTTTTGCCGTCACCCTATGCCTAAGTAACGACGAGCGTAACGACCGAGTAAAGACGCGTAATCACTCGGCAAGCCGATGAAATGGTCGGAGCTTTTTCTGATACCACTGACGGCTCCGCGTTCCTCTGTGAGGTAGCATTCAGGAATATACCTCGCTGGTGGAGTATACCTCCCCATATTATTCAGAATCATGTCGCCGAGGTGTTTCCACCTGCGCGCCGTCCTACACTCTACGACGCGCCGCTCACGGCTCTTATCTATGCCGATGCTCTCTAGTCTCCGCGAGCCGCGCTATCTGCTCCTATATCTTAAGCTGAAGCCGTGCCTTGGCCACTGCCACCCGCCCTTTTGCCTTGCTACGACTCGCTCCTGCGGGCATTTCCCTCTCAAGGCCGCTTGCTTCCCCGGCGAACACTTTGCGGACCTCTGACGAGCGGCTCATTTCGTTCACATATGGCCGCTTTGGCTAAGTTGCACGTCTGTACCACTTTCGCAGGCGCCTTTAGGTCGGTGACCAGAGCCCGGCTTCCTATGCTCAGGCATCGTCCCCTCCCCGCGCGCTGCATCACCACTCGTCGCATTTTTGCCGCCACATTTCGCCTGCGCACCGTTCAACGTCTCCGTGTCATCGCTCGCCGATGCAGTGCCAGTCTACCACACCACCGCCGGAAAACCGCTAGACGCAGTTGCGCGGACAAAACTGCGCTTTCGTCGCCCTCCGACATTCCCGCCTCGTTCACTCGAAATTCAATCGAACTTTCCATTGAAAACATCCATACCCTTGCGCTTGTAGATACTGGAGCTGCCGTGTCTGTCATTGATTCTAGACTACCGTTTGCTTCGAAAAGTTGTCCTGGCGCTTTCTGGCGTTTCGCTGCGCACCGCAGTTGCGCATCACATCGAGCCGCTTGGTACTTATGCGTCCCAACTCACACCAGTTTTATTGTTACGCGAGCCTACCCTTACGACGTAACTTTAGGGTGAGACCACTTATTTCGTCATCAAGCTTTAATTCATTGCGCCCGTGCAAAAGTCGAGCTGTCTCTGCTCTGCAACAGCACCGAGTGCTGCTAAAATTCTTCAGGAAGCCAAATGTCCCGTTATGATATGCCGATATGCCGCCTTCCGATATGCCGCCTTCATCTTTTGTCATTGTTCCTATAACTCGCAGCTCTCTTCTTGTGCGTACAGACTTCTTTACGCCCTGTTCTCTTTTGGCCTCGCTTAGGTGCCTTCCTCGAACTAGCCATCCGCAGTGACTCTTTCTGCACTGTGGTGAGTGCGTTGGATAAGGCGAGTCGGCTCGACCCGCAGTCTCGGGACTTTTCCTGCTTTCTTAATACAGAAGAAGGACAAATCTCTTTTATTCTGTGTGGATTACCGACGCCGCAGTGCATTGACACGAATAGAAATCTACCCCTTACCGCGCCTAAACGACGCGATTCGCTGTTTACATGACGCCGATTTTTTTCGTTTCTCTCGATTTCCGGTCTCGCTACTGGCAAATTGCGGTGGCGGAGGGTCATCGAGCCCAAACAGTTTTTTTCACCCTGGAAGGACTCTGACTTTAGCGCCATTTCTTTCGGTCTGTGTAACGTTCCCACAACTTTTGAACGCATGATGGGCGCTATTCTTCGTGGTTTGAAGTGGAAGACCTGTTTTTGCTACTTGGGTGACATGATGGTGTTTTCGTCCGACTTCGCTGCCCACCTGACTCGCCTTGAGACAATATTGAAGTGCCTTGCTGAAGCCGGTATACAACTCAATCTGATTAAGTACTTGGCCGCCCGACAACTCAACATTTTAAGCCATTTCTTGCGAAAAGATGGCAGCCTTCCTGCTAAACTGCGAGCTCTCACTGCGTAGCCGAAACCCAATGCAATCACTCGACTACACAGCTTTTATAGCTTGTGTTTGTACCTACGGCGTTTCGTTCGTATTTCTGCGACCATCAGTGCCCCGTTGACACAACCTCTCTGTGGCCACAATGACCTTTCTGCGTGGTCGCCGCTTTGCGACACTGCACTTACAAAATTACGCACCCTTCTTACAGCGCCTGCAAAATTACGGCACTTTATCACGTTAGCCTACTGGAATCCACACGGACGGCAGTGACGCCAGACTTGGCATTGTTCTAGCCCAACGACAACCGGTGCCGACGACTACGTCGTGGCGTGCGCAATTTTTCGAGTTTCAGCAAGGCTGAGACCCATTATTCTGCTGCCGAAAAGGTGTGTTTGGCCATCGTCTGGGCGCTTCAGAAATTTCGGCCATACATGTAGGGCTTTACATACGTCGCGGAGCACTTCTACCACCCAGTTTGTAAATAGCAACTATGCCACTGTTGCTAAGCGGCGCCCGGACAAGAGGGCCTCCAGATCGAGAAAAACCACGTGATTTCCTTCACACTTTTTCTTGCATGGTTAGGGCCTCTCCTGAGGTTTCCTTCCTCCATGACATATACTGTTCTTTCCTTCCTCCATGTTATACGGTAAATCTAATCATAAGACAAACAGACTGCCATCTCACGACGAAAAGGAGAACTGTTGATGTGCTCCTCTAATAACCGCCGTATGGCGCTAGATAAAAAGCTCTCCCATGGTGATCTCTTTTAGTCCACGCGCAGAGCAAAGGGAGCAGGCACGATAACTCGCCAGCGGTGCAGTCGCCACAACGTGTGACCTTGTGGACGCGAGGTTTATTTGAAGGGAATTGCATCCTCTACGACTCGAAGTAAATTTGCAACAGGAATATATTCGATGGTGTAATAAAAAAGGTGCTGTCCTCAAGTTCAATTTTAAAGGGTTTGAACGCGCAATGACTATTGGGATCTTAGCACGTGATGGATATTTTAGAAGTCATATTGTCGCGGACTAGAACACAACAAAGTGGGCAGCGCCGCGGCACGGAGCGCTCGCTCTATGCCCACCGCTATTAAATTATTCCATCGCCATCTTTCATGTAGTCCTGTCTCCACCAGCTTGCCGTCACGTAACATTTGGTGTGAGGTGCGGAGTTCTTCCCCATCCTGGTCCTGGAGCTCAAGCACATGCAGTGTGTTCCTGTTCGCACTGCCCGGCTGCGCCCCAGCCCCCCAGATTAGAACCGATCGCGCCGTTTAATCCAGCCCCGTGACCCACCCCGACCAGAAGACACCACAACTTGACGACGCCACCTCAACTCGAACCTATGACCCGAAAGAACCGAGAAGCCGCCAATATATTCGAACACCGCCAATGGCCATGCCATTCGGAGTGTTCATGGGCCTCGGCCGTCGGCTCAAGGTGACCTAGCTATGGCCCGAAAGCTTCCTGGACCAGCGCTCGTTCTATCATCAGTCTGCCCATCTCTTTCGTCGTGACGGCAAGCCCTGCATCTCTTCGGTGTTCATGTGTTCATCCCTCCTGTCACGCCTATCGTCACGTCCTGCGTTTCAACTTCACTGCCATTCTTCTAGTTAGCGCGATCGGGATGATCGCTCGGCAGCCCCGGGTATACAGTGTCACGGACTAGAGGACGACAAAGTGGGCACTGGCGCAGCACGGAGCGCTCACGCTATATAGCCCACCGCTATTAAATCATTCCATCGGCGTCTGTAATGTAGTTCTGTCTCCACCAACTTGCTCTAACGTAACAGTATCTTTCGAGCTCTGAGAGAGCCCGTCAACGTGCCAAGCAATGCGAGAACGGCAAGCTGGGCTAGTTGGCGGTTGTTCATTTCATCAAAATTTTAGTTGAGGACAGCGTTGTAACCTCGTTCTGTCTTCTTTGGTCGTCGTAAGTGCTTCGTTTGCCTGTCAAAATATGCCAGTGTTCTAGGTACCAAGATGGCCAGCTTTTCTTTTCTACCTTAATCACATAGCATTCCTGGCCGAAAACTACGATGACAACTCCAGATTAGTGTATGACGCGGCAGAGTCGTAACGCCATGCCATGAAATCGGAAAACTGCAGCTCAGCTAACCGGTTCTTTGACAGATCATTAACTTGAATAGCTTTCGCCTTGACATTGCAAGGCCAGCTGCCATCGCAAGAGTTCCGCAGCCGATTTGGAAAAAAGTTCTCCATATGTTAACATCCTGCGCCCACTAGAAGCGTCTTGTAAAAGGCTCAAGCGATAATCGCATTCTGTAAGCGTCATACGGCGGAAGTCTTACGGCGGAAGGCCCCGACGCTCTCTTTTGGCATCTTAACTGCCTAAATGTAATGTTTTGATCCCGGCCGCGGCGGTCAAAATTTGATCGAGGCGGAATCCTAGAGGCACGTGTACTGTGCGATGTCAGTGCTCGTTAAGAACCCCAGGCGGTCGAAATTTCCGGAGACCTTCACTACGGAGACCGTCATGGCCTGAGTCGCTTTGGGACGATAAACTCGCATAAAAAATTAATGTAATGTCCAACCAGTAGCTGTTTCAATAATGAGCAGAGAAATCGCGGCTCCCACTGTTCGTAAACACGTAATCAGAGCAAAATTCTTTCAGGAGGAAACAGTCTCGACAAAACGGGATTTTCTTCAATGCAAGGCAGTGGGTGCCGGTACTAGCATTTAAAAGTGTGGTATTACGTGGGACTTATGTGCATGTAATTTTTAGACTGCGCGTCCGCCTTTTATGGCGCAAACCGAAGAGCTTTAAACTATGACTTTTACTAATTATATTTGTTTCTTTCTTACCTCCATTAAAGCTAAACTGAAGTATGCCTTGACAAACCTCGGAGAGAGTTAGAGAGTTAGATCACGCGGCCCGTGTGTTTGCAGAAATAATGGCTCGTTCAGCACGGAAAACAATCACCGCGCAATTGCAGCAACCTCCGATCACACGCCTTGTTGTTCGCCACGTTAGTTGAGCGTACCTCCTAGAAAGTTAAGACGAAAGCCAAACAATGCCTGGAGCGCACAGATACGCAAGCTATCTGGCAGCGTTCACCTCATACTGTCTTATTTCCGCAAAAAAACAAGGCCGCGAAACTAGATTAACAAGGTGATAAGAACAATGGTACAGCCATATATTGGGGGCGTTGTGCTTAAGTGCAGCTGGGTTTCTTGTTCAAACAGAGCAGCGTTATCAACAAAGATTGTAAACATGGGAAACACGTAATAGTTGCTTGTAATGTGGATTCTCGCTTCGAGCTTTCCTCTTCGTTACTTTGAGCGTATGGGTGGACGATTGGGAAGCAAACACTTCACAAATTAGTCAGCTGTTTTCGTCTGCCTTGTGGCCTCATCCAACCGCTATAGGCTTTCTCATTCCGTCGATACATGCGCACTCTGCCGGATAGTGGCGTTCGGCAAATATCAAATAGACTGCATTGACTGATAAGAGAACAGCGACAAGTGCCTTGACGTCAGATATGAGGCATCAAAATTCAGCGATCACTTGTTCCTGCCTTTCCAACTAAATCCAGCTGTTGTGGCTATGAGGGTTTATCAGATCGTCGCAATGGTGCTGTTTCAAATAAGTGGGATATTTTAATGCTCCGGAAATAGCGGAGGAGGCGGCCATACAGTTCGATTGGCTACCGAATATACGTGCTTAGACTGAAGGTCTATATTGCGATGTGCACATAGAGAAACCTGAGACCAATGTGTAGCTTCTAACCATTAATTCAGTCCTAATAGGCCTAAGTAGGAGTTGTATTCTTTTTAGTTAACAAACCTCGTAGTACTGCCGACTTCTTGCACAGCCTCTCGTTAACACCGTCTACGTGAAAATCGTTTTTGGCAAATGCTGTCGGCAAATATAAACGTGTGGGCTAACATGCTTCCTGTGCTTTCGAGGCGAAATAGTACACTGGACGAGCATTCCTTGGAAACCACTTCATATTTATTGTCATCAGATGCCGCGGATGTAAACTGAATAGCACACGCAACATGCTTTCAATCAGGCCGCGGTTTGAGCATCAGCCCTAAGTGACACAATTGCTAAGCTTGACGCTTCCCCACAACCAATTATGGCCGACCGTATCTTTATGTCTCGGCAAAGTCTTTCGACGAAACGCGAAATAGCCTAAAATTTAAGCTACCCACAAACAACGATACTCGCAGTATATGCAATGAGTTAATTCTTTCTCCTTATCAGCGACCCCTCTTTAAGTCGAATGCAAGGTTTTCACTGGTTTTAGTGGAATGTGAACAGTGCCGGCGCGTGTCTTTTGCAACGGGTGTCAGCATTATTTCTCTCAGAGGCTCGGAAGGCCTCCCTGCTCGGATGGCAGCGTTCTTCGAAGCTCTTTTCTTTTTACTGCGTGAGAACAAAATTGGAGGAGACAGTTAGCCTGATGGGTTAATGCCCTTATATGCGACATTAGTCATTCTCTACATCGGATTCATAGATCCCTGGGATACGTGATACAAAACAAGAATAGTGGTACAACGGTTAAGCAATGCGCCGATGGCAGGCGCTGCACCGGTGAGGCTTGTGTGACCCAGGTTGCTCTTACCGAACAACCACTCGCGACAGATCATTAATTTAACTGCCACCTGTCCCAATAGCCAGTTTTATAACAGTTCGGTGTACACGCTGTGATATTCCCACAAGGCTACGCGACGCGAGTGGCCCACCTAGATTGCTTCTTCGGGGATTTTTTGCTCACATCGCTAACGACGGCGACGCGAGATTTTTTCTGAACGGGAGTCTTGACGGTACTGCGTTAACATTCCAATTCCTTTGCCAAACGGTTAGTTGGCTGCGGGAGATGTGGAAGAACTTCGGTCAGGTAGGAATAGATCGTGCCATCCCAACGTTATGGGTTCTCTTTCTGTCCCTCAAAAATTTCGTTTCCAGACGGTATGAATCCCTGAACTCATGATAGTCTGTGCGAGAAGACTTTCTGCGGAACGAAGAGAAGAGAATTGTAGTAAATCTGGTCTGTCGGAATGGGCGTATAGATGAATGCATTTGCATGTAAGGCGCCACAAAATCTAAGACGCCTTAAAACGGTAGCCACGATAAGGTATAAGCCAGCTCCTTTGGCTACTTGGCAGGCCGCCGGCTTCACCCCTTTCTGTTCTTCGGCCCGGGCAGCGCGCATGGTTTTTCTGGCTCCTTTCGAGGTTTGAAGTGCCGCTTCCCTTAGCCACATCTTTTTCAGCTGAACAAAGCAGCTTTGGCGCTGGAAGTTTTAAGCACAAACTAAAGATTGGAAGAGGACTAAAACGAATAATAAAATCAGTTTTATGAAGGACAACCAGTCTGAACACACGCAACGCGTGAGGCAGCGGAGATAGCCTTTCTGTTTTATGCAGTTTGCTTAATGAACTTGCTAACGTTTTCTATTTACTGATTGTGCGTTCTTGATTTAGTTACCTATACGGTCTCTCCGGAAGGCAGTTGACTCGGACTCTGACCGAGTCAATATTTGTTGTACCTTTGTACCTTTCCTAGCTAGGGTTTCTTGACACAAGTGTTTAAAGCGGGTTAACAGAGCGTGCATTTAATCTGCCGCAAGAAAAAAATGATTTTTTTTCTGTATTCCTTGTGAAGGCGTGCCTTGACACTAAGATATTTGCGCCGGGATCAGGAACGTGCCGCCTGTGTGATTTGCACCAAAACTGACTATCGTATTATTATGTGCCGTGATGTTGTGTTCGTCCGTGGCATATTACACCACACTCTTAGAAAGCCGTGTGGTCACACTTGCAGTGAAAACCATTTGCATCTTGTCAAAAACTTCGTTGTGTCTTAAGATCTTTTTCTGTTGATGGGTCTTATAAGACTGTGGAAAAGGCGTACGCTGGGCCAGCATGCAGGACTACCGCCTTAAAGCTGTCTCTGTTCAGAAGTATGCCCTTTTATGCGGGGAGTATATGCGGCCCAGAAAGAATCTTCTGAGTAGTTACCGTTTCTTCAGGTGTGTTTGTGCCTTTCAACGTTCCGGTGTTCATTTTTTATAAGTAAGTTCGGGTTCTCGTTTTTCAATAAAATGTCGGGAAAAAATTCGGCAATATCCGAGTGCTCTAAGGGATCAGAATACTAAGCTGCTCTTTTAGCGCCGGTGGTGCTTCGATTTCCGCTAGGAGCTGAAGTTTCCGTCTGATGGACACCATTCTGCCGAGAGTGCGGAAGTTTTCGGCGATGTTCGGCTTCTTATTCGGCCTCAGGTTCGCCGCAGTTTCGCAATGATGCTCGGTGAAATTTCCCGAAAAAGACAGCTAAAAAGCCGAAAGCATTTTGGCTTTAAAATATCCGTGGTATAAGCCTTCTTCTAGATATGCCGTTTTAATTGGGAGGAACATATTATTCCGGAAATGGCATGGGAAGTCAACATATCTAAAATGAAATGTGCTTTTATTTCACAAGTGTAACACGGTCTGCTTTTTATGGATACGCGGCCCGCGGAGAATTAGAATTAGAACGGAATTATAAACCTAAGACGCGCGCCCTTATCTTGTGCTTTGATTGCGCGAGTATGGCACCGAACCGATACCTGGGAAGAACGTGGGCCCGAACATGCAAATTGGGAGATCGGGTCTCCTTATATAGACATCGAAAGACCCCGTTCATTAATGAAACCATGCGTAAGCAAGGCGCACACCTTCTTAATCAAACCTGTAGTGTATAACACCGCTTCCAGGCCAGCTATTCTCCGTATCCACTTTGGGCAGGTGAAAACATAGTCGCGCCTTCTTTTTGCTGTACCGCAAGGTATTGGTCGCGACTCAAAACTTCTTTATTTCTATATTAAGCTTGTTTTCTGCGGCCCTCACCAGTTCAACCGAACGACGCAGAAGGGGTAACATTATGCCTCCATTCAAATTTTGGCCCATTCATGGCACCACATTTTGATAAACGGTTCTATAAGGAGTTTCGAAACGGTATAGTCAATGAACTTTGGGTCAGGGCCACCTGCCTCACATGACCATACAGGACATGTAGGCTGGTCAGATCTAACAGGTAGCATTTTTGTGGAGGATCAGTCCGGTAACACCGAGACCTTCACTGATTACGTCTGAGCCGACGTAAAGCAACTGCTGGAGCACATGTAGTAAGAAATAAATGGAAGCCGTAAAATATAGAGCTATAGAGATAAGGAACTTCGATCTGTGAAGACAGATCTAATATTGCCACACCACTAACTCCTCTGGTGGCGCCATACAGCGGCTAAACTTCATTTCCTGGCATTTGGCAAGCCTTGAGCATATCTCGGGGCTAGATCATCTCTCGTGTTGCCTGCTGCCTTGCGCGTCCCAACGTCTTGCGCGTAAACCAGCCCTGCTTACGTCAACCGTTTCTCTGTGACATATTTGATGGAGGTGCTGGGTGACGGCCCATGTACGCTGACGTCGAGGACACCTTTAAGTCAGCTCTCAACGCGTGGCTACAAGACCAGTCCACAAGGCGAGCCGCCGCCTTCGAGGCCTACAACCCGAGTTCGGCCAACTGACAGCGCCGGTAAGGGCCATGGCATCCACCGCGGCTCGCCAGACAAGTCAGCACTCAGGGAATTCCACACCCATTCGTCCTTCACGCACCTCGGTCGCCGCCACCGTTCCACGGGGACAGGTTCGAGGACGTCGAAGATTGTTTGGCCAGCTTTGAATGTGTGGCGGGTTTTAACGAGCGGGACAGCGAGCGCAAGCTGCGCAACGACTACTTTGCGCTGCAGGACTCAGCCAAAACGTGGTTTGAGAACCACGAAGCTTCTTTTACCACCTGGGAGGCTTTTCGTCGCGAGCTGCTAGCGACATTTACCCAGCAGCGAAAGAAAAGAGAAAGCTGAAATTGCCCTGCGCTCGAGATCACAGCCTCCGAACGAGGGCGTCGCGATGTTCATCGAGGACATCACGCGACGGTTCAATCGGGCCGACCCTGCTATGCGTGAAGCCCAGAAGGTGTGCCACTTAATGCGTGGCGTAAAAGAGCATCTGTTTGCCGGACTGGTCCGTGACCCGCCACGATCAGTTTCCGACTTCACCAAGGAGGCAGTGGGTATCGAGCACTCTCTGCAGGAACGGGGCGCCCACTACGGACGTCGGGCTACTGTAGCAGCCGTTTCCCAGTCCCAGTACACGCCTACCTCGCTGCCCGCCGAGCAGCTTCGGGAGCTTGTAAGAAGCCTTGTGCGCGAGGAACTGGCGAAACTTCGCTTTGAAGCTCCACAGGTCAGCGTCGTTGCCGTAACGGACGTGGTCCGTGAAGAAACCCGACGAGTTGTGCAGCCACCCCCAGCTCCACAGCCGGCGCCCTCCTTTATGACCTACAGCGAGGCGCTAAGGCATCCCGGGCCAGCGATGCGAGCCTTTTCCATCATCGCTCCTGTGCCATACCTGACGGAGCCAATCGCACCAGCACACTCCTTGCCGCAGGAGTACAGGCCCCCAGTGAGCAAAGCGCACGTTTGGCATACGCCAAACAATCGGCCGCTCTCTGTTACCACTGCGGAGAGCCCGGCCACATCCTCCGCCACGGTCCCTACCGCATCATCATCATCATCAGCCTTACTACACCCACTGCAGGGCAAAGGCCTCTCCCATGTCTCTCCATTTAACCCTATCCTTTGCCAGCTGCATCCACCCTTTGCCTGCAAAATTCTTAATCTCATCCGCCCACCTAACCTTCTGCCGCCCCCTGCTACGCTTACTTTCTCTTGGAATCCACTACGTTACCCTTAAGGACCAGCGGTTATCTTGCCTTCGCATTACATGCCCTGCCCAAGCCCATTTCTTTCTCTTGATTTCGACTAGGATGTCATTAACCCGTGTTTGTTCCCTCACCCACTCTGCCCGCTTCCAATCTCTTAACGTTACACCTATCATTTTTCTTTCCATGGCTCGCTGCGTTGTCCTTAACTTAAGCTTAACTCTTTTTGTTAGCCTCCACGTTTCTGCCCCGTAGGTGAGTACCAGTAAGATTAAGCTGTTGTACACAATATGGGTTTAAGGGGGTTTTCACCTGACGCACCTCGACCACAATACGGTGAAAGGCCACAGGATATCGAACAGTATTTGGCTGATAATGTGCAATATTCAACCTCGCAGCGACGCCAGTCCCGATCGCCATCCCCAAGGCGGATCTCTTCGCCAGGCCGCCCGACATCCTCTGGCCAGTTCAGAGGTACGTCCCCACGACGGGAAACTGAAGACGGCGTCCTTTGGGGGTAGGGCTGCCGCTACTGGACCGAGTCAAGAGCCTCCACCCTACGATCCGCCACGACGCACCGACCGACGACGACCTGACCCGACGACCTCGACGACACGCTGCGACCGACTGGTCTCCGCCGAAATTCCGGTATCCGCCGACAACCACGACGTTACCGCACTCGTGGATACCGGCGCCGAATTTTCTGTAATGAGCAGACGGTTAGCCATGGCCTTGAGGAAGGTTCTAACCCCTTGGTCTGGGCCGCAGATCCGGACAGCTGGTGGCCATGTGGTAACTCCGATCGGTGGCTGCACTTCGCGAATCCAGATCCGCGGTGTTACTTTCCCTGGTTGCTTTGCTGTGTTACCCGAGTGCTCCAAAGACCTCATACTCGGTTTGTATTTCCTTCAGGAGTACGGTGCCGTTATCAACCTCCAGGAGCTAATCGTGTCGTTGTCCACATAAGGCCCTGTCGACGACGATACCGAGCCACGCCGGGCTAAGTTATGCGTCTGTGACGACCACGTTTTGATCCCAACAAGATCCAGCATGTTTGTTACTGTAGATTGCGATAACAGCACCAAAATTCGTGGCATCGCTGAAACCAACATGTCGCTGCTCCTTGGTCGGCAAGTCTGTGTTGTTCGAGGAATTGTTGAACTGAACAATGGCCGAACCGAACTCTTGGTGACCAATTCTGGCTGTGAACCTCAGTGTTTACCTGGCAGAACAGCTATTGCGTATTTCGAGGAACTCAGCGAATTCGCGGGACAGTGCACGCTTTGTCCGGAGCCCCGGCATCAGGGGAGGAATTGACCACTCCCATTAAAACTGACGTGAACCCAAGCCTCCCATTTGATCAGAAACGCTGCTTGGAAAGCGTTATCCAGTCTTTCTGCGACTGCTTTGCCTCGACCTCGAAGGTTAGGCAGACACCGCTCACAAAGCACAAAATTATCGTTAATGCCAGCCAACGGCTGTTATGTCAGCCGTATTACCGGATCTCTTCGAAGGAGCGCGATGCCATTCGCCGTCAAGTTCAAGAAATGCTCCAGGACGACGTGATAAAGCTGTAGACGAGCCCGTGGGCTACACCTGTTGTTCTAGTGGCAAAGAGAGATTGAACCGTACGGTTCTGCGTTGATTAAAAACGTTTAAACAAAGTCACAAAAAAGGATGTTTATCCTCCCCTGCGTATTAATGACTCCCTGGACCGGCTACGCTACGCCAAGCACTTCTCATCGCTAGATTTACGAAGCGGCTATTGGCAAATTGAGGTGGACGAACGCGACCGGGAAAAGACCGCCTTTATTACACCGGATGGTCTGTACGAATTCCGGGTGCTCCCTTTCGGCCTGTGCTCGGCTCCTGCAACCTTTAAGCGAATGATGGACACCGTTTGTGCCGATCTGAAATGGCAATCCTGTCTCGTGTACTTGGATGACGTTGTCATCTTCTCTGACACGTTCGAAGAGCACCTCAGATGCCTGCGTGCTGTGTTCGAAGCAATTCTGTCGGCCGGTCTCTCCCTGAAGCCAGAAAAGTGGCACTTCGCTTTCGAAGAGTTGTTTCTGGGCCACATCGTGAGCGCTAAAGCGGTTAGCCCAGACCCCGATAAGACTTCTGCCGTGGCTGCTTTTCCTGTGCCCACCGATAAGCGCAGTGTGCGCCGCTTTCTGTGCCTATTATCGGCATTTTGTGCAGAACTTCTCCCAGGTCGCGGAGCCCCTCACCCGACTCACGAAATATCAAGAGCCATTCTTCTGAGGCCT
The DNA here is from genome assembly GCF_052857255.1 of Amblyomma americanum. Lineage (NCBI taxonomy): Eukaryota > Metazoa > Arthropoda > Arachnida > Ixodida > Ixodidae > Amblyomma > Amblyomma americanum. Next base: position 101,200,833 of record NC_135500.1, read on the forward strand.
GGAGCAACAGCAGGCCTTTGAAGACCTCCGCACTCGCCTTCAACGTACGTTCATCCTTGGACAAGTCGACGAGTCTGCCCACACTGAACTGCACACAGACGCCAGCAACATCGGCCTTGGTGCGGTCCTTGTGCAGAGGCAGGATGGTCTCGAAAGCCGCACCTTGTCACGATCTGAGGCGAACTATTATACCACCGAAAAAGAATGCCTCTTCATTGTGTGGGCAGAGACGAAATTTCGCCCGTAACTATATGGCCGCCCTTTCAGGGTCGTCAATGATCCCCACTTGCGGTGTTGGCTGGCGAACCTCAAAGATCTCTCGGAATGGCTTGCACGCTGGAGCCTTCGATTTCAGGAATTCGATGTCACAATCGTCTATAAGTCTGGTAGGAAGCACAGTGATGCCGACTGTTTGTCTCGTGCTCCTATCGAGGGCAACCGAGCTCACCCCGACGACGATTCTGTTTTTCTTGGCACCATCTCCACGTCCATCCTCATCCAACGCGAAAGGGACGACAGCGAACTTCGGCCCCTCATTGAGTATCTAGAAGGAAGCGCTAAGTCTCCCCCGCGAATCTTTTCGCTCGGGCTGTCGTCGTTCTGTTTACGCGACGGCGTCCTGTCCAACAGAAGCTGTTGGACACGATTAGCACGACACGATTAGCTCCTGGAGGTTGATAACGGCACCGTACTCCTGAAGGAAATCCAAACCGAGTATGAGGTCTTTGGAGCACTCGGGTAACACAGCAAAGCAACCAGGGAAAGTAACACCGCGGATCTGGATTCGCGAAGTGCAGCCACCGATCGGAGTTACCACATGGCCACCAGCTGTCCGGATCTGCGGCCCAGACCAAGGGGTTAGAACCTTCCTCAAGGCCGTGGCTAACCGTCTGCTCATTACAGAAAAATCGGCGCCGGTATCCACGAGTGCGGTAACGTCGTGGTTGTCGGCGGATACAGGAATTTCGGCGGAGGCCGGTCGGTCGCAGCGTGTCGTCGAGGTCTTCGGGTCAGGTCGTCGTCGGTCGGTGCGCCGTGGCGGATCGTAGGGTGCAGGCTCTTAACTCGGTCCAGTAGCGGCAGCCCTACCCCCGGAGGACGACGTCTTCAGTTTTCCCCACGTGGGGACGCACCTCTGAACTGGCCAGAGGATGACGGGCGGCCGGGCGAATAGAACCGCCTTGGGGATGGTGATCGGGACTGGCATCGCTGCGAGGTTGAAGATTGCACATTATCAGCTAAATACTGTTCGATAGCCCGTGGTCTTTCACCGTAGTGTGGTCGAGGTGCGTCAGGTGAAAACCCCCTTAAACCCGTCTTGCGGTAGGGACAGTAGCGAAGCATGTGGCCGGGCTCTCCGCAGTGATAACAGAGAGCGGCCGATTGTTTGGCGTACGCCAAACGTGCGTTTTGCTCACGGGGGGCTTGTACTCCTGCGGCAAGGAGGGTGCTGGTGCGATTGGCTCCTGCAGGTATGGCACAGGAGCGATGGGGGAAAAGGCTCGCATCGCTGGCCCAGGACGCCGTAGCGCCTCGCTGTACGTCATAACGGAGGGCGCCGGCTCTGGAGCTGGGGGTTCTGCACAACTCGTCGGATTTCTTCACGGACCACGTCCGTTACGGCAGTGACGCTGACCTGTGGAGCTTCAAAGCGAAGTTTCGGCAGTTCCTCGCGCACAAGGCTTCTTACAAGCTCCCGAAGCTCCTCGGCGGGCAGCGACGTAGGCGTGTACTGGGACTGGGAAAGGGCTGCTACAGTAGCCTGACGTCAATAGTGGGCGCCCCGTTCCTGCAGAGAGTGCTCGATACCCACTGCCTCCTTGGTAAAGTCGGACACTGTTCGTGGCGGGTCACGGACCAGTCCGGCAAACAGCTGCTCTTTTACGCCACGCATTAAGTGGCATACCTTCTGGGCTTCGGGCATAGCAGTGTCGGCCCGATTGAACATTCGCGTCATGTCCTCGATGAACATCGCGACGCCCTCGTTCGGAGGCTCTGATCTCGAGCGCAGGGCGATTTCAGCTTTCTCTTTTCTTTCGCTGCTGGGTAAATGTCGCTAGCAGCTCGCGACGAAAAGCCTCCCAGGTGGTAAAGGAAGCTTCGTGGTACTCAAACCACGTTTTGGCCGAGTCCTGTAGCGCAAAGTAGACGTTGCGCAGCTTGCGCTCGCTGCCCGGCTCGTTAAAACCCGCCACACATTCTAAGCTGGCCAACCAGTCTTCGACGTCCTCGAACTGGTCCCCGTGGAACGGTGGCGGCGACCAAGGTGCGTGAAGGATGAATGGGTGGGGCATTCCCGGAGTGTTGACTTGTCTGGCTAGACGCGGTGGATGTCATGGCCCTTACTGGCGCTGTCAGTTGGCCGAACTCGGGTTGTAGGCCTCGAAGGCGGCGGCTCGCCTTGTGGACTGGTGTTGTTGCCACGCGTTGAGAGCTGACTTCAAAGGTGTCCTCGATGTCTGCGTACATGGGCCGACACCCAGCACCTCCACCAAATATGTCACAAAGAAATGGTTGACGTAAGCAGGGCTGGTTTACTTGCTTTTGCTTAGACGCGCAAGACGTTGGGACGCGCAAGGCAGCAGGCAACACGAGATGAGATCTAGCCCCGAGATGGCTCAAGGCTTGCCAACTGCCAGGAAATGAAGTTTAGCCGCTGTATGGCGCCAATAAAGGAGTTAGTGGTGTGGCAATAATAGATCTGTCTTCTTCACAGTTCGAAGTTCCTTATCTCTATACCTCTATATTTTACGGCTTTCATTTATTTGTTACTACATTTGCTCCAGCAGTTGCTTTACGTCGGCTCATACGTAATCAGTGAAGGTCTCGGTGTTACCGGACTGATCCTCCACAAAAATGCTACCTGTTAGATCTGACCAGCCTACATCTCCTTTTTGGTCATGTGAGGCAGGTGGTCCTGACCCAAAGTTCTTTGACTATACCGTTTCGAAACTCCTTATAGAACCGTTTATCAAAATGCGGCGCTATGAATGGGCCAAAATTCGAATGTAAGCTTAATGTCACCCCACCTGCGGCGTTCAGGTGAACTGCTGAGGGCCGCCGAAAACAAGTTTAATATAGAAATTAAGACGTTTTGAGTCGCGACCAATTCCTTGCGGTAGAGCAAAAAGACGGCGCGACTATGTTTTAACCTGCCCAAAGTGTATACGGAGAATAGCTGGCCTGGAAGCGGAGTTATACACTACAGGTTTGATTAAGACGGTGTGCGCCTTGCTCACGCATGGTTCATAACCTTTCATTAATGAACGGGGCCTTTCCATGTCTATATAAGGAGACCCGATCTCCCAATTTGCAAGTTCGGGCCCATCTTCTTTCACTTCCTCCTTTATCCCTTCCCTTACGGCGCGGTTCAGGTGTCCAACGATATATGAGAGATACTGCGCCATTTCCTTTCCCTAAAAACCAATTCTTCTTCTTCTTCTTCTTCTTCTTCTTCTTCTTCTTCTTCTTCTTCTTCTTCTTCTTCTTCTTCTTCTTCTTCTTCTTCTTCTTCTTCTTCTTCTTCTTCTTCTTCTTCTTCTTCTTCTTCTTCTTCTTCTTCTTCTTCTTCTTCTTCTTCTTCTTCTTCTTCTTCTTCTTCTTCTTCTTCTTCTTCTTCTTCTTCTTCTTCTTCTTCTTCTTCTTCTTCTTATTATTATTATTATTATTATTATTATTATTATGTTCTCCCCAGATCTCGGTTCGGTGCCATACTCGCGCAATCAAAGCACAAGATAAGGGCGCGCGTCTCAGGGTTATAATTCCGTTCTAATTCTAATTCTCCGCGGGCCGCGTATCTATAAAAAGCAGACCGTGTTACACTTGTGAAATAAAAGCACATTTCATTTTAGATATGTTGACTTCCCATGCCATTTCCGGAATAATATGTTCCTCCCAATTAAAACGGCATATCTAGAAGAAGGCTTATACCACGGATATTTTAAAGCCGAAATGCTTTCGGCTTCTTAGCTGTCTTTTTCAGGAAATTCCACCGAGCATCATTCCGAAACTGCGGTGAACTGAGGCCGAATAAGAAGCCGAACATCGCCGAAAACTTCCGCACTTTCGGCAAAACGGTGTCCATCAGACGGAAACTTCAGCTCCGAGCGGAAATCGAACCACCGCCGGCGCTAAAAGATCAGCTTAGTTTTCTGATGCCTTAGAGCACTCGGATATTGCCGAATTTTTTCCCGAAATTCTATTGAAAAACGAGGACCCGAACTTACTCATGAAAAATGAACACCGGAACGTTGAAAGGCACAAACACACCTGAAGAAACGGTAACTACTCAGAAGATTCTTTCTGGGCCGCATATACTCCCCGCATAAAAGGGCATACTTCTGAACAGAGACAGCTTTAAGGCGGTAGTCCTGCATGCTGGCCCGGCGTACGCCTTTTCCACCGCCTGATCAGACCAATCAACAGAAAAATATTTTAAGACACAACGTAGATTTTGACAAGATGCAAATGGTTTTCACTGCAAGTGTGACCACACGGCTTTCTAAGAGTGTGGTGTAATATGCCACGGACAAACACAACTTCACGGCACAGAATAAAATGATAATCAGTTTTGGTGCAAATCCCACAGGCGGCACGTTCCTGGTCCTGGCGCAAACATCTTAGTGTCAAGGCACGCCTTCGCAAGGAATACAGAAAAAAAATCATTTTTTTCTTGCGGCAGATTAAATGCACGCTCCGTTAACGCGCTTTAAACATTTGTGTCAAGAAACCCCAGCTAGGAAAGGTACAAAGGTACAACAAATATTGACTCGGTCAGAGTCCGAGTCAACTGCCTTCTGGATAGACCGTATAGGTAACTAAATCATTAACGCACAATCACTAAATAGAAAATGTTAGCAATTTCATTAAGCAAACTGCATAAAACAGAAAGGCTATCGCCACTGCCTCACGCGTTCCGTGTGTTCAGACTTGTTGTCCTTCATAAAACTGATTTTATTATTCGTTTTAGTCCTCTTCCAATCTTTAGTTTTGTGATTAAAAATTCCAGCGCCAAAGCTGCTTTGTTCAGCTGAAAGAGAAGCGGCTAAGGGAAGCGGCACTTCAAACCTCGAAAGCAGCCAGAAAAACCATGCGCGCTGCCCGGGCCGAAGAACAGAAGCGGGTGAAGTCGACGTCCTGCCCAGTAGCCAAAGGAGCTGTATTATACATTAGCGTGGCTACCGTTTTAAGGCGTCTTAGATTTTGTGGCGCCTTTCATGCAAATGCATTCATCTATACGCCCATTCCGACAGACCACATTTACTAAAATTCTCTTCTCTTCATTCCGCAGAAAGTCTTCTCGCACAGACGATCATGAGTCCAGGGATTCATACCGTATGGAAACGCAATTTTTGAGGGACAGAAAGAGAACCTATAACGTTGGGAGGGCACGATCTATTCCTACCTGACCGAAGTTCTTCCACATCTCCCGTAGCCAACTAACCGGTTTTCAAAGGAATTGGTATGTTAACGCTGTAGCACCAAGACTGCCGTTCAGCAAAAATATCGCGTCGCCGTCGTTAGCGATGTGAGCAAAAAATCCCCTTAAAGGCAACCTAGGTGGGCCACTTCTGTCGCTTGGCTTTGTGGGGATAATACAGCATGTACACCGAGCTGTTAAAAAACTGGCTATCGGGACAATTGGCAGGTAAATTAATGATCTGTCACGAGTGGTTGTTCGGTAAGAGCAACCTGAGTCACACAAGCCTTACCGGTGCAGCGCCTGCCATTGGCGCATTGCTTAACCGTTGTACCACTATCCTTGTGTTGTATCACGTATCCCAGGAATCTATGAATCCGAAGTAGAGAATGACTAATGTCGCATATAAGGGCATTAACCCATCAGCAATATCGTGTCATATCTTTATTGCAGAGGCTAAGTGTCTCCTCCAATTTTGTTCTCACGCCGTAAAAAGAAAAGAGCTTCGAAGAACGCTGGCATCCGAGCAGGGAGGCCTTCCGAGCCTTTGAGAAATATGATGCTGACTCCCGTTGCAAAAGACACACGCTGGCACTGTGCACATTGCATTAAAACCAGTGAAAACCTTGCATTCGACATAAAGAGAAAGAATTAACTCAATGCATATACTGCTAGTATCGTTGTTTGTGGGTAGCTTAAATTTTAGGCTATTTCGCGTTTCGTCGAATGAGTTTGCAGGGACATAAAGATATGGTCGGCCATAATTGGTTGTGGGGAAACGTCAAGCTTAGCAATTGTGTCACTTAGGTCTGATGCTCAAACCGCGGCGTGATTGAAAGCATGTTGCGTGTGCTATTCAGTTTACATCCGCGGCAACTGATGACAATAAATATGAAGTGGTTTCCAACGAATGCACGTCCAGTGTACTATTTCGCGTCGAAAATACAGGAAGCATGTTAGCCAACACGTTTATATTGGACTACCGCATTTGCCAAAAACGATTTTCAAGAATTCGGCAGTACTACGAGGTTTGTTAACTAAAAAGTATACAACTCATACATAGGCCTATTAAGGCTGAATTATTGGTGACAAGCTACAAAGTGGTCTCACGTTTCTCTATGTGCACATCGCATTGCAGACCTTCAGTCTAAACACGTATATTCGGTAGCCAATCGAACTGTATGGCCGCCTCCTCCGCTATTTCCGGAGCATTAAAATATCCCACTTATTTGAAGCAGCACCATTGCGACGATCTGATAAGGCCTCATAGCCACAACAGCTGGATTTAGTTGGAAAGGCAGGAACAAGTGATCGCTGAATTTTGATGCCTCATATCTGACGTCAAGGCACTTTTTGCTGTTCTCTTATCAGTCAATGCAGTCTATTTGATATTTGCCGAACGCCGCTATCAGGCAGAGTGCGCATGTGGCGACAGAATGAGAAAGCCTATAGCGGTTGGATGAGGCCACAAGGCAGACGAAAATAGCGGTGACTAATTTGTAAAGTGCTTGCTTCCCAATTGTCCACCGATACGCTCAAAGTAACGAAGAGGAAAGCTCGAAGCAAGAATCCACAATACAAGCAACTATTACGTGTTTCCCATGTTTACAATCTTTGTTGATAACGTTGCTCTGTTTGAACAAGAAACTCAGCTGCACTTAAGCACAACGCCCCCAATACATGGCTGTACCATTGTTCTTGTCACCTTGTTAATCTAGTTTCGCGGCCTTGTTTCTTGCGGAAATAAGACAGTATGAGGTGAACGCTGCCAGACAGCTTGCGTATCTGTGCGCTCCAGGCATTGTTTGGCTTTCGTCTTAACTTTCTAGGAGGTACTGCTGAACTAACGTGGCGAACAACGAGGCATGTGATCGGAGGTTGCTGGAATTGCGCGGTGATTGTTTTCCGTGCAGAACCAGCCATTATTTCTGCAAACACACGGGCCGCGTGATCTAACTCTCTCGATAAGCATAATAATTTATAAGGAAATTAAACTGCTTACATTTCTTTATCAAAACGTCTTTTTTCGCAAGCGCTAAAAGAACACGGACATAGAAGAAACAGACTGGGCGAGCGCTCGTCCTGTCTATTCCTTCCTTGTCCGTGTTCTTTTAGCGCTTGCGAAAAATGCGAAACGTACACCTACTAACGCGATGCCACTCTTATCAAAACTCTCACACCTAGCAACAGCAACAATCCGACAAAGCACTGATTCGATCAACAGCATGAGTGTAGCCATTTAGCATTACATGCTCCGAGGTTTGTCAAGGCATACTTTAGTTTATCTTTAATGGAGGTAAGAAAGAAACAAATATAATTATTAAAACTCATAGTTTAAAGCTCTTCTGTTTGCGCCATAAAAGGCGGACGCGCAGTCTAAAAATTACATGCGCATAAGTTCCATGTAATACCACGCTTTTAAATGCTAATACCGGCACCCACTGCCTTGCATTGAAGAAAATCCCGTTTTGTCGAGACTGGTTCCTCCTCAAAGGATTTTGCTCTGATTACGTGTTGACGAACAGTGGGAGCTGCGTTTTCTCTGCTCATTATTGAAACAGCTACTGGTTGGACATTACATTAATTTTTTATGCGAGTTTATCCTCCCAAAGCGACTCAGGCTATGAGGGACGCCGTAGTGAAGGTCTCCGGAAATTTCGACCACCTGGGGTTCTTAACGAGCACTGACATCGCACAGTACACGGGCCTCTAGGATTCCGCCTCGATCAAAATTTGACCGCCGCGGCCGGGATCAAAACATTACATTTAAGCAGTTGTAAAAAGGCCGAAATATGCCAAAAGAAAGCGTCGGGGCTTTCCGCCGTATGACGCTTACGGAATGTGATTATCGCTTGAGCCTTTTACAAGACGCTTCTAGTGGGTGCAGGATGTTAACACATGGAGAACTTTTTTCCCAATCGGCTGCGGAACTCTTGCGATGGCAGCTGGCCTTGCAAGGTCGAGGCGAATGCTATTCAAGTTAATGATCAGTCAAAGAACCGGTTAGCTGAGCTGCAGTTTTCCGATTTCATGGCATGGCGTGACAACTCTGCCGCGTCATACACTAATCTGGTGTTGTCGTCGTAGTTTTCAGCCAGGAATGCTATGTGATTAAGGTAGAAAGGAAAGCTGGCCATCTTGTGCCTATTCCAGCATGGTACCTAGAACGCTGGCATATTTTAACAGGCGAACGAAGCACTTACGACGACCAAAAAAGGCAAAACGAGGATACAACGCTGTCCTCAACTAAAATTTTAATGAAATGAACAACCAACTGCCAACTAGTCCAGCTTGCCGTTCTAGCATTGCTTGGCACGTGGACGGGCTATCTCAGAGCTAGAAAGATACTGTTACGTGAGGACAAGTTGGTGGAGACAGAACTACATGACAGAAGCCGTTGGAATGATTTAATAGCGGTGGGCCTAGCGTGAGCGCTCCGTGCTGTGCCAGTGCCCACTTTGTCGTCCTCCAGTCCGTGACACTCCCCGGGGCTGCCGAGCGATCATCCCGATCGCGCTAAGTAGAAGAACGGCAGTGAAGTTGAAACGCAGGACGTGACGATAGGCGTGACAGGAGGGATGAACACATGAACACCGAAGAGATGCAGGGCTTGCCGTCACGACGAAAGAGATGGGCAGACGGATGATAGAACGAGCGCTGGTCCAGGAAGCTTCCGGGCCATAGCTAGGTCACCTTGAGCCGACGGCCGAGGCCCATGAACACTCCGAACGGCATGGCCAGGGGCGGTGTTCGAATGTATTGGCGGCTTCTCGGGTCGTTCGGGTCATAGGTTCGAGTTGAGGTGGGCGTCGTCAAGTTGTGGTGTCTTCTGGTCGGGGCGGGGGACGGGGCTGGGGTAAACGGCGGGGTCGGTTCTGATCTGGCGGGCTGGGGCACAGCCGTGCGGTGCGAACAGGAACACACGGCATGTGCTTGAGCTCCAGGACCAGGATGGGGATGAACTCCGCACCTCACACCAAATGTTACGTGACGGCAAGCTGGTGGAGACAGGACTACATGACAGATGGCGATGGAATAATTTAATAGCGGTGGGCATAGAGTGAGCGCGCCGTGCCGCGGCACTGCCCACTTTGTCGTCTTCTAGTCCGTGGCAATATGACTTCTAAAATATCCATCACGCGCTATGATCCCTATAGTCATTGCGCGTTCAAACCCTTCAAAACTGAACTTGACAACAGCACCTTTTTTATTACACCATCTAATATATTCCTGCTGGCAATTTGCTTCGAGTCGTAGAGGATACAATTCCCTTCAAATAATCCGCGCGTCCACAAGGTCACACGTTGTGGCGACTGCACCGCTGGCGAGCCATCGTGCCTGCTCCCTTTGCTCGGCGCGTGGACTAAAAGAGAGAACCATGGGAGAGCTTTTTATCTAGCGCCGTACGGCGGTTATTAGAGGAGCACATCAACAGATCTCCTTTCCGGCAGTCTGTTTCTCTTATGATTAGATTTACCGTATAACTTGGAGGAAGGAAAGAACAGTATACGTCATGGGGGAAGGAATACTCAGGAGAGGCCCTTCCCATGCATGAAAAAGTGTGAAGGAAATCACGTGGTTTTTCTCGATCTGGAGGCCCTCTTGTCCGGGCGCCGCTTAGCAACAGTGGCATAGTTGCTATTTACAAACTGGGTGGTAGAAGTGCTCCGCGACGTATGTACAGCCCTACAAGTATGACCGAAATTTCTGAAGCGCCCAGGCGATGGCCAAACACACCTTTTCGGTAGCAGAATAATCGGTCTCGGCCTTGCTGAAACTCGAAAAATTGCGCACGCCACGACGTAGTCGTCGGCACCGGTTGTCGTTTTGCTAGAACAATGCCATGTCTGGCGTCACTGCCGTTTGTGTGGATTCCAGTAGGCGAACGTGATAAAGTGCCGTAATTTTGCAGGCGCAGTAAGTAGGGTGCGTAATTTTGTAAGTGCAGTGTCGCAAAGCGGTGACCACGCAGGAAGGTCATTGTGGCCACAGAGAAGTTGTGTCAACGGGGCACTGATGGTCGCAGAAATGCGAACGAAACGCCGTAGGTACAAACACAAGCTAATAAAGCTCTGTAGTCGCGTGATTGAATTCGGTTTCAGCTACGCAGTGAGAGCTCGCAGTTTAGCTGAGTCAGAAAGGCTGCCATCTTTTCGCAAGAAATGGCTTAAAATGTTGAGTTGTCTGGCGGCCAAGTACGTCTTCAGATTGAGTTGTAGACCGGCTTCAGGAAGGCTCTTCAATATTGTCTCAAGGCGAGTGAGGGGGGCAGCGAAGTCGGAGGAAAACACCATCATGTCACCCAAGTAGCAAAAACAGGTCTGCCACTTCAAACCACGAAGAATAGTGCCCATCATGCGTTCAAAAGTTGTGGGAACGTTACACAGGCCAAAAGAAATGGCGCTAAAGTCAGAGTCCATCCAGGGTGAAAAAAACTGTTTGAGCTCGATGACCCTCCGCCACCGGAATTCGCCAGTAGCAAGACCGGAACTCGAGAGAAACGAAAAAATCGGCGTCATGTAAACAGCGAATCGCGTCGTTTAGGCGCGGTAAGGGGTAGATTTCTATTCGAGCCAATGCACTGCGGCGTCGGTAATCCACACAGAATCGAAGAGATTTTTCTTTCTTCTGTATTAAGAAAGCAGGCAAAGTCCCGAGACTACGGGTCGAGCCGACTCGCCTTATCCAACGCACTCACCACAGTGCAGAAAGAGTCACTGCGGATGGCTAGCTCGAGGAAGGCACCTAAGCGAGGCCAAAAGAGAAGAGGGCGTAAAGAAGACTGTACGCACAAGAAGAGAGTTGCAAGTTATAGGAACAATGACAAAAGACGAAGGCGGCATATCGGAAGGCGGCATATCGGCATATCATAACGGCACATTTGGCTTCCTGAAGAATTTTAGCAGCACTCGATGCTGTTGCAGAGCAGAGAAAGCTCTACTTCTGCACGGGCGCAATGAATTAAAGCTTGATGACGAAATAAGCGGTCTCACCCTAAACTTACGTCGTAAGGGTAGGCTCGCGTAACAATAAAACTGGTTTGAGTCGGGACGCATAAGTACAAAACGGCTCGATGTGATGCGCAACTGCGGTGCGCAGCGAAACGCCAGAAAGCGCCAGGACAACTTTTCGCAGCAAACGGTAGTCTAGAATCAATGACGGACACGGCAGCTCCAGCATCTACAAGCGCAAGGGTATGGATGTTTTCAATGGAAAGTTCGATTGAATTTCGAGGGAAAGAGGCGGGGTTTTCGGAGGGCGACGAAAGCGCAGTCTTGGCCGCGCAACTGCGGCTAGCGGTTTTCCGGTGGTGGGGAGGTAGATTGGCACTGCATCAGCGAGCGATGACATGGAGAGTGTGAACGGTGCGCAGGCGAAAACTGGCGGCAAAAATGCGACGAGTGCTGATGCAGCGCACGGGGAGGGGACGATGCCTGAGCATAGGTAGCCGGGCTCTGGTCACCGACCTAAAGGCACCTGCGAAGGTGGTACAGAAGTGCAACTTAGCCAAAGCGGCCATATGTGAACGAAATGAGCCGCTCGTCAGAGGTCCGCAAAGTGTTTGCCGGGGGAGCAAGCGGCCTTGAGAGGGAAATGCCCGCAGGTGCGAGTCGTAGAAAGGCAAAAGGGCGGGTGGCAGTGGCCAAGGCACGGCTTCAGCTTAAGATATAGGAGCAGATAGTGCGGCTCGCGGAGACTAGAGAGCATCGGCATAGATAAGAGCCGTGAGTGGCGCGTCGTAGAGTGTAGGACGGCGCGCAGGTGGAAACGCCTCGGCGACATGATTCCGAATAATGTGGCGAGGTATACTCCACCAGCGAGGTATATTCCTGAATGCTACCTCACAGAGGAACGCGGAGCCGTCAGTGGTATCAGAAAAGGCTCCGACCGTTTCATCGGCTTGCCGAGTGATTACGCGTCTTTACTCAGTCATTACGCTAGTCGTTACTTAGGCATAGGGTGACGGCAAAAGCAGCGGTGGGGGCATTTTTGTACTCATAACATGTGGAAAGCGTCTTCATGAATGACTTTCAACATGTGCCGAAGCTTGTCGGTTTCATTCGCCGAGAAGTTGACGTGATGCAACAAGTGTAAAACATCCTCGAAATAGAAGCGAAATATTCCCTTCTGTATAGGCTGCGCCATGCCGCGCAAACGATGTTCGGCGGCGGCTTGCGGGCTGCAGGGCTCCCGAAGACATCCGTAAAGCGGGCTTTGAAGGTTGTACAATTCGTGCTCTCGGCCTGGTAATTAGCGAACCAGAATTCGACGCCTTGCCTTACGTAAATGTCGGCGTTGTTGAGCTTAGAGGTGTCGTACCAAAAAATGTGCGTGCTTACGCGATGAAAGCACGAAAGCCGCTCTTCAACGTCTTGATTGAAGGTGCCTCTGAAGATTGGCGAGTCCCGGTGGTGATGCATTCCGAAGGAAGCAACAGAATGACCCGTGTACGCGGGGCCGGAGCTGGAGCAGCCAGAGTCGGCCCCCGATGTGGGGAGACAGCGGCTGAGGAACTCCGGGGTTTGATTATCATCTCATACCTGCCACCTCCAACAAGTTTGCGGTGGGAGTTAATACACTGACAGTCGTCAGAAACGGAGCAGTATTTTACTGGTTTGGCAGTTGGTAGCCGTTGTTGTTGGTAATGGGAGCCTTTCAGATGGCACATACCCTCCCTGAGGGATTGTCCAAGAATCTAGTAGTTGATAGTTGTTGTTGCTTGCCTAGCTGGTAGTCAGCCGTAAATTCACACTTCTCGTATTCGTCTGTCTCTAGCCCACCAGTGCAACTTCCTCACTATAGAACAGCAGATCAGAACACGGGGAAAACGACCAGCGCTCTTCATCATGTTGAGACATCAGAGAAATAGGGAAGAATGGATACGCTTAAGGTTAGTTGCGTCGTCCCTAAATGTCAGGGCCACAAAGTTATGTTAAAAAAACTTCCATTATGCTTCAGCGATGACAACTATTTACGAAGGCAAGAATTTCCTCCACTTAGTTCAACAGGTGTGTGGCCGCGCCGTGGAAAAAATGCCAAGAGGACACAACAAAATATCTCGAAAAATTGGTCATTTTCAGTAGCCACTGCAAACATCACATCGTCAGCTGTCTACAAAGTAAGCAATTGGATTTCATTCGAAATAAAATCTAATGACCTAAAGGAAGGCAAGCGCCTAAATGTTACAGAGATCAATGCTATAGATTTCATCATATGAGCAGCCATGACCACTGTCTACCACATATCTTACGATGCGCACGCGGCTGTCATTTATACCAGTAGCGTCACCGACACTTTTTAACATAAAAAAGGTTTACCATAACAGGAGAGAAGCATTTCTGAACTGCCCACTAGGCCTTCGCGAAAAAAAAAACTTTCACAAGTGCCACTAACCGCTTTGTCTACAACTATGGCCCTTAACTTCAAGTGCGTGAACTTGTTAGTTCAGTGCTTGTAGGCCTATCTGGAGATGTGGACAGAGCAAGAAAGCTGTCTCTGAGTCGTTGTGTTATCTTCGATTCCGCGACGAGACGGAGGAGCGAGCATGACGCGGTGCTTTCAAAGAAGTAAACGTGATTATGAGTAGTGTTTGGGCAGTAACTGAGAACAACCGGCTACTCCGCTCAGATGGAAACAATCATAGGGAAAGCCCATTTCCTTCCAGGGCAAAAACTTCCGTTTTGAGGAACCTCGATCTCACACATACACCAAAATCTGATAATGTGGTCGACAAGTGCACACCATACAATGCAAAGATAAATTACTTCCTCCGAACTCTGAAGTCTAGGTGCGGTTCAGTTCTTATGGCATGAGGGTGTAGTTAAGAACGAAGCAAACGTCGCAAGCCTTGTCGAGTTGTGATGCGACGATTGTAACCACACGCAATCTGCTCGAACGCCCGATTGGCAGAGCGACCATTCTGTATACATAGATGTACTTACGCACACCGCGTAGTCTTACATGAGAGAAAAAATAGCCCGTACTTTAGCATTGTGCGATAAAGTACAGTAATGTTTTTCTAGGTTGAGCCACTTATTTCTTCCGGAGAACTGAAGAGTCCTCTAACGATAAGGGGGCACAGGAGAGCCGTCTGGATTTGGATTGCAATTACCGAACTGAGGGTGGTCAGGGATAATTGAGAGCGTGCTATTTCTCTGTTACTGCTGCATTTTGAAAACTATAGTTGCTGTAGTCCTGTAGAAAATGTATGCATTGGATGTGTCTTGGTATTAGATACTTCCGGGGTGAAAGCTTATCGACTAACATGTCGACTTGAACTGAAGCTGCAGTTCTGCAAGCAATTGAAGGAAAAGATGTAACATTAGGAATAGGAATCGTTTTGGAATTTGGCTGAAAACATGAAATGCCAGTATTTCTTTCGAAACAACATTAAAACCGCAGCTGTGCCCTAGAGATGTGAGCATCCGCCTCGCAGCCAGACGTGCGGGGTTCTATGCCAGCGGGTATACCTCCGGTGATGTAAAGGATACAAGCTTGCCCCTGGCCTGGTGCTCGGATTATCTAAAGTGAAATGCTTGGAATTGGGTCTTTGAACCCACCTTGAGGAGAAGAAAATTGCCTTCTGTCATGACACTCTTTGGCCACGGATACCTTTGTGCCATAAAAGTTCGTCGCCATCATCATCATCATCATCGACATTATCATCGGCGAAATAACACTAAAATGAAAATTGTAAGACAGGTATGCGTAAAGCGGATACTGCGCGCTCTACTAAATAGTCAGCGGGAATGCAAATCATACAGACAACACGGCAGTTACAGTTTTTCTCTCATTTCTGCTCTAGTTCCTACGCTCATTGCTGCTCAATTGACCCCACACCTAGAAATAACTTTATGCGACCACAAATAAAGATGGAGGTCGGCACCTTGTTAGTTTTCTCTACGGCGTGTTCTCATAGTGACCACGCCTTTGAGACTAATTGTTAGTATTCAATGATAGGAAGGCATGTAATGAAGAGCATGTTGCTATAATTAAATTTTGCTTGTCCCTTTCTTTCCTGCCTTCCGCCCATATAAGCAACTGAGTTAACGAGAGTGAGTGTGGGAGACTGTGACGGGGGCGAAAAAAATTATATTATTCTCTAAACTCATCTGAAGCGTTGCATTAACCACTCGTTTAATGCAAAAGCAGCACATCGTCATACGTGTGTTCCTTTAAGAGAAAACATAATCACACCAGCGAAGCACAGTCCTAAGCACTCTTGAAATGTCACCGTTAGCGCTTTTGGCAAAGCGACCTTTATTACCAACAAGCTTCTCGTATTTGCGCAAATCCTTCTAGACCGAAAAATCACACCTTTAAAACTTGAATTCCTGGCTGAAAAGAAGGCTCTTTTCATTAAGCTTCCATTACAATTGAGTTTACTCGCCAAAGGCAGAATAATGCCAAAAAAATGAAGCGCATATTTCGTTGATCAGGCTGCTGTAACGCACTGCCAGCTGTTAATAAATGAAATTTGATACATATTCTGGCACCTGCTGCTGCAATGCATGTTTACCGAATAAAAATCTATCTCTACTTTAGGTAACGAGCCAAGATAGGTCTAACACTACAAATTTTTGCGTGTTGTTCTCACCGCAAATATCCCTTCGAGGAAATCAGGACGCTGTAGTGTGAGGCATTGGGTTAATTTCCTGCAGATGAGATTTTTCAGCGTGCAGAGGTGCTGCTGCACACAATGCGTCCCATAGAGAACAAACGTTTATATCTCCAATAGATTGCATTGCAACCTTCTCAATGAAAATCGCATTAAGAAACTTCGTGGTTGATCAAAGAACGAGTTTACAGCCAAGGCTCTCATAACTTGAAAATATAATAATAAGTGTTCATCAAAACTATTCCGTCGTGCAACGGACTGGAGAAATGCCACGTGAACTCCGTCTCTTGTAGCCAAGATATTTGTACACAAGTCGACTGCCGACGTAAAGGCCTGACCCAGAGCTCACTTATCTGGAGATGTACGATGTAAAAGTACAGTATTTGGCCAGGCTTGAGCTGTTGCTATGTTCAGTCAGCTGTCTTCCATATCGGGTTGAAAAATTTTCCTTGGGTCTAATTGAACTACAACCTTGTCCTTGTATTAGGTCATAGCTAGCCTGTCAACTATAACGGCGCTGAGAAAAGTGAAGACACACCTAAGTGTGTCATCGCTAATGAATCTGATTATTAGAGAAGAATCAGAATTCGGGACAACAATCTAAGTGACAGTAACTTCCTCAAATGTTCAAATACCCTAAATGCTTGAAGGCCTTCCACTACATCGATAAAACGCCATTTTCCTCAACGCTCTTTGCACTGCTTGCGCGAGGCGCCTCACGCAATCGCGCTCAGCAGTTCTCCTGTCCCGTTACGTTGCAAACGTCTACAACTCTTCGAAGATTTGTTTTTACTGCTCAACCTTGGCAAAAACGCATCAATGTGCCGACGAACCACCTCAACAGCGGATCAAATGACGTCATTCTTCGAAAAAAGATCTTAAAATAACTATATATTAGGACCGCCCCATTGTTACGGTGATTTCGTGAAAATCGCTAATTGAAGAGACCTGTAATAATGTCTACCATGAAGCGCATTTCAGTGAAGAGTGGCACGGAACACTTGAGCAATGCTGTATTTTGCTGCCGGCTGATGCGTCCATCAGGGTGAGCATTCTACTGCACGACCTTGTTTTCAATGGTCGTATTCCGAAGGCTCTGAGATATCCCTCGGTCCTGCTTGATAAGATGACTATAGTTTTAGGCATGCAGTGGGTTACGCAAAAGCTCAATAAGCGCTGCAGCAACACCTTATTGCATGGCGCACTGCAGACCATTGTGGAAAGGTAATGTCCCCCTTCCAGCCAAATAAGTACTCGCGGTGATTAGCTTAGAAAAGAAAAACAGTCCCGGGTAAACTAGATTTCCGTGCGCGCTATTTTTGCAATGAGGGAGTGCATGGCGAAAGATACAGCTGTGAGTTCTTAGCGCTCTGACCTGCAAGGTCCTGGTGTTCCTCACGCATAAGCTCCGTGTTCTTTCCCTTCCTAGGTTTCACTTCAACATAAACTTCTATGGACGGCCGCATTACGTGGAAATCGGCGACTTTAGAGAGCACCAAGAATCACTTGCCCTGCGAGTGGACCACACATCTTACGGCATCGCTGTGATTCCTACCTCTCAAAAGCCCAAAAGTGGCGATTATTTCTGGATCTAATTCCGATTCACCGGCAGAAACACGTGTGTTGCAAGTCATGAATTATCTCGCTCATTTTCTGCTTCATAAGTGCGTTGTCATCAAAGTTAATGCATATGCTTGCGTAAGACGACCGCTTGGCGTGCTGGCTAACGACGTGCCCAGTTGGGTATAGGTTATGAAAGCATGTCCTTCGCGGATAAGCCGGTGTCAGCAATGGGCCGCCATTATTAAGTAGGCTAGGCTGTATTGTGACAATGACGGCTACGTGTAGGATGACATCTACGGCCTCACCTTTTTGCCACAGTTGCGCCAAAACTTTTATTCATTATGAAAGTTGGAATTCATGAAACGCGCATCAATACGAGATAACTTTTTCATTATATCGATTTCAAGGTCTTCACCAAGCGATCAGCTTAGTTACACAAAAGTTCAAAAATATAAAGTGAACCTCGATTTGTTACTTTCTGGTGGCATGAAATCTTTCGTTGCTTAACTAAAACCTAGTGCTTCCTGTGGACTATATCGAATAAATAAAATATACTTAAAAAGCACTAGTGTGCTCTGCTCCATAATGTTTCAGCTGATTTTCACACCAGTCACAATTTTGCATAAGTAGCCAACGACTGAAAGAGAGGACAGTGGCTATCTATAAATCTTGTGAAGAGCATAATTTATTCCATTACCTACCCATTTGGGTTACATGAGCAGCAAAGAAAATATTGAATCGTATCAGATAAAGTCCCGTTGTCAGCGTTCTAGAAATTATGAACTGTTTTTGCTCGTTTCAACACGGTTTTAACACATCAAATTTTTTAACACATTTTTCATTACTTCGGAAATAGCCCAGTGCTTCCAGATTCGGTTTGCTGATTTATTGCGTCCTTCTCGACTCCTATAATGCATTCAACAGAGTAAAAAGCTTTTTTAATATGCATAAAATATACTCTCTAAACACGGAACCAACTTTATTTGCTTGAATCACGCGTTTCTTTCTACCTCTTCAGAATTTCCGGTTCATAACGGCACTCATTCCACCACCACCCCAAAAACCCTGCTATTGTAAGTGCCACAATGGTCAGTTCTGGACCCTCTCTCGATAGAAATGTATAAAACGGCTTACTCAATGTAGTTTCCTTATAAATATGCTTTGCGGTGATGACTGTGTATTCCACCACAAAATAACCAGTGACATTAACCTCATCGAGTCTGTCTCCACGCCGACGTCAATATTGTGTTGAACTGATCGCGCACGAGGCAGATGAGAATTACCGTTACAAATTTTAATCGACACGCATTTACCGCTTTAATACTGTGTGTCCTACATACACAGTAAACAAGCTTCCAGTAAAATCGGCAACATCATATCGCTACCTTGCCGTTCAGACAACTGACACAATGGCCTTGAAATCATGCATAGACTTTCCAGCACCTAACACAAGCAGAACTTTTAGGCATCTGAAACGTATTTTTGTTGTTGCGTCATTGTCACTAAAAATGCTGATCTACGCAGCTTTTCAGCATCAAACAATAATGCTTCAAGCACTTGGAGCTGCAATTTACTCCGTAGACACTGGGACTTTAAATATCGAAAAAAATGGAAAGCCATGCTTTCGCAAGAGCAAGGTTCGAATGCGCTAGCAACGAATTTACCATACTGATGACTTTAGAACTATAGCTCCACTCAGTGCAAAATTCGAGTTCGTCTGCGTGTTAGTTTTAGCTTGAAAGGCCCTTCGGATTTGGCAAATTCATAACAACAGCCTTAAGTGAGATGTCGAAACATATTCTGGCTACAGGCAACACACACTTTTACTCTGTGTTGGCTGTTTTTTTTTATTTGACCCAACAAAACCTCAAAATTGAGCCCACACCAATTCTTAAAAATCACGTTCTTGGATTCGGACCAAGTGCGATACCCATGATAAAGAGAATGTGCCCAATAAGACGGTGACACCGCTGTTCGGTTCTGGTAATTTCCAAATTTGCCCGAGAGCAAACTGCCAAGATTTGATTTGAGATTTGGACTAAAGATTGTATGCAGGCTAACTTGACTATGGCCAATGCGATTGTGACCCCCACATTTGGCCTGGTTATTTCCCAAAAAAAAAGGCCTGGCCTGCTTCCCCAATTTTTGACATTGGCCGATTTGGAGCAAAAGCCATGTCTAACCATATTTGAGCGTGCCCGACACTATAGGTACATCCAAAATTTGGCCCGTGCAAAATACTACTACTCCATCTTTGGGTACAACCGCGTCTAAATTCTGCTTAAATTATTTTTCAAACCTCAGGAAGCGTCCTTTCTTCGCCATTGCAAACACTTTCCTTTTTTTTTACTCTGAACTGCTACTGCTATGGCGGGACCAAGAAAATGAACTAAAAAATAAATGTGTCCCGGCCCGTGCCACTAAGTGTACCGGCAGTAATTCAATATCACGTGGAAAAGTAACAAACAATAAAAAGTATCTGCGTAACAAAAAAGATAAAATATAAAAAATAAATGTACCATTAGAGCCTCAATCATTAGCATGGCTGTTAAGGAGAGTTATTCTATGATGAAGGTAAATATTAATTTTTTTTTGCTGGGATGGCTTAACTGAAGCAAATTAGAAGGTGTAAGCTTGGATTTTCTGATTTGATGGACAGATTAGCAAGAATTTGAAAAATATGGAGGGAAAGTGATAGTTGGGAATCTTGTGTCTTGCTTCCGTCTCTTGCGGCATTATGAACTTATGACAGATGGATCATCCCTTTGGGATCTGCTGTTGAGCCGCTTCCATCACTGGAACCGCCGTCTTGTTCACACCGTATCATCGGGTGTGAATTTCGGTGTGGTGACGATAAGACAAGCCAGGGCGCTGCCCATTTTGCCTGGGCCGGGATCGCGCGACACCGACGCGAGTGGGCGACGCACGGGTATTTTATAGACATGCGCACGGTTGCTTTCCATAACGTCCGGGGAAGCGGGGGTTTCTTCATCCACCTTGTGTTCGCTCATGGCACTGAGGATGTCGTCATGTAAAGTTTCGCCGTCATTACTGCTGCATTGAGGCACAGACTAATTTCACCTCTGTCCATCAAGTAACAAGGGATATCGTCGTGTCTATGAAGTTCATTACTTACTTCTACGACTAATTGCTGGGTTCCAATCAGACCTGCGCAGGTCTTTTAAGGCGACATTCTTACTAGCCCCATTAAGAGCACAGAACCGGTGGCGTGTGTATGTCAGTGTGTGTACTTGCAGGTGGTACAGAAAATTCAAGCTATGGCAAGAAAAATAGAGAAAAGTCATCAAGCGGCTAAACAAGCGCACAGTAATCCGAGTACCGCCAAGTCACACAACCATATATATGCTCGTAGGAACATTCATTTTTGCAGGCGACTTTGTAATCTCTTTGCAGCTCTCGCAAGTCAGAACGACCTCCCTGAACTTCCTTTATCTGAGCCCGCTGCTAACCACACGTCTCCTCACCAGCGTACATATGCACAAGCGGCTCACATTCCCGGATCAAATGGTACACCAAATCGTCCAGTGCATCCATCACATGTGGATACCACAGATGAAGACACCGCTTTAGACAGTGCAATCGTGGAGGCTCGCCGCCGACTAGACGAACTCACCCAGCGTCGGGAACAGCGTCGTTCTCAATCCACTCGAAGAATTCTAATAACTCGGTAGCAATCATCAGAGGAATCACCTCGAGTAAGCACTGGGCCACAATCAGGTGCCGACCACCTGTTAGCCGTGACTACCCCTACAGTGGATAAGATATTAGCGCTGATGAAGCAGGTGACATCCCTCATCGTGGAAGCTCTTCGGCCTAGTCATAGATAGCGCATCATCATCTATAATGATGCAGTGGAACTGTCGAGGATTCGCTAATAAGGCCTCTGAAGTGAACATCCGCCTTCGCGACGGAAAGCTGAAGGCATGGGCGTTCCTACTGCAAGAGCATAATGCACTTCCACGCATTTCAGGTTTCTGCGCATACCATTCACCCTCTATCCCTGATCGCCGTTGCACCACCTCCTCCCTCAGCCCAGGTAAATCTGCAATTTATATTCACAGTTCATTTCCGCACACACCGCTCGACCTTTCTGGGTGGTGCAACACAAGTCCAGAGGTTGTCGCCCTTGTCCTAGTTTCTTTTTATAGTCGTCCTGGCTCCGCATCTCCCAATCTGGGATGGGTTCGTTTTCTACGTTCTACCAACTCGGGTATTCCTATTCTAGTTGGTGGTGACTTCAACGGCGCACACACTGCGTGGGTTTACCCATCGAATTCCTCAAGGGGTGCACACATCCAAGTGAGCTTTTCGGATCATTCCTTTCAACTTTCAAACCACTCGAATACTCCTACCCGCCCACGAGGTGGCCCGTATTCACCTGATTTGACTTGGTGGTTAGGACCCAGTAACCCTTGTTGGGCTGTTGATTCTGATACTTGAGGTAGCGATCACAGCCCTATTTTTATCTTCCTCACGCCTATGCGTCTACGGAAAATACGCCGCACTGTACGAATAACATCATGGGACTCTGTACGCGCAGACAATCATTTATCTACATTCTACCCCTCTTCAGCACGGTCTACTCTTTCTGCTGTTCTCGCTACTCACACTGTTACCACTACTGTAAATGAAGACGACACAAACCCAGACATGCATCTCTTGAATCTGTGGGCTCTTCGTCGCCAGGCGGATCTTTACGCTACTCGTCACCCCGATGACCCATCGGCTCTTCCTACTCTTCACCGCGCTACCGCACGGGCGCGGCGCTATGCAAAGCGGCTAGGCAGGCAACGCTGAGCTGCATGGTGTGCCTTCCTGTCCTCTACGCAGGGCAATCGACATCTTTGGAGAATGTTTCAAGCCATGGAGCGCCCTTCTCAGGTTGCAGATTACACAGAGAACATTCGCCTCGCGCTAAATGTGGATGAGGATGCATTTTCAAAACAAGTGGCCCGTCAATTTTTTCCAAACCATGAATGCACCGCTACGTCTCCACATGACTTATCGGTTACAGAGCCCTCCGATGGGATTACTTCTGACCTCACATTGGCAGAGCTGCTGGCCTCAATTGAGCGTTTAGAAACTACTACTACTCCCGGGCACGACGGCATACCTAACTCCTTATTCCGTAACTTGGAAGGGAGGGCTTTGCAAACCCTACTTGATACTTTTAACGAAGTGTGGCTTTCTGGCGTCATGCCGGAAGACTGGAAGCATTCTATTGTGGTTCCAATATCCAAGTCAGGTCAGCCTTCAGTATCTCTCTCTGCCCTTCGGCCAATTTCCCTTACGTCTACCATCTGCAAGCTTTATGAAAACATTCTAGCCGCACGCTTGTCGTGGTGGCTGGAATCCCATGATTGTTACCCAGATTTCCAAATTGGTTTCCGCTCACAGATTGGAACGGAGGACGGCTTTGCTACTTTGGCTGCTGACGTGCTTGACCACTCTCCGCAGAGTCCCCTGTACGAACCGTAACCGCTACAGACATAACAAAGGCATATGATAACATCCTTAACTTCGCCATTCTTGCCTCCATTCAAACTCTTGGTCTCCCTCACCGGTTCCTCCTCTCCATTCACGCCTTTTTAGCAAATCGAACCTTCAGCGAGCGTGTCCACGGAAAGCCCTTTGGTAACTTCACTTCCAATAGAGGAGTGCCGCAGGGCTCCGTTCTCACCCCCACATTATTTAATGTGGCTTTAATTTCTCTTGTTTGAGCCCTAGAGACCATCCCTTCTATCCGCGTTCTTGCGTATGCCGATGATATAAGATTGGGGTGCTGTCATCCAGATGCGTCTATTCATCAGTCGGTCCTTCAGCACGCGCTTGATGTATTGACATCTCGCCTCCCACCTCTGGGTCTAACACTCTCTCCTACTAAATCATGTTTCATTCGCATTGGAAATAAAGCCGGCTTAGGGAAAGCTCCCCCTTTAAATTGTACGGTACACAATGTTCTGATTCCTCAGGTAGAAACTTCGTATTCCTGGTCTTCTCCTCCATACATCTGGGACTGTCACCCCGTGGCTGACAGCCACCCGTAAATCAGCTCATGCTACTCTAGGTCTGATTCGTCGTATAGCTATGCGCTCTGGTGGCGCACGTGCTCATACGGCCCGCCAGCTTGTGCGCTCTATCCTTCAGCCACGTATAGTATATCAGGCACAATTTCAACGTCTCACCCGCAGACAGTGGGACTTTCTTGAAGCTATCAATCATGAGGCTATGCGCGTCATAACATATCTGCCTCGTTTAACAACCATACCTGTGCTACAGGAGTTCGCCCAACTTAATACACTCAGTGAACTCATCGACCAACGGGTGGTAAATAGAGCTCGAAAACAGTCTCTCCAACTTCATCGTTTAAAGGCACTTCCTCCGTGGTCATATTGCCAGCTCACTGAGAATAGCCCCACTGTTTCCCCGTCGGTATCAGCAGCGTATCTGCCTGAAGGGTGCATATTATACACGGATGCATTACATTGTACAGAGAAGGGACTTACTGCTGTGTATAGTCCATCTAATCCGCATCTCAACTCTCGCGCGACGTATACTGCGGATACCTGCACTCACCTGGCTTTGGAACTGCAAGCCATTTATAATGTCATTGCTTCCCTTCCGCTCGTTCTAACATTCAATGCAGTTCATATTTACACCGACTCCCGCGCCGCCCTTAAACAGCTTTAGGCTGTTCGACGGACATTCCAGATTTCACAATCAATTCGTATGCTTTGAGCAAGGTATCCATGTCATGTGCGCATACACTGGATTCGCGGGCATGCCCAGGATCCACATAACAATCAAGGGGATGCTATGACTCATCTTCATACATCAGACGATCCGTAACCTTCCCCTCTTCCCCCAGATCCGTTCCTGTTCCATGTGTCCGATTCCGAAGTTCTGCGCCAGCGAACACGAGCTCTAATTCCTCCGTGTTCGCACCCTCTCCCCCGTAGTCTTACTCGGCAGGAGGAGGTATCTGTGCGCCGGATTCGGGCAGGGACGGCTCTCACAACATCTGTCCGTCATCGGTGGCGTGCCAAAGATCTGCCAGCACCTGACAAGTGCCCTCACTGTAGCGCTGCACCGGACATTTGTGATGTGCGGCACTTGTTGTGGACGTGCCCTGCGACGGCCACTGTAAGGAAACGGCTCCTCAGGGGGGTGGGCCTGCGGTGGAACTGCGAAAGTGACTACGTGAAGTGGACTATGAACAACCGTTTCATTACCAACCTCTGCGACTACCTCAGCGCAACGGGTCTTCACTCCTTTTAACTTTCAATCCCGTGCATCGCTTCCCCCTTCCTTTTTTTTCAACTTATGCCTCGTGGGACACTTCTCGAATAAAAAAAATACATGCTCATTCTTCTACTTAGACTCCCCAGTGGCTATGTTCAATGTGGCACCAGATTTCCCGACTACATTCGTACCAAAATTTTGAACAGCCGTTTTTCAGTCAGAGTTCCGTGTGATTTCCAGGAAAACTGGCACCACATTACGATTAGCCAGTGAGGGTATATATAGACGAACCAACATATTTCCACAGTATTAGCCATTTATTGGCGCCGCCATGCGGTGGGACAGCGCCCGCTGGTCTCCTTTGTCTTCCCCGGCTCGTGCGTTCGTTCGCTGAGAGTGTCTGCCTGGCTAGTCCTAGTGTGCCCTTCTCTCCTTTTTGCCGGCTTTCGGTGACACTTTGGTGGAGGTGCTGGGTGTTTTTTCAATGAACGAAGAGCTCCCGGGAGCCTCCGACGACGCCCAGCTACACTCCGCGGACACGACATCTGTCCACGAGGCAAGTCGCCACTTGCGAGCCTTAAATCCTTAGTTCCGACCCCTGATGGCACTACCCAGCCCAATGACGTCTGCTGTGACACGTCAGACAACCAGAATGCCATCAGTTCCCCACCGCTCCTTCTTCATGCGCCTAGCACATCCACGTCGTTCCATGGCGACAAGTTCGAAGACGTGGAAGACTGATTGGCCAGCTGTGACCGAGTCGCCACGTTTAACCTGTGGGATGAGGATTGCAAGCAATGCATGTCTATTTTCCCCTGGAAGACTCCGCCAAGACGTGTTTTGAAATCCAGGAGTCCGCTATCCCCACCTGACAAGACTTCCGGCGACAGTTGCTCTACAGCTTCGGCAGCAACGAACGGAAGGAGCGAGCTGAAGTCGTCCGGCAGTCCCGAGCGCAGGGGCCAAATGAGAGCGTCGCCATGTTCGTAGATGACATGACGCGGTTCTTCAACTGCGCAGATTCTACCATGTCGGAAACGAAGAAGGTACGTCATCTTATGCGAGGAGTCAAAGAGAAGCTTTTCGTAGGACTTGTGCGCGACCCTCCTAGCACAGTGGCTGACTTTGCTCGGGAGGCGACGAGCATGGAGCGCGCCTTGCAGCAGAGGTTCGCGCATTACGGCCGTCCGGCGAATATAACTGCTATGACGCCAACATGCCGCTGCTTGGAACCGAGAGTGAGGCCCTCTGTGAGCTTGTCAGGAGCATTGTGTGCGAGGAGCTTCAGAAGCTTTGCCCTGTCGAGCAACACCCGGGTGTCGGAGCCATCTCGGATGTCATTCTCGACGAAGTCCGTCGAGCGGTGCAGCCAATAAACTGTCCCCTGCCGCTGCCTGAGCCATATGTCATTACGTACAGGGGAGCGTTGCGCAGCTCTGCGCCAGCACCACCGGCGGTTTACTGCCCTGCTCCTGCACCGTATCAACGCTTTTAGACTTTGCCTGCCCTCTCCGACGCACGACTACCCCTCAGCAAAGCACTCGCGTGGCGCACATCGAACAACCGGCCCCTGCGCTTCCACTGCGGTGAAGCCGGCCACATACTGCGCCACTTCCCGTATCGTCGGATGGGCCTGCGGGGTTTTTCACCAGAAGCACACCGGCCATGCAATGGTGAAGGACTCCGTGACATCAAGCAGTACCTGTCAGCCAGCGTCCCCCCTGCGCCTTCGCCACAGCGCCCGTCCAGGTCGCGGTCGCCCCGTCGGTTCCCTTCCCCAGGTCACCAGCCGTCCATCCGGCAGTCCCGTAGTCCATGCCGGGACAACTGAAGACGGCGACCTCTGGGGCTGGGGCCACCGTTGCTCCGCAATTCGAACAAGATCCTCCGCTCACCGACTTTACCCTTCAACCTGATCTTCCACCTGCTCCGACCCCCTTCCGACGCCCAGAACAGCCTCTGCTCGAAGCCCCATTTCTACGAACACCCCAACCCTCCACTCAGGAACCTTCCACTGCGCGTTCCAGAAAATGAGGTTGTTTCAGCCGAAACACCGGTCCTCGCTGACAAATACCATGAGACTGCCCTCGTCGATACCGGCGCCAATTTCTCAGTTATGAGTCGTGGTCTTGCTACTCTTGCGAAAACTGCTGACAACCCGGCACGGAACACAAATTCGGACCGCTGGCAGTCACGTGGTGATGCCGGTCGGCATCTGCTCCGCTAGGATTGAGATTCGCGGTATTATCTTCATTGGGTGCTTCGATCTGCTGGCTGAGTGCTCCACGAACCTGATCCTCGGTCTCGATTTTCTTCGCGAAAATGGGGCTGCCATCGACCTCCGCGAACTCGTGCTGACATTCTCCGCCCCATGCACCGTAGCCGACGACAGTGCGCCAGGAAGACCCGTTTTTTGCATGTCCAGTGAACACGTAACTCTACCACCGCGTGCCAGTTTTTTTGTTACGGATTACTGTGACAACCCCCGCTTGTCTAAAGGCATCTCAGAAGCAAACTTGTCTTTACTGCTGAGCCAACAAGTCTGCATCGCACGGTGCGTCGTTGCCTTGCAGAACCAGCAAACTTACCTTCTGGTTACGAACTGCAGCGCCGAATACCGCCACTTGGCGAAAAATATAGCCATCGCCTATTTCGATGAAATTAGCGAGCCCGCCACCCACTGCGCGTTCTCAACTTCCAGGACCCCCCACCAGGAGGACATAGTCGGACAGTTAGGGCTGACGTGAACCTTGATTTGAACACTGATCAGCATCGCCGCTTGCAAACCATCCTTGATTCTTTTCTTGACTGCTTTGCGACCAACACTAAGGTCAGGCAGACGTCCATAAAGAAACATCGCATCATAGTTGATGACAGCGAGCAGAATATTCATCAACACCCCTTTCGAGTGTCGGCGAGAGAACGTGAGGCGATACGACTGCAGGTGGACGAAATGCTCCAGGATGATGTCATACAGCCGTCTACAAGCCCATGGGCTTCGCCCATTGTTCTGGTTGCCAAGAAAGATGGGACACTGAGATTTTATGTCGACTATCAAAGAACAAATTTACCAAAAAGGGCGTTTACCCGTAACCTCGAATCGATGACTCTTCCGACCGGCTGCGTCATGCACGCCTAGCCGAGCCTCTAACTCGCTTGATAAAGGACGACCAACATACATACGCTTGTGTGAAATGGCGCTGCTGGGCTAACTCTGTGCCTCCTACGGACGCTTGATAACGCCACCTATTTTTCTTGGAATCGCTGAGAGTTCATCTACCATCTGCGAGTAAACATTAAATAAAGCGACACACGCCGCCGGCTTCGTTCAATGGGTTTAGTATGGATTCGTCCTTCAAAAGAATGTGGCGGCAGTTGTGGAAGCGCTTGAGCAGTAGACAAGAGCGTATATATGTATCTGCAGTGCTCAACAAAAGGTATTTAGAGTGGTATGAAAAATAGGCAAGCAGTTATTCGTGTAGTACACTGCTTGCTTGCACATTGAAACATTGTTCTTGCGAAGCATAACCTCTCATTAAAAATACAATAATTCATTTTTGCAGTTGCCTAGTGCATTCCGGACTAGGACATTATATGAATATTCCTATTCTGAGCAGAACAGTTGACTTTAATCGGTCACGCTCTCAAGTAACAAGGGTAAATATATGCTTATATCAGATCGGTGTAGTCAATCTGTGGTTTACTGACACACCTACATGTCTCATAGGACGGAAAAGTCGTCGCTGGTCGTTGCTGGCTCCAGAAGTAGAACTAGATTGTTACGGTTGGGCTGCGCTTTCGTTGTCTCTGCACAGGAAAAGGCATCATTTAGTACGCTGCATCTGTTTTCCCGCATTGCATGGAACGTTCGAGGTGTATGGTAGGTTGTTTATCGGGAATTACTGCGCTCGTCTGTACAGAATGAACTTTTTTACCAAGCCCAGTTCTAGCGCCTAACTCTCAAGCATTGGTGCCGTCCGGAAACAGTGAATAGAGAGGTTATGCCAATTACTCTTGGCCTTCTTCGCTTGACACCTTACTATGCTTCAAGCTGGAGCTGAACTGAACACTGTTTGTGAACTCGTGAAGTAGCGTCGTTGTGCATCATTTCAAGCTTCAGGCTACCCCTGCCGCCACTGCAATCAAACATTACTTTCTGTAGCCATATTGGCTACTGCCAGCACCGCCTCTCTACCGATCTTCTTGGAAGGAATCCTAGATTACCAAAAAACGACCAATGAATCGCATACGCAATATTTACCGCGGAGTGTTACGAGCAGACCGCGGCCTCGCGGCTGGCTCTGGGACCGCTGCAAGCACAGTGCTGTGACGTTCCTTGTGTGTGCTACGAAGGGCCTCGTTACGGCGGGCCTTGCCCCGTGATAAGACGGCGGGCACCATCAATTACCGAGCCATAATCGTTGAGAGTGAACGACCAAAAGGAAGGGGATTAAGCACAACCGGACCCCCTTTCCATAGTGTCGGCACGTGTCGAACGCCGCCGCCGCCGCCGCGGGGAGACGGGCGTTATCTTACCCAATTGCCGTGGCCATGCCAGGGACAAAGGGCCTCGTTTCGGCGGGCCTGGCCCCGTGGCAAGACGGCGGGCATCATCAATCAACCCTTCCGAGCACATCCCAGGACAAGGGACCACTTTCCCGGCCTTTTAGTGACCTCGCGTTCCGGCCTTGAGTGGCGAGTGTCAGTTGATGGAGAACGGAGGTCGGTGACCCGCGGGAACCGTCAGCGGGCCATAGACCGTCTACCACAGTCGACGATACCTCGACGACAACCTTCTTTATCTCGGACTCAACACGTGAGGGGGGCGAGACCATAAGTGCGGTGGTGTGTTTGTGCGCCCAAGTGGAAGCCCTAGGCCCCTCCCACTCCGGCGTGGGCGTCCTCACTCTAGGGAGTGTCGGGATAAGAGGATATAAAAGTCGACAAGGAGTACGGAAGAGAAAAAACGCTCAGGACGACATCGTTCGCCAAGGGGGCCTTCAGCGCCGAAGCCCGACGGCGTGCAGCTTCTGCCAGCAACCGTTCGAGCTCAACTCCGGAGCCCCTCCATCGTACCCATGAAGTCGTCGGCATGTAAGCTCGGACGCCCCAGCCTCTGAATCATAATCATGTATAATTATTGAATATATCTGTTTGTTTAAATTGAGCCATACGGTGTCTCTTTGCCTCTCCGTCCCTTGTGGACCTGCGCATTATGGGGGGTCGTCACGCTGGTGTCAGGAGTGGGGTCTCAAAAGCAAATGTCCTCTGAATGCTGCGACATTCATGACTTCAAAATTGTAATCAAAAGGGAATCACGGGACTGATTGTGGGACTTTTACCCCCATTTGAGAGGCTTGAGGCACCGGAGGGCTTGAGCGAAAAAAAAATGTCTGTATCTGAAGGAGCTCCCACTCCACAGCCGTCGCTCGGAGCAAGCATGCTGGCATTAGGAAGCGTCATTCCGACGTTTACGGGAGATAAGACAGGGGTTCCAATCTGCGATTTCTTTTCCATGCTAGAAGAGATTGGGAAAATGGGGGGATGGTCCGATGCTCAAATGCTGGGAATGGTGAGGTGTAAGATGGCAGGAGCTGCTCATGATTTTGCATGGCGAGACGAAAACGTAAAATCCACAACATCATTTGCGGAATTTAAGAAGCTCGCGTTTGAGCATTTCGACACTGAACCACGTCACGTGCGGGTACAGAGGTTCCGTGACGCCGGACAGATGGTAGGGGAGGACGTGCGAACGTTTGCGTCGCGGCTTCAGCGCCTAGCACGCGATACGTTAAGCAGGGAGGAGGAAGCAGACCAGCTAAAGAACAAATACGCGGAGGATCTACTTAAAGAGGAAATGACCGCTTTGTTCGTGGCTGGTCTGCAAGACCCTGTGCGCCGGTTCGTGCTCTCGCGCAAGCCGAGCAATTGCGACCAAGCCGTGGCGCCCGCACTGGATGAGGAACGAAATGAGGCGTTAACGACAGCCGCAGCGAGGGTACGCGTCATAGAGAGAGCGGTGCTCAACCATGAGGTTGCTCTCTTGACAGAGCGGTTAGATCGCTTAGAACAGCAGCTATCTCAGCAGGTGGAACGCCAGGTTGAAGCGCACGCTCAACAGCGCCCATTCGCTGGAAACCGGAGACCGCCACAAAGCTACAGGCGCGGTATGCGAGATTTTGAAGAAATCGTATGCTTCGCTTGCCAGGGTCGCGGACACATCGCCAGGTTCTGCCAAAACGTGCGCCGTGGGGAGCCACAAAGAGAAGCAGGCGAGATACGCCCTAAGCAAGCCTACAGCGGGGCTCCAGATACCGAGACAAAAAATAGATAGTCCTCCCCATGCCGAGGAGCGTGGGGAGGGAGCAGTGGATGATGAGGTGGTGGTAGTTTGTGTGGCCGACGAGGCATGCCCTGTTGTGCGTTGCAAGTTAAATGGTTGCTGCATGGAATTGTTGATAGATACGGGGTCAAAGGTGACATTGCTTAAGGAGAGCAGTTTTAACACGCTTCGAAGGAAGGGGGACCGTGAGGTGTTGGAAGCGTCTGGTGGTATGGCAACCAAATTTGTAGGCATAACGGGGGATCCTATTGGCATAAGTGGAGTCTACCGGTTACACTTCTCTCTCGGCGGAATTGCATTGGAGCACCCCTGCTACGTATGCCCGGACACGGTGTCTCTGCCAAACGGAGTGTCAGGTATATTAGGGCAGGATTTTTTGAGAAAAGGGAAGGTAGTAGTCTCATTCTCTGATTAAGAGGTTAATGCGGGCGGCTCAAAAGTTCCATTTTTGAACAGGAGAGGGGCTGAGATTCGCATTACCGATATTGACACACGTCAAACAGTGGGATCATTGGAGAAGGTATATTTGCGGGTTGCCGTCAGGCTGGTCGATGAGGCGGTCGTCCTTCCTTGGTCGGAGCACATTTTGTTCGCATGTGTGCCTTCAGATCTAGAGAGCGGCGCCGTGGGAGTGCTTGAGCCGGTCGACTCTCACAGCAATGGCCTGAAGGCAGCCGCGTGCCTCGTGACAGTTAATGACGCCCACAGAGTGCCCCTACGGGTGGTTAACTGTAGCCAGCAGCCATTGAGCCTTCCCAAGAACAAAACATTGGCTTTCTTCACCTCTGCGATAGAGAAACGTGAGCCCACCGATACGGTACTCGCAACTGTAGAGCTTGCTAGTCCTTCGGCTGCTCCAAAGGCGTCGTTCGATCTTTCTCACGTAAAATCCAGAGAGAGGGAGGCTCTGGCTGGTTTGCTGAACGACTACTCGGAGGTATTCGCCGCGTCCAACCTGGATTTGGGCTGCTGTGGCGTTATAAAGCACAGGATAGAAACCGGCACTTCATCGCCCGTTTACCAGCGTGCGTACAGGATACCTTACTCCCAACGTGAGGAGATGGAGCGGCAGGTGCAGGACCTGATTGATCGCGGCAGTGTCGAACACTCAAAGTCACCCTGGGGAGCACCAGCACTATTGGTGGAAAAGCCAGATGGCTCATATCGATTGGCAGTGGACTACCGCAAACTAAATGCCGTAACTCGCATCGATCCATACCCCATTCCCAATATACAGGAGACGCTTTCTCAGCTGGGCTCTGCCAGGTACTTCACGGTAGTGGACATGGCGGCGGGATTCTGGCAGATAGCAATGGATCCGGCAGATGCCGAGAAAACGGCATTCAACACGCCCTCAGGGCACTATGAATGGAAAAGAATGCCGATGGGTCTGGCCAACAGCCCTGCTGTCTGGCAGAGAACCGCTGATGTTATCCTGGCAGGTCTTCTGGGGAGGCTGTGCTTCGTGTATATGGATGACATAATCATATACAGTGACAGTTTTGAGAACCATTTGCGCGATATTGAGGAGGTTTTGGTGCGACTAAGAGGAGCGGGTCTCAAGCTGAAGCCCTCTAAGTGCCAATTCCTCAAAAACGAGGTGAAATACCTCGGGCACGTTGTTTCAGCTGACGGCGTGCGACCGGACCCTGAGAAACTAAGTTGTGTCTCGGATTTTCCCTCCCCGACTAGCATCCGCCAGGTCCGGCAGTTTCTCGGCCTGATCGGTTACTACCGAAAGGAACATAGAGGAGTTCGCCAAGCTCGCTAAGCCGCTCACCGCCTTAACAGCCAAACATGTCGCCTTTCGCTGGGACGAAAACGCGGAGGATGCTTTTGGGGCCCTGAAAAGGAAGATAATGAGTGCACCGCTGTTGCGCCACCCGTATTTTAATTTGCCCTTCGTTATGGCCACAGATGCGTCAAAGTTCGCAGTTGGTGCCGTGCTATCTCAGGTTATCGAGGGCAAAGAACATCCCGTTGCTTTTGCTAGCTGACAGCTGAGACCCACAGAGCAAAAGTGCGGAGCTACGGAAAGGGAGTGCCTCGCCGTTGTCTGGGCAGTAAAGCACTTCAGATGCTACCTTTACGGCCGCAAATTCAAGCTAGTCACAGACTGCCATCCTCTGAAATGGGTGATGAGTGTCAGGGACCCTAGCTCGCGACTCGCTAGATGGAATCTACACCTGCAGGAATACTGCTTTGAAGTGGAGCACAAGTCAGGAAAGACACATCTGAATGCTGATGCACTCAGCCGCACAGCTGCCGTGGCAGCTATAGATGAGTTTGTCCCCGTAGTCGACCCCGCCGAATTACGCACAGAGCAGTGCAAAGATCCTGACCTGAAGCGAATAATCGAAAGCTTAGAGGGCGCACCGTCTCACCCTGAACAGCTAGGTTATTTCATTGGCAAAGACGGCACCCTGTGTCGGCGCACGAGGCCAACCAGGAAAGGGAGACCAGAGAAAACCGCTTGGGAGAGAGTCGTCATACCTCGGTCGTGGACAGAAAGGGTTCTTCGCGCGTTTCACGATGCGCCATGTGCCGGTCATTTTGGCGTAGCGAAGACACGCAGGCGTGTGGAGCGTTTGTACTTTTGGAGTGGCATGCGACAGGATGTTAGAGACTACTGTGCGAAGTGTCATTCCTGTCTCGAAAGAAAAACACCCAAGGGACGAAGACCAGCTCCAATTCAGCCGTTCCCTGAGGTTTCGGCTCCCTTCGAGCGGACAGGTATGGACATAATGGCCCATTGCCCACGACCACTTCCGGAAACAGGTACATTTTAGTATTTGTCGATCACCTTTCAAAATACGCGGAAGCGGTAGCACTCCCAGATCACAAGGCAGACACGGTTGCAAGAGCATTTGTCGAACAGATCGTGCTCCGACATGGACCCCCGAGGCAACTCTTGACAGATCGGGGAACGAACTTCGTGTCGCAGCTAATGAGGAGAGTTTGCGAGCTGCTTAAGATCGCTAAGAAGCAGACAACACCGTACCATTCGGCTTGCAACGGCGCGGTGGAGCGACTGAACCAAACCGTGGCCGGGTTCCTGTCGCATTTTGTTTCGCGCGACCAGCGGGACTGGTACTTGTGGCTCCCGTATGCAATGTTTGCCTACAATTCCGCAGCACACGAGAGCACGGGCGAATCGCCATTCTTTCATCTCTATGGCCGAGACCCGGACCAGCCTAGTGAAGTGCCAGAGGGCCCCCGTCGTGTCCCATACGCTTCACTGGACGACTATAACGTTGAGCTTGAATCGCGCTTGCAAGTGGCGAGGGACATCGCAAAGGAGGCCTTAAAGAAAGCGGCGAAGCGCAGGAAGGAGGTGCACGATCTCAGTGCTAGAGACGCGCCGTTTGATGTGGGGGACAGCGTGTACATTGAAACCTGCCAAAGGCAGACTGGGCTAGCTCGTAAGTTCCAGACGAAGTGGAGAGGACCGTGCGAGGTTGTCGAGAAGCTTTCTCCGGTAAACTTCAGAGTCCGAGACGTGAGCCGGCGCTTGATAAGGATACACGCAAATCGCCTCAAGTCGGCACCGGTTCAGTATTCACAAAATGAGGAAAGGGAAAGCGCGGATTTTGATGGGGACAGAAGTGAAGCGGAGCGCGCAGATAGTTCGCAAGAAAGGCCCCCTCCTGCATTTGTTCGGCAGGCGCCAGAGGTGACGGCCGAAATGCCACCGGATTTACTTCATGCATTGCTAGAAGAAGAAGCGCGGGAGGTTGCCGCGCAGATAACGCCAGGAGAGGCTCCTGCCACGAGCCCTCACGAGTCTCAAAGGAGACAAAGGATCACAGACTTACTTGGTATGACTCATGAAGGCCGATATCCGCTGCGAAATCGGAAAGCTAAGTCGGACTAATGGCGTAAACAGAGCGGAGTTGATAGTTAAACCTTCCTGTCATTAAGTAACACCTTCACAGGAGAGCATGCGGAGCGCATGCAGAACCTGCCCTACTTCCTTTCGTTATCTATATTTTTGTCTGTGCCGTGATCGTGCTAGAAGTGGGAGCTCCTTTATAACTGTGGTATATTTATTTTGTCCAGTTTGGACTAGAAAGGAGAGGCTTGGGTGCTGAGTTTCATGTTTATCTGTAAAAGAAGATCAGTGCTGCCCCTGGAGACGCCAGTTATGACAGCTGAGGCATATGGTGTTGTGCAGTGGTGTTGAGTGCAGCGAAAAGTGTTTTGTCGGACGCACTTTGCGAGGCGATTCAGAAAGCGAAGGGGAGCTGCATGGACTCAAATGTTCGGAGAACATTCATCTGGAGGGTGAGCGAGAGTGACGTTCCTTGTGTGTGCTACGAAGGGCCTCGTTTCGGAGGGCCTGGCCCCGTGATAAGACGGTGGGCACCATCAATTACCGAGCCATACTCGTTGAGAGTGAACGACCAAAAGGAAGGGGGTTAAGCACAACCGGACCCCCTTTCCATAGTGTCGGCACGTGTCGAACGCCGCCGCCGCCGCCGCGGGGAGACGGGCGTTATCTTACCCAATTGCCGTGGCCGTGCCAGGGATAAAGGGCGTCGTTTCGGCGGGCCTGGCCCCGTGGCAAGACGGCGGGCATCATCAACCAACCCTCCCGAGTACATCCAAACACAAGGGACCACTTCCCGGCCTTTTAGTGACCTCGCGTTCCGGCCTTGAGTGGCGAGTGTCATTTGATGGAGAACGGAGGTCGGTGACCCGCGGGAACCGTCAGCGGGCCATAGACCGTCTACCACAGCGACGCTACCTCGACGACAACCTTCTTTCCCTCGGACTCAACACGTGAGGGGGGCGAGACCATAAGTGCGGTGGTGTGTTTGTGCGCCCAAGTGGAAGCCCTAGGCCCCTCCCACTCTGGCGTGGGCGTCCTCACCCTAGAGAGTGTGGGGATAAGAGGATATAAAAATCGACAAGGAGTACGGAAGAGAAAATACGCTCAGGACGACATCGTTCGCCAAGGGGGCCTTCAGCGCCGAAGCCCGACGGCGTGCAGCTTCTGCCAGCAACCGTTCGAGCTCAACTCCGGAGCCACTCCATCGTCCCCATGAAGTCGTCGGCACGTAAGCTCGGACGCCCCAGCCTCTGAATCATAATCATGTATAATTATTGAATATATCTGTTTGTTTAAACTGAGCCATACGGTGTCTCTGCCTCTCCGTCCCGTGTGGACCGGCGCATTATGGGGGTCGTCACAGTGCACGTCGATGCAAAATGCAAATACAATGTTTTCACAGCGATTTTGTTTAACCAGTTGTCTCTGTTGAGCGACAGAGTTGTTCATAAATGACAGCAGCGCCTGTTTTTCGTGTGCTCACAGACCTTGCACTAATAGGGATGGTCTTTCTACCTTGGCAGTTGACCTCAGAAATTAATCGGCGCCCCTATCTCTCATGTTTGCATATAAAACCCCAGCAGTTATGGTGCTATGCTTTGTGGACAATTATCCGGTGTTTGTTGGTTACATGTTCTACATGCTGCAGTCATTTGCGTGCCCGGTCCGCATTATGTGAGCTCGACATTCAACGCCCGCCTCACCGAAGCTGATGAGACCTCTCAACCTCTGGGTGTGAGACGCCCGCCGCATTTGTTCAAGCTTTAGGAGGCACAGCTCTTCGAGAAAAGGACACTCTACGCGTAATTTAAATCCACCGCGTGGATGCAAACTCGTCGCAGTCTAAGTGGCTGTGAAGAGGTCTGGCTGCGGTGATTTCTAGCTGACGCTTTGCTGATAACAGATATAAGGGTATCCTCGGCATCGAGGTCACCGACTCCTCCACTGGCATGCTTCTTTTTCCGAGCTTCCGCACGGAAGCTACACTAAATCACTGTTTTGAAACAAGCCCAGGCCTATCGGTTGCGCGAGAACGAAATATACGCAGCCAGGACTACCTTTCATGCCTCGCGCCAGACACTAGCATGTAGACACACGGGCAGAGCCATTTAGCCCTGTAAGCACTCATCAGTAAAACCAAACTACCTCACTAGTTCTGTTTACGCCAGAGCTCATGCAAACTTCACCATTTGCACCTTTTATTGAACACATACTGCATTTTTCCTCATTTCTCTATGCAAAAACACCATGACATGCAGGGCAGTGCGAACCAAGGCTAACGGAAAACAACAGATACAACACATGTCCTACCTATGTTACCGCCGCAGGGACCACCACCATCACCGGCGCTACCTAGTGCCTGAGGTGAGCGTAGCTGTTCATTCTCCGACGCCATAGTTGCACTACCACTCATGCTAAGGATTCCAGATACCTTTTTCCGCAATTTTCCGCCCTTTAAAAAAAATAGCAATAAGTGTCTTCTGTCTTCAATACAGCGGTATTCGAAGTATTTTGGGACATTTTTTGTAAGAACTGAATTGTGAAGTGACAACCAAAGTTTTTGTAACACTGCGCATTTCCTGGTAGCA
Organism: Amblyomma americanum; assembly: GCF_052857255.1. Lineage (NCBI taxonomy): Eukaryota > Metazoa > Arthropoda > Arachnida > Ixodida > Ixodidae > Amblyomma > Amblyomma americanum. The sequence continues at coordinate 101,238,459 of NC_135500.1, forward strand.
GCAACAGGCCAGTTTTATCGTGACGACAGGTGCGTTGACAGTACTACAGAAAAATCAGTCTTTACCCTGTGGCGACAAAATGTTTTTTGTTGTTTGGTTCTGATTGTTTTGGTTCCTACTGGACCTGCAAAACACGTAGGGCACGTAGGTGGGGGCTCCTACTGAGGTTGTTCGACCTACTGTCACCTCAGCTCTGTTTCTTTGCATAATTTAGCCTAATTTACCAAGTTTTATTTGAATATTCGAGGACGGCAGCATCTTCAAGGCGGTACTGTCCCTATGGAAAGAGTATGGCTGCTCTGGCGCCGGCAAGCCTAAACAGATCACGCCAATCTAAGGAGGCTGGCTCGGAAAAGGCGGCCATGGCTTCCCAAGCTTTGGAGCGACCAGAGCATGGAGACGACCACCCGTCCAGCGAGACCTCATCGTTCAGTGGGGATGTGTCGACGATTGTGAACAGTGACGTGTCAGCGGTCGACATGGCGGACGTGGACAACGAGGGCTTCAATTTGGTGAGTCATTGCAAGCAACGAACGGTCGGCATCCCGGTAGTGGTTGAGCCAGAGAGAAAGGGGTTGATTTTAGAGCAAGGAATCCCATCTAACTTTTCACTGCCATTCAATCACTGCTGGGATCAGCTCCGATTCGTAGTCGGCTCACCACGCACGGGACTATTCAGCTGGGTGTCTCGACGGAAGAGCAGTTTGACTAGCTCCAGCCGAGCTCGCAGATTTTTGCCATCAAAGTTAACGTGCAGTTGTCCTATTCCTACATGAAGAACACCTGTGCTATTAATGCTGCACGAAAGTGGTATTCAAAACGTGACCAACTTGATTATTTGTAACCACAAGGTGTTCTGCACGTGAAACGACTTGTGCGTCGTGTGGAGTCTACAGGAAAAGAATGGGCTGCGAAACCTACCAACTCTATCGCGTTGACATTCGCTCCCTACCCAGAAGCTCCGAAAAAAATTGATCTGCGATTCACAAAACACGCAGTTGCCGACTTCACTGAAGCTCCTCCACGGTGTTTTAGATGCCTGCGGTTTGGGCACGTGGCCAATGTTTGCACAAAGGATCGACGCTGCAAGCGCTGCGGAGGCGACCACGACTTTAAAACCTGCAAGGCCAATTTTGCTTGCGCCAGTTGCGGTGGTGATCATCCAGCGAGTTTCGGAGGCTGCCCCTGCCGTGTGAGCGCTCTGCACCGTCGAATATCTTTTCTTGCTGGTCCCAAAACCCAACCCACTGAAACGCCTGTCCCAGGATTAGACGAGTTCCCAGTGTTGGAGTCTGATGTTGTTGCGTTACACAACAATGTCCCTTAGAGACCTGAGTCCAACAAGACGCCAAGGTCCATTGCGTGCGAGTCGGTTGTTCGACCTCCAGCAAAAACTGTCCATGTTCCTGAGCCATTGGATCACAGCCAGACTCGACGGCAAAGGGGACTCTATGAACAAGTGACAAAAAAACAACCACCGCAGTCAAGAGTGTGTCCCCGCCGGCATCATTTGTCGCTGTTGTGAGAGCATTGCGCAAAATAAGGAGCTCAAAAGTCAAGGTATGTCTGACCTTCTTCATGGTAACGACGGCGCCTGGTAACCTGAAGAACTTCCTACAGCTGGTGCTTTCTTTTGAGTCCCTAATACCACCTCTGCAGCGAACTTCCTTGCAATCTAATATGGATGGGGCTAAACCTCGTGGATCTAATATGCACCGAAAAGTGCAGTTTTTATTGCAATGGAACTGCGCTGGGATTTTATGTCGGTTAGCTGAACTGAAACTATTCTTGAAAGAGAATTATGTTCCAGTATTGGCCCTGTCAGAAGCTGGCTTGCCAAGTGGGAGAGGTTTGACTCGATATGTCGCCCATAAGAATAGCAGCATAACGTCATTTCCTTCAGGAAGTGCCGCGCTTTACATAAGAAGGGAGATTCTACACGATTCTTTGAGCGTTGCCGATCTTTACACGGATGACATTGAGATAGCGGGTGTGAGAATACAGCTCGGCTTTCGAACCCTTTCTATTGCATCCGTGTACGTGTCCCCGAGGAAGAAGGTAGCATTGGATTGGTTTCTACAGCAGCTCTGTGACCGCTGGCCAGTTCTTCGAATCATTTGCGGTGATTTCAACGCCCATCATGCCATCCGGGGTGACAGGAACACAGATTACCGTGGACGCAAATTCGTAGACGTTATTGACAGTTTAGACCTATGTGTTGCAAATAACAGAAGCCCCACTTTTTTCTGGCCTCCAGCATCAGCGACAGCTATGGACCTGACACGGCACTCACCTGACGTCCGCATGAGGTGATCAACAGCGCCTGACCGCATGGGCAGTGATCACTATCAAGATTTTTGTGTTTGCTGCCGACTTTCTTGTGCATATATAGTCCTAAAATTAGCAATGTGGTCTACTGGGACAAGAACAGAGAGCACCTAGAAGGTGTTTCTGGTGATGATATTGACAAAATTATTTCTAGCAAGCTGGCAGCAACTATGGCGGTCAAGTTACCAGATCATTTTTCGGCCCCAGATTTAAAACTCAGGAAACTTTGCGCAGCGAGAAGAAGGGCGGAGCGCCAACTCATGCGGAAGAAGGACGAAAGGAACTTGAAGGCGACCGTTATTGGGCTGAATTCTGGCATTCGGCGGCACACGAACAAGCTCTACAGGTTGCAATGGGCCCCATTCTGCGCTAGTTTGAACTTGTTCTCCCCGATGACGAGAATATGGCAAGTTATCGGCGACCTTGCTGGAGAATTTCGCCCATCGAAGCCTTTTGAAGCTCTTGCAAAACGCAAGGAAAAAGATATAACGTGCTTGGCAGAGGAATAAGCCGACGCACTTAAACGTGATAATTCTAGAATGGACACATATACAACACCTGCTTCCTCCAGGTCTATCATGGACGTCCCGTTCACGCCTCGTGAACTTCAGACTGCGCTCAGAGGCCTGCGGCGCCGGTGTGCGCCAGGTGCCGACGGCATCACCAATCAAATGCTGAATAATCTGCCCTTGGACCTGAGGAAGGAGCTCCTCAACCTCATCAATCGAGTTTGGGAGACTGGCGATGTTCCTCCGTCATGGAAGTTAGCCCAGGTAGTTCCAGTACTGAAGCCTGGCAAAGCCTGTGTCATTGGCCTCCCGTGTAGCTAAGTTGATAGAAAAACTGCTAAATGAACGCTTATCGCGGTGGCTTAAAGACAGCAAGGCGCCAACAACATGCATGACAGAATTCCACCGAGGTCTTAGTGCCCAAGATAGTGTTTTAGACTTGGTGAGCCACATTGAACACTAGAGAGCTTTTGGCCCTTCTACCTTAGCCATTTTTCTTGACGTTGCGAAATCTTAGGACAACGTGCTTCAGAGCTCAATTCTAAACAGTTTGCAAGGCATGGGCATACAGGGCCATATGTTAAGATTAATTTACAACTTTATATGTGATCGCGATTGTTTGTGTACGGTTAGAGAGTGCTTTTAGCACCGAAAGGGTTCTATCAAAAGGTGTGCCTCAAGGAATTGTTCGTTCCCCCACGCTCCTTAACGTCGTAATGGCTGGCCTTCCCGATTCGTTGCAAAAAAAGATTGAAGGAAAGTGCGTATGTCAATATATGCTGATGACATCTGTATTTGGATTACTGGCTACCAACACAAGCGATTAGCCCTGATAGCTCGAATGGCTCTACTTTCGGCACTAGCTTACCTTCAAGGTGTGGGATTTTCTCTGTCAGTGTAAAAGTACGGCTTTGTTCTGTTTCCAGGTGAAGGGAGACGTCAAGCACGGTTGAGGATAGGCCTCGCTTACTCTTGCATTCGTCAATTCAAACACGCGCGTTTCCTGGGTGTCATTATTCACTCCCGTCTACAGTAGCGAAAAGCAGTAGACGCGGTTGTTTCATCTATATCTTCGCGTCTGAATATGATCCGTAGAATTGCACGTGAGCAATTGGGAAACCATCCTTCTTCAATGGTCAAACTTCATGAAGCGCTGGTGGTCAGTCGCATAATGAATCAATTACCTTTAATTTCCCCCTCGGCATCACAGCTTGAACGTCTCGAAATTTTCGACAGAAAGGGCCTAAGAAGATCCATTGGAGTTCCTCAGGCGGCTGCGAATGAGGATGTACTTCATTAGTCTCTATCAAAACCTCTTAGCCTTTCGCTTCTCAGAGACTACTAATGCATCTTGGCCGCCTAGGAGGGACGGTAACTGGGCGATCCCTTCACCAGCGGCTCTGCAAGAGATATGAGTCGAAGGTTTACTTGGCACTCAATACTCTTAATTCTTTTGGCCTTAATGTCCGAAGGCAAAAGAAACGGTTGAAACCCCCCTGGTCTTTTCCGACCCTCGACTGTAAGGTCACAATTACCCATGTGAGCGCGAAGCGTACATTCTCCTTTGGCAGCAACGCGTTCGCTCGTACTTGCACATTTTGAAACAGAGTATACCCGCCATCTTCAAATTTTCGCGGATGGTTCTGTGGGCAAGGTAAACAAGCTAGCGCAGCCGCTTTTTACATTCATTTTTTGGACTGTAAGTTCCCCGTACGATTTACTGCTGTCGTAACCTCCACATCGGCTGAATGTGTTGCTATTGAGGCGGCTTTACAGAAGTTAGGGTCTTGTCCAGCTCAACCTATTGTCACCCTAACTAATTCAAAATCTGCCCTTCAGAGGTTAGAGCGCGGATTCCCTACTGATGCCTTGTCTATATAAGCTCTCGGCGCTAGGTGCAGAATCTGCACATCAGAGGTTTTACTCTATATTTCCAAAGGGTGCCCTCTCACATAGGAGTCAACGGTAATGAGGTGGCAGCCAATCTCCCCCATAAAGCTCTCTCAAGGAATCCATCAAAAAAGTACTTCAAGATGGAAAAAGTCTCTACAGGAAAACGGTGCTCGATCACTTCAGTTCCCTCTGGAGTGCGCCCCACAAGCCATGTGTGACCACAGGACTGAGACGATCGCAAGCGACTCTACTACATCGAATACGCACGGCCTCTGCTCGCACTCCTGCCTGAATGCATAAGACCGGCATAGCATAGTCTCCGCTCTGCTCTTTATGTGGTGTGTGCGGGGATATCAAACATTATATTATGTACTGCCCAGAGTGCAACGCGGAAAGGTATGTGATGTTCGCTTCCTTCCAGAAGACAAGAACCTGTCACAGTACAGTTCAGGACATTATCTACTAGAGTGGAGACCCCACATGCAGAAGAGAGGCGTGCAGCCTTATTTTAACATTTCTGCAGGACACGGATCTTGTTTCTAAATGTTGACTGCAGGCACGTATTATGGCCTACTGTCATTGAATGTGTGCGTAGATGGTGTCTTGTGGAGTGGACTACGTTATACTTTGAGTGAATGTGTGTAATGATTGTGGCACTACAATGGCCTATGTTCTACTCTGAGTGAATATGTGCATAAATGGCGACTTCTGGAGTGGACTGTGATGTGGACTGTTGGAGTGGTTGTGTGAATACATGGTGACTGCGGGAGAGGATTGTGTGCTATTATAAGAGACTCTGCGCATAGCGGGGTAGATGTGACAAGCTTTAGAAAATTATTAACATAGAAGGGACGCTACGGTTGAGCAATTTCCGGCAGAATAAGCAAGCCTAATCCCACATGTGGCACTGAACACCTCAACTCAACTCAACTGGGCTCCTATTGAAGAACATTGGGCATAGTTCGTTTGTCGCATTTGAATATATACTTGAGAAGAAACAATCTTTGAATACAATGAAATCTCTGAGTATTTCTTTACAAAGCTGTGTGTAAATGTGTCTCAGTTTTTTTATGATCCCTGATGAAATATCATTTCAGAGAACGCACAAACAAAGAACCAAATGCCACCTGCGACATCTGAGAGACCACGTCCGTATTTTCAGCATACTGGCCTGCCATCTCAGACATGGTGGCGGCTCTCTCGGCTTCTAATTTCGTAAAAGTATGTTACCATTTTACCATCGTTTTAGCATCGCACTTCGTGTGGCCGTGTTAATTGTGCTCTGGCATGCCACCAACGGTCGTTATTCAGGTATCCTCCATGGCAACTTTAGATACTATTGTAGCAGTTTTAAATTTAAACTCTTGTAGCTTCTATTCTTTACAAACAGCAGGCGAGCTCCATCCTTGAAGCCGCAGCGAAGCGCAGCCTGAAACAACAGCCGAACTTCCCGAAATTTTGTTTCCGCATCCTATACCACAAGAAATGCTTTCCAACAGCAACGCCAAAACCTACATTCGAACAAAAGCGGGTGAAAATACAACTCCTCAGGGCATCTGGTCGATGAGGCAGCGCAACATCCAGCGACATGTATAGACCAGCTGCTACCGATTAAACTGTTGTCGTTGTCCACAACCTTCATTATTTCATACCATACGCGGCATTGCAAAAAACCAGAACGAGTGACGAGATTTTAATACCGTGTATGGTGTCAGCAGCGGCTTTAGGCAGCGCCACATAGAGCTGAGGAGGTAGCCATGGCTGCGAAACTTGCCGCTCTAGAAGAAGTACTGTAGGTTGATACACTGCGACAAACAGCGAAAGAAACATGAAACCCCGACAATTACTTTATCCAATTAAAATAAAGGCGGCTGAATGCGGTGGCCCAAAACTGAGCAAAGCTGCGAGGAAAAACAACAACGCTGTTCATGAAAGAAAACTGTGTGAGGCCAAAACCCCTCATGACAGGTAAGCAGCCAGAGAGGCCATGTCCACGTCTCTTGCAAAATCGAATTTGGGTGATGGCGGGTGTCCCACCTGCTGCGAGAGGACATGGCCAGCACCCAAGAGCATGTACAAGCAACTATGAGCCTTTAAATCATGTCCACCGCACTTTCCTTCAAAGTATTTCATGCTTACATCTACATTGTGAGACAAGATCTACTATCATTTTTTCTTGATCAAAACAGCTACCGTCATACAGGAGTCGATCATGTGAATATCGTCAAGAAGAGTTTGGTAATTTTTGCCTAAAGTGCGAGTCAAAATTTTGTAAGCTTCCGCAGTATAATTTGACTTGACTGGAGAAAACTTGCCGCATGTACACACAGCTGAGCGTAATCAAGGAGACCGTAATCAAGCCATTTCGTTAACCGTAGAGCGCTGAGGGATGGCGTGACCGAGATCGGAGATCAGACCGATTGTTTTCCTGCTCCCTTGCCCGAGTCATGAGCACGTGGTAGCCAAGTGCCCTTTCTGTCGACAAAGAGGCGTCAGGTTAGCCTGACTTCATGACAGTTAAGTTAGATATATAATAATATAAGCGTAACGCTCACTGCAACGTTTCGGGCTTGCTCAAAGCGAAGGTGCGAGGATATAATCGTAACCCTCTGCTCTGTTCAGGCTCTCGCAAGTGAACTCTTCCTATGCGAACCTTATCACGTGACCTCAGGTGGCTCATCCACGAATACTCTCACTATAAGGTTCATTCGCTAAGGCGAACGTGTGAAACAAGTGGCCCCACCAGACATGACATTGTTTTTTGAGGCGAACGCAACAGCGCTTATTTGGGACATATCACATCCGACGTCAACCTGATTTCCATTCAACAAAATTAATGCTTGTCATAAAACCTTTTTATCGCAAAAGCTGTTCTCCAATGATGGTATATTGGTATCTCCATGCTCCATGTACCTGAAAATAAGAATAGTTTGTTGGTCCCCTAAGGGTATAGATCTAATTTCTTCCAGTAACCTTATGACAATCCTGCTATTTTAACGATATAATGAGTGACAGATTGGTACACGTAGCCTAGGCACTTTGCTCCCGCAATTTTCTATTTCCAGCTATGCTGACATGTCATTTTATTTATTTTCTATGCGTACCAGAAGGATGAGTTTATTGCAAAGCGCGAAACGGTATTTTTGGTCTTGCAATATTTTTTTTCAAGCACGACCATAACTACAACTCCGCTGAACTACTCTCCCTATATTTCACGAGGACTGACAGAAGGTCACCCATAAGAGTGAGTTCCCTAGTCAGTCGTGTAAACTAGCGATTTTTTGCCTACAGATATTCCAATGATTGATTAACTGTCCGCCAACAGAATCCGCCTTGAAGAACCATGCAATATAAATCTCCGGTGAGCCGTATAAGCAGAAACATAGAGTAAAAGCTAGCTTTTCTTAGCATACTTAGCTTAATGATGAATAAAAAGCAGATTTATCATGCAAGTCAACTTTTAAGTTTTCGCAATCAACATCCAGGTTATTGCCGAGTGAACGAGTGCCTGCTATATAAACCAATTGTTCTGATTATCAAAACCACACATAGCGACATGGCACCTTTGTACGAGCAGGCACTGGTTTCCTATAAATCTTTCAAGGCCCGAGGCATCTTGAGTATTGTAAATTCCCATCACTATAATCAGATGTCTTACTGATCATAAATAAAACGAGGTAAAAGTGTTAGTCAGTCGTATACAGAAAAAAGCAATTCTACGTTCCTTTGCAAACGGCGCCAATTTTCGCTACTGGCCATAGCTCAAGCCAGGACAGACGTACATTCTCCTGAAGCTCAACTTGCAGGCACTCCGATATAAGTTTGAGACGTATGACTTTTTCAAACATAACTCTGCCCAAATCAATCCCTTCAATATCAATTTTAATTCATAAATATTTGTAGCTATATCCTGCAGCGTTTAATTCCTGAGCGAAAACAGCTTTGGTTTGAGCGTCACTGGTCGACGAGTAGTCAACAGTTTCGAGGACACAGACGGCACAGTCAGCTGCTTTCAATGTTTTCCAGTGCTTGATTGAACAACTTCCGTGTTCTATGTGACAGATAAGGTTTCGTAGCGATGTTCACTTTCCATAATGTCGTCTAGAAACAAGCCAAAAGATGATGCTAACACTGTGGTGTATTTTGGGAAAACAAATACGCAGCAAGCTTAAACCCAGAGTGAAACAAACGACGAAATATAATCTGTGCTGTCGTTAGCGCAACCGCCTGCTAACGCTGGGACCTCATTTTGTCCTTATGAACGGTATGCAATCCTGACCGGAGAATGTACACGCCTCCGTTCATTTAACAGTGTATTTATTGGAAACATCGCTGCCTCCAACACTGGTACAACGAGATTTGAACCCAGTCCATGGTGTAATTTCAGAAAATTATTTTTTCTCCTCAGTCACAAGTTGATGCTAGAGAAGTTCCTGAACGAAGCACTACCACAGTCGTTGTACGTCCTCTGCAAAAGAAACGCCTCTTCCATGTCAGTCCAGTTAACCCGGACCAGTGGAAGCTGCCACACATTATCCCTGCAAACTTCCTAATGTCATCTTCCCAACTCACCCTTTGACGCCCCCTGTTATACGCTTGAACTGTCATGAAATCCGTGCCGTTACCTAGAGGTATCATTGGTCATCTTGATTTAGTATCAATTGCGCTGTCGGTTGCCATTCCTCTTCATCAACTGGCATTTCTTCATTGGCTCATTCCGCGCTTTGTCTGGTGCCAAAAATTACACCCATAATTCTGCGTACTTATAGGTGATGACGCTGTCTCGTATTTTAATTAAACAATTTTCGTTAGCCTCCAAGTTTCTGCCCTGTAGATACGTAGCGGCAACAAACAGTGCTATACCTGGTGTTACAGAAAAGACTGCCACTCAAGCTGAGCTACATTCAAGAAAACATCTAAAATGGCAATTTTACTAAATGTGCGATATATGCATAAATATGTGAAATGCGCTGTGAAAATAAAAGAAAAGAGTTTGCTAATGCATCTTTGCTAATAACCTATAGCCTGTTGCGTTTTAAATATTACGCTCGCTAGGTAAAAAATTGCTACCTGCGCCAGGCTGAGTTGTGCTTTCGGAACACTCCTGTTTATTTTTCTCCATTCTAGGGCATTACACGTGACACAGACCTAGAGTTTACTCTGCCAACGTCGATGCTCTACATGCAGGGCACATAGACCGGAAAAGAAGGTGAGAAAAACTAAGCGACTTTTGAGGCCTTGTTAGGATGCGCGTGCGAAAGACAGATTAGGGTGCAAACGGTGCTAAATTTATTTCCAACCCTCTTTCAGAGGAGAGTGAAACCGTGACATTGTGTCCGTGAAAATGTATTAACGGCGGCGAGATATTGATAAAGTTTTAACGCGACAGCGTAAAGGTTCCCGTTGTGCGGAACATACGGTGTCTTCGTCGTCGGTGTCAAGGTTGTTGACGATAAATACCTGGAGGTGCAACCTAGTTCAGCAACCTAGGTCATGTGTCTTTGTGGCACCATGACAACCTGCCCACCATATCCTGAGCAAGCTGACCACCGTGGCAGGAAACACTTAAATTAAGTAGTGTTGGCGAGCTGTTGACCAGAAGGAGCTACTTGGGTAGCACATGCACCACGGATGTCAGCACCTGCAATCGCAGAGCCATCACTAAAACGCTGCGCTACTACGCCACTACGCTAGGACTGGTTGAGAACGCCTATGGATCTATGAACGCAATGTCAAGAACGACCAAGTCTGCATACATGAGCGTTCACCCAATGAAACTTTTACGTCAAACTATTAATACGGAGATAAAGTGAGCTATAGTGTCCACCTAATTTTTATTTCAATTTTTCATTTTATCGCGTCCCCCTGCCTAGTACTCGTATCATCCCTCTACCACTGCAGCAACAAAAAGAGAGAGGAAGTTTTTGAGACGCTTTGCTAAAACATATATAGAAGGCTAAAAAAATGCTAGGAAAAGCTGGGTGTGTTGGACGATTAAAATTAGGACCAATAGAAATTAACATACAAGTGATAATCGTGAATGAACCTGGGAAACAACGCAGCTATGGGCTCATTCTGAACATCTGTACACTGACAAGAGTAATCAATCAATTTATATAAGTTCTTGTAGTTGTCAGACTTAATATAGGGCCAATCAGCACGCCAGTGCTGAATAGCAGCCCAAAGCTCAAAGTGAGACGCTATACAACTTATATGAATGATTTCGTTGGTAACTGCTTACGGGCGGCGTATTGCTGCAGCCGACGTTCTAGCTGGTCAGAATGAGTGTTAACCTCGTATGAATGTCTGCCTCGCCGTCAAAGGTGTCGGCCAGCCCCTGCCGCACAAAGAATGCAGAAGCCTCCTCCACAGAGAGTGAGAGTGCGTCGGACACTTTATTTCTACATGTAAAGGAGCGACGTACGGAACTTACTTGAAAGCAGAGTTTTAGTGCCTCCAACAGATATTTACACAGCTTTATTCTGTATTTTTACCTGGCTTGCTCTGCTTAGCTCTGCTTAGGTCGATTATTCTGGCCTGTGTTGCGGCGTTCACAGCAGCGGTAGCTTGCCTCTGGAAGCGACACTGGCTTTGATTGTAGCTTCGAGCAGCTTAACGTTTCGGTTCGTACAAAGCACGCTCTTGCCTATACATCATTGTACAATTATTTATTTATTTATTTATTTATTTATTTATTTCATAATACTGCAGGCCACTGCTTGGCCCAAGCAGGAGTGAACATATAATGATACATAACCAAAAGAATAAAGTTATTCAATGTTAGCAGCGCACGGATACCAAAAGAATAAACCAAACAATAAACTTATACAATATCAGCAGCACACGTATACAAAACATACATATAATCAATATTAGCAGGTAAATAGACGATTTAACGCATCAGAAAAATTTTGCGAGGAAAAAACAGATTCCGGTAGCGAATTCCAATCTTGCACTGTTCTAGGGAAGAAACTGTATTTAAAACTGTTAGTTTTGGCGAAAAGGGGAGTAAGTGAATGTTCAAGAACGTTCCGAGTCCTTCTCACTAGAGGACGCTTAATGCACTCCGGTAGCTTCAATTTATTTTTACCTGTTAAACTATTAAACAAGAATACCAATCTATTAATCTTTCGGTGGACTTCTAGCGTAGGAATTTTATTTGACATCATTAACTGCGATGGAGAGTCTTCCCTTTTGTATTTTCCGTATATAAACCTAACGGCTTTCGTATTTACTTTTTCAAGGACCATTATGTCCTTTTTCGTGTACGGGTCCCAAACGACTGAGGCATATTCGAGTAAAGACCGCACACAAGTTTCGTAAGCCAATTTTTTCATGTGTGCTGGGGCAGTTTTTAGCTTTCTACGTAAAACCCATAGCTTTCTCAATGCGGCTGTAGAAATATTAGTAATGTGTGACGACCATTTTAACTCACTGTCAAGTGTTATACCTAAATAATTATATTGCTCAACTTCCAAAATCCTATTACCGCGAATAAAGTAGGGCAGCAAACTTGGATACTTTTTTCTAGTTATACGTAAGACGACAGTTTTTTCAATATTAAGTTCCATCTCCCATTTAAGACACCATTTTTCAATGGCAAAAACTGCTTTTTGTACAGAGCTGTGGTCATATTCGGACGAAATTTGTTTAAACACAACACAGTCGTCTGCGAATAACTTAACAGAAACATCTTCAGGTAGGACCGCAACTAAATCAATAACATATATTAAAAACAACAATGGCTCAAGCACACTTCCTTGGGGGACTCCTGATTGAACATTAACAACACTTGAAACGGTCTTATTAATTTCTACATATTGCCGTCTGTCTAAGGTATGCTTGAACCCACCGAATGATAAAAAAGGCACTCCCATACATTCCATCTTATAGAGGAGTTTACCATGTGGCACCTTATCAAAGGCCTTGCTAAAATAAAAAAAAACCACGTCCGTTTGCCAGGACATATCAAGCACCCGCGCAAAGTCGTGCACAGCCAGAACAGTCTGAGTAACTGTAGATAAACCCTGCCTAAACCCGTGTTGACAATCAGACAGAAGATTATGATCGCTCAGGAACTTTCGCAGGTAGCCGGCTACAATGTGCTCCAACATCTTACAGCAACTGCATGTTATGGAAACAGGCCGATAATTTGAAACTGACAGTCGATCACCTTTTTTATACACAGGAACCACACGTGCTATTTTCCAATCTGAAGGAAGTTTTCCGCATGCTAAGGATAGTTTAAAAATGTCTGCTAGGCAACCTGATATTTGTTCTGCGTATCGCCTCAAAAATGCAGATATACCCTCAAAGCATGCGCTTCCCGACATCGCATTGTTCCAATCGTCATCTGGGCTCTTAGTCAGAGGCGCGGACCAGGTTCCGGCTGTAGCCACCGCTCAAGTGCGCATTGCGTCTGTGTGGGAAAAGCTGCGCTGTTGGACGCAGCGCCAATGTCCTCTAGACATCAGCATTTTATCTAAATCTGGGACAATAGTCAACGATAACAAAAGAAATTATGGTTGATTTACGCAGTGATCTAATGCGGATTAGGTGCCTTAGAATTTCGGTTTTCACTTTGATTCTGGTGATCATATCGAACGTCCACGGATGGCAGTTGTTTGGTTAGCGACAATGGACTAGTCTCAACATTTGCGGAAATGGTCATTCTCTAGATTCATAGATCCTCGGGGAGTCTTTCTACCACTCCTGGATCAGTGGTGCAGCGGTCAAGCGATGCGCCTTTGCCTTGGAGAGCAGGTGCTGCAATCGTCGGGACTTGGGTTGGGTTACGATCCAGCCTGCTCTTAGCGAGCCGCCTCTCGCGATTATATAAGCTGCTTCCTGACACGGTCGGCTCAGGCTCAGCTGGTGCGCAGGAGAGTAGCCTGCAGCAAAACCGGATTCAGAAAAGCAGGCAGACTCACAGCAGCAGGCAGACTCACAGCAGCGAAATGCGGGGATTGCCCATTATATGTGCTAGCCCCCAAAAAAATGCTTAAAATGTGAACGCGCAGCGTACCAGTATTATGCCGGGGTCCGAGTGCAGCTGCTATTTTTTTTGTTCATTAGTTTCCCGCCGACCCCTATGAGTATTGGCAGTGGCCGTCGGTGGTGAACTCGGGAGAACTGCGCCAGCAACATGCCTGCTTAAGTTCAGCGCACTCTGTGAACTAATTTCCCTTAGAAAGAAACTTAGTGGCTATGCCTAATTTTGGGCGCGAAACAAGCACGGCGCCTCTCCGACCAGCTACTCTACTCTGTACTTATTTTAGAAGAATCGACCTTTGGTTGGTCCTGACAAAGCTGTTTTGATTCAGAGCAACACGATGTAGGAACTGAGAACATTTGGCTACAACTTCGTATCGCCTCGCCAACTCACTTCTTTACGAACAGTGGGTGCGTGAAAGCATCGAAACCTGAGAAAAAGTGCATACCGTTATTATGAAAAGAATCGCATCTAAACAGCATGGGTTCAATGAAAACGGTGGCACAAACATTTTACCCAACTGCAAAGTATGTAAACATGCAGCAACGGTTATTGAAAAACAGAACACGGCTAGCACGGGACAACAAACTCTGTCTTGCATTGTAATAAATAATGCACTCGACCCAAATCACGTAGAATGCACTGTAAATTGGTTCACTCATATAGTGGCAGCTTAACAGTGCAAGACATACAACAATCTATACGCCTTCTGCATTGCTTTCTCGAACTCAGATTTTAATTGTACACAAAAGAACCGGTTCGGCTTCCCGGTTAGGGGGACCTTACATTCACGTATCAACCTATAAATTAAAGTAATTATGCATGTTTTGGTATATGTGAACCAGTGAGCGTTGTCAGGACGTGACTAGGCGTGAATGCGCATTGCTTCCAGTAGAATGGCTTCCTCCGCTCGTGGTGCGAAAAGCCCTACGCTAGCGGCAGGAGGGATTGATTTTCAGTTTTTCCGTGCGTGTAACCGGAAACAAGCATTGCATTAATAAGATATGGATCTGTTTCAGTACTGCAGCTCGCTCTTGTCTACAGAATATTCTGTCTGAGAACTAAGTGACTCGGTATTAGACTGTGCGCTGTAACTTGTCACACGCACCTTTGGCCGTGAAGTCACTGGCAGCGTTCAGAAAATGCTGCGCTCCCTGAAACCACACATGTTCCATCGCACTCAAAGATTTTGTTTTCCAAAATATTTAGCTTTCGTTTTTCCATCTTGCAACGCTGTGTCACCAGACGCAACCAGCTATAATAACTGATCACATGAAGCGCAAGTCCAAAGTAGTAATACTTGTTTGGGGGGGGGGGCTAGCTGCATGGTGCATGTTTCCAGAGAAGGGTTGTAGCGCCGAAAAGGACAACTCATAGCAAGCGAGACGGGACAGGTGGAACTTCCAACATTTTATTCACCGGGAATGCGAATAAATATAAGGACAACAATCAAGATGGGTATCAAGAACCACACATGCGTGTGAGGATTGTACAAAAAAAGTGAAAAATGATAAGTGAGGCAGACAGGTATCTCAGCCCAGTGTTTCTAAAAAAGCAGTTGCATTCTTATAAATGGTAATAGACGGGGCACTAACACAATCACTACAGTTATTTTGAATATAGACGGCCTCCAACAGTTCACGGGCTGTCTGGTCCTTACTTCTGATTAAAAGCTTCGTTTCTTTCAGCCTTGCTACACACTTAATATTTCTTTCTTCTCCGCAGGCTTTACAATGATGCGGCAAATGTGAGCCAGTACCATTTTGTAAAACCCCATCATGTTCTGCTAATCGGTCGTTAATGCAGCGGCTGGTTTGGCCGATGTACTTCTCTCCGCACGTGAGAGGAATCTGATAGACGACTCCCACGGCACATTTAACAATCGGAGCTGCATGTCTGCTTTTGCATTCAGTTTTGTTTGCTTTGTTGGCTTCAGTTTCAACGCACATGGCAGCAAGTTTCTTTGCGGAGGAAAAAAACCACAGGAACCTTGTTTTTGTATTTGTATTTGCAAAATACCAGCGTGGGAAACGAACTGTAGGTGTCATCGCCGCCGATATTGACCCAACTTGCAGCTCAGTCACGCGGAGCGCACTCTCCCAACCCACTGCACATACACACAAGTTTTCGGCTGAGACAGCACCAGAACAGGAAAGCCTCCCAAAGTTGGTCACATATTTTGCTGTGCTGTCATGGAAGCAAGTTGCGTCACGTTGGTCATTCGAAAATGGCCATAATGGTGTATTCTGCACCGGCCCACGTCACCGCTAGCAGCTTAACAAAGTCTTCAGAAACCCGACAATTGGTTCTAAATATTTTTTGGAAGACTGACAGTCTCTGGGTACAGACAGCCACCATTACCACATATAAGTCTAGGCAGTGTACTGCTCCGCTCTCTGGTAACCCGGTCTCAAACACCAGGCAGCCCGTTTCTTCATTGTCTGTTGTTTCTACTTCAAGCGTTGAAACAGCTGTAGATTGCGTGCCGAACATACTAATGCAATAACTTGCAAACTGCGTAACCACATAGTGCGTTCTACAACCGTGAATTCTATGAAACCAGTTTCTCAAGCAGTCCATGCTAAGGCCGCAAAAAAGGATTCGCTGAAGCACACCTTCTGAATTTTGAGACAAGCCATTATGAATTGGAGGGAGCCTAACGTGAATCTGCACCGGCACCTTGCAAAGACACGATGCCAACACGATTGAACACAATTGCAGCAGCTATAGAAACGACATTCACAGAAAATATGACAAATCACATGCGAATGCAGGTTTGAAGTATTGGCTCCCACAATTCATTTCGTTTCATTACTCTCACAGCCAGTCAAGCATTACAGATAGGAGAGGGAATATAATGAAAAACTAGCTAAAAGTTAAAAAACACGAGTTGTTTTAGCAAATGAGTAGAAACAGCATCTTCGAATTTTACAAGGTCTATAGTGATGACTACGAAGGAGGGTTGGTAGTTGTAGTTCAAGGCAGTTTTGGAGACGAAAGATTTTATGAGCTGCTCAGTCCTGCAGTGTGAAAATGAACCTTTACGTTGTGATTTATGAGAGATGATAAGTACATTCGAGGAGTAGAGATTCTCTGAGGAAATTGTTAGTGTAATGCATTTTATGCAAAGTTCACAGCTTAGTAATTCTAAGTCTTAAGGAAAGATCTCTAAGATTAAGTGTTCTATTAATTTAGGGATCTAGGTTGAAGAACAGATTGACATCACAACATATCAGAAGATATTCATAGGGAGAACAAAGGTGAAAGTCCACTTTGAATAAATTGCTCATGACCACTTATTCAAAAGGATGTCAGCCGGCTTTTACTTGAATTGAATACAACTTAAAACACTTTCTGATTATCATGTAGACGAACATATTACTACATGATATAGTGTACTTGCTTTGTAGGTGCATTACGTCGAAGCATTCACTTCTAGAAGGATCTGATGAACGACTTTTTTATTTTCGAAGAAGTATTCAACAAGTTTAAAATGTTAAAAACATCTTAAGTTTACTCTGGATTTGTAATGTATAACGGTGGGATCAACACAAGGCTTATTACTACTACAGTAAAACACTCATGAGTTACTTGGTGCTGCTCGATTCTTCTGTGGTAACCTGTGAAAGGTAAACGTTTCTAGTATTTTTAATATTTAAAAAAATTATAGCGTGTACTTATGCCCTTCATGCTGAAACAAAGCATTACAATATAAGACAAGGTGACACCCTAGGAATCTTGCGTCTCGATACTTATTAATCTAAGGCTGTGTGCACAGAATTGTGCACACATCGACCTTACAGCTCCTCTTCAGAGTGCGCACCCCCTTGCAATATACTATAGTTTCAGGGGCATTCCAACCCTACTTGTTGCGAGTAAGACGGCTTTTACGCTATTCTATAGTGACTGCATTAATAATGTATAGCTAAACAGTGAGCGAGGTAGCTGTTTCGTCGCACATTTTTGGGCTGACATATGCTGCCACCAAAGATACTATAATTTCTTGCAATGTTTCATATGCGATGTGCATCTTCAAAGCAGAAACTGATTTCGCGATTCTTCGATTGTTTACAGGACTATACTCTGCATTCCGACGTTGCTATTTGCATAAGTTATCATAGTTTGTACAAAATTCTTCACTTCCCTATAAATTCTTAACCCTTTAACTCACCTAAAGAATACGGCATTTATATTTGTTCGCCGTTATCGTGAACGCTGTTTTCGGGGAATGTATATAGTTGATGCAGACAACCGCACTGAGGATAGCGGCCTGCACTAATCATTGCAAACTGCCCTAATCTTACTTGTACGGCATCAACATAATTTATAATATATAATATATTATATAAAAAATATAATATATTATTTGTAAGGGCATGAGTGCTCTACACAGGGACAAGCATTGCTTTCATTCGTTGTAAATTTTATTTTTTGTCCGGATAAAGCAGCATTTACCCGGGACTGCTGGCGTAGAGAGTTTTAGCGGGATTGCTAACTGCAGCAGTACATACTTTGAGCAGTGCCTGCGGAATGCTTGTAGCTACTGCCTGATCGGTGAAGTACCTTGCTAGAAAAGAGAAGATTAAGATGATTTAGCTTCTTAATTTGCGAACAAAGAGGACTGCAAAGCCATCACCGTGAAAACTAAGCCACAGTGTAGGCATCATCGTAACGAGCGATGCCAATTATCCTCCTTTTATAGATTTATAAGCTGCTGCTGGCGAAAATGTCCTCGCACCCAGTCGACTCGACGCTTGTGATCCTGCCCCTACTGTCGCACAGGCGTTGCCTAAAGGTGGCGTCATTTCGCGTCAATGTGCACTTTATTCCCGCCCCATATATTTTCTGCAACGTGGCGCAGTTCGGCGGTATTTTCCTCTAGGCACACTAAATGTCGATTCTTCCATCAAATTCAGCACTCGATTCGTTCTGTAATCTTACTTGCTTACGTGCCGTCTTCATGCTTGGCAGCCTTTCTCTTTCTGCTCATGTGCGCAAATTTCTTGAAGCTGCTCTTGAGATGCACAGTTTTATGACAAATGCCATCTTCTTTTCGAACTTATAGTTTGTGACATCCGGTACTTAAAACAGCTTGTGCCACTCATTCACTAGAAAAATGTTTTGATGGCAATTTCTATAAGATAGGTCTTCGTGCATTCTGCTCAGAAGGTTTTTCATTCACTACAAAGGATCTTTACTCACACATCTTACACATCCGCGCACCACTTATCCAAGTGTACCCATACTAGTTAGAGGATATTTTAATGGGCCACATGCAGCCTGGGCATACACTCATAACTCTAAACGTGGAGATGATATTTACGACACGTTTTTCGAACAGTCATTTACACTTCTGAACAACTCCTCTGCTTATGCCCGTCCGCGTGGTTCATCAACTCCGGACCTGACGTGGTGGCTGGGTCCGGCAATCCTCACTGGTTTTGCGAAGCAGACACGTGGGGCAGTGATCATTCCTCCATTCTAATTGACTGTGTCAAGTACATTACGTAAAATTCGCCGCAAGATCCATGTGATTTCTTGGGTCAGTCTTCGTACAGATGGTTGCCTCATTTCAATAGCCTTTGCGGCTACCCTTTCTACATTCACGCTTGTCTTAACTCAGAAAAGAATTTCTTCCACTGTCAACGAAGACCAACCAAATTCTTACTTTCACCTCCTAATCTCTGGGCAAGGCGCAAGCAGCTGGGCGTATACGTCACTCAGCATACGCCACATCAGAATGCACGAACGGAACTTCAAGTAGTAACCGATAAAGCCCGTCGGTATTCTAAACACCTTCTGCACAAGGACGGGACAGAGTGGTGCTCTCAACTCTGTACTCCTGTCTGCAATCGCGACTTGTGGAGTGTATTTAATTTCATGAAACGCAAGCCATCCGTCAAAGATTACAACAAGAGTATTTGCCTTGCCCTTCGCCTTTCTCTAGATGTATTCGCTTCGCAAGCTGCCCATCAGTTCTTTCCGAATTATGACTACTCACTTGCACCTGTTCCAGTCAGTCCGAAACATGAGGCAAGGAATGGCTGAGCTTATAGCTGCCATTTAAGGAATCCGCCCTAACACTGCAGCTGGTCATGACGGTGTACCTTACTCCCTATTCCGGAATCTCAATGGTGAATCACTGACTTCACTTGTCGGAATTTTAGCGAAATCTGGACACCCAGTGAAATGCCACCCGATTGGAAACATTCATCGGTAGTTCCGACGCCAAAGCCCGAAAAATCACCCACAACTCATGGGGCCCTACGACCGATTACTCTTACCCCAACTATTTGTAAGCTGGATGAAAAACTGCTTGCCACTCGATTCGCCTGGTGGCTCGACCATCATCAGAAATATTCGTCTTCCCAAATTGGTTTCAGACCAGGATACGGAGCTGAGGATGGTCTTGACCGCTTTGACAACGACGTGATACGTCACTCACCTCACAGCTGTCTCATTCGCACAGTCCTAGCAACAGATATCACGAAGGACTACGACAACATTCTCCACGAAGCCATTCTCAACACTGTGTCATCACTTGGCAAGCCATGGCAGCTACGTCGAGCAATTCATGCTGTTCTTTCGAAACGAACATTTGGTATCCGCGTTAATGGTAAACCCACAGGTCGCTTCATTTGTGACGGCGGAGCACCGCAGGGATCCTTTTTAGCCTCAACTCTAACTTTGCATTCATTCCTCTTATACGCAGCCTCTCCACTCGTCGTAATGTACAAGTTCTAGCATATCGAGACGACATCACTCTCTGGTCCACAAATCGCTTAGCTCAGGTGCAGCAAGACTCCCTGCAAAATGCCCTCAATCTTCCACACAACTTTCTGACCAACACTGGCCTCTCCCTCAACCTCTCCAAATCCTGCTATGGCCATGTGGGCAATAAAGCTGGCCGCCGTACCTTCAAAGCCGCTCCGTTCGTGCTCACTATTAACAATGCTCCACTTCCTGAAGTGGAACATAACAATGTTTTGGGCCTGCACGTTCATACTTCAGGCAAAGGCAAGGCTTGGTTGTCACCAATGCGCAAGAGTGCTGTAAACGCACTTGGCCTCATCCGCAGAATAGCCAATCACTCTGGAGGTGCCCGCTCAGACACAGCTCGTCGACTTGTTCGTGCTGTCTTTCAACCTCGGCTCCTATACCAGGCTCAGTATCAACAATTTACGAAAACAGTGGTCTACAATTGAAACACTCAACCACGATGCCATGCGAGTCATTACTGGCCTACCCCGAGCAACTCATATTTGTCTGCTGCAGGAGTATGCGCAGCTCAACACGCTGGAAGATTTAATTACCCACTGACAAACCAATAGAGCATGGAAAGTTTTTCTTCGTTCAATGTTCGAGCATCAGCCACCTCCTTGGGACTACTGTCACATTACACCAAACAAGCCTGCACGTCATAAGAAGTCAGAGTTATGCTCTCCGCCATTACCACCAGCTTTTTCTACGCAACATGATGGCTGTATCATTTACACAGATGTCGCCATAACCCCAACGGGGGATCAACTGCTTTTAAAAGCACGACACACCCTCAACTCTATAGCCGCCAAACCTACTGTACTGACACTTCATCATTTCTTCTCTTGGAGCTGCAAGTCATTTTAAATTTCTTAGAAGCTTTACCTCACGACCCTCCTTATAATCAGGTGCACCTAGCTACTCATTCACAAAACCTCTGAAGCATGTAAAGAAAGTCCGTGGAACGTATTTTTCGGGTTTCCCAGGCTATACATGCTGCATGTCAATCTAACCCGGTGCCTATACTCATCCAATGGGCTCAAGCTCGCAAAGATATCGATAGCATCGTACCTGACATGATATCTCGTTTAACGGACGTTTCAAAAAATCCCCCTGCCTGTTTGCTCCCAGTGAGTTGAGTTGAGTTGAGGTGTTTAATGCTGCAAGTGGGGCTAGCCATGCGTATTCTGCCGGAAATTGCTCCACCGTAGCGTCGCTAGCTTGTTTAATAATTATGTCCTAAAGCCTGTCGCATCTTCCCCGCTACGCGCACAGACTCTTATAATAGCGCAAATTCTCTCCCGCAGTCACCATCTATGCACACAATCAAACCACACACTCCACATCACAGTCCACTCAAGAAGTCACCATCTATACAAATATTGAGTCACAGTAGAACATAGGCCATTGCAGTGCCACAATCTATACACACATTCGCTCACAGTATAACGTACTTCACTCCGGAAGACACCATCTACGCACACATTAAATCACAGTAGGTCATAGTTTGTTCCTGCTGTCATCATTTAGAAACAAGATCCGTGTCCTGCAGAAATGTTAAAAGAAGGCGTGCAGGCTCCCTTCTGCATGTCTGGTTTCCACTCGGGTAGACAATGTCCTGAACTGTACTGTGACGAGTTCCTGTCTCATTGAAGCAAGCGAACATCACATACCTTTCCGCGTGGTACTCTGGGCAGTACATAATATATTGTTTAATATCCCCGCACACACCACACAAAGAACAGAGCGGAGACGATGCTATGCCCGTCTTATGCATCTAGGCAGGAGAGCGAGCAGAGACCATGCGGATTCGATGTAGGAGGGTCGCCAGGGATCTATACACACAATCAATCGACACAGTCACCATCACAGTCCACTCCTGAAGTCACCATCTATGCACATATTGAGTCACAGTAGAACATAGGCCATTGCAGGGACACAATTCATACACACATTCACTCACAGTATAACGTAGTCCACTCCGGAAGACACCATCTATCCACACATTAAAATCACAGTAGACCATAATCCGTTCCTGCTTTTACCATGGCCTTGGTCACATATAGCTTGTGGAGCGCACTCCACTGGGTACTGAAATAATCGAGCACCGTTTTCCTATAGTCTTTTCCCTTCTTGAGATACTTTTTTGATGGACTCCTTGAGAGAGATTTATGGGCGAGATTTTCTCCCACCTCATATCCCTTGATTCTTATGTGAAAGGGCACCCATTGGAAATATAGAGTAAAGCCTCTGCTGTGCAGATTCTGCACCCAGCGCAGAGAGCTTATAGACAAGGCGTCAGTAGAGAATCTGCGCTCTGACATCTGAAGGACAGATTTTGAATCAGTTAGGATGACAAGAGGCTGAGCCGGACAAGACCCTAACTTCCGTAAAGCCGCCTCAATAGCAACACTTTCAGCCGTTGTGGAGGATACGACAGCAGTAAAGTGTACGACCACTTACAGTGCAAAGAAGGGATGTAAAAAGCCGCTGCGCTAGCTTGTTTGGCCTTGTCCACGGAATCATCCGTGAAAATTTGAAGATGGCTGGCATACTTTCCAAATTTACATGCACAAGCGAACGCGTTGCTGCCAAAGGAGACCTGCGCTTTGCGTTCGCATGGGGGATTGTGACCTTACAGTCGAGGGTCGGAAGAAACCAAGAGGGTTTCAACCCTTTCCTTTGCCTCCGGACATTAAGGCCTAAAGAACTAAGAGTATTGTGTGCCAAGTAAGCCTTCGACTCATATCTCTTGCAGAGCCGCTGGAGAAGGGATCGCCCAGCTACCGTCTCTCCTAGGCGGCCAAGATACATTACTAGTCTCTGAGAAGCAACAAGGCTAAGAGGTTTCGACAGAGACTCGTGAAGTACTGCCTCATTCGCAGCCGCCTGAGGAACTCCAATGGCTCTTCTTAGGCCCTTTCTGTGGACAACTTCGAGGGGTTCAAGTTGCAATACTGAGGCCAAAATTAAAGGTAATTGATACATTATGCGACTGACCACCAGCGCTTCATGAAGTTTGACCATTGAAGGAGGACGGTTTCCCCATTCCTCACGTGCCATTCTATGAATCACATTGATACGCGAAGATATAGATGAAACAATCGCGTCTACGCCCAGGAAACGGGTGTGGTTGAAATGACGGATGCAAGAGTGACCGAGCTCTATCTTCAACCGCGCTTGACGTCTTCGTACACCTGGAAACAGATCAAAGGCCGATTTTTTTACTGACAGAGAGAATCACAAAGACAATCCCACACCTTGAAGGTAAGCTTGTGCCGAAAGTAGAGCGTGTTGAGCTATCAGGGCTAATCGCTTGTGTTGGTAGCCAGTAATCCAAATACAGATGTCGTCATCATATATTGACATATGCACTTGCCTGCAACTTTTTTTATACGAATCGGGAAGGCCAGCCATTACGACGTTAAAGAGCGTGGGGGAAAGAACACTTCATTACGGCACGACTCGTGATAGAACCCTTCCGGTGCTTAACGTACTCCCTAACCGCACACGAACCACAAGATCACATATGAACTTGTAAATGAATGTTAACATATGGCCCTGTATGCCCATGGCTTCAAATTGTTTAGAATTGAGCTCTGAAGGACGCTGTCGTAAGCGTTCGTAACGTCCAGAAAAATGGGTAAGGTGGAAAGGCCGAAAGCTCTCTGGTGTTCAATGTGACTCTCTAAGTCTAAGACGCTATCGTGGGCGCTAAGACCTCGGCGTAATCCTGTCATACATGTTGGCAGTGGCTTTTTGTCCTCAAGCTACCACGATATGCGTTCATTCACCAGCTTCTCCATAAACTCAGCTACACAGGAGGTCAATGAGACAGGGCGATACGAGGCACGGTCTGTCGTGTCTTTGCTAGGCTTCAGTACTGGAACTACATGTGCCACCTTCCGAGACGGAGGAACATCGCTAGTTACCCAAGCTCGATTGATGAAGTTGAGGAGCTCCTTCCAGAAGTCCAAGGGCAGATTATTCATCATTTGATTGGTGAAGCCATCGGGACCTGGTGCACACCGGCGCCGCAGGCCACTAAGCGCAGTCTGAAGCTCACAAAGCGTGAACGGGACGTCTATGATGGACCTGGAGGAAGCAGGTTTTGTATATATATCTATTCCAGAATTAGCACGTACGAGTGCGTCCGCAAATGCCTCTGCCAAGCACGCAATAGGTTTTTTCTTGCGTACTGCAAGAGCTTCAAAAGGCTTCGAAGGGCGATTTTCTCCAGCAAGGCTGCCAATAACTCGCCATATTCTCGTAATCTGTGAGAACACAGTCAAACTAGCGCAAAATAAGGCTCATTGAAACCTGTACAGCTTGTTCGTGTGCCGTCTAATGGCAGAATTCAGCCTATTGAAGATCGTCTTCAGTTCCCTGTCGTCCTTCATCCGCACGAGATGGCGAACCGCTCTTCTTCTCGCTGCGGAAAGATTCCTGAGTTTTAAATCAGGGCCGCAAATGATCAAGTAACTTCACCGCCGTAGTTGCTGTTAGCTTACTAAAAATCATTTTGTCAACAACATCACCAGAAATACGTTCTAGGTGTTCTCTGTACTTGTCCCAGTTGACCACAATGCTAATTTTAGGACGATGCATAATAAAGTTGGCAGCAAACACAAAAATCGGATAGTAATCATTTCCCGTGCGGTCAGGCGCTTTTGACCATTTCACGCGGACGTAAGGAGAATGCAGCGTCAGTTCTATAGCTGTCGCTGAGGCAAGAGGCCGGCAGATAGTAAGGCTTACGTCATTGGCAACGCACAGGTCCAAACTGTCAATAACGTCTACAAATTTGCGTCCACGCGAATCTGTGTTCCTGCCACCCCAGACGGCAAGATGGGCGTTGAAATCACCGCAGATGATTCGAGGAGCTTTGCAGTGGTCGCAGAGCTGCTGTAGAAACAAATCCAATGCTAAATTCTTCCGCAGGGACACGCACACGGATGCAATAGAAAGGGTTCAAGAGCGCAGCTGTATTCTGACAGCCGCTACCTCAATGTCGTCCGTGCAAAGATCGGCAACGCTTAGAGAAACATGTCGAATCTCTCTTCTTAGGTAAAGCGCGGCACTTCCAGCAGGAAATGTCTTTATGCTGCAGTTTTTACGGGCGACATATCCAAACACCTCCCGCTTTGCAGGCCAGCTTCTGCAGGGCCAATACTAGAACACGTCTCTTTCAAGAATAGTTTTAGTTCAGCTAACCGACTTTGAATCCCAGCGCAGTTCCACTGCAATATAAACGGCACTTTTCGGTGCATATGAGATCCACGAGGTTTAACCCTATCCATATTAGATCGCAATGAAATTAACTGCGAAGGTGGTAATTAGCGACTCAAAAGAAAGCACCAGCTCTAGGAAGTTCTTCAGGTTACCAGGCGCCATCGCTTGAACATGTGAACGCAGGGCCCGAAACAAAACAAGAAGAAGGTCAGACATACCTTGATTTTTGAGCTCCTTATTTTGCGCAATGCTCTTACAACAGAGACAAAAGATGCCGACGGGGACACACTCTTGACTGCAGTAGTTGTTTTTTTTGTCACTTGTGCATAGAGAGCCCTCTTTGCCGTCGAGTCTGGTTGTGATCCGGTCGCTCAGGAACATGGACAGTTTTTTCTGGAGGTCGAACAACCGACTCGCACGCAATGGGCCTTGGTGTCTTGCTGGACTCAGGTCCGTTAGGGACATTGTTGGGTAACGCAATATCAGACTCCAACACTGGGAACTCGCCTAGTCCTGGTATAGGCGTTTCATGCGGTTGGGTTTTGGGACCAGCATTAAAAGATATTCGACAGTGCAGAGCGCTCACATGGAAGGGGCAGCCTCCGAAACTCGCTGGATGATCACCACCGCAACTGGCGCAAGCAAAATTGGCCTTGCAGGTTTTAAAGTCGTGGTCGCCTCCGCAGCGCTTGCAGCGTCGATCCTTTGTGCAAACATTGGCCACGTGCCCAATCCGTAGGCATCTAAAACACCGTGGAGGAGCTTCAGTGAAGTCGGCAACTGCGTGTTTTGTGAATCACAGATCAATTTTTTCGGAGCTTCTGGGTAGGGAGCGAATGTCAACGCGATAGAGTTGGTAGGTTTCGCAGCCCATTCTTTTCCTGTAGACTCCACACGACGCACAAGTCGTTTCACGTGCAGAACACCTTGTGGTTACAAATAATCAAGTAGGTCACGTTCTGAATACCACTTTGGTACAGCCTTAATAACACAGGTGTTCTTCATGCAGGATTAGGACAACTGCACGTTAACTTTGATGGCAAAAATCTGCGAGCTCGGCAGGAGCTTGTCAAACTGCTCTTCCGTCGAGACACCCAGCTGAATAGTCCCGTGCGTGGTGAGCCGACTACGAATTGGAGCTGATTACCAGCAGTGATTGAAGGGCCGCGAAAAGTAAGATGGGATGCTTTTCTCTTAAATCAACCCTTTCTCTGTGGGCTCAACTACTTCGGGGATCCCGAACATTCGTTGCTTGCGATGACTCACCAACTTGAAGCCCTCGTTGTCCACGTCAACCATATCGGCCACTGACTCGTCACTGTTCACAATCGTTGACTCATCCTCCCCACTGAACACTGAGGTCTGGCTGGACGGGTGATCGTCTACCTGTTGTGGTCGCTCAACATGCTGGGAACCCATGACCGCCTATTCCGAGCCAGCCTCCTTAGATTGGCGTGGTCCCTTCAGGCTTGCCGGCGCCGGAGCAGCCGTACTATTCCCATAGGGACAGTACCGCCTTGGAGATGCTGCCGTGCTCGAATATTCAAATAAAGCTAGGTAATTTAGGAAAAATTAGGTAAACAAACAGACCTGAGGCGACAGTAGATCGCACAACGTCTTCGTCTTCCTCTTCCTCCTCACAACTCTGTTTGCTCCCAAATCCATTCTGACACATTTAACACCTTCAGCCTCCCTCAGGCACCGTACACGTGCTCTTATTCCCACCTACCCTCTTCCCCCCACCTATTACGGGTGGAGGAGGTCTCTCTGAGGCGGCTGGGGGTCAGTGCTGCCCTTACGCCTGCAGTTCGCCACCAGCGGCAAAGCGAAAAGTTTCCTGCGCGTAAAAATGCCCTCTCTGCGAAGCACCCGCTTCTGACACTACTGTCCACTACCTGCTTTGGATATGCCCAGGAACTTTGCTGGTGAGCGCTCGCGTTTTTCAAGAGGCAGGCCTGTCTTCAAAGAATGACTTGAATTTCCACTTGTGGCTAGCGAAAAACATTTACGCCCGAAGATTACGCGAATTTTTACACATAACCGGACTTCACGCCTTTTGTAACGTATTATAACGTTCATTAATGGCATAACGTTTTATACCGTACTGCAAATTTATCGTCACGAATAAATAAATAATTAAAATAAAGGCAATTCCACATGAAATATTGAGATGTAAATTTCAGTCACTGCAATATGATACGCTGAATCTGGCTGCTACGTGGTATAAATGCCCCTTTACTGAGACTTTTCGTGCTTGCGCTGAAAACCTGCAGGATCTATGCGCGACTAATGGTCCGGAAGAGATTATGGCTACTACGTTTCTACCGTGTGTGCTGAATGTAGCGACCAGGAAAAAGTTGATAAATATATCTGATTCTGCATCACATGAGTAACGTTTACGGCCACAGAAGGCGCAGTTACGCAAGTGATATGGGCTCCTGGTTCACGTGATGAGAATCGATAATCTCTCGTCTTTTTCCACTGTATATTGATGACTGCTATTTTAACGCACTTTGGTGACATTTTTCTTATTGATGGAATATCTCCACCACGGTGATTACAAATTACTCGGAATTGCAATCACAATTAACGTGTTTTGTTATTCCTTCCTTTTCGCATCGGCCGGTCTGCCCAAAAATATCTTCGTAGCATTAAACGGCATTTTGTAACGGCTTTATTGATTCACATAACAAACCTTATATTGTGTTTGGTGTCGTGCTTTCCTCCGCTTGTCTTCTACAGCTTTTTATTATTTTATCGCAAATTATGTATTACATCGATGATAATGTACTTTTAGCATGATTCCACATTTTAAGCCTTCATAACTATATTAAAATTCACATGTTTTTTTTGCCTTCGAACTTATATATATAGTGGAAAGTGACTAGGCCATAAACCGCAACAGCTCGCCAGGCATTTCAAGACTCTTGGTTTCATGCGACGCTGAAAACTTCTTTGCAGTTCAGAACACATGCATTAGTTTACCGCACTGCGCATAGTGCCGTCGATTAAATGTGGGCTGCTTTTCATAGGACAAGTATCTATATACTCAAGGTGGGCAGCCCACTTTGCTTTAGTGCTTAAAAAGAAGTTATGGAGGCCTGTTGAAATGAGCTGAGCAGTGAAAATTAATGCGCGAAATTAGGACTCAAAGGATCTCGTGAATGCAACTGGGACTTGGGCAGCGACTAAAATAAGCAGTAAAACTACATTGTGAGCATTTTGAGCAAGTTCATATTGGGCTTGGCCCTGTAGAACCACCATTCATCACATGTCGGTTCCTCAAGGGCTGAACCAGATGGGAAAATATTCGCAGGCGATCGCAAGCGGTGGTGCGGCAAGTCAACTTACCCAGCGTTGCTTGTATATTTTTCTTCTGCAAGGACAGAAGCGGAGGCTGCACATGTGCGACATGGTTTTCACAGATGATGACACGTGGAGGTCAGTGCACTATTGGATAGTGGAGATTGGGTAGATAGGTTCATCGAGCATGCCTCTAGGCGGATGCGCAACGTCCTAGCTTGACAGGGCCGCGGGAAGGTGAATAGTTCGCTGGCGAGTTCTGCTTGTGATGTGTGAACGGTAAGAGATTGGTGATTGGTTTTTAAGATTAACATTAACAGACATCAGATTCTTGAGGAGATGCGGGCATAGTAGCAATGCTTTCGCTACTAAATATTGACCGGAGGGGTGCCCAGAACTAACATAAGTATGACTAAGAAATATGTTGAAGGGTGATCTGATTTGGGCGAATAAGGGGAGCGCCGCATGTGCTGCCATTAGAGGTCTGTATTGGGATCGGTCGAAGTCATGTCTGAGCAGCAACAAAGACACGATGTGGGTCCCTGTTGTAGAAAGCTAGATTGTGGCACATAGGCTGGCAGTGTCGAACCCAAGAATTTTCCACTTCTTATGCTACTTTGTGCACAGGATTAGTAACTTTACGAAGCTAAAACCATCATTTTCGACGACAGAAACCTCGTTGAAGCGAAAATCCGGCAAATGCCATCGTCACACTGTAGAATATCCTTTAATACTTTGTAACATGAATTTACAGAGCTTCCTCCACTTTTTCAGCCGGTCGCATAGGCCCAGCGTTGGGCTACTTGTTGTTATGCAAAATTTAGTATGTATCTCAATTGCCTCAATATTGTCAAGGAAGAGGTTTTATTGACGGGAAAGGCAGAGAGGTTGGCCCGAAAAAGAAATACCTGGCCTGATAATCTTGGTCAAGGATAGTGTGCATGTGATGGAGACAGACTCGTACACGATACCAAATTTGGATATCGTACACGATAGCCAAAAGCAGCACAGGAGATCTAAATTAGTCTCCTAAGTGTAATTTTTCGAATTTTGCGCTGTCCACACCAACACGATAGTTCTAATCATGTTTTCACACACACACACTTGAGTCGAGAGTGTCGTCTCATACAGGTCCTTGGGTCATCTCGGCCACATTCCTTACAATAAAGAAGCCGCCTTCAGTGCAGTTGGTCGATGCCCATTCATCGCATGGGCTGTTCTCTAACGTGCACGTGCCAGGAAAAAAAGTGTAAATGAAATCTCGATTCATAAGCGATATATGGAATGGTGCAGTACCATATTGTAAATACGCATGAATTATTCCAATGCAGGTTGTTTCTGTATCCATTTTGTGTACCGTTCCTTCTGTTGTATATCTATTGCCCTCTAACTGAATTTATCTTGGGATATGTTGTTTTTTCGTTAATAGTACATATATGAACCTACTGATCTTGCTGTGTACCTAGGGCAGCGGGGTTACCGCAAGCTGCAATTAGCAGCATTTTTACTCGTGTCCGCTCACCCCCATACTGCATAACCTGTATGCAAGGAAAAATTTTCTGCCAGCACTCCCTCAGTGTTCGACTTATGAGCGTTAGCTACGAGAGCTTCAAGTGTTTACTTTGGAGTGCCCAGCGGACGTAGAGAAGACCAAATCCAAACATCTGTGGATGTTTCCTTCCGGAAGCATCCCTTCTAAGACACAAGCAGTGCTACCTACCTCATAGGTTCCGTGCTTCTATTGCGATTTACAGCCACCCTCGCTATATAAGGTATATTTGCTCCTAATATTCGTTAATAAATTTATAAATGTGTGCATAACAACACGTCAAATCGTTCGACACCATCCGGAACCCCCTCTGACAAACTGTTCGGCCTTAGTGGCCGTCTGAAGATCTTCAGAATGCAAGGTTTGGGGCAGAAAGTTCATCGTTGCGAATCCCACACTCTTTTTGGGCTTCATCTAACTTAAAATTTTATCTTCACGAACATGCGAAGTCATTTGAGACCACTTAGAACATTCTGCATAATACGGGTGGTCCCCAAATCTTATGCAAATGGTGCGCCCGAGGGATCCCAATTGATGGCCCCTTTACTGGCACATATTTAACGGATTGAGAGTGTATACATGAATTGGAGGCGCTACGCGCCCTCTCTTCCTATGTGCTACAGTGCGGTAACGCGGTAACTGCTTTGGTCAATTTGACATTCATTGCAGCCAGACGCGCTTTTGACAAACGTAAGTAGAAAGAGCTGACGCTCCTAACAAGTTTTCCATTCCAATCACTTTAATCGACGTTTTGGGTCAATTTGTTTCCGCTTCTACTCAAAATAGGGAACAAAACTGTTCAAAAATGTTAAATCCTATTAGAGGTCCTTCACAGAAATCGACTTCTAAGAACAGCTCGCATGTTACTACCGAAAATGTCAAAAACAAAACTGTTCAGTCCGAAACAAACACCGAAACAGGGATAGCTTCAACCTTGTCGCAAAAGAAAGCCCATTTTACTGCTAGGCTTTTACTTGTAAATGTTCCAAAATTAAAGATAAGAAACTCAATTCTTTATTTCCCTATAAAATACAGCCTTCATGAAATGTTTTGTTTTCGCATACTATACGATGACTGTGGAAGACATCACAAAAATAATACTCATTGCTGACATACTAACAGACTGACTTACTACCGACTCGTAAAAAGATAAATTATTGGCCTCGTCGCAACCAAGTGTTTGTGCCAGCCCTATCACAGAAAAAAATGTCTGAATGAAGAAAATAAAGGAAAAGTAATTACAAGTGCTTCGTTATTTGGTGAACGAAAAATATTAAATGAAATCCTGCGTGTATTTCACTGGCAATGAGTTTTATGCATTCCAAGAGAAAGTAAGCGTAGAAGATGCGCGGCAGGAGGTTAGGTGGTCGAATGAGATTAAAAAGTTTGCAGGCAAAGAGTGGATGCAGCTGGCAAAGGACAGGGCTAATTGGATAGATGGGAGAGGCCTCTGCTCTGCAGTGGGCGTAGTCAGGCTGCTGCTAATGATGATGATGATGAGTTATATGAACATGTTTTCTTTTGGAACATTCACATTTGGCACTATGAAGATTCAGAAACATGCGGCACATCTATTCTGGAGCACCGCATTCCGCCTGCTGTCTTTAAACTTGTCCCGTTCTGCCGGTCATGTGTACGCTCATATTTGCAGGTGTTATCGTGCAACGCGTTGTTAGCCAGCTCGCAAGCACATGCAATGTACTTTGGACCCGCCACATGTTTTGGGCTCTCACCACCCGCAAGCATGCGGCGTCTGAGAGGCGTTTCGAAGCGTTTGGAGCGTCGCACGATCGCGCGTCCAACCAGATGACGGACGGCAAAGATTGCAAGAAGCCATAGGGAGGAGCCCGTGCAAGGTGTGGTCTTGGACTCCAACCCCCTCCCCCTGGATGGTTTGAAGGAAGGCAAGAGCGTCACCTTTGAAACAGGGTGATGGTAGTTGCCACCATGCTCAGCTTTTCTTTTTTATTTTTATTTAACTGTGTTGGAAGTTATTAAAATTCACCATTTTCTTTAAATAAGTCTTCCTAGACTTTTAACCTGATTTCACTTCTCTGCTTTTGAGCCATCAATCCTCCAATCCTCTTTTGCTAATTTCGACCGCAGATTTAGTTACATGACTATTGTTTCTATAAACCCTAGGGCCTCAGGAAGAGTGACTGTGCCTGCATCGAGATTGGGATGGATACCATCACATTTTAGTATGATGCGTTCTATTGTTTCTGCAGATTTACCACTCAGCACATGTGTTGTCTTCTTCGTCAAATTTCTATTTATAGCTGCGCGCTCTAGGACACCCTGACCTAACTTCAAAGAGTACGGAACTGCCTCTTGAATTTTCATAAGACGCTTTCTTCCTGATCTGTTGTTTCCAGTAGCGATATAGTTGAACACTGTGCTTTTTTGTATTGTATTTTTCCCATTTTGACCTTCCGCGTTTTTCACCTCTCGTTTAATTCTCTGTCTTTCTCCGTCTTCTTGTCTGGCATACTTACTGGTTAGCTTCCTAGTTCTTTTCCGCCATTGTGTGTCAACGCTCTTTCTGTATAGGTATAGTTGAGTTTCCTCTTTCAGGTGGCGATTAGAGGAGACAGCTCGTTGATGATGAAATCGGGGTTTCAGGACTACCCGGTGGTTCTAACTTGCAAACATTCACGTTATTCGAAGAAAGGAGAAGATTGGCCATTTATTTATAACACAAAAAAAACAAGAAGAAAGAAAGCAAGAAGAAAACTATTTACATGACTAAACCGTTGATCAGACGAATTCAGCCCTCCTTCATCCCAGCGCTCTTCCTTTAAATCCTCTGTCTCTGTCTAGCGGGAACAGCCACCAAGAATATTACAAGCGACACACCTCACCAATCAGTGGTCGGGGAAAGGAAAATGAGGCTTCCGCCAGCTAATCACAGGCTGGCGAAAGAGTGCTGATTAAACATTTGGGAAAGGAGAGGTTGCAATCAAATACACAAACAGCACAAACGCGACCACCCTCTCCCAACGGCGCTCACGGCCCAACCGTTACCACTTTCCTATCTCTTTCGCACACGCGACAAACATATGCCGACGAGACGATCCCTAAAGTTGTTTACAGAACACACCGCAAGAGAAAGACAGTCGTTACGGGAATAGTGGGTTTCCGGTCACTCGGCTAATACTCAGCCGTATCTAGTGCGTTCCCGAAACCTCGTCAACCCCTTGACAACGAACACATGTCGACCGCTGTATATGGTTAGGCTTCTTAAGAAAGGCTATGCTCGTGACGACGCGGAGTAAACAAGGACGTCCGCCGCAAGCAGTGGAGGCCTAGACCGGGACGGGTCCCTTTGTTGGCGACTTCCGACCCCACTTGAGCGGCTTTCTTTGCGAACACAAGACCAACGATTTCGCGGAAAGGTCAGCGAACTACACAGGTATTTAAATTCTTTAGCTTCCCACCTGTTATCGTCTAATTTCCTCAGGCATTCTTCGTATAATATTTTACTCTGAGCTTCCCGCACTTCGAACGATGTCCAGCCCATATCCCCGTGTACTGCCTGGTTTGTTTTTTTCCCGTGGACATCAAGTGCTAATCCTCCGACAGCTCTCTGATTTACTTTTCATCTCGACTGAACTTCGGCCCTTAAACAGAGAACCACATTCCCAAAATTAAGCCCCGGCACCATTATTCCTTTCCAATGACCTTTCAGTACTTCATACCTGTTGTACCCCCACAATGCCGTATATTTCATTATCCCGGCATCTCTTCGCCCTTTTGCTATGAGAGACTGCTCGTGCTTTTCCGTGTACATCTGTCCTTCGTTTACCCATACCCCGAGGTATATGTATTCGGCCACTCGGGGTATTTCATAGCCTTGTATTGTAAGCGCCTGATCACCTGTATCGTTGAAAATCACACCTGACTTAGCTGCGCCAAGACTCAAACCTAGACCGCCTGCTTCATCTCCACATCAATTAACCAGACTTTGAAAATCTTCCTGGCTGTCACAGTAAAATATCGTCCGCATACATTACACCCGGTAGCGTTGCTCAACAACCTTTCCGCCTAATGCGTACAACAGATTACAACCTAGGTTGCTTCCTTGTAGCCTTCTTTCCACATTTTTCATATAAAGCGTGAACAGCAGCGGTGATAGAGGGCAAGCTTTCCTTAATTATTTGTGAACCTGGAAAGTTCTTGTCCTCCTAATTCCTTCTCATGGTAATTTAACTTTTTTTCTAAATATATTTTATCTAGAAAATCAATTACCTCATGACCGATACCTTCATTTTTAATGTGTTCTACAGGAGTTCCCTGTTATTGTTCACGTTTTAGTATGCCCCGCATATGTCCGGGAAGGCCAAATACAGAGGTCTGTTTTCCATCTTCACTATTTCTACTCACTGGGTAAGCACGAACAGGCTATCATCTACGCGCCTACCACTTCTGGTCTTGTTCTGAAATTCTTCGAGTATTCTATTACTTTCTACCCAAAACTGCAGATTTAATTTCACCGTCTGCATCGCCAGCCTGTATATAATCGATGTTATCTTAAACGGTTGGAAGGATTTTGTGTTCGTCTTATCGCCTTTCTCTTCATAAATCAAATTTATTTTACTCTTTTTCCAGCTGTGCGGAATTTACTTATTTGTTATAAACTGCTTCCAATGCTTTTATCAGCGTTTTCATGCCTCTTGGGCCAAGTTCATTAATT
The DNA here is from genome assembly GCF_052857255.1 of Amblyomma americanum. Lineage (NCBI taxonomy): Eukaryota > Metazoa > Arthropoda > Arachnida > Ixodida > Ixodidae > Amblyomma > Amblyomma americanum. Next base: position 101,273,717 of record NC_135500.1, read on the forward strand.
AACTTGGAATTTCTTCTATCCCTGCGGACGTGCATTTTGGAATATTTGCTTCAGCCTTTTTTCCAGTTAAGATTGGTCAGCTCTAAGCTGTGTTCTATTGTGCAGTCCTGTGTTGATCCGTCATTTGGGGTGATTACTCTATCATCTTTCTTAAATGACTCAGCTATAACTGATGAAATGTAGTTCACTTCGTCATCTACCTCCAAACTTTTTCCCTCGGCATCGTGAATCTGTTTCTGCTTTCTGTGATTCGCTTTGCCCAGCCAGCTTATATGGTTCCAGAGTTTGCTTGCGCCCCCTTTAGTTGCATCGCTAACTTCAGCCAGCCAGCGATCAGACGACTTCTTTATTTTAGCCTGGACGAGGAGCTGCCCTGGCTGTTTATTTTGTCGATAAGATTCCCATTTTTGTCTTATTCCTCTTCAGATAACTGCGCCCTCTTTGCTTTTCTGTGTTCCCGTGACGCCAACCGTCATTGGTTGACGGCCTCGCTAATTTCCTTATTCCACCAGCTTCGTGGCTTTCTCTTTCCGCTCCATCGGGTTACTCCTTTTACTTCTTTTATTTTTGTACTAATGAGTAGTTCTGATTATAATCTCACTGTCCCATGGGATAGTTCTCTATTCTTTCTTCTATGCCGGCTGCTATTTGCGCTATTTGTTCGTCATTTAATTTTGCGTTCTCTTTTTGAGGGCTCCCAAGAGTAGACTTATACGCTTATGTTCACTTCCAAGGCTGTACTTCTCTTCTTCGTCTATTTCCATTAATAAGAACTTGCTATACACTCCATGCGTCATTAAGCAGTAGTCAATGGTCGTTTGCCTGTTACGAGATTCCCACGTGATTTGTCACTCATACTTAGTTTCTCTATTTACAATGAGTAGATTGTGTCGCTCACAGGAATCTAGCATCAACTTCCCGGTACAATTTGTGTGTCCATCCAGATCCTAAATGTGCCCATTATTGTCACCCAGCAGAATAATGTCGGCGCTTTCTCTAAACTGCATTATATCGTAATTGAGACACTTAACTAGATCCTTGTTCTCTTGCCTGCACTTGTCCCCTGTCCCTAAATAAACTACTCTTAGCCATGTCCGTTTACCGGAAATTGTACCTGATACCCAGACATGCTCCTTGCAAGTTGACGTTATTCTGTGCCAATTTGTTCCTTGATGTATCAGCATACCTACTCCTCCTCCCTTCTTCTCTGTTGTTGCTCTGTTGCTTCCTCCCCAGACGTAGCCATCAATAAACGGCGGACCTTATAGATCCCTGGAATGTGTTTCACATAGCGCGTATATACCTATTTCTTCGTCCTTTAATTGCTGTTCTATTTCTAACAACTTCGCTCTCTTCTTACCGCCTTGCATGTTTATGTACCTGCCCCTGGTGTTAAATTTATTTGTGTAGTTTTCTTCCTGGACCTCCTAGAGGCCATTTTATTGGAGTGAGCCTCCAATATTACACTTTCTACCTTGCTTATACCTACCCCTACGCCCTGAGCCACAGTCGACCACCTAAAAAAGATACTGCCCGGCCTGCCAGGCGCTGGCCGATCTCGGCTCCTATCCTTCCATTAAAGTGGATGCTATCTCACGTAAAGCTTCCGCCAAAGCCTGCTCTGTGCGCTTCCCTGTTTATGTCTGCCACTTCAAAGCCTTTCTCCTGGCTTAACTTCCTTATCTCCCGATTAACAGCAACAACGTCCCTGGCAATTTCTCTGTTCCGTCGTTGCACCTCCGGCACTGTGCACACCACGATCTAGACTTGCTCTGCTATCGCTCTTAAATCGTCAACTCCCTCCGCTAATATTTCCGCAACTTTTGCGGCTTCATCATTCAGGTCATCATTTTTATCCTGCCGCTACCACTACCAAATTACGATCTGCAACATTCTTATGAAGTTCGCCTTTTATCTCTCTCAGTATTGCGTCCATGGTCCTGCCTGGAAACGCCCCGACTGCTACCCGCTTATCACTTTTTACACGTTCCATTATAGTTCTTTTGCACCTACTTATATTTGAGTCACAACCGATAAGCACTAGGGATTTCCCTTCCTCCCTTCAAGCTTCCTGATTATGCTGCCTCTTATAATTGACAGTAACCTCATTCGTGGGGGTTAGCTTGCTCCCCTCCTTTCCATCGCCTCCAGACTTCTATAGCTACCACGTGTGCGTAGCTGTTCCCGTCTGAACTTTTCTGACCTACTTTTCTATTGCTGCCTATGCCAGTGCAGGCCCCATGCACGTGGCTGGCGCTGGAATGGCTGCCAATGTGACATGGCATGGCGGTGTCAGCCATTTTTGCGTCCAATAATTCACTAATTGCGTCTTCGGCTGGTCGCTGTGAGGCACCAAGTCAGAGCAACCCAGGAGCGAACCAATCTGCGGGCGGGTCGTCATCCGAGCCGGAGGCACGGCGTCCCAGCCGAACACAAGGGTGAATTTCGGAGCAGCCGAGAGGGCCGAAAACGCTCAACAGCAGCGCCAACATTTCGCGGTTTCGCCGCTCAGCAACAAAATACATGGTGTCCGTTTGCGGTGGCGGGTGTTCGGGTCCGTCTATGGCAGAGCAGCTACTCTACGAAATGCTGCACGGTAAGCTTACAGCGACGGCAATGCATTCATTTTAAACTCCGCACCAGTTGTTTTGATGTATACGTGCGAACGCGATTGCTGGCACCAAATTCCTTATGTGTAGCAACAGCTCGCTGTGGCATGCCGCTGGCGCCTAAATTGTGGGCTGTTTTCAAGAAAGAGGATGGTATGCGTAGGCGACATATGGAAGGCTAATTTATATCTAAACCCCAGTCGCATATGCTTGCTTTTAGATTAATCGTTTTCGCTCTCTTCCTACCTTGCCGCTCTTCGCCTGCGCTTCCACCTGCGTGCTCCGTAGCACATTATATGCAGGCGTGTTTCGTCAAGCTCTCTGCTTTTCATTTTTCGTTGATACTCTTCAATGACGTGGCAAATTAGGGCCTTCACAACAAACTGATAGATGATAGATGCAGTTGTCAGCGTTAAACATATATGACGAAATAATATTTATCTAACGGTTACAGTGACATGAAGAGCACTGCGTGGGAAAGGAAGTGACCCCGCTTGTATTTCCTCGCCAGCATCTAATTTTCGTTTGTTTTCGCTTTATTTTTCTTTAACTGCTCACCCAGTTTATTTACGCGCATGAAAATCTATTTGCAAATAAAAAATATCGTGCTATTGCCTTACAAAAGTGTCCACTTTGTGTCGTTCACACCGCTGAAAAAAAGTATCAGATTTGTTTTCTTCAGCTGTATTGATGTCCACTTATACGCACATTTATAGGTCCTTACCAATCCTGCTCTTCCTCATTACTGATGTTGCTAAAGATAGAACACGGTATAGGGGCAAGTCGCATTGAACGATCATATGATGACTCTCCTGCCTTCTTCATGTTTTCTCAGGTAGCCAACCAAGCACATCTGATGAGCCTCAGTGCTCAAGCCAAGAGGAGCATGGACAGCAGAGTAGCATGCATGCTACACCAAATAGTATGCTGAAGCGTCTGTGCATGATCTAGCAGGTTTCCACGGACTTCATTTGCTAATATAGAGATGGTGGACTATTTCACATGCAGCACCTGTGCGCCATTCCCCACGTTTACTTCTTCTTTATTTAATATTTTCCATGGCCATTTTAGAGCAGTTAGGCTTAGCGCGCTTAAAAAATTGTGCATTTCAGGGAGTAATGTGAAGCCGCTGTGCATGAAATAGATTTTATTGTACTGCAGTAGCATTAAGCATGAACTGCAGCAGCTGGCATTAAGTAGCTGTTCTATTTCCGCGTCAATCTTTTTCCGAGGCCTGCAAGTACTCCCAAATATATTAGTATTCTCTTTGTTTTCCACACAGCGCCCTGGACCTCTGGGGAAACGAAGTACCTCCTTGATAAATATGCGCTGTATACGCCGAAAGTGGGTCCACTCATGAGGTTCCGGACAAAGCGCGCCATGTACGAGCAGATTGCTCATGAGATAGAGGAGGTCCTTGGAACCAAGCGCACTGCAATACAGTGTGAAACTCGATTTAAAACTGTAGCTAAAAGAAAGAGCGAAGAGAAGGTCAACAAAACGTCGGGACAAGCTTCCTGTCGGCCAACGTTTGAAGAGGAATTTTCCGCCATAGGGGCCACTGATGATAGCTTGGAGGCCGAGGTGGTACGAGGCACTGGAAATGTCCGTTACCAAAACACAGCAACACATGAGCAGAGTTCATCCCTTAGTAGCCAGGGCTCTGCAGAGCTTGATACTGCATCTGAGGATTTGTTAGCCGAGGATCAGTGTCAAAGTCAGTTGGAAGAACCAGATACAGTCGGGCCGTGCAAAAAGCGCAAAGCAGATTGAAGCATGCGGGCAAGTACTTCACGAGCAAAGCACAAGGATTTATTTTTTGAGAAAATGAGAGAAATGTCCAAGGAGAAGAAGCCAAAAAGGAAGAAAGAGAGAAGAAGAGAGAATAACGACATAAGGAACTGCTTAGGGCACATACAGAGCACATGGAAACGCTGAAGAAAATTTTTGCATCATGAAGACTGAGAAGACATAGTCACATAGTCTTGGCAATGTTCGCACCACTAGTCAACTGTTAAAATAGTCAGCATATTTTTAAACATTTTATTTATTGCTGTTAAGCTTTATCGTTTTCTTGTTTACACGGAGTTGTGGAGCACTTCACCGCTGTTTTTAACTTTTCCATCCACAACCATATGTTACGAATTTATACTTTATTTTTCACAGCTTGTTTTGCTTGTGTTTGGAGCACAATGAAAAATTGTCATTTCTCCTCTTTGCAATAAAGTACTGTGAAGCAGAAAGTGAGTTGTTTGAAAACAGCCACGAAAAATACACTGTAACTGCATTGCTAAGATTGAAACAGCCAGGTGCAATTTATTGACTGCAATTTCTAAGCTCAAAGTGAAAAGGCAAATGCAAAGAGCAGAATATAACAGCTTGCACAAAATAAGATAACATTGAACTCAAAAATAAAACAGATAAATAATGCCTTAATGAATGTAAAGAGAAAGCCACAGCTCTGTACAGTTGCAAATAAGGGGAGCATTGCCTAGTCCCCATCATGCTGCACGCTCATTCTAGCACGTCTTAGGAAGAGGTCGGCTAGCGTGTCTCGTTGCAGCTCTCCCAGATGACGTAGCACACTTTCACGTGCCGTCTGACCCGCTCTACATTGCTCAGGGTCCACTTCATTTTGCCATGAGTGCTGGGCAAAGTGTAGTGCTCTTTATACCACCTCCTCCTCTGTTAACAGATCATCTGTAGAGTCTCCAGCATCAATGCAAACATTGTGAAGGACACAGCATACTAATATCAGCTGTGTTATCTTGTCAATCGTGGTTAACTCAACGTATCTGAGTTGCCGAAACCTCTGTTTTAGCAGCCTAAACGCATTTTCTAATTTCACTCTTGTGGCTGTGTGGCGGTTATGTAAGCACTTTTTGCTGCAGTAAGGTTGCCATAGTCTCTATATGGGGTGAGCAAATGGTCTCTGTCAGGGTAAGTCGCATCACCGAGCAGATGATATTTGTGTATTTCACAAATTTAGGAAGATCACTATTTATAGAGGATAGCCTTAGCACTCTAGCATCGTGAATTTTTCCAGACGTGCCGGTGAACACGTCTTCAAATCTTGCGCCTGCATTATATATTCCTTGCATAGTGAGAGACACCTGGTCGGGCCGGTTTCCATATGTGGACCGCACTTTGTTCTTTGGGCAGCGCATGGGTATGTAGGTGCCGTCTACACATCCTATCACATTGGGGAAGCCAGCAACCTGGAAAAGGTGAGAAAATCAATAAGATAAAAACGATACCTTGCGCTATTACGCATGCAAATATTTTACATCCATAATTTAATTGCGGTACCTTCAAATGAAGAGTTGAAAGCGTTTGCATATCAGTGTTGCTCTAGAAAGTGATTTTTGCGCAAGACAGTTAGATCATTAACTACACTATATACTTTGAGCTACTTCAACCTTCACCAGGCTGTCAAGTCTACTGCCTTCGCTTGCATAGTGCTACTCAATAGAACAGTAAGTGTACATATTTTTTCAAAATCCTTAGCGATGGCATCCTTGTCGGTTCCGAGGTTGATGACTTCTGGTGCTATATGACAGAGAAACTGAAGAACTCTGTCTATCAGTGCCATCTGTGTTGATTCTGCCACGTTAAAGAGAACTGAAACCTCTCGCTTAGATGCTTTGTTCCTTTCATACCTGAAAAACAAGAGTATAAAGCCATTATTACAACGCTTCCGTGAATATGTTGATGCATTGCAAGTGCTACATAGAATTAAGATTGCTTTGATGCGATCACAATTATAAATCAATGTTACTCATGAACGTTGCACGTTTTATGAATTATCAATGCAAAAGTAACCATTTAGGCCGATGTGCGGGATATTTAAATGGGTTGGATTCTGTAAAGCAGTGCCAGCGACGAAAAATTCTAACCACTGCAATACCAACTAGTCAGCTTATTATCCTATAGTTTGACCACTTTTAAACATAGCCAACCGAGCAAATGACACAGCAAAAGAAATCTATCTACAGAGAAAGAATGCTATAAAAATGTTTTCAGGCGGCAATTCAGCACTAACCCGGCAAGAATGCCTAGTCGTAAAATCAAATCGCCTGGAGCAAGAACACTGTTTCACTACTTATCATACTGGGGAAATTCCAGAAAACTTACCAAGGAAACGAAAGAAGATGCTCCTCTGCCGTCTTGGCGGGTGAGCCACCGTGATTTCTGCTTGAAGGATAGAATTTGGAGTCCTGGAACTTGGAGACAAGCTCGTAGCATGCCTTGCGCAGAAGGCGAAAATTCCTGCGGAACTGGTGAACATGTAAATTAGAGCTAGCAATACTGACCGCACCTTGGCGCTTACCTCTGATTCAGAATAATGTCGCACCGTCGTGTCCACGTAACTTGTCACTTTGGGTATTTTAGCCGGCACAGTGAACAACTCTGTGAATATCGCTGTATACACGTGAGTGTCATCTTCGTCAGAACTGCTGTCGGTGCTGTCATTTGTAGCTAACAAAAGAACTGATGGCTTCGCTAACGCCACTAGGCGCTTCCCCTTGGACATGAGGCTGCGAAACTGCGTGCACTCAGCAGAGCTAAACCAACCAGAAAGTTTAGCACAGCGGTACCCGGTACACAACTTCGGTGCAGAGGCAACACGATCTGTTCGTGCGTTGGCGCCAAATTTAGCAGCAGGTTACGGAACTGGCTTGGCCTTGCTTGGCGTGAATCCCAACACCGAAAAACGTGGCTATCACGTGATGCGATCTCCAGTCGAGCTTTCATTGCTCCGTCGGGAAAGTGAGAGCAACTCGGAGCCATCTGGCACTGAGCGCTCCAAGTCAGCGGCGCTCGAAAAGAACCAGCCGAATACATGTCAATTGCTCTTTTTGGACCAGTCGAATAAAACCACCTGTTTCGCAGCGCTCTGGAGCGCTCAAGAGCGACCAGACGAATACACCATAAGCTGCTCTTGGAGTTCGCGCTTCTCTGCCATCTCCACCTGTACCTATTTTTCTAAAGCATTCATTAGTAACGCTAGGCTGATGTTCGCTTTGTCAGTCCTGTCCAGGCTTGCGCTTAATACGCAGCATTTGCACATAAATCCGCGCCTTCGGCTTTTTCTACAGATTCGAACCGCGTTTCCTTCAAATTCACCGACGCCTCACTCTCCTTGCATTCAACCTTCAGTTGCTTGACCATCTTAGAAGCACTCTTCTATTACTACCACAAAATGCTAGAAAAGAAAAAAATCACCTGCAACACTGTGCTCAAGTAAAATTCTGCCTACCGTAAAAAGCGATCACCTACAAAAGCATTATTAACTACCTGTCTAAACCAGTTAACTCACAGATGAGCCCTGCAAATCTACAGCTGCCGGCCTGAAAAGACCCGGCGGTTAGGTCACTGACCTGCTCTTTCGCGAGCATTTCTCCTAACTAGCCTAGGTCTAAAATTTGCCAAAATCTAAACTCTCAAATTATTAAAGGAAAGAACTCTTCTATATGTCGTAGTCACAGCGCTCTCGCACTCGTCCCTCAGTACGGTCCCCGTCACCACGCATATTCTGAAGAGCACCGAAACAAGCGTCTGCACCGCACGGCTGTCAACTGTCAGTGACATAACGGCGCTCCCACCTATCGCGCACGCCAGCTTGAGACGACGAAGGCAACGAGACACACTAGCAGAGGCTGGACACGTGATCACGGAACGGAGCCCTGCATAGGTATCTTTGGGGAGTGTGAATGGCTATCATCTAAAACTTACTGCTTGAGAAATGCTTTTATGCCAAATTAAGGCTTCTGAAGTGCTGAGTATGATACAGCTTTCAAAGTGAAAGCAAACATTATTCAAGCTTAGTGCGTTTCACTGTATCTTTACCTCTATAAAAGGCGAAGATATTGCAGGCAGTTAAAAGGTTGTCTTCAGATAACAAGAAGACCTTCGCACGGCCTAGACCACCAGTGTTTTAGAAAACCTTAACACCTTGTATATGAGAAACGCCCATGTTCCAAAAATGGAAAAAGACAAAAAGCATGCCCACTAATTGCAGCCACGGCTACATTCCTGTGCCATTAATTTCGAAAGAAATTAAGTTTTAATTGCAATTTTCGTCTAGCAACATTTCATCACAGTGCAGAGTTTAAAAATTATGTTTGGGTAATGAATGCCGTGGATCAAAACATTATCTAGTAGAGGCTCTTCATACCAATTGCGTTCATTCCTTCTGGCCAGTTTTTTCTTTATTTATGGCGAAAAAAGGCTTGAGACGATTCGCTGGTACAGGAAGAACACACAGCTCGGTCGTAGCTCTTTGCTGGTTCATAATCGCATGCTTTCTTCCCTTCATAAGATATCATAAATGCTGGTGTAGCCGAGGCGCTCTGGCGTTCGAGCCGTGAGCATGAGGTCATAGGTATGACCCCATCCTAAATGCCCTGCATGTCGGTGAAGGCGAACAAAAAAAGTGCCCATATATTTCTTTAATAAATATTTATGTCACGATGCCTCGACGCATGATAGCATAAAGAGGAGCGTCATAGAACACTACATCCACGTTTTGTTTGAGATGGCAAAAATAAAAAGAAAACACACCGCATAACAGAGATTAAACAGGGAATAGAAAATATGGGAGTGCGCAGTCTAACAACCCAAAATGTTTCTCCAACGCTTAGTTGTAATCATGAATTTTAAAACAGCGAATCAGGAAGCAAACGCCAATTGGAGATGTTTCGAGTGGTTAAAATACACTTGAAGGAGTTCGCAACAAGATTGGCAATATCTTGTTATCTCTAGAGCTCATCTTCACCAAGGGGTTGAGATCTCATGGAAAACCAAATCCTGCTTACCTTGCGGAGTATTTAAAGATGCGGAATGTTGTCGTCTGCAATTATCTTTTCAGGAGAATGAAAGTGTCTATGTTTTTGTGGAAAATAAACGTCCATACGTTTTTTTTCGAATAAAGTGAACGCAATTATGTCCTTCTTTTGTTGCGTTCCAAGAATGCAGAGGCGGGCCGGAGCTTAACTTAGAATAAGTGCTAAAAGCCAGAAGATTAATATAGCAAGAGCAGCGAATTGTTTTCGCATTAAAAAGCTAGATTTTGCAAAAATTTAAAAGAGTATTTGCGTGGTGTGCGCGGTATGAGTCGACTGATTGCGGAGCGCGAAACTCAAATACTTGTCGCAAGACGTTTCCCAAATATGGGCGCTTTGTAAGCAGCACTGAAATGGACTAATATGTTATTTGCTCGTAATAAGGCGGAGCAGAGTCTCTGTATGTCTAACTTCCTACCTCACTGCAGACCATTTATCAACAGCCGTTATGAAGATTTTGGTGGACGTTAAAAGGAACATGGGGCGGCAATTGCAGGAAAATATACGTCTTGATCGTTGTCCGCATGATACTTAAAAAAGGTAATTGCATTTGAAACGTACTGGGCGGGTCGCTAGAGAGTCTTTGTTTTGAATAAAATTAGCGCCGTTGGGGTACATGTGGGCTAACACTTCGCCAAATCATTTATTCGCAAAAAGTTTCTTATTGCATGAACACCTCAAAAGCTGGTGAGAGCGGGAGAGAAGAGACTCGAGAAAAATTTCGTATAGTAGGCATGAACCTCGTTATTGTGGCTTTAATATCTATTTTGTAAATTTTCCTACTATATTAGCTTAATTTTATTGTGGCATATTTCCTTTCTTTTTGATATTTTTTATGGTTTTAGGACTCACTCTACTCTTTCGTAAACAGTTCACATTTTCAGAGCCTTCGGTGAGAATGCCATTACACTCCTAATTTCTTGGGCGTTTGCCACAATGAGTAATGTGTCGTGTTATTTAGGGAGAGGGTGTATAGCCTTCAGCACTCGAATATATTAGCGGAAGAAGATGGTAAAGCCGCGGAAACACACTGCTTGCATCTAGCTGTCTAACTAAAACTTAATTAATGGCCTACAATGCCAAGCGAAAAGTCGTTTATTTGCGCTCGTCTTCCACTCACCGATAAAACATTTCTTTAAGTCTTCAAAAGTTTTGTAGTGCGAATTTACTGACCTAAATTGTCTTATGTCAGAGATTAGCCATCGTAGCAGAATGTCCGCACTGGAGGAATCCTTAACCCGGAACGAAAATTAGAATGATAATAGGACTCACCTGCTGATGTGGTCGATGTTCTTGACAATATTACTACAAAAAAGGTTCTTTGTCGAAATTTATGCTGTCGGGCTTTCATCTTTGACTGAAAGATGCTCCTGCACTGACTGCTATCGAAGTTGTCTGAATGTTGCTTCACAATTGTACAATACTTTTGCAACTCCGTCTAGCTTCAGAATACGAAAAAGAGGAACTCTGAGACCACCCTTTTCAAGAGTTGGGTGTCCGTGCTGTCATTCATTCTATCACTAAGTCACTTTGCTCTCCGCAGAAGTAAGGTAGATAGGCGAAGCCACCGAAGGGAATACAGTAATGTGTTTGTTCGCGCAAGTACCTGCAAAAAGAAATTAAGCCGGCCATAGCTTGCACTAGGAAGATGTATCCCAGAGATCTTTTCGCAGGCTTTGTAATAGCTTCAAGATCGATAACATCAAATTAATAGAGTAATGGAACGTTCATATCCTAGGTGCTCTCTAGCACTTGTCTCCAAGGTGATATTTCTCATCGCACAAAAACCTCTGGAGCATCGCACTGCAATCTTTTCTTGCTCTTAGCAAGGCCACATTCTTTCTACTAACGAAATATGTACAGCGTTTTGCCTTCAAAAGCAAGTAATCTCTTCATGCGGAAAAAGAAAGCCGTTACTTATTCCGTCTATGTAGGGAAATTTAGTTTTTAATCTGGCTATGGCTGTCTTTCTTGTGCCGCAAACTTAGCAAACTCAGGATCCAGAAACAATAGCGCTGTGCTATGTACGGTGAGCAATCATGATTTAAGATGTCCTATGGATGAGTGTAGTCACCCAGTGAAATGGTTCAAGAATGGGCACATCCTTACCTGGAGAGGGCTAGTTGACAAAACAGGACACCACGTATTACATCATGATGGCAGCTTATTAGCGTCGGTCATTTAGACACAGATTTTTAACCTAATGCCAGCGAGGCGTATCGTGCCATACCAATGTACACTGGCAGATTAAATTAAAGCGATAGGAAAGCTTCGGTCAATCATACGCCACCAGCAACTAACCGCTTCCGTATGGCAGCCTATGAAAAAAAAACAGCATCGATCGCATGATGACAAAGTGCTCGAGCAAACTGTGTCGAAATTGCTCGACGCGAAAAGTGAAATTATCGTTGTTCAATGTAGATGTTTTTATCATTTGCGCGGTCACGGCTAATGCTTCTGGAATTGCTGGCAGTTGTACGCCTTCCATAGCTCGTCCATTACGAGGTTTACCGCCCACGCATGCAAAGACCAAGACTGGCGGCCAGTGAGGTATCAGTTGGACAACGTGGACACTAAGGGATCACTAGGCGTGGTTGTAGCAACTGCTTGTCCCTGAATAGTTGAACCGAGGTTTACCTAGCTACTGCAGCATGAACCGTTATATGCAGACATTTGACTTTTGAGGAACCGAGGCTCATACAATATGGCACCCTGACCGCTATGTTGAACGCTATGGTGTCCGTTGGGTGCACCAAACAAAGCGCGGTATGGAGGAGGCACCATCCGGGTCTTGAGAGTACCGGAGGTGCCAAGAACCGCAATAGGGAGTGAGACGTCAAGACACACACGCACACGCACATACCGCGGTATTAAAAGCGAAAATTGATTCCGAAACCGCGGGGGAAGAAGCTGTAATAACAGGTAGAGAGAAAGGAGGGTGACTATTGGAGAGCAGCACGATGCCACCACCATCGAGGTACCTGGGGAGATTAATGCCGTTCAAGAGCAATACCGCGGCCAGCGACACTGCCGTTTAGGACGGAATACGTGCTCTAGGTAGGCCGTGAAGCAACCGAATCCCGCTATTTTTTAGCTAAGCTAAACCTGGTTCAGCCAATATTTTTTATGTGCGAAATATTTAAACATGCATTCTGGAGACAGAACCGAATAAATTTCTTTAAGAGGGCAAAACTAGCTCCGAAGACCATTGATATAAAAGAAGGCGCAAATATTTCTTTTCTTTTTTGTATGAAACCCTGAGAGCCTCAACACAGTCTGGAATGTGGCGGAGCACTGCGAATGTACTAGTGCTTAAAACAGTGATGTCGCAACTTTAAAAACCTGAAAAAAGTATAACCTAATTTCTATTGTTTTCAATATTTAGTGAGGCTGTCACTTCCAGAACCGACGAAATATTTCATTTCTTCGGTTGATTATTAACTTTTCGAAACTCACGTTTCAGAGTAGATGGCTTTCCCATAGCAATTAATGATGCCACTGGCTCTGTCCATCCATAAGTGTCACGAAACTATTTGGCGGCATATCTGGTCCTACATTCAAATGTAATAAAAACGCCATGGGCGTTGACACGAGATCGGCAGGTGGTCACAGTGATGAGGTTCACACCCAAAACTGAATGAAATTGCAGCATCTTTCTGTAATTTCGTTCTCGTTTCTTTGTCTCCTGTAATGTCGAAATCACGAAGTCCTACATTTTAATGAAATGTATCAACTTGCCAGCAAAAACACTCCACTAAAGCATATTTTGGCTACCCTGGGCTCTATTTTGTGCACTCAAGATAAGGAAGATTCTGAACTTTCGTCTTTGAACATCATCCATGTGACCACAAAGCAAGATGCAGCAATATGGCATGTAAACCCTGTGTTTGTGACGGCCTGACACTCTCATGTCTGGACCCATGGTATGGACCCATAGGCAGGACCCATAGGAAGGCATGGACGCAAGCAGGCAAAGGCTAGCACGCCGGCACGCAAGAACGCAAGTACGCACGCAGGTACGCAGGCACGCAGACAGGTACACAGGCACTCACGCAGGCACGCTGGCACGCACGCAGGCACGCAGGTACGCGCGCAGGCACGCAGATATGCAGACAGACACGCAGTTACGCACGCAGTCACGCAGGTGACCACGCAGGCATGCAGGCACGCAAGCACGCAGGTACGCACGCAGGTACGCACGCAGGCACGCACGCAAGGACGCAGGTACGCAGGCACGCAGGTACGCACACAGGCACGCAGGTACGCACGCAGGCACGTAGGTAAGCACGCAGGCACGCAGGTACGCACGCAGGCACGCAGGTACTAAGACAGGCACGTAGGTAAGCACGCAGGCACGCGGGCACGCACGCAGGCACGCTCGCAGCCACACACGCAGGCTGGGCAGGCAGGCAGGGCAGGCACGCACGCAAGCAGGCACAGGCAGGTACGCACGCAGGCACGCAGGAACGCAGGTGCGCATCCAGGCACGCAGGTACGCAGACAGGCTTGCAGGCAGGGAGGCCAGGCACGTAGGCAGGCAGGCAGTCACGCACGCAAGCAGGCATAGCCTGGCACGCAGGCAGGCACGCAGACAGGCACGCAGGCACGCAGGGCAGGGAGGGCAGCCAGGGCAGGTAGATCAGGGAAGGCAAGGCAGGCAGGGCAGGGAAGGCAGGGCAGGGCAGGCAGGCATGCAACCGGGCAGACAACCAGGCAGCACCAGAGCCCCGATAGCCATGGTTACTACTGTGTAACGCGAGATGCAGCTACAGCTGCGAAGGTATTTTCATCTATTTTACGATATTTTGAAGCACAGTATATGGGAACGGCTTCATATCGGCATAGTTTTTAGAGCCCATTTTAGTTTTCAAGACGTTCTCAATTTTCGACTACCTCTGCTGCCCGGTCCGCGGCGCTAAACGGCTGAAAAAGTGGAAAGGCCACCTATGACTCTACCTTAGTATGCGCGTTTTGCGGGAGTGACTGCAAATCGACCATGTTACATTCTATCACACTCGCGATACTCTTCCTCCTACTTCAATGATAACTACTGGCCTGGTAGTTCCCGTGGCAGACTCCCTGCTCTTGTGTCTTACGCTCTGGTCTCACCTTCCTCCTCCCATAGAAAGCAACCCCCGCTTAAGTGTTCCTATGCTTTCGCCGTATCTTCGTCCTTTCATGGTAGCCATCCTCCGCTTGGTGATTCCTGCGCTCCGGCCACATCTACCTTCTTCCACGGTAGCCATTTTCCGGTTATGCTTTCCTCAGCTTACTCTTAGCCGCCTCCTTTCCGGTTAATTACCCTCCGAGTAGTTCCCATGGCAACCGCCCACCACTTGCAAATTCTTACGCACTGTCACTGTCACAAAACCACCAACTAGCCTGATCAGCAACGCCTGCATATTCCGCATTCGCCATATCCTCGTCTTTTCACTGTAAACAACCTCCCATTGGGAATTTTTCCACTCTCGCAATACCCTCCTCTTTCCATGGTAAATACCCCTCCGGATGGTTACCGTGGTAACAACAGGCCGGTTACGCAATCTTACGTTCACGTTATATACTTATCCCTCCATGATAACCACCTTTCAAGCGGTTCGCGTGGAAATCGCGTGGCAACGCACACAACGGTTACGCCTACGACTACGACATATTACTACTGCTACTACTATTCCTTCTAATACTGCTGCTGCTACTACTATTACTACGACGTGAATCCCATGAACGTGTGCTTAGCAGCTTTCGCTGTGAAACACTGAACAGCCTATAGAAGAACCCCAGTCTATGAGACGAAGTTCCGGCAAGTTTGCCACCCCGTTAAATTTACCGGCGATCTGACCACAAGAACACTTTTCTCGATATCAGTGTGCATTGCTTTAGGAAAGTATTTCGAATAATCACAGGCGGTCATCGCCGGATGTTGTCTGTTTACCTGGTGGCTGTTATAGTACTGATGAATTCCACGCTCTACCTCTAGAAATCTACAAGTGGCAAGATAATGACCACAGGACAAGCGCGCAAATGACAACTTGTTCATCCAGAGAAACGAGGTATAATAAAAGATATGCACTTGCTCATGTCAACGCATTCTGTCTTATAATGCCGAAATGTGTCAAAAACGTGTACTATCATCGCTTTTTTATTAGTTTCACTTCCTCTTCGGTTAGCGTGACGGTGGGGGTGCTGATAAGCTATCTTCGCCAACCTCTAAAATCTGAAACGCTTCTATTATTTGTCTTGACTTCTTGTGTATCGCTGTAGCAACGATTGCTGTTTCTTGAAGGCTAAGTGCGCATTTGTGTCTTGCGTCATTGCTGGCGAGTTGGTCAGGTTTCGTGACCTTGTGAAGCTTGTTGCGAATCACCCTCAATCTAGTATTCAGGTACCTGCGAGATTGGCCAATGCAACTGTTGCATGTGACAGGAGAATATTTTAAATGATGCCTAAAGCAATATCAACAATATTTTCTTTGCGTGCTGTTCCACGTGTGTTGCTCTTTTTTAAACTCCGTATACATCTTTCGGCAAAGGCTCATTGCCATCGGATGCGGTAAACACCGCAGCCTTTGCTGGCACCAAAAAACAGGCCGCAGACCTTTGTGCAAATCTTGACCTGCTCAAACTTGAGAAAAAAGTCGAGTAATGTAAGTAGTTGACCTTTAAGGCTATGTTCTCGGTTAAAATCGTACACAAGGAAGGAAATTCGTTCCGAACGATAATCTACGACAGCAAGACGTGGCAGAGAATCGTCGCAAGTTATCTACCAGGGCACATTTATGGTCCAGCACTTCGAGGACATCGTTACTCTTTACAAGAAACGACGCCGGTAAAGTATGCGTCCATGGATGTTAAGCTCATGTATTTAAGCAAACCCAGTGTAGGCGGCCTCGATTGCTGTTAAAGAATGTTTTGAACTTTTTGGGGCTCTCATGTTCCGCAATTAGGTTTGTTTTAGTAAAACCTGTTTCATACAGCTTATGAAAAGCGCCTTAGTTCCTTGTAGGTAAAATTTGAGTTGATATATACGTTCAGAAGAGTTCGATTGGTATAAGGTCTTGTATTGCGGCGATCGTTATCAGGCATATACCTAGGAAAAAGAAAACCGATTGCTGAAATCAACGTTGCCACAGTATTCATTGCTCGAAGCTTTTAGATACCTCGGTGATTTTCTGGTGTTTTCTTTTGTGCAAATCAAATCGCTTCGAGCTGGCTAGTATCTCAGATGTTTTCCAAGCAGTCTTCGGTGACTCCCGCAGAAATCCGCGATTAGAGTTTTGAATATCCAGGCACAAAAAAAATTACAACTACATGTGTTGGAGCTAAAACGTCTGTAAATGTACTGGGAAGTACTGCCTAAATTGTAAGTGCACCAAATATTGCTACCGACACCTTGCTGTTTTGCCATGTAATGGCGCCCGAGCGCCGTCAAGTGAATTAACCTTCACTTTTTGTCTCGGGTCCCTCATTTCCTTTTGAAATGAAAATAAACTTAAAACTTCAAACATGTCACTCTACATGCACACAAAGTTTCGCATGCTTCAGAGAAAATTGCCAACAGGCATGAAGTTTCCATGTTGCTGAACGACCCCTGGTAGTAAATAAGCCTCTTCTAAAAGTTGAATAAGCAGATAAAGAAAAGACCGACACATGTGGAAAAGCACCCGAAGAAAATATTTCTAAGCCAGCAGTGCCTCAGTGTTCGACTGAAGAGTGTTAGCTACAGGAGCTTCACGTGTCTACATCGGTGTGCGCAGCATACATCAAGACCAAATCGAAACATCCGTGGATGTTCTGGTCCCGGAAACATCCCGCAGAAGGACGGCATTGCAGCGCCACTCCGCGGACTCTGCGACGAATGGAAGCTTTCCGCCAGACGACAGAAGAAGCCTAATTTCAAAGTAACTCTTCACCACGTGGCGGCACACTGGGCACCACCGCGGCGTGTTAACACCTATCTCTCTCTCTCTTTTCCTGATTAGTGATGAACGAATCACACCATACACATGCACATACATTAAACCGTTAGCACAGTGCACTACCTCAGAAATTGAATTAATCTGGTGGAATTACCTAATAACTCTAGCATAGTCGTAATTAACTATGCACACATCAGTATATATCCTGAAGATACCGCACGAAGTCAAAGATCACAACGCATTCACACTTCTATTCACCCTAAAGGGTCCAGTTTTGTGCCATATTGGTAGCGTCTTCATCCCCCAATCTAAGGGTCGTGGGTTCGAATCGCATCTGATTCACTCAAATCCACTTTACACCGTGATTACTTTACGTGGTATTTATAAACGTTCCTACGACGTTTACGACTAATCTGAGCAAGCTACTTGATGAAGCAGCATGACATACGGAAAGCCAGAGTGTCATCGCACTGGGCCATTTAAAGTACTCGCGCGAGGTCATGCAGTTGTCACGTCATGGCTTTGAGGGTTAGGCATTTTTCGGGCGCTTGCCGCCGGTCAACGCCAAAACCAGTTTGTCTGCGACACGTGGCCTTGAACGCTACAGTGTTAAAATTTATATACCATGGTTCAGGTATCATTTAAAATGTTCTCTTGCCATGCGGCAAGAGTTCCATTGGCCAATCAAACAGGTACCTCAATACTGGACAGAGTGATCATAACAATAACTGTCACCAGAGCGCGAAGCTTGGCTATTTCGCCACCGCGTTCGGAAAGGAAATGCGTGCCGAATATTCGAGAAAACACAGTCGTTGCTAGAGTACGAGACAGAAAGAGAAAAGTAGTAGAGGCCTTTCTGATTTTAGAGGCTGGCGAAGGTAAATGTGTAATCACCCCCTCCGTCATGCCAAGAAGTAGCAAGTCAAATAATAAAGAAGAGATGATAGCGCACAGGCGTGACACAGCTCGGCATTATAAGATTGCGCACAAAATGCATTAATACAGCCCATTTTACTTATGAAACCAGTTGTCAATCGAGCGTTGTTCTTGTGGTCGTTGTTTTGTGCCATGTAGATTTCTAATGGTGGCAGCGTAGGATCCATCAGCATTCACAACCAACTAGCCCCATATACCGCCCTGCTGTTATGCTTATTCTTGATGATGAATATGCAGTTCGTGCAACGTTGCGTCAACGAGGAAACGACAGGTCTTTTTAATGATCCAAACCCGAACACAAAAGGATGAATTCTAATTCAAAAGGTTTGTTTTTGCATCCACACTGAAACGCCCGCGTAGACACCATTACACGTCTCTTAATAGTAGTCCCCACCTAAAAGTTTCTTATTCGAGCAAGAGACTCAGGAACGTGTTGCTGCTTGCTTTTGTTCCCGGTTTCTCTGCCGTGGTTCGGTTCCGGCTTTTGTTGTGTTGCATTTATCTTCGCGGGTGCTCACTTCGGGTCTTTGAATGTGTGGGCGCTTGCGTTTTCGATCGCGCACATGGTTTTTATTTGAGTTTTATTTTAGCAAAGCAATATAAGAGATATAAGCAATATTTTTCGCACACGCAAGAAGAGCAGGAGCCCCTGCCACGTGCCGTAGCAATTTTTTTTGTGTGCCATACACGGCCATGTGGCCAACGATGCACTGGGTCCTGCATTGTCCTTTTCTCGTGCCTTGACCCTAAGCCTAGCTATATCGCGTATTGGAACAGACACTATACTTTTATTTATTATTGACGACTTTGCTTTGCTCGCCGAGTAATACAACGCACGACAAGGTCATCGGGCACCTTTTCGTTAACCGCTATTTGTTTAAAACACACTTGACACAGACACAAGCCTCAAGGTAGCGGTTCGCAATTTGACACACCCGAGAGAGGCACACATATTTTGGGCTTCATCTCAATTAGTAATCTTATCCTCTTGAATGTCAAGTCATTTCACTCCACTTCGAACATTCTGCGCCAAACGAGTGGCTTACAAATTTAATGCAAATGGAGGTCCCAGGGGGCGGGGGGGTCCCACTTCGATGGCTGCTATACTGGCAACATATATAACGGATAGAAAGTTACGTATCAATTAAGCCGCTATTGCGTCATCTGTTGTTATGTAATGTAGTGTGGGTACGTGGTAACTGTTTTGGTCAATTTGACCTTCATTGGAGAAAAGCGCGTCCTCTACTATCGTAAGCTGTAAGAGCTAACGCTCTTAAAAAATGAGCCGACGCTGAGGCAGTGGTCGAATATCGAGAGCGTACACACCTAACATAGGTCGCGGGTTTTAATCCCTGCCGCGGGCTAGACTTGAACTGAACTAGTAAATATATGCTGCACGAAACCAAAAATAGTGTACCAGCACCCCGGAGACTCGGCGGCCCTCGCCTGTAAGGTAACAATCCCCACGTGAGCGCAAAGCGCAGCTCTCCTTTGGCAGCAACGCATTCGCTCGTACTGGAACATTTGGAAGAAGATTATGCCCGCCATCTCCAAATTCTCGCGGATGGTTCTGTGGACAAGGTCAAACAAGCTAGCGCAGCGGCATTTTAAATTCTTTCTTTAGACTGTAAGTGCTCTGTAGGCTTTAAAACTGTCGCATCCTCCACAATGGCCAAAAGTGTTGCTATTGAGGCGGTTTTATGGAAGTTAGTGTCTTATCCGGCTCAACCTGTTGTCATCCTAACTGCTTCAAAATCTGCCCTTCAGAGGTTAGAGCGCGGCTTCTCTACTGATGCCTTGTCTATTAACTTGGTGCAAAATATGCACAGCAGTGCCTTTACTCTATATTTCCAATGGGTGCCCTCTCACATAGAAGTCATAGGCAACGAGGTGGCAGACAGCAACGCCCATAAAGCTCTGTCAATGAATTCATAAAAAGAGTACCTCAAGATGAAAAAACACTCTTCAGAGAAACGGTGCTTGATCATTTTAGTACCCTTGAAGTGCGGCCCACAATCCATGTTTGACCAAGGGACTGAGAAGATCCCAGGCCCTCTACAACATTAAATTCGCACGGGTTCTGCTCGTACTCCTGCATGGATGCTTAAGACGGGCAAGCGATTGTCTCCGTTATGCTCTTTATGTGGTGTGTGCGGGGTATAGAACATTATACCATGTACTGCCCATAGTACAACGCGGAAAGATATATGATGTTCGCTTCCTTCCAGACAGGAGGCCTTCACAGTACAATTCAGGACATTGTTTAGCGAAGCGGAAATCAGGCATGCAGCAGGGAGGTTGCACGCCTTCTTTTAACATTTCTGCAGGACACTCATCTTGTCTCTAAATGGTGACAGCAGGAACGGACTATGGTCTACTCTGATTGAATGTGTGCGCAAATGGTGTCTTCTGGAGTAGACTATGTTATACTGCGAGTGAATCTGTGCATGGATTGTTGCACTGCAATGGACTACGTTCTACTGTGACTGCATATGCCCATAAATGGTGATCTGGAGTGGACTGTGTGGAGTGCATGTGTGCATAGATAGTGACTGCGAGTGGACTATGTGCTATTATAAGTGACCGTGCGCATAGCGGGCCAGATCCTACAGGTTATAGATAATTATTAAGATATAAATGACGCTATGGTGGAGCAATTGCCGGCAGAATAAGTTAGGCTAATCCCACCTGTAGTATATAACTCAACTAAACTCAACTCTGCGACAAATGGTTGAGCTGCAATGTTTGTATGAGGATTCGTCACCGGTTCGAGTGCTCGCTGCGTACTAGGCTCTAACTTATCTAGTAAGTTTATGCCGCATGAAAAGCTGAATCATATCACACCATCCGAAACATTCTGCGGCAAACGGTTGGCCCACAGCTATGCACGAATGTCTGTTTCCAGACTTGGATCCCTACTAGACGGGATATCTACCGGACCGACATAGTTCAGTTACCGCTTATGGTGCTCGGGCATCACGTTGCCGCTTGTTTTTAATTTTAATTCATTATGTAACCATCCCGGCTAGCATGGCAACCACCTGGAATCCGCCATCTTGGATTATATGCGGGGAATCAGCATAATTCGCAGATTCGAAACTCGTCCAGTAGAGCTAGGGCTCCAAAAGAACATGTGAAGACATTCGATGAGAAAAACACCAATAAATGCCGCATTTATATTGAAATGATTGTTCTTGACAAGGGCGCAAATATTTCACACAGTCACTATAGCCTTTATGCACCTTTAATATCTAAAGAAAACTGCCATGCTATTGCTACGTCAAATGGTGTGCGAATGGTGTGTACGAGGCGATGACGACAGGGTGTGTGGCAAGTACGAGGTGCGGAGAGGCGACGTGTCAGAAAACCGAAGTGTGAAGGGAGACAGCGCAGCGGAGGTCGTGTCATTCAAGCGTGGAGGTGTCAGCCGTCGGACGTTGGGTCCGTGCTGCCGTGACTTCCCTTGGATCACCGACGCAAGCCTACTGCGTTCCTTGCAAGCGTGGATGTGGCAGCCGATAGACTGAAGGTGCGTGCTGCCGACAGGCACTATTGTATAGCCTGCTTGAAGCCTCCGGCGTTTCGTGACGCCGTCGACGAGACCTGACTACGGTTTTCCTGCTGCTGCCGAGTTCTTCGGGCGGTTGACTGGAGACCACCGGTGTCTTCCTGCACTTTTTTCCGCTCCTATTACCACCTGGCTCTCTTTGGCCGCTTTCGTCGACGCAACGCCTGCGACGTGTCGCAGTTCATCAACCAGCGTTCCGTCCTGTCTGCAAGGCATCGCCGCTTCAGCTGGGATGCTCAGTACCTGGTGAACTCTTTCCTTTTATTCTATACTGTTGTACGCGTGTTGAGTGTGTGTTTTTCTTGTTTTCGTGTACGTTTCTTATTGACCCATTTACCTTTCAATTATAATAATGGCTTCGTTTTCCTTTCTTTTATCTCTTTCTCCTCTTGTTCGAAAGTCGGGGACGCGTTACCAATTCGCGACAATGTTCTTAAACACCTAAATTAGGCAGCGCAAAGGTACGCAAACAAATCCGCCAATGCTTCTATGTCGCTGTTTTTGTATAGAGAATTCAAAAAGAGATAATCACATATTATGGCCCTAGTGAGTAACGTGTATGACTGTTAAACTTCTTTTGACCACCTTGTTAGTTTTGATACAAGATGAATGGGAACAGCGCGAGAATATAAATTTCTGTTTTACAACACAGCTGAAGAAAGACACGAGACGGGCGCTGGTGTTGTATCTTTTTTCACCTATGCCTCTGAAGAATAAATTTGGTTCCCGCGCTGTTCCCGTTCATCACTGAACGACTACTAGCTGAAACTTGTTCAGAAAAGTCGGAGGCTACCGCGTACAGTCACTAGGGCCGCCTGCACCGCTTAAGCACCCTGTAAAGAGCCACAGGTCAATTTGAACAATGAACAGAAATGCAGAACCCCCCCCCCCCCCCCCTTTAAAATGGTTCTAGAAATCCTTCAGGTCTCCATGTGAATACCTACACATCTTCCTGGACTCTAGATATTTTTGTTCGCCAAGGACGCTGCAGGATAGGGCTTTGGCGTCTAACGTCCCGAAGGGACTCAGGATAAATTTCTTACGACATTCTACTTTTACAAATCAATACTTTTACTGAGCCTCCATAACAAAACCCTAGAGCTCTGTATTCGCGTGATAGCAGGATTTATCGGGCCTTGCGCAAGATTTTATATCATATCTACCCGACTTGCATCGGCAAGTCTTTTAAATCTTACTTTATTATACTTTAGGATGACAAATCGGCACATTGTGAATTGTATAAAATCGTTCTTGTGAAATTAATCTGTCATGCTTGAAGAAAACTCCTCATAATTACACGTAATAATACTGCATTTGCCTGTAGCCCCATAACGTTTAAGTCAATCGAGCTTCATAAGAAATTGCATTCAAAACAGAATAAGGTTTTCAGCGTATTTATGGCGAATTTATTGATACATTCTTCCACCCAGACTGAAAGAGAGCTAACACTGCAGAGGTATTTGCTTCCACATAAGAATGAACACCACAAGTGTTCTAAGCCTATCCAACCGAATATTGAATAGAAGCGGCCAAGGCCCCGTGGCAGTAATGTAGAAGCTAGAGCTGGAAGTTCAAAATTTTGTACTTCTCTATTCAAAAATGTGTACAGGTTTGAATAGGAGACAAATAGCATTATGACACATTTCGTTTAACATTATAGGATCAAGCTTCCAAAGCGATTCAGCCTTTGCGTGACTCCGTAGTTGAGGGCTCCGTATAAATACCTTTACCCGTGGTTAATTACCGTGCACTTATATCACACAGTGCATGCAAGTCATGGGTTCGAACCTGCCGACTACGGTAGCAGTTCGATGGAGGAAAAATGTGAAAATTCCGTGTACTGTTCATTGCTAGTGCCCGTTAAGAACCCCAGGTGGTCGACATTATCCGGAGCCCTCCACTACGGCGTCCCTCATTGACTGAGCCGCTTTGGGACGTCCATCCTATAAAGCCAAACCAAATGTGCCATAATCCTATTTGCTGACCCGTTCAAACCTATATACATTTTTCAGTATGGTTGTGACCTAGAACGCTGTCCTTTTTACTGTGCGCTGTGAGTTTACGTTCCATTCATAATCATCACTGTCCGGTTAATTCCCGTGAGTCTGTAGGAACTGCAGCAAAATAATGAATGCGTAGAAAGTGTGTGAACAACCATCTTGCTTTGTGACGGCCATCAGACGAGCTGCCACAGCTGTAGTTATGTTTGTCGCTTGACATTTGTAAAAATCAGCACCTTTGATTACCGCAAGCTTGCAACGCGATGTCTTTCCACTTTTAATGCCCTAGGCGGCAACCCTTCACAAATAACAGTAATCTTGTATGGGGGCTATTCAAGCCTTATTTTCGTTTTTTTTTTATCTATAATATCTTTCTCGGAGGCAAACATTCTCTGCTGGTGCCGTGAGAGCATTCCGATTATGCAGACTGCATTGCACGTCAGGTGTTCATTTCTGATGTATAGGGGTTGCGCTGAACAGGTGTAGACAATAGAAGCAACGGGGAACAGGCGCAAATTTGACGGCACATAGATTTTGCACACATTTCCAGAGCAAGGCACGACCTCCGTGTTATACGAATTTAATGCAGAAAGAAAAGGAATCGAATCGGCGTGGCTTCAAACGCTAAAACTTCAATATTATAACCCCTATTGACGGTTCGTGTACGCAGTCTGTATCTTTCTTTCTACTGAAATATACTTATAGAAGTTCTCGGCTTTCTTTGTTATTGCTTCTGCCTAGAAAGTCGACAGGTAGGCCACATATTTCCCATACACTTTTAAGCACATTTAGGGCCCTCTCTCTATGAGAGTACTGTAGATAGACCATCCTGGTTTTTTTATCTTATCTGCCTTCCTAATTTTTTCCACTCGACTAGACTTTCTTTTTCTAGTAAACAAAAAGTTTCAAAATACATTTCTGAGATCGTTGTTGTTATTTGTGTTTTCATGAATTTAAACTATACTAGAAGGTGATATAATGCGTAGATATGCAACGTTTTATTTCAGTAACTTTATATCTCTGTGTAGACAAAGTGCAAAAAAAATGAGCCATTTATTTTGTCTTGCTTTCCTAGTAATTGGTCGAGTATAAGTAAAAATAACGTGTTCAGATAATCCCGTGTCAAACATAAATATTGACTTCAGTGTTTCGCTGAAATAATCTGCACTGGAAAACCTATCCAGTAGCCACTCGCTATTCAGGCTGTAACACTCGTAATTTCATGCTTCTTCGATTGTCTGTAGTCTTTTTTTCACGTCCAGCTTTCTCGGGCAAGAATATGGAAATTGGAAAATTCTAATACACTGTTAAGGAAATATTGAAAGTGTGTTTCATTATTCTGATACGCAGCAAAATATTTCTTTCAAAGTGTTTGCAGCGGTCGCATCGAACAGTTAATAACCAATGGGAGCGCTTTTGACGATTGGAAAAACATCAATAGAAAAAAATAGAAGACTGCCGTCTGGTGATCTCCGGATATATTGATTGTTATAGTGAAATCCTACAATATATGAAAAAATTCGTCCATAAACGATTTCCCACCCAAAAATGCTTTTATCTAGAACGTGTGAGTATGAATCTCTTGAGAAGCATTCAGAGTCCAGTACTTTCGATGAAGGCCTACATTACGCATCTATATCACGATGCAACACACTGGCAATACCACAGATGCTGTGGGAAGTTGACAGGAATATAAAAGTGCGCTACTTTAGGCCTTGTCAACGTTGAATGCGAATCTTCAGTCAAAGATGGTATTTCGGACATGTGCTTTGACATGCAACGCATTCTTTGGTGCGCGCTCCCAGACTGGGACATTAAATGAATCATAATTTGGGTTCGGCCTTAGGGGAAATTATAGAATATCAGGCTGTGCAGGCAGCCGGAAAGAAGAATTTATAACGAAAAGCAGTCACACAGGCTACTATATATAATGCAGGAAACACTTGTTCGTCTTTTGCCTCCTGAATGCACCGAAGGCCAGCCATGCTGACCTGAAACCTATGCAAAAATTTATCAGAGGCTGTTATCTAGATTGCATTGCGCTTGTTCCTTACAATGCGCTTTCTGTTGTCATAAAAAGTTTTATTAACCACTTCAAGATCACTTGACTTACGGTTGTGTTGAAGCTTTCCTTTTCAATTTCATCTTGGCGTTATCTAGGAAATGTGGGTTGGCCCACGTATTTTAATGTTTATGTAGTCTCCGTGTTGCAACCAGGATGTTTCGATGCGTTGCTTTTTTGGTTTCTTGTGTTTTGAGTTTTTGATATTGAAGCCAGCTCGCAAACTGAAGTGTTTTCGCAGAGCATCAGGGTACCCTAACAAAAAGATGTGAACTTTTGCCAATTTTTAATATAATCAGCCATGTTATGGCTAAATCGCCACTTCAATGCGTACAAAGCGATTGAATTGTACCATCCTTTTCAAGCAAGTCACATGAAAATAAAACAATTTCCGCGACTGGATAGTGGCTAGAATTTTCTTCGGTCATGCCCGGACAAACTCTGGCCGATGGTTAGCAAAGCCGGTAATCAGTTGGTTTTATGCGTCAGCCCAAGGCCGTTTGCTGATGGATTTCAGGTTTTAGGGAGTGCACGGCCGGAATAATATCGGCCCCCTGGGGATCTTTAACGGGCACTGACACCGTGTGCTGTGCGATGTCTGTGGCCGTTAAAGATCCCCAGGTGGTCTGGAATAATTTCGACCGCCTGGGGATCTTTCACGGGCACTGAAAACATGTGCTGTGCGATTTCAGTGCCCGTTAAATATCCCCA
This sequence comes from Amblyomma americanum, assembly GCF_052857255.1. Classification (NCBI taxonomy): domain Eukaryota; kingdom Metazoa; phylum Arthropoda; class Arachnida; order Ixodida; family Ixodidae; genus Amblyomma; species Amblyomma americanum. The sequence goes on from NC_135500.1 coordinate 101,300,363, forward strand.
GGTCTGGAATAATTTCGACCACCTTGGGATCTTTCACTGGGACTGACATCATGTGCTCTGAAATGTCATTGCACGTTAAAGATTTCGAGGTGGTGCGGAACAATTTCGACCACCTGGGGATCTTTCACGGGCTCTGACATCGTGTGTTGTGCGATGTTAGTGCCCATTAGAGATCCCCAGGTGGTCCGGAATAATTTCGACCGCCTGGGGATCTTTCACGGACACTGACATCGTGTGCTGTGTGATGTCAGTGCCCGTTAAAGATCCCCAGGTGGTCTAAATTATTCCCAACCAACAGTGGATTTTTAACGCGCACTGACATCACACAGCGCACGATGTCAGTGCCCGTTAAGGATCCCCGGGTTGTCCGGAATAAATTCGACCACCTGGGGTTTCTAATGGGCCCTGACATTGTGTGCTGTGTGATGTAAGTGGCCGTTAAAGATCCCCAAGTGATACGGAATAATTTCCACCACCTGGGAATCTCTAACGGGCACTGACTTCGCACACCACCCGATGTCAGTGCCCTTTAAAGATTTGCAGGTGGTCCGGAATAATTTCTACCACCTGGGGATCTTTCAGGGGAACTGGCATCGTGTGCTGTGCTATGTCAGAACATTAATGAGTGAGGCAGCAACGCACGGCGATGGGAAATTCCGCTAGTAACGAAAGAGGAAGTAATGAAAGCCTTAGGAGAAATGCAAAGGGAGAAAGCAGCTGTTTAGGACCAGGTAACTGCAGATCTCATGAAGGACGGATGAGAGATTGCGCTAGGAAAACTATCCACCCTGTATACTGAACGCGTTATGATCTTGAGCCTACCAGAAGCTCGGAAAAACGCTAACATTATCCTAATACACAAGAATGGAGACGGTAAGGACTTGAAAATTTATAGACCGATCAGCGCACGGTCCGTTGCCTACAAGGTACCTGCTATGGCAATCGCAAATAGAATCAGGTCAACCTTATACCTTAGATTGGCTTTCGTAGCGCATATTAGACAATCAACCATATTCACAGTATCAATCAGGCGATAGAGAAATGCGCAGAGTATAACCATCGCCTATATATATATATATATATATATATATATATATATATATATATATATAGGGTTCAATAATTAAGAGACAGCATTTGACTCAGTGGTAACCTGAGCAGTCATGCAGGCATTGCGGGATCAGGTTGTACAAGGGTTTTATGATAAAATGCTGGAAGACATCTGCAACGACTGCACAGCTACCATTGCCCTGCATAAAGGTAGCAGTGATATTGCTATAAGGAAAGGTGTCAGGCAGAGAGACATAATCTCGACAATGCTATACTCTGTCTTTTTACAGGCGGTGCTCCTAGGCCTGCATTGGGAACAGTTGGGGATAATAATTTATGAAGAATACCTAAGTAATTTGCGATTTGCTAATGATTTTTTTTGCTAACTCAATCAGGAGATGAACTGCAAAGCATGATCGATGAGCTAGAGAAGAAGAGCGAAACGATGTATCTAAAATGAACATCCAGAAAACCAAGGTAATCTTCAACAGTCTCGCAAGGGAACGTCAGTTGAAATTGGTAACGAGGTGCTGGAAGTGACATTGTGCTGCGCGATGTCAGTGCCCGGAATAATTTCGACCACCTGGTGATCTTTAACGGGCACTGATGTCGTAGGCTGTACGATGTCAGTGCCCATTAAAGATCGCCAGGTGGCCGAAATTATTCTGGAGCCCTCCATTATGTTACCTCTTTCTTGCTTTCTTCTTGAACTCCCTCCGTTATCCCTTCTCTTACGGCTCGGTTCAGGTGTCCGCCGAGATGTGACAGATACTACGCCATTTCCTTTCCCCAAAAACCAATTTTCAATTTTTTTTTCGTGTCAGTCTCCATGATAGGCGAATCTTGGCGTCCGACTTCAGCCCAAGGCGTTTTGTGGTGCAGTTTGCTTGCTTCAATCTTCGGCCGACCATATTTTCGCGCCTTGAGATAGTGATCGAGACTAAGAGTTTTACATGAGTTTTAGAAATACATGATCACATTGCCAAATGGGGCATTCAGGTGCTTAACACGGGGGGCATGTAATCCGTATGCAAAGTGTAACTTTTGAAACAACAGAATTTACAGTGGCCTTTTAGGTAAGCAAATGTTCCCGTAAAATTCCTGTTAGAATATTATTCTGAAGATATATGTGTGAACTATTTTTAATATTTACAGATTGCTATTCTTAAACCCGCGAGAGATAAGTCGCTGTGTAGCGATCATTTGAACTACACTGCAAGGAGGACAATTTGAACATGTTGGAGTTTACTAAAAAACTAGTTAACTGGAATAACTCGTAAACTTTATATTGCAGACATTAGGGCTCAGAATTTTTGAGCGAACTTCAAGACGGGTAATATCAACATTCACAGCGGTCAGCAGCACTTCAGAAATTGGTCCTGTGCTTCAAGAAAGAAAGGCGTCATATTGCTTTAAGTTTTTTAAAGCTCTTTCTGCTGGCTTCCTCGTGTTGCACATTCATAAAATGGCGCCCCTCGATTTTCGAGTGACGGAAGCAGATGCAATTCGTATCTTTTATGCTGTACACGAAACTGGCGCGATTTCAGAGAGATACCACGCGCTGGAACGCTGATTTTAAATACACAACGCTGCAACGTAATTTACCAATTTTTCAGAAGCCTATTTTTGAAAGACAATATTTCCTACCACAATACTTCGATTTACTAAATGAGCCCTTGGGCATAGTCGCTTGAATACAGCGAACTTTGACTTAAGGCAAGTATTTCTGAAGATCCCGTGAACTATTTCATGAAGGGACAAGGATGTGGGGCATGGTGATTAATTTTTTTGGCTGTTTCTTTACAGGGTGCGCTTGCCCTTATTTAATTTTTTAGGGACTTGTCGTTATAATAAAACGAATATTATTCTGTGTATTCACTCATTCAATTTATATTCTTACGTCGGTTACTTATTACATTTTTTTCGCCAGTTTTTAATCACTTTCCAGTATATGTTGAGCTATTGCAGAAGAAAGCAACAGGATATAAGGAAATTCAGAACACGCGAAGGCGACCATTTTTTTACTTTCGGTTCCTTTTGTCGCTACGCAAGGTTTTGTAATTGTACTGAATCATCCTGTTTTCTTGTTTCTTAGCGCAAATTTTTTATTATTTCCTGTCTGTCTTCTCCTGCACAACGACGCCTTCTATTACTTCGCCAAGCAAAACGTATGTTAAAGGTCGTTGTTTTAGACCAGTAGACTGTCTGGCTAAATCAGCCACGTGCGGGATAAAGATTGGACGCTTTTCGTTGAATTAGGATTGAATATTTATCGGCTTTTATTTACAGTTTAAATTCCTGAACACAAACGCTCGTTCTATGCACATATAAGACAGATTACCAAAAAATGGCGATAAATGGGCCCAGTAAGTGGTTCATGATGGCTCAATGCGCTTAACTTTTTACAGCACGAGAAGAAACAACAACTCGCGCTCTGTGCTGTTGTATCTTCTCGTTTTGTAATAAGTTAAACGCGTTGAACTATCACGATTCCAAAAAGCTGGCAACAAAATACGTTGGCATGTTGAGAATCTACATCACGCGAACATATGTAGCAGAAAATTGGGAGAAGAAAACTGCCTTTAACAAAAAGCTGTTCTTTTTCTTCGTTACCTAGCAGCTGTTGCTATTGTCGTCGGGGGTAAAGACACAGCGACAGCACGACGGCAAATATTCGCGCAAGGTCGTTTACCTCGAAATGCTTAAGATTTCCGAGAGTTTTGAGGGCCGTGACTAAAACAGATGAGCATCCGTGAGATGTTCTGAGGCAATGAACCGTCATTGTGGCTTGCGACTACTCGTGGAAAATAGTCTGAGAATGTTATTTCGCAAGAAGAGCGCAAGACTGCACGTAAACGGAGAACTATAACTATGCATCTGGTTGTGCAGATTTTGACACAGCACAGACTTTAGTTTTGCACCGCTGCACTGCTGTCGCCCGGTATTGAGGCGCCGCATATAGCACATAGTGGTTTTCGCATTTCTGGCAGCCTTCGTACACTCGCAAAAGAATTGTAGTTAGGAAAGGCTATAAAATATTACAGCAGCCACAGTATACTTCGCCGACAAATAGCTGGAGGCTTGTCGGTGCGCTGGCACATTTCAGTAGCATTGCGGAAATGGCAGTTTCTTTCTGACTGAAGCGCATCTTTCTCAAATTTGAGTTGCGATCGTTAACAGTTTAGTCGCAGTCGACAGCTGAGTTAGCAGTGCCATGGTCTGTTGCTTAGTTTCTAAATTTAAGAACTTCCAAGTATCAAAATGAGTGTAGTCTGGTCATGGCAATGCATTAGGTTTTTCCTACCTCCTTATGCCTCTAAACGCACACGCAATTTAGGCTAAACCGCAAAAGCGACGGAACTCGAAGTACAGTTCCCTCCGGCTGAATGCAAATGCTGCTAAAAGTATCCAGTTCAGGAGAAATCATAGCAAAACTTCCTGGCAAGGCGCCGAATTCAAGGCGCCTACCCCTCGTGCTTTCTGGGCGGCCGCTGCACGAACAGCCAAGCGATGAGGAATGGAGAAGAGGACTGAAGGTGCAGGAGTTTACATGAAACGAAGAAAGTACATAGGCCGCCACGCGGCGGCTGTAGATCGCGTCACAGGCTGGACGGAACCGCATTCTGTTTTAGCCGCGAGCAATGATGTTCATAACGGTAAGCGATGGTGGTGTACTAGCACGAGAATGTATCTTAGAGAATGGGATCGATCCTATTGCTACTGGCGACCTGCCGAGGAGCGCCAGTAAACACAGATTATATCCTCATTTTCATGAAACTGACATCACCGAGTTCAGTCATGGCATCGATCTTAGCGAGGCCAGCCGAACTCGGCGGCTGTCTGTTAACATGAACTCGAAAGGAGCGACTCAAATAAGGTTGCGGGCACTGCGAGGCGCGACTGCACGGGAAGTAAACCGGCTCTCAACTCTGTTTTTCTTGAACAAAATTCTTTCCCCAAATGAGAAAGAGGACTGAGTGCAATTTGCGGAAGGGGCTGCAAGCCGACGAACCATTGAGACGGAGCTGAGGGGTCGAGTACAGTAGACTTTCCGGCCAGAATCAACAGTGTTTCCATGAACCAAGGAATGTGTTTTCAACCCAACTCGACTCAACACGGCCCTGTTGTGTTCATGTAAATGCTAATTGTGAATTTTTACGCAGCTGCATATTAGCATCCATGCGAACGCCAGCAAAATTCTGCAGAAGAGAGATTCTGCAGAACTTCGAAGCCGAAAAAAAATCCCTGCTGGGCTAGGGCTATTGACAAGCTCCATTTCATTGGAATTCTACACACTGCGGGATTTACCAATTAATTTTTCACAATCTTGGATGAAGAATGTCTTGTTCTAAAAGACCTCAAAGTGGGAGACAGACGAGGGGGGGGGGGGGGGAGTAGAGGAAAGGCAGGGATGTTAGACCCAAAAATGTTCTGGTTGGCTACCCTGAACAGGGGGAGAGGAATGAGGGGGCGTGAAAGATTAAGAAGTTGATAATGCGGTCCGTAGCAACCACGACAAGCAGTGACAAATGCACTGAAAGTCACAGGCCGCAGCTGTAGCCTGCACACCTTTAGGGCTGCTGAGCGCTGTGACCTGAGTAGAACAGATCGACTGTCCTCCATCACTAGCACAAGGCAGTCAGGCAGCGCAGACGTTCCAGTGCAAAGAAAGCATCCTTGCCGTTGCGGCTGATAATATGAATGAAAATGTAAGGCGCCCGGACTTCTCAGAGCAATGAGTCTCGAAGATACTTCGTGACAGCTATTGGAGAGCTGCAAGCACTGGATTGAACAAATCCAGCATCTGCAGTATTTTCTTTGCAGCTGGCGTGTGCAAGCTGAAAAACAGCACACGCATAGCATTCACCATGATCTTCAGCATTGCAATTAGTTGCTCATCTGCAACTTGAGCCGGTTCCTGAGCTACTACCCGTCCAGCAGTAGGCTCAGCACACTAGATACGCGGTAACTGTTCCATCATTGAGGGTGTGCAGTACTTCGGTAGCGATGGCCAAGTCACATGTTGGTCCCGGTCTTGGACCTCAGTTGGGCCTTGTGCTTGATTAGCAATAGGCTGGGGACTTTTGGTGCGCAATACCGGCTTGGTCGCTGCGGGTGTGTGTAGCTCAAGGACGGAAGGTCAAGACCCGTCTGCAAAACCCGTCCCTGCCTCTCCACTCGTATGGGTCCCGCGATATGCGGAGGGGGAAGACAAGTTGAGGAAATTCCTGGATTATCTTTTCCAATGCTCGCTACACTCTTCGACAGCCTGTGACGATAGCGGCGGCTACATAGTGTGTAGCATTGTCTCTTGTAATTCGTTTAAACATTTCCCGTTCCCTTTTCATGTGAGCACCGTCTTTTGAGGCAGCGTCAGGTGGGCCGCGGCAATTGGCGCACTTAAGGACTGTTGCCCGGCAAGCATCGCCGCTGTGCAGCTGAGTGCACCGTGGGCACACGATGAAGAAATAGAAAACACTATTCACTTGTCCTACCTTCATGCATTGTCGGCGCAGCAGAGGATTTGGGACGAAAGGCCTAACTACGTGCCGTAAGTGCACAACCTTCACGTACGATGGAATGCAGTCGCCTTGGAAGGTCAACTTCATGCAGTTTGTCCTTACAAAGCCCTGAGCATGCAATATGGCTACACCGTCGGTAGCTGGTTGGATCAAAATGGGCAAATCCGAGCCGCGGATGGCCACATCGACGTCGTAGACGACGCCTGTTGTAGTGCTGCTGCCCAGAAGGACATGAGAACGAACGCTGATGCCGCTGAGCGTTTTGATGTTGCTCAAACTTTCAAGCACGTTCCACTCCATGACATCAATGGCGGCGACATTCTTTATACGATTCACCCCCACATCTTTAATTGCTCCCGCGATTCGAGTTTCTAGGAACACAGATGTGGCTTGCCTGTTGATGTGATTGAGATTGTCGGTGGGAGTCTCTGGCACAAATAGGACAGTATGTGCCGATGATCCTCGCTCTGTGGAGATCCTGGACGCACCCGACGACGACGAGTTCCCACTTTTGCGCAACCTTCGCTTGGCCTTCTTGCTTATTACTCTGATGAAGCGCAAAGAGCTGAAGAGGCATCACAGGTGACCGAGTGCACCACGGTGCCTGGCTGCTTACGTCATTCGGAAGGCTGAGACGTTTCCTCTGGGCGGCAGCGGCCGACCCACCGGTCTAAAGTACAACAGCATCCACGTCGATCACCGTCACCGAAATAAAAAGAACGGTTTCATTATAATGTTGTAAAATGGGAAAAGGTGAAAGGACGGCGTTCTGGTGTAGGACCATTCAGCATACAAGCCATACAACATAATCCAGTTGAAATTAGCGCTCTTCGATCAATATATATGCAACCATGAGGCCGAACGTTGCTAGGAAAGCCATTACAGCTTCGTCAATGTATCCCTAACTTGAGTGTATTTCTAACTTGGGCAGCAACCCAGACGTAGCGGCTAGCGCATTTGTCTCACTTCTGTATTTTCAAGAAGAAAACATGAGTGAAACCGACTTCAGAGAAAACTAAACAAGAAATGTAGTTATAAAGGCCTGCAATAAGAACCACAAATAAGAAGGCGCTGACGCCCTGCAGGCATCAGAGATAAAAAAGGTGCATAGATGCATACACAATATCACCCATTGCAAAACGTTAGCAATAGCAAGTACAAGCAATCCGCAAAAGATTCCCGGTTCTTCTTAAAAAAGGGATGTTTTAAGAAGTGATTCAGCGATATAAGTGTACTCCAGTTTGCCGTAATGACCGGCTCATCGCGCTTATTTCAGTAAGGTAAACAATCTCTGAAGATAACATTTTCACAAGGTTTCATGAACTTTGTTCATGAGGATGAGCATAGTATTTCCTATTTTATCAAGTGTCAGAGAGGCATTGCATGGCTCTGAATTTTATTAGCGCTTCCTATCTTGAACCAGTCTCGCCCGCATTCACTTCGACATTCATCCCTATAATCAACCCAGTATGGATCCTATACATTTGCTAGTGCGAGATAAGCTCTAGCGCGCGTTGCTTATTTATTCACCACATATTTGTTTCGTCAATACTTAATCTTTCTCCAGTTTTGTTACAGGTGCCGCAGAAATACGCAGCAGAAAAGCTTTAAGGCCACTCAGGCACCAGGGTCCCTTCGTTCATTCGTCCTTTAATTACATCACTGAGACGTTTATAGAAGCACGCTATCTCGCTCGCACTAGTTGTTTCCTAAAGAGACCGACAACAGCGCAGATTGTGTCCTGAAAATATAGTTGGGATGAAAGATATTCTCTCATATATCGCGGACCTAGGTAAAAACAAAGAAAGGATGATTTTGTGATGATCAATGGGCGTCCAAAATCGCATAAAATAACCTGATGCGACACCTCTCGGTGAAACCTTGACACATTATCTGTGTATTAAACCACATGACTACGGCCTGGTGAAATATTGCCGTGAATCTTCGTACTGTTTGCTTGTTCATTCTTAAAAGTTGCCTAAAGGCATCTTTATTCCTTTGTTTGTTATGCAGTACGCGACCATATTTATCTCGATTTATCCCATCCAGACATAGCCGATTTACGTTCTTCCAGAATTTTGCAACTTTGCACGCCTTCTCTCGAAAGTTCGCTATCAACTGTAAAGTGAGCACACCCGAGAGCTGCGGGCATTCTGTTGATTGATCGCCGATCACGCTTGATGCTACGCCGCCGCCCAGTCATGCAGTGCTTTGCGGGCGCAAGTAGGCTCAAATAAAGAGGTTTGTTTGGAAGCCATTTTAGCTGCCTTTCTGCTCACCGGACTGCAGTCGCCACTACGTGATATCTGGTGGAGATGCTGACCTGCAATCCTGCCATGCCCACCACGATAGACACTGCTGCACAGTCAACGCCCGCCGTGCTTCGCCGCCCCGTGAGCCATCCACTTTCCATGGAAAACCGCACGAAGATTTAGAGGACTGGCTGGACGTGTAGGACCGTGTGGGACGCCTGGGACGAGCGTGCCAAGCATCGTAACATCTGCTTTGATGGAACGCGTTTGAAAAACATGAATCTTTCCTCACATCCTGAGCGACTTTCAAGAAGTAAATAATGGGAACGTTCATTAGCGTCGTGCGGAAAGAAACAGCGGAGCATATGCTGCAGTAACGAATTCAACACCAAAACGAGATCGTGAGTCCGTATGAGGAAGAAATGAAACGCTTTTTCGGGCGCGCCAACCCTGACATTACTGAAGAAAAGAAGCTCAGCTTTCTGATGCGTGGCATAAAGCATCAGGTGTTCGCCGGCTTGATTCGGAGTCCTCCAGACGCCATCGCTGAGTTCGCGGTCGAAACTTCTGCCGTCGAAAAGACCCTTGATGTTCGGACCCGTCAGTACAACCGACCATTTCAAGTGGTGACGGCTAGACCCTCAGATGACACCCCTTCAAGTCGGGAAAACCTGCGAGATCCAATACGCGAAATTGATTGGGCAGAACTTCGACGACTGCTTCCTTCCCCAATGCAGCAGACTCAGGTGGCGTCGCTCACGGACACAATCCATGAAGAAGTACAGCATGCGCTTTTGCTCCCCGTCACCGCCGACACCAAGGGAAACTGAAGCCATGACCTAGGCAACCGCACTACGCCGTCCTGCGCCCCGACGAGACCCCCAAGCCCTCTTCGAAGGGAATCAGCTCAACCACACGACGGCCCCTAGCTCACGCAAGGCTACATTACGAGTTACAGAAAGGCTATAGGAAATCCGGCGCTGCGGGAAAGCCCACAAATTCGCACCGCAGGAGGCCACCTCATTACGCCGTTGGGACGACGCACAGCGCCTGTTACCGTCAAGAATATGCGTATCCTGCGACCTTCGATGTGCTGAAGCAATGCTTCCGCGTAGTGATCATGGGCATAGATTTCCTTAGTGAGCATCAGGCGATGATCGACTTGCGATCGAAGCTGGTCACGCTTTTGATGAACGATGTCATCCCTTCGATGATATCCATGGAGCAGTATGTGTTCCTGAGTGTCCAGGATGAACAAGTGAGCTTCCCGCCCCGATGAAGCGTCATGGTGATCGTAGGTGCCACGGATGCCAAGAACATTAGAGCTCTCATCGAGAGTAACATGAAGTTGCTTCTAGAGCCAGGAATCGGCATCGCAAGAGGCTTTGCACCCTTCCGTAATGGATAAGATAAAGTGCTGCTGAAGAACTTCAGCGAGAAATACCGACCCGTTAACAAAGGAACAACGAAGGCTTTCTTGCACGAACTATCTGGCGTTCACGACGCCTTCGCTCGCTCGATCGAGTCCCAGAAGATTCGCCTAAAGAAGGTCACAAGCCCTTCCTCGACATAAACCCCGTCTTTTTTATTTATACATGTACCAACATTCGCCCGCAGGGGCATTACAGTTTTCGGGTGTACCATAGTACTCTTCATACATTAGCGCCGAGGAAACGTGCATGGCGCGCGGAATGGTGCCCTCCCCCGAAAAAAAATAAGACTGGAACATCAATCTGCTTTGAAGCTACAGAGAGTGTTTTTCGTCATCGCCGAAGGTCCAACGAATGCCGATTTTCAAGCATTGCATTATAACCGACTAGCACGCCCGACTTCTCCGACAAAGCCTCTACCGTGTGTTGCCCCGAGAACGACAAGCCATCCGGAACCAAGTGGGAGAAATTCTCGCGACGACGTCATTAAGCCATCAAAGAGCCCCTGGGCAGCACAGATTGTTCTAGAGAGGATGTTAGGTGGCGCACTTCGATTTAGCGTCGATTGCTGCCGCTTGAACCACATGACGAAGAGGGATGTCTACCCCGTCCCCCACATCGACGACACACTGGACCGGCTCTGCAATGCCAAGTATATCTCGTCGATGGCATCAAGAGCGACTACTGGCAAATTGAGATCGATGAAAGAGACCGCGATACGGCCGCATTCATCACTCAGGATGGGCTCCTTGAGTTCAAGGTGATGCCATTGGGTCTGTGTTCCGCACCAGCGACGTTCCAGCGAGTAATGGATAGAGTGATAGCAGCCCTGAAGTGGCAGATTTGACCGGTATATTTAGATGACGTCGTTGTCTTCGCCTCAAACATTGAAGAGCACCTAAAAAGCTTTCTAACAGTACTAGACGCAGTCAAGTCTTTCGACCTAACATTGAAAGCAGAGAAGTGCCACATTGCCTACTAGGAGCTGCTGTTATTATGCCATATTGTTAGTATAGAGAGAGTATGCACAGACCCGCAGAAAACAGCTGATATTGGTCTGTTTCCATCACCGGCCGATAAGAAAGCTGAGCGCCGATTCTTCGGAGTGTGTGCGTATTACCGTCGATTTCTCAAGATCATTTTCGCGCATCGACGAACTTCCGGCCGAACTGACAAAAGCAGATGTGTCATTTAAATGGGAAATGCAGCAAGCAGAAGCCCGCAATGAACTTCAGCGTGTTTTGCAGTCCCCACCGACATCGCGCAAATTTGATGAAAATACGAGACTGAAGTTCATACCGACGCAAGCAGCATGGGCCTAGTGGCCGTCCTAATTCCGAAAGCCGACGTACTGGAGAAAGTAATCGTATACGCTGGTCGTTCCTTTCCAAGGCCATGTTAACGTTTCTAAAAACTGAGAAGGAATGCCTTACCATCATCTGGGCTGCGTAAAAATTCCGCCACTACCTGTACGGATGAAGGTTCAAGGTGGTGAGTGATCGACACGTACGGGGCTGGCTTCAAGGTTTGAAGGGCACCACCGTCCGCCTAGCTCGATGGAGCTTGCACCTCCAGAAGTTTGACGTCACCTTCTTTTACAAGTCCGAACGCAAGCATTCTGACGCCGATTGCCTGTCACAAGCCCCTGTAGATTCACCGCCCTCGGACAGCGATGAGGACACCTTCCTGGAACCCATCAGCTGCAGCTAGTTTTATCGGCAGCAACGCACAACCCCGACATGAAATGCCTCATAGATTACTTGAAACGCAAGGTTTCTTCACCCCCGCCTCATTCAAGAGAAGACTGTTTTCCTTATGTGTACAGAATGATGTCCTTGTGAAGAACTTCGCAGCGAGCAAAACAGCCTACCTCCTTGTTGTTCCTGCTTGTCCGCGCGAGGAAGTTCTACAGGCTTCACACGACGAGCCGACAGCTGGACGTCTCGGGTTTTTCCGCACCGTCCGCCGCATTAAAGACAAGTATTACTGGCCCCGAGTTTCTGCCGATGTCGCAAATTATGTGAAAACTTGCCGAGATTGTCAGCGACGAAAGAGCCCTCCCATCCAAACCAGCATGATTTCTGAAACCCATTGAACCTCCCTCAAGGCTCTTTCAACAGATCGGCATGGACTTGCTTGGCCCTTTTCCAAAGTCAAGGTTTGGGATTAAGTGGATCATCATAGCGACCGGCTGCCTGACCCGATACGCAAAGGCAAAAGCCCTACCGAACGGATTAGCAGCAGAAGTCGCCAAATTCTTCGTGGAGTGTATTTTTTTGCGACACGGCGCATCCAATGTGCTCATCACGGAGAGAGAAACAGCATTCACAGTGGAACTAACGCAAGCCATTCTGCGTAACAGCCCAACCAGCCACAGGAGGACAACTGCATACCATCCGCAGACCAACGGACTGAACGAGCGCTTGAACAAAACCATCGCCGATATGCTCGCCATGTATGTCGATGCCGAACAAAAAACCTGGGATGTCATCCTGCCTTATGTCGTCTTCGCCTACAACACTGCAGTGCAGGAGACTACTCAGATGCCGCCTTTTAGGCTCGTCCATGGCAGAGAGGCCACGACCACGCTAGACGCCATGCTGCTCAACGTTACAGAAGAAGAGAACGTCGACGTGGCCGCCTAGCTTCAACACGCAGAAGCAGCTCCAAGGCTTGCCCCATTGCGGATCAAAGATCAGCAGCGGACCGACGCCAGACGCTACAACATACGAAGACGCAATGCGGAATACATCCCAGGAGACCGAGTCTGTGGTTGGACGCCCATTCGCCGCCGCTGATTGAGTGAAAATCTTTTTCACTGCTCTTTCAGCCTATACAAGTTTATTCGTGAGCTAGGTGAACTGGACTATGAAGCCGTCTCTGAAGAAATGAGTGCATCCCAGCGACGCCGCTCACAACCAGAGGTCCATTTCGTCCGTCTAAATACTTAGTATGTGCGCCAAAGGACGCCGCGTTTCCACTCTCGGTGTTCGTTTAGCATGGGCTGTTTTATTTGTTTCTTGTCATATTATTTGTTTTAATGAATCGGGTCAATGCTTCTTTGAAAAGGGAATATATCCGCGAAACTTTGTACAGTTTGTTTATTCTTCATAGGTTCCGACACGCGGCTTTATTGCTTTGACTTTAATGCAAGACTCGACAAGAGTTATCTCGATTAATAGCATCCATGCGGAGCCGATTCTACGTTGCTCCAGAATGTGGTAACACTGCTGGTCGAATCTCGAAACTTCGCTATCGGCTTTAAATTGAGCGTGCCCGAGTGCGGCGAGCATTCTGTTCGACCACCGCCGAGCACGCTTGCTGCTACGCTGCCGCCGGGTACGTCAGTTCTCTGCTGGCGCTAGTCAGCCCAAATAAAGCCATTTTCGCTGTCTTTCTGCTCGCCGGACGCCAATCACCCCTACGTGACAATATTTACTTGTAGTTTGTGGCATGGAAAGTGTTTAGTTGAGGACTGTTTGTCATATACTATAGTTTACACTCTTTCTAACGGCTCCTTCAATAAAACGTAGCGCTCCCTCTGCGTTGCTAATGGTATGCTTTGAACTTAGCTCACAAAACGGCTCCAAACTGTTTAGCATTTGTTTCTCGAGCCGCTAATCACGGCCCTCTAAACGTGCCACCGTCGAGGCGTGCATAACAGCGCCACGAGAGTTTTAGGAAAATTGTGCAAAATCAAATGCACGGTATGCTAGAGTAAACCTCTACAATTACTGTCTGTCGGCTATTGCACTAATTTCCAGATGATTACTTTTGCCGACGTGCAATCACTGTCGCGATCGCTGGTCACGGTTTCCATTTGCTCAAGATGCATAAAGCAACCTGCGTCCACTAATAAAAAAAGTCTTGGCATAATTTTTCTCAACGTTTCTTACAAAACGTTGGAGAATCAGACACCCAAATATTCCGGCCTAAAATTTCAATTGTGTGTCCCTTTAGCAAATTCTCGGTTATTAAAGCTTGTATACTTCTAAATAAAGAAAGCTCGATTTACTTGGAAAAAAAAGACTTGTATGTTTCGCATCCGTTGATCAAGGAACTCCCTGACTAAAGCAGTTGTGTCTGAGGTTGCTTTTTATGGATAACCAAGGATAATGGAGAGGACAGGAGGGACAGGAGCACACGAAGGAACAAGGAATAAAACGCCTTGCGACAGTTACTCACACATGCCTAGCCGAATCTAGTATTTTTAGCAAGCCGCCAGCAATCACGACGATGTTGATAATCAGTGCTGCTGCCGACGATGATCAGTGATACCGGCAACGATTATGAGGATGATGAAGCCAAAGAATCTCAATTTTTTTGCCAAGCCGGCGCGAAAGTCATTCAGCACAGATGATGAAATAAAGTCGTCCTGTACGGGACGACTTTGATTCCTCGCACTATAACTCTAGTCCAGTATGCGAGGCTCTCCAAGATACATGAGACTTACTGATATGAAGAAGTCAGCATTTCAACGTGCTGAAACGCGTATTTTCGCTATCACTACCTTGTTTATTAAGCCCCCCAGCATACTTAAACGGAGAGTAACGATTCCAGATATATTACTTTCGATAAATATAAAATGAACATCTTGCGTCGGTACTAATTTCGACTCCGTAGGTGCGTTTCTTGATTGCATTATAGGAATTCTAAGCGTGGATGCCTTTCACCTTTTTTACGACGGCTATTGCTATCTATTCTTATTTACCATACAAAACTATTCAGTTATAATTAATAACGTAGCAATTTCACCTTATAAATGAGAGAGCTTTAACGTAGTTAAACCAAGTAGACGTGCGAAAGGATGTGTTCAACCTGATTTGGTCATGGTTTTGCTTTGCAAAGTAGTCGACACGTCTGGCGACGATAATAGACTCAGCCCTTGTGATCGAGGTTAAGCTAAAATGATGTGTTCACGCCGCAGATGGAAATTGATGAAAACGACGATGCGCAATGCAAAGTGGGAGAGTGTGTTTCAGCATGGTGCTCTCGTGCAGTGGTCCGCGAAACTTTGCTCTTCCTGCCGCCGCGGGTTTGAATCCCAGTCGGGGACAATAACTATTTCATGTATTTGTTCAAAGCCAAGGTCAAGGGTTCAGCGATAGCCCAGCTTCTGCAGATTTTGTTGTGAAGTAGAGCTAAAATTGCATCCGTTGAATTGTAGCTTAACCCGATCATGTAAGCTAAAAGCTGTCCTCACACAGGCATTCCTGCTGCTATTCGACTCTTCGAGCACACTGTTCATCTGTAAGCAGGCTATAGCGGTAGCTCCATTGACAGCCTGGATAGGGCTGAGGGGGCAGTGTTGTAAGCCACCCTTCCGTCCCACTCCACATCCTTAGGGGAGCTGGGACTCAGAACGGCCTCTTTGAAGTGAGCTGGCAGAGGCGTCGGCGACTCGACCGCAAATAAGCCAACAGCAACCGCAGAGTGCTTCTCCTCGTCGCCGATGCCGCCTTTTCGGTCCGAACTCGGCTTTTCGCTTGTGCCGGACAGAGTAGGAATGAGGAGTGCCCTCCGGGAGGCGGGGCAAGGAGTACGCTGGAAACGCAGAAGCAAAGACACTCTGCCACCTTTTTCTACCATGCCACGGGTCCTTCGAGTTCATGACCCCAGCCTTTGCCGCTTACTGCGACGCCCGTCCTTTGTCGTTTTCAATTGGCGGTTCGGCGCATAGGACGCGCGGAATGGCAAGGCCAGCTGCGCCTCTGACGGAACGAACTTTGCGGCGTGTGCGTGAGCTCCCTGAAACAGCTGGTCGCTTAAAAATATGGTGCATCGAAATCTATCGTGGCTGTAATCGCAGTTTCCTTATGAGCACTCCATTGCCTCCATTTATTATAAGAGTTGAAAGCGCTGACTCTTTTGGAGCATTTTCTGGCTGTGGTCTCCGCAAACATCAGGAAACAGAAAACAGCACTCCATTAAAACATCATTTCGGAGTTAACCACGGGCGTGTGTTGGCAGATTCTAATCAGAACGCCGTACATATTAGTCTGCTAAGCTGTGAAAAAGTCTTAATGGGAAAGGGGGGCTGGTTCCTTAGTCTACGGCTGCCGCAGCATAAGTACGCGTGCAGGTAACTTTGTAAATTACCAAAGAAAGTTCATGTGCATCAACTCTTTGATAACGTAAAATGAGTTGCCAGTTGTTTTAGAGAGAAAAAAAGAACCACCTCCATCGTCTTCGAGAGACCATAAACTGAACTGCGGTACCGGCGCAGGAGCGTCTATGATGGGTTACAGTTGGTGCGGCCGCATCTACGCAAGCATAATGCGTAGAGGCGCCGCCAGATATGCCGACACCGGGCGCCGCACCGTCAAATGTCGCAGCGATGGCAGTGCGCGGCCACTTATATGGTACATTACCTTTTCCGGTCTCCATGTATGCTGCCATGAATAAGAGATAATGGTACTAGTTCGAGTTTATGCAATCTTAACTTTTTGTAATGCTTGGCGCATTTCTCGTTGCTGTGCAAACGGTTGCGCCGTTGAAAGTATCACCCCAAATGACAGTACAGCGAACAAAAAAGGCGATGTAGTGAAACTACACCACTTGTCTCGCAAGTGCTCATCATAACGAACGCTGTTTCTTTACGTTTTTCTTTAGTAAAAGCAGCAGAGGAGCCTGTGCTAAGGTTCTCGTAACCTTTAAAAGGCTAACAGGCACCTGAAAAAAAAAAGACATGAACAACATCAAAGAAAATAGATACGAAAAAAATCCATTTAACTGGCGACTGGCTTCCTCCCTTCCAGGTGTTATACAAGGTGTCCTTCCTGAGTCAATTTTTCCGGAGTAACTGCAAGCTATGAGGTACTTTCATATGCGACGTAAGCTGGTATTAGGAAGTGAATAGGGAGATAAGAAGGGCAGGAAATGCGCCAAAAAGAAGATCGTAGGTGTATTAGGGCGACATAACCGAAATCGATGGACGGTATATGCAATCCAAGGTGGCAGAGTCTAAAATGGAATCACAGCTTGCAAAATTGCTTGATACGACGCCCGCTACTTGCGCGCGAACGAGACGTCATTAAGATCCGGTCATGCAGGCCACTCTTTCCAGTAGGGAAAAACTATTGACGATGTTAAGAAGCAAACATAGTGTTGCCTAAATTGTGTGTTTTTTTGTGTTGAGTAATTGGTTCCACGGCAAGAACCCCATAGCAAATACTGTTTATTGCAGTACTTGGATAAGAATACTCTACGCCAGCATGATATTACTCTAGTGAGGTCAATCGCAGTCCGTGGGGTATTTTTCAATCGTGGCTACCAGGTGGCTTATCTCGGCATGACACTAGTCCCTGCTCTTTGTTTGTAACGGTTCATCACCCACAACGATAAATTGCTCCATTGTGTACACTGCGCTTAGCGCGTATTTGCAGATTTAAGGCTAAGAACTGTTTTCTGGGTTCGCGCACTGATGATTATTATATCCGAACAACAGAAGCTTTAGTGTGTGAAACCTTTACTGCTTACAGAATAAAAGGAGAAGCGCAGTGTACACAATTTCAATTCCATCGTTAGTTTCAACGGCTGCTCAAAAAGTGGAGTCTGTGTTTCCCTGCTGGGGCAGTAAAAAATTTTCTAGCGCAAATCTACGCACTGATTCTCCTGCAGCAATGACAGCGCAGCATATGCTCATTTTGGGAGTCATATTAGCCGGTATGTCTTGCATTAGATTCTATTTGTTTCTACGTTGACACACCCACTTAAATAATGGCAGTTTTTCGCACTTCACTTTATTTAAAGGATAGAGACAATACCATTTGCAGGAGGGTAGCTAATCAAGGATCCGCAAAAATACAGTCTCGATAAGTTTAAAGGATGCATGTGCATAATATCGAATTCATTTTAAAGCTATATCGCTAACCAATCATCTGGCCTTGATATTGTTACACACACTCACAGCTCGTAAACCTTTGTAACTGTCTTTACAAAGTAAGTATCCTGTAAAGAACTGTGCTCTTCATCCCAATATTATGATATTTTAAAACAAGTAAATTTTTTGTTAGGAGTTCCTTAGCAAATGACAATTTTCTTGCGATAAAACAGGATGACACTCCGGTGCATCTTTCATAGACTGGCGTATAAGCGGCATTGTCATGTAAAGGAATCGATGGCAGCCATAACTAGAATGCTCCATTTGTGCCTTAAGGCATTTGACGTCTTAATGGCTGGCCTTCCCGATTAGTTGCAAAAAAACTGCAGGTAAGTGCGTATGTCAATATATGCTGCCATCAGTATTTGGATTACAGGGTGCCAACACAAGCGATTATCCCTGATAGCTAGCTTCAGTACAAGCTTACCTTCAAAGTGTGAGATTGCCTCTTTCATAAATTATGGTGAAGCATAAAAAAGAATAAAAATAAAAGAGCCTGTGCCTGCGCCACAAGTATAACAGAATTGTCTCTATCAGTGGAAAAATCCGGCTTTGTTCTGTTTCCAGGTGTAGGAAGATTTCAAGCGCGGTTGAAGATAGACCTTTGTCACTCTTGCATCCGCCAATTTAATCCCGCGCAATTTCTGGGCGTCATTATTCACTCCCGTCTACAGTGGCGAAAAGCTGTCGACGCGATTGTCTAATCTTTATCTTCGTGTCTCAATGTGATCCGTAAAATTGCAAGTGAGAAATGGGAAAACCATCCTTCTTCAATAGTCAAACTTCATGAAGCTCTGGTGGTCATTCGCATAATGTATCAATTAGTTTTAATTTCCCGCTCGGCATCACAGCTTTAACGTCCTGAAGTTTTCCATATAAAGGGCCCAACAAGAGCCATTGGAGTTCTTCAGGCGGCTGCGAACAAGGCAGTACTTCATGAGTATTTTTCGAAACTTCTTAGTGTTGTCACTTCTCAGAGACTACTAATTTATCTTGGGCGCCTAGGAGAGACGGTTGCTGGGCAATCCCTATTCCAGCGGCAAAGGAAACGGTGGAAGCCACCCTTGTCTTTTCCGAACCTCGACTGTAAGCTCACAATTCTTCACGCGAGCGCAACGAGCAGCTCTCTATTAGCAGCAACGCGTTCGTTCGTACTTGAACATTTGCAAACAGAGTATGTCCACCATCTACAAATTTCCATGGATGGTTTTGTTGACAAGGCCAAACAAGCTCGCGCAGTGGATTCTTACATTCCTTCTTTGGACTGTAAGTGGCGCGTACGCTTTACTGCGGTCGTATCCTTCACAACGGCTGAATGTAATGCTATTGAGACGGCTTTACGGAAGTTAAGGTGTTGTCCGGCTCAGCCTGTTGTCATCTTAACTGATTCAAAATCTGCCCTTCAGAAGTTAGAGCGTGGTTTTCCTATTGATGCGTTGTCTATACGCTCTCTACTCTTGGTGCAGAATCTGCACAGCAGAGGCGTCACTCTATATTTCTAATGGGTGCCATGTCACATACGAGTCAGAGGCAATGAGGTGGGAGACTGTCTCGCCCATAAAGCTCTGTCAAAGAATCCATCTAAAAAAGTACCTTAAGATATAAAAAGTCTCTGGAGAGAAATGGTGCTTGATCATTTTAGTACCTTTTGTAGTGCGGCCCACAAGCCATGTTTGACCAAGAGACTGAGAAGTTCCCAGGCCACTCTAAAACATCAAATCCGCACGGGCTGTGCTCGTACTCCTGCCTGGATGCATAAGACGGGCACACCATCGTCTCCGCTATTCTTTATGTGGTGAGTGTGGGGATATAAAGCATTATATCATGTACTGCCCAGAGTACAACGCAGAAAGGAATGTGATGTTCGCTTCCGCCAAGAAGACAAGACCCTTTCGCAGTACAGTTCAGGACATTGTCTACCTGAGTGGAAATCAGACATGCAGAAGGGAGGCTGCACTTCTTCTTTTAACATTTCTGCAGGACACTGATCTTGACTCTAGGTGGTGACAGCAAGAACGAACTATGGCCTACTGTGATTTAATGTGTGCGCAGATGGCGTCTTCCGCAGTGGACAACGTGTGTGTGAATTGTGGCGCTACAATGGCCTATGTTCTACTGGGACTGAATATGGTATAGATGGTGACTTCTGGTGTGGACTGTGATGTGGGCTGTGTGAAGTGAAAGTGTGCATAGAAGGTGACTGCGAGAGTGTAATATGCACTATTATAAGTGACTGTGCGCATAGCAGGGCAGATCCCACAGGTTTCACGTCGTTATTAACATATAAGTGACGCTACGGTGGTAAAAATGCCGACAGACTAAGCAAGGCTAATCCCACCTGTAGCATCTAACAACTCAACTCAACTCAACTAGAAAGTTTGAAACAGTTGAGCAAGAGAAGACTCCTTGTCTTATTCTAATCAAAGTCCCCCCCCCCCTATGAAAGCCGGCAGGAATTTAAGGGGGAAGGCCGTGTATGCGAAAACTTCATCCTGTTTTACCGGTTAGGCGAGCGCTCCTCATGTGGTGCAGCCGCAGACTGCCCGCACCATAAGGCGCAAAACATTGCACTCCATAAGCTACTTATCACTCAGTCTGTCAGTCAACCAGTCAAATTTCACATTTCTAAACGGTATAAGGATGGAGCAGCTGCACATGACATGTACCACGCGTATATCTGGCATGTGCTGTAGAGCAAAAATCTTTTTCCGACGCCGAAACGTTGTGTCAAAAACCATATTATTTTTGCTGCAGCGCAGTACGATGCAGTATGACAGAATTTTTACGATTACCAAACCTAATGATAGCCAAGATTTCAAACAGTTCTTCGGTGTGAGAATCAACGGTACTTTAGCTATTACACTAAATGTTTTCTTTTTTGACACGAATGGTTTATTTAATTTCGTTTTGGTATTTTTTCTCCAGTCCTAGTGGGCACAAGGTAGTTCAGACAGGGTTATTGAGTCAAACAGATGTAGTTATGCCTATTGAGGCAACACATGCCTACACTTGGTTATGACGGGATTATTTCTGCAAAATGTCTTTTAGGTTTCACTGATACCGTTATGCCAAACTTGGTCGCTGGAGAAAGGAACGTCCAGAAGGTGCCACGCACATTTCCGCTGAACGCGACGCTTCCACTACACTCAGGCGCTTCCTTGCGCAGCAGACTTTTTGACACCTTCTCCGCTCCTCCTTGCGAAGGACGACGTCAGTTGCCACCGGCATGCGTAGTACACACGTTCCCGCTCGGCCAGGCCAACCTGGGCAGCATTTGCTAGAGGCAACTGGGAAATTGAACCCGCCGCCTCCCATCTGCACGTTAGCCTCCAAGGAGCTTGTTAGCCTCCAATGAACGCCCGGAGCCAGAATGCTATCTGCAACTTCAGTCGGGCACTCGGCGAGTGTAACCTTGCGTGAAGGTAGACGCTTGTTTTCGTGGAATGAGAAGCTTGAGTCTCTTCTGCAATTACAATTTACTAATTTTGTTTTCTCCACGCTTCAAGAGCAGTAGTGGCTCATTACAAACTTTCTCTATCACCTGGGTTGCTTTGTTTGTGACCAATGGACCTAGGTCCCCAGCATAACGGATCAAAATTGCCCGTGGGCTCAGGAAAAACCAAACAGAGCTAGAATGTAACCGAATATTGTCCTCATATAGAAAGAGTGACGCCAAGCTTCTCGCCAACGACATGGACAAGCTAAACATGACGAATGTTTAGTAGTGCAGCGATTTAAAGGGAGGAGAAAAAACATCGCAAGCGTTTATTGTCTTCTCTCTAGTGGCAATTCTGCTAAAACAAGTATATAATCTGTATTTTTTTCAGCATCGTAAATTTGAAGTAAGGTTATTGTACTGATCACTGTCTCAAGCCGCACAGGAGTCAGTAATAGATTAAATAATCATACCTACAACTTATCCTCATAGACTAAGTCGGCTTTAGATTTTTGTGTTTTCTGCAAGATACTGAAGGTGAGTTCATCCTCCTACTTATAGCAGTCTAGGCTTACAAAAGGAAGGATTGCCCTTTATTGAGAAAATTACTTCAGCAGGCATTGGAGCCACATACAACTGCGCTGTATTGAGCTCAAAAGGGCATAGTGGCTTTGGGTTGCCCTTTGTTATCCTTCCTTTGGTGTCTGGGACGCAATACCAGGAAATTCGAGTTTTATGGCGTGTTTTATGCGGCGGGCGACTTGCTATGCCAGTATGTTTTCGGAATACATAGAAATCTTCGCATGCAGGCTTTTTTAATTAAAAGCTTTCTCCATCGGCTGGTGGTTTCACATTAGCTTGCGAGCGCGTTAGCTGCTACAGGCCTTGATGACCACTTTATGATCCATCCCTGAACTTTGCAGCAAGCATTTGGCTGCTTCAGGCTTTGTGACACCTTGCTACAGTCGCATCTCTAAATTGACGTACTCTGAACACCTCTTCCACAAGTAAAGCTGCATTGCAGGGTAACCGGACTGCCCGCTTGCTGAGTTCAGAAAAGAATTGTCGGCCGAACTGCCACCGCAACATGAGATACTAGAAAGGGTCATCTCAGATGTGTCGTTGTGCGCATGCAGTCTGTAATGCTGTGTTATGTGCCAGGTTAAAGGGCCCAACCTCGTGCGGAAGAAGCGCCGAGAACCGGAGCAAAAATTATTTGACGACCAACGCCACATGTGGAGCACATAGGGCAACGGCGTGAAATGTGCCCTTCTTAATCCTCTATCGCTCTGTAGCAGCCAACGCACTGTTATCCCTAAAGTGCACTATGAGCAGCTAGCAATGCACGTTGATAGCCAGAAACTCGTTCAATTCCTGTTTTTTCACAACCCATAGTGTCTTTTTCGCCATGCGACAGACCAACCTCTAGTAGTCATTGAGTTCCAAGAACACTATCCGCCTCGAAGGCAACTGTCACTGCTGGACCCCTAAATACCTAGTGGACAAAAGTGCGGTTCAGTGGATACAACTGCATTAACCATTGCGGCTGTCGTCTGTTTCCCCGGAAGAGGGTTTTAAAACAATAGCTGCTTGCATTGGCCTCGAAAGATTTGCCTACTATGGTGTCAGATTTGATTCATATCCTAGCCTAAGGCACGGGCTCAGTGGCTCGACTGAAGCCACAGCCGTCAAGAGTCTGCGTAGTCGTCATTAGTTATCATTAAAAGCAATATTGGGTGAAACTTATACTGTGGCATGAAGCGAGAGATAAGGAAGGGTGGAAAGCTGCAGAGCTTTTTAAAAAAATTAGCACTGACTTAGCTCGGCTATGCCAAGATATACTTTGCGTGAGCTACGTATATCTACGTATATCTTACTAGTAGCTATACTACTAGTAGATATACTACGTATATCTTACTAGTAGCTGTATCTCTGTTAAATAGACAGCAGTTTGATAATGACACTTTTCGCCGTGGAGAAGAGAGACTCCGGAGTTCCTGGAAGTATAACGAATTGACCTCATTAGCTTTCTTTTACCACCGTGCGAGCTTGTTTAGCAAGTGCAAATGAAATAATTAGAGCTCTGTTTCACGCACCGACGAGAAGTAGTCCATAAAACATTAGCATAATAATATTAATTGGTTTTGGGGAAAAGCAAATGGCGCAGTATCTGTCTCATACATCGGCAGACACCTGAACCGCGCCGTGAAGGAAGGGAGATCTCATAAATTGGTTTATGAGGAAAGGAAATGACGCAGTAACTGTCTCACATATCTCGATGGACACCCCAACCGCACAGTAAGGGATGGGATAAAGGAGAGAATGAAATAGAAAGAAAGAAAAAGGTGCCGTAGTGGAGGGCCCCGGAATAATTTCGGCCACCTGGGGGTCCTTAACGTGAACTGACATTGCACAGCACACCGCGGGCGCCTTTTGCGTTTCGCCTCCCTCGAAACGCTGCCGCCGCGGTAGGTGAGCCATTATTCTATCATTTGAAGCAAGCAACGCTATTCTGATCTACAGTGCCTCGCCGAAGATCTGACACAAGAAACGCTATATCAATACACATAACGGAAAACTTCACTTTTAGGCAATATACAGCAATAAAAAGTGCATTTATAGCGTTGACAATGCCCAAGATAACTTGCTAAGCACATAGACAAGGGCGAAAATTTCTATTTCGTGCATTCGCGACGATAGACGACGATAAAAGAAGAAGCGCTGACGCAGGCCAGAGGTATACCTGACTTATAAAAGACGGAAAAAGGACCCTTAGAGTATAGTGTGAAAAACAAGTCGATGTGAATGTCTCAGCCATATTTTTGAGTCGTGAAACTGGTACACGTAGTCGTGCGCTGGGTGGTATACGGTCAAGTTTTCAAGATATTTCAGCACGAATGGTCACGTATTTTAATTCCCTGGAATGAAAATATTCTCTAAAAAGGACAAGGTTCGGCAGTAGTATAAATGATCTAATACTAATCCTTCTTATTGTATTTTAGAAATCGTTCGTAAAACTTCAAAAGTTGTGCGGTAATATTTCCGCCAGATTAATGCAGCGCAGTTCTGAGACCAGAGTAAGCGAATGGCTTCATCCTGGTCACTAGATAAAGGTTATACCTGGAGTTGCAAGCATTTTTCAAGCGTTTGTATGCCGTCTTCAGATAATCCAGTCTTGCAATGGTGCTCAACAGGGCACGATT
The DNA here is from genome assembly GCF_052857255.1 of Amblyomma americanum. Taxonomy (NCBI): domain Eukaryota; kingdom Metazoa; phylum Arthropoda; class Arachnida; order Ixodida; family Ixodidae; genus Amblyomma; species Amblyomma americanum. The sequence continues at coordinate 101,325,138 of NC_135500.1, forward strand.
TTAGTTCTCATTTTTACCAGTGAGGGATCAAATATTTTTAATATTGTTATGCCTACTTTTATTTTATGTGCTCATTATATTTGTTTTGAATAAATCACAAAAGGTCAGGCGATTCTGTTCGGCCGCATAACTTTTACCTCCGGACAAATCACAACTAAAGAACCATAAGAATACTTTTCTGGCCTGCTGTAGCACACAAATGACTTACGCCGCTCTGTGACTTAACTAAAGTTAAGGATCAGGCATTATATATGCATCTGAGTTAATATTACTAGAAATAAATGGTTCGGCACTAAAAATATGCCTACGCAATCGACGGTGTCTGCATGCGTAAAGAGAGATTTCAAAGATTATTCCTGAAAACGTTGTCGCTTGTCAGGTGCTTCTCTACCCACGAATATTATTGGAAAGCAAGGCCGCACTCTCTCTCTCTCTCTCTACACGCAGCATAGCGTTAAGCGCAATGTGATCGCTGATTTAATACTTCTCATTACCTTAAGACAAGCAAATATATCATTTGAAAATTTTCAGGGCTTATGATTATTAGGAGCTATTCGTTTGCTTCACTGGTAAACTTATTCTTGCGCATTAAAGCGACTGGTCTTTATTATCGAAAGATGACCCCGTAGTGTTGCATATGATGCTCTACCGAAAATGTGCGCGAACATCTCTGAGAATTGGTGCGAGCCTCCCTTTGAAACAACGCTGGCAGTTAGTGCAGAATGTCCATCGTAACTCCGTTTGTGTTTCGATCACAGCTACTGAAGACGTAATTTTGGCAGTTATCGTGGAAGCATTCGAGCTGGGGTGGTCATATAGCTACAGAGAGAAAGTTTTGAGAAAAGCAAACAAGCTGCAAGTATTGAGCGATACGCTGCAGTTGAGATTGACTGTTTGGTTGATCGATCGATCGAGTGATCGATTGATTGATTGATTGATTGATTGATTGATTGGTTGATTGATTGATTGATTGATTGACTGATTGATTGATTGATTGACTGACTGACTGATTGATTGATGGAAAATCCTGTTCTGGTGACAGGGTGCGCTTTTGACGCTGGAGGCATGGATCCGAGCGCCGGCTAAAGCTGATTACCTAATTCCATCGACACTCGGGGCTTCTCTTATTCTGTGGCGAACTGCAGCGCTACTGGAATCCGGACCTGGTCCTCCTACACGCGAAGCCGCTGCTCATACTCTACGCCATGATAACTTATCGTAAATGAGTAGGTTCGAACTGCAGTACGAATCTACTATACGCTGCTCGACATTTGTGTTGTCTGGAAAAAGTTTTCTCCACATGACGAGAAATGTTTTGGCGTGATGACGAGAGTTAATATTGAGTTACAGCATTGTTGTCCGCCGATAGTGGTGGTTCGCATCGGTTGCGTCACCGGCATCGCCGTAGCCAAAATGCAAACTGGGCACCCTGCACGGGTTGCACTCATCAAAACATTTAGCTGGTTCTCTCGGCGAAAAGGAGAGGTCGCGTAGTCGTAGTTGTTGCAGCATAAAAAGACACGGTTGAAGAAAGAAGGAAGAAAAACAAGGCGTTGAAACAACTTCAACAATGCACAATAAACAACTAGTTGTTTTTTTTTTAAATGTGGAACGCTTCAACAACAACAACAACAACAACTAGTTGTCGATTTAGACCTGATTAGTAAACGGTGGTCACTGTTATTTACAGCTGAACTCATTCCAAGCGTATATTTTTGCTGCAGAACAGCTTCAATCGGCGAATATGCTCTGTTAACGGGGAAAGCATACTAACTTATGCTCGAAATAACAACTAACTTTAATGATGCAGCTCACATATATGCTGTTCCCATTGCCGCACTGCGCTGTCGTGACAACCTGGCAGACCGGTCAGAGAGCCACCGTTCCAAAACTAAATTTAAATAAGTGCCGCCCTTGCGCGATATCAAGTGCACTGAAAAATATTGGTACTTGGCGACGTCGAGATCTAGGTCCTTCCTCTTGACCCGCGCTAGCCGCCAAGGCAGCGCCGTTGCGTCAACAGTCGATCTTCCCACCATTTTTCACGCACGCCTTTCGGCGTTTCTAAGAACCTTCTTAACCTTCTGTTTCTTCTGGGGGCGAGTACTGCACCCAATGACGTCACCGTTAGCACGCCCTCGTTAAGGGGAACACTGCATCATCTGCCTGTGTGTGCATCACAGCACAAATCAGCACAAGTTGTGCCACAAAAGTAGCACGACAAGAGAGGAATGTATCGCTCAGCATGGACACTGCACGTGGTGGATATGCAGTTCGTCCTTACCGCATTGCGAACTGTCAGCATTCTAACTTTACAATTCCAGGTGTTCATAATGTACCGAATATAATAGGAGCTGTCGAAATCATCCTGAAGGTTAATGTTGAGGTTACAACAAAGCATGAGAAGGGAACCCGAGCGCTATGCGCTGCTTAAATCCGTCACAATATTAGTGCTTGAGACAAAGGCGGCGATAAAAAATACTCTCAGCATGTCCACAAGGCTATCCATGCTGGGATATTATGCTGTCTGTCGCACATGTTCTAAGGCAAAATCATCCAAGCCATCAGATCAAAAAGCAGTCATTGCGTGAAGAGTGCACCGCTTACGACGAGGACGCCGACCTGGTCGTTTGCGGGTTCGTAACACTGTCCGCCAAAGCTGGGCAAGTTTTGGCGACAACCCATTAAGGGTGTACCAGAATGAAGTGGAGGGACAACATTTCTCTTTACCTGTAGGCTGCCACTTTTTGCAGCTCCAATTTGGGCAACACCCTAAAAGCTAAGCATCACGCGGCACCTGCACGAGGCTTAGGAATGCGTTAATATACGCTATTGCACACACAGGCAAAACGTCGAAGTGTCATTTCCTACCGGTCTTCGCAAAAATACAGACTCCATTTCTTCAGATTTCTAGGTCCCGGACATCTCTGTGTCGACAATATGATCAGCTCCAAACACATCAACGAAGCTTTTTTCTCAATATGGCTCAGAAGTATTCTTACTCTAGAACAAAAATTTACAACTAAATTCTGTTATAATTTTCTCATCTGTAATAAAAACCATTCACGTTCATTTTTTCCAGCGCTATTTATAACGGCCCGAGGGTGCACCAAGTGTTGCGGAAAGTGCAGAACGGACTGTAATCGAGGCGAGCATTTCAGAAATAAAGTGTACCACGTGCCAAGTTACGCCTTGAACGAAGATGGAACAGAATGCGTTAGCATTTCTACATTCTTATGCACTGGGAAGTTTTACAAATCCGAAGATGAATGCAAGAGATGCTGCGTGAGGAATTAGGATATTATGCGTGCAAGCTACAATAAACTAAGCCATTAGATTGGTTACACTTTCTCATTTTTCTATTTATTTGAAATTTTCATGAAATGCTGTACTTACCAAACACATCAAGAATAAAAAATTGTGCACAATTAGCCTAACCCTTACCTTCTTGCCTGAAAAAACTAAGATTTTGATAAGGGGCTCGATGGTTCACCTTAGTAAGCAACAGGCAATAGACCAATTACTTTTGAGTAACTTTTTCCTAAATATTTTCGCATTTGTTCAGTGTCCTTTATTCTTGCGATAGATGGCATTTGCGTTGCTAGTGCACGCGCACACGAAGCCACACAAACGTTGCTATGTTAATTTGGATTGGAAAACGTTTATTTCGAGTACTGAACCCTGGTAGGCACTGTACTAGTTAGCTTCGAGCCCATGGCTCTCGGCGACCTTGTAAGCCCACTCAGTGGCCTGGACTTGCGTCAACCGGTCTGAGCTGGGCAGTACAGCCTCCCACCGCTCCAGAGAAGGGACCGGTTGTAAGTCCGCCGGTGGCGGCACCTTTTTGAAGCTCCATAGAATATTATCGTATCCGGATATATCGCCGCTATATTTGGAAGACGGATTCTATTGCGTTCGACACATCAGTGCTAGTCTCGACAGGCTAAAGAAAGCTCGCGTCTGGAGCCGATGCAACGTTACCTCCTGGAATGTGTCGAGCTTTTTGTCTGATGGCGGATTGATCCTCCGTACCAGTTTAAACTGATTGGTGTAGTCGTCAAAGGATAGAAATGCCTCTCTCGTGAAATTTGGGGACTCAGCCCGGCTCACTGCTCGTCTCGCATAACCTCGAGCAATGCTTTGAGCCAACTCGTTTCCCCTATTTCCAGAGTGTGCCGGCACCTATATTAGTTCCACCCCTCTTTGGTTCTAGTCTTGATATCTTAGGAGGCGTTCTGCCCCCTGGGAGGTCCTTCCCGGCACGAAATTGTTTAAAGCGGCCTTGGGGTCGCTAATTATGGTGACTGCTTTAATGCAGACCATGCCATGGTGATAACCGCCTCCTCTGCTCTCCCTGAGTTCTTTTTTTTTACCGAACCGGCGGTTGTTCGTTCACCCGATTCTTTCACGCCCACGACCACAAAGAAGTCGCCTCCTTCCTATCCCGCCGCGTCTACATAGGCTGTGTATTCCGAGCCTTCTAGCTTGTCTTCAAGGGCCTTTGCTCGTGCTCTCCTCCTGCCTTCGTGAAAAGCAGGGTGCATGTTTTTTTGAAATTGGTTTAGTATTGAGTAATTTTCTCACTTCGGTCTGTAATTTTGCCGGCGCGTTTCTTTCCGGGATTCTATTATGTAGTCCTACAATGCTCGGGATCTTTCTCCCTGCGGGTGACGTTTCGAGCCTCCTTAGTTGCTGGAATATATGTGCCTCGCCTAGTGCCGTGGTGGTGTTGTAGATCCCTGGTTTAAGAAGTCTTTCCGTAGCGGTGCAATGGGGCAGCCCTAAGGCTGCTTTATATGCCTGCCTTCCAATCCCGTCTTTTTTGTACTCCGCCACCCTAGCTTGTGGTAGGGGATGGCGTATACTATTCTGCTTATAACAAAATCCTAAACCATTCGGGTCAGATCTTTCTCTTCGACTCCCCGTCTTTTGTTAGCTGTTCGCCTTATGAGTCTGGTTGTCATGCTAATTGTCGACTGAAGTCTGTTCATTAAAGCTAAAGCTTTAATAGGCTATGTTGACAAGGTCGTGTCCGTAAAAACGTGTAGCAGCATTTGTGGGGAACTCAATAGAGTTAGCGTCAAACGAGTGGTTGGAATCGAAAGAGGATGCTGTGGGGATGCTTCGCAAATAAATATTTTTGCAATAGGATGAATATTTAATTATTTAGAGCCAAAAATGCGAAAAAATGGACAGGCAAAATCAAGGTAGCGCCGAATTTGAAAACGCCGGAAGTGTGGGACCACGTGCCCGGAAGTGTGGGCGGAGCCAAAGCGTGGTGCCTAATTTGAACACCCGAAATAAATTCTAGAATGAAACGAGGGAAAATGCGGAGTTAATCGAAATGCAATCGATTATTTAATGAATAATGAAAAGTGTCAAGCGTGAATTAAAGTTAATTAAATTGAATAAAAGGTGAATTAAGGGCATTAAAGGTATAACAAGGTTGACTGAAAGTGAATTAAGGGTGAGTAAAGGAAAATATTGGTGTAACGGCGCGGCATGGAGGGATGCCACGCCAAACGTGAAATGAGTACATGGCCCAATCCGCTTCGATGCGTCACTCTTACGCCATTGGCGGCTTGCTGAAGTGACGTCACAATCACGTGAGACACACACAGACATGGCGCACCAAAAATAATAATAATTGTTTTTTTGGGGGGGGGAAGGAAATGGCGCAGTATCTGTCTCATATATCGTTGGACACCTGAACCGCGCCGTAAGGGAAGGGTAAAGGGGGAGTGAAAGAAGAAAGGAAGAATGAGGTCCCGTAGTGGAGGGCTCCGGAATAATTTCGACCACCTGGGGATCTTTAACGTGCACTGACATCGCACAGCACACGTGCGCCTTAGCGTTTTTCCTCCATAAAAACGCAGCCGCCGCGGTCGGGTTCGAACCCGGGAACTCCGGATCAGTAGTCGAGCGCCCTAACCACTGAGCCACCGCGGCAACGGCGCACCAAAAAAGAACTTGAAATGAGTATAAGGCCCCTTCCTCTTCGGCGCGCCGCTTTTACGCCAGCCGCTCTCTCGCCGTTGCCGCGTGGACATGCTGCTCTCGCGCTGATGCCGTGTGGCTTAACTGCGCGTTGTGTGGGGGTATTATATCATGTTTAAGATATTTGTGCGATCGCATAGTCCAGCTTCAACGTCCACACCACATGTAAAGAGACACAAAGAGAGGCAAAGAGAAGGAAAGTAATTTCCGTCTCATGATCCGGATAAGATGTCACTACCTGTCCTAAGTAGACGTACTACTTTACCATTTCCAGCCCCTCACTACCAATTGTGAACTGCTGTTTCCTTGCTAGACTGTTGAACATTACTTTGGTTTTCTGCATGTTAATTTTTAGACCCAGCGTTCTGCTCTGCCTGCCTAAGTCATTGATCATGATTTGCAGTTCAGCTCCTGAGTGACTCACCAAGGCAATGCCATCAGCGAATCTGAAACAATTTAGGTAATCTCCATTTATTCTTATTCTCAACTGTTCCCAATGCAGGCCTCTGAAAATCTCCTGTAAACAGGCGGTGAATAGCGTTGGCAAGAATGTGTCTCCTTGCCTGATGGCCTTCGTTATTGGAATTTTATTGCTGATTTTATGGAGGACTATGGTAGCTGTGCAGTTGCTATATATATCTTCCAGTATTTTGACATAAGGCTCTTATACACCCTTATTACTCAATACCTGTATAACTGCTGAGGTTTCCACCGAGTCGAATGCTTCCTCGTAATCAATAAAGGCTATATATAGAGGCTGGTTATATTCTGCACATTTATCTATCACCTGATTGATAGTGTGAATATGATCTAGTGTGGCATATCCTAAACGATATTCCACACTGCCTGATAATTTGGTTTATTAAAGTCTAAGGTTGTCCTGACAGTATTAGCGACTACCTTCGTAAATACGTTGTAGGCGACGGGTAGTAAGCTGACAGGTCAACTCCTTGGCATCACCTTTCTTATGATTTAAAATAATGTTTGCATTCTTCCAAGCTTCTGGTACGGCCGAGGTCATAAGGCATTGCGTATGCAGGGTGGATAGTTTTTCTAGCACGATGTCCCCTCCATCCTTCAAGAGATCTGCTGTTACTTGATCGTCCCCAGCTGCTTTTCCCGTTTCCATTGCTCTTAAGGCTTTCCTTACTTCCTCTCTCCGTACTGGCGGGATGACGCATTGCTGTGCGCTACTGTCTCTCTCATTAACGTTCTGATTTCGTTGGGTACTGTTCAGATTTCTCTAGGACTGTTCGGGTACTTTAACTACCTTATCCATATTGCTAATGACATTGCCCTGCTTCTCTCTTCATGCATACATCTGGTTTTTACCTATGCCTAGTTTCCTCTTCACTGTTTTTAGGCTAGCTTCGTTCTTTAGAGCATGCTCGATTCTCTCCATATTAAACTTCCTTATGTCGGCTACCTTGCGCATATTTATTAACTATGATAGCTCTGTTTGTTCTATTCTGTCGGTAGGGTTAGACGCCCTCATGCTTTAGTGCTTCTTAATCAGATCTTTCGTCTCCTGAGATAGCATTCCGGTATCCTTTCGAATGGTCCTACCGCCTACTTCTGCGGCACACTCCGTAATGCTAGCTGCCAAATTAGCTGTGAGACTAAAGGGTGACCACCCTTTAACCATTTTTCAGCCAAAAACATTTTCTAGCTCTTGATTGTGAGGTATCGCCTGGCCGCTAACATTTCTTGAAAAGACTAGCTAAAAGCAAAGCTACAGCCTTGAAAATCAAGCTACTTCACTATGTTTTTCTCCTCTTTCGTCTCCGAGATTTTGCGGTCTATTATTATTGGTGGCTGTCTTAGGAGTTTTGGCTCTGTTTCTGCAACCCTCAAGGGGGCACTGCTTAAAACCGGGAGGGGGGAAGGTGACAAGGAGAAGGCTCTTGCATGTTGCGCTCTTCGGGACAGCAAGGTAAGAGCCCTGGCGTCTATGCTCGTCAGACCGTAGGCCTCGAAAAACTCGGTGAGGAGATGGAAGGCCGTCAACTGGTCGCAGGTCGGGAACAGAAAGTCCTGCTTCTAGTTGGTTGGGCGAGAGAGAGGAGAATAAACATTTAGTTGTATAAATTAAAACAGACCAGAGCGTATTCTGGGCGGGTCCTCAGTTCAAGACTCCACTGGCTTCCGCCGACACTTTGGCGATGGCAACTAGCACCTCCTGGTCATCCAGGGTGCCCCTGGTCAGCGCCAGCTCCAACTGCTCCAGCGCCGCGTTCTGCGACTTTAAGTGGTTCGATTTAGCTGAACAACGTGAATGTTGGAATATCGCAACACCAAAGACATGTATCTGCGTATAATGCTGGGTGAATGCAGTGTAGGTGGTGGAGATTGGGGAAAAGTAAGTGTTTGGATGCGTCTTAGGTGGTAGGAGTCTGCCGGGAAAGTTTCTTATGTGGCGGGAGTAGAGTGTTGGGTCTCAGGTAGCAGCATCCCACCGCTGCCACCAGTTGTTGGGATTCAGGTAGCGTGACTGGGCCGGAGAAGAGACGAGGACGATCGGAGGAAGAAAACTAGGAAAACTTTATGCAAGGACAACTTACATTATGTACAAGTACAGGCAACTGAGAGTGCTTCTCAGTAAAGAGAGATTCTTATGAGTCGTGAGTGTCTGATACCTCTAAAGAAGGGGGCTCTCTTGGCACCAAACCAGCAGCTCCTTAAATACTCTTCGTATTCCCCAGATCCCTAGCTGGGGAATACAGTTCGAAGAATGATGTTCAATCACTCGATGGCACTGATGGTACCACCCACAGCAGGGCGGTTCTGATGCTTCTACGCAGCTCGGTCGAGGGAAAGGGAACAGGACCCGGTCACGTTGTCCTCCCCGCGGCTTCCAGGTGGCCGCGTACGTGCGTCCGGAGGGCAGCTGCATGACACAGGAATGCTGGCTGTCTCCCCGCAGGTGTCGAAAGATCCTGCACTGGTGACCGGAACGAATACGCTTATGGTCGTCGCTGGCATGCCTGTTGAACACTATCGTTGTTATGGGGACGCTATCGTCGCTGCTTCCGGCATTCCTGTTCGAACACGTGGGGACGCTATTGTCGTTCCCTCTGGCAGTCCTGCAGTCTCGTCTCTTCGCCGAATTCCACAGCAGGAGTGAAGCGCGATCACAAGAGACATAAATTTAGTCGGACGGTCTCTTGGTGGGTTGAAAAAAAAATTGAAGGACGCTTAAGCTTCGTCTGTAAGAAGCAAAAGGCGACAGCGTGTTGCAGCGTTGCCAAAGAATTGACAATGTTTGACCGGACAATTTAAGGAAAGGAAACATATCTTGGTGGTGGTGGAAAACTTTAAAGAATAATGAGCCATATCTTAACTATTCTTGGGTTGGCTCTTGGTCGCGTGAAGTGGCCGGCAGTCGGTGACGTCCGGCGACTTCCAAAGCCCATCCCCCCAGCTGCTTTTGTACAGCTGGGTCGGAGCTGGACACCGCGACCTGCCATCGCTCGAGGTCAGTGAGTTGCCACTCTGATGGCGGCTGGAACTCAGAGCGTATGTATAGTATGTGATGTAAATCATCTCTTGGGGCACCGCATAGGGTACACTCTGGAGAGAACAGCCCTGGGTGCATTATTGCTAAAAGGGCGATGGAGAGAAAAGTTCGAGATTGTAGCTGGCGCCACGTCACCTTCTCTAATTTAGTGAGCTATTTACGAGGCGGAGGATAGTAGAGTCGTTGCTCTCTGCAGTGGAGTGAAATTTCGTGGTACGTGATCATTCGGTCACGGGCGCTCCCTGGCTCGGCGGCTTGCCCTGCTGGGTTGACGTACGCTCGAGCGGTGTCATGGGCGGCTTCGTTGCCTGGATGGCCCGCATGCGCGGGACCCATATGAGTTGAATGGGCCTAGTGGGGGCTTAGAGGAGTTGAGAATTTTATGGGCGACGGCATGCGTCTGCCCTTTTGCAGTTTCTGATCGCGGTTTTTGAGTCACTAAATACGAGAGTGGCAGTGGTGGGGGAGATCGCAAGGGCAATCGCAGCTTCTTCGGATTCTAGCGAGGTGTGCGTGAGGACCGATGCAGCTGCTAGATTGTGGCCGACTGCGGAAATGGCAAAGGCCGGCTGAGTGGTGCATGTCGCGGCATCTACGTAGACAGCCTCCGTGTGTTGGTTATAACGTTTGTGTAGTGCCTGGGCTCTTGCTGCGCGTCGAGCTTGGTGGTGGACTGGGTGCATGTTTTCTGGGAGTGGATGTAGTGTTAGAAGCTTTTGGGGGGCCCCGGGGGTGGGATATGTAGGCCGGAGAGTGTTGGTTGGGATAAGACCTAGGTTCCTAATGATGCAGCGGCCTGTAGGGGTGGAGGAGAGCCGTTCAAATTGTGCCGTCTGGTGAGCTTCTGTAAGCTCGGCTTGTGTATTATATATGCCCATGAGTAAGAGCCGTTCGTTGGAGGTGTGTCGAGGGAGATTGAGTGCGGTCTTGTATGCCTGGTGAATCAGGACGTTGGTTTTCTCTTCTTCTGCTCTCGCGAGGAAGAAATATGGGAGGGAGTATACTATGCGGCTGACGACGAATGCTTGAACTAGGCGACGGAGGTCATGTTCTCTCATGCCCCTGTGTCGGTTGGCAATTCATCGTATGAGCCGCATGGTATGATGGACGGTGTTTGTGAGTTTGGTTATCGTGGCAGTGTTTTGCCGTTGCTCTGGTGGACACCCGAACCGCACTGTAAGGCAAGGAAAATAAAAATAAAATTGGTTTTAAGGAAAAAAAGCGAGACCTCACGCACAAATATCGGTCGACACCCATACCTAAACTTAAGTGAAGGAAAAGCACCCTTCAAAGACAACACTGTATTCACTAGACGCGCCTTTGTTCATTCCAAATCATCGAACTGGCGTGGTGAAGATTCACTGGGATTCACAAGTAGTCTCCATGAGGCGACAATCCCAGACATGGATAGGTAGGGAACTATCAGTGTTTGTTCGGGCTCTAGTCTGTAACATTTTTTTTATTTGCAAAACTTGCCTATGTGTTGCAGGTTCTCCACTGTGCGAGGAAGAAAGAGCAGGTGCTGCACAGATGTTTGCTACATTTGTATAGCGTTCCCAATGAAAGCCCATGCGTCGTGATAACCTATTTCTTTCTCTGGATTTAGGTGGAATCGGCCTTGTTCACTTATTTGTGCATCAGCTTGTTTCGCGTTTTTTTCGTTTTCAAATCGCCAAACCACCCTTTTTTCGTGAGTGTGTTTATTTGGCGTCTCAGTGCTCATTTGCCTTTCCTATTGGCACCAACAGGACACACTTGTGGGGGGCATTTATGGGGATCCCTTAAGGAAGTTGCTGACACCTTCAATTTCCTCACTGTGCGCTTTTCTTTAGACTACCTGTATAACCTCTCCAGAAGGCAAACGACTCAGGCACTTAGAGAGCATTTGTTCCCTGTACCGTTGAATCGGCAATCTTTTCTGGAGTGCCTCGACGCCAGTGTTTTAAAACGTGTTAGGCGAATGCGCATGTCTTTTGCCGCAAAATCGTTCTTTTTTAAGCTGCACACGTCAACGCTACCTGTGAAGGCATGGCTTCATGCTAAGGAGATGCTTGCGCCATGGATGGTTAATTGCCGCCTGTGCATTGCACTAGAGACAATTGACCATTGTTTTATACTGTGCATTGATGCCATATTCTACTGGGACTTTTTACAACGAACAATTGAGAAGGGCATTGACATCACACCCTACAGTATTCGTTTTTTGCTTGTGGAAAAAAGTGTTGTGCCATATGATCCATTTATGTTGCTGGGTCTATTCAGTCTCTGGAAGAGCCGCATGATGAACCGACACAACGAATCTCTGCGGTCGTCGAAATATTTGTTTCGTGAACAATGCGCTTTGGTTCCGGGGAATTTATTCTGCTGTGCAGGAACCGCCTAGCTGGCTCCCCTATCTGGATGCTTGTGCGCTTAGCCTTTCCTTTCGGCACTATTTCCATGCAATAAAGAAAAAAAAGAACTGGCGAGGTGGAATGGTTCGCATGCTTGTCTCGCACTCCGGAGGCCTTGGGTCGATTCCTCAATTCAGCCAATTTCCTACTCGGTTTTATTTATTAATGCTTCTGGGATTTCCCGCTCACGGCCAACGCCGCCGGCGCCGACGATATTAGCTGTTCTGATACACGGGGCCTTAACGCTGTCGCGTTAAAATTAGCTGCTGTTCAAATACTGCTAAACGTCGTAAAACAGCGAAGGCTGCGGTGTATAAGCCAACTAGACACGGCTTGGCGTCTGTAACGTTCAGTGCGTTCCACACACTAGATAAGCAGTGCGCCCACTTTGCCACCCTGGCAGGTGTCAGTTAAATTGATTGTTGATCGCGAGATTTTGGTCACCCAGTGAACGCTGCGGCCTATTGCTGCAGTGCCGCATGTCTGCCGCAACGTTGCCTGCCCTTAATGCATGGAGCCCAAATCTCTCTCTCCCCACCATCACGTTCTTCAATGCGCGGTTGAGGCGTCCACTGCTCCAGGGAGCCAGCTATGTGCCTTCCTTTTGTCAAAATTATCGGAGTCCAGAGCGTTGTCAACGCTAAACCCAATCAGCGCAAAAAACGCTAACGGCCTATGACAATTGAGTGCCGCGTTTCTACTACAACGTTGTGAACACCGATTTTGAGGAAAGAAATGGCGCAGTAACTGTCTCACATGTATCGATGGACACCTGTACCCACGCTGCAAGGGGTTTGACCTCTGTCTCACCTCAAGGTCAAAACCGCAAGCACCGCCAAATCGTTGCGAGGTAGCGTATACCATTTTTTCTGCATATTGCATGTGATATGCTACAGCTCCGCCGAAGAGAACGAGCACTCCAATGAAAGGCGCTACAATCAGGCCTTGCGTGCCGATGCCTCACGCACTGTCGCGATGACGTGCACCGGGAAGCTTTTATTTTATTAATCAAGTGAATGAGATGTGGTCGTGCATGCACAGTGCATTTCTCAGATACCTCTGTCTATCTCGAAGTATATCCTTCTTTCCACTGCGCAGAAAGCATGGAAGACCACGCCCACTCATTGCGCTTCACACGCTGACGACGTGCGTACTTGCGAGTCGGCAAAGAAGCGCAAACTTAAAGAAGACACTTTCCGGTTTCAGAATGCCCGCCGCCTGCACAAACTAGCCGATTCGACGGCTCAAGTGAGAACGAAACCGCTTCACAGGGTCTCTAGCAAGCAAAACTGAACGCGAATCCCGCTGATAGCTACCGATTCTGAACTTGCTGCGGAAAACTGCAGCATGCCGCCCGGGTGGACTGAATGCGAGGCGAATGACACAGCGCTCGTTTTTGCGTCAATGCTTTCTCTTTGCCTCTTTGCATTCAAGGTATTGCTCGAATTTTCTCGCCGTACTCCTTTTCGTATTTCGACGGCAATTAAATTGAAAGGAAAATAGCGTTCCGTGAGAAAGCACAGCAGACACGTAACACTTGCAGTAGTGCAGATCTGCGACTGGCGCAGCCAGATTCAATGCGCTTTTACGCAATTTTTTCGTTTGTAAAAGGTATGTATCCGCTAAAATAACATATCTGCTTTCACGTGGCGCTAACCTATCAGTATAGCTTGACCTAGTTTCTAATGTAGCTTCTAATGTAGATTGCTGGATGACCATCAAAAACATTACATGCGCCACATGAATGCAGCAACCTCACTAGATCACAATGTCTGCAACTTGCATTTTACGGAAGTGGTCGCAGAAAGAGTGCACAGAATAAATGATCCTAGAAACCTATAATGTGCTCTGCCACTTACATATGTAAGCTGATTTATGCTCACAGTTTTTCAGTGAGCACGAACATAAATTGTCCCCCCCTTTTCCGGAGGTGTCCGTTCCGCGTGTTAGCTGAGGTTGGCGACCTCAAACCAGTCGTCAGCGTTGGGTTTCTGCAACCATAGCTAGAGAAATTGCCGTTGCTCAGATTGCCATGTAAGGGCCAGTTAAGGAGTTATGCTTGCCCATATGAAACACTGCAACATCTGAAGCGGTGATAATCAATGATCGTTTAGGAGATCAGAATTGACCTCAAAGACGGAAAATGTAGCCAAAGTTGGCAGATAATGAGGTGGTAATGTTTCTTGAAACTGTGCATTCTAGTGACTGACTACAGCTAGCCCAGGACCAGGTTAACTTAAACAGATTCTGAAAGGTCGTTGTGCTGCTGTGGAAATGGCCACACATAGGACACTGCGTGGGTTTCTGCGCACGTCTGTGTAGGGGGAGGTTGAAATTTTTTCTGATTATTTTCTCGCTTAGACAACTTAACGAATTCGCCTCTACGCGCCATTTATTTTACTTTAAAATTGTACACCGCCTCTACTTGTACTAGTGTATATTTTTTTCGAATTTTTACAACTGCGAATCAAGTCTCATAAATTCTTTTATATTTGGAACCTATGACATACATGCCACCTCTAGCCCTCCCTTTTCTCTGACATCTTGAAGGCAGCACACATTTGAAGTGAAATAATTACAGCATTGCTCAGAAGGCAATGATCTCGGCGAACCCCTTCTGGTAGCCATTGGTCGCCTTGCCTTTATTGTGCGTTTTAGTTTTTATCCTTCTTCAGCGGGAATTACACATCTACTGTACCCAAAGCGGTACACTCGAGGAAATTCGTTATGCGTACTTTTGTAACAGCTGCTTTTCTCGACTAACTGTTCGCATTGCATGAGAATGGTGCGCTACGTACGTTTTTTTGGCAGACAGCTCTTGTCCCCTCCCACAACCTATGTAAGCCTTGGCGCTCGCTTATGGTCAGCAGAATGAGGCTCTCTTTAGCCGTCCTAAAACTCCTATATGATCGAAGGACCAGGGTGATAAATGTCTGGTCTTCGAGAGATTTTGAGCACTGGCAAAGCAAACGAAGCTGCACTGTACGGCTCACAATTATTCATTATTCTAGTTGCTGGAGCCTGGTTGCTCTGTACTTTCGAAAAATGCTCTCCATTTTTTAGAGAACGCTAAGTGGCAGGCATCGATTGGCCATGGGCGCCACCTTTCTGAAACCTTCATGCTTGTTTCATAAACGGTGTGTATGTATTGCTTTTGTCTTTTAATGAAAGTTACCTTGAGACCTCGTATGACGGCCGTGCTGTGCGCCCAACAGCACCCACAAATTTATTCGACGTACCGTGGTGGCTCAGCGGTTATATTGCTCGGCTGCTGGCCCGAAATACGCTGGTTCGATCCTTGCCGCGGCGGTCGCATTTCGACGGAGGTGGAATGCTAGAAGCCTCGTGTAGTGTGCGATGTCAGTGCACGTTAAAGAGCCCCAGTTGGTCGAAATTATCCGGAGCTCTCCGCTATGGCGTCCCCACAATGACAAAACTTTTCGTAACATTTTTTAGAAAGTCTTTACACACATGTTAATAGTACCTGTCAACATTGACTAAAAAGTCTTTTGAATGTCTTTATATATTGTAGTAACAACCTATCAGCCATCTTCCGACAATTAGCCATCGTTATCCAAAAGACTCAAGTACATAGATAGTCTTTATACTTCCTACCATCCCCTTATCAAGTTCTTATATACTTCCTATCAACCGTTTACCAGCAATGTCTACCAACATCCGATTAACGGCCAGAAAATTTATCACCATTATAAAAACTCAAATACATTGAAAGTCTTTAAACTTCCTATCAACTCTTTATCAAGTTTCTATACACTTCCTACCACCAAATACCAACAATATCTACCAACACCCTACCAACAGTCTTACAATAATTGGCCACAGGTATCCAAAAGCCTCAAGTACGAAGAAAGCCTTCGATTCCTACCTTCAACTTATCAAGTATTGGCAACGTGCGTATTGACTACACTGTATCACAATTTTCTGAACAGTGTTTTATCTCTCCAAAAACATTTTGGGAGCACTGTTTCCAAGACTGTTTGAAGAATAATGGAAGCAAAATGCAAATTATTACATTCTTTTATTGCGCACAAGCAATAACGTACATAAGCGCTGCAAGACGTGCATGACACATCAAAATATTTGACGGTGAACAATAGAGGACAGAATATTTCCTTCGGCCAGAAGCCCTAGCCTCCTCAGTTCCCAAGTGCTACAATGATTGACACACAGAAATGGTCTACTGACTGTGTATGCTTTATGCAAAGCCCTCACGCACCTTTAAGGGTTAAGGTAAATGTATGTAGGCATTGCAGATATAAATGGCTTTTTCTTAGGAACATGAAATCTCGCCATGTGTAGGCGATTTCTTGGAAGCTGATTGGTCAATATAAGAAAATGTCACCAGAAATTGAAAAACATAACAAGACTTAATTCACAATGTTTTGGCTGGAGGACCGGCCTTTTTCGAGTGTAATACAGCATTTGAAACAAAAATTACGTGCTGCGAATGCCGTATTATACTTGAAAAAGGCTGGTCCTCCAGCCAAAACGTCGTGAGTGAAATCTGCTTTGGTTTTTTTCATATATATATATATATATATATATATATATATATATATATATATATATATATATATATATATATATATATATATATATATATATATATATATATATATATATATATATATATATACCAGTTGTTTCAGGGAAGACTAAGCAATTCTCCAAAAATAGACTTTTTGAGGGAAATTATGGCCTTTTCAGCCTTGTATAACCAGTGTTTACGGCCAACAAAACTGATGAATCGTCTTAAGTAGTAAGCTGGATAACTAATTTCTGGTCGGGCGACTCCACGAGAGATCAAACTGCCCAAATATTTGATATTTTTAATATTCTTCATTATTTCATATATTGTACACAAATTATTCAGCAGGCCAACAATGAATTTTGTTTCATGAAAATGCTAATATTTCAGGAGAAAAATTCTAAACGACGTCATGATAGAGGGAGAGTTTTCACGCAGAGCTCAATATCGCGAATTTGCAATAAAGTAAGAATCAAAATATAAAAGGCATGATGGATATGCATTGCGTGCTAAAAGTACAGGTAAGAAAGAATATGTCAGGCTTTATTCCGCCGTAGTGAAGAAGTTGTCGCTTAATAGAAAAATTCTCGAACACTACACAAGTCTGAAATGAGGCCATTTTCAAGTATTATTTTCTCCTCAACTATAAAGCACATCTCCTTAAAACATGCACAATAGATTACCATTTAGGTGCTAAAAGAATGCACCTGCTTTCATTGTTTTATAATATAGGGAAGTGCAAGTACTGTCCTAAATCTGGCATTTTTCAATATGCTAGTGTTGCGGCTTCTGCGCCCTCAATTAGGCGCTCCTGCCGATGCTCAAAAGGCTACAAGCTTGAGCCTGCATACTATTGTTAGGAACAAAATAATACAACGTGTTCTTTGTTATTCTTTTTTGCCTCCTTCTAGAGATTTGATTCAGGAGTTTTAACAAACACTTGATGCGAGTTTTTTTTTAATTTGATTTATGAAAAACACTTTTATATTAAAAAATCCCAGATTTAGGAAAACACTACTTGCACTTCCCTACGTTATATAAAAAAGAAAGCCGGTACACTTTTTACCACCTCGACGCTTATCTATCGCTAGAGAAATCCAAGAGAAGGCAAGCATAGCAGGGGGTGGCAGGTTAGGTGGGCGGACGAAATGAACAAATTTGCACGCATAGGTTGGGCGCAGCTGGCAAAGGACAGGTTTAATTGGAGAGACATGGGAGAGGCCTTTGCTCTGCAGTGAGCGTAGTCAGGCTGATGATGTTGAACTTGAACGAGATGTGCTTTATATTTGTGCAAAAAAAGCTCATGAGAATAGCCTCGTTTGAGACTTGTGTCGTTTGCGAAATTTTTTCCATTAAGTGGCAATCTCCTCAAAATGGTTGGAATAAGCCGGACATATTCCGGTCACCAGTACATTTAGCACAAAAATATATTCAACATGGCTTTCATATCTATGTTCTTAAGCCATTGCAAGTTTCCTAAATTCAGCTGTGCTTGAAAACACTGCCTCTGCCACGACGACATTTATAATTTTCTTTCTCCTTAAATATCATTTTCACAAAACGAAATTACTGTTCACCTGCTAAATAATGGGTGCAAATACATATAATAATCGAAAAAATTAAAAATTTGAAACATTTACCTATAGTTTTTTCTTACGAGGAATCACACAATAATGGACTTTTTAACTGTTATAGTTAGGCGTCTTGTTGCAATTAAGAGATTTGTATCCGTTCGTATCACCCTTATCAGTTTTTATAATT
This sequence comes from Amblyomma americanum, assembly GCF_052857255.1. Taxonomy (NCBI): domain Eukaryota; kingdom Metazoa; phylum Arthropoda; class Arachnida; order Ixodida; family Ixodidae; genus Amblyomma; species Amblyomma americanum. Next base: position 101,343,355 of record NC_135500.1, read on the forward strand.
TTGAAAACGCGATTATCTTTGGTGTTGTTGTTCAACAAATTTTGGCTTTTTCGACTAGTTACATGCACAGGAGGGGTTGCTTTGCGTACATGCTTTAAAAAGCGCATGTATTTTCGCACCATGTAGGTAAAATTGGTCAAGTCACTGCAGCAAGGGTAATCGCGTTTTGCAAATTATAAAAGCTTGTATAGCTATTAATGAAGACCGACTACAAATCTCTAATTACAACCAGTTGCTTAACTGTGATAGTTAAGATAATTATGAAAATTATTTAACCAGCCTACTAAATACAATTCACCGGCTTTCCGATGACCGCCAACACTAGTAATGCTATGCTGCGAAAGCCATATTTCTAACCCAAAAAGCATGATTTTGAAAATTGTTTGGTCTGCCATGAAGCACCTAGTGCATGTATATATTGGTCATTTTCATTTACAACACAGAAGTGAAATAATTTCTTCTGTAGCATGAAGGTTCCATGAGCCAAATACCAAAACTTTGGAAAAAACACTTGTCCATGACAAATACACCCCTCATGTGCGCTACTGTTGCTTAAACAGAAAGAAATCAAGCCGGATTTCCTTTTAGCATCCTGGCATACCAGTGAATTCAGAACAGTCGAGGAAGCCGAATAAACAAATGGCTAAATGAAAGATGTGAGGCACCCTGTAACAAGCTTGAGGTGCAGTAGCTTAGAAGTGCGGATATGTGATTGGCTCAGAGTAACTGAATGTGGGCTTTTACCTTTAACAAGCATCATAGCTGCATGCTTTTTTAACAATTTACAGCACTGTAACATCATATTTTGGCTCAATATTTCTAATCATGTTATTATTTGCCTCTCTAAAATGGATAAAAAATCCCTTACAATGAAACGATGTTGAAACTGTCTTAAGACAAGACGAACATTAAATGCTGTAAACGATATCGAATTAAAAGTCACAGGATGCAAAACGTATGCTAAAAGTCCACAGCGATGTAGATATCGAGTTTTGAGCTGATTATCACAAACATGCATTAGCACTAGGATACTGAAGTGACCTGGTTAGTGCGCCATCCTGTCACTTGTCCACAATATCTGGCAGCCTCCTTTTCGTTACGCCATCAAATGTGAAAATTATTTCTTGTGTTTCTTGACTGGTGTGTGCTAAAAATTAAGGCAAATTTTCTTCTCAAAAGCGGTAACACAAACACATTGCAAAATAGGTTGCGCATTTTTCCCTAGAGCAGCTAGAAAAAAATAACGACTTTTCTTGCTGTTCATTTTAGTTCCCTGTTTGTATATAATGAAACACCATTTGGAGCTATAGCAGGTGTTGGGGGTAATATGGATGAACAAATCGGGTCGAGGGGAGAAAGTTTATCAGAGCGCCAATGTGGCCCTCTCTAAAGAGACTGAACCAAAATATTAAAGCACACACTGTGTCACGTACAATGCTTGAAAGTAAAGCCGCACAGATCTACGAGCGACAAAAGCATCTGCACATGCCCCTATGGGAGCAGCAGGACTGACAGTTCTTTATTTGTCCTGCAGCACATCACTCCAGTACTGAGGCCTGCTCATATCAATATAAGTTAATGCAAGAAAAAAGTAAACAAAAAATGTTTTCCAAACAAGGTAGAAATGAGTACCCAGGCTGTTCTTTTGGCAACTATCTGTCACTAATTGCAGCAATAAACGCCTCGTGAAAGTGAATGAAGTGATTTTCGCAGCTTGTTGCAAACCTTGATGGCTCGGGAGGGCGGCAACATAAAATTCGTCGGTTGAAGTAAAGCAATGGGCCTGGTTAAGGTCATGGCAATATTTGTTCACATAGGCTCAGCTAGTGTAATGCAGCCAGTAATAGGACGCCGCTATGAATAAAAACAAAAATGTGCAAATCTTCAAATTATTGCAAATTCATTTCAATTGTAGAGTGCAGTCAGTTGTTACGAAGAAAGTGTGAAAGAAAAATAACCTCAGCACCGCTCATGACAGATCGAACCAATGCCTTTCTTCTGTACAGCTTCAGGATGCTAAGCTTTACAGGGTTTCATGTAATGCAAGGATAATCTGGTATGTTACGAATTGTTGATGCTAGCCACACCTGTGTTTCTAACGCATAGTGCTCCATTTGAACGCTATTATTCAATTATGTTTCGCCCATTTCGCTATATAGGCCATAGAGTTATCACATCACTGGGTAACTTCAAACTCACCGTGCCTTGTAAAACGTAGGTACTGGTGAAGTAAATCTGTGAAATTTATTCGCTGCTTTTAGACTACTCTACATTTTTTTTATTTGGTCTATACTGTGGTCAAGATTCCCACGCAGAAGAGGTATGAGAAAATAGCGCTACAGACTATAACACAATGCGCTTTATTAGATCAGTGCTTTCATGACGCCCGCAATATCTTTTCCTTCCTCTTTGTCTCTTTAAAAATATGAAAAAGAAGCAAATAAAAGGAAGCGAGATCCCAGACCAGAAGACTTGTTTGGCTAAAACCGAAGGGAAAGAAAAAAACCGCCTGTGATAAATACACATGTACCTATTCTGTTACAGGTGACATGCTTGATATCAGGTATCAATGGCTGATAGGCTGCACGAGTAGTTCGATGATGCCATTCGCCTCATATTGAGGTAGCGTTGGCTCGATAACGGATGAAAGCTGGTGCCTTGGCAGCGTGATGATACCGGTGGGGCTGCTGTGCAGTCCTTCACTGCGGACGCATTTGAAGAAAGGTTGAATTAGAGAGATGCTTTCATAAACGTAATCAGAGACACAACATCCAATTACTGCCTCTAGCGGTTCAGTCCAATGTGCTCAGGAGTGGACGCTAATGAGTAAAAACCTATGTGCCCATTAGTTTGCATAAAAATTGTTTACAAAGCCAGTCATATTTTCCTTATAACTATTCTTCGCGAATGAAGTTATACATTTATCGTTTCAGACTGGAAATGGGGAATGACATTCAGTATATTGAACGGAATTCAAATAAAACGACAACAAACCCTTCCAGTGTGCCATTACCTCAGCTGTACTGCAATGGAACGGTTCTGCTATTTTTAAACATAGTTTCGTTGGCCAAAGCTATTAAGAAACGTAGCACTTCATGCGACTGCGGTGTGGAACGGGCAATGTTTCATATCGAGTAAACACTCATGCTGCAGAATCAAAACATAAACGCCGCTACAAGCACTTTTCGTTCTAATGGTCTACATTTCACGCGCTGCTCCTGTTCAGTCAGAATAACTAACCAAGCAGCACCTAATCATTCTCAGCGTGCAACTAAATTCTACCAGAGAACTTCTTCGCAATGGAGTGGATGCGCTCTTTAAGCGCAAGGCGGCGGGCCTAAGAGCTGTATATCTGGATATCTGGTACGCGAGAGTGTCGGAACACCTTCTCTGAGCATACAATCGTGTCATGCTTGCATTTTGCACCTCACCGGGAACAAGTTCAAGCGTAAATCCCCCCCCCCCCCCCCCCCCGACATACCACAGAAGTCCTTTTTCAGTTCTGTACTTACATTCGTCATCAATCACGGCGAGCCATTTCTTCTGTCGGGCGCCGGCTGCTTCGGCGTGGTGCTGCGTGAAGTACATCAGAGCAGTTTTTGCGAACTATATGCGAGTAAGAACGTCTTCTGCAGCGCAAGAGCCATCTGCCACCTTCCGAGTTCAGTCACACTACCACAACGCTAACGCGGCCGCGCATTCGAGAAAAACAAGCTGAAGAAAGCCACCAAAGCTAAAACCGCCAGACTTTGACAGAAAGACTGCGTTTCAGCGTACTGCAGCGCGCGGCGGAAAGTATGTATGGGGCACTCAACCCTATCATCTAAGGTTAAATGCTTTAAAAGAGAATTGGTAACGTTTAGTTTGCTGTATGTTTGGTGCGTTAAACGACGAAATATAATTTTTTCAATTGCCGAGCCAGAAGATAAATAATGATTAAAGATAAAAGACGTGACTGCTCACAAGCACCTGTTTCTGGCGGCGCTGCGAGCGACAGCCTTGGAATGCGGGCAGCTACAGGCGACGCAGCCCCGGTCATGCGGAATGCCGCGGCCGCTCCACAGCTGCACTGTCTACCTAGTTCTCCGCGTTTAGCTAGTTCACCGTAATTGCATCGCAGACTAAGGAATGATGATGATGTTGGCCAGCACCACTGGTTTCGGTTTTTAATTTTCGCACAATGTGTGGCTAACAGTACTCTGCACAGCTTGGCTCATGCCATTTGCTGTACGTGTTTGAACCTTGAGGATGCGAACGTCCGCGCGCGGTCCTAAAGTGACATGCGAAACTTAGTACAAGGCCGCGCTTCATATATCACCTTTGTTTTGTGTGTGTGTGTGTGTGTGTGTGTGTGTGTGTGTGTGTGTGTGTGTGTGTGTGTGTGTGTGTGTGTGTGTGTGTGTGTGTGTGTGTGTGTGTGTGTGCGTGCGTGCGTGCGTGCGTGCGTGCGTGCGTGCGTGCGTGCGTGCGTGCGTGCGTGCGTGCGTGCGTGTGTGTGTGTGTGTGTGTGTGTGTGTGTGTGTGTGTGTGTGTGTGTGTGTGTGTGTGTGTGTGTGTGTGTGTGTGTGTGTGTGTGTGTGTGTGTGTGTGTGTGTGTGTGTGTGTGTGTGTGTGTGTGTGTGTGTGTGTGTGTGTGTGTGTGTGTGTGTGTGTGTGTGTGTGCATCACGCCATTGCTAGCCATGCATGATATTTGCTCGAGCGAGTCTTTTGCGTGCTAGCTTGCTTACTTTTCGCCTCCGCCTTTCGCGGTCCTCGGGTCTGCCTCACATCCACCCCACAATATACAGCATTTCTTGATATTCGAGGGCGTATAATCATGAATAAAGGAGAAGGAATGCATTATTTATTTACGTAACGCTGATACTGGGCTGGAAGCACGGGCAAGGACAGAAAGTTAAACAAAATGCGGGCGTGCGCCCGCACACACTCACGCGCGCACGCACGCACGCGCACACACACACGCACACAAGCTGTGTCAACAAACACGCAGGAAAATGAGAAAAATGTGAATACAGTCATGGCATGAATGGGAAAGGTCATTGCTACCCGTGCACAGTAGTCACCCTGTATATTCTGCTATTGCCGTTGCTTCGCATCATACCCTTGAATTCCTAAAGCCCCAACTCGATGGACACTACCTAGACGTACGGGCGGAACGCCTACGCCCACGGGCTTACGCTGGAGCCTGTTTTCGCATGCGCGACGCGCGAGAGGAGGCGCGAGCGGGCCGCAGTTATCTGTACATGTCAGATATGCTCGCCAGCGCTCACGCGCTCGCGCGCGCGTCTGAAACGAGGTCCGGTTTAAAACAATACGAGGAACGCGGGGCTCTCGGAGACTTTTTTGAAGCGAAAGCTTCACTACGCTAGTCAACACCGCGCTTCGCGCAAGCCGGCGTATGTCGGAGCACGAGTGACGTCACGCACGGCACAAGTAGCCACCGCCGACTCCGTCGCCTGACCTTTCGCCGGTGTTTGAAGCGAAAAGCTTCACTGCGCTAGGCAAAGCAGTCGTTGGATAAGCCAGAGAATGGCCTTGAACGACCTTTAGCCCAAGCACGTTTATCCATTGTTTACGGCGCGGTTCGGGTGTCCACCGATATATGAGGGAGTTACTGCGCCATTTCCTTTCCTCAAAACATATTTTAAAAGCGAATCTTCAATTTTCTTCGAAACCCGCCGCGGTGGCTCAGTGGTTAGGGCGCTCGACTACTGATCCAGAGTTCCCGGGTTCGAACCCGACCGCGGCGGCTGCGTTTATATGGAGGAAAAACGCTAAGGCGCCCGTGTGCTGTGCGACGTCAGTGCACGTTAAAGATCCCCAGGTGGTCGAAATTATTCCGGAGCCCTCCACTACGGCACCTATCTCTTCCTTTCTTCTTTCACTCCCTCCTTTATCCCTTTCCTTACGGCGCGGTTCAGGTGTCCAACGATATATGTGACAGATACTGCGCCATTTCCTTTCCCCCCCCCCCCAAAAAAAAAACCAATTATTAATTCTTCGAAAGCAAAAGAAAAGTGTATGCCTGTGCCCTGGGACAGTGGACACTTCTGTCGCGCCTTAACCTACGCATTCATAACGTTGTAGAAGAAACGGAGCACTGAAGCTATATACCGTCGACATCCATTGTGATCACTGCCGTTGGCGTTGACAGCGTTCTAGACTCCGATGATTTCGAGGAAAGGAAGGCGCATAACTGGCTCCCTGGGGCAGTGAACGCCTCAATCGCGATTTGAGGTTCGTGGCGGTAGGGAGAGAGATATGTAGACTGCATGCATTAGCACTTACGACGTTGGGGCAGACGCGCGGCACTGTAGCAATAGGTCGCAGCGTTCATGAGTGACTAACCTCTCGCGATCAAACATAACTGCCACCTGCCGGGGTGGCAGTGTGGGCGCGCTACCAAACAAGTGTCCGGAACGCACTCAACGTTACAGACACCAAGCCGCGTCTATAGTTGCCCGATACACCACAGGTTTCGCTATTTAAACAGGTTTAACAGTAGTTGAACCCCAGCTAATTTTTTCTTGACTTGCAGCTCTTTCAGGTTCGCCCCAGTTTCCTTCGCGGTTTAAGTTATCCTTTCAGCGCCCCCAAAAGCCCTCACGCCTTGAAATTCGTTCCATTGGCTTCAAAGGGAGAACTAGCCGGCAGGAGGAGCATGGAGGTGCATGCTCCTTTCCGACGCACGTCGCGGCGCGGCGCTGGGCTCGCAGGCGCTCCGCGCATACGCGAGGAAGTCTCCATGGGTTTTCCGCTTTATGCGCTCGACTTTGCGCTCGATTACTCCAATTTCTAGTAAAAATTCCCTCTCTCTTTTTTCTTTCAAACTGTGTGTTTTTAGCGATGTGAAGATATAGTTCTTTTCCAAACGGAAAGAAAAAAAAATGATTGCATGAAATTTTATTAAAGAAAATGTTGCCTTCTTTATGAAGCACTAAAGTAAGTTATAGGCATCCCGACCGTGACTCGTTCTATTGGAACTGATGTTTTTCCATGAAGATATAATTTAAAATATGGGACATCATAAAGACCTCCTCAACTCCTCGACGTCACGAAGATGCGGTGCCGCTGATATCAGCAGCGACTTTCACACGGTAGGCAAAACACGTTTAACCCGTACGTGCCTACCGCAGCTGCCGCAACTACCAGCGGCTGCATCATGCCTGCGCACTGCAGAAGCAGCATGTATTGACCAGCTGCGTCACCGTTGGATCCGCGTAGGAGCATAAAAGAAAACTTAAATGAGCCTCGATATGTTTCTCGCAGGCAAATACCGCATTAGGAAACCAGCTAACAGGCAATCGGCCACGGTAGTAAAGGGAGTGCAAGGTAGTCTTGGAGTGCAACGGCACTGCCACTCAATGCACTTAATATCACGCAAGTTACCGCGTTCATTCACCTGAACATCAGCATAGTACGATTATAACTGCGCAAGGAAAAAAAGCACATACGTAGCTGCGCAGCTTGAGTCAGTGTGCACGGGGTTCACTGGCCACCAAGGAATGAGTTTTTTTGCTAATAGCAAAGCCTGTATTAATGGCGCTTTTTATGACATTTAATATCTGCTTGAAACTGTTTCTTAATATGACCGACGTAATTATTTTATTCGAGTAGAAACAAGTCTGGTATGCTGTGTCAATCTTGCATGTCTGGTGTGATGTTTCATAAGTTGGTACACAATCGCAAAGCTTGTTTGTAAAGAAGGCGTGCTACTGAAAGCATGGTGATATTGAGAGGGCATGCGGCAATGAAATGTGTGTTCGTTATTCATGCATGCGATATGTAACTAGATTTGGTGCAGATATGAAATTCCTACGCTAGTGTCAGTAATGCGATTCATTTCTAGCTATGCCTGGTGCTGTTCTTGGGAAATTATAATTAATATCCTCGTCAAGTCACCCCGATGTCTTAAACAATTGAGTACAAAGTGCGGAATTTTTTTTTTTATGCCAGCATGCTCACAATGTCCTGTTCAGTATGATGACACTAATAGTTCCTTTCTTAGATGATCACTACTTGTTCATCCATGTATTTACATGGTAACGTTTTTTACAGAAATAACGAACACAGTACTTAACGTGTAGAGAAAAAATTTGATAAATTTATTACACTCCTCAATGTCTCAGGAATCGTTTGCGACAAATAAAACCATTCTAATTTTATGCGTTATGAAATTACGAAGGGGTGAGTGATGCCAATCGCAAAAAATGTAGAATGTCAGAAAACGAACCTTCAAGTTTATTTCCTCGTTCATGGCCTCTTCGCTTTCGCCTTGGTCAAAGAAATGCGGCACTGAAATCAAAGAAAACCTCAAAGAAATCAAAGAAATTTTTTCATAATTTTCGACAGCCACACAACTAAAGAGCGTAATTTATAAATTTCCACTGAATATTTTGCTCTAATGTTTCGTTCCAGAAATCTAGAAAGAATTCCAGAAGTCAAAAATTGTCACAAAATCGACTAGTTTAACAAGGGCAGAAGTTGGCGTGGCTGGTGCGTGATTGTGCGGCTAAAAACAGCGCTTAAGCGAGACAGTGGAGATCGGGGACACGACGCTGTCCCCACTTTTCGCACAGCGCGACAGGTGTGTCAACCGACGGTGAGCGCACGTCTGCTCTGCCGAAACAACGCCAGGGCTTCCCCTCACTAATGTCCCGATGTAAAATCATTCCGGCAATTGCAGGGTGTCAAAAACTTATTTTATTCAATGCCTAGCGTAGAAATAAATGGCAGAAACGCTTTCTGTTTGCTACTAACCATACTAACCATATATAGAATGCCCAGTGGCGAACTATTCCTCTGAATACGCGGCAAGTGGCCAACGCGAGCTCATGTACTTTCAGAAATTAATAAATTGAAATCATCAACCATTTCTGTGATTCGGAGAAACTGAAAACGTGCCTACAAGCCTTAAAAAGCAGCGCTCAACACCTCTCCGCGACGCCGCTCCCTGGCCTTTTGTCTACCGCGAGCCCGCTAGCGACTGCAGCGTCATCTCGTTCGTTAACAAACATGCAGGAGGTCTATAGTCAGTGCCATTTACCATCGCCTAATGAGGAATTTTTTTATCGGCCTGATTTTTATTTCAGCTGATATAATAGTTGTTGAAGTTAAGCGCCCGCAACGCCAGTCATGTTCGGTCCGTACCTTCACTGCACATCGCTGCAGTCCGTCCTTTACTCGAGCCTCCAGGTGCACTTGCTCCCTTTTCGAATCCGTAGTCGGTGGTAGCGCTTCTGACGATTTCTACGTGAGCGTGTGTTAAGAAAACTTGAGGTGTGTGCGCACGGAATCAAGTGGATACGGTATTCGCATCGCTGCCTCAAGTGCGAGTCGCTGAATCTTACAATTGGCTGTGCGCTACCCGGTATCGTCCGCGCAGCGGGCATAATTACTGCAGTAGCACTACTTAACGGGGTTAAACCCTGCCAAGAATCTTGTGTGAAGCCTCGGAGTAATTCGGGTAAGCTGAGGTTACTTCGGAGGAGCGCCGCGCCAGCTAGCGCCGATGGATAGAGGACGTCGGGCGCGCTGACGCCGAGCGAAGAGAGGGTGTGAAGATGAATAGCGAGAACCGTGTTTGCGTGCATGTGCAGATGCCAGTAAGAAGGCGCGAAGAATGAACACGTGCTTTCGCTCGTATACTTGGTTTAACTACGTTAAAACCCAACAATTTTTTCCCGGGTTCCTCAGAGTCATTGCATCAGGAGAAAATATTAAATACAAATATTGCAGTGTCTTCCCCCGCCACAGCCGTGCTTTTGTTGAAGGAGGTGCTACCGGAAATGCGGAAGAGACACTGCGCTGGTGCTTTAGCGGTGCTCATATGGGGTGCGGCTCACGTCCTAGATTATGGGACCGGAATTCTTACAGCTTTTCCCGTAATTGACCCTCCTCTGTAACTGAGTGCGATGTAGCTGAAGCGCGAAAAAGAGTCAGGAATGACGGCTTAAATTGCTTTAATTGCCGGGCACCTTCCTCATGCAAAGGCCTCCTTATTGAAGTTGAGTACAGCGGGCTGCTGTTACGTGTTTTGTTTCTCTATACTTCTCTTTATAGAAGCGGCCTCAGAAAATAACTACACCCAGCTGTAGGTTATAAGGAAACACTATAATAAAGCTGGATCCTATTACCCGCGTCTCTGCTTCTGTTTTGAGCTTCATTTCCGATAAACAATTGTTTTATGCTAGCACCACACCAAAAAAAGAATAAATAAAAATTAATATTGCCATGCCCGAAATTTTGCATGCATAGTCGCTCACTAACGAAGCAACTTGAGTTTAAGAAGCTGTAAGCCTGCACACGTTACGCAGAATTTCCTCAGAGCACGAAGCGGTGCGACCGTTGGTGGGCGGGGTTTTTAGTCCCGTGCAATCAGCCATTGCTGGTTGTTCGGGGAGGAAGATAGTGAGGGGGTTTAAACTGGGCACTCCCACGTGGAGTGGCATAAAGTGGGCTGGGCGCTTTTACCTGGCGGGCAGTGCACAAGGTAGTGTGAGGGCAAGAAAGAGTGCTTGTGGTGGATGTCAGCAAGGAGTTCTTCTGCAGCTGACAGTATAATAAGGGCGTCTTTTGAACAAGCGAGGGCGTGCCATTCAATCGCTTGGAAACACATCGGTGCGACGCTTAACTTAATTTTGTTTTCTAGTGTGCAGCAGTAACCCCTCTGAAACCCCAGAGAGAATTTTTCTAATAACTAGATAGCTTTAGCACCGTCGTACGGAAAATTACTGTAACTACGACTGCACGGTAAAATATGACCTGCAAGAATTGCAATAATAGCAACAGCAACGTGTTGCCGAATTGGCAGAGCAGCTGTCCAACTCTGCTGAAACTCTCTGTTCGTTCTGAAATGTTAAATCGAAATTTCACTACGTCTGCCTGAGTACAGAAATTAAGTTTCAATACGTAGCACAAAGCATTGTTTTCGCTTAGAATTATCCATCACTGAAATTATTGGCTGCAACAAACTCATCATTGAGCTTGTGAGACACAATATCACACTCACTTCTATTTCTGTTAAGAAAGTTTTTAAGTTCCATGAAGTACGGGGCAATAATACTTGAGTGCTCACGAAATTCATTCACTTTGTAGAAGAATTATTTCATTTGATGCGAACTTTTTTAAACAAAAGTTCATAGAAATTAAAAACCTAACAACTTCCTACTAACAAGTGTTAGTAAATGTTTTCAAGTCACGGCGCGTTTATGAATTTCGCCTGTTTTCCCGTACTCTAAATTGCGAAAGCAGTGATGCTTGCATTGAAAAAATTGAAATGAAATTGCTAAAAAAAACACAAGTTGCGATCGGCTAAGAGAATGTGATTGGTAATTTTTGTTTCGGGTTCAAGGTTGCTTTAGTTGCCGCTTTGAAGTAGTTGGCTGCAGTACGTGATTATTATAGGCGTTTATCCGCATCTCAGGGTCTAGTATAGTTCTATTCACAGCACTATATGAAAAGCGGTGAGAAAATTGTATCAACTTCCTCTGAATAGATGTTAACAGAATATACTCGGCAAAGATAATGTGACTGCTAAGGCCTGTTTTGTGTTCAAGTTTGTTTTAGTTCCTTTGACAAGTTGGGTTAGTGTACAAATTAATTTAGGCATTCGTATGACTAAAACGTTCACGCGGTTTCTTGCATATTTCTACTGACAGTCGTACATAGAAAGCCGTAAGAAAATTGTATCAACGTCCTATCAACAAATGTTAGTAGAATATGCTCGGCAAAGAGAATGTGACTACTAATCTTTGTTTCACGTTCAAGGTTGTTTTAATAGCTTTGAAGTCTTCCGCAATCGTACTTGATTATTTTAGGCATGTATTCGCATAACTATAAATGTATTCTCGGTTTGTAGTATATTTCTTCTAACAGCAGTACATACAAAGCAGGAAGAAGTATTCATTAAAATAGAATATCGTCTGTTATAAAACGTTTTTTCATACTTTTATTTGATTCCAGATGTGTTTGCTACGAATAATGTTGGGCGCTTTTCGATGTAGTGAATTGGTTAACTAGCTGCAACAGATTTCATCATGCAGTAAGGCAAGATGTTGTGACGCGTTATATATACGAAGAAGATAGTTTTATTCGCCTTAAACGCCATGCAATTTGTTCATTTATTTCTCTTGGTGTGTCAAACTGCACCAAGGTTCTCTAGCAACTTTCTATTGACAGGAGTGTATACAGAGAATTAACATTCTACCAGCATAATTTTAAAGACGTGCATTGAATGTTAAAATTATTTTTTAATAAATTTCTACTGACAGGAGTACATACAAAGAAGTAACTCTCTACCAACTTTGTATTAACAATTGCGGATAGAATGCAACAGATACTAGAAGGTTACTAGAGTGCATGAAAGTTAATACAAATTAAGATTAGGCAGACTGGGCACGGTGGTACTACTAGCATGCGGCACGCTGACATCTCGTTTGTTCTCATCGTGCAGCTGTCCTTTGGCCTGCTGCTTCATGCCGGTGATGGAGACACTGCGCAAGCCGGGGTGACCAGGACTGCGCAGCGGCTCATTACTACTCAATGCCACGTGCTGGATTCGCCGCCGTATTCATCGTGGGAACTGCATCGTCAACACCGGAAAGAAGCATACTCGGAGCTCTTGGCACGATGGATGGATGGATGGAAGGTAGAAGCATCCCTCTTGAAACGGGGCAGTGGTTGTTCCCACTATGCTCAGTTTTTTTTTCCTTTATTTTTGTGTACTCTGCTGTAAGTTGTTAATACAATTCGCCATTTCCTTTAAAAAAAAACGTCCTCCTACACTTTAAAGCTTATGCCACCTCTCTGCTTTTGTACCACCAATACTCCAATCGCTTTTTGCTAATTTCCACCTCAGATTTATTTACACGGCTATTGTTATCTCTATGCACTAAAACCTCAGGGAGAGTGGCTGTGCCTGCATCGACATCGGGATGGATACCATCGCATTTGAGCATGAGGTGTTCTATCGTTTCTACAGATTTACCACACACAGCACATGTGTCATCTTCTTCGTTAAATTTTTTTCTGTAGCTCCGCGTTCTAAGACACGCAGACCTGGCTTCAAAGAGTAGGGCACTGCCGCTTGAGTTATCATAAAACCTTTCTTTCCTGATCTGCCTTTCCCAGCATCGATATAGTTCTACACTATGCTTCTTTTCCATTAAATCTATCCAATTTTTACCTTCGACGTTTTTAACCTGTCGTTTAATGCTCTTTCTTTCTCCTTCTTCGTCTCTGGCAAACTTACTGGCCAGCTTTCTAGTTCGTTTCCGCCACTGTGTCAACGCTCTTTCTGTACAGCTATTTAAATACTTTAGCTGCCCACCGGTTATCATCCAATTTCCTCAGGCGTTCTTCGTATAGTACCTTACTCTGAGCTTCTCGTGCTTCGAACATTGCCCAGCCCATATCCCCCTGTACTGCCTCGTTTGTGGTTTTCCCTTGGGCACCTAGTGCTAATCTTCCGACAGTTCTCTGATTTACTTCTAATCGCGACTGAACTTCAGCCCTTAAGCATAGAACCGCATTCCCGAAAGTAAGCCCTGGTACCATTATTCCTTTCTAAATACCTCTGAAAACTTCATACCTGTTGTACCCCCACAATGCCCTATGTTTCATTATCCCGGTATCTCTTCGCCCTTTTGCTATGAGAGACTGTTCGCGCTTTTCCGTGTACAAATGCCCGCTGTTTACCCATACCCCGAGATATTTGTATTCGGCCACTCGGGGTATTTCATGGCCTTGTATTGTAAGCTCCTGATCAGTTGTGCCGTTGAAAACCATCACAACCGACTTAGTTGCGCTAAAACTGAAACATAGACTGTCTCCTTCGTCTCCACAGCAATTCACCAAAGTTTGCAAACCTTCCTGGCTATCTGCTAACAGAACAGTATCGTCCGCATACTTTAAACCCGGCAGTCTTTGCTCAACAACCTTTCCGCCTAATGTGTATGACAGATCATAACCTAGATTGCTTCCTTGTAGCCTTCTTCCCATACTTATCATATAAAGCATGAACAGCAGCGGTGATAGAGGACATCCTTGCCTTAATCCTCTCTGTATCTGGACAGTTGTTGTACTCTTAATTCCTTCCCATGTTATTTAAACTTCATTTTCTCTATATATTTCCTGTACAAATTAATTACCTCCTGACTGACACCTTCACCTTTTAATATGTTGCACAGGAGTTCCCTGTTCACGTTGTCGTATGCACCACTTATGTCCAAGAAGGCTAAATACAGAGGTCTGTTTTCCGCCTTAGCTATTTCTATGCACTTCGTAAGCACGAACAGGTAATCATCTAAGCGCCTACCACTTCTGTACCCGTTCTGAATTTCCCCGAGTATTCTATTACTTTCTACTCATGACTGCATTTTTATTTTCACCGCCTGCATCGCCAGCCTGTATGTAACTGATGTTATCGTAATCGGTCGGAGGGATTTTATGTTCGTCTTATTGCATTTTCCTTTATGAATCAAATTCATTTTACTCTGTTTCCAGCTCTGCGGAATTTGCTGTTTCGTTATGACTGCCTCCAATACTTTTATCAGCGTTTCCTTGCCTCTTGAGCCAAGTTGATTAATTAGCTTGATTGGAATTTCGTCGGTCCCTGCTGACGTACATCTTGGAATATTTGCTTCCGCCTTTTTCCAGTTAAGATTCGTTAGTTCCACGCTGTTTTCTATTGTGCGTTTCTGTGTTGCTCCCTCATTTGGCGTGATTACTCTATCGTCTTTCTTAAATGACTCAGCTATAACTGATGAAATGTAGTTCACAGCGTCATCTCCCTTTAAACATTTCCCTTCGGCATCATGAATCTGTTCCTGCTTTCTATGATTCGCTTTGCCCAGCCAGCTTATATGGTTCCAGAATTTTCTTGGCACCCCTCTAGTTGCATCGCGAACTTCAGCCAGCCAGCGATCAGAGGACTGCTTTACTTTAGCCTGGACGAGGACCTGCACTTGCTGTTTCTTTTGTCGATAAGATTCCCATTTTTTGGCCTATTTTTTCTTCAGATAACTGCGCCCTCTTTGCTTCTCTGTGTTCCCGTGATGCCAACCGTCGTTGTTTGATGGCCTCCCTAATTTCCTTATTCCACCAACTTCGTGGCTTCCTCTTTCCTCTCCAGCGGTTTACTCCTTTTACTTGTTTTATTTTTGTACTAATGAGGAGTTCTAACTTATTATAATCCCACTTTTACATGGGATGTGTCTCTATTGCTTCCTCTATACACGAGGCTGTTTGCGCTATTTGTTCGTAATTTAATTTTCCGCACTCTGTTTGACTCCCCTTCATTTCTCTTTTGATCAGGGCTCCAAACTGTAGACTAATACGCTTATGAACACTACCGAGGCTGTACTTCCCCTCTTCGTCTATTTTCATCATTGCGAGCTTGCTATACATCCCCTGCGTGATTAAGCAGTAGTCAATGGTCGTTTGCCTGTTACGGGATTCCCACGTGATTTGTCCCTCACATTTAGTTTCTCTATATACAATAACTAGGTTGTGTCGCTCACAGAAGTCTAGCATCAACTTCCCGTTATAATCTGTGTATCCATCCAGATCCTCGATGTGGCCATTCATGTCCCCCAACAGAATAATATTGGCGCCTTCTCCAAACTGCTTTATATCGTCATTGAGACACTTAACTAGATCCGTGTTCTCTTGCTTGCATTTCTCCCCTGTCCCTAAATAAACTGCTCCTAGCCATGTCCTTTTACCGGCAATTGTACCCGATAGCCAGAGATGTTCTTTGCAAGTTGACTTTATCAATTTGTTCCTTGATGTATCAGCATACCTACTCCTCCTCCCTTCCTCTCTGTTGTTGTTCTGTTTCTCTCTTCCCAGACGTAGCCATCAATATACGCTGGACGTGATCTGCGTTCAGCGCCACTGCTCTCCACCGCTATAAAAAGCCTGTCCTGAATGAACTTGGCCACTGGGCACGGTGGCACCGCTAGTATGCGGCACGCTGACAACTCGTTTGTTCTCATCGTGCAGGTGAGAAAACATTTCCGATATTGCCTACGCTCAAGTGACCCTTTTCTGGTAGTGCTGCCGTGCCCACCGTTTTGTATCCTGGTTCTTGATGTCGCCTTGGCATTAAGAAAATTGCTGCTATTAGGTGGTGATATTGAAACTAACCCGGATCCTGATCTAACCCAAATTTCAAAACAGCTGAAGGATATTGCAGTCGATATCATAGATATTAAAGAAAAACGCTTGGTAGACATAGAGAACAAGCTTGAGCTCCTCACAGTCCTAGAAAGCAAAGTTGAATCCTGTCAACAAGAAATAGCTTGCATGAACCAAGTCATAGACACCCTTCAACAAAATATTGGCGACCTAGAAAACCGCAGTAGGCGATCCAACCTAATTAGCTGTGGCCTACCAAAGAAAGATTAAACTAGCGAGTCGTTAGAGCAAACTGTGAACAAAGTCATTATTGAAGACACTCTAGAGCTAGAAAAGGTTGCCATCGAGCGTATACATAGGTTGGGAAAACCCGCTGCAGATAAAACTAGACCGGTAATAATGAAGTTACTTGACTGCAGACAAAGTTGCAATCCTAAGTCAAGGATTCAAACTAAGAACAGGTCTGCGACTGACATTATCATCGCCCTCGTCTCATCAATTGAGGAGTACCTTCATGCTGGGTACATCCCAACAGCCGTTTTCCTAGATATCAAGGCCGCTTTTGACTCCGTCTTTCACCATGCAATTCTCGCAGCCTTTGGCAGTGTTGGCCTTGGAGGAAGGCTATACAAGTGGATTAGGCACTATTTAAAAGAACGACAAATTTTTATTACCACTCCAAACGGTCCAACACGCTTTCACGCAGTGGAGAGGGGCGTACCACAGGGAGCGGTGCTCAGCCCTCTCCTGTTCAATATTGTCCTTATTCACATAAGAAGACAATTTCCGCGAGGGGTCCGCATAACAATTTATGCTGATGATATCTGCATCTGGACCGCGTCACGTTCGCGCTATATTACCCAGCAACGTCTTCAGAGAGCACTATTGCACATTTAGATGTACCTGGCTTCCAGAGGTCTTCGTCTCTCGCCAGAAAAGAGTGTTGCAATGGCGTTTACAAGAAAAACGATGACCCGATATCCACTGCTCCTAGGCGGACGATCGCTGCCATATGTACGATCTCAGCGATTCCTGGGTGTTGTAATCGACTATAATCTGTCATGGTCACCTCAGATAAAAAAACTCCGTGCGAGGATTACTGCAGCATCGCAAGTGTTCAGGTTCATGGCGGGAACAAGGTGGGGTAGCAACTGCCGATCAATGCTTCTGCTTGAAAAAGCCTACGTTGAAGGAACCTTACGCTACTGTCTACCAGTGCTTCAAAGATTATCTACATCAAGCAATAAGACTCTCAATGCCGCACGGAACAACTGCCTGCGAATATGTCTTGGCCTCCTAAAGGGTTCCTCTGCATCAGGAACAGTAGCGGAGGCAGGATGTCTCCCACTAGAGGTAATTGCCGCCCAGGAAACTATGCGTACCCATCTCCGCCATGTCCTGCAAGGGAAGAAGCACTTCCTACACCGTGTCCACCAAACTCACAGCAACTCTAGCTTTGGCCAGGCAGTGCAGCTCCTGCCCCTTCCTACTATCAATCAGCCTCAGAAACTACTACCTCTGGCCTTTCCTCCATGGACACTCTCTCCTCTAAAGGTGAAGACGTCTGTTCCAGGTGTGAATGCAAAGAGCCGCATGCCACAGGCAGCACTTCTGCAAGCTACTCTCGCCTACTTAATCGAAGAATATACGCAGCACACCCATATCTTCACCGATGGTTCAACTACTAAAGAAACTTCTTCTTGTGGCCTTTATGTGGCCTCAACAGGCCATGCCCTTTCTTACCGGCTGCAGCGGAGGACCTCCTCTACAACAGCTGAGCTTCACGGCATTAAGGAAGCTGTTTCTTACATCTTGCGCCGAATCGCCGGCCGTTGGGTTATCTTCACCGATTCAAAAGCATCTCTGCAGATCCTGGCCAACCTGCTGAAGAAAACGAATCACCAGCGAGTTTCCCTGGACATTGGGTATATCCATCATTTAGCTATTGCCGCTGGCCACTGCATAACATTTCAGTGGGTACCTGCTCACTGTGGCATTATGGCTAATGAAAAAGCAGATGAAGCGGCCCGTAAGGGCCATCAACATCAGAGATACATTCGAAGTTTTCTCACGAAATCTGATGCGTCCCAAATGGCTAAAAGTTTTGCGTATCGGCTTTGGAGTTTGCCGACACATCAGTACCAATTTCTTCACTCAATCGACCCACATCTTAGATCAAGACTCTCACCCAGAATTCCTCGATAACTAGAAACACTTTATCACCGACTTCGACTGAATGCTGCATATACAAATGGCCTGCGATACCGTTTTGGACAAATGAACAGTCCGCATTGTGACAACTGTGCTTCGATAGAAACTGTGGAACATATCCTGCTTGAGTGCCCTGCGTATGCTAACGAGCGTGCGTACTATGAACATTGCATGCAGAAGCTCTGCCCAGTGCCCCTAACAATGGACAAAGTTTTAGGCCCCTTAGCCTGCTTCAGGCAACAGAGACTTGCAATGAACTTTCTTTTTACATATTTAAAATACATTGGACAACTCGATAAGCTCTAAATTCACTTGCAGGTTACATTCATGCATTCTTCTTGCAGTGAACTTCGTCAGCCCATTCGTCGGACTATGCACTCCATCATTCCATAGGTTACATCAATAGTCGCTACTGCATCCTTATTACCCATTTCATGGCTGCATTTTATCTTCGTTTTTTTTCCACCTCTTCCACGCTGCTCTCCTGCAGTATTTATCTCCCAAATTCCCCTCCCTACGCAGAGTAGCATGTCAGCGATATTGAAACGCCGGCTAAATTCTATGTTTCTTCATTAAAGAGTATCTCTCTCTCTCTCTTTACTATTCAATTGGCGAAGACTTCTCTAAAAGAATACGAAACATGCGGAAGAAACTTTGGGATAGTGCAAAATCAAATCGCGACAAAAAGAAGAAAATATCACTTCGTTATGACAAGCCTTACATTAACAAACGCGCATATATTTGGGATGAAGAAAAGAACGAGAAAGTACCGATGCAAAAAAACGGCCCAGAAACAAGCCGCCGAATAACCCGTCAAACCGCACAAGCTGCACTATCAAAAAATTGATATTGATAAATGTAAATGCCCCCAGTGTCCTAAATGAAACGGAAGACTTAGAAAGCCTTCTAGTCGACTACGATCCCAATATTGCGGCCATCACGGAAACATGGCTATAACCCGCTATATTCGATCACGGGATTCCCCGCCAAACTACACAATCATCCAGAAAGACCGGCCTTCACGATGTGGAGGCGTGGCCTTACTGATAAAAAATTCTCTTTACTTTGTCCTTACTGAGGTGGACAACGCTGAAGCAGTTTTATGAAAACTATTGTGCGATGGGATGTCGGTTATAACTGGTTGCGTTTATCGAAGCCCGTCCTCTGAGAGTGCATGTCTTTCAGCAGTTAAACAATATATGCAGCGTCATGTTCATCAATCCAGGATTATTCTTGCGGCAGACCTTAACCTTGCCGGTATAGTCTGGCCAACAATGCACTGCACATCAGAAGCTTAAGAAGCGCTAATAGACATAGTGCTAAATTTTAACCTTCATCAACTTGTCACTTGTCCTACTCGAATTCAAGGCTCAGCAAAAAATATCTCCGACCTCATATTTCTTAGGGACCATTTTCCTCTAAGTGAAGCAAAAATGGAAATTATTGAAGGGATAGATGGCCACAGTATACCTATGTGCACACTCCAGCTCGATCATTCCATTACCAGCCCGTCTATGGTAAAAAAAATTTTCAACTTTCATAGGGCAGATGACGCCAGCCTGCTAACTCATCTGTCGCAATAATTCAATTCCTTCTTGGAAAAAGCTTCTGAAGAATCTACTGACGTAAATATTTATGGCTACATTTTAAAAGCATCGTCCTGCAGCGTGTAAAAAAATTCATCCCAAAGATAAACAAAAAACAGCAGCTTAAGAATCCATGGATCACACGTGAAGTCATTCATGCTAAACGTCGCGTATAACGGCTTCGTAGGGTTAACAAGATCAGCTCAAAATTATCCACAACTTTGAAGTTAAAGTTTACGGTAACACAGTTCAAGCAAAAACTAAAGTATTCGAAACAATACTACAACACTGTCACTTTACCTAGCTTCTTGAAGCACAGCCCGCCAAGAATCTGGAAACATCTGCGCAGTACCCGGCCAACGACGACCAAACTAACCAAAGACGAGAAAAGTACAGTAGCTAATCAATAAAACAATTTCTTCCAGTCAGTCATCACGAAAGACAACGGTTCACTTCCCCCCTCTCCCGCCACCCCGTGCCTCGGTGCTAGATCTCTTAACAATAACAGACGCCGGAATCCACAGTCTTCTCCTCAACATTGACCCTAGGAAAGCAAGCGGTCCCGACGAAATTCCAAATGAATTCCTAGAAAAATACGCTGAGTGGTGCAGTAGAAATCTAGGACAGCTTTTTCGCAAGTCACTATCAACTGCTAATCTGCCACATGATTGAAAAAAAGCTAAAATAGGGCTGATCTACAAGACAGGAGACAAAAATAATGTTGCTAATTTCAGACCTATATTGCTCACCAGCACTTCATGCAAAGTACTAGAGCATATCATTTTAAAACACATAACAGTCTTTATAGGACGCGAAAATATACTCTGGCCCTACCAGCATGGTTTTCAATCAGGCTTATCAATCATAACTCCACTAACAGTGGTAGTTCATCACCTTGCTTTTTGTGTTAATGATCGTTCTCAAATTCACATGATTTTACTTAATTTTTCGAAAGTCTTTGATTGCGTAAGTCACGCCAAGCTCATTGCAAAACTGGAGAAAGCTATTGGGAAGGAAGAAGTTTCACCTTGGATTGCAGATTTTTTAACAAATCGCTCTCAGCTTGTTTTGTTCGATCATACGCCATCTGATATCGTACCTGTCATATCTGGAGTACCACAAGGCTCAGTTCTTGGGCCAGTGCTATTTATTAGATTTATTTACGATATAACCAATAATATAGGGTGCAAAATAAACTCTTTTCTGATGATTGTGTGATATATAAAGAAATTAACGGCCATGACAACCATCTTGCTCTTTCTGGTTCTCTCAACACTCTAGCCGAGTGGTGCTCCAAGTGGCAACTGTTTCTTAATGTAAATAAATCAGTGTCAATGACGACTACAAGAAAAAAAACAGCCATCTCACTTCACCTATACCGTTAATAACATGCCTCTTTCGAAGGTCGATCAACATAAATACTTAGGCATAACATTGACATCAAACCTTAAATGGGAAGCACATAACGAATATTACCACTACTGCACTGCGAAAGCTTTTATCTAAAAAGACGCCTAAAGCTCGCTCCATTGAATACTAAGCTTGTGGCGTATAAAAAATTTGTGAGACCTATTTTAGAACACGCTGACTATTTTTGGTTTTCTTACACAGCAACTAACACAGCTAAACTTGAAGGCGTACAAAGAAAAGCCATAAGGTTCACACACAGCAAATACAGTCCTACTGACTCACCCTTGCGTCTCTGAGCCTGTTCAGGCCTTAACACACTATCGACGAGAGCAAAACAAGTTCGGCTTAAGTTCCTTTGTCAAATTATGCAACGTCAGTATAAAATGGATACCACCCTGTACATTTCATATTCGCAAGCTAGAAAAACACGGCATCAACACGAGCATACGATGAGTATTCTTTTTCTAACGGCACATTCAGCCACTCATTTTTTCCTCACGTGATCAGAGAATGGAATGAACTTAGCTCATCATTAACAACGACAAATTCATTATCAGGGTTTCTTTCACAGTTAAAGTTAATCACAAAAGATTATTAAGATATTCTAATGTTTGTTCCCGATTCTATTTTAAGTAGCACTCTCAATAAGTAGAATTGAAATGCAGTTGCTTCTTTAAACTTTCCCGTTTTTGCTTATGGCTATGACGTGCACCGCTGTTGTCATTATATACTACGTTGTTTCCTATTGTATGTTTCTATTACATTGTCACTTGTATTTTGATGAATTATGCCGTTTCCCCGTGATTTGTGTCACTCACACGTACACTTGTACGCGTACATTAAATCATTGTTCATGCCCTTCTGTTAGGCTCTCGGCTGAGAGCGGCAGTATTGTAAAATAAATAAAATAAAGAAATTAAGTTGCTAGCCATTTTGGTTAGGACATAGCCGGCGTCGCTTTGGGGATTTATACACCATAACCTAACAAACAAACAAATGTATTCCCTTTCTGCGCTATTCTCGCAAAACTTTTTGTGCATTCTACATAGATTTCGAGTTGAGGGTTCTATAAAGAGCGGCGCACGTAAAAAAATACGGTAAAGCATCTACCTGGTGATCATCAGTAATGTACTGCAATGACATGTTGCCGTTCACAGCCGTGTAGAATAAAGCTAATTTCACCTCCATAGTACCACCAGGATTTCTGTGCGAGGCCCCAGAAATGTACGCGTGTAATAAAGTGATTCGTGTGCGAAGCTACAACACGGAAAACGATGCAGGCTGTAAGCCAATACATTCATTGGGGTCTAGCAGTAGTTTCGACACCCTTCCTTTGACTGACAGCAACGAAGGGTAGCGTCGCCATCAGTGGCGTGGTTACCTGCGTAACGGTATTCCAACTAGTGACCATGAAAGAGGACCAGGAAAGAGTAGTTAAGCATAACAGTGCATTTAACACGACAATGCTTATTTCAGTGGCAACGAAAAGTGTGATGTGCAAGTCAAGCTGTTACGAATGAGAACTGCAGGCTATCGCATCTCACTGACAGAAGCACTCGTCTCTCTGTCTTTAACGAGCGTTCACAATAACATACCATTTGCAAAACTCTGAGTCAGCTTTCCTGCTTAACAAAAAACCATTTTACCAAGGTGGAACGGTTCGTACTGAGGGGAGAAGTGGGGTGCAACACTGAAGACTTTTATTCTAACCCCTCTGTCGTGCACGCACTTGACGAGCACTAACTTGGAACAGCTAAGTTTCAACCTTCCTTCGATATCCCAGCGCGGTGAAGGTACATGGCACGTACGAATCAGTGTATTGGCTCACTTGCACTTGAACCCTTAATCTTAGCAGCAACACACAACAAATCCTGCCAGCATAGGCGCATGGCAAAATTCTATCTATGCCCCCATCGCTGCACTTAATTAATGCTCCCAGTGTGGATCAGCCATGATCAGCCGCCATTGAGGAAGGGTTTTAACGCGTAGAAGCTGGCTTCCAGAGTTTTACAAACCTCCCATATGTGCAACAAATTATGTTTCGCCAAAATGAAAAATAACTGGCGGCAAAGCACAGCGAGTTCACTTGTTACTGTGGTTATGCTTTAATTCGGCGCTGTGGTATAAAACTCCTGCTTCTTACACATCATCAAGCAAAGCGCTAAAAGTTTAAAACAATCGACGGCGTCAGCAAAATCTGGCCCCACTCACGGCACGCAAAAAAATAGGCGAAGAAAATCTTAGCACATGCGTCACCTAATAAGGAATCCTTTTGAATGAACAGCTCGCATTTTAACGAACATAGCATTAAAGATATTTTTTCATCCATTTGCATGAACACCAGCGGCTTGGACTTTTATTGAGTGGAGCCGCTTACCACTTATATTAGCCTGACATAATCTGAACAATCAATATTTCTTCTCTCTGTTCTTTTTTATGCACCCCCACATTGATATAGGACCCATAACTACAAATGAAATATATGTTCAAAAAACCATCTCCTATTCCTCTATAGCTGAGTTTAGTTGCTGAATGCTACAGGTGGGATTAGCCTTGCTTATTTTGGCGGCAATTCCTCCACCGTAGCCTCACTTATAAGTGAAGAATGACCTAAAACCTGTCGCATCGACTACGCTATGTGCACAGTCACTTATTATAGTACATATTCCACTGCCACAGTCACCGTCTATGCACACATTCACTCCACACAGTCTACACCACAGTCCACTCCAGAAGTCACCATCTATACACATATTCAGTCACAGTGGAACATAGCCCATTGCAGTGCCACAATCTATGCACACATTCACTCACAGTATAACATAGTCCAGTCCAGAAGACACCATGTCCGCACACATTCAATCACAGTAGGCCATAGTCCGTTCCTGCTGTCACCATTTAGAAACAAGATCAGTGTTCTGCAGGAATGTTAAAAGAAGGTTTGCAGCCTCCCTTCTGCATGTCTGGTTTCCACTCGGGCAGACAATACTCTCGCCCTTTATACTCGCTTGTTCTCTACTAATATTCCTTGTACACAGTCACATTCTAAATTATTGTATTTCACACGGGAAAAAAGAGGCATTTTTTTCTGACTCCTTGAACATGCGACGTTACATAAACTTCCTCGTAAGAAGGGGAGTTGTGTTTTAAAACGCTTTAGGCTTCGTTCTTGACACTGTAGCCGGTCATGACGTTTTTTATTACGAAACGATTCAGTGTTGCCAAGAGAAAAAATCTGAGGTGTTTTCTGCATATCTGTTTTTTCCTGCGCGCCCTCGTGCGACATCATACCTCTTTTTCCGCTGAAAACACTTTAGCGGTATCAGACTGTTTACTCTGGGATGCGTGGAGCGCCAGGACGCGCACACACACAGATAAAAGGTCAAGCCTCGCTTACTGAAGTGAAAGCCACCAAACAAGCTTAAATGTCAACAGCAGCAGGCCGGCCGGCTCCATTTTGGGACAAGGCTTTTCCTACAGTCTCCGATTTACCACACATCGCACTGAAAGCCCAAACTTCACGCCTGCAAATCATTTCCGCTCCTCACTTCAAACCACCGTTCGCACTCAAGACTACGTTTTAATTTGCTTCTCGTCCACTTTATCACCCCAACATAGAAGCAGTTATATGCTCATCGTTATGCATGCCCAGCTTACGTGAATTTTGCTGTACATATTTGTTTAGCCTTTGAAGTAATGACCTCTTGCTTATTTGTAGCCCATAGCTCTCCTGTTTGGTATCTAACACTTGCATGCGGTGCTTTTTCATTTATTATATTGCCCTAGTGTCCTTCTGCATCTAATATCAAGATTCCTCTGTAGTCGCCAACGTTCAGAATTAGAGCCAAGCCTCAATGGTCGCACTGGCTAAGTTTTTTTTGAAAGGTTACGGTAGCCCTTGCCGAAAACCTGAAATGTTCTCCTGATTTCTCTCTCTAAAGCTGGATACGCCACAAGATCAGACGATTGCACGCACAGAAAGTAAAAAAATAAGCAATATGATAGACACCCGGAAAAAAGCAGCCCGTTTTGTACCGTTGAAAGGCAAAAAATTTGGGCTTAACGAAATAATAAGTTCGATATGAGTCTGCCCGGACAAGAATTTGCTCAGACAATATTTTCAAATTGTAAGCTTTTCTTCATGTTGTCGGGCGCATACGAGAGAAGCAGCCATTGAAGGGACGCCTCTGCTGTAAAATTGTAGCACTATTCTGTGTCTGTGAAAGGAACTATGGCGGCCCAGCGCGCTAGGCAACACGCTAGGAGGAGAAGGGAAGTTCGCACCCACCGCACGAGCATGCACTTATCTGTCTCGGTTTCCTTGCGTAAACACCAAAGTTCACGTGTGCTGGAGGAGTGGGTCTGGGTTTGAACCTAGACCCTCTGCGCGCCAAGCGCGCAAAAAAAGCCCTTTGTGGCATATGCCACAAGGGTTTTTTTTCTTTATTCCATGGAAATAAAATCAGCTGAGCTAACGAATGTTTTACGTACACGTACTATTCCGCGATGTTGACACACATTCTCATGTCTTCGTACTCTGCACTTCATAAGCTTATGAAAATTGCGGGAGACATGCACATGCGTCAGGAATCGGCAACCATTCAGGCGGCCGGTCTTGCCCCACATAAACCTCCCGGCACCAAGGCGCATTGTTGACTGAACGGAGACTTAAATGGACGAAGCGGTTGGGTGTGTCGATCCATCATGCTGCTCATTCACAGGCTGAAAAGTTCAATTAGCATTAACAGATCGCACGGAATCCCGGCATCTTTCAGGACAGGCAAGAACATTATATTGTAAGGCGTAAGGTGAAATGTCAATGAACATTTTGATAGTACGCTGCAATATCTCACGGAAAAACACAGCAACACGGCACCACACAAAGCAATGATCTATAGTCTCTGGTTGGTCGCACAGGCGACAGTTCATCGATCATGGCACTGAAGTTCCCTTGGCGCAAAGCCAGGTTTTGACGGGTACCGTCCAGGTGCAGAATTTAAAAAAGAAGGATTTTGCAGCTGCTTGAATATACATTCAATGAACTGGTTTCAATAAAATAGAATCCATAATACCAAGGTAAGGCTGTGGATACCCGGGCACAGGCAATACAGATTCTGTTAGTATTTTTATCATCTGTCTCCTTGGGAGGTACAATAAATGTTGCAACGAGAAGCAACAGTCAGAAAATGAAAGGTATCAGCAAACCCCTGCAGGAAACCCTGCAAAGGTCCCTCACTCCCATGACCAGTCGAAGCAAACAGATGAGGAAAACGACAACTCAACAGCCTAAGCACAACTAGCAGAAGAGGGTGGCTTGCAGCTTTGAAGAAGAAAAACCGTCAAACAAGCTTGTGAAGAAAGTCAACATGGCGATCTCTTCCAGACTCGAGAGAAAAGAACAAAAAGTCTTGACGCATAGGTTCCCATTGAGAGCGACAAAGGTCGCGAATAGTCTGTGCAGCGCTTGTACCTTCTTCCGCACAGAGTGCATCACTTTCAATGCATTGACAAGCTTTGCAAGAAAGAAGACGTTGCAAACTTGTGCCCAAAAAAATTGAGAGCTCCCGACCCATTCACGCCTACATTAAGCGCCTCACAGAGAGAATTTGTGACTCCTATTAAGACCCATTATTCTGGACTCTAGAAGGGGAACCCCAAAATGCAGCAGGGGATCACAGTACCAGCTAATCAAACCAAAACGATTAAGTTTCGTACCCCAGTAGCTCAACCAGAATACTTTAGATTTATTCATATTTAGAGCCGCACCAAACATGTTGCAGAACTGCGCTGGTAAATATAATTCTTCAAGCACACTCTTTATCTGAAAAGGGCGGCGTCATCATCATAAGGTACTGTTCTAATTTCAGACTGATCAAGTGGAAAATCCTCGACTAGACTAGAATCTGATAATACTATGGCACAAGGGTTCGATATATAAAGTAATTAACAGAGATCCCACAAAGGATTGCTGGTTCCAGCGTGGTACAAGGGCACCTAGTGAACGAGTGGTGGTGTGTATAACAGTCAACTGTTTTAGGGATGTGTACTAATGTTATAATAATTAAAAAAATAAAAAGGCTCTATCGAGCGCGCTCCTAGGCGAATCTGAAGCGTCCTCCTAACTTTTATTTGTATATTTGATCAAGGAGTCGAAAGACCAGATTGCTTAAATTCTCATTATTACGATTAGTTTTGTAAGGCTGCAATTCCAAAAGCTTGCTGCCACAAATTCAAAAACCTAAATACATCGTAACAAAAAAAAATATGGCAGGGGTTAACATCAACGGCTACTTGCAGGCGGTGTCTTCTAGATGCAGCCTTCTAAAAAAACGTGTGTTGCAAAATTTAGCGTTGTTATCCTGCATTTTTCTGTATTCGTCACATTTTACGCTAAGTGCAGAAAAAATCCAAAGCTGCAAACTCTTCAACTAATGATTCTCACTGAAATTAACGAAGCGCAGAAACATGATTTGTGGTTACATCTGATGGAACAATTCTGAAGTTTTAGCAGTGAATAAGAGGAGCTGAGAGTCAAAACCCAGACTGTCGTACGGTGCGAATGAGCTCGAACCAGCCGTACAACATATATGCCAATGAAGGCTGTTCACGTTGGTCGTACTGCCGACAAGTTTATTCGGCCTGTGTGCATAAAATGTGCGATAAAAAATGGCACCGTTTTGAGTCTTGCCGTGCCCTCTGTGCTTGAGTGCCACCAACGAACATTAACAAGAAAGAAACACCTCCGGCACCGCACACGTGCTCTAATCTCTCCGTGTGCGGTAACCCTCCCCCGTAATCTTACCCGTGAAAAGCAGGTTGCGCTTCGGAGGATACGGGTCGCAGTTGCCCTCACTACAGCTCTGACATGCAAGCGGCCGCACTTCAAAGATTTATTTCCCCGCCCCGGGTGTCCAGTCTGCAAGATCAGAGATAGTGAGGCGGATATCCACCACCTGTTGTGGGACTGCCCAGCGCTGAAACCGACGAGAATTCGGCACCTGGCGGCAGTGGGTCTGTCACCGGACAATCCGGATTTTTATACTGCCTGAACACAGGGACCACTTCATCGTTCACTACTTGATTTCATTAGATCAGCCCACCTTTTTCCATTTATTAAAGCATCTTACTCATCTCTCATTTCATAACCTTTATGCCCTGAGGCAATAAATATCGCTTGAAAAAAAAACAGCGACACCGCCTTGAATTTCCGATGTGCAGTGGCAAAATTGCGTTCTGCTCCCCATAGCGGCGTAGGCCCGCCCTTTCGTCCCTCGCAGGCATCTCTGCGCCGTCACTCCTTCCTTACGCGCCTCGTACGTATATCGAAACCAGTGCCAGGTGCCGTTTCGATACCTACTTAGCATCTGCCCCAGACGCTGATGGTTGAAGCAGATAGCGTGTCAGTGCAGTAAACCCTTAAAGGCAACGCAGTCAAGCCCTATTACGTATCACGCAAGTGTTTATCTTAGCAAACGCTTTTTTCATGACATTTCCCTTTTTTTAGTCAATATTGTAGAGCATGTTGTGTAAAACGTTTTGAGATCTTAAAAACCTGACAGGGGCCTGAAAAAATAATCGACTTCGCCAAACGAAACAGCACTAAAAAGAAGTTCCATGGAACCAGCTACTGGCTTCCTGCCGTGCACATAGGAGGACCCAATATGAGTTGAAAAGACAATTGTAGGCATATTAGGGCTAGAGGATGTAAAACGCAAGAACAGATATACAATACAAGGCATCAGAGTGAAACACTGCCAGCTTACAAAAATTACAGGATTGCAAAATAAGTACTCAAGAGTGCAAATGCAAAAGCCTTTCCCTCTCCTCATTCTCCATTCATATTTCACTTTGTTATTTTCTGTCTTCGTTTTTTTTCTGTTCTTACTTCTGTTTTGTTTTCTTTGCTAATATTTATTTATATTTGTTTATATTTTAGCGTTTGTTTTTAATTTTTATTTCTGGTTTATTTGATTACAAATACGTCGCATAAGAACTGTTGCTTAATGAGCTGCTACATTTTTGTTTTGTTTACCACAAACTTAACATTGACAATTCGTGGGGACCACTTCCTTCTAGAATTCTGTCTATAACTAGACAACATAGCGTTCTCTTTGCGTGCGTGTTTTTGCGTTAGGAAACCCACATTACTCCATTCCAGCAAGAAAATGCACGTTGGAGAATCGCATTTTGTCAGACCTGTTTCCGTCGAAATTATCAGGTTGCTTATCTCAGCACGCCTTCAGTCTGAGTTCATTGCTTGTGCGGGTTGATCACCCGCAACGCCAATTTTTTCCCGTTGTCTACAGTGCGCACAGCGGTTATTTGCCGACTGTAATGCTAACAACATTTGCTGCAATCTGTTGCTGTCGGTTGTTATATCCTAACAATATATATTTATCATCGCAGAAAAATTTGCTGCTTAGAGGATAAAAGCAGAAGCGCCGTGTCTACAGTTACAATTATGACGTTATTTGCTGCGATTGCTGGAGCATATCGATGTTCTGATAGAATCTGCAGCAATGCGAGCAGAGTATAGATTCGTTTTCGGACTGATATCTGCCGGTATGTGTTGCATTATTCTATTTTGGTCATGTTGGCACATCCATATACGACAGGCACTTTCCTTTTGTCCGTAGACGTTTTGCAGAGGAGATACACTACCAATTATGCTTTATAGGGCCGGGTTTAACGTCCCAGAGCGACTCTGGTTATGGGGGACTCCGTAATGAAGAGGTTTGGAAATATCGACCATCTGGGGATCTTTAAAGCGCGCTGACATGACGCAGTACACAGACCTCTAGAATTTCGCCTCCACCGAAATTCAGTCGCAACGGCCGGGATCGAACCCACGTCTTTCGAATCAGCAGCTGAGCCCCATAACCGCTGAGCCCACACGGCGGCTACAACCGGCCGAAATAAGGAGGCGCAAAAATACAGTCACCTGAGAAAGTAAGTGGATGCATGATCACAAAAGCGAATATATTACAGTGCTGTACCTCTTTCCGGAGTTCCTGGGTTCAAACAGGACCGCGGCGGCTGCGTTTTTATGGAAGCAAAACGCTAAGGCGCCCGTGTGCTGTGCGATGTCAGTGCACGTCAAAGATCCCCAGGTGGTCTAAATTATTCCAGAGCCCTCCACTAAGGCACCTCTTTCTTCTGTTCTTCTTTCACTCCCTCCTTTGTCCCTTCCTTTATGGCGCGGTTCAGGTGTCCAACGATATATGGGACAGATACTGCGCCATTTCCTTTCCCCCCAAAAATTATTATTATTATTACCTCTTTCTTCCTTTCTTCTTTCACTTCATCCTTTATCCCTTACCTTACGGCGCGGTTCAGGTGTCCGCCGATATATAAGACAGATATTGCGCCATTTTCTTTCCCCAAAAAGCCAGTTAGAGCGCTGTCACGACATTCACTTGGTCCTTTTGAAACGGAGAGGCGCATGAACTATCCGCAGTAAAAGTGACCGGCATGCGAGTTATGCTAAACAAATTTTTATCGGGCTCACGATCCACTAGCCCCGTATTTGTACCGGTGGATGGTCCCACATGTTCCTCAGTAACTGGAGAGATTCGAATTGACTTGGATCCTGAATGCGTGACTATAGAACCTTTTCGGCGCACCTGCGTCCGGTAAACGTTTTTCGGCAAAAGTTACGGTTCTGATAATATGATATAATTCATGAGGTTGGCTTGCGTTACTGAAAATTGTTATTGTAGCGATAGCTACATGACGCAAGCATTTCGAGCCTTCTTCGCGGCGGTCCCACGGTTACGTGCTAGTCACTTGGTTCGTCACGTGGTTGGTCATGTGACCAGACACGTGGTTGATCACGTGGTGCCGAGAAACTGGAGCTGCCACCGCCGGCGAAACCGAGCTGCAACAGCTGTGTGCATTCGCCGTGCCAAGTGGGACGAAGATGAAGAAAGAACGCCCAGCGAAACGGAGCGGCGAAAGGTTGACTGCAATTCGACTGAGCGAGTTGCACTCGGCCAGCTGTAGCTATCTCTTCACTCCAGGTTTAAGCAGACCTAAACCACCACCCACTTTTTTTATATCGTTCCTCATACCCATAGCTCAAACTTCTGCTGCTGATTTTACGAAGCACGTATTCTGTAAAAAGCACTGCTCGTCCTCCCTCTAGCCTTTAAAACTCCGCAATAGGTAGCGCTGTTTTAAAAACGAAAAGTTCGATTACCAATTCACATACTTATTCTAACATAAGTGTGAAAAAATTGTAGCCACATTTACAATGACTAAGCATGATTTTTCCTGTCTTCAATTTTTGTAAAATTGGCGTTCCTCATATACAGAATGCTAATGTCGTCTGGAAGAACTTTTGTGATCTATGCAGTGAGAATTTCTTCGTCTTGCAATAAGAAGACAACCTTATGTTTGCCTGCAATGACTTCACAAACTATAAAGAACGAGTTTTAGGAAGACCACCAGCACCGAACAAAACTGGCTGGAGGTATGTTTGGATCAGCCCGCAAGGGTCCGGTACTTATAAGCACTAGGTGGACGTCCCTACTTTGGGACCCCAGTGGCGGTGGCCGCCACCCGGGCACGTCCAACTAAGGCTTTTTGGGCCTTGTTGGGATTCAGGTTGCAGCATCCCACCACTTCTACCAGTTGTTGGGATTCAGGTAGCGTGACTGGGCCGTAGTAGAGACGAGGACGATCGGAGGAAGAAAACTGGGAAAACTTTATACAAAGACTGTTTACATAATGCCCAAGTAGTGCAATTAAGAGTGCTTCTCAGTAAAGAGGGCTTCTCAGCAGACGGGAGTCTCTGGTATCTCTCAAGAGAGGGGGCTCTCTTCTGATACCAAACCAGCAGCTCCTTAAATACTATTCGTATGCCCCAGATCCCTAGTTGGGGAATATAGTTCGAAGAATGATGTTCAATCCCACTATAGCACTGATGGTACTACCCACGGCAGGGCGGTCCTGATGTTCTCTCGCAGCTCGGTAGAGGGAAAGGAAACAGGACACAGTCACGTTGTCATTCACGCGGCCTACAGGTGGGCGCGCACGTTTGTCCGGACCGCGCCCATGTGGACCCGGAAGGCGCCTGCGTGACACAGGAATGCAGGCTGTCTCCCAGCATGCGTTGAAAGATCTTGTACTGATGACCGAAACGCGGAACCTCTGTCGAAGTCGCGGCACTCGGGCAATTGTTCAACCCCAGCGGGACTGAAGAGGGCAACACTGATCTTCTGCTTCGTCGTCTGAGGACTGGAACGAATACGTGGGGACGCTATGGTCGTCGCTGTTTCCGGCAGTCCTGAACGAATACGTGAGGATGCCTCTGGTCGTCGCTGCTTCCGGCATTCCTGATCGAATACGTGGGGACGCTATTATCGTCGCTGCTTCCGGCATTCCTGCAGCCACGTCTCCCCCATAGGGCTCACCCACCCTAGCTGTGGTTTTCAGGATATCCTCCCCATGTCCAAATTCGCCGAACTCAACAGCAGGAAGGAAGCGCGAGCACAACAGCATCCCGGCCGCCAGATATTGCGCCCGGAAGATGAACTGCTCGCACGAAGCTCGGAGGAGAGGGCGTGCCAGGAACCAGATGCTCTCTGGGAGTCTTCTGATGACCTTCAGTGCCGAAGCTCGGTATCGCTTCCCCTCGTCAGATGGCCGTTTTGGGAAATTGTCTGCAATGCTAGCCATAAAGGATCACAGACGCCAAACCACACCCGACAAAAGCAAGTGCCCTCAGTACCCACTCATCCCGCCAGACCAAAACTCAGGGCCAAAACTGCACTTACCAAAGAAACTTCAACTAAAACTTGAAGAGATCAATTGTTTTGCCTGAATGAACGCATGGTGTCTCCCGACGAGGAGTTTAGACCGGGCACCTGTACAAGGTGTGTGCTCCCGCTCGAGAAGCCCTTGGATAGGAAAAAAATTCGCTAAATGAAACCAGGTTGGTGCTTAGAGGGCACGAGGTACGGGAATAGATGACCGTACTTGGCCGACGTGGCGTTCAATTTTGTCCGCCCCAATACCTCAGGGTCAAGGCACGTTACACCACTCGCTCTTACTTATCTTGGCCGAAATAAGGAAAACGTACTCCTAGGTATGTTACCTGATTATGAACTACATTACTACAAATAAAGTTGGAAATATACGCTCTTCGTTAGGAAGAGAATATGAAATAAATCTCCACAACTAAAAGTTTGGGGGGTCTTTCTTTGGTAAAATCTTTACCAGCTAAAAGGCTCGGCTTAGCCCGTCGGCTTTTGTGTGGAGCTTGCCTTTCTTGTAGCGAACCTCGAAGCTGTGGTGCTGGCGTGCCAGGCTCCACCTCAGTAGACGACCATTTTAGGGCGACATATTGTGCAGCCAAGTCAAACGGCAATGGTCCGTTTATACTGTGAAAAGCGACCCGGAGACGTAGCATGCCAGTTTGTGAATAGCCCAAACGAGACATGCGCATTCTTTTTCAGACGTGCTATACGTCTCTTCCCGTGTGCTGAGCTTGCGGCTCCAATAAAGGACAGGCCGTGTGTGCCTGCCATCGCTTTGCTGGCAAAGAATAGCGCCCAACCCGCGTTCGCTGGCATCACATTGTATGATAAAGGGTTTCGAGAAATCTGGCGCTGCCAGTATTGGGCGCTCGCTTAGGGCCGGTTTCAGACTGTGAAATGCCTTCGCTTTCTTTTGGTTCCAAGAAAGATTGGCAGGCTCACTTTTTTACAGCGCGTCGGTCAGGAGGCTGGCTAAATCAGAGTAGCCGTTTACATAATCCTGATGATATCCTGCTAGGCCAAGAAAAGCTCTGAGTTCCGATTTTGTGCTTGGGCGACAGTACTCCTCCACGGCAGCCACTTTAAGTTCTACAGGTCTGCGTAAAGCCCTGAGTTCCGATTTTGTGGGTGGGCGACGGTACTCCACCACGGCAGCCACTTTAAGTTCTGCAGATCTGCGTTGGCCTCGTCCAACCACGTGCCCAAGATAATTCACTTCGGCGCACCCCAGGTGGTATTTTCCCGCCCTTACCGTTAAACCAGCCTCAAGCAGTCGGCTCAACACAAAACGTAGGTGCTCAATGTGCTCCTCCCAGTTTTGTGAGCAAACGGCCACGTCGTCAAGATAGGGGAGAGCGAAATCTGCAAGTCGCCGCTGCACTTGGTCCATTAACGTTGAAAAACAGTACGGGGCATTTTTCAAGCCGAAGCTCAACATTATAGGGCGAAATGTGCCCGCGGGGGACACGAATGCTGCGTACCTGCTGGCGCGCTCAGTGAGTGGCACCTGCCAGTAACTACGAACTAAATCCAGTGTGGATATATATTCTGATTTAGCGACTGTTTCAACCCTCTCCTCGATGTTCGGAATAGGGTAGGTCTGGTCCACTGTGAGTGAATTCAGTTTCCGGTAGTCCACGCAAGGTCTCGGATCCTTGCCTGGAACCTCTACAATAATGATTGGTGACGTATAGTCACTTTCGCAGGGCACTATGACGCCAAGTTCGCACATACGGCGGACCTCCGTCTCAATGATTTCCTTTTGTCTTGGAGAGACATGGTGCAGTTTGCTCCTGATCGACTGTTCGCTGGACAGCTGAATGTCGTGTTCGATGAGGGTTGTTTTTCCGAGCTTGTTTTAAGACACCGCCTCAAAGTCGCGGACGACGTTTTTCATGTCTCCTCGTTGACGTTCCGTCAAACGTGGCTCTCTGTCGATTGAATTTAGCAGCTCATTCGCTGCTTGCTCGTCCTCATGTGGGATATAAGGTATGTCTGAGATCTCTTCCTCTGGCATGTTCAGCGACACTTTAACCATGGCCTGACGCTGCACATAAGGCTTCATCAAATTACTGTGGATTATCCGATTGTGTTTGTTCTTAAATTTTACCTCATAGTTGGTGTCCGAAAGCTTGGACACCACCTTAGCTGGCCCGTCGCATTGCACCTCAAGTTTGTTCCTTTTTGACGGACGCAGCAACATCACCTGGTCGCCAGGTTGAAAGGTGCACTTGCGTGCCGATATGTCGTAGTACACTTTAAACAGTGACTGCGCTGCTCTGACATTTGCTTCCACGAGGTCTCTGGTTTTCGCAAGTCTTTCCAGTAGCTTCAGGACGTATTCCACTACACAGGGATCCTTTCCGTAACCCTCCCATGACTCCCTCAGCATGCGCAACGGGGTCCTCAAGTCACGCCCGTAGACTAGTTCAGCGGGGCTAAATCCTGTGCTTTCGTAGGGGACGGATCTCATTGCAATGTGTGCTGCTGGAATGCATCCTTTCCAATCTCCCTTATGCTCAAAACACAGATACCTAACTATCCACTTTAGCACTGAGTGCATACGCTCTACTGGATTTGACTGAGGGTGGTGAATGGAACTGCGGAATATTTTAATCCCACACCGTTCAAAGAACGTTGTTGTCAAGCAGCTTGTGAACACGCTCCCTTTATCGCTTTGTATATCT
Organism: Amblyomma americanum; assembly: GCF_052857255.1. Lineage (NCBI taxonomy): Eukaryota > Metazoa > Arthropoda > Arachnida > Ixodida > Ixodidae > Amblyomma > Amblyomma americanum. Next base: position 101,379,150 of record NC_135500.1, read on the forward strand.
GCAGGGAACGCCACGCGTAAGAAAATTGACACAAGGGCATCAACAACACATTCGGAACATAGCACCTTGAAGAGAATGGCCTCGGGAAATTTGGTTGCCACGCAAAGTGAGGTCATAATGTAGCTACAACCAGAGTTGGACGCTGGCAGTTGGCCGACAGTATCTATTACAAGACACCGAAACTGTTCTGTAATCATGGGAACTAGTGTCATGGGCGCTTTCCATTTATCCGTCGACTTGCCGACCCGCTGGCAGGTGTCGCAACATCTAACAAGCTGTTCCACATCTTTCCAGCAGCGAGACCAGTAATATAAGTGGGCTAATTGAGCTTTCGTTTTCGTTATTCCCAGGTGGCCCGCCCATGCATTTCCGTGTGCGAGCTCTAGAAGCTGCCGCCGGCCCTTCTCAGGCACCAGGAGTTGCTCATATGCGCGTCCCTTTGAGTCGCAGTATTTTTGGTACTGAAGGCCTGATTTTTTGTGAAAGGTGATGTTCTTTTGTCGACTCCCTCTCACTATATTTCTTAGAGCTCTTAACGATGGGTCGCTTTTCTGCTCTGCAATGGGTGCTCTCCTATCAACCTTAGTCAACTCCTGCCAGCAAGTCGAAGCAGGTGTTAGTTTCGAACCCTTCGCGTTGGTTCCTGTTGCCCCATTCTCTACGGAATCGCCAGTTCCTTGGATTTCATGAGGTACCGCTGGTTCGGGAACACCTTCATGGTCATGCTCATGCTGTTTAGACGGAGCAGTTTTCCTGCAAGAATCCCCCGGCTGGTTGGGAGAATGGTTCGGTGCCTGCTCATTTATTGGAGCGCAGTCGAGTTTCTTTGCGAGCTCTCGCGCTCGAGAGCGTGTTAGCGCCATGGAAGCCAAGCCCGAGGTGAAAGAGAGCACTTTCTTTTTCAGCTGCTGTTCGGATTTATTCGAAAAAAGGTAGGACAAGTGTGTCGGCAAGTTTGCGCTAACTGCCGCTTCTGTATCTAGCTTGCCAAAATTCCGTTCTAGAGTCACCTTCGCTATAGGCAAGCATGCACTCTGTTCTTCGGCGACCTGCTTAATCCAGGCGCATTCGCCGGTGTAGTCCGTGGAGGAAACACAGGACGGGTGAGCAAAATCCATGGTAGCCGCTGAATCCCGCAGTGCTCTGAATGTTTTGCCATTTATTACCACGTCGCGCATGTATGGCTCCAGCAATTTAAGGTTTTCCTCCGACTCTTGCATGCACGCGAACGCCATCTTTTGCTGTTTGCATTTCAATGAGATGTAACCCTCCTTGTTGCAAATATAGCAGACAATTGGCTTTCGCGCTTCAAACGCGCGAGCTCCAGGTGCCTGCTGTTTCGGTGAATCGGCAGATTTGGGTGCCTCAATCTTTCTTTCGCTACCTCTTCCTTTTGATCCCACATCCTCTGCTTGGTGATCCCTTCGTGCTGGTGGCACCCTTCGGTCAGGGATTCTCTTTAAATAGGTTTCTCCCTTTCCTAACCTGTTATCGTACCCTGCCATGCTTTGGAGGTTTCGGCGAACGTAAAACTCGTCTGCGAGCTGTGCCAATTTGTTTAGGTCTATATCTGTTCGCCTATCTTGCAGCCATATCCTCAGATCTTCTGAATCGCGCTATAGTACTGCTCTAGTGCGATACACTCCAGTACCTTGTAAGGACTTCCGTGCACCTCAGTGATCTTAATCCACTAGTTTAATTTGACTTTAAGCCGGTACGCGAAGACAGTAGGCGGCTCTCCCCCTTTCTTTGCCTGCCTGAATCGCTGCCTAATGGCTTCAGCTGAAAGCCGGTACTTTCTAAGCAGTGCGCTCTTTACCTTTTCGTAGTCATCACACTCTTCCTGTGAGAGACGAGCCACCACTCCGGCCGCCTCGCACGGAAGGAGAGGAAGTAACTTCTCCTACCAAGCGTTCTTGTCGATGTGCACCTTCCCGCATGCACGGTAGAAATTTACCGAAAAGAGTGAAATATAGCCTCCCACGCGGTACGATGAGATGAGATTCTGCAATCTCTCCCTCCCTTGCTCCTCTACCGAAGCTACAGGGCTCAGACGCGCCATGTTCCCTCCGTTCGACGCGATTTCGAGGTCCTTTATTTTTCGAGCTTGTTCTCTCCCTTTTTCCTCTGCCGTACGGACCTCCCGTCTCTCTTGAGCCAACCGAAGCTCTTCTTTTTCTTTCTGCTCGCACAACCCCCGTTTCTCTTGAGCCAAACGAAGTTCTTTTTCTTTCTGCACGAACGACACCCGTCTTTCTTGAGCCAACCGAAGTTCTTTTCTTTCTACTCGAACGACACCCGTCTTTTTTGAGCCAGCTGAAGCTCTTCTTTTTCTTTCTTGCGTCCAACAATTGTTTCCAAAGCCTCGTCGACCTCCTTAGTAGTCACCTCTTCCTGCCGCATAACCTCGAAAATTTATTTTTTTCTTTTCGCAGAACGTAGCGAAATCCCCAGCTCCTGGCAAATTTCGAGCAGCTCCTGCACTTTTAACTTCTCCATCGTGATTTCCACCATGCGTTAGCAAGCCCACTAAAACAAAAGCCCTAGCTTGAAGTGGAAAAAACAGTTTCCCTAAATCAATTTCCCCGACAACAGGAATCTGCACCTAGCATCTGCCTGTGCTAGAACGGTCTGGCGAAATGAACGGAAAACATTGGGCTCTCACCCTGAAAGGCATAGCTGACGCCCGTCAGTCCTGTAGCTTCCGAGGTCCGTTGGAACCGGTAACTTCACGTGAACGTCCCACAGCTGCCATCCAGTTGTTGGGATTCATGTAGCGTGACTGGGCCGTAGTAGGGACGAGGACGATCGGAGAAAGAAAACTGGGAAAACTTTATACAAAGACTGTTTACATAATGTACAAGTAGGGCAATTGAGAGTGCTTCTCAGTAAAGAGGGCTTCTCAGCAGACGGGAGTCTCTGGTATCTCTCAAGAGGGGGGCTCTCTTCTCGTACCAAACCAGCTGCTCCTTAAATACTCTTCATATTCCTCAGATCCCTAGCTGGCGAATATAGTTCGAAGAATGATGTCCGATCACACGATGGCACTTATGGTACTGCCCACGGCAGGGCGGTCCTGACGTTCTCTCGCAGCTGGGTCGAGGGAAAGAGAGCAGGACCCGGTCACGTTGTGGTCCACGCGGCCTCCAGGTGGGCGCGCACGTGTGTCCGGACCGCGCCCATGTGGACCCGGAAGGCGCCTGCGTGACACAGGAATGCAGGCGGTCTCCCAGCAGGGGTTGAAATATCTTGTACTGGTGACCGTATCTCGGAACCTCTGTCGAAGGTGCAGCACTCGGGCAATTGCTCAGCCCCAGCGTGACCGAAGGGGACCACGCTGATACCGCACTTCGTCGTCTGAGGACCGGAATGAATACGTGGGGACGCTATGGTCGTCGCGGCTTCTGGCATTCCTTAACGAATACGTGGGGACGCTATGGTCGTCGCTGTTTCCGGCATTCCTGTTCGAACACGTGGTGACGCTATTATCGTCGCTGCTTCCGGCATTCCTGCAGCCACGTCTCCCCCAGAGGGCTCACCCACCTTCGCTGTGGTCCTCAGGGAATCCTCCCTATGTCCAAATTCGCCCAACTCAACAGCAGGAAGGAAGCGCGAACACAACAGCCTGTAAGTCGTGGCAGCCGAACAGGGTCGCCTCCCGGTCTTCCCGGGTTGGGTTGGGGATTGGGGGCATTGCCCGGTGGGAGGGGCAGGTTCGCGCCATGTGATAGGTGTCACAAGAAACCGCACCACAGTGCGGGCAGCTGCTGCTAAAGGAGGGGTGAAAGTGTTTTATGGCTACCGGGCACAGCAATGTACTCGATAGAAGGCGGAGAAGGTTTGGTGTATAGCTGTTTATCGGTGTTGATGAACCTTAGCTGATGCGTTTCGTGCTCCGTTCCTGCGCTCGGCCATTTACATGACTAGCTCACTGCCGGTGTATCCCGCACGTACGACCGGGTACGGTGTCACTTCTTTTGACAAGACCATTACAATTTCGTGCGTCGATAGGTCACCGCCTGCGATCTGTACCTGTCAACATCGGAAAAAACTGTCACTGTAGCCGGCTGGTTATCCTCAACTTAAGGCATTACTTATGAGACTTCCTAACCCGTCTGCCTCGACTTTCATAGCCCTTTTCCAACATCGAGTTCAAGCTATAAGTGCATGGTCGTTGCCACTGACTATTCAGCAAGATACGGAATCACGTATGTGTTTTCTTACAAGTTACGCTACCTATGTTGCGGATTTTCCTCTGCTAGACGTCATCCTTTACCATGACGCTGCACGAAAATTCGACATAGTGGCTAGCGCACAAGGTACACATACACAAAAATAATTCAGATAGCACAAACGTAAGGTCTAATTTTTTGTGTGTGTCTACCTTGTGCGCTAGCCACTATGTCGAATTATAGCCACCAACTAGCCCAGTCAAGAAAGAGCCTTGGCTCCACGACCATTCCTCACCGACCGAGGGCGTCGCTACATTTTATCCAGAGTCGTAGACGACCGTCTCCCCTACTGTTCCACATAGCAAAACTCAATACAGCCTGTCATTCCCAGACTAATGACTTCACCGAAAGCTTGAAACGGCATTGATAGACATGCTTTCTCTCTATGTCTGTTCCCACCATTGGGATTGGGACGTTGCGCTCCATTATGTCTTATTTCCTCACAATTCTTTCCTCCGCTGCATGGCTGCATTTTCATATTTCTCTCTTATGATCGAACAGCACTACCAATGTCCCTTCGACACGCCGTTACCGCCTGTTGTCTCCGCGACCACACATTACGCCCCTGGAAGCAATCGCACGAGCCGATGTGACGCGCAAAGTTGCCCGCGCCCGCATCTCTTTTACGCACATCTACCAGAGGTCAAGTTGAGATCGCCGACATCGGTGTGTCCAATTTACTCCAGGGTGTTTCTTCCTGCTGTGGTGTCTCGGCCTCTGCGTCGGACTCTGAAAAGCTTCTCTCATCCGCTTACAGCGTCCCATACAGCGTGCTCTCTGTCAGGCGACCGGCGTGACTGTCCAGATTGCCCTCTAGATTCTCCGACGTCGTCCACCCCCCTGCGACTGACGTCTTACATGTAGTTCCCCTCAAATTGTACCATGCACCAGTTGCACGCTCCACTTAGCACCATAAGGCGCTTTTGCCACCAGGGGTCGTCTCATGGCTGTTGGTGAGGACAACAATAAGGACGAAGGCTGCGCTCGTGCGTGGAAAGCGTGGAGGAATAAGTGTATTGTTCGTGCTGGGCGCTGCTTGCCCCCAGTTCGGCTGCGCCAGTATCAGCTATACACAAAAAGCCGTGCGGTGTACAATCTCCCTGCATGTTAAAGAATACTACGTTCTGGAGCCTCCACTGCAACATCCTTCATTCGTAGGTGCAGCTTCTAGTCGTTAATCCACTCTTCACACATGTTCTCCCATAACGTGATTGCGCTACACCATGTGCAAACTAGTCAGTTGGAACTACAGAGTTGCACGAGTTTGTGTGCATGTATGTGTGTTTGTGTGTGTGTTTGTTGGGGGCACAGCACGAAATAGCAAAATTTGAAATTTGTAATTCATCACATTTAGACGTACTGAACAGAACAGTTCTGAAGCGCTACTCACAGCGTAGTATATTTGTTTCGCCCAAGTTCCATATGGACTATTACATTGGCCACCTCTCTAGTACATTCAACTTCCGTGGCACTTAACTGGTGCTTTACTCTTGAGAACGGAATAATACGAAGCTTTGCAGCGCACGATCAGACGCATTCCGCAATCCATAATCCTCCATCTGCTATAAGAAGCTCCTACTCCAATTGCTGCAATACACCGCCGCACTGTGTTAAATTTGTCGCTACATCTGCCTTGTTAAGCCATGGACAAAAACTGAGGCGCCCCCGAGAGAAAGCAGCAATCAGAATTTTAACGACTTTAATTATGCTAGGAGTTCAACAAGGTTTTAATGTGCAAAGCTTGCGAATTTTAATTGTGACTAAACACTTCTAAAGTGGCCAGGACCATCCGAACCCTTCTACCAAAAATATTTCTGAGAAGCCATTAGCATGGTCTTTATAACCTATTCTTCCTAAGTGCACTGAAGAAGGAGCGTTACCTATAGAATCAGGCATCAAGCCAATTACCGTTTACCTTCGATACGTCTAACCTATATACAATGTCATGCATACCAAGTCCGACGCGAAAGCGGATTGAAAACGCCTACATTTCTTCGAACATCCTAAGAGCATGAGAGGCAGTGAGTGGTCGATGCTCTTGTACAATCCCAAATGCTGACGTTTGTGTCAGAAAAGACGGCAGGCCATTGCAGAACGCACTCTCGTCCACGTCCGCATGCTGTGAAATCTGCCGCCTGCAAACAGCGGCTGGCATAGTGGATCGCTATGCTGCGTACTGTGGTCTCTACTGCTCACATCAATCCTTATCGCAACCCACGCAGTGTTAGCAATCGACCTTACAGCCTCGCACCGTCAATCTAAATTCATCTTATTCCACTCGCGAGGGGCCGGTCGGAATTATGAGCTGAGCTGGATAACGCCTACAGCGCAAGGAATACTTCGAAGAGCAGCTCGGAATCAGGAGCCCGCGTTCCTATTTATCATTTGGACTCCAGGACACCAGGTCTTACCAGGGAATGAGGCCGCCAACTCGACCACCCGCGCACTCACTAACCGGGCCCCTGATATAGACCCTACCGATGGGGATTAGGACATCTGTCCTCTTTTAACATTCAAAAATATATCCTCTCATTACCGGGACTTGCACCGCCAGTGCCCGGCTCCTTTCAAGGGGCTAGAGAAAGCGGAAGAAGGAATACATCTTAGACTCTACCTTAGACTCTTAGACTATAACACTCTATTGTGCCAGGAAGTACTCAAACATTTCGCCTTATCCTTCTCTGGCCTCTGCTCATTTTGTGGTCTGGGCATGCCAGCAAAATCCCCCTAACCCATTCCAATAGCCGAGAGGACAGGGAAGCCGCCCTAATCGGCTGTCTGTACCAAACGGCCCTGCAAGCCCTGGATCAGCGAGCTCGAGTTCCGGTCCAGACCAACTGGGTCACTGAATAAAGGACCCCACCTAGTATTGTAAGGGCAGCAGCCCACTAGTGGCTGCTTCCCTGACAACCTCTCTGTAAATAATAAATAATGCTTTTCACCGCCCCCTCAGTGAAGATTGCCAGCTTGCTTCAGCCCGAGGCTCAACAACCTTGCTTTGTGTATCTGGAGCTTTTGCTGGAAAGGGGCTCGTCATCATCATAGAGTTCAGTCGGGCGCCCTACACATGCATACGTCGCTTGTGGTGCAGCAAAGCATTTCTGTCCACTTTAAAGTTCCGTGCTGCGCCACGAGTAGCGAGCTTAGCTTCGTGAACATTATTGATCAAAAGCAAATTCTTGAGAAAACCATTTTTTTACATAATTAAGTGTAATATGTGACGAAGACAACCTATATGGATGGCGTGGGGATGAAAGCAAGGCACAAATTTATTATGCCTTGCATATGGCATGGGAACGAAAGACAAACCAATGTAAAGAGCCAACAAAGATTTTCACGTTTATTGAATTTGAGGACATTTAACGAGCTCATACGCATGAGGAAAGGTTCACAGTGAGATAAAGGTACCTATATGAAATTACAGTCACCAAAGTACTAAAAAATCTAAACTGTAGTTTAGTAGAAAGATATCTGACGCCAACTAGGTTAACTTTTGAAAAACACTACGTTTCGGGACCGGCTCGGTCCCTCCTTCCCGGTGTGACTACGGGCGAGGCGCAGCTTGGCTTTTTAAGCCCTCGTGTTGAATACCTCCGAATTTTTTCTGGTTTCTGTTTCTCAAATATTAACTCGGTTGGCGTCAGTCATCTTTCTACTAAATTAATTTTCCCAACCAGACAGACTTCGGTCAAATGTTTTCTTTTGAGTCAGAACTGGAGTTACATGGGGCGGTCGCTCCATATTCGAAACAGCACAGAACAGGGCATAGGAAGGGAAAAGAAAGGCGGCTATGACGATACGCGCCCTAGAACTCCCCCCTTGTCCTTTGCTTCGCGGTGCTCTGGGTAACTTTTCGAATACTATGAAATATCATGCCAATGAATCTTAACATTACTGCTTACTCCAGAAGCGATATCATTTGGCAAAAATAAAAGAAATATTACTAGCAATATGCACCTGACTAACCATAAAACATTACAATAGAAAGTAAAAATGGCTCCCGGTTTAGCAGTGCTAAGCACAAAATATCGAGCGAAAGCATGGTTTTTTTGCTGGTGGACACCAGTGCCATGCAGCTCAAAGCACAACTTATGTGCCAACTGACCCAGGGTGTCAGTTATGCGCCTTTGCATTTCTTAAAATCAAGGCAGTCTAAACCTTGCGCTGGTATATTGCAATGTTTTGGTGTAAAGACGGAGGAGGCCCCGGTCAAACGAGCCCGAGCCGCGGTGGTCGCCATTGGGCTCCTGTAATGAAGAGCCCACCAAGTGATTACGAGAGGTGGCCCCTTCCTGGCCGCCTCAAACTTCCTCCCTGTAATATACCTGTAATAAAGTTTTCAGATAGAGAGTACATGGTAGTTAGGTATTAGTACTACCGGAAACGAAAACTTAGAAGAGATTCATATACATATATCATTACTTCATGAAGTTAAATAAGCATCGTTCACTTGCCCATTTTTTCTAGCTTTTGTTCCTTTTTCATTTCAAGAATTACCTTGAAATTAACATTTCTCTAAACCCTAGCCAGTATTTAAGCTCCGCTGCTTGTTTGCAAAGCTTTTCTAGCGCGCTCTCGTGGAAACCAATTTCCACCTGCCCAGCATACGCTATGTCAAATATTCGCAACATTCATGAGATTAGAAAAGGCGCACAACCAGTCATTCTGTAAGCACATTTTCTTTGAAACTCTCCTGTATTATCACTTGACTTAGGGTGATTCGAATGATGCGGGAATAGGAAGCGACTTTAATGGCTCACGGCCAGCTACTTTCTTTATCTGATGTATCTTTGAGGCGATATGGGGCATTAGGTCAAATGGCATCGTGCATTAGGCACACTGTTCCTCATATCCTTGTCCGAATGTAAACAGGTGTCTTACGCAGTTATTTTATCAGGTGCTTGTCTGCTGGCCCCTTGGATATTGGCTCCGTTGCTCAACCAAGCAACAGAAGATAAATGGAGGCCAGTAGAAATCACTGGGCTTAAAGGCACACACTGAATTTGCACCTAGTGCTGGCACCGCATTTCGCCCATTAGCAGGCAAGGGCGTTAAACCATTTAAACAGGAAAAAACTCTTGTGAAATAACTTTTGAAGAAGCGACGCTATGCACCTGGTAGCTTAGCGCAACGGTTATGATATTTATAGTTTTGGTTATGAGGGTTTAACGTCCCGAAGCTACTCAGGCTATTTGGCACGCCGTTAGTGAAGGCCTCCGGATAGTTGGACCACCTGGGGTCCTTTAACCTGAACTGACATCGCAGAGTACGCTGGCATCTAGCATTTGGCCTCCATCGAATTGTGTCTGCCGCGGCTGGAATCTAACCAGCGTCTTTCGGGTCAGCAGCCGAGCGCCATAGCCACTGATCCACCGTGGCGGCTGTTATGATATAACGCTTTCTCAAAAGTAAATATTGCTCCTGGAAGTTAAAAACAAGCAAGGACAACGAATGCTTTGTAATCATTTGAAATGATGAGAGATGATGGTATAGCCACGATACCGTCCTCACTTACGCGCAAGCCGTTTAAAATCAGTGACATTACTCTCTATAGGGTCAGTTGATGCTACAGTATCGGTCGCTCATGATAAGCTTTTGTTTTTGTAACTCCAGCTAATGGCTAGGAACCCTGATTTTAATTGGGTGCCAGACAGTTGAAAAGCGCTGCATAGCTCTTCTCAAGCCGAAGCCCAGACACAGTGCTATTAACACATTTTGTCGGTTTAATATCTCGATAAACCTGCAAGAGATGAGTGCCTCCGTTTACGAGTGCTATTTTCAGTCCCTGCGCAAGCCACATGGATACTCTTGAATAGCTAAAAATATTTTTGCGACAATGCAGGTGCACTTTGCGGCGGGGTAAAAATTTGATATAAATTAGCGTAAGGCAATATTACTACTTAACATGCTACAGAGCACTACTTGCCTAGTCCGAGACTTTCTTTTGCGGTTGTAGCTTGGAATGTAGTCCAAAGCCTAATGCAAGCAAAGACAGGGAATATACTGATGCTTGCAATGCTATTTGTCTGTTCTGCATGCACAAGAACAAGCTTTGAAACATGAATAAAGCTTGCTTGCAGCTCCATTAGAAAAAAACAGGAATATAAGAAAGATTGAACAAGAGCAGCTTGATGAGCCATTTGGTGTATGATCGCGGAAAAAAAGAGCAGAAGAGGACACATTCACAAGGAGTAGAGAGGACAACGCCGGAAACAAACCTTAATTTTACTCGGTGAAAGTTGTCACAAAAGAGCCGGGTGGATATGCGCGTAAACAACACCGCCTAAAAAACATGACAATCCAACCAACAGAGACATTACATAGTGTCATTCTGTTATTTTGCACGTGAAGAACAATGCCCCGTTAATGAAACGGAGATCTCTTGAAGTAAACCAGACCGAGTGTTCGCTGACACTTTACGTGCATAACTTCTTGATTTTAAATGCTTCCAGGATTTCTCGCACATCCGTGTTTTTCCGCGGCCGATGATTCTGACATTATTCAAGAGGGGATTACAGTCGTGACAACGTTTGCAATTTGTAGGCAAATTTTGCTCTGTTATCCGATTGCAGCAATGTGCGGGGCTCTTTTAAGGAATTGTAAATGCATTGGCGAGCCTGGCCGATGTAGATCTTTCCAGATGGCAGGGGAGAGAGTATAAAACATCTGTAGTACATTTTTTAAACATAATCTGGTGCTTGACCATTGCCTGCTATATATTTTATGCCTGATAATAGGCGCCGCCGCGGTGGCTGAGTGGTTACGGCGCTCGGCTGCTGGCCCGAAATACGCGGGCTCGATCCTGGCCGCGGCGGTCGAATTTCGATGGAGGCGAAATTCTAGAGGCCCGTGTACTGTGCGATGTCTCCACGTTAAAGAACCCCAGGTGGTCGAAATTTCCGGAGCCCTTCACTACGGCGTCCCTCATAGCCTGAGTCGCTTTCGGGTGTTAAGCCCCCATAAACCATAAACCAATAGGCGCAAAGATCAAAGGCTGCCGACCGTCACTCCTTTGGTGAAGGCTGCGAGCGCCACTTCTCAGTTGCAATCGCCAAAAGTTGGAGTGCGGCAACAAATGAGAGCTTCGCCGCGCTAAGGCGCTCTCATCGAAGAATACCTCAAGTATGGCGGTCGCTTCTTCATCGCGGAGCGCCTAGTTTTGCCACTCCCCGCCATGCGGCATTCACATTGCAGACAAAAGAAGTAAAAGAATAAACCGCCGGACAGGAAAGAGGAAGCCACGAAGTTGGTGGAATAATGAAATTAGGGAGGCCATCGAACAACGACGGTTGGCATCACGGGAACACAGAGAAGCAAAGAGAGCGCAATTAACTGAAGAAGAAATATACCAAATATGAGAATCCATTCGACAAAAGGAAACAGCAAGTGCAGGTCCTCGTCCAGGATAAAATAAAGCAGTCCCATGATCGCTGGCTGGCTGAATTAGCGATGCGACTAAAGAGGATCCAAGAAAATTCTGGAACCATATAGGCTGGCTGGGCAAAGCAAATCACAGAAAGCAGGAAGAGACTCACGATGCCGAGGGAAAACCTTTAGAGGGAGATGAGGCTTTGAACTACATTGCATATTATAGCCGAGTCATTTATGAAAGACGATAGGGTAATGGCCCCGAATAAGGAAGCAACATAGGACAGTGCATTATAAAACAGCTTAGAACTGACCGATCTTAACTGGAAAAGGGCGGAAGCAAATATTCTAAAGTGCACGTCCGCACAGATAGACGAAATTCCAATCAAGCTAATTAATGCACTTGGCCGAATAGGCAAAAAAACGCTGATAAAAGCATTGCAGGCAGTCATAACACTAAGCAAATTCCGCACAGCTGGAAACAGAGTAAAATGAATTTGATTTATAAGCGGAAATACGATAAGACGAACATAAAATCCTTCTGACCGGTTACGATAGCATCAGTTATATGCAGGCTGGCGATGCAGGTGGTGAAATTGAAAATGCAGTAACGGGTAGAAAGTAATAGAATACCCGGAGAACTTCAGAACGGAATCAGAAGTGGTAGGCGCTTAGATGATAGCCTGTTCGTGCTTACCGAATGCATAGAAATAGCTAAGGAGGAAAACATACCTTTGCATTTAGCCTTCTTGGACATAAGCGGTGCATACGACAACGTGTAATTCTGGGGCTCGATCTACAAAGCGCATTCGACAAAGTCAAACACTCAGCCATATTAGCACAAGTATCACGACTCAACATGGGGGTAACGAGCTACAATTACATCCAAGACTTCTTGACCAACCGCACGGTGCAACTGCACGCCGGAGCCCTCAGACTCCCCGAACGCAAGCTCGGTAGCACGGGTACCCCGCAGGGTTCGGTCATCTCGCCGTTGCTCTTCAACCTCGTTATGATCGGGGTAGCGAGGGCAGTAGCGGGGACCGGCGTCCGGCATACGATCTACGCCGACGACATTACCCTGTGGGCGGCCGGCGGCACCGACGCCAGCATCGATCAACAGCTACAAGCCGCGGTTACCGCCATCGAGCAGCACCTTGACGGCACCGGCCTAGTGTGCTCGCCCGCCAAATCCGAGCTGTTCGTCCTCACACCATTACGACCGGGACGGAAACGCGCTCCCCCTCGGGAGTGCGATCACATCAAGATCATGACCGTATCGGGGCAACGCATCCCCGAAGTTCCCAAGATCAGAGTCCTGGGCCTGCTGCTAAACAAGAGCGGCCGCAACGACGAGACCATCAACAAACTTACCACCAAGGCAATGGACGCCATCCGGCTCATACACCGAGTCTCGACACGACAGGCGGGCATGCGTGAAGACAGTCTCGTGCGCCTCGTCCAGTCGTTCGTGATCAGTCACATCGCCTACGTTGCGGCCTACCTCAACTGGCAGGTCACTGACAGGAACAAGATCAACACGCTGATCAGACGGGCTTACAAGACGGCGCTGGGCTTAACGGAGACCACGAGTACGGCTCGGCTCCTGCAGCTCAGCGTCCATAACACCCTAGAAGAAATAGCCGAGGCGCAGCTCACCGCGCAAATGGAGCGCCTCTCTACCACCAAGACGGGGCGCAGTATACTGACATCCCTGGGTTACAACCCCCGAACCCCCAGCCGGCAACCATGCGAGATCAGCGAGGAGGCGCGGGCTCACATCCATGTGGACCCCATCCCGAAGAACGTGCACCCCGAATAAAACCAAGAACGGCGGCAGGCACGGGCCCAGGCCCTCATTGAGAAACACGCCCAAGACCCGCACGCCCGGTACGTGGACGCAGCGGAATACAAACGAGAAGGCTTCGCGGCAGTGGTCGTTGCGGCGGCTACCGGCACCACGACAACGGCAGCGAGCGTGCGGTGCACGGACGCCACAGACGCCGAGGAGGTTGCCATCGCTCTGGCGATCTCCGAGGCCGAGTGTCACACCGTGCTCAGTGACTCGAGGAACGCCGTGCGCAACTTTGCCAAGGGGCGAGTGAGCGCGCCGGCGGCCGCCATCATCGGCAAGCTCCAGCCCCAAGACCGCCGCAGCACCATCCGTATCAAGTGGTTCCCGGCGCACGCGGGCGAGTGTGCATCCTCGCCGAACCACAACGAGACGGCCCATTCGGCGGCGCGAGCGCTTACCCTCCGCACCCCCGAGAGTGACCGTTCCGTGTGGTGGTTCGAAACAAAGGACCGCGTAACCAGTTATGGCGAAGTTACCATGTGTTACCGCCTAGCTCGACGGACAATGCCGCCTCCCCACCCGGCACTCAGTCGGGAGGAGGCCGTCATCCTAAGACAGATACAGGCCGGGTCACTCCTCGCCCCGGCAGTGCTACACGTACTTCACCCAGAACTCTATCCGAGCGATGTGTGCAATGTTTGTGCAGCTGGTCCGGCGGACCAATGGCACATCATGTGGGACTGTGCCAGGTTCCCGACCGAGGCTACCTCCAGGATATACCCGCCCGAACTTCAAAGTGCAGTGCAGTCTGCAGACAAGGACATTCAACTATGGGCCGTCCAGCAGGCCCGGGGTGCGCTCGAAAAGCACAAGCCTCACGACCCACCACAAACGGGCCGAACGGGGGTAGTGCAGAGGAGGGCATAACCCCCGGTCGACGCTTGGCCAACGTCACGACGCGTCAAACCGTCGGTTGCCGGCATTTTCAATAAAGTTTTTCCTACCTACCTACCTACCTACGACAACGTGAACAGGGAACTCCTGTAGGACTTATTAAAAGAAGAAGGCATCGCTCATGAGGTAAATGATTTTCTACAGGAAATATATCGAGAAAATAAAGTTTAAATAACAGGGGAAGGAATTAAGAGTACGACCACTGTCGAGGTACACAAAGGATTAAGACATGACTCCTCTATCACAGCTGCTGTTCTTGTTTTAATAATAATTTTGGACAGAAGGCTACAAGGAAGCAATCTAGGTTATAATCTGTCGTACAGATTAGACGGAAGAGTCGTTGAGCAACGACTACCGGGTTTAGTGTATGCGGACGATATTGTACAATTAGCAGATAGCCAGGAAAATTTGCAAACTCTGATAAATTGTTGTGGAGAGGAAGGAAACAGTCTAGGTTTCAGTTTTACGCAACTAAGTCCGCTTTGATGATTCTCAACAACACAACTGATCAGGAGCTTACAATCGAAGGCAATGAAATACCCCGAGTGGCCGCATACAAATATCTCGGAGTATGGATAAACGAAAGGCAGATGTACACGGAAAAGCACGAGCAGTCTCTCATAGCAAAAGGGCGAAGAGATGCCGGAATAACGAAACATAGGACATTGTAGGGGCACAACAGGTATGAAGTACTGAGAGGTATTTGGAAAGGAATAATGGTGTCGGGGCTTACTTTCGGGAATGCGGTTCTGTGCTTAAGGGCAGAAGTTCAGTCCACATTAGAAGCAAATTAGAAGAGAGCTGTTTGAAGATAATCACTAGGTGCCCAAGAGAAAACAACAAACGCGGCAATGAAGAGGGAAATGAGCTGGGCATCGCTCGAAGCACGGGAAGTGAGAGTAAAATACTCTACGAAGAGCGCCTGAGGAAATGGGACGATAACAGGTGGGAAGCTAAGGTATATAAATACCTATACAGAAAGAGCGTTGACTCACACTTGCGGAAAAAAACTAGGAAGCTAACCAGTAAGTATACCAGACACGAGGACGGAGAAAGAAAAAGCTTTAAACAACAGGTTAAATACGCAGAAGGTAAAAATTGGATGGATTCAATGGAAAAGAAGCATAGTGTAGAACTATATCAATACTAAAAAAGGCAGATCAGGAAGGAAGCGTTTTATGATAAGTCAAGATCCAGTGCCCTAATCTTTGAAGCTAGGTCAGGGTGTCTTAGAACGCGGAGCTACAAAAAGAAATTTAATGAAGAAGATGACACCTCTGCTGTGTAGTAAATCTGTAGAAACAATAGAACACCTCATACTAAAATGTGATGGTATTCATCCCGATGTCGATGCAGGCACAGTCACTCTTCCTGAAGCCCTATGGTTAAGAGATAACAATAGTCATGTGAATAAATCTGCGGTGGAAATAAGAAAAAAGCGATTGGAAGATTAGTGGCTCAAAAGTAGAAAGGGGACATAAGGTTAAAATGTAGGAAGACGTATTTAAAAAGATGGCGAATTTTATAACTTACCACACAGTTAAACAAAAATACAGCAAAAGAAAACTGAGCGTATTGGTAACTGCCATCACGCCATCTCCGGGCAGCTCCGGGCAGAAAGTTTGAGGTGTGCGCGAAACAGAAGCCCGCACCACTTGGCGCGTAGTGAAAACCTCTCCTGTCCTAGAACTTTGCCCGCAGTTGGCTCTGATAGCCTAGATTTTGCTTGAACGGCCGCTCCGGAGCCGATGCCCATGCATGAAAATTATAGGAGGCTATTGCTTCACATTGCATTCCTTCTTTGTGCTCTTATTGGCCAAAGTACGGGCACACAGTGACGACGGTTTCGTAATACTGCACCGCCGTCTTGCGTCCGAACTCAGCGAGTTCTTTTTGTCATCTGTTCAACGAAATTCGCCAATAAAGGACACTCAGGCCACCGGCACATCAGTGACGTATCTGGGAGGTGCTTCGGTTCTACCAGATAAAGTTGCCCTGTTCAGAAAAGGCCCCAAGGTTGCCTTGGAGCCTACTGTGAAAAAGCAAGAATTCCTGGCTTCACTCCGCCGTGTATCAGGCAAAGCCCCGCCGAAGCAAGAGATGTGTGATTCGCAGAACGTGTTCACTGCATTTTTAATAGCGGACAAATCGTGTTTCCAGCGAAGTGAAGCTAAGATATGTCACTGACCACTTTCATAACCATGGCCTCAGTTTAACTTTGACGTTTAAGGTCGCTTTCGTCGTAATGCCGAACAGCCTCTTTTCCATGAAAGCTCTTGAGGCTATCAATAACAACTTCAAGCCTGTGAACACAAAGCCATGAAAGGTAAAATTCGCACCCATGAGCTCTTCAAGGACTCAAATTTTGAGGCTTGAGCAGAAAAGAGAGACTGACGTCCAGAGAATTTTTTTTCAGAAAAGATGCATAAGACCGGTTGTCCCCTTAGGACCATTGCCACCGAGGGCAGCTTGGCGGAGCTGAAGTCGTGACGGAGGCAGAAGCTGCTGCTGCTGCCTCTGCCACGACTTCAGATTTGGAGATGGACGGAAAGGTTGAGTCTACCGTGGCTTAGCAACACAGCATAACCATGCATAACAAAGCTTGCACTTGCACAACCTGTCTTAGCCGAGCTATGCTGCAGCAATTTCATTCCTATTTTTCTTTCACTTCGACATCTCACGCTTGTGGCGGAACAAACAATTAACGCTCATTCTGAGCAATTTGGAAGCACAGTAGAGTAGGAGCACTTCCAGTCGAAGGCTCAGTATGTTAACCTCAAGGAAAAAGATAAGTGACCAGGACACACTGGCAATTCTCTGGTCGTTTAGTACTGTACAGAATTTACAAAAGAATATGCACGCGCTTGTAATCACGTACTTACTGCCCATATACTTTTTTTGTCTTGCGCCAACGTCCAAGCTTTCAAAGGAAAATGATGCAAGTCAATCAAAGCGGTTTAAGTGTTGTAAAGCTTGCCAAAATATTCCAGCAAAATGGAGACTAAAAAAATCTGCAAAATAAAAACTCCGCCATAAGGTTACTCCCATCATCATCATCCTGACGACGCCCACTGATAGGACGGTTACTACTGTGTAACGCGAGATTAAGCGACAGCTGTTCGCTATTTACACCTATTTTACAACATGTTTAGGCACAGGATATGAGAACGGCTTCATATCGGTGTCGTTCTATAGCACGCTTTTCAGTTTTCTAGACGCACTCAATTTTCGACTACGCCCGTCCGCGGCGCTGGACGGGCGGCGGACCGGAGAGGCCACCTATTACCCCGCCTCAGGAGGCACGTTTTGCAGGAATAACTGCAAATCGACCGTGCTACGTTCCATCACACTGGCCATATTAATCCCTCCTCCTTCCAGCTTACTATTCGCATGGTTGTTCCCGTGGCAACCACTCACCTCCCGCGCCTTACGCTGTACCATGCCTTCCTCCCGCCACGGTAATCACTCTAGTCGAGTGTTTGACGGAATCCCGTCTGGCGAGGAGGGAACATAATAGCAGAAAAAGAGGATTCATAGCGACGGAGAAGTATTTATTGTTCCGCTTACTTCTAGAATCACTTCACATCCAAACGACACCACATGTATTAAACCGAACGAGGGGTAATCTTCCTGAGATCTACGCACGCTCATTACGTCACCTGCACCGTACATAAGTAACCACCTTCGCCCATCAGCTGCCATTGTGAACAAGGGACCCGTACGGTCCCCGAAACGTCTTTGTTTTTCCTTTTTTCTTTTTTGGCGAGTGCTCCTCTTTTTCTGCTATTATGTTCCCTCCTCGCCAGACGGGATTCCGTCAAACACTCGACTACGTTACTCTCCGCGGAAAATATGGGCAAGCCATGATAACGAAGATCCGTAATTTCGTCACGCTCAAGACAAGTTTGGCATCTTTTCTGTGCCATCTTCACTTCAATTTGCGCTGCAAGAACCATGGCCTTATTCCCAAGTCCCTTAGACTGCCACTTCGGGTCTGCACGCCTTTTGGAAGGCAAGTGATTGCGCAAGCTGAGAAGCGTCTACTTGAAGCCCGTATTTTGGATACCAGATGCACCATCAAACGCCTGGAAAATGATGTTTTCGTCGCGCAACGCATGCTGGACGATTGCCTCAACAGCGATTTTCCCAGCGTCCTGCTTCACGCCAACAGTGCTGCTGCCATGTCACGTCAAGAGAGAAGCAGAGCCCAAGAAGCCAAGTTGTGTTCGTTGCTGGACAACAGCGTCGTTTCTCGTGCTGCATTCGGGATACACAACCTATCTTCCCACCACCTGGACCCGGCAGAATTGATACTCCTAAGCCGAGGCCTTAATTTTAATACCGGCGCTCAGCCAAACGGGCGTAGAATGGCCTGCGCTGTAGAGCAGGCAGTCCGCAAGGTAGATTCTGGTAAGCGGGAAGAAGCTCGTTGCCGTGCCATCGGGGTCCTTTCGAAGCGTTGCGGGAGAAAAACAGAAGCGTTGACTTCCCCTGAAATGCATGCCTTGAAAAGGCTCCAAGAGAACGAAGACATTGTCGTCCTGCCTGCTGATAAGGGGAATTCAACCGTCGTTCTCAACCAATCGGACTACATCCAAAAAATGACGACGCTTCTCCAGGACGAGGCGATGTACGAAAAAGTTAAACGTGACCCCACAAAGAAGGTAGAGACAGAACTTCAAAGTCTACTTTCCGACGTCTTCAAGTTCATCCCACCAGAGAATAAGCACCTATATTTTCGGCTACTGTGCCACAACGGTTAAGCACCTGCTATCTACGGCCTTCCTAAGGTGCACAAGCCGGACGTGCCACTATGCCCTATCGTAGACTTTACGCGCTATCCTTTGCACGCGCTCTCCGGATACTTACATCAAGTGATTCGCCCTCTGGTTTGAAGAACAACGACGTATGTAAAGGACTCCTCCCATTTCGTCAACAAGCTTAAGGACGTCACTATAGACGACGAGGATGTCCTAGTCTATTTCGACGTGAAGTCAATGTTTACGTCAGTCCCGGTAGACTTCGCAGTTTCATCCTGCAAACGCCTCTTAGAAAACGACGCCTCGCTCCCTTCACGTACGCCTTTTGAGGTTGTTGACCTTTGTCGTCTGCTCGATTTCTGCTTGCGCAACACGTATTTTGTATTTAGGAAGCAACACTACAAACAACTTTTTGGCACAGCCATGGGTGCTTCCGTCTCCGTCGTGTGCGCAAACATTGTTCTTGAACGCATTGACGCAGAGGCACTTGGTTCATTTCATCCAGCCCCTAAACTGTTTCTCCGGTACGTCGATGACTGTTTTTGTGTGATTCGCCGACAGGATGCAAGCCATTTCCTTGAGCACCTGAACTCCTTTCAGCCGACAATTCTATTCACCAAAAAAGAACCACAGAATGGAGCCATTCCCTTCATGGATGTGCTTGTGCAAAGAACAAGCAATGGGCTCGCAACGAGCGTGTACCGCAAGCCCACTCACACTGGTCGGTACCTGAGTTTTCATTCGACACACCCTGTCGCACATAAACGCTCTGTTGCATCTGCACTTTTCGGCCGCGCTTTCCGCCTTTGTTCAAGCCCGAGGACACCCTGATCCGATCTAAAAATTGTGAGGAAGGATCTTGCCAACAACGGGTACCCGAAAAATATGATAATCACTGCAGAACGCCGCTGTTCACGTCGAAACGCGGAGACAACGGCCACCAAGAAAAGCAAGCGAGCAAACATCCCCTACACTCCAGGATTGAGCGAGGCCTTAGCCAGGGTCTTCAAGGACTACAATGTCCATATCGCCCACGTGCCACCAGGTAAGCTGAAGCAAAAACTTGTCAGAGTTAAAGACCGGGTTGAAAGAAACAGATTCCCCGGAGTGGTGTACAAGATCCCCTGCAAGGACTGCAAAGCTGCATACATCGGCGAATCAGGCAATTTTATCAGGCGCTTAAAACAACATCAAAATGATGTCGCCAAAGGCCGCACGAAAGAAAATGCCTTGGCTGAACACTATCAAGTTGCATCCCATGCCATCGATTGGAACAACGCCTCAGTCATCGCGACGGAGAAGTATTTATCGTCCCGTTTACTTCTAGAATCACTTCACATCCAAACGACACCACATGTATTAAACCGAACGAGGGGTAATCTTCCTGAGATCTACGCATGCTCAATACGTCACCTGCACCGTACGTAAGTAACAACCTTCGCCCATCCGCTGCCATTGTGAACAAGGGACCCGTACGGGCCCCGAAACGTCTTTGTTTTTCCTTTTTCTTTTTTGGCGAGTGCTCCTATTTTTCTGCTATTATGGTAATCACTCTACGGTTAAGGTTTCCTTTCTTCTCTCCGTACCCTCGTCCTTTCATGATAACCATCCTCCGCTTGGCGATTCCTCCGCTCTAACCACATCCTCCTTTTACCACGGTAACCACTTTTCGGTTATGCCTCTCTGTACTCTACGCCTAGCCTCTTCCTTCCAGGGTAACTGCACTCTAAACACGAAGAGCAAAAAGGAAGCAGGGCGTCCTCTAGCGCACTCCGTGCATTATAGGCCACCTTACTGCTTGATTACTTCAATATAGGCGTATCCGTCTTCAAAATGTACCCTCCGAGTGGTTCCCATGCCACCCACCAAACGGTTGCGCCTTCTAACGCGCTGTCACTGTCATGGATTATCAACAAGCACAATCAGCCACGCTTGCAACTTACGCACTCACCACACCCTCATCTTTTCACCGTATATAAGCATTCCAATGCTGGAGATTTCTTCGCTCTCGCGATGCCCTCCTCCTTCGATCGTAACGATCCCATTTAATTGTTTTCGTGGTAACCACGAGCCGGCTACGCCATCTTCTGATTGCGTTATACCCTCGTCCTTCAATTATAGCCGACCTCTGAGTGGTTCCCATGGCAACGCACAGAACGGTTGAGCCTACGACTACGACATAGTACTACTACTACTTCTGCTGCTGCTACTACTACTACGACGTGAGGCCCATGAACGGGCAGTTAATAGCTGTCGCTGTAAAATACTGAACAACCTTTAGAGGAACGCCAGTCTCAGCCAGGAAAGTTCCGATATGTTTGTAGTCCCGTTAAATTTTGCGGCGGTCCGACCGCAGGGACACTTTTCCCGACTTCAGTGTGCTTTGCTTTAAAAAAACAGTTCAAATATTCACAGGCGACTCTTACCCTATGTTGTTCATATACGTGGTAGTTGTTATAGTTCCGACGAATTCCACGCTTCACCACTAGAAATCTACAAGCGTCAAGATAAGGACCACAAAACAAGAGCGCAACTGACAACCGGTTAATTAACAAAAAGGCGGTATATAATAGATTCCATGCGCATGTCCATGTCAAGGCATTCAATCTTATAATGCGGAGCTGTGTCATACACGTCCGCTATCGTCGCTTCTTTATTAGTTTCACTTCCTCTCCGGTTAGCATGGTGGTGGGTTTGCTTATGGGCTCCGTGCGCTGGTATGGTGGCGCCAGCAGCGACCACATCGCCAGCGCCGCCTCGTGGCACTCGCCGCGTTAATCGGACGCTCAGTCACGACGGGTCTCTAGAAAGGGAGAGCGCGCGCGCCCTCGAGACTGGCCGTGGTGGCCCTGCGCCTTCCTACATGCCCGATGCGTTCGCGCCAGCCCGGCCGCATAGCAGACGCGCACTGGCCGCGATGCCATTCTAAGTCAACGCCTTCTTCTCTGCGGATTTCAACGCATTGAAAACCTTGACGCCACCACTGCTGCATTTCGTTTCAATTGCTTTCAGGTTGGGCTGATTACCGATTCCGAGCAACCATGATTGTGTTGCAGTCCCGACGGCACTGCAATATCTGGCAGCGCAGTTGAGCTTATTGAGATTAATGAAGTACCTTTACAGTTTGAGAGAGGGCCCCGCCGCGGTGGCTCAGTGGTTAGGGCGCTCGACTACTGATCCGGAGTTCCCGGGTTCGAACCCGACCGCGGCGGCTGCGTTTTTATGGAGGAAAAACGCTAAGGCGCCCGTGTGCTGTGCGATGTCAGTGCACGTTAAAGATCCCCAGGTGGTCGAAATTATTCCGGAGCCCTCCACTACGGCACCTCTCTCTTCCTTTCTTCTTTGACTCCCTCCTTTACCCTTCCCTTACGGCGCGGTTCAGGTGTCCAACGATATATGAGACAGATACTGCGCCATTTCCTTTCCCCCAAAACCAATTATTATTACAGTTTGAGAAACAAGGCTCTGACCCAAATAATGAAATCAGCTATGTAATTTACATCCACTGTGACATCGACTATGTGAATGGTCGGCTAGAAATGCGAAAAACGCAAACTTGCTACACATATATATCAGATGATAGTGCTCTACATCCTGCAGGATCTACACTTCTTTAGTTTGTGTATTCCTCTCAGAGAAGCATAGCTCTAAGCATACAAAAAGACGATGTGTTTCTTGCTAAGTATCTTCCACAGGACTTTAATTTCAGGAATTTCATGAAGACGCCAATTACATGAATTATTTTGGTCGTATTTCTGTTTTGGTAAATACTTAACTATAGAAAGGCCGCCGCGGTGGCTCAGTGGTTATGGAGCTCAGCTGCTGACCCAAATGACTCGTGTTCGATCCTGGTTGCGGCGGTCGCATTTCGGTGAAGGCAAAATTATAGAGGCCCGCGTACTGCGTGATGTCAGTGCCCGTTAAAGAACTCCAAGTGGTTGCAATTATCTGGAACCTCCTACTATGGCGCCCCTTATAGTCTTCGTTGCATTGGGACTATAAACATAATTAAAATCAAAAGATTAATTCCCGAAATTAAGGGTTTAGTGATGTTGTGAAATCCAAAAAATATATATAGAGAGAAATTTGAACCACTCTCTATTTTTTTTATTCGTCTAGAACAGGATTTGAGATCTCATAAATGCAACATATAAAGATACAAAATTTTAAACCACTGAAGGAAATAAAATGATGCAAATCAATACACAAAAGCTTAGGTGAAACAATGTGAAAAACGACATAAGCACTCTCAGAAGTACGACGTCGCTCCCACTGCATACACACACGCACGAAAAAAAAAATAGAAACAAAATTGACACGCTGAACCACAGATGAGCATAACAAACGAAGACTTAAACTTCAGATGCTAGCTCCAAGAACTTCACCGTAGACCATTTCCTGTAACTGACTGAACGCATTCCTTCGCTCTACATAAAGACACAAAGCAGCTCCTGCCAATGATGTCACGTTCGAAACACCCCAGTCAATGTAAACCCTTTCCCAGTTCACTCTCATGAATTTAATTCCACAGTGCACTCATTTCCAGCATACCCTCTGTGCATGAGCTAGCATGCACGATGTCCAAGAAAAGCGTTTAAATATATTCGGTACCTTGACTGCAGTGTTTTTATAGCTGTTATGACATTGGGTAAATACAGCAGTAGGTAGAGCACCCGTTATTATCCAAGTTTGTTTTCGGCTTCGGACGAAACACCTCACCGCTCGCCTCGCTCACTGCAAACTGAACCAGAGAGCTACGTTGGCTGCGTCCGCCTTTCGCCACCGCTGTTAACCAGGTGGCGCCACTCGCGCGCGCCAAACTGCAGCGCACGGAGGTGGAAATCGGGGTCGCTTCTCGACACAACCTCGGTCAAGATGACACCCGCTCCGTCCCGGACAGGAGTGCCGCTGAGTTAAGGGTTCGTTTAGTGGAGAAAGAAGACTTGGTTTATTTTACATATTTACAGGCTTTGAGTTCAGAAGTGAGCTACTTCCACTGCATCTGCAGTCCAGTTTTATACACTGCGTCTTCCCTAAATTCCCCAGGTAGGGGACGCCCTCACCGTAGTGGGTGTGGCCAAAACTTTCACTATCACACACACACAGACACCTCCGCACACATGGACACGCCCCTGGCATAAGCTGAGCCCGAGGAAAAGGGGTATGCGGCCAGGGCCCAGTGGGGCTGGCAGGAGACGTCTGGTGGTCGGCCCGCTCTCCGCCGGTCGGTGAACTTCGAGGAAACTGAGGCGCAGCCCCGTCGGGAGATAATCCCCAGTGGTTCTGCCATTAACGATGGCCGGCGAAGCCAGCAGACAAGCCACTGTGGCGATCCGTTCCCACGCTGGCGCTGTACCCGTGAGGCCGGGGGTAGTCGGGTCGGTGGAGATGTCGGGGAAAATCGGAAGACAGCCGGAACCACTTCGCGGCCGGTGACAGCGACTCCTTAAAGGGATTTTCGCAGAACCCTGCTCCCCGCTTGTCCCACGCAGCAACGAGCGGGTGAGCGCGGTAAATGCACCCCGCAGACACCTGGCGAAAGATTCTGTCTTGGTGGCAATCCTCGCGACATGCTGGCGCCAATCCTAATACCAGCTGGCGGCAATTCCTAATAAAGCGTATCTTCGCCAGCCTCTAAAGTCTCTAAGGCTTCTATTTTTCTTGGCTTTTTGTGCATCGCTGTAGCAACGATTGTGATTTATCGGAAGCTAGGTACGCATTTGTGTCTTGCGTAATAGGTGACAAGTTGGTCAGCCTTCGTGATGTGGTGAAGCTTGTTGTGAATCACCCTTTATCTAGTATTCAGGTACCTGCCAGATTGGCTAATGCGACTCTTGCGTGTGACAGGGAATATTGTAAATGATGCCTAATGCACAATCAACAATATTTGCTTCGCGTGCTGTTCCACGTGTATTGCTGTTTTGTTTTTGTCTGCTTATATATCTTTCACCAAGTCTCCTTGCCATCTGAGGTCGGTAAACTGTGCAGCCTTTGCTGGCCGCAGACCTTTGTGGAAATCTCGACCTGCTCCAACGAGTATTGTAAGTATTTGACCCTTAAGCCTATGGTCTCTGTGAAAACCGTTCACAAGGAAGGGAACTCGTTCCGGACGATAACCTACGACAGCAAGACGTGGCAGAGAAGCGTCGCGCGGTATCTACAAGGGCACATCAATAGTCCAGTGCTTCGAGGACATCGTTGCACTACTCAAGAAGCGACGCCAATAACCTGTGCGTCCATGGATATAAAAGTCTTGCAATTTAGCAACCCAATTAAGGCGTCCTCGACTACAGTTGAAGAATGTTTTGAGCTTTTTGGGGCTCTCATGTTCCAGAATAAGTTTTGTTTCAGTAAAACCTGTTTCATGTTGCGTATCAAAACTACCTTACTTCCTTGTACATAAAATTTCAGTCGATATATGCGTTCAGAAGAGTTGCATTGACATAGGGTCTTGTATTGCAGTGATCACTATGAGGCATATACCTAGCAAAAAGAAAACCGATTGCTGAAATCAACATTGGCACAGTTTTAATTGCTCGAAGCGTTTAGATACCTCGTTGATTTTTTGCTGTTTTCCTTTCGGCAAAACAAATCGCTTAGAACTGGGTATTATCTCAGATGTTTTCCAAGCAGCCTTCGGTGACTTAGGATTTACCGATGAGTTCCCCAGAAATCCTTAATTAGATTTTTGGATATCCAGACACAGAAAGATGAAAACTACATTTTTTGGACACGTGTCACTCTACATCAACACAAAGTTTCCTACGATTTAGAGGTAATTAAAAACAAGTATGAGGTTTCCCTGTTGTTGAACTGCACAGTAAATAAGCCTATTCTAAACGTTGAATAAGCAGATGAAGAAAAGACCGACACATGTGGAAAAGCACTCGAAGAAAAAAACTTTAAGCCAACAGTGCCTCAGTGTTCGACTTAAGAGCGGTAGCTACAGGAGCCTCACCTGTATACATCGGTGTGCGCAGCAAACATGGAGAAAATCAAATCTAAACATCCGCGGTTGTTTCCTTCCCGGAAGCATCCCGCAGACGGAAGGGATTGCAGCGCCACACCGCGAACTCTGCGATGAATGGAAGTTTTTGCGCCAGACGAGAGACGAAAACTAATGTCAAATTAGTAATTCTTGATCACGTGGTAGCACACTCGGCGCACCCACGGCGTGTTTACACCTCTTTCGCTCTTTCTCCGTTTAGTATTGAGCAAATCACACCTTACACATCGATACATTATACATGCGCACACATTAAACCGTTCAAGTGCAGTGAACCACCTCCGGAATTGAATTAATCTGGTTCAATTACCTAATCACTGTAGCATACTCATAATTGGTTTGGTTTCGTTAATGGGGGTACAACGTCCCAAAGCGACTCAGATTATGAGAGACGCCGTAGTGAAGGGCTCCGCAAATTTCGACCACCTGGAGTTATTTAACGTGCACTGACATCACACAGCACACAGAATTCTAGAATTTCGCCTCCATCGAAATTCGACCGCCAAAGCCGGGATCGAACCGGCGTCTTTCGGGCCAGCAGCCGAGCCCCATAACCACTTAGCCACCGCGACGGCTTATGGTCATAATTAACTATGCACACATCATTACATGTCCTGAAGACACCCCACGAAGTCAAAGATCACAACCCATTCACACGTATATTCAGCTTAAAGCGACGAGTTTCATGCCTTATTGGTAACGTCCCCATCCCCCAATCCAAAGGTCGTGGGTTCGAATCGCATCTGAGTCACTCGAATATTCTTTACACCGCGATTACTTTAAGTGGTATTTATAAACGTCCTTACGACTTTTGCGACCAATCCGAACAAGTTATTTTACGAATCAGCATCACAAACGGAAAGCCAGAGCGTGATCGCACAGGGGCGTTTAAATTACTAGCGTGAGGTCATATAGTTGTCACGTCATGGCTTTGACGGTTAGGCCCTTTTCCAGTGCTTGCCGTCGGCCAATTTCGAAACCGGTTTTTCTGCGGCACGAGGCCTTGAACGCTACAGCGTTGAAATTTATATACCGTGGTTCAGGTAACATTTACATTGTTCTCTTGCCATGCGGCAAGAATTCCGTTGGCCATTCTGACAGGTGCCTCAATACTAGACAGAGTGATCACCACAGCAACTGTCACCAGATTGCGAAGCTTGACTACTTCGCCACCGCGTTCGCAAAAGAAACGCGTGCCAAATTTTCAAGCAAGCACAATTGTTGCTAGAGTAGGAGACTGAATGAAAAGCAAAGTAGTAGAGGCCTTTCAGATTTTAGAGGCTGGCGAAGGTAAATGTGTAATCAACCCCTCCATCATGCCAAGGAGTAGCAAGTCAAATAATAAAGAAGAGAGGATAGCACACAGGCGTGAAACACTTCGGCATTATAAGATTGCGCATGAAATGCATTAATATAGCATATTTTTCTTATGAAACCAGGTGCCATTTGCGCCCTTGTCTTGTGGTTGTTGTTTTGTGCCATGTAGATTTCTAATGGTAGCAGAGTTAGATCCATCAGTAATCTCAAGCTACTAGCCCCAAATGCCGCCCTGCTGCTATACTTATTTTTGATGATGAATACGAAATTCAAGCTGCGTTGCCGTCAACAAGGAAACGACCAGTCTTTTTAATGATCCAAATCCCGACACAAATGGATAAATTCCAACTGAAAAACTTTATTTTGGAATCCACACTGAAACATCCGCGTAGACGCCATTACACGTCACTTAATAGTAGTCCCAGCCTAAAAGGTTCCGATTCAAGCAAGAAATTCAGGACCGTGTTGCAGCTTGCTTTTGTGTTCGGCTTCTCTGGCGTGGTCCGGTTCCGACCTTCGTGGTGTTGTATTTATCTTCGCGGATGGTCACTTCGGGTCTTTGAATTTGTGGGTGCTTGCGTTTTCGGTCGCGCTCACGACGTCGTTGCTGACCATCAGCGTAGCTCGAAGATATTTCAGAGGGCAGCATTTGGTTTCAAGTTTTATCTTAGCACAGAAGTATAAGAGGCAAGTTTCTTGCACACACGAGAAGAGCAGGACCCTCTGCCGTGTGCACTAGTAGGATTTTTGTGCCATACACCACCTTGTGGCCAACAATGCAATAGGTCCTGTATTGTCCTTTTCTCGTGCATTGACCCCAAGCCTAGCTATGGCGCGTCCTGTAACAGGCACTATGCTTTTCTTTATTATTGATGACTTTGCGCGCCGAGTACTACAATGTGCGACAAGCAAATGTTGGCCCCGGGGGGTGGGAGGGTCCCACTTTGATGGTCGCTATACTGGCACATATATAACGGACAGAAAGTTTAGGTATCCCTAGGGCACTATTGCGCCATGTGTTGTTATGTAATGTAGTGTGGTTACGTGTTAACTGTTTTGGACAATTTGACTTTTATTACATACAAACGCGTCCACTACTAACGTAATTAGAAATAACTAACGCTCTTAAAAATGAGCCGACGCTGAGGCAGTAGTCGAATATCGAGAGTTGATACACTTAAAATAGGTCACCGGTTGGAATCCCTGCCGTGAGCTAGACTCTAACTGAACTAATAACTTTATGCTGCGCGAAATCGTATGCCAGCACCAACACTCTGCGACCAATAGTTGAGCCGCAATGTTCGTATGAACATTCGTCACCGGTTCGAGTGCCTTCGTCAAGCTAGGCTGTAACTTAAAGTCGGTGCCGCACGAAATGCTGAATCGTATGACACCATCCGAAACATTCTGCGGCAAACGGTTGGCCCACACACTTTGCACAGATGTTTAAGTTGCCCGACTTTGACCCTACTAGACGGGATATATTTACCGGATCGACATATTTCAGTTCCCACTTGTGGTGCTCCGGCATGACGTTGCCGCTTGTTATCAGTTTTAATCCATTATGTAACCGCAACGGTTATCATGACAAACACCTGGAGTCCGCCCTCTTGGATTCTATGCGTGGAATCGTCATAACTCGGAGGCTCGAAACTCGGCCAGTACAGCTACCGCTCCAATAGAACATGTGAAGATGTTCAGTGAGCAAAACACCGATAAATCTGGCATTTATTTTGAAATAATTGTTCTTTACAAGGGCACAAATATTTCACAGAGTCCGTATAGCCTTTATGTCTTCTTTAATATCGAAAGAACTGCCATGCCATTGTTACGTCAAAACGAGAACTCATTTACAGCTTCTAAAAGCATTAGATCATGTCACTGTCTTGCAGGAATGCTTGCCTACATACCCACGAAACATTTTCCGGTTAGAATTAAGCGTCGCCGTGAAGACCAATGCAATAACCTAGGCTTCAAATTTTTTTACTACCACACCCAGCTTGGTCTGATTCATTATAGCTCTTCACCTCTTTTGAGAACGCAGAATTATCTCGGTATGTTGACACTAGGTTTTAAAGTGTTATAATACAGTTCTCAGTGCCGATGTTACAACAATCGGCCTTTGCAAGGCAGCCTCAAGATCCACGCAAATTTTCACCCCGCATTATTCGCGATCTGGTCCGCGAGCTCATAACTCCTTTACAGAATATGTTGGTAGCGTTGTTTACCGCGCCCGTCCGAAATTTCTCTATCATTCTTCTCATTTCGGTGCCTTCGATTCTTCTTCAGAGCAATAGTAGCAGATCCCGCGGTTATTTTTTTCGTTACAATAGAGCAATACCTGGCAATATTTCCTCTACCTTTCCGTCCTGAGATGGCCATGTTTTTCAGATAGGCAGTTTAACAGCTATTGATGCTCCACATTTGGAGCACTGTGGTCCTTTACCTCATGTTCTTTAACACGTAAGGTAGGCAGCGCATGAGTACGTAAAAAAATACACCTTTGCTTGTATGTCGCTGTTTTTGTATAGAGAATTCGGAAAGAAGATAAACACATTTGATGGCCCCAGTGAGTAACGTGGATGACTGGTAAATCTTTTTTAGCGATATAGTTGGGTTTGATACAAGATGTATGGAAGCAGCGCGAGAACAGAAATTTTCTCATTTCTAATACAGCTGAAGAAAGACATGAGACGAGCGCTCGTGCTGTATCTTTTTTCACCTATGCCTCTAAAGAAAAAATTTCGTTCTTGCGCTGCTCCCGTTCATCACTGAACGACTACCAGCTTGTACTTGTTCAGAAGAATCGGAGGAAACCGCGTATATACACTGGGGCTGCCTGCACCACTTATGTGCCCTGTAAAGAGCCACAGGTCAATTTGAACGAGGAACACAAATGCAGAGCCCCCCTGAAAAATGGTTCCACAGGTTAGTCAGGTCACCACGTCAATACCTACACGTCTTCTAGATATATCTCTAGGTTGCATACGCTTCTTCTTGGATATATTACGTCTTCCTGGACCATAGAAATTTTTGTTCGTCACGGATATGTATGATTTTCTACTTCTACAAATGAATATTTTACGTGGCCTCCATAACAATGCCCTGGAGCTGTGTATTCGGATGATAGCAGGATTTTTTGGGTCTGGCGCAAGATTGTATATATCTGCCTGACTAGCATCGGCTTATCTTTGAAGTCTTACTGTTTTATATTTAGGATGACACATCGGCACATTACTAATTGCATAAAATTATTCCTGTGAATTTAATCTCTCATGCTTGAAAAAAAAACCCTAATAAATGAACGTAATAATACTGCATTTGCCTGTAGCACCGTTACTCTTTAGTCCATCAAGCTCCATAAGAAATTGCATTCAAGACAGAATAAGGCTTTCAGCGTATTTATGGCGATTGTATTGATACACTCTCCCACAAAGACTGAAAGTGAGCGAACTCTGCATAGGTATTTCCTTCGCCATAAGAATCAACAGCGAAGTGTTCTAAGCCGACCAAACCGAATATTGAACAGAAGCGGCCACGACCCCGTGGCAATAATGTGGAAGCTGGAGTTGGAGGTTAAAAACTTTGTGCTTGGTGACCTAGAATGTCATTCTTTTTACTGTGCGCTGTGAGCTTACGTTCCATTCATAATCATCACTGTCTGGTTAATTCTCGTGAGTATGACGGAACTGCAGCGCAATAAGGAATGCGTAGAAAGTGTGTGAACAACCACCACGCTTTGTAACGACGATCAAAAGAGCTGCCACAGCTGTAGTTACGTTTTTCCCTTGCAAGCTGCGAAAATCAGCAACTTTTACTACGCAAGCTTGCAATGATATGTCTTTCGACTTCTAATGCCCTAGGCGGCAACCCTTTACAAATAACAGTAGTCATGTATGGGTGCTATTCAAGCCTTTTTTCGGCTGCGTTGTTGAGTCTAATATATTTCTAGAATGTAAGCTTTCCCTGCTGGTGCCGTAAGAGCATTCCAATTATGCCGACTGCATTGCTTGTGAGGTGTTTATTTCTGATGTATAAGGGTTGCGCTGGACAGATGTAACAAGTTGGCGGCACGTAGAATTTGCATACATTTCCAGAGCAGGCCCGGGACCATGTACGTGTTAAATGAATTTAATGCAGAAATAAAAGGAATGCAATCCGCGTGTCTTCAAACACACAAGCTTTAATATTATACACCCCTTGTGACGGTTCGCTTACGCGGTCTGTATCTTTCTTTCTACTCAAATGCGCTTTTAGAAGTTCTCGTTATTTTTTCGTTAATGCATCTGCCTAGAAAGTGTGCAGGTACACCACATGTTTCCCATACAGTTTTAAGCACAATTAAGGCCCTTTTCTATTAGAATACTGTAGAGAGCACTACAGCTGTTTTCTTCGATATTGTTTTGCTTCCCTATATTCTTTTAACTCAACTAGATTTTCTTTTCCTATTCAGCAGACAGCTTCAAGATATTTTTCTCGATATTTTATTTTTATTGGTGTTTCATGTATTAAAATCCTACTAGAAGGCGATGCAATGCGTAGATATTAGTTGAGTGAGTTAAGTTGTATGCTAGAGGTGGTATTAGCCTTGCTTATTTTTCCGGCAGTTGCTCAACCGTAGCGTCACTTATATATTAGTAATGACCTTAAACCTGTCGGGTTTGGCCAGCTATGCGCGCAGTCACTTAGAATAGTACATATTCCACTCCCGCAGTCACCATCTATGCACACATTCACTCACAGCAGAGCATAGTCTTCTCCAGACCATAGTCCGTACCATAATGCGTAGATGTGCACCGTTCTATTTCAGTAACTTTACAGCTCTGTGTAGACTAATACCCCTGTCACACGTTATTCCTCTAAAGCCTTTCCAGTAAAGGCACCATTTTTCACCACAGCAGCGAAAACTTAAAGGAGCAGGTACGCAGCTACATGGCGCTGCCCAAAGGTGAAACTGTCGTTGAGGCTTAGCACCCGCTGCTGTGCTAGAGGCGGCTGAAGTGAGCGTTTTAAAACTAATGTGGTGTATTCTGTTCATTCGTTGAGCTTAGACAATCCCTTTCTTCTTACTGCTTTCTTAAAAAAACCGCAACAGCTACTTTCACCATCAGCAGTAAGTTTTGTGTATTGCCTTAGCACTCGGTGTGTATTGCCTTAGTGTATTGTGTATTGCCTTAGCACCAGGGGCCCCCGGTGTTGCTGCAACACTTTCATTATTATGAAATCTGGGCATAAAATATAAACACCCGTACAAAAAACAAAGTCAGACACATCTTTCGTATTTAAAAGAAATGTTTTCAAACATTGTTGGCTGCATCTATTTTTTATTGTTTTTAATTTTGGCATTGGGTGGCACTGCGATCGCAAGT
The DNA here is from genome assembly GCF_052857255.1 of Amblyomma americanum. Lineage (NCBI taxonomy): Eukaryota > Metazoa > Arthropoda > Arachnida > Ixodida > Ixodidae > Amblyomma > Amblyomma americanum. Next base: position 101,411,951 of record NC_135500.1, read on the forward strand.
CATTGAAGGCCGCGCCTTTGGGCTCGAAAGGTCTCTGACGGGCGCCTTCGCCTCCACAGGCCTTAGCGGCAAAGGCGCAACATTTGTGCCGTGGAGCTGCACTCCTTACGCCTTTGGATATAAGGACCTGATTCCCAAAGGCCTTTGCGGTGCCCGTGTGACAGGTGTATGAGGATAAAAAAGATGAGCCATTTATCTTCTCTTGGTTTCCTAGTAATTGGTCAAGTATAAGTAAAAATAACGCGTGCTGTTAATAAGGTGTCAAAGATAAACAAATATTGGCCAGTGTTTCGCTGAAATATTCTGCGCCGAAAAATATGTTTAGTAGCCTCTCGCCATTTACATACCCTCTACCACTCGTAATTTCATGCTTCTCTGATTACCTGTAGGCTCTTTGTCAAGTCTAGCTTTCTCGGGCAAAAATTTTGAAAGTTGGAAACTTGTAAGAAACTCTTAAGGAAATATTGAAGATAATAGTCCGTTATTCCTATATGTAGAAAAATCTTTCTTCAAAGTGTTTCCAGCGATCGCATCGAACAGTTAAGATTTCCAGAGAAAACCAGTGGGGAGCGCTTTTGGGGGTTGCAAAAACATCAGTAGAAAAAATACACGACTGCTGCCGGGTGATCTGCGGATATGTTGATTGCTATAGTGATATATTACATTATATGAAAAAAAATTCGTTCAGAAACGCTTTCCCGCTCAAAAATGCTTTTGTCCAGAATTGATGGGCATGGATCATTTTGGAAGCATTCTGAGTACAGTACTTTCGATGATAGTCTACATGGGGATACCCCAGATGCACAATGGGGATACGCCAGATTCCTTGGAAAATTACCAGGAATATGAAATGCTGTTGCTTTAGGCCTTGCAAACGTTGAATACGAGTCTTCACTCAAAGATGGTATTTCGGCGACGTGCATTGAAAAGCAACCCATTCTTTGGTGTGCGCTCCCAGACTAAGTCGTTAAATGACTTCATAATTTGGGTACGGCCTTAGGAGACATTGCAGAATATCAGGCTGTGCACGGTGCAGGAAACAGAATTTATAGCGTAAAGCAGCCACACAGGCTACTATAATGCCGGAAACACTCGCTCGCCATTTGGCTCCTGAATGCACCGAAGACCAGTTATGCTGACCTGAAACTTGTGCAAAATTTCAGCAGATACTATCATCTGGATTGATAATGGTTTTTTTTTCTTACTGTGCGCTTTCCGTTGTCATAAAAGGTGTATTATCCACTTCACGGATAATTGATTGACGCTGTGTAGAAGGTTTCCTTTTCAATTTTCTCGTGGCGTTATCTAGGAAGTGCGGGTTTTCGCATGTATTTTAATCTTTAAGCAGACCTTGTCTTGCACGCAGGATGTTGCGATGAGTTGCTTTTTTGTTTTCTTGTGTTTCTGCATTTCTAATATTGAAGCCTGCTCAAGAACTGAAGTGCTCTCTCACAGCAACAGGGCACCCTAACAAATGGTGTGAGCTTTTGGCCAACTTTAATATTATCTTTCATGTTACGGCTATATCGCCATTTCCATTCGTACAAAGAGGTTATAATGTACCGTCCGTTTCAACCAAGCCATCTGCTAATAAAACAATTTGCGCGAGCGGATACTGCCTGGAATTTTCCTGGGTTATTTACGGACAAACTATGGCAGATGGTTGGCAAAGCCGGTTGCCGATGAATTGCAGGTTTTAAGACATGTCAGTCCCTATGATCCATCGAATTCTGGCGTCTGACTACGGCCTAAGAAGTTTTGTGGAAGAGTCTGCTTGCTTTAGTCTTCGGACGACCATATTTTCGCGCCTTGAGATAATGAGCGAGGCAAAGCGCTTTTAGAAATACATCATCACATTGCCAAATGGGGCCATTCAGGTTCTTAATACGGGGGCACGTAATCCGCATGCAAGGTATAACTTTTGAAATGTCTCAGAAATTCCAGCAGCCCTTTAGGTAGGTAGATGTTCCCGTAAAATTCCGGTTAGATGATTATTCTGAAAATCTACATGCGAGCTCTTATAATATTTAGAAATTTTTATTTTAAACCCGTGAAATATACGTCGCTCTGTTACTATCATATGAACTACACTTCAAGGAGGACAATTTGGACATGGTGGGACTAATTGAAAGAAAACTAGTGAACATGTTGGGGTTAATAAAAGAAAATTAGTTAACTGAAACAACTCGCTAACTTTATATTGTATACATTAGGGCTCAAGATTTTCCTGCGATATTCAAGGCTCGCAATATCAACATTCGCAGCCGCCAGCAGCACTTCGGGAATTGGTACAGTGCTTTAACAAAGAACAGCGTCATATTCCTTTAAGTTTTTGAAAGCTCTTTCTGCTGGCTTCCACGTGTTGCACATTCATGAAATGGCGCCCCTCGAATTTAGAGTGACGAAAGTAGACGCAATTCGTATATTTTATTGTGTACACAAAATAGGCGTGATTTCGGGGACGATACCACGCAGTGGTACGCTGATTATAAATACGCAATGCTACAAAGTAATTTAGCAATTTTTAAATAGCCTATTTTTGAAAGACACTATTTCCAACCACAACACTTTTGTTTACTAAATGAGCGTTTGGGCATAGTCATTTGAATACAGCGAACTTTCACTGAAGACAAGTGTCTCTGAAAGTCTCTGCGTTTAAGCGACTTTACAAACTATCAGCTATATCATTAAGGGCCAGGGAGCTGTCGCATGGCTCTTAATTTTATTGACTCTGTTTTTGCAAGGTAATCTTGCCTGCATTTACTTTTTCAGGGACCTCTCTTTATAATGAAACAATATTATTCTGTGTATTCACTCGTTCGATATATCTTCATATGCCGGTCACTTTTTTAATAACCACTTAGCTTTTTCCGCCAGTTTTAGTTCCTTTCCAGTATCTGCTCAGGTATCGCAGAAAAAAGCCCTAGGAAATAAGGAAATTCATAACAAGCACAGGCAAACCTTTATTTATTATCGGTTCCTTTTGTCACTACGCGAGGCTATGTAATTATACTAAATCGCCTTGCTTCTCAGCTTATATTCTTGATTATTCCTCGTCGGTCTTCTTCTGCACAACGACACCTTCTATTATTTCGCCATGCAAAACGTATGTTAAAGGTCGCAGTTTTAGATCAATAGGCTTTCTAGCTAAATCACCAGTGTGCGGGATATAGAGTTAATGCTTTTCGTTGAATTAAGATTGAATGTTTATCGGCTTTAATTTACAGTTTACATCCCTAAGCACAAACGCTCGTTCTATGTATAAGGCAAGAGACAGATTCCCCCCAAAAATAGCGAGAATTGGGTCTGGTAGTTTGTGCATGCATGATGATTCAACGCGATTAACTTTTTACTGAATGAGAAAACACAACTTGCGCTCTGTGCTGTTGTGTCTTCTCGTTTTGTAAGAAGCTCAGCGCCTTGAACCATCGGCATTCCCAAAAGCTGGCAACAAAATGCGTTTGCATATTGAGAATCTACATCATGCGAGGATATGTAGCAGAAAATGGGGAGTAGAAAACTGCCCATAAAAAAAGCAGTTTTTTTCTTCATTACCTAGCAGCTAATGCTATTGTCCTCGGGGGCAAAAGACGCAAAGACAGGGAAACGACAAATGTTTGCGCAAGTTCGTTTACCTCGAAATGCTTAAGATTTCCGAGAGTTTTGAGGGCAGTGACTAAAACAGATGAGCCTCCGTGACATGTTCTGAGGCAATGAACCATCTTTGTGCCCTGCGACTACTGATGCCAAATAGTGTGCGAATGTTATTTCGGAAGAAGAGCGCTACACGGCACGCAAGCGGAGAACTATAACAATGCCTCGGGATCTGCACATGTCGACGGCAGCATATAAGTTAGTCGTGCCCCGCTGCGCCACTGTCGCCATGTACTGAGGCGCCGCACATGGCGCATAGGGATTTTACCATTTGCTAGCCGCTTTCGTGCACTAGCTAAACAATTCTAGTTAGGAAAGGCTAGAAAATATGAAGGCAGCCACAGTGTTCTTCGCCGACAAATAGCTATGGGTGCTTGTTGGAGCGCTCGCGCATTTTAGTAGCATTGAGTATGGCAGTCTCTTTCTGACTGAAACGCATTGTTCTCGAATTTGAGTTGCGATCTTTAACAATTTAGTCTCAGTCGACAGCTCAGTTAGCAGGACCATGGTCTGTAACTTTGTTTCTAAATTTAAGAACTTCCAAGTATCAATCTGAATGTATTAATGTCACGGCAATGCATTAGGTTACTCCTACTTATTATGCCTCAAAACGCACGCCTAATTTAGGCTACGCCGCCATAGCGACAGAATTCGAAGTGCAGTTCGCTCCGGCTGAATGCATGTGCTGCAGAAAGCATCTCGTTCAGGTGAAATCATAGGAAACTTCCTGCAAAAGCACCGAAGTTTGGGCCAGTTGGTAATGATCCATCTTGAGAAAACGAAGCAGCACGAAAAAACGGAGACGAAAACGACACACATACGACAGGACGAATGCTGCACTTCCAACTGATTTTTATTGAGAATACCAAGCTTAAGTACAGCGCTACTATCGCCTCGTGGTAATCAACCGCAATGATTCAAAAACGCCATTTCATTATCAAGAAGAGACAAGGAAGCGGTGCTGACACACTGACCACCTGCTTTTCTGATGTGATATGCTTCAATAATCTCTCTTTCTATCCTGACAGGGCACCGAAATCAAGGCGCCTACCTCTAGTGCCCTTTAGGCGGCCGCTACGGGAACAGCCCAACGATGAGAAATGGAGAAGAGGACTGGAGGAGCAGGAGTTTACATGAAACGGAGAAGAAAGCACATGGGCCGCCGTGCAGCGGCTGTAGATCACGTCACAGGCTGGACGGAACAGCGTTCTGGTTTAGGCGCGATCAATGATGTTCATAACGATCAGTGACGGTGGTAATCCAGCGCGACAATATATCATACAAAACCCTATTGCTCCTGGCGATCTGCTGGCGAACGCCAGTAAACAGAGATTACACTCTCGTTTACATGAACTCGACATCAGTGACTTCAGTCCGAGGATCGAGCTTAGGAAGGTGAGCCCAACTCGGTGACTGCCTGTTGATATGAATCCGATAATAGCGACTCAACTGACGCTGCTCGCACTGTCAGGCGCGACCGCACGAGTGGTAAACCGGCTCCCAATTCTGTTTTCTCTCGAGAAAATGCTTTCCCCAAGTGTGAAAGAGGACTGACCCTCGTATTCACAAACCGACATTTACCTTCCGTTTCGAGGTCCTTACCTTTACGGCTCCGTTCCGGGTTTCAGAAACCAACCTTACCTTTAAAATTCGCCTCTAGCCGCCCTTTCGGCCTCGGAAAGGGCGCGTTCGCAAAGGTAGCCCCTGGCCTATCGTTAGCAGCTCCTTTCGTCAAATCAACATGGCAACCGAGTACGATCGACGACCGCTTTTCCAATTTATCAAGTTTACTGAGTTAATAGAAGAAATCGACGAGGTGCCCCATCGTGCGAAGCCGGCACGGCGAGTGCTGAGGGATCGCCAGTACCCGATGGAGCTGTTGGACGATGAGCCTCACGCGAGGTACCAGTTTTCGAAGCCGGGCGTGCTGGAACTCTTGTCTGTGCTGCCGCAGCACCGCTGCCCTAACAGACGAGGTTGCCCCGTGCTGCTTCTGCTGCGACTGCTTACTGCCCTTCACTTTTACGGTGCGGGAACCTTCCAAGTTGTCGCCGGCTACCCTGTCGATGTATCCTTGTCGGTAGTATCGACTGTATCCGCCGTCATCGCAACGACTTTTGTTTCCGGCACTGGTCAAGTTTCCTTAAGCCGATACTAAAGCAGGAGATACATGTGCGAAAACTTCATCGGTGCGCCGCACTGGTCGCCGCTTGCGAACTGCCGCCCCACTGCAAGCGGGGACACACCTAGCGGCAAGCATCGATGCGCAGCTCGACTCAAGCTCCGCCTACGGCCAGTGTAACGCTATGAAGTTCGCACCAGAAAGTACAAAAGAGCGATGTTATCAGAAAGACTGCCTGCTATCCTCGAGCAGCGACCAAGCATTCCTGGGCAAGTAGCGAGCTTTCGGCTACAGCACCACCCGCGGGCGCGCTGCGCGATGAACTGCGTCCGGCTTCCCTGGAAGTCGCTAGGCCATATAGCCTGTTTTGCATCGATGCAGCGGCGGACAGCGCTTCGGAAGTCGTCTACGCTATAATAAATGGCGCACTGTTGATATCACTTTGCTGTCAACAACATCATTTCAAAACAAACTAAAAATATGGTCGATTTGCACGACGCCTTGGGCCCCGCAGCTGGCAGAAGCCAGACAATCCGGACCGCAACGGCGGGCCAACGGAAGCTGCGAGGCGGTTCTCACAGGACAATTGCTCGTATCACAGTTGTAACTTTCACCAGCAACTCAGTATTAGCCATTACTCCACAAAATTGACATTTTCTCACATTTTTCTATCCCAGGTTTTATTATTTACGTCAAGAACAATCTTCAGCACGTTTTATGACTCCGGGAGCACGGGATTCAGGTTGGCCGGCCGGCCTGCTGGCTTGGTGTACTTCACGTTCACACCAGAAAAAACAAAACAGCCATTCTATCAGAAAGTCTGTCTCCTATATACGAGCAATGACAGTCTGCGCAAGAGCCCAGCTTTCGACAGCGACGCCGCCTGCGGGAGCGCAGGGCGACGGCCTACGCTGCTCCCTGGCTGCCCTGTTCTTCACTAAGCCTAGCTGGTTTCGCATCGATGCCGCTGACGACGGCGTTTCGGAACTGGCCAGCGCTATAACAAAATAGTACCCTCGTCACCGCTTCACTGCGGACCCGTCTCATAATCCCATTTTCGCGACGCCTTGTGCAGTGGTTCTTGCAGAATTACGCCATGGCCGAGCCGCACAAGGCAGCAGCAGCGAAGTGGCTATAGGATTTAATTTCCTGGTATCGCAGTTGTCCCTTCTACCAGCATCTCTGTATTGGCCAACAATCCTCAGAAAAGGTACATTTCTGACCTTCAGCGCAAAACAACAAACGCGCACAAGCACAACACACCACGATCGAGGCACACGAAAATAAATAAGCACCGACGTCGACTCAACAAAGCTTCTTGTATCGACGGCGGCCTATCACTGTGGCTAGACCAAGAGGAAACATGCGTAAAAATTTGAGTCAGGCTAGTTAATTTCATCTACTGAATGAATATAACAGGGCCAGTATATGTTTAACTGCTTTCTATAGTATACAAAACAAGTTATCAGTACATCTACTGAAGCGGCAAGTATTATTATTTCTTTAGCCTCGTTACCATACCTCTTACTTCTGTGGGTAAGGGCGCTGTGGATTTCGCTGACCTTTCCGCGAACTCGTTGATCTTGTTTTCGCAAGGAAGGCCCTCCAGTAGGGTCGGAAGTCCCCAACAAAGGGGCCCGTCCCGTTCCTGCCTCCCCTTCGTGCGGCGGACGTCCTCGTTTACGCCGCGCCAGTGTCGGCGCCGCGTGCCGCATCAACGGGAGCCGTCTGGTCCCTACTTCCTCCGTCTTGCAGCGGACGTCCTTGTTTACCCGCGCCGCCTCGGGCATATTCCGCCTTGAAAAAGCCTAACCAGATACAGCTGTCGACATGTGTGCGTCGTCAAGGGGTGACGAGACTTCGGCAATGCGGGAGAGATACCGCTGGGTGGGGACCGAGTGCTGGGTGACCAGGAAACAGATTATTCCCTTAACGACTGTGTTCTCTTTGTTGCTGTCAACAACCTGAGTCATCGCCTCGTCGGCACATGTTTCTAGCATCTGTGGTGCCGTGGATGGCGTGGGGAACGGAAGTCGCATTTGTGTTGTTTGTGTGGTTATTTGAAACCTCCTTCCCAAATGTTTTAATCAGAACTTTTTACCCAATCTCTGATCAGTGGGCGGACCTTATTTTCCTTTCCCTAACCACTGATTAGCGAGATGGGTCGTTTGTTATCTTATTGGTTGCTGCCCCCGCTACGGGCGGAGACAGAGGGTTTAAAACCAAGCGCTCTGGGTTGAGCGGGGGCTGAATTCGTCTGATCCAAGATTTAGTCATGTAAATAGTTTTCTGCTTGCTTTGTTTCTTCTCGTAAATAAATAGTTAACCTTCTCCTCTCCTTGAGTAATGTGAATGTTTGCGAGTAGAACCACCGGGTAATCAAGAACCCCCGATTTCATCATCAAGTACTTTCCTCTCATCGCCACCGGAAGGGGAAACTCAACTGGCGCAGTCGACACAGGATCGCAACTTCTTTCTACTCAAGGCAGTGGACGGAAGGTGAGAAGAACAAGTCGGTGGACAAGCTGTTTGTCCTAAAGGAGAAAACGTGAAGCTGCGTCGCAAGGCTGACGTCGAAAGCTTCAGGATCACGGGTGGAATTCGAGAGGACGTCGGAGGCTCAAGTCAGCTAGGAGCTGAAGGAGCCGGGCAACAACAAGCCATCGAGGGTTCGGGTCAGCGAGCTGCTGAAAAGAACCAGGCGTCCACATCGAACGGGTTCGAGTCAGCGAGCTGCTGAAAAGTAACCAGGCGACCAAGTCAAGCCCGTCAAACGAGGCTCAAGTCAGCGAGGAGCTGAACGAGCCGGGCAACGACAAGCCATCGAGGGTTCGAGTCAGCGAACTGCTGAAAATAACCAGGCGTCTACCTCGAAAGGGTTCGAGTCAGCGAGCTGCTGAAAAGTAACCAGGCGACCAAGTGAAGCGAAGTCCGAAGCGATGAGCTGCTGAGGGACCAGGATCAACTCGTGGGCGTCTACCTTCCCGGGAGCCCGCTGTCATCACGCTGAGATCGACAGTGCTGCGGTCGTCGCAGCATCGAAAGAGGTAGGACACCTTCTTGCTTTTTCCGAATTTGCCATGTCTGTGTAATAGTCGTATGCTATACGGTAGCATTGAAATGACTGATGCAGGGATGACTGCCGCGAGGGGGAATGGTCTATAGCCTATCGAGCAACTCGTGTCAACAAAGCTAAAAGGAAAATTCTTCTTTTTCGAGATGTAGGTGGCTAGAAATCATTCTGCCAATTTGGTGCACCGATATGACATAGTGGATTCTGGAATGCGCAGATTGGTGTCCTAACCTTGTGTGTGCGGATTGAATTAACCGCAATGTGCGCGCGTGTGTGCGTGTTTGTGGTCTGATTGAACAGCTGAGCATACATATGTGCGCGTGTGTGTAATCTTGTTCCGGGAAACTGTGGCTGGACTTCTATGTCACACTGACAGCAAGTGTCCGCGTGACAATCTTGGTTGGGAGGTGTGGAGTTCGCTGACCGTTCCGCGAACTCGTTGATCTTGTGTTCGCAAGGAAGGCCGCTCCAGTGGGGTCGGAAGTCCCCAACAAAGGGGCCCGTCCCGTTCCTGCCTCCCCTTCGTGCGGCGGACGTTCTCGTTTACGCCACGCCAGTGTCGGCGCCGCGTGCCGCATCAAAGGGAGCCGTCTGGTCCCTACTTCCTCCGTCTTGCAGCGGACGTCCTTGTTTACCCGCGCCGCCTCGGGCTTAATCCGCCTTGAAAAAGCCTAACCAGATACAGCTGTCGACAGGTGTGCGTCGTCAAGGGGTGACGAGACTTCGGCGATGCGGGACAGATACAGCTGGGTGGGGACCGAGTGCTGGGTGACCAAAAAACGAATTATTCCCTTAACGACTGTGTTCTCTTTGTTGCTGTCAACAACCTGAGTCATTGCCTCGTCGGCACATGTTTCTAGCATCTGTGGTGCCGTGGGTGGCGTGGGGAACGGAAGTCGCATTTGTGTTGTTTGTGTGGTTATTTTGAAACCTCCTTCCTAAATGTTTTAATCAGAACTTTTTCCCCAATCTCTGATCAGTGGGCGGACCTTATTTTCCTTTCCCTAACCACTGATTGGCGAGATGGGGCGTTTGTTATCTTATTGGTTGCTGTCCCCACTAATGGCGGAGACAGAGGGTTTAAAACCAAGCGCTCTGGGTTGAGCGGGGGCTGAATTCGTCTGATCCACGATTTAGCCATGTAAATAGTTTTCTCCTTGCTTTGTTTCTTCTCGTTTTTTTACCTATGTTGTAAATATATAGTTAACCTTCTCCTTTCCTTGAGTAATGTGAATGTTTGCGAGTAGAACCACCGGGTCATCAAGAAACCCGGATTTCATCATCAAGTAGTTTCCTTTCATCGCCACCGGAAGGGGAAACTCAACTGGCGCTTTCCGTAAGGCTCCCGAAAGGTGGATTTCTGAAACGCAGCTTGGCCTTTCCCTTACTTTTCACTTTCAGTAACCTTTCTGAAAGTCGGCCTTCGCGTTAAAGTAAGGTAAAGGTAAGGCCAGTTTGTGAATACGGGGGTGAGTGTGATTTGCGGAGGGGGCTGCGAGCCGACCAACCCATGAGATAGAGCTGAGGGGTCGAGTTCAGTAGACTCCCTGACCAGAATCGACCGCGTTTACATGAATCCAGGAATATCTTTTCAACCCAACTCGACTCAACACGGCCTTGCCGTTTTCATGTAAATGATGACTGTGAATTTTTACGAAACTACATATTAGCCTCCATGGGAACGTCAGCAAAATTCTGCAGAAGACAGCTATGCACCTTTCTCAGGAACTTCGAAGCCAGAAAAAAATTCGTGCTCTTCCAGGGCTATTGAGAAGCTACCTTTCACTGGAATTCTGCACACTGCGGGATTCCCCAATTAATTTTTCACAATCTTGGATGATAAATGTCTTGTTCTAAAAGCACTAAAAACGAGAGACAAAGAGAGGGGAAATGTGGTAGAGGAAAGGCAGGGAGGTGAACCCAAATAATGTTCCGGTTGGCTACCGTGCACTAGTGGAGACAGGCGACGGGTGCATGAAAGATTAAGAAGTAGAGTAATGCGGCCCATAGCCAGCACGAAAAACAATGACAAACGCACTGAAAGTCACAGGCCGCCGCCACTGTAGCCTGCAATCCTTGAGGGCTGCCGAGCGCTGCGTCCTGAGTAGCACAGATCGACAGTCCTCTATCACTAGCTTAAGGCAATCAGGCAGCGCAGACGTTCCAGTGTAAAGAAAACCTGCTTGCCGTTGCGGCTAATAATATGGATGACAACGTAAGGCCTCCCGACTTCTCGGAACAATGAGGCTGGAGGATGCGCTGGGACAGCTATTGGAGAGCTGCAAGCACTGGATTGAACAAATCCAACATCTGCAGTGCTCTCTATGCAGCTGGCGTGTGCAAGGTGGAAAGCAGCACACGCATGGCATTCACCATGGTCTTCAGCATTGCACTTACTTGCTCATCTGCGACTTGAGCCGGTTCCTGAGCTACTACCTGTCCAGCAGTCGGCTCAGCACACTGGATGCGCGGTTACTGCTTCATCATTGAGGGTGTGCAGTACTTCGCAAGCGATGGCCAAGTCACTTGCCGGTCCCGGTCTTCGACAGGAGTTGGGCCTTGTGCTTCATTACCAATAGGCTCGGGACTTTGGGTGCGCAATACCTGCTTGGTCGCTGCGGGTTTCTGTAGCTTAGGCAGGGATTGCCAAGACCAGTCTGCGAAACCCGTCCCGGCCCCGTCAGTCATACGGCTCTCTTGATATGCGGAGGGGGAGGACTAGTTGCGGAAATTTCCGGATGATCCTTTCCAAAGCTCACTACACTCATAGAAGGCCTGTGATGATTGTGACGACGTCGTCGCACCTTAGCAGCGGTTACTTTGTGTTTAGAACTTTCTTGTCATTAGTTTAAACATCACCCGTTCCCTTTTCAGTCGAGGACAGTCTTTTCAGGCAGCGTCAAGAGCAGCGGCAATTGGCGCACTTAAGGACTGTTGCCCGGCAAACATCACCGCTGTGCGGCTGAGTACACCGTGGGCACAAGATGTAGAAATCGCACACACTACTCGCGTGTTCTATCTTCATGCACTGCCGGCGCTGGAGAGGATTCGGAACGAAAGGCCTAACTACGTGCCAAAAGTGCGCAACCTACACGTACGCTGCACTGCATTCCCTTGGAAGGCGAACTTGATGCATTTTGTCCTGCCAAAGCCCTGAGCATGCAGTATGGCAACACCATCGGTAGCTGGATCGATCAAAATGGGCAGATCAGAGTCGTGCATGCCCACGTCGACGTCGAAGACTACTCCTGCCGTAGTGCCGCTACCCTGAAGGACATGAGAACGAACGCTGATGCCATCGAGCGTTTCGATGCTGCTCAAACTTTCAAGCCCGTTCCACTCTATGACATCAATAGCGACGACATTCCTAATACGATTCCCCCTCACATCTTTAATTGCTCCCGCGGCGCGAGCTTCTTGGAACACAGATGTGGCTTGCCTATTCATATGGTTGAGACTTGGTGAGAGACTGTGGCACAAAGAGGACAGTATGTGCCGGTGATTCTCACTCCGTAGTGATCGTGGACGTAACCGACGATGACGAGTTTGCACCTCGGCGCAACCTTCGTTTGGACTTCTTTCTTAGGACTCTGATGATGCCATAAGGAGCCAAAGAGTCATCACTGGTGGCCGAGTACACCATGGTGGCCTTGCTGTTTGCGTCATTCGGAAGGTCGAGACGTTTCCTCTGGGTGGCATGGGCTGACCCACCGGCCTCTGGTACAACAGCGTCCACTTCCATCACCGTCACCAAAAAAGAAAGAGTGGTTTCATTATAATACAGTAAATTACGAAAACTGAGCACGCGAAGGGATGGCGATCTGGTGTAGAACCATACAAGATACAAGCCATACAACATAATCCAATTGAAGTTAGCGCTCTTCGATCAATATATTTATGCAACCTTCAAGTCGAACGTTGCGAGGAGACCCATTATAGCCCCGTCAATGTATCCCTAATTTGGGTCTATTTCTAACTTGGGCGGCAGCCAAACGTAAGTGCCAGCGCGCTTTCCTCACTTTTGTATCATCTAGAACAAAACATAAGAGGATGTGATTTCAAAGAAAGCAAAGTAAAAATTGAAGCTATAGAGGCCTGCAATATGAACCACAAATCAGAATGCGCTGACGCTCTGCAGGCATCACAGATAAAAAAGGGGCACAGATACAAACACAAGCTCAGCCACTGCGAAACGTTAGCTATAGAAAGTACAAGCAATCAGCAAAATATTCCTGGATCTTCTCAAAAAAGGAATGTTTTAAGAACTGATTCAGGGATTTAAGTCTACTCCAGTTTGCCGTAATGACCGGCTGATCGCGCTTATTTCAGTAAGGCAAACAATCTCTGAAGATAATAATTACACATGGTTTCATGAACTTTGTTTGTGAGGCTGTATACAGTATTAGGTATTTTATCAATTTTCAGGGAGGCATCGCATGGCTCATAATTGTATTAGCGCTTCCTTATCTTGAATCATGTTTGCCCGTATTGGCTTCGACATTCATCTCTATAATAATCATCTCTATGATATTCATATTATATCTCTATATTATGATTCCTATACATTTGCTAGTGCGAGATAAGTTCATGTGTGCGTTGCTTATTTATTGACAAGAAATTTAATTCCTCAATACTTAATATTCCTCCTGTTTTGTTACAGGTATCAAAGGAATGCACAGCAGAAAAGCTAAAAAGCCACTCAGGCACAAGGAGCCTTGCGTTCATCCGTCCTTAATTATATCACTGGGATGTTTATTTGAGCACGCTATCTCACTCGAACTAGTTGTTTCCTTAAGAGACCAAGAACAGCGCAGCTTGTGTCCTGAGACAAAGGTTTGGATGAAAGACCTTGTCTCATATAGCGAGGACCTAGTTAAAATGAAAGAAACGAAGATATTAAATGATCATAGGGCGTTCAAAATCTCCTAAAACAACGTGATGCTATAACTCTCGGTGAAACCTTGACACATTATCTGTGTATTCCACCACGTGACTACTGGTTGGTAAAATATTCCCGCGAATCTTTGTACTGTTTGCTTGCTCATTGTTCAAAGGTGCCCGCATGCGGCTTTATCGCGTTGTGATGCATGAGGCGACCATATATATCTCGATTGATCCCATCCAGGCATAGCCAATTCTACATTCTTCTAAAATGCACGCCTGCAAATCTTTGCACGCCTGCTCTCGAAAGTTCAAATTCAGCTGTAAAGTGAGAGCAGCCGACAGCGGCGGGCATTCTGTTCGAAGACCACCGAGCACGCTTGTTGCTACGCCGCCACCCAGTCATTCCGTTCTTTGCGGGCGCAAGTCGGCCCAAATAGAAAGTTTCGTTTGGAAGCCATTTTAGCTGCATTTCTGCTCACCGGACTGTAGTCGCCACTACATGGTATCTAGTGGAGGTGCTGACCTGCAATCCTGCTATGCCCACCACGATAGACCCTGCTGCACAGTAAACGCTCGCCGTGCTTCGCCAGCCCCGTGAGCCACCCACTTTCCATGGACAACCGCAGAAGGATTTAGAAGACTGGCTACACGTGTACGACCGTGTGGCCGCACTGAACGCCTGGGACGACAGTGCCAAGCTTCGTGACATCTGCTTTGATATAACGTGTTTGAAAAACATGAATCTTCCCTCACAACCTTAGCGACTTTGAAGAAGTAAATAATCGAAACGTTCACTAGCGTCGTACAGAAAGAAAGAGCGGAGGATATGCTGCAGTCACGAATTCAACACCCAAACGAGACCTTGGATCCGTATGAGGAAGAAATGAAATGCCTTTTCGGGCGCGCCAACCGTGACATGACTGAAGAAAGAAGCTCACCTTTCTGATGCGTGGCGTAAAGCAGCAGCTGTTCGCCGGCTTGTTTCGGAGTCCTCCAGACGCCATAGCTGAGATCGCGGTAAAAACTTCTGCCGTCGAAAAGATCCTTGATGCTCGGACCCGTCAATACAACCGACCACTTCAATTGCTAGCGGCAAGACCCTCAGATGACACCCCTTCAAGCCGGGATAACCTGCGAGATCTAATAAGCGAAATTGATTGGGAAGAACTTCGACGACTGCTTCCATCCGCAATGCAGCAGGCTCAGGTGGGGTCGCTCACGGATATCATCCATGAAGAAGTACAGCATGCGCTTTGCTCCCCTTCACCGCCTACTACAAAGGAAGCTGAAGCCATGACCTACGCCGCCGCACTAAGCGGTCCTGCGCCCCGACGAGATCACCAAGCCCTCTTCGACAGGAATCAGCTCTACATTAACGACGGCCCCTAGCTCCGGCAAGCCTGCTTTACGAGCGACACAAAGGCTATAGGAAATGCTACGCTGCGGGACAGCCAACAAAACTGCACTGCAGGAGGTCACCTCATTACGCCATCGAGACGATGCACAGCGCAGTTACCGTCAAGAATATACGTACTCTACGACCTTCGATATGCCACAGCAATGCTTCCGCGTAGTCATCTTGGGCATAGATTTCCTTAGTGAGCACCAGGCGATCATCGACCTGCGATTGAAGCTGGTCACGCTTATGACGGACGACGTCATCCCTTCGATGACAACCATGGAGCAGCATGTGTTCCTGAGTGTCCAGGATGAACAAGTGAGCGTCCCACCTCAATGAAGCGTCATGGTGATCGTAGGTGCCACGGATGCCAACAACATAAGGGCTCTCATCGAGGGAAACATGAAGTTGCTTCTAGAGCGAGGAATCGGCATCTCAAGAGGCATTGCACATTTCGGTAATGAATAAGATCAAGGGCCGCTGACGAACTTCAGCGAGAAATACCGACCCGTTAACAAAGGAACAACGAAGGCTTTCTTGCACGAACTATCCGACGTTAACGACGCCTTCGGTTTTTCTGATCGGGTCACAGAAGGTTCACCTTAGTGTATCGTCTTTGAAGGCTGAAATTAACTTGTCACTTCTTTCCCACCACCGGCGCATTGCTAGCCACTGCCTTTTTCACACATTCTTCAACAGTTCGTTGTGCGATGCACCCTACATCGTACTCCGCATGCACATTTTTCAGCGCACTGGTCATTCGCTTCAATTTGTCTGTCCACGCTCCCATACAACGGTATTCTCAGTCTCCTTGTTTGCCCGAGCAGCATCTGACTGGAACGGCCTTCCCCACCAAGTGACAGCCATTACCTGTCCATCAAGATTCCACCAAGAGTTAACACAGCTGATGTTAGATTAGAACCTCATGTGATATCCGTAGTCCCAACCCTTATGTAATATCTTTCCATAGGGATCTTTAAGGAAATAAACTTAACTGAACAGAACTAAAGACGATCACAAGCCCTTCTTCGACATCAACCCAGCCCGACCCGGAAAAAACAAGACCGGACCTGCAATCTGCTTTGAAGGTACAGAGAGCGTTCCTCGTCATCGCCGAAGCTCCTACCAGTGCCGATTGCCAAGCATCGCTTTATAACCAACTAGCACACGTGACCTCTCCGACAAAACCTCTACGGTGTGTTGCCCCAAGAACGACAAGCCATCCGGAACCAAGTGCAAGAAATGCTTCACTAAGACTTCATTAAGCCATCACAGAGCCCCTGGGCAGCTAATATTGTTCTAGAGAGGAAGAAAGGCGGCGCACTTCGATTCTGCGTAGATTGCTGCCGCATCAAACAATATAGCAAAGAACGATGTCTACCTCCTCCCCGCATCAACGGCACACTGGACCGGCACTGGAACGTCACGTATATCTCGTCGATGGCCATCAAGAGCGGCTACTGGCAAATTGAGGTCGATGAAAGAGATAGCGAGAAGACCGCATTCATCACTCCAGGTGGCCTCTTAGAGTTCAAGGTGATGCCATTTGGTCTCTGTTCCGCACTAGCGGTGTTTCAGAGAGTAAAGAATACCTTGCTGGCAGGCCTGAAGTGGCAAATTTGGCATATTTAGATGACGTGATTGTCCTCGCCTCGAGCTTTGAACAGCACCTAAAAAGGCTCCGAAGAGTACTAGACGCAATAATGTCTTCTGGCCTAACCTTGAAAACCGAGAAGTGCCACTTCACCTGCTAGGCGCTGCTTTTACTAGGCCATCACGTAAGTGAAGAGGGAGTACGCCCAGACCCACAAAAAAAACACGGCTGATATTGCACTGCTTACACCGCCGGCCGATAGGAAAGCTGTGCGCCGATTCCTCGGACTGTGCGCGTATTACCGACGATTTCTCAAGAGTATTTTCGCGCAACGCCGAACTTCTGTCCGAACTTACAAAGGCAGATGTACCGTTTAAATAGGAAATGCAGCAATCAGAAGCCTGCAACTTCAGCGTCGTTTACAGCCCTCACCGACATCGCTCAATTTGATGAAAAAACCGAGACTGAAGTTCATACCAACACAAGCAGCATGGGGCTAGGTGCCGTCCTCATTCAGAAAACCGACCGACTAGAGAAAGTAGTCGTATACTCTAGTCAACCCTTTCCAAAGCCAAGGCTAATTATTTTACAACTGAGAACGAGTGCCTTGCCATCATCTAGGCTGCGTCAAAATTCCGCCCCTACCTGTACGGATGACCGTTCGAGGTGGTCAGTGATCACCATGTACGGTGCTGGCTTGGACGTTTGAATGGCACCACCATCAGCCTAGCTCGATGGACCCTGCACCTCCAGTAGTTTGACGTCACCATCTTTTACAAACCGAACTCCAGCATTCTCACGCCGATTTCCAGTCACAAGCCCCTGTAGATTCATCGCCTTCGGACAACGATGAGGACACCTTCCCGGGACACATCAGCTTCAGCAAGGTTTCTAAGCAGCAGCGCATGAACCCTGACCTCAGCCTAAAACGCCTTGTCGAATACTTGGACGGCAAAGTTTCTTCACCTCCCGCCTCATTCAAGCAATGTTTGTCTTCTTTCTGTATACAGATTGATGTCTTCGTGAAGACCTTCGTAGAGAACAAAACAGCCTACCTCCTTGTTTTACTTGCAAATCTCCGCGAAGAGGTTCTACAGGCTTTTCACGGCAAGCCGGCCGCTGGACATCTCGGGTTTTCTTGCACCCTCTTCCGAATCCAAGACTATTGTTACTGGCCGCGATTGTCTGTCGATGTAACATATTATGTGAATACCTGCCGAGATGTTCAACGACGAAAGACCTCTCCCACCCAACCAGCAGGATTTCTGAACCCTATTGAACCCCACCCAAGGCTCTTCCAGCAGAGACCCATGGCTCTTCCCCGAAGTCAACGTCTGGAATTAAGTGGATCATCATAACGAGCGACTACCTAACCCGCTACGCCGATCCAAAAGCTCTACCATACAGAACAGCAACAGAACTCGCCAAACTTTTCGTGGAGTGCATTCTTCTGCGGCATGGCACCCCCGATGTGCTCATCACAAAGAGAGGAACAGTGCTCGCGACGGAATTGACGCAAGCCATCCTGCGCTACAGACAAATAGCCACCGGAGGACAATTGCATACCATCCGAGACCAACGGACTAACCGAGCGACTGAACAAACCACTGCCGACATGCTCGCCATCTATGTCGATAGCGAACACAAGACCTGGGACGTCATCCTGCCTTGCATCGTCTATGCCTACATCAGCGCAGTGCAGGCGACCACCCAGATGACGCCTCAGGCTCGTTCATAGCAGGGAGGCCACGACCATGCTAGGCGTCATGCTGCCCAACGTTAACGAAGAAGGTACCGTCGACGTTGCGCCTACCTTGTACGCGCAGAAGAAGCCCGAAGACTTGCCCGATACGGATCAAAGACCAGCAGCGGACCGAAGCCAGACGATACAACCTACGAAGACGCAACGCGGAATACATCCCAGGGGACCGAGCCTATTTTTGGACGCCCTTTCACCGCCGCTTATTGAGTGAAAATATTTTGCACTGCTATTTCGGCCCGTGCAAGGTTCTTTGTCGGCTTGTTGAAATGGACTATGAGGCCGTCCCTGAGGAACTGAGTACACCCCAGCGACACCGCGCACGACCAGAGGTTGTCCATTTCGTCCGTCTATAGCCCTATTATGCGCGCCAAAGGACACCGTGTTTCCACTCTGGATGTTTATTGAGCACGTTCTGTTTTATTTGTTTCTAGTCACATTATTTGTTTTTATGAATCGGGTTGATGCTTCTTTTGGAGGGGAGTAATGCCGCGAAACTTTTTACTGTTTGTTTGTTCATTGTTCAAAGGTTCCGACACGGGGCTTTATCGCTTTGATTTTGATTCAACACTCGACCAGAGTTATCTCGATTAATCGCATCCAGGCGGAGCCGATTCTACGTGGTTCCAGAATGTGGTAACACTGCCGGCCTTATCTCTAAAGTTCGCTTTCGGGTTTAAATTTAGCGCGCCCGCGTGCGGCGGGAATTCTGTTCGACGACCGCCGAGCACGCTTGCTGCTACGCCACCGCCGAGCACTTCAGTTCTGTGCTGGCGCTAGTCAGCCCAAATAAAGCCACTTTCGCTGTCTTTCTGCTCGCCGGACTCTAGTCATATATCTGCGTGACAATATTTACTTATAGTTCGTTATAGTGTTTAGTTGGGAACCGTTTGTCATATACTACAGTTTACACTCTTTCTAAACGCTTCTTCAATGAAAAGCAGCGCTCCCTCTTCATTGCTATTGGAATGCTTTGAATTTGGCTCACAAAACGGCTCCAAACTGTAGTATTTGCTGCTCGAACCGCTACTCACGGCCCTGTAAACGTACCACCGTCGAGGCGTGCATAACTGTGCCGCGAGAGTTTTAGGAAAACCAAGCAAAATCAAATTCACGGTATGCTGTATTAAACCTCTGTATTTACTATCTGGCGGCTACTGAACTAATTTCCGGATGATTACATTTGCCGACGTGCAATCGCTGTCGCGATTGCTGGACACGGTTTTCATTTGCTCGGGATGCATAAAGCCACCTGTGTTCACTAATAAAAAAATTCTTGGCGCAATTTTTCCCAACGTTTCTTACAAAACGTAGCAGAGTCAGACACCTAAAATTTCGGCATAAAATTTAAATTGTGTGTCCCTTTAGCAAATTCTCTATTATTAAAGCTTGTATGATTCTAAATAAAGCAAGCTCGATTTACTTGAAAAAAAAAGTCTTGTAGGGTTCGCAGTCGTAGATCAAGGAACTCTGAGTAAAGCAGGGGTGTCTAGGGTTGCTTTTTACAGAATTGACATTCAATTGTGATCGCTGTTTCTATAAAAGTCAATGCACTGTACACGAAGTTCTCTAAATGCTTAAGACCTAAAGCATATGTTGCAAGCTAGCAGCAAACGACCTCTAAATAAACAAGCTCATCTCGCAAAAGCATTCAGCGCAAGCCGGAGAGAATTAATAGCCTATGAATAAACACTGTTTTATAGCGATAGCTACATTACGGTAGCATTTCAAACCTTAGCGTGGCTGCGCCGCCACCCTGTGGCTGTCGAGTGGTTGGTCACGTGGTGCGGAGCAGCTGCCGGCGGCGCGTCGTCGTGGCTGATCACAGGGTTGTTCACGTGACCAAGTTCCACTCAGCCAGCTATAGCTATCGCGTCACTCCAGGTTTAACCAGAGCTATACCACCATCAATTTTCTTTTTTTTCCATAAATTCAGGAATGTACGATGTTTTTCTCGGCGTCAAAAGACGCAAAGACAAGTTTGCTGCGCGCATTGGTACGCAGCTGGTATACTTCGCGCATTGGTATGCACCAGATGCTTAAGCAGTGAGATAGTTACCGCCTAGGCTGAAGCAGATGACTGTATGAAGACTTGATGGAATCAGATAGCCAACGATCGTTGTACCGCTTCCTTGCTCTCCGCAAAGAGAGCGGTGGAGAAGAATTTTCGACAAAGACCTGACAAGCCGTAGGGCAGAAGATTCTAAATAGTATTTGGCAGTATGAACTCGACTGTAGGCAAGCGGTGCACGGTAAATAGCATTTTGGTATATACTTGTACACGGCCTTGGATGAAGATGCCATTGTACATCACAGCACTTCTGCCCTTCTCCTCTGATGCCCCGCCTGTCGAGTATCGGCATTCTTCCACAACTCATAGATTGCCTCCGCACGTAAAAAATGCCTCGCAAGATGGGTGATCATTCTATCTCTAAACACGGTTGTTAACCTAGACATTAATTTAGTTTTATTTATCGGGATCCAACACGACGACCGCCACTTTATGCTGCTGTTTGCTAGCTATTGTTTTAATGTGGCGCACTATTTTATCGATTAAGGAATTACCGTGGGTCTACCATTATTATCGCTCTGGTTTCTCACGGTGTTCTTTCTTCTACTTTGAGAGCTAAGAGGCTCCACTAAAAGTGCGCCACCCCCCGAGACTTTATAACAGACAAGATCAAGCAACGCTGGACTTCAGGGAAGGTAAACTGACGCTTCATATAGAAATTTGCATATTTACAACAGATCGACCAGCATTCACAACAATATGACTCTGGCTAACGGAAACCCGTCCCTCCTTGGCATCGCCGAAGATGCAAGGGTTGTAAATCTACGTCAGAACAATTTTCCAGACTACAGGTCCCCGTTTTAAAGACCCGTAAACCTGGCCCACATTTTGCATCATCCAATTACAACAAACTGAACACATGATTAATTTACAAACTTCATGCCACGCCTACCAATTTCCCCAAGATTCAAAACCTTCTGCCTAAAATACGCAGTGCAAAAAGAACATCCAAATTTCTTTGACAAAATCGACATTACATGAATGAACCCCAAAATTATATGCCCACTGGGTTAGGTGCAGAGCCCAGTACTTCCACAGTATTACACGAACTCTCCGTCGAAATAAAAAGGAAAGCACATGAAAGAATCAAAAACAATCCCACGTGCCGCCAGGTTCCTGATTACTTGTGACCAAGGCGGCTCCCACCATTAGAGCAATTATCAACCTCAGAGGAACCGCTACCAGCGCTAGTAACAAACGGAAGCGCTGGATCGCTTTCCTACGCGGCTCGCCGTCACGACGACTGCTGACAGGCGTCCCCTGAAATCCGTGAAGTGGCATAAACACTGCCGTTGCTGTCCTTGAACGTGCGGCGACATCTATTTTGGGCGGCTGCGTTTCGTTATGCCAGCACGGTTCCCGAGAGCTGTTGAGATACAGCGCCCTCGAGCGTTGGAGCCACCACAGAGCCTGCTGGCCGCGTCGTTGACGACCGTACGTCGCGCTTATTAGCTCCCAGTCAAGAGCGAACGCCTGGACACGTCTTGTACCGCGCTGTTCACCCTTCAAAGCCTCTGCGACCTTCCAACCCATACGCCTTTTGCTATTCCAGGATGAGGGGGCGGTCGCCACATGGCGGCTTAGACGGGGCGATGGCTCCTACCACTTTCGGCGCCTCTGGCACGAAGGAAATCGGTGAAGGGCAGTTAGCAAACTGTGCGACCCTACCCCTGTCTCCGGGAGGAGCCGCATCGTTTCCATAAACGGGACCTTAGGTGCTTCCAGCAAAATATGCCCCCATCCTTCCCTCTAACTCGGTCGCCGCCTTGGCTGGTAAACATCTGCCTGGCTCGCCTTGTGCGCTTCTTGTCGACACACCCGATGGAGGTTAAAGAAGAGATCGCTGCTTCGGAGTGCCGGGGCAACAAAAGGACGGATGGTCCTAACAACGCCGCGGGCATATCCCTTACTGTGAGCTTCAAGCAATCCTCTGCCACAGATATTATATTAGGGGGACACTTGAGCTCCGCCTTTAGGCGTATGGCGCGACAGCGATCCCTCTTACCCACGCAAACATATACACTGTTTCTTCTTTCACAACCACTATGTGGAAGACAACACGTCATACATATAAAGCTCCGCTTTAAGCAAGCCGTACGAACGTGCTTGCGCTTCTTAGTAGTAGCGAAGCAGACTCGCCACCCAAGGGTCGGGCGATGCAGCGATGGGTATGCTGGATAGTAGCCTGAGCGGTGACGCTAGAAACGTGGGTCGTCGTCTGCTACGTGTTTACATGAGGGTGAGGAGGAAGACGGCGGCCGAAAGCCCGCGCGCTTAGAGCGTTGCTCGCGTTTTCTCTGATCGTTGAAGATTTAATGTGTTGCTGATGTGGCTGGCATCATTTATGGGAGCCTGTTGTGACAGCCACTTTTCGACCAATCCGAATTTTTTTGGTAACAAGAGCGGCGGTTCCGTCGGCAACGCCGAAGGCAGCTTTCGTGCAGAACGGGGCCCTTACAATGTCACGAAAATTATGCGATCCGGAGATCACTGCACAAGAGAGAAAACTGCACGCTGCAGTTGAGAAGAAAAAGAATCCATGCGCTGACTTAAAGAAAAACTGTAGAAAGATACCGGGTGTTTCAGGGAAGGCTTTAAGTAATTCTCAGAAAAAGGTTTTCTGCCTTTATGATTTTATGACTTTTATAAGTTTATGTTTATGTTATGTTTATGGTTTATGACTTTTTCAGCAAAGTATTACCAAAGTCGGTGGACACCAGAAAATTGACCAATAGTTTCAAGTAATAAGGTCGTTAAATAAATTTGAATAATTAGCTTTCTATTAGAATTAGGCTCATATTTGTAACTATAGATTTTTAGCCGGTCGTTAGTAATAGCCACATCAGTGATAATTTAGAAAATGCGATTACCCTCGGCGCTGCGTCTTTACAAAATTTATCCTTCCTGACTAGTTAAGAGTGCTGGGAAGGTTGCTTTGTCTGCATGTTTTTTAAAAGCCCATGTAATGTAGCACGATGCAGCCAAATTTCGTCGAGCCACTGCGTCGATGATAATCGCGTTCTTGTAATTCCAAAAAACTGACATGGTTAATACTAACGATCCGCTACACATTTCTAATTGCAACCAGTTGCCTAGTCGTGATAGTTAAAAAGTTCATTGTCCGAAATTAGGTAACCAGCTTACTACCTAAGACAATTAATCAGCTTTCCGGTGGCTGGCAACACTGTTAACGCTCTGCCCCAAAAGCCATATTTCCACCCAAAAAGCCATTTATAAAAGAACTTAAATCTTCCCCGAAACACCTGGAATATAACGGAGTCATTTTTCACTTCCAGCACAAAAGAAAGCTGCGTAAGCACTCTGCCAGAAGCATGGAATCTCGGTACCTTTGGGTTTTTAAAAGATAGCTAACATCAGATGAATTGAAGTAAAAAAAAATATGACACGCGTGTCCATTTCCACCGGTTATGTCCTGAATTCAATTTTTGAATTTGAAATGTCATTTAGAAGAATAACGATTCATCTCATAGTTGCGATCGATTCGGTGACGCTTTCCGTACAACCGCCTCTAATCTACCCGCACCTCAAGCATTCAGGTTGTGAAAAAATACTTTAACGACTAGCCCAATTGGTAACGTTACCTCAGCGAGCGCTGAAAACTTGGTCAGCGTTCAGCGATTTTAAATTTTCGGTTTCGGTGAAAGGAACCTTACGTAATGCAGATTGCGAGTAACTGGCTGCAGAGATCAAGCGTGCAGAGCCAAGTCACCATGAAAAAAGTCAGAACAGCACTGTCCATGATCTCCCAGGGCACAGTAGCAACGTCGGGAATGACAACGCTGACGATGCTGCTCTCTCCGCCCATGGGATGGAGCCCAGGCTGCAAGACAGCTTCACGCGCTCGGCTGCAAGAGTTTTTATTTCGGGGAATACTCCTCTAAACACCTGGAACGCCCCTGCGCACCCTGTACTTTTTATTGCAACTTATTCTAGCACTTGGCCGGTTCCCCGCTGTCATAGCGCTTTCATATCGCATGTGAGTATGAACTGCATTCTAAATGATTTTTAAATTTTTATTTCAACGGCAGAGACTCCAGCCTGTGAGCACTCTAGGTGCCAAGAAGCTACGGCGCACATATTTTACCACTCGGCCGCTTCGACAGTCAGCGAGTGCTCTTTGTTATTTACAAATGCCACCGTCTCAAGTGTGAGATACTGTAGCGAAGGCATGTAAAAAAACAACGAGGTAAAAATACAAGAAGGCGTACTTAGCAAGATTTCAACAAACCAATAATTAACAAAGGAAAACTGGAAAAGCTTCTCACATGCCTATACAATCAGCCAGCAATTTGATTATCTGCGGGTTTCACAGGGGTGAATACAACACGTTTCACGGGCTGGTGTAGGAAAGAAAAGAATGTTTTAGAGTTCACGTGCGGAGTGGGATGAGGTTTAACTGGTTAACGCGACGAGGAATGCGTGCGGTAGAGGAAATAAACGCTGTCATCATTCAGAATCATCATCATCATCATCATCCTGACTACGCCCACTGCAGGGCAAAGCTCCCTCCCATGTCTCTTCATTGTTACGGGCCGGGTAGCATGGCCGGTTGCTTTGATGCAGGGTAACGTTGTTTAGCCGGCGAAGGGATGAGGAAGGATGGAAGCTGATATTTCGGGAACGATAAACACAAAGAGGTTTACTGGCACTTAATTTTCAAGAAACTTATTTACATATTTTACAGAAAGAACAAAGAGGCAAGAATTAAAATTTTATTGCGTCGAGCGACTGGATGAGCCCAGAACCACTGGATGACCATTTCGCTAAGGCAAAGAGCGATTGTGCGTACTCAGGACGCTCGTTAAATACACGGAGGCTCCGCCTCTTTAACCACACGAGACACAGATAGGAAGAGTCGCCACACGTACCCGTGGGAATGGGCGAGGAGGATTCGTATGTCCGCTGCTACTTCATCCGAAGCTGTCAATCACGGCCCGATTCCCCCTTCGACTGTACACCGTCGGTCGCGTCTTGCAACGAACTGCACACAAAGGCAAGGTCATCTCCCCCTCTTCGTGTGCGTGGGAAATATTCCAGCTGCTTCTTCCCCTGGAGGCATCTTTTTTTTTAGCAGGGGTCCTCGTGAGCGAACGATCTGTCTAAATTGCCGCTTCCACGTGGTCATCCCGGTCGATTAATCTTCGCTTTGCTCGCTGCCGGTAGAGGAATCTTCGCTTTAATCGCCGGTATGGATCCCGTTCATAACATCATTCACCCTGTCCTTTGCCGGCTGCTCCCACCGTATGCGCGAACTCCTCAATCTCCTCCGGCCACCTAACTTTCTGCCGCCGCTCCGACGCTTGCCTTTTTTTGGAATCCACTACGTTCCAGTTAAAGACCAGCGGTTATCTTACCTTCGCATTACATGTCCTGCTCAAGCCGGTTTCTTCCTGTTGATTTCTACTAGGATATCATTAATCCGCTTTTTTCCCTTACCCACACCTGAGCGCTCATCAAGTTGCATCTTTATGTTTCTTTCCATAGCTCGCTGCATTGTCCTTATTTTAAAATGAACCCTTGTCGTTAGCCTACACGTGTTTTGCCCGGCACGTGAGTGCCGGTAAGACACAGCTGTTGTATACTTTTCTCTTGAGCGATATTGGTTAACTACCGTTCATGACCTGAGAGAACGTGCCGAGTGCGCTCGACCCCATTGTTATCCTTCTAGTTATTTCCCTCTCAGGATCCGCATCAGCTGTCACTACCTGCCCTAAGTAGACCTTTATCACTTCCAACACCTCGCGGCCAATTGTGAACTGCTGTTTCCTGGCTAGAACTGTTGAACATTACTTTAGTTTTCTGCATGTTAATTTATAGACCCACCGTTCTGCCATGCCTTCTAATGCATTGATCATGATTTGCAGTTCACCCCCTGAATGACTGAGCAAAGCAATGTCACCAGCGAATCGCAAATTATTTAGGTATTCTAAATTAATTCTTATCCCCAACTGTTCACAACTCAGACCTCGGAATGCCGCCTGTAAACAGGTGGTTGGCAAGGTCCTGTCTCCCTGCCAGACATCCTTCCTTATTGGAAATTTACAGCTGTCATTAAGGAAGGCTTTGGTAGCAGTGCAGTTGTTGCAGATATCTTTCAGTATTTTCACCAAGGCTTTTCCAGCCGATTCCGCAATGATTCCTCAATGCTTGCATGACTGCTGAGGTTTTCGCTAAGTCAAATGCTTTCTCATAATCAATGAAGGCTGTATATAGGGGTTGGTTAAATTCTGCGCATTTCTCTGTCACCTGACTGAAAGTGTGAAAATAGTATATTGTGGGGTGTCCTTTCCGAAAGCCTGCTTCATTGTTTGGTCGATTGAAGTCTAACGTTGTCCTGACTCTATTAGTGATTACCTAAGTAAACACCTTGGAGTCAATGGGAAGTTGTTGACGTCTCCTTTATTATAAACTAAAGTAATATTAGCGTTCTTCCAAGCTTCTAGTACGCTCGAGATGATAACGCATTGCGTATACAGGGTGGCTAGTTTTGTAGCGACAGCGACATCACGGTAGCATTTCGAGCCTTCAGCGTGGCGGTCGAGCCTTTAGAGTGGCGACGCCGTGGCGGTGGCTGCGCAGCCACCCCGTGGCTGCGCCGCCATGCTGTCGCGTGGTTGGTCATGTCGTGCGGAGCAGCGGCCGGTGGCGCGGCGCCATGGCTGCGCACGTGATTCGTCACGCGGTTGGTCACGTGACCAGCCACGTGCCTGGTCGGTGGCGGCGTTTAACTGAGGAAGTTTCACTCCGCCAGCTGTAGCTATCGCGTCACTCTAGGTTTAACCAGAGCTAAACCACCTCCGATTTTTTTCTACCGCAATATCCCGTCCGTCTTTCAACGGATCTGATTTTACCTGATGCTCACCATGTGCGTTTTTCCTTGTACTGCTCTTAAGGCTTCCTTTACTTCGTCTTTCGCCATTTGTGGAATGTGTCATTGCTGTGCGCTACTCTTTCAAAAAAGAGCATCAATGGCATAGAGGTAGAGCATCCACATCGCGCGCAAAAAGACCGGAGTTTGAATCCGGTGACCGCGCAATTGTCCGCCGGGTTTGAAAAAAAATTGGCGCTGGTTTAGCTCTGGTTATACCTGGAGTGATGCGATAGCTGCAGCTGGGGGAGTGGAACTTCTCAGTTTAATTGCAAAGTCAATCTTTCGCCACTCCGTTTCTCTGGGCGCATGCGCACAGCTGTGGCAACTCGGTTTCGCCGGCGCGCCGCCCGCCGGCAGCAACAGCCAGCCACGGCGCGACGCCGCCGGCAGCTGCTCCGCACCACGTGACCGACCACGTCAAAGCGTGGCGGTGCAGCCACGGGGTGGCTACACAGGGCGCAGCTAAGCCACCGCCACGGCGCCGCCACGCTGAAGGCTATAAATGCTACCGTAATGTAGCTATCGCTACAAAAGGAAAACTCCATGTGTCGATGGAATTGCATATCCAGGCCTGGGGTGCGGCCTGATCTCAGTGACCAGGACAGAAAACACTCCCTCACCAAAACAGGACTTGGCCACCCTGTTATAGTAATTGGCCACAGCCTTCTATAAACAAACCAATTAACCCTCGGCCCTCAGTCCCCAGACGCTGCGGAGCAAATGACCAAGGCAGCGGCCAGACCTGTGACGCAGCGGAGGGTGCTAGGCTGCTTGCTGCGGACAGGCCGCTTTGGGAATCAGAACCTGGCAACGTTTAACTCTAGAAAGTTGTCCAGTGACTCTAGCCTAGCAGTGCTGCTTGACGAACTAGTGGGCATTAAATGAGATTTCATGAGGTTTAATGAAGTTAGGAGGACAGGTGAGGCCATTGAGTACGAAACGACGGGCACTTATTGTGCTATCGTGGATTAGCGGATAGACGAGAACTAGGTGTGGGATTCCTCATCAATCAGGATGTAGCTAGCAACATAGAGGAGCTCTATGCTAATAACGAGAGGGTTGCAGCTATCGCAATTAAGCTTAATAGTGGTACAAGCAAAATTGGTGCAGGCCTACGCGCCTACATCCAGTCATGATGACCATATCGTTGAAAGTTCCAATGAAAGCGTAGAGTCGGCAATGAAAAAGTAAAATGACAATTCACTCTACATATAGGTGACAGGAATACGAAGATGGGAAAGAAGCAGGCTGGCGACCAAGTGGTAGGCGTCTATGGGATAGGTTATAGGAATAGCAGGGGAGAGTTATCAGTAGAGTTCGCCGATAGAAATAATTTACGAATCATGAATACCTTCTTCCGCAAATGATAGAACAGGAAGTGGACCTGGAACAGTCCCACTGGTAAGACTAAAAAGGAATTAGAGTTCATACTATGCGCTCAACCTGGCGTTCTGCAGGATGAGGAGGTTGTCGGAAAGGTGCGGTGTAGCGCTACAGAATGGTAAGGTGTTGAATTAGGCTCGATTTGAAGAGGGAACAGAATTAACTAGTGAAGCGGAAGCCCATTAACAGCGGTTAGAAGGAAAGTAGAAAAATTCAGGATTTCGCTGCAGAACATATATTCGTCTTTCCCTGAGGAAAACGATCTTAATGTTCAAACAGTGAATGATAACCTCACTACTATCATTACGGAGTGCGCCGTAGCAGGAGGTGGTAGGATTTTTCGACAGGATACGAACAACCTATCTCACTAGACAAAAGATCTGATTAAGAAACGCCCAAGTATGAGGGCGTCTAGCCCTAGAGACAAAATAGACTAGCAGAGCTATCGAAGTTAATAAATAAGCCCAAGATAGCCGACATAACGAAGCTTAATATGGAGAGAATCGAGCATGCTGTAAAGAACGGAGGTAGCCTAACCGTGCCGAAGAGGAAGCTCGGCATAGGTGAAAACGAGATGTATGCGTTAAAAGACATGAAGGGCATTTTCATTAGAATTATGGATGAGATTGTAAACAAGTTTGTGAACACACGGTTCGCGCAGCTGGCAAAGGGCAGGGTTAATAGGAGAGTCATGGGAGAGGCCTTTGCCCTGCAGTGGGTGTAGTCAGGCTGGTGATGATGATGATGACTCTCTCATAACGATATAGGAGCTGCGATTACGGTTTTTGAATATGCAGTGTGCAAGGTGACGAGGCGTCCACACGTGCGCCCGTGGATTAGTGATCTGATTGATACGCCTCTGGCATGTGATCCACCTAGCGTTTTGGAGGGGCTTGGCTCGATCCCCCATGCCAGCGCCTAGTCACCTGTTTTCTAATCAGTACGAGATTTTTCCTGGCCTGGCCCTCAGCTTTGTAGGGTTTAAAGAAGGACAAAGCATCCTGCATCAAACCGTGCCGAGGCAGATCTCCACCTCCTGAGCTCACGGCACCTAACCGATACCCAAGGTTCTCGCATCATGGTCTGTGCCAACAATACCTACCGAAGCCATCAAGGCGCTTCTCAGTTTTTTAGAGGAGAGAGACTTTATTAACAGAGTGTAGACAGAGAGTGTACATACTGTGTATTTACAGATTCAAAGACAACCCATATATGTTCCTTACTACGATCTCAACTTCCGTTCTCTCTCTTTGTCTTTCCCTCCTTTTGCCCCCTCCCCACGTGTAGGAGAGCCAACCGAGCACTGCCCGGTTAAGTCCCTACCTTTGCTTTTTTTCGGAATCTCTATATACAATATGTCTGTCTCACTATTTCTCTTGCTTTCTGCTTTCAGGCCAGCAAATGCACGCGAAGCTTTGACCGCTTTCACGAAGATTAAGAAATTTGCAGCCCGGTTTGCAGCCCGGCCATTTCATAGCTCATGCACTTGATCCGTGGTTCAGAAAACCCACAATGAAAGTGGGGCTTCAGGGAACGAAAGACGCAGTAAAATTAATGGTTTGTCAGGAAAGGAATTGTCACAATAACTGTTTCACTTCTGGGTGGAAACCTCAGCCGTGTCGTGAATAATAATAATAATTGGTTTGGGGGAAAGGAAATGGCGCAGAATCTGTCTCATTTATCGGTGGACACCTGAACCGCGCCGTAAGGGAAGAGAAAAAGGAGAGGGTGAAAGAAGAAATGAAAGAGGTGCCGTAGTGGAGGGATCAGGAATAATTTCGACCACCCGGGGATCTTTAACGTGCACAGACATCGCACACCACACGGGCGACTTAGCGCTTTGCCTCCATCAAAACGCAGCGGCCGCGGTCGGTTTCGAACCCGGGAACTCCGGTTCAGGAGCCGAGCGCCCTAACCTCTGAGCCACCGCGGCGGGTAACCGCGTCGTTACGAAAAGGAGAAAGGTGGGAGTGAAAGAAGAAGAAGAGAAAGACATGCCATAATGGAGGGCTCCGTAATAATTACGACGGCCTGGGGAATCTGTCACGTGCGCTGACATCGCACACCACGTACATAAGCTCCTGTTGCGTGTGGTACTGTCCGTGCACTTTAAAGATCCCCAGGTGTTCTGACTGAAATGCCTCAAGCACGCCGTAAGGAAAGAGGGTAAAAAGGGAATAAAAGCACGAAAAGAGCCGCAGTAGTGGAGGGCTGCGGAATAATTAGTATTACATAAGGTTCTTTACCGGGCACTAATATCCCACAGCACGGGGGCATCCAGCAAACGCGGCCGACGCGACCGGCCGGCAATTGACCCGCGTCCTCGGGCAGAGCCTCTCTCCTCGAATAGCCAACAAAGGATAATGGAGAAGACAGGAGAGGCAGGAGCACACGAAGGGATGAGGCGACGATATTAGACTCAGGTACGTAACTTGTGATTGAGGTTAAATTAAATTGATCTGTTCGCGCCGCACATGGAAATTGATGAAGACGACGATGTACAATGCACAGCGGGAGAGTTCTAGCGGTTGCAAGATATTGCAGCCAGCTCGAGTGATTTATTGCTCAATACCGTAGAATTTCACCACTTTAAGTACCCATGGAATATCCGGTGGTGTATATCAAGGCTTTGTGAGGTGTCAATGACGCTTCTGCGATGCAGAATCCTTCACTTAAATTTGTACTTATGCAGATGGGGATTCGCTGCGACAAACCTTTGTGTATCATGTGGGAAAGTTGAAACAATAGATCATTTTCTCCTCTCTTGCCGGCGGTTCGCAGTTCAGAGAAAGCAGAATTTGGAGGTCCCTCGAAAGAGGGACCTCCTTTGTCTCTTCCAGTTCTTCTCTCTTTCGGTGGGAGCGCGAAGGGATTCCCGTTAAGGAGTGTTTTCGGCTACCTTCATGATTACATAAGTGCAACTGATCGATTACCTTATTAGCTGTATACAATATTTTGTCGCATGTCCAAAAATGCTCGATTTTATTCCTGGTAATTCGTAATTATTTATTTGATTTCAATTTTCCCATTTTTATCTTGATTCAGTCTTCTCACGTCTATTTTTCCCAGCGCAAATACCTTATTGGCATTCTGTACTGCACCTTGGCCACTCCCCCTGCGTGGGTATGTGCCATGCTTACTAAGGTGAAGAACAAGAAGAAGAGCGGGAGAGTGTGTTGCAATTCAACACGAGGCGTGATCGCCTGCGCCGGCAGCATGGAGCTCTCATGCAGTGGTCAGCGAAACTTGGCTCTTCGGGCCGCCACGGGTTTGAATCCCGGTCGGGGCAATACTTATTTTTATTTATTTGTTCAAGGTCAAGGTCAGGACTTCAGGATAGCCCGGCTTTTGCAGATTTGGTTGTGAAGTAGAGCTGAAATTGCATCCGTTGAATTGTAGCTTAACACGAACATATCAGCTAAAAGCTGCCCCCCCCCCCCCCCCACAGGCATTCCTACTGCTATTAAGATCTTCGAGCGCCCTCTTCATCCGTAAGCAGGCTATAGCGGTAGATCCATTGACAGTCTGGCCAGGGCTGAGGGGGCAGCGTTGTAAGCCACCCTTGCGTCCCCCTCCACATGCTTAGAGGGAGCTGGGTCTCATAACGGCCTCTTTGAAGTGAGCTGGCAGAGGGGACGGCGAGTCGACCGCAAGCGAGCCAACACCAGCCGCAGAGTTCTTTTTCCTGGTCGCCGATGCCGCCTTTTCGGTTCGAATTCGGCTTTTCGGTGGTCCCGGACAGGGCAGAAAAGGGGAGTGCCCCTCGAGAGGCGGGGCAAGGAGTTCGATGGAAACGCAGAAGCAAAGACACGCTGCCGCCTTTCTCGATCATGCCACGGCTCCTTCGAGTTTATGACCCCAGCCTTTGCCGGTTACTGCGACGCCCGTCCTCTGTCGTTTTCAGTTGATGGTTCGGCGCACAGGACACCCGGAATGGCAATGCCAGCAGCGCCTGTGACGGAACGCATCCTGCGGTATGTGTGTGACCTCCCTAAAACAGCTTTTCGCTTAAAAAATATGGTACTTTGAAATCAATGGAGGCTGTAATCGCAGCTCGTTTTTGAGTACTCCATTGCCTCTTTTTATTATAAGGGTTCAAAGCAGTGGCTCTTTTGGTGCATTTTATGGCTGTGCATGGTCTCCGCATACATCAGGAAAAATATAACACTCAATTGAAACATCACTGCGGAGTTAACCACGGGCGTGTGTTGGTAGATTTTTTGCGGAACTCCTGAAATATGAATCTGCTAAGCTGTGAAAGAGCCTACGCGTGAAAAGCGGGCTGTTTCCTAAGCCTACGACTGCCACAGCATAATTACGCGTGCAGGTAACTTTGCAAATTACCAAAAAAAGTTCATATGCATTAACTTCTTGATAACATGAAAGCAGTTGCAAGTAGTTTTACAGAGAAAAAAAGTTCCGCCTCCATCGTCTTCTAGAGACCTTAAACTGATCTGCGGTATTGGCGCAGGAGGAGTGTCTATGATGGGTTACTGTTGGTGCGGCTGCATCTACCCAAGCATAAGGCGTAGATGCGCCGCCGGATATGCCGACACCGGGCGCTGCACCGTAAAATGTCTCAGCGATGGCAGTGCGCGCCCACTTAAATGGTACATTAACTATTCCGGTCTCATTGTATGCTGCTATGAGTAAGAGATAATGGTACTAGTTACAGTTGATGCAATCTTATTTTTTTTGTAATTCTTCCGCATTTCTTTTTGCTGTGCGAACGCTTGAGCCGGTGGAAGTATCACCCGAAATAACTGTACAGCGAACCAAAAAAGGTGATGTAGCGAAACTATAATACTTGTCACGCAAGTGCTTATTATACCGAATGCTCTTTCTTAACGTTTGCCTTTAGTTAGTAAAAGTTGCAGAGCAGTATGTGCTAAGGTTCTTGAAACCTTTAAAACGCTGACAGGCACCTGAAAAAAACAGACAAGAAAAATATCAAATCAGTTAGAAAGAAAAAAAAAACATTTAACTGGCTGCTGGCTTGCCGCCCTTTCAGATGTTATACAAGGTGCCCTTCATGCGTCAATTTTTCGGGAGTAAGCACAGGCTATGAGATACTTTCATATGTGACGTAAGCTGATGTTAGGAAGTGAAAATGAAAGGGAGTGTGCAAAATTTGCCAAAAAGAAGATTGTAAGTGTATTAGGGCGACATAACGGAAACCGATCGACGGCATATGCAATCCAAAACGGCAGAGCATAAAATGGAGTCACAGCTTGCAAAATTGTTTGGTATGACGCCCGCTGCTTGCGCGCGGACGAGACGTTATTAAGATCCGACCGTGCAGGCCACTCTTTCCAGTAGCCGGAAACTAGTGACGATGTTAAGAAGCAAACACAGTGCTGCCTAATTTTATTTTTTTTCTGCTGAGTAATTGCTTCCGCGGCAACAGCCCCATAACAAAAACGGTTTTTTTGCTGTGCTTGCACGAAAATACTCCACTGCAGCATTACAGTACCCCAGTAAGGTCAATCGCACTCGGTGAGGAATTTTTCTGTCGTTGCTGCCAGGTGGCTTATCTCTGCATGACTATAGTTCCTATTCTTTGCTTTCAACGGTTCATCACCCACAATGATAAATTGCTCCATTGTCTACACTGTGCTTAGCGCTTAAACGCAGATTTTAAGGCTATGAACTGTTTGCTCGCTCGCGCATCGAGGTGCATTATATCCGAACAACATAAGTGTTTGTGTGTGAAAATTTTTCGACAGGATAAAAGGAGAAGCGCCGTGTCCGCAATCCCAATTCCATCGTTATTTTTAACGACTGCTCAAGAAAGTGGAGTCGGTGTTTCTCTGCTAGGGTAGTGAAAATTTTGCTACCGCAAATCTACGCGCTGATTCTCCTGCAGCAATGAAAGCGCAGCATGGTGTCCTTTTCGGAGTCATATCAGCCGGTATGTCTTGCATTAGATTGTATTTTTTCTACGTTGGCACTCCCACTTAAAACGTGGCCATTTCTTTTCGCACTTTATTTTTTTAAAGGGTAGAGACAACATCATTTGCATGAGGGTACCTAATAAATTATCCGGAAAAATACTGTCTCGAGAAGTTTACAGGACATATGTGCATGATAACGAATTCATTTTAACACTGTATCGCTAACCAATCATCTGGTCTTGAAAATAACACACTCACAGCTCGTAAAATTTTGTGACCGACTTTACAAAGTATACTGTAAAGAAAAGTGGTCTTCATCATAATACATTGATATTTTAGAACAACAAAATTCTTCGTTCCGAGTTTCGTCAGAAAATGACAACTTCCTTGCGATAACCCAGGAGGACACTCCAGTGCATCTTACACAAACCGGCGTATAAGCAGCATTGTTATGTATTGAAAGCGATGGTAGCCATAAATAAAATGATCCTGTTGTGCCTTAGGAAGTTTGAAACAGTTGAGCAAGATATGACCCCGTGTCTTCTAGCAAAAGCCCCCCCCCCCCAGCGCGGAAATGCCTTGTCAGAAACCCTTATTTCTTCATTTTTTTTTTGTAGCTGCGCAGTACGATGCAGTCAGACAGAAGTTTTTACTATTACCAAACCTAATGTTTGCCAAGATTTTAAACAGTTCGTCTGTATGAGAATCAACGGTACTTTAGCTATTCCACTGATTGTTTTCTTTTGTGACACGAGTAGTTTATTTGAGTCCTTTCTGGTTTTTGTCCCCCAGTCATAGTGGGCACAATGGAGTTCAGAGAGGGTTATTGAGTCATACAGACGTAGCTATGGCTGTTGAGGCAACACAAGCCTATACTTGGTTATTATGTTGGTATTTCTGCAAAATTTCATGTAGATTTCACTTATACGGTGATATCAAACAAGTTCGCTGGAGAAATGAACGCCCAGAAGGTGCCAAGCACATTTCTGCTAAACTTGGTGTTTCCACTACACTCAGGCGCTTCCTTTCGCAGCAGCCTTTTTGACACCTTCTCCGATCCTACGTGCAAAGTAAGACGTCAGTTACCACCGGCATGCCGAGTACCCACGTTCCTGGTCGGCCAGGTCAACCTGGGCAGCATTTTCCACCGGCAGCTGGCACATTGAACCCACTGCCTCCCATCGACACGTTAGCCTCCAATGAGCTTGTTAGCCTCCAATGAACGCCCAGAGCCAGAATTCTATCTACAGCTTCAGTCGGGCACTTTGCGTGTGTAACGTTGCGTGAAGGCAGACGCTTGTTTTCGTGGAAATAGAAGCTGGAGTTTTTTCTGTATTTACAATATAATAATTTTGTTTTCTCACGCTTCAAGAGCAGTACTGACTGATCACAAACTTTCTCTATAAACAGGGTTGTTTTGTTTGGGACCAATAAACCTGGATCGCCAGCATAACAGATTAAAATTGCCCTTGGGCTCGGGAAAAATCCAACTGAGCTTAAATGTAACCGAATATAGCTCTCTCGTAGAAACAATGACACCGAGCCTCTCGCCAAAGGCATAGACCAGCTAAACATGACGAATCTCCAGTGGTGCAGCCGTTCACAGGGAAGAGAAACAACATCGCGAGCATTTATTGTCTTCTCTCCAGTGGCTATTATGCTAAAGACAAGTATATATTCTGTATTTTTTCAGCATCGTTAACTGGAAGTAAGGTTATTGTACTGGTCGCCGTATCAAGCAGCAAAAGCGCCAGTGTTAGAATAAATAATCATACCTACAACTTATCTTCATCGGCTAAGTCGGCTGATTTGTATGTTTTCCGGAAGATACTGAAGACGTGTTCATCCTCCTATTTACAGCAGTCTGGGCTTACGACGGGAAGGATGGCCCATTATTGAGAAAATTACTTCAGCAGGCGTCGGAGCCTCATACAACGACGATGTATTGAGCTCAGAAGGGCATAGGGACTTTTGGTTGCCCTTTGTTACCCTTCCTTTGATATCGGGCCCAATACCAGAAAATCCGAGTTTCATGGCGTGTTTTATGCGGAGGGGTACTTCTTATGCCGGCAAGTTTTCGGAATAGAGAAATCTTCGCATTTAGAAGTTTTCTCATCAAATGCTTTCTTCCTCGGCAGGTGGTTTCGCACGGGCTTGCGAGCGTGATACCCGCTAGAGGCCTTCATGACGACTTTTTGATCGTTCCCTCAACTTTGCAGTTAACGTCTTGCTGCCTCAGGCTTTGTGACACCTTGCTACAGTCGCATCTCTAAACTAACTTACTTTGGACACCTCTTCCACAAGTAAAGCTGTATTACAGGGTAACCGGACTGCCCGTATGCCGAGTTTAGAAAAAAGAGTCAGCCGAACTGCCACCGCAACATGAGGTACTTGAAAGGGTCATCTAAGATGCGTCGTTGTGTGCATGCTGTCCATAACGCTGTGCTATGTGCTAGGCTAAAGGGCCGAACCTCGTGCGGAATATGCACCGTGAAAAGCATAAAATTATTTGACGACCATCGCCGCAAGTGGGGCGCATAGGTCAACGGCGTGAATTGTGCACTTCGTAATACGCTATCGCTCTGTAGCAGCCAACGCACTGTTATCACTAAACTGCACCAAGAGTAGCTGGCAATGCACGTTTATAGCCAGAAACTATTTCAATTCCATTTTATTTCTGAACTCATAGTGTTTTTCTCCCTTGCGACAAACCAACACCTCGTAGTCATTGAGCTCCGAGAACACTGTCCGTCTCGAAGGGAACGGTCACTGCTGGACCCCTAGATACCTAGTGGCCAAGAGTGCGTTTCAGCGGATACAACTGCATTAACCATTCCGGCTGCCGTCTGTATGTCTCCCCGGGAGATGTTTTTTAAAGCAATAGCTGCTTGCATCGGCCTCGAAAGATATGCCTACTACAGTGTCAGATTTGATTCATATCATAGCCTGAGGCACGGGCATAGTGGCTAGCCACAGCGGTAAATGTGTCTATGTAGTCGTCATTAGTTACCATGAAAT
Organism: Amblyomma americanum; assembly: GCF_052857255.1. Taxonomy (NCBI): domain Eukaryota; kingdom Metazoa; phylum Arthropoda; class Arachnida; order Ixodida; family Ixodidae; genus Amblyomma; species Amblyomma americanum. The sequence continues at coordinate 101,449,694 of NC_135500.1, forward strand.
GAATATTAGTGAAATTTGTACTCTGGGGTGAAGCGAGAGACAAGCAAGGGGTGAAAGCTGCAGGGGTTTAAAAAAAATTGGCAGTGGATATGATTGGCTATGCCAGGTTATACGTAGCGAGAAATTGATCTTCTGTCGATACCGCCGCTGAACAGCGGCCGGACTCTCCTCGTCACCCATGCTAAACGAGTGTGATACGGCCGCCGCTGCTGGTGCTGCTGATAGGAAGAAAGAAAAAGAAAGTGCACGAGCCTGCCTACTCGCTCAAGGCGAGCCACACTCGCTGCCGCGTGCTGTAATTAGGAGAGAGTAAGGGACAGGAGAGAAAGAAAAATAGAAAGAATAAGCGCGTGCTAATATGCCCTGGGCTTATCCCAGAGGCAGTGCAATACCGGGCTGACCCGTGCCAAAGTGCTTCACGCTAAGCACAACGCCATATTTCAAAAATAAGTTTAACATCTTGGGTCCAAGGGCCCGCAGCAGATATTAAATCAGGTATCAGATAAGATGGCGGTGGAAACCACCCGGGAGTCCCATATGATACAGCTGCTGTGTCACCTCCGCATTTTATGCACGCAGCTGTGCAGCATAGTTATGCGCATAGCTAGCACGGGGCATCCACGTGTGTTATGCACGACCCTAGCGGCGAAGGCCGGCTAGCTGTTCCTCTCTGGTTGCCGCGCATGCGCACTACCACTCTTTCACGTCGCGTCACGCGTGGCGCTAGCGGTACAGTCGCCGTAGTGTTCCTGTATACACATACATGAACACTAAATCGGCGCACAGCCGCGGCGGCTGCGAAACTGCACGTGGCATCCACGTGTGTTATGCACGACCCTAGCGGCGAAGGCCGGCTAGCTGCTCCTCTCCGGCCGCCGCGCATGCGCACAACTTTCCTCTCCGGACCAAAGAAAATGCTCGACTCGTACCCAAGTGCAGCTCTCGCTGCAAAAATCACAACGTTTACTCAGTCTCAGCCAGAACAAGGTTTAAAAAACAAGCGGAAATTTAAATTTTTTCCTTCATGTAGTAGAACATTGGCAAAGAAGGTGGGTGGCGTCCACACCATTTATTTATTAAAATTTTCACCGTCACCGCATGCCATGAGCCTTGCTGAATGGCTTACTAATAGCTGTACTTCTGCTAACTGGACAGCAGTTTGATATTGACACTATTCTCCGTCGAGAAGAGAGGGTTCGGAGTTCCTGGAGGTGTAACGAATTAACTTCTTTAGCTTTCTTTTGACACCGTGCGGGCTTGTTTTTTTTAATTGGTTTTTGGGGGAAAGGAAATGGCGCAGTATCTGTCTCATATATCGTTGGACACCTGAACCGCGCCGTAAGGGAAGAGATAAAGGAGGGAGTGAAAGAAGAAAGGAAGAAGAGGTGCCGTAGTGGAGGGCTCCGGAATAATTTCGACCACCTGGGGATCTTTAACGTGCACTGACATCGCACAGCACACGGGCGCCTTAGCGTTTTTCCTCCATAAAAACGCAGCCGCCGCGGTCGGGACCCGGGAACTCCGGATGGCTTGTTTCTCGCAAAACTCGTGTTGAGCAAGTGAAAAATAATTGGAGCTGTGTTTCACGCACCGACGAGAAGTTGTCCGCAAATCATTAGCAAGATCTCATAAATTGGTTTTTGAGGAAAGCAAATGACGCGGTAACTGTCTCACAAATCTCGGTGGACACCCGAACCGCGCCGTAAGTAGTAATAATAATAATAATAATAATAATAATAATAATTGGCTTTTGGGGAAAGTAAAATGGCGCAGTATCTGTCTCATATATCGTTGGACACCTGAACCGCGCCGTAAGGGAATTGATAAAACAGGGAGTGAAAGACGAAAGGAAGAAGGAGGTGCCGTAGTGGAGGGCTTCGGAATAATTTCGACCATTTGGGGATCTTTAACGTGCACTGACATCGCACAGCATACGAGCGCCTTAGCGTTTTTCCTCCATAAAAACGCAGTCGCCGTAATCGGGTTCGAACCCGGGAAGTCCGGATCAGTAGTCGTGCGCCCTAACCACTGAGCCACCGCGGCAGGTCCGCGCCGTAAGGGAAATGTAAAAGGAGGGAATGAAAGTAGAAAGGAAGTAAGAGGTGCCGTAGTAGAGGGTCCGGAATAATTTTGACCACCTGGAGATCTTTAGCGTGCACTGACATCGCACAGCACACGGGCGACTTTTGCGTTTCGCCTCCATCGAAATGCTGCCGCCGCTGTCGGTAAATCATTATTCCATCATTTGAAGAAAGCAATGTTATTCCAATCTTCAATCACTCATCGAATGTCTGACACATGAAACGCTTTATTTAGGCCTCTCTCCATTAAAACTTACCAATCCACCATGATATCTGATACCTAATTTAATATCTGCTGCTGGTCCTTGGACGCAAGATATTAAAGGTATTTTTGCAGTATGACGGATTGCTTGGCTTGAAGCACTCTGGCACGGGTTGTTCCGGCATTGCACTGCCTCCGGGATTGGCCTGAGGCATAATAGCGCGCATATTTGCTCTCCTATCTTTTAATTGTCCTACCTTCAGCACGCGGCAGCGAGCCCGATTCGGAAGGAAGGAAGGAAGGAAGGCCTCAGACGTTGCTGGCTCATACCCACTACTGGGGAGTGGCCAAGACACAGGCGGTTAACTACTGGCTTGAGCCGGTAGGCAGGCCCGGGCACTTTCCTTTTCTTCCTATCAGCAACAGCAGTAGCAGCAGCAAAAAAGGCTATATCAATACACGATGGAAAACGTCCCTTTTAGGCAATATATATCAACAAAAAAGTGCATTGATAGCGTTTACAATGCCCAAGATCACTTCCTAAGCACCTGTGCTAGGTGGAAATTTTTTTTTCGGGCATTCGGGACGTTATACGACGATAAAAGAGGAAGCGCTCACACAGGCCAGATGTGTACCTGACGTACAGAAGATGGAAGAAGGACCCTACGGGTTTGAAAAACACGTCGATGTGAATGTCTCAGCCATATTTTCGAGTCGTGAAACTGGTACACGTAGTCGTGCGCTGTGTGGTATACGGTCAAGTTTTCAGGATGTTTCAGGAGAAATGGTCACAAGTTTGTAAGCCCTGCAATGAAAATATTCTGGAAAAAGACATAGTTCAGCGGAAGCATAAAAGACCTAATATCGAATCTTTCTTATTGTGTTTCAAACATATCGTGCATAAAACTTCAAATTTGTGCTTTAATATTTACGCCAGTTCAGAGCAGCGCAGTTCTTAGACCAGAGTAGAGCAGAGGGCTTCATCCTGGTATCTCGATAAAGGCGATACCTGAAGTTGCAAGCATTTTGCTAACATTTGTAGGCCTTTTTCTCTAGATAAATCAGCCTTGCGACAGTACTCAACCGTGCATGTTTGTGGTCCTCATTTTTACCAGCGATTGGTCAAATATTCTTAATATGGTTATGCCTTCTTTAACTTCATGTGCTTATCATATTTGTTTTGAATAAGTTACAAAAGCTCGGGTGATTCTGTTCGGCCGCATAATTTTTATCTGCGGACAGATCACAACTAAAGAATCTGAAGAATACTTTTCTGGCCTGCAGTAACACGCAAATGACTCACTTCGCTCTGTCATTTCACTAAAGCTAAGAATCAGGCATTATATATGAATATCGGTTAATATTACTAGAAATGAATGATTCTGTACTAAAAATGTACCTATACCGTCCACGGTACCTGTATGCCTGAAGATTGATTTCGATGACTATTCCTGAAAACGTTGTCGCTTGTCAGGTGCTTCCATACCCACGAATATTAGTGGCAAGGAAGGCCGCACTCTCTCTCTACACGCGGAATAGCGTTAAGCGCAATGTTATCGCTGATTTAAAACTTCTCATTACCTTAAGACATGCAAATGCCACGCTTGAAAATCGTCAGAGCAAAAAATATTTAGGAGCTATTCGTTTGCTTAACTGGTGAATTTAGTCTTGCGCATTAAAGCGGCTGGTTTTTATCATCGAAAGAGGACGCTCTATGATGATGCTCTACTGAATATGTGCGGGAAAATCCTTGAGAACTGGCGCGAGCCTCCGTTTGTAACAACACTGGCAGTTAGTGTGGAATGTCCATCGTAACTCATTTAGTGTTCCGATCAGAGCTCTTGAAGACGTAATTTTCGTAGTTGTAGAACCACCCGAGCTAGGGTGTTCATATAGCTGCAGAGAGAAAGTTTTGAGAAAAGCAAATAAGCCGGAAGTATTGAGCGATACGCTCCAGTTGAGATTGATTGATTGATTGATTGATTGATTGATTGATTGATTGATTGATTGATTGATTGATTGATTGATTGATTGATTAATTAATTGACTGATTGATTGATGGATGGAATGATTGATTCATTGATTGATTGATTGATTCAAAATGCTATTCTGGTCAGAGGGTGCGCTTTTGACGTTGGTGGAACAAATCCGTGCGGCCGCTAAAGCTGCTTACTTAATTCCATCGACACTCGAGATTTTTTTTTTAGCTTGTGGCGAACTGCAGCGTGACCGGAGTTCGGACCATGGTCCTCTTGAACGCGAAGCGGCTGCTCATCCTCTACGCCATGGAAATGAGTAGATTCCAACGGCAGTACCCAGCACCTATCCATCATTTCTCAAGACTGGCTGCAGGCATGCTGCCAATCGACAAAGTCCTGGAATTTGAACTGCAGAGTCCCTCCCCTGCTCCACCTTTTTCCTCTTCACTCTACAAACCAGAAGCCACTTTCACTTGGAAAACATAAGCGATATTGTCAAGAGCTGAAGTTAAATATTTTCTGCCGCGGAATAGACGTCTGTTTCATTATACGCTGCTCGAAATCTGTGTTGTCTGAAAAAAAAAAAGTTTTCATCGGATGGGAAATGTTCTGTCTAGATGACGACAGTTATTATTGAGTTACAGGTTTGTTTACGAGTGATAGTGGCGGTTCACATCATTTGCGTCACCGGCATCGCCATAGCCAAGATACAAACCGGGCACTCTGTACGGGTTGCTCTCGTCAAAAGACTTGGCTGGTTTTCTCGGCGAAAAGGAAAGGTCATGTAGTGATAGTTGCTGCAGCGTAAAAGGACACGGTCGAAGAGAGAAGGAAGAAGAACAAAGCGTCGAAACAACTTCAACAATACGCCATTGTGTGAGGTCAACAACAGCAACAACAACTTCAACAATGCGCAATAAACAACTAGTTGCCGAATTAGACCTGATTAGTAAACGGTCGCCAGTGTTATTTACAGCTGAACTCATTCCAATCGTATATTTCAGCTGGAGAGCACCTCCATACGGCGAATATGTTCAGCTCACGGGCAAAGCAAACCAACTTAATTATGCAAGAAGCAACAACTAACTTCAGTGACGCAGCTCCAGTATATGCTGTTCCTATTGCTGCACTGTGCTTTCGTGACAACCTGGCAGACCGGTCAAAGAGCCACCGTTCCGAAACGGACCTTAAATAATTGTCGCCTTTTCGCGATATCAAGTGCACTGAAAAATATTGGTACTTGGCGACGTCGAGATCTAGGTCCTTCCTCTTGACCAGCGCTAGCCGCCGAGGCAGCGTCGTTCCGACAACATTCCGGTCTTCCCACCATTTTTCACGCACGTCTTTCGGCCTTCCTAAGAAGCTAGGATCCGCTTTCTGGCCCATAACCTTCTTCTTCTTCTGAGGCGAGTACTGCACCCAATCACGTCGCCGTTAGCACGGCCCCGTCCAAGAGAACACTGCGTCATCCGTCTGTGTGTGCATCGCAGTAAGAGGCAGCGCCAGTTGTGCCACAAATGTGGTGGCTATGCAATTCATCCTTACCGTATTGCGAACTGTCAGCAATCGGACTTTATTAATCGACGTGTCTGTAGTCTGCCCTAGAAAATAAGAGCTGTCGAAATCATTCTTAAGCCTAATGTTGAGGTTGCAACAGAGCATGAGAAGGGAATCTGAGCACTATGCGCTGCTTAAATCAGTCAATTAGTGCTTGAGACAAAGGCGGCGACACAAAATTCTCTCAGTATGTCCACAAGCTTATCCATGCTGGGATGTTATCCTGTCTGTCACGCATGTTCCAAGGCCAAAATTATCAGAACCATCAGATCAAAAAGCAGTCATTGAGTGAAGCGTGTAAGTCATACGACCAGGATGCCGCCGTGGTCGTTTGCGGTTTTTGTAACACTGTTCGCCAAAGATGGGAAAGTTTTGGCGACAACCTACTAAGAGTGTACTGGAATGCAATGGATGGGCAATTATTTTTACCAGACACGAACGGATAGCCCCTGTAGGCTCTCACTTTTTGCAGCTCCAATTTGGGCAACACCCTAAAAGCTAAGCATCACGCGGCACCTGCACGAGGCTTAGGAATGCGTTAATATAGGCTATCGCACACACAAGCAAAACATCTAAGTGTCATTTCAAACGACTTTTCGCAAAAATGCAGATTCCATTCTTCAGATTTCCGGGTACCGTATACCTCTCTGCCGCAAATTCAGCTCCAAACACGTCAACGACGCTTTTTTCAACATCGCTTAATCTGCATCATAAACTAAATATAAAGGATTCTGATCGTACTCAGGTGTCAAAAGTATTACTACTCTAAAACAATACTCTCCTTTAAAGTTCTGTTATAATTTTCTCATGTGTAATTAAGACCATTCCCGTTCATTTTTTTCCAGCGCTATTTATAACGGCGCATGGGTGCACCGAGTGTTGTGGAAAGTGCAGAACGGACTGTAATCGAAGCGAGGATTTCAATAAGAATGTGTACCGGGTGACAAGTTACGCATTGAACGACGCTGGAACAGAGTGTGTTAGCATTTATACATTCTTATGCACTGGGAAGTTTTACAAATCCGAAGATGAATGCAAGAAATGCTGTTTGAAGAAGTAGGATATTATGTGTGCAAGCAACAATAAACTAAGCCTTTAGATTGGTTACACTTTCTCATTTCTCTATTTATTTCAAATCTGCATGAAATGTAGTACTTACCAAACAAAACAAAAATGAAAAATTGTGGAGATTTAGCCTACCCTTTGCACTCTTGTCTGGAAAAATTAGGATTTTGATAAGAAGCCCGATGGTTCCCCATAGTGAGCAACAAGCGATAGAACGATTACTTTTAAGTAACTTTTTCCTAAATGTTTACGGGTTTGCTCAGTGTCCTTTATTCTTGCGATAGATGGCGTTAGCGTTGCTAGTGCACGCGCACACGAAGGCACACATACGTCGCCATCTCAATTTGAATTGGAAAACGTTTATTGCGAGGGCTGAACCCTAGTAGGCATTGCACTAGATATACTCGAGCCCATGGCTGTCGGAGACCTTGTTGGCCCACTCAGTGCCCTGAACTTGCGTCAACGAGTCTGAGCTGGCCAGTATAGCCTCCCACCGCTCAAGAGAAGGGACTGGTAGTATGTCGGCCGGTGGCGGCACATTTTTGCAGCTCCATAGAATTTGATCGTGTCCTGATATCTCGCCACATTATTTGGAAGTCGGATTGTATTGCGTTCGATACATCAGTGCTAGTCTCGACGGGTTAAAGAAGGCTCACGTCTGGAGCCGATGCCACATTACCTCCTGAAATGTGTAGAGGTTTTGTATGATGGCGGGTTGACCCTACTTTCCAATTTTAACTGATTGCTGTAGTCGTGAAAGGATACGAATGCATCTCTCGTGAAATTTGAGGACTCGACCCGCCCCACTGTTCGTCTGACATAACCTCGAGCAATGCTGTGATCCAGCTTCTTTCCCCTATTCCCCGAGTGTGCCGGCACCCATATAAGTTCACCTCTCTTTGATTCCAGTCTTGATGTGTTAGGATGCGTTCTGCTTCCTGGAAGATCATACCCCACAATAAATTGTTTATAGCCGCCTTGGAGTCACTAATTATGGTTACTGCTTTGGTGCAGACCAGTGCCATGATGATAGCTGCCTCCGCTGCTCTCCCTGAGTTCTTTGTTTCGACCGAACCGGCCATTAGTGTTTCACCCGAGTATTTCACGCCCACGACCACAAAGCAGTCGCCTCCTTCCTATCCCGCCGCGTCTACATAGGCTGTGTATTCCGAGCCTTCTTGCTCGTCTTCATTAGCCTTTGCTGTTATTCTCCTCTTGCCTTCGTGAAAAGGTGGGTGCATGTTTTTTTTTCTAAATTGGTTTCATATTGAGTCATTTTCTCACTTCGCAGGGTCATTTTGCCTGCGCGTTTCTTTCCTGGATTCTATCATGCGGTCCTAGATTGCTCACGATCTTTCTCCCTGCGGGCGACGTTGCGAGCCTCCTTATTTGCTCAAGTATATGTGCCTCGCCTAGTTCCGTGGTGGTGTTGTAGATCCCTAGTTTAAGAAGTCTTTCCGTAGGAGTCCAGTGGGGCAACCATAAGGCTGATTTATATGCCTGCCTTCTGATCCCGTCTTTTTTGTTCTCCGCCAGCCTTAGCTTCAGGTAGGGAATGGCGTATACTTTTCTGCTTATCACAAAAGCCTGAACCATGCGGCACAGATCCTCCTCTTCGACTCACCAACTTTTGTTAGCTATTCGCGTTATGAGCCTCGTTGTCATGTTAATAGCCGACTTAAGTCAGTTTATTAAAGCAAAAGCTTTAATAGGCTATGTTGACAAGGTCGTGTCCGCAAAAACGTGTCTGCAGGAGTTGTGGGGAACTCAGAAGAGTTAGTGTCAAACGAGTGGTTGAAATCGAAAGAGGATGATGTGGGGATGTTTAGCAATTAAAATGTTCTGAAATAGGATGAAAAGTTAATTAATTAGAGCCAGAAATGTCCGAAAAGTGGACAGGCAAAAGCAAAAGTAGCGCTGAATTTGAAAATGCCGGAAGTGTGGGACCGCGTGGCCGGAAGTGTGTGGGCCGAGCCAACGCGTGGTGCCAAATTTGAACACACGAAATGAATACTACAATGAAACGAGACAAAATGCGCGGTTAATAAAAATTCAATCAAATAATAAATGTATAATGAAAGGCATTAAGCGTCAATTAAGGTTATTTAAAGTGAATTAATTAAGAATTAAGGGTGTTGAAAATATATTAAGGTTAATTGAAGGTGAATTAAGGGTGAGAAAAGGGAAATTAACGGTGTAACAGTGCGGCGCGGAGGGATGCCACGCCAAACGTGAAATGAGTATACGGCCCCATCCGCTTCGAGGCGTCACTTCTACGCCGTTGGCGGCTTGCTGAAATGATGTCACGATCACGTGAGGCACACACAGACACGGGACACCAAAAAACAACTTTAAATGAGTATACGGCACCTTCCGCTCCGGGGCGCTGCTTGCACTCCAGTCGCTCTCTTGCCGTTGACACATGCAGATGCTGTGTTCGCGCGCTGATGCAGTGGTGCTTAATTGCGCGTTGTGTGGGTGTGTGGCATCATGTTTAAGCCGTCTGTGCCATCGCATAGTGCAGCTTCAATGTCCAGACCACATGTAAAGAAAGGCGACGAGTGCCGAGGAGGAGTTAATGATTTCGCATTACTCCAATGCGCTTTACAGCAGTGATCTCTAAATTTTTGTCTCTGTGTTCTTTTCATTGTTTTGTATTATCAGTACTAAGACCCTGCTTTTGTCCACTATGGCTTCCGGTGTCTCATTTGCCTCCACTAGAATGTCTCCTGCGTTGGTATCGCTTTTGCTCCCACTACGGATCACTAGAAGATCGGATTTCCTTGGCGAGCATTTTAACCTTGCCCATTCCGCGTATTCCTGGACAATAGTGGCAGCTTGTTATAGATTTTGTACTATTTCCTTATCGTTGCTTGTGTGCGTCCATGTTATTATGTCGTCCTCATATAGCATATGTTGTGTCCCCTCGACACTCTTTAATAGTGGCGATAGGTTCTTCAACGTGAGGTTGAATAAGAGAGGAGAGAGCACTGAGCTCAGCTTAAATGTTTCGGATCTGATGTCTCGTAGATTGATTTCCGCTGTTCTTTCGCTTATAACGTCCGTAACGTAAACGTATGTCCACTTTCAAGCTATCTTAAAAAATGAGGGCGGGCCCGAGTCCAGAACACATCTCACGCCGAAGAAACAAGGAAAAAATTTTTTGAAAGTTAGAAATCCTATGAAACGGACTTCGATGAAGATATACCTAGAGGAGAAACAGGCAGCTTCCACGAAACGCATGCTCAATCGTATTAGCAGGAGAGGAACACAATGACAAGACATGAGATACGCAGACGCGACCGACATTAGCCTACGCTCAGAAAAAAAAAAACTGTCGTATGAGTGTCCCCCACGCAGCTTCAATACCGCGGCGCTCTTAGCGGATGACCGTCCTCGAATATTCACACCCGTCCTCTTCTTGTTTTGTAAAAGGTTGAGTGTGCGCTGAAACATCATGATCCCCAGAAGCTAGAAGCAAAATACGTTTGCATATTGAGAATTACATCACGCGAATATATGTTGCAGAAAACGGGAAGAAGAAAACTGCCTATAAAAGAAAGAGATTGTTTCTTTGCAAATGATGCTATTGTTGTTGGTGGCAAAGGATGCAGCGAAAGGGTTACGGCAAATATTTGTGCAAGGTCGTTTACCTCGAAATGCCCAAGAAATAATTCAGAGAGCTTCGCGATGGTGGTGACTGAAGCAGATATGCCTCCGTGACATGTTCTGAGGCTTACCAGCTTACTTATGTTCTAACGTGCGCATGTTTGCAGGCGACTGCGTTATTTACCGCCCAATAACCAACACTAGTGACATCCAACTCCCACAACCTGACATTGAATGCGTAAGAGCCTGGTGTAACAAATGGCTAATGTCTCTAAACACAAAGAAAACACTCTCCTGTCTTTTGATCGTCGTCACTCCCAACCTACATGAAACTACTCAATCTCCAATTCTGAAATCACTGCTGTGAGGGAGTATAAATACTTGGGTGTTCATTTAACCCGCGATCTCAATTGGTCACATCAAGTAACGCAAATTATTAAAGATGCTAATCGTTTTCTTGGTCATTTTTTCCGAACCCTTCACCTAGCTCCTCCATCAGTGAAGTTGTTAGCTTATTTAACATTCATCCATCCCAAACTAGAATACCGATGCGCGGTTTGGGACCCCTATCAAACTAACCTTTCTAACTTAGTGGAAGCAACACATAACCGCGCAGCAAGATTCATCCACTCGGCCTATTCCTATCATGCGTCACTGAACTAAAACGTAATGCTTATTTTCCAAACTTGGCAGACCGCCGTACTATTTCAAGACTATGCGTTTTTCATAACTTTTACATCACCCCATGATCAAGTCTATTATCAGCCCTGCCCACCGCATCTCCAGCCGCACGAATCATCAGAAGGCCGTTTACCCTCCCTCTGCTCATCTGTCATCATTTCTTGTCCGCACTGCAATGGACCAGAATGACGTGCCCAACGCCGTCGTACTTCAGTAAGACCCATCATCATTCAAGCAATCCATCGAATCAAGTATGTGCCCTGAATTCCACTCCCTCATGCAATACCACTTTAGTGGGGCCTTTGAGGTTGTAATATTTAAATGAATAAATAAATAGATAAATAAATACATAAATAAATAAATAAATGAACCATAATTGCTCCCTGCGATTACTAATGCCAAATCGTCTGAGTGTGGTATTTCACAAGAAGAGGATGAGACTGCGCGCAATCGGAGAACGATAACGAGCATCGAGTTCTGCAAATGTCGACGGTTGTGCTCCGCTGCACTGCTGTTGCCCTGTATTGGACAATCCGAATTAAAAAAGGCTAGAAAACATGAAGGCAGCCACAGCGTACTTCGCCGACAAATAGCGGAGTACTTGTTGGAGCGCTCGCATGTTTTAGTAGCAGTGAGGAGGTGGCAGTTTCTTTCTCACTAAAGCGTGTCGTTCTCGGACTTCAGTTGCGTTATTTCATAGTTTAGTCCCAATCGAGAGCTGTTAGTGGAGCCATGGTCTGCAGCTGTGATTCAAAATTTAAGAAGTTCCTAGTATCAATCTGAACGTAGTATGGTCCCGGCAAATGCATTACGCTATTCCTAATTATTATGCGTCTGAAAGCACTCGAAATTTAGGCTACGCCGCAAAAGCGACGGAACTAGAAATAAAATTCGCCAAGTTTAGGCGAAATCAGAGGAAACTTTCTGGCAAGGCACCTGATCCACGGCGCCTGCCCTTAGTGTCCTTTAAGCGGCCACTACGCGAACAACCAAGCCATGAGCACCGGAGAGGAGGACAGGAGGACTAAGAGGTTACATGAGACGGAGAAAACACATACGCCGCCGAGTAGCGGCGGTAGATCGCGTTAGAGACAGCACTGAACAGCATTCTGGATTACCTGCAAGCAATGATGACGATAATGATCAGTGACGGGAATGATCCACCGCGAGAATGTTTCACAGTAAATACCACTGCCCCTGACGATCCTGCGGCGAGCGCCAGTCAACAAACATTATACGCTCCTTTACATGAACCCGATCGGTGAGTTCAGTCCGGGGACCGAGCTTATCAAATCTTAGCAGCCGAGCTCAACAACCGTGCGTTCCCAAGAACACGATATGCGCAACTCAACTCTACTTGCGCGCACTTCGAGGGGTGACCGGACAAGTAGTAAATCGCGTCCCACTTCTGTTCGCTCTCGCTGAAGATGCTTTCCCCAAGCGTGAAATGCAACTTAGTGTAATTTGAGGAGGAGCTCTGAGGCAATCAACCCCTCGATGAGGAGCTGAGGGTTCGAGTTTGGTAGACTCCCGACCCGAATCGGCAGCGTTTACATAAACCCCGGAACTGATGTTCAACCCGACAACTCGACTCAACCGGGCCCTGTCGGGTTTATGTAAACGCCGCTTATGAATTTCGAAGTAACTACGTTTTAACATCTTAGATAACGTTACCATAACACTAGAGAAGAGAGATTTGCACCTTTCCCAGAAACTTCGCGGCCGGAGAAAAATTCATGCTGGGTCTGGACTATTCAGCAGTTAGATTCCATTGGAATTCTAGAAACTGGAGGAATCCACAGAATATATTAGAAAAACCTGGATGATGAACAATTTTTGTTCTAAAAGCGCTCGACAAGAGTGTTTTCTTATTAGCATCGTTTATAAGCCATGCATCGTAATCGAAATCTAGTTAGCGCTTTCCGAACAAAATATTCACGCAGTGATCAAATCTAAAGTTTCGAGGACAGTCATTTCACACAACCGTCGGGGTATTCCTAGCTTGGGTCTGTTTCCATCTTGGGCAGCAGCCAAACGTAACAGCTTGCACGCTGTTAGATGTGGGGCTCCAACCCCACTAGCAGGAAACTGGTGTCGGGGGATTGCGCTTCGATCCCACAGCTGCCACCAGTTGTTAGGTGTGGGGCTTCTGACCCGTAGCAGGCCACCGGTGTTGGGGATCGCGCTTCGATCCCACCGCTGCCACCAGTTGTTAGATGTGGGGCTCCAACCCCACTAGCAGGAAACCGGTGTCGGGGGATTGCGCTTCGATCCCACCGCTGCCACCAGTTGTTAGGAGTGGGCCCCTGGTTCGCCTGTGCCATCTCTCGCTGAGGTCGGTGGCCCCGGGTTCCGGATAGAGAGACTGCTGTTGTTGGGTGACGAAGAGATGCGAGGGTCTTCTAGGTGGAGAAGAGACTGAAAGGGTTTATTTACATTTTTACATAGTTCGAAAGAGTGAATCGGGAGCTGGCGATCACACGCCAGATCGCTGCTTAAATAGGATCCCCTGTCCCCAGGTCCTTAGTTGGGGAATTTAGTTCATTAAAAATGCGTCCAATCACTGTGACGTCGATCACGTGTCCAGTCTTTAGGGTCCGCCTTCCACGACGGCCCCAACAACACACTCTTGCCACTTCTGGCAAGTTATGGTGCGCGCTCTCCAGGCAGCAGTGATGAATAGCCCGAAGGGGGTTCCATGGCAGCGTCGAAGATCAGTCACCTGCACTTCACAGTGGTAGCGTAGGAACTAAGGGTTGCCACTGCAGTTTGCAGAAGGTTCCACGTGTAAGAAAGAGCACAGTCTAAGACGAAGTTGTTTTTGAAGCACGAGGATTCCGGCGACGTTGGCTTAGTCAAACACGGCCGCATTTGCCACGGCTCATTTGCAACCCCGCCGCTCGCCGGCTCCCCAGCCGTCCCCTCCAGGATAAAGATGTCCCGGGTGGGTCCAGCGTTTGGAACAAACGACAGGTTCACCAAAGCCGTTCTCAGGCAGCGGACGGCCGTTTCACCCCGTAAACAGCAGGGTGGGGGGGGGGGGGGAGGACCCTTGCAGAGGCCGCCACCTGCACTCGTGGCGCTGCAACCACGTCGACGGCCCTTTGAAGCCTCTGTCGATTGATGCTTCTCAGTGGCTTGAATATTCTTGGCATGTTGGCGCCTCCAAACGTAACAACGCTCGCCTCACTTTTCTATTTTCAAGAAGAAATCATGGGAGAACCTACTAGGAGAGAAACCAAAAGAATTACATCAGTAGAGGCCGAGAATGTGATCCAGAAGTTAGAAGGCGTTGACGCCCTGCAGGGATCTGAGCAAAAAAGGTGCATGGATGCATACGCAAGGTCACACAGTGCAAAATGTTGGCAATAGCGAGTACAAACATTCAGCATAAGATTCCCGGTTTTTCTCAAAAATTCAGTGCTTTAAGTACCACTTCAGTAATTCAAGCTTACTTGAGATTGTCCTAATGACTGGCGGATCGCGCCTATTTCAGTAAGGTAAACATTTTCTGGAGATAACATCTCCACAAGGTCTCCTGAACTTTGTTCATATGGTTGTTCATAGTATTAGCTTTTTTATCAAGGGGCAGAAAGGCGTCGCGTGGATATTTACTTTTTTAGCACTTTCTTATCTTGAATTACGTTTGCCCGCATTAACTTCGTTGTTTACCTTATTTTGTAATTAACCCAGTTTCATTCTTTTATATTTGCAAGTGAGAGATGTGTTCTCAAGTCGTTGCTTATATGTTCACCACTTAACCATTTTGCCAATATTTACCCACTCATTTCAATCGTTCCAAGCATCGCGGAAAGACCGAGTAAAAAAGCCACTCAACTCCTAGGGACATTTCGTTCATCCTTGCTTTATGATATCACTCAGATGTTTATGGAAACACGTTAACTCGCTCGAAAAAGCTGTTTCCTAAAAAGACCGACAACGGCACAACGCTTGTCATAAGGTTCTGGAAGAGCTGAAGAGATGGAAGATGAAGGACCTATATCCTCGCAATATCGAAGAAACGATAATTTTGCTATATTATTTGGCATTGAAATTGCATAAAACAAGTTGAATAAAACAACCGTCTCTCGATGAAACCTTGGCTTGTGACCACTGCTCGGTAAAATGCTACTTAAGGATGATCACGTGGATATTTTTATTTCGGAACTGTTGTTCATATTATATCATAGTTTACGCTGTCTAGAGTGGCCCTTTGTTGAAAAGCAACGCTCCCTTCGGACAGCCGATGCAATGGTTTGAGCTTGTCTCATAAAGCGGCGCAAAATTGTTTAACATACCTTGACTCAAACGCTAACCGAAGCCTGCAAAATATGCGCTCACGATCATCATTGTGACGTAAGAGTTTGAGGTATCGAAAACCGAATGCATGGTGGGCTATTCTAAATCTGTGTGCTTAATTAATGGCTACTACTCAATTCGTTTCTAGCTTATTACTTTTGCCTATTGCCAACCGCTATTGTGATCTTTGTTCATGCTTTCCATATCGTGAGATAAATAAGAACGGCCGCATCCGCTGATCAAAAAACAAGTTGCTAGGGGTTTATCATTCCTATGCACGAAATATTGTATCAAAGTAATAATGTGCCACAGCAGTCCTACAAACTGTTGTGGAAACGGGCACCCATAAATTCCAGCCTAAAAAATCAAATGTCTGTCCTTTTAGCATATTGTTGATTAATGAAGCTTGTATGCTTCTCTGTCGGGAAATCAGTGGTGTGTTGGGTTGCTTTTCATAGAATACAAATTAAATTTGAGTCAGCTTTTTTGTATAATTCAATGCACTGTAAATTGAAGATGGAGGAGGAGTAGGAGGAGGAAAGGCTGGGAGGTTACCCAGAAAAATAGCCGGTTTAATACTCTGCACGGGGGGAAAGGGGTGAGGGAAGAAAAAGATGAAAAATAAAAAAAAATTAGTCACTATGCAAAGTCCCAGCGTTCACTAAAGTCACAGCCTATGGTGCAGGCCAGAAGTTCTCAAAAAGCAGAGCGGTGCCTTGGAGGCTATCACCGCCGACGATCACCGCGGCCAGTGGCCGAGAATCTTCCTTTCCGTCAGTGGGCGCAGGTGTAGATGCTCCAGTGCACGGCAGAGAGACTGTGTTTGGGCGCTGTAGGCAAGGCATTCCCAAAGAATGTGGGCTATAGTCTCATCAGACCCGGAGATGGTACATGCATGGCTGTCAGCCATAACTATTAAGAAGGAATAGTGTTTGGTGAAAGCTACACCAAGCCACAGGCGAAACAACGACGTTGCTTCACGTTGTGGTAGGCCGGATTGAAGCCGAAGCTTCAGATCTGGCTCCAAGGTTTTTAAACGAGAACGTGAGAATTGGCCTGAATTCCACGCGGCAAGCGTGATTGAGGATCTTTAAATATAGAAGAGCTGAACCTTATTTTACAAGATTTCAGCAAACGACCTATATAATTAAGAATAAGCCACATCGCGCGAAACCATTGGGCTCGAATCAGAGAGAAATAATACGCTATAAATAATGCCGTTTCTTACGCAGCTTTAGCAATGTACGCTATTTATCTCGATTTCACAAGAAACAAAGACAGGGCGGCTGCAAGCGTTGGTACGTAGTTTGTTTCTGGTTGTTTTAGTAGGCTTTATTGCCTCAAAGCAACTAAGGCTATGAAGTACGCCGTAGGGGAGGGCTCTTGATAATTTCGACCACCTGGGATTCTTTTCCGTGCATTGACACCGCACAGTACACGGGTCGCTTGCATTTCGCTTAAATCGAAATGTGACCGCCGCCGGCACAATCAAATCTGCTTCTTTAGGTCCAGTATCCGAGCACCATAATCACCGAGCCACCACTGCGCCTAGTTTGTTTCTTACTAATTCTCTAAGCATTGAGATAATTATGGAATAGGCTGAAGCAGGTGAACGTATAATCGCATGATGGAATCAGGTAGCGAACCATCGTTGTACCCCTTCTACGTTGTCCTCGAAGAAAGCAACTAAAAAGAGTGTACCACTGAGATATATCAGTCAACCCTTGGAACCGGAAATTCTTAGGATTATAACGCGATAGCGTAAAAGGCCTCGTTCTCCAGAAAATGCGGTGTCGGCGTTGTCGTCGCTGTCGGAATTGCGAGGGAGAAATCACGGGTATTGCTCTGGCAGGTGGTCCCCAGAGAGCAACCTAGGAGGCAGGTGGACCACATAGGACACGTGGCCTTGCGGCATTATCACAACCTGCCCCCAGAATAGTGAGCAAACTGCCCACCATGACAGGAGGGAATTGATATAATACTGCTCACTCGGCAAGGGCAACCGCCATTACACGTCGAATGAAGGCCCTGGCTAACCGTCGCTTTCCTAGTACTGGCTGTCGTCCTGAAACCCCGCCTATCGTGGGCCAGGTTAGCCAGAATTCTTTCACTCTTTGGCATTGCTAGCAGTGCCATCCCAGAATCATGGCCACCATGGGTCATGTTAGCCACAGTTTTCTTCTGTTTGCCAGAATTGGCTATGTCATTCTAGAAGAGGTCTATATTGCTGTAGCTTTGCCATCACTCATCGAATGTTAAAAGTACACTGGCAAACCCTATTAAACATTGGGTTATCTGCTAAAACGACATGCCAACGTTCAATATCGCTACAACAGAGAGAGAAAAATTATTTTATTATCAGTAACGCCGCCTTGACTCGTAAAGGATCACTTCAGCTCTCTATAAGAAGTGCGAGACCTGTATACCGGTCTCACCTGAGTTCAACTATAATTGCCATGTATACGTTGCCAAAGTAGGTATTTTACATTGATCTTTCAGAACAAAACTTATGTTCCTAGACCGCATTACAGCATGCGACCATTAATAGACTAGTAGCGCTGTGCTATTATTCTACTATTAATACAGAAATTCTGTCATAATGCCTGTGCTACGCTGACTTTTGAGTGGCATAGGAGTCAAATGGTAATCGACACTTCGAATGGCGTTCGGACCCTACGGAGTTCTGAGGTGCATCACAACAATTTCGAACCGCATTCGGAAGTATTCCAGATACACTCGCTTGCTGTATAGCAATGGTGCTGTTGCCGTCCAGTTTTGTTTTTGTCCGTTCGATGATTTTGAATGGTATAGCGACGCGTCCCAAGGGCTTAGTTCAACGGACTAGGTGGCGTTTCTTCCAAATGGGACTCTGGAAGATGGGCTACAACTAGTATTGTGAGGGGAGGGGGCCATAGGGCCCCAACCCAATCGCCTCTCTGTAAACATTTAATGGTTAATAAATGCTTATCACCATCACCACAACGACATCGGTGGTCAAAGAACTGTCGGTTCATTCGGCCGTAGATGAAACTGTCTGTCGCATGAGACCGACGACGAAACCATCGAGACCAATGACCACAGATGTATAGAATTCTATCATTCATGCTAGAAAACTAGAAGCGGCTGCAACTAACCAGTAAAATTTTATTAAAAGGTTTCGTAAATTTAGGAATTAACAAACGCGCGCTGGTGTGACCCACTGGTAATGATTTTTGCAATTATATACGGCTTAGCCAACCCGCTAATCAACAAAATATATTGCGCAGACAGATGTGCACAGAAAGAGCTCATGCTGCTACCTTTGTGCGATATCGGTGCTTAATAATCCGCCTATTTGTCATGGAACGTTATGCATTTGAAAGCGTTCTTGCGCGAACTACTCGCGTAGAGTACCTGAAAACCAGTTAAAAGGCGATACCTTTTAAAAAAAAATCAAATAAGGTTCATTTGATTAAATATTTTAAGACTAGCGGTTTATTTTTGCTTCACAGTAGAGAATTCACTGCTACACTACGCAACGGGCGTCTGCGTATTGGGAGATCCTGAATCAAACGTAATAGCTTAGTGCAAGCATATTCGCTTGGCGGACTTAGTGCGCAATTTATTGACCTCGTAAGCTGACTCGCCGCGGCGGCTCAGTGGTTAAGGCACTCATCTATACTGAGCCGGAGTGCCCGGGCTCGAACCGGACAGTGGCGGCCGTGTTTCAATGGAGGCAAGACTCAGAAGGCGCCCGCGTGCTGAGCGATATCAGTGCACGTTAAAGATCCGCAGGCGATCGAAATTGTCCCGGAGTCCTCCACTAAGGCACAGCTCTTCCTTCCTTTCTTCTTTCACTCCCTCCATCCCTTCCTTATGGCATGGCTCGAGAGTACTCCCAGATATGTAAAACAGTTATTGCGTCCTTGCCTTTCTTCAAAGCTAATTTCCAATTTTCATGTTCTAAATTCTAGTTTCTGTGCATTTTAGTGTGCTGTTTCGTCATTTGCATTGAGGGCTATAGCTCGTGATGACGTCTTTGCTTATTTACTCACAAATGTTTTTTTTTCTTTTAAACATTACCTTCATTCATGAAAAGCATCGGAAGCAGTTGCCAATCACTATTCAACACGTTTTCATTCGTTTTTGTTTTTTTTGCGTAAGACTTACACAGCAACAAAAATTTCAGGATTCTTCAATGACCAGCGAATGAATCTACTGACAACTGGCGTTAGTTAGACGCATGTTAACCTAGCTTGTTTGCCACATGTAATCTATAAGATACCATGAAACAACGTACATTCTGCTTGCGTAATATTTTATTTATTGCTTTATGTTTTGGTACTTTATGGTAACATTTTAAGTCATCTTAAATTAACAGAGGCCACACCCCACGGCCCCACACATTACGCAGTTGGCATACGTTGTTTTGGACAAATCCATCTCGAAGCTCTACGTTCGCTTCAAAGGTTTCCGGCGCCGAACATGATTCTCTTCCTCTCGCTTTGCAACAATACTTTGAAGCTTTCGCGTTTCCCATTTGCTTGTATCTTAAGCCTGGACTCCATGTGCACTAAAGAGCGAGCGGCGCGACAAGGCGGCACGGCGACGCTCGCTCCGTCGCTTGTGGGCAACCTCCATGCAAGCGAAGGCGGCAGGCGACGCGCACCTGCGCAGCGGACTCCGTGCTTTGCGCACTCAAGCTTGGAAACACGCCCGTAACCTGTTCTCTATCTTAAAATTTTGTGAGTGTGCCTTATAGTCAGGGCCAAAGGAATATTTCCTCAACGGCAGCGGTGTAGCGGCAGTGGAGATAGGCAGTGGAGAAGGCGTGCTTGCGAAGACGAAGTCACATCACGGGTTCACGGGGAAGGTGTGCTTTCGTTCGGTGCCTGTGCAGTCCGGCTTAGTAAAAACACTCCCATAAACGGTCACCGCAATCTGATTTTAAGTCAGCAAACTATAATTTACCAGTGAGAATGCGCGCCGCGACTGTTTCTGCACATTTGTAGCGCAGCGGCACGGTGGATAGAGCGCCGGTACCCGCGGCTCGACACGCATCTCTCCCTGCAGTACGCCCGCTCGCGTAGCCCGTTCCAAATGCTGTTAGCCCTCCGCACCCAACAAGAAGTTTGTTTTAATTATTTAAATCATGCGGGTCTGCCTCTCACCTACAAAACCAAATATTTTCTCGACGGTGGCGATGACCAAGACGACGGGCTGGTTTCGTGAGATGTACCCGTGAGAGACCGTGGACAAACCGGAAACAGCTTTGTGGGGCTCTGATTGGCCAGTCGCGTGGGGGACTTCCGGGCGACGAGCGAAATTTTCTGTGGGTGCAGATCCGAGCGACACATGCAATTTGCTTCGCGCGACGGCGCCGCTCGTCGCTTGCCGCTGTCGCCTTCGCGTTCGCGTGAGTTTTCGCGTACATGGAGTCTATGTATTATTCGTATTGCCTTCAGAACTACCCGTGAAACATTCTCCGAGCATTCCAGATCATTACCTCTCTTCCGACCGCTTCTCCCAACCACGCCCTTTTCCGGGTAGCGTGCAAACCCCCAGCACGCGAAACACTACTTTTTAATTGTTATTAGAACGAAGAGCTGTACTCCTCCCATGCCGAGCCTGAAGGTCAACTGGCTCTTAGATGTGATCTCTAACAAGAGGCGCGCCGCACTTGCCTGTGACGCCATGCCATGTGACTCGCCGACGCCACAGCAGCGCGCTTGGCAATCACGTCCGCCGCTGCGCTGGTTGTTGCTCGACCGCTCCTCCTCGCCAGTTGTGGCACGTAGTGTGTCACGTGATTCGCTCTTGAGCTTGGCAGTCACGTCCACCGCTGCGTCGACCGCCGCTTTGGACGCTCGCTCTTGCTATTGTGGCACGTGATGCATCACGTTATTTGCTCTCGCTGATATAATTGCCGTGCTTGCTGACAGAGCTCTCGCTCTGCATATCCTGGGTCAGCTGAGTTGAGCCACAACCGCTTTTTTACTGACTCTCTTCAAGCTGTTTTCTCTCGCGCGCACCTACACGCTTTTCTGCTCAGGCACCCTCCTACGATCTGAAAATAGAAAATTGGTTTTTGAGGAAAGGAAATGGCGCAGCAACTGTCTTACGTATCTCGGTGGACACCCGAACCGCGCCGTATTAAGGAGATAAGGAGGGAGTGAAAGAAGAAAGAAAGGAAGAGGTGCCGTCGCAGAGGTATCCGGAATAATTTCGATCACCTGCGGTTCTTTAACGTGCACTGATATCGCACAGCATACGGGCGCATTTGCATTGCGCCTCTATCGAAGCGCGGCCACCGCGGTGGGCTTTTTACCCGGGTACTCCGGCTCAGTAGCCGAGCTTTGTTTCTCCGGCTTTCAGCAGGAAACGTTTTCTTGCGACCGCGAAAGCTGTCAAAAAAGATGTCTCCCTCCTCAAGCCGCCCCCCCCCTCTCCCCGTCGTCTCCCCTTCCACTTGTCTTGGAATCTCGCGATGCATCACCATGACACAAACTTGACTAGGCGGGTCTTGCTTTGGGTGGCACGGCGAAGCCAAGCAGCACAACCAGCATGACGAAAAAGCATCATGCTCGAGCTGGCACCGTTCGTAGTTTGTGCAAGCGAAAAGTCACATCTTGTACGTGCTCAGAGCTCCGACGCGGTTTATTACGCTGCTTGTACGATCTTATTGGTAAGTACTACAATTATTTTATCTTGAGAAACTTTCAGGCATGAATGTGATTTGAGAGTAATTCTTACTTCGATTAATACTGCTTGATTTTTGCCTGCAAGAAAAGAGCGATACAAAGCAAGAGTACGCCTTCTGTGTATCTACTTGCATTGCGAAATTTCTGGCTAGAGGTTCTGCGCCGCGCAAATGTGCCCGAAAGGTTAGGACTTGATTTTCGCCTCTGGTAAGTTGATCTAGTTGAAAATTGGCCGCTTTGCCAAGTAGCGGGTTTGCATTCATGTGATCTGGCATCTGATGCATTGAGGAATACGTTTGCCTTTTACCGCTTGAGCACTACAGGAATGACAACCGCTTATTATTCCACTGGAGACCAGTTGGTAAGGATATGTGTAATACTTCCGTAGTGTTTCTCTTTGATTTGCACACTAGCAAGCGCACTAGAAAATGCGGCATTTCTGGTTAAAGCTAATTTTCGTGGTGGTATATGATATCATATATCCCATAATGACACCAGATATCATGGGGATAGTGTATCACCACCATGATATCTGATACCTGATTTAATATCTGCATCCGGTCCTTGGACCTAAGATATTAAACTTATTTTTGGAATATGGCGGAGTGCTGGGCTTGAAGCACTCTGGCACGGGTCGGCCCAGTATTGCACTGCCTCCGGGATCGGCCCAGGGCATATTAGCGTGGCGCGTCTTTTCTTTCACTCTTTACTCTCCTCTCCTTTACCACTCCAGCTTTCTGCACGCGGCAGCGAGCGTCGCTCGGCTTGAGCCAGTAGGCAGGCCCGTGCACTTTCCTTTTCCTTCTTCTCAGCAACATCAGTCATTTAGTCAGTATGTCAGTCGGTCAGTAATTTTGCCTAAGTTATCTCTCAATGAAAATACTCTGGACTGTCAGAGAGGTGTATCGAATCCTCTGTTATATTCATGCGAAGCGCCTAAGGTAAACTGTTTAATTTTTTTAAAGAGAAGAGCCCTGAGTTTTTGCGTTAAGCTAATTTCGCAAAAATGGGCAAGCTGTTTTTTTTAACCACATCCCAAAGAAAGAACTTGGCTCTAAAATGTTCCTTTGACGCCCATGTTGAGGATATGTTACAAATATGTGCTTTAAACTTACTTGACCAAAAAGTGCTTCAGCGTCCATGTAGAACAGATGCTACAACCTGTAGCTTAACGTGAGAAAATAATCTATAAAAACAAGCTCGCAATTTAGGGATACATAGTTATGATATTAACATAATAATATTCATTCCCTTTCAATAGCACATTAATTTGCTTTTGTCACACTGAATTTGTTTATTCCCGGTGCGCTATCGAGTACTAAAATAGAAATCGACCATTTGGTACAAGGCAATATTGGTAAATTAAATTCCACTTTGTGCAATTATTACAGTGTTAGTTTTTAACCATCAGTTATAAATTATCCTGTAAAATGTCTTGCGAGTGCCTTCACGCGCACTGTGCGCCAAAAAATTCTGTGTTATTAAATCTTTATTTTCGTCCTGTGACGGGCCTACCTAGGCTCATCATGGCATCATGCGTCTTTTTTCAGTTTCGACGTATCCTGAAGTCATCGAGAAAGAGCTGGACAATAAATTTGTTGGAATTCACTGCAAGTCGTCTTTCAAGAGGAGTGCAACGATTAGTTCTGATATGACTCATCAAATTCCTGGAGGGCAGCTCTCTTAAGCACTTTATGGATGCCTTAGCCATGCCACAGTAGCTTGCCGAGCTGCGTTGTCCAACCTGAAACATCGGCACTCAGCAAACATGATAATAAATAATTTTCAGAAACCTCTGTTCCCATGCTATTGAGCCTTGCTTTCCAATACACTCAAGGAGAGCTGGTGTTGTGCAAGCCATCCTGCGCGCGCTAGAAGCGTGTTCCTTGAAAGTCTATGCAATAAACATATCTTTTTCCTGAATTCTTTGGCACCCTTATTTATGAATATTTGTTTGGTATAATGCTACTTCCACGGTGCCGGTCACTGGCCAGTTGGTTGCTTATGTTCCATGTGCCGATATTCCAAAGCAGGACACCAATGCTTTAAATCTGGATATGACAGTGCTCGAAAACTGTACACCAATGTTCAAAAGCTGGATGCCAGTGTTCGAAAGCTGAAGAGCCGGACCGAGGCCTTTATTAGCCTATGTCACGGAACCAACACCAGGCCTGCGTCGGGCTCTCGATCGTCCGAACATTGGCCAGAAACTGGCCTCAAAGTTGGTCCAGTATGTGAAAATGGTAGCGCACTGCCTAAATGCCAAAGTAGGATAGCCAATAAAGCCAATTGTTGCCAATGCTTGCCCAGAACTCATCAAGTGCAGTTGTGCTGCCTGGGAAGGCGAAGCTTAAGTCTCCCTTCCAATTTTTTTGTTAGGCAATATGAACTCAAGAGTAGACAAGCGGTACACAGCAAATAGCCTCCGATTGAGTACTTGTACGCGATCTCGCATGTGGTAGACGTTGTCCACCACAGCCCTGCGGTGGCCCCTCTACTGAGGCGCTGCTTGTAGAGCATCGGCATCTCGCATCACCGGTAGCTGTCTTCGAAGCGAAAAAAATTCCTCCCAACGTGCGCCGTCTTACTTTCTCTAATCACCGTTGTTAGCAGAGATTTTAATTGCATTTAATTTCTCTGCAGCGCAGATGACAATCAGCACATTATCATAGAATAAACATAGACAATACGATAAACAAAATAGTTAAAATCGTGGATATTCTGTCCTGGCTTGGGTATCTTTTACCACAGTGTGTGAAAAAAAAAACTATAGTTCAGTCACTGTTTCCTTCCGTTATTGGCTACTGCTTTTTTGTTTGGGGAACCTGCACCATTACGAACGTTAGCAAGCGTTACAAACTAGAAAAACGAGCACTTAGGATAATTGTCAACATTTCCCGAGACGCACCAAGAGAAGCCATTTTTCATAAACTGAATATAATTCCTATCCCACAGCAGTACGAACAGATCTTATTAAGGCGCTACAGGACTACATATATAAATCCAGTCATATCCTTAAATGAAATGTATACACTTGAACACAAATCTCAGAAAACAGCACGCGCACAAAAAAAAATCAATTCATCTTTCCGCGTATCCGAACCAATTATGGATACAGACCATTAATTAAAACATGCCGCTTCTTCTAAACACAGTTCATTAATAACACAGCGCAGATTATTTATTTGTTTTTGTAACTTTATGGAACAGTGTATTCCTGTAACAATGTTTTACAAACTGCACGCAAGCTTTTCGTCACTTGCCGCAATTGTACTTTATTCAACCTTATATACAGGTGCCGTTTGGCCCTGTTGCTGTGCCTGTAATACATAAATATATATTCTTTGTATTTCTTACCCAAAATTCTGGGGGCGCAGCTCCTGTTCAAGCCTTTGATAGGCTTTTTGGCTGCACCCCTAGCATCTCGGCGATGTTGAAAACACGATGACGACTTTGTGCTTCTGTTTGCTGGTTATCTTTTTTTTTTAATCTGGTGCGTCATTTTATGCACGTATGGAATTATTGCAGGTCTAAAATCCTTTCTGCTCTTGTTGCTCGCCGGCGTTCCTTGCCCTTTTAAAAGCTTCAAGCAATCCTCTGAAGCATATCTAATAATGCCCTCCGGGAATCACTACACAAGGTGAAAAAAAAGCGGCATGCCGCATTTTAAAAAGAAAGAGGCTTGTAGTGGCTAGAAGCAAAAATTAAAAAAGCAGAGATGTAGCAAAGGCATAATTTATCGCCACAAACAGAAAAAAGTTCGGTTAGGACACTGCTACTAGCGTTTAAAATAGGGGATGTTATTTGTATAGAATGCCAGATAACTACAGATGAAAAGAAAGAAAATATATAACGCGTGCAGGCGCGTTTTTAGTGGTTACGCCTGTTTTTCACAATTGCAAATAAAATATTCTTTCCTGAAGTCAATACTCAGTTGTCAGTAGCGCTAATCCCGTTGTCGCTTTCTGTACATGCTGCTCAACTTTATCCACACCCGATGTATTCAAGTTTGTAAAAAAAACACGCTTTATGGACTGGGCCCGTTTGTCACATTTCCAACCTGTCTTTTTTCACGGTTAAATATTTGCCTCAGCGAGCTCCCCTACTTAGGATCTATTCTGCGATTCTAAATTGTGCGTCTACGCTTGAAAACAGCCATACGTAATCAAGAAAGCAACTGGTTGCAGAGGTCAGGCATACAGAGCAACGTGGCCATGACGAGAGTCAGCACACCACTTCCGAGTGGCTGCCAAAACAGAGTGGCATTTTCGGTAACGACATGGCTTACAATGCTGTTCTATCAACCTATTGTAGTGCACAAAGTATCCGCATTCTGTTGATTAGAGCTGGCACTATAACAGAACTTTTTGCGCCTGCCCCCCAATATACAATTTTGATCTCATGGAGTAGCTTTGTAAAGAAGGGATGGAACATGCCCACCCTCTGCCATTTATTAAAACTCAATAAGTAAGCGCCTGTATTTTATAGACATGAACGTATGCCAACTAGCTCAACTTTAAGCCTTCTTGCTATCACTCGGCCTCCCCTCCTCGGATGCAACGCTGTTATGCCGTCTGTGACTGTGAGCTGCATTCACAAATGCTGATTTCCATCTAATTTCACACGCATACTATTCAGTTCCTCAAAGTCTGATCGCCGAAGGTGCGAAGAATCTATTGCGGACCTACTTTACCACCACCTCCACTTCGACTGTCAACGAGTCTCTATCAAGGCAGACCTCCGCCTCCCGAGGCCACGAACCCTAACAGAAGCCAATATTCTGGTATCATAGCCCTAGAAACCATTAGCGACGAAAGCTATCAAGGTTCTATCAATGTTTCAATACAACAGACACAGGCTTGAGCTCCAGTCTAGACACATTGCAGGCGTCCTTTGTTTTTACCGATCCAAATGACGTGAACGCACCTCATACTGCCAACTGCAATGAACCTTCAATCCAGTTCTGCTTCGCTTCTTTCATCTAGCATTCTACTCCTAATGTAACTAGCCGGCCACTGGCTGGTTAACCTTCCTGCCATTCAATTAGTTTGCCTTTCTCTCTGCGTATTATGCCGGTACACGCTTGCCATGTTTTGACTGCTCGATTTGCAGACCGACTAATTCATAAGTGAACCACGTATCCCGATTTGCATAAAAATAGAAATGAACATTAGTTTTCAGGGAAAGAAAGACGCTTTAACTGTTTCATGTTTGGATGTAAGCCAAAACGGCGCCTTGAGGGATGAGGCTTCAGAGATAGTGAAAAGAAGTAGACAGAATGAGCTGCTGTAGTGAAGGGCTACGGAATAATTTGGACTAAGTCTGGGTCTTTGCGGAGCACTGGCATCGCAGAGCACGCAGGCGTCTTTGCGCTTCACTTTAGTCGAAACACGGCCGCCGTTCCAGGCCGGATTACACTCACTTACTGCGCTCCAAGGACACGGCCAAGTAAGCCATCGCCACAGGCCGGGCTGCCAGCGTCATGACCCTCCGGGACACGAACGCGTGAGTGCAGTGTGGCCGTGCGGGGGCCCAAGGACCTGCGCGTCCTAAACTCCCCTGTGTGTAATAGAGTTTCCACCACCACCACCACCCATTTCCTCAGGTGGCGCCCTTCTCCTCGAACAGGAAACCAAGGAAAAACGCAGAGCGCAGGAGGAGCAGGAGGACACAAGAGAAGAACAAAGCAAGCTTGCCCCGCCCGGACGAAGCGGCAGTGGCCGACACATGCGCCGCTGAATGCAGACTGTGATGTGAGCCATAAGCGATTATGATGATCATTATAATCAATAACGCTGCTTACGATCATCGGGTATCAATATAAATAAAACGAAGATGATAAAGCATATCATAATTACTGGCGAGCCGGCAGCGAAAGCCATAACAGAGCTGATGAATTTAGATCTAATTAGTCCCCATACACCTGAATGCAGGCATATAGCTGCAATGAAAAGCTTTGCAGCTGTCTCAGTAATTTGGCTGATGAAGAATGTTCTCCATGACAGTTCACTTTTTTGAGTTTCGCATATTAAAGTCTTTTCTCTTTTTTCCGCAAAAGAGTTCCAATCTTTTTTTCGAACGTGTATCTTCATTGACAAGCCATGAACACAATGTTGCTACCAGTAATACCGACCCTTGGCTCATTCTTAATTTTCGCACCAATTATAAATCGCTATCCAGAAAGCACAATCTACCAGTTATATTAAATTTCAACAAAGATATGAATACCTTTTCAAGCAAAAAGCTGCTCGAATACTTTGCCTTCTGCCTTGCATTTTGTGCTTATATAATGCTGTATATGTGGGTCCTCTTTTGCGTGCTTTGTGTTTATGTTTGCACTTTTTATACATATACACTCTGTGTAATCCTGTACTGTATAGCATTTCTCTGTATATACTGGCTGTCGCTGCTCTTTAAACGCCTCCGGGACTCAGTGAAGGCCCAGTCGGATCTTTTATCACGCAGAACGTTCCAATTTTAGCTGTAGAATAAATTGAATTGAGTACAATGCCTTATGCTGCCTGTAGCGGTAAGAGAAAACAAGGTTCTTGTATCGGGCTCTAATTGAAGCCGCAATAGCGTAAGTATTGGCTTCAACAAATATAACAACAATTCATTAGCATCTGCGATGTCCGCTGGAGGAATTTGTTTTCCGGGAGAAATCTAAGGCGTCTTCTCCAGACTCTCGTTTCTCGCGGTCTGGGCTTACGAGGGCAATAACCTTCCCCGTCTGGCGAAAATTACTTTGAAAAGCTTTTGAACTTCATACAACAGTGATATTTACAGCTTAGGAACAACTCATAATTTCTTCTTGCACTTTACTACCTACCATTCGACATGTCGGGTTCAGTATCGCGGAAACCGTGTGTTATGACGTTTTATGCGACGTGAAATATCCAGATTTCATGGTGTGTTCACAATGGTCGGCCAAGGCAGCAAGCGTCTAGAATATAGAGAATTATTCAAATGTTGGCGCCTCTTCATCGAAAGCTTTGTCGTCCGCCGGTACCTATGCATCACCTTGCCATAGTGATACATGTTCCACGCATTTACGATCCTTGTTTTTATCATTCCCTATACTTTCTCGTTAGCCTCTGGCCACGTCGGGCTCTGTGACACGGTGTTGTACTCGCCTTTGTGAACGAACGCTCACGGAACGCCTCATCGAAAAACAGGGCTGCATTGGGGCCAGCAGGACCCGCATGCTATTTAGTCCAGTCTTATTATAATTTTCAGACTCAGTCGAATCTTATTATAATATAAATCTTCCCTTAGCCGATAACTCACATGCAGAAAAATAACTACACTGAAGAAAGACTTAAAATGAAGATTTGAAAAGGCTGCAAACAAGGCTGCCTCGAGCAGTCTTATCCAAATCTGAAGGCCCGCTATTTAAGACGGCTGTCCTGCACTTGATTCCCCTCGTGATTCCCTCCGAGCACCTGTCGTGCCGAGAATGCGTGTTTCCCGACTGGACAAATCCTCTTAGCACGTTCAGCTATAAGCAGCTGCAACGACGTTTACCATTTGGAGTGGACGCGTAGTTTTTCTCGCAGAGCTTCTTCGTTCCGAGATCTACTACTCTACGAGCCGGAGCAACGCTTTGAGAGCTAGAACTTTAGAGCGTAGCTTCTAGACACACTTTCCAAGCTTGCGCGTCGTCATCGTTGTCGTAAACGGCAGTGCAAACTGTAGGGCGATAACGAAGGAAGGGCGAGAATGAAAAGGTGGAGGAAGAGGTAGCAGTAGGAGAGAAAAGGAGGAAGTCTGAGGTTGAAAGTGGAGGTTGAAGGCACGGCGGCGGCAAGCGAGAGCGGCTACGCTCAGTTTACGCCGGCTGTTGCGTATTGACTTCCTCAACGCGTTTCAGATAGCCGTCATGCTCTCTGCGCAAAAGCGAATGCGGTTGTTGTGGATGGGTTAACAGGCAAATAGCCCACCAACTCCGCCTTTTCAGGCGAAACTCATTAGTGTTTGTGAAATGCGAGGCACTGCCTTGCCCAAGTAGGGCTATTCCTTGCGCAAAGATCGTGGCCCTCTAATAATCGCAGAGGGGTGCGTGGCTGATTATGTAAAATCAGCGTAAGACCTACAATAAAACTGTTACTCGATACTAGAGTCAGTCATGGAACGACACTCGAACCATCAACCAGCACATTTATGGGAGCCTATGGGGGCTGTTTTTAGAGTCCCCGCCGTTTACCAAGAAAATGGGCACGCATTATTTTGAATAAGTGGGCCATTCGCCTCTTTTCCCGCTCTAAATCAGGATCCATAGATGAGCGGTGAGAAATTTGCGCTCCTTGATCATCTATCGGTGAGTGTTAACAAATGCCCTGTGATCGCACTGCTATTCGGAACTGGAGTCCATCATGAATCGGCCGACGAACCGTCAACAGCACATATATGGGCGCATGTGGGGGCTGTTTGTGGATTCCGCGCTGTTTTCAAAAGGGATGGGTCCGTACTATTCTGAATATGTGGCCACTCGCCTCGTTGCCCGCTCTAAATGAGGAATTCATAGATCACCGGCGTGAAATAAGCGCTCCTTGATCATCTACCGGTGTGTAGGAACCAATGCACTGTGATCGCTAAAGTAAACCAAGAGTGCATTTTCATAGCTATAAAGTATTTAAGCGCAAATTTCCTTCATAACGCATAGTTTCTTGCTCATCATGTCGCATACCAAGATCTCAGAACACGGTATTCAGCTGGACGGGAGCGTTTAATTGAAATTTTTATTTGCATCTATACGCGCTCAGATGAGAGGAGTACAGACAAAACGCCAAAGGAATACGGCTTGACTGGGTTTATGTCCCCCCCCCCCCAAAAAATGCCACTATAATAAATGAAAAAGTTACATACGTGCAGTGACGAATAAGCAGAAGGAAAGGCATTGTTAAACATTGTATCACAAAAAGCAAACTGGTAAAATATGAACAGTGTAAAACACTGCAAGCAATGAAGTTACCGAAAAATTATTTATAGCACGAAATAATACAGATGGAACAAAAATTCCTTTCATAAGGAATACGGTATTTAAATGTTTATAGCAACGAAAACTGGTTGAATGATAGCGTCAGTTAATGCGACAATAGCCCAAAATTATAGATGTAAAAAGGATGCACAATGAGCCCATTAAATAGAATACATAGGTTTCTACCGAGTATGGCGCACTAGTAATCACAAAGTGGGTGGAAGCTGTACTGCACCGTGAAGCTACAAATTAGGGAAGGGCTATAGTATTCAAATATTTTTAAAAAGTAAAAACGTTAAAGTGTTAGTGTAGCGCACTTTAAGTGATGGCATACTTAGCGGAATAAAGCGCCCAGAGTGCCCATGCGAAGATCGGTAACGGAGAAATAGCGTTATCGTAAGCACGCAATTTTTAGATGTTCGCTGTGCAGTTTTTGCGCAATTAGCAATAATAAAACATGCATTCATAAGCTGCCTCTGTTCTTTACGGCATGTTTATTTTGTGCATGTTCATACCCAACAATTCTGGACAAAAGCATTTTTGAGCAGGAAACCATTTAAGAACTCAATTTTTTAGATAGAATGTATGAATTCACTATATCAATCAGTATATCCGCAGATCACCCGATGGCAGTATTGTATTTTTTTGTGTGTGAACGTTTCTGCTATGGTAAAATGCTTTCCTCATTGGTTCTCTATGGTGGCCTTAACTGTTGGATACGATCGCTGGAAACACTTTAAAAAAGATTTTGCAACATATCAGAATAATGGACTGTTACCTTCAATATTTCAACAAAAGTTTCTTAACATTTCCCAATATTTAGAATTTTCACACGAGAAAGCATGACTTGACTCTCCTTTATGTCCATTGCCTTGTGCATATTTGTTAACTTTGAAAGCTCTGCCAGTTATATGCCATTTGTGCGGTTAGCTGCTTTCATGTTTTGGCGTTTCTTGGTCGGATCTTTTGTATCCTAAGAGAGCTTACCGATATACTGTCTAGGTACCATACCTCCTTCTTCTATTGTGTACTCTGTAACGACAGTTGTCCGACCATAAATAACTGCTTGAACACAAATGTTTTCGTCCTTGGTTGAACTCGCTCGCGGGCTTCTTCGTTAGTAGTTTCATTTCCTTCGTCTAGAAGTATAAAATAATTTGAGACCGGATCATTCTGTGGTAATTGCGTCTCACCTTCCCGAGCACTTCCAAATCCTGCACGATGCAAGGTTGAGCGCCCAAAATAAAGTGTATTTCAGTTTTATTCTCGCCATTCGGCCGCTTCTGCATTCTTCGATTCTCCCATTTGCGGGAATAGGAACTCACTATTCGCAAATTATTTCAATCTGTAAAGTGCAATAATAACTGACCCCTGCTATTCCTGCAGTATATACTACGTTAACCAACTACCTGGTCCCCTACCTTCTTCTTCTCTACTATGACACTGAAGTCGCTTTTTTATTTTACTTATAGCCGATTCCGAATCTGTATAGAGTCTTTCGACATTTTAGTCATGATGACTTCAATCAGGGGCGAAGGACTGCACCACCTTCAATTTGTACTTATTGAGATTAAGCACGTCACTGCCACCCTTTAGTTAATGCCATATCCTCGTCAACCTCAAGCAAACGATGTCCATGTGCGAGTTGATTCAAATATATAAATCAAGCCTCGGTGGTCTAGCTAATGCACACACAAAATTAGGCAGCCGTTGGCCCAACAGTTCTTCCTTTACGAGTGTCTTCCATGCTCTCTGGTACAGGCCTCTGAGCCTACATAAACATCTAATAATATTGTATAGGGTATATTTAGTTAAATACATGCATGAGAGAATGCTTATGTATATAAATATTTAAAAATTGCAGGAAACCTAATGTATAAGCAAGAAAGACTTGGGAGCTGTTTAGGAGCTTGGAACACAGTCCTGGTTTAGACAAATCAACCGACTTGTCAGGCTGCTCAGAGCATGCCTATAGCTTCAAACCTGTCGAATAGCTGCCTACGTTTAAGCACAGTGAGCTCTCTCAGACTTCCAATGACATTTAGGCTCTGGGAGAGATGCGCTTTCTTAGGAATACTGTAAATGACAAATGTGCATTTAGGTAGTTCGTTTCATCAAGGAAGGTTTCCAGACCCTTCCTCTAGTGTAGTTCGGCGTGGACAATGACCAGGAGGCGTGCTTGTAGATGATGACAGCAAAGCATATATTTACAGCACATCTAAACAGTGTGACATTCCTTGTGTGTGCTACGAGGTACATTCCTTGTGTGTGCTACGAGGTACATTCCTTGTGTGTGCTACGAGGTACATTCCTTGTGTGTGCTACGAGGTTCCGCGTTCGACGGCGCGGCGTAGACGGAGACCCAGATGACAGCGGCTTTCCCGAGCACATTCCAGGACAAGGGAACTGTCAGCGGGCCAGAGCGCGCCTTACCTTGAGGAGCGAGTGTCAGTTGATGGATGAAGAATGGAGGCCGGTGACCCGCGGGAACTGTCAGCGGGCCAGAGCGCGCCGTACCACAGCCGACGCTATGCGCTACCGCGAAGACAACCTTCTTTCCCTCGGACTCAACACGTGAGGGGGGCGAGACAATAAGTGCGGTGGTATGTTTGTGCGCCCAAGTGAAAGCCCTAGCCCCCCCCTCCTTCCCCTCCGGCGTGGGCGTCCTCACCCTAGGGAGTGTGGAGAAGAGGATATAAAAATCGAGAAGCAGTACGGAAGAAGCACGCTCAGGACATCGTTCGCCAAGAGGGCCTTCAGCGCCGAAGCCCGACGGCGTGCAGCTTCTGCCAGCAACCGCTCGAGCCCAACTCCGGAGCCACTCCATCGCCCCCATGAAGTCGTCGGCACGTAAGCTCGGACGCCCCAGCCTCTGATGTATAATCTTAATCATGTGTAATTATTGAATATACCTGTTTGTTTAAACTGAGCCATACGGTGTCTCTTTGCCTCTCCGTCCCGTGTGGACCTGCGCATTATGGGGGTCATCACACTGGTGTCAGAAGTGGGGTCTCAAAAGCAAATGTCCTCTGAATGCTGTGACATTCATGACTTCAAAATTGTAATCAAAAGGGAATCACGGGACTGATTGTGGGACTTTTACCCCCATTTGAGAGGCTTGAGGCACTGGAGGGCTTGAGAAATCGTATGCTTCGCTTGCCAGGGTCGCGGACACATCGCCAGGTTCTGCCAAAACGTGCGCCGTGGGGAGCCACAAAGAGAAGCAGGCGAGACACGCCCTAAGCAAGCCTACAGCGGGGCTCCAGATACCGAGACAAAAAACTAGATAGTCCTCCCCAGCTTGAGGAGCGTGGGGAGGGAGCAGTAGATGATGAGGTGGTGGTAGTTTGTGTGGCCGACGAGGCATGCACTGTTGTGCGTTGCAAGTTAAATGGTTGTTGTATGGAATTGTTGATAGATACGGGGTCAAAGGTGGCATTGCTTAAGGAGAGCAGTTTTAACACGCTTCAAAGGAAGGGGGACCGCGAGGTGTTGGAAGCGTCTGGTGGTATGACAACCAAATTTGTAGGCATAACGGGGGATCCTCTTGGCATAAGTGGACTCTACCGGTTACACTTCTCTCTCGGCGGAATGGCATTGGAGCACACCTGCTACGTATGCCCGGACACGGTGTCTCTGCCAAACGGAGTGTCAGGTATATTAGGGCAGGATTTTTTGAGAAAAGGGAAGGTAGTAGTCTCATTCTCTGAGGAAGAGGTTAATGCGGGCGGATCAAAAGTTCCGTTTTTGAACAGGAGAGGGGCTGAGATTCGCATTACCGATATTGACACCCGTCAAACAGTGGGATCATTGGAGAAGGTATATTCGCGGGTTGCCGTCAGGCTGGTCGATGAGGCGGTCGTCCTTCCTTGGTCGGAGCACATTTTGTACGCGTTTGTGCCTTCAGATGTAGAGAGCGGCGCCGTGGGAGTGCTTGAGCCGGTCGACTCTCTCAGCAATGGCCTGAAGACAGCCGCGTGCCTCGTGACAGTTAATGACGCCCACAGAGTGCCCCTACGGGTGGTTAACTGTAGCCAGCAGCCACTGAGCCTTCCCAAGAACAAAACATTGGCTTTCTTCACCTCTGCGATAGAGAAACGTGAGCCCACCGATACGGTACTCGCAACTGTAGAGCATGCTAGTCCTTCGGCTGAGCCAAAGGTGTCGTTCGATCTTTCTCACGTAAAATCCAGGGAGAGGGAGGCTCTGGCTGGTTTGCTGAACGACTACTCGGAGATATTCGCCGCGTCCAACCTGGATTTGGGCTGCTGTGGCGTTATAAAGCACAGGATAGAAACCGGCACTTCATCGCCCGTTTACCAGCGTGCGTACAGGATTCCTTACTCCCAACGTGAGGAGATGGAGCGGCAGGTGCAGGACCTGATTGATCGCGGCATTGTCGAACACTCAAAGTCACCCTGGGGAGCACCAGCACTATTGGTGGAAAAGCCAGATGGCTCGTATCGATTGGTAGTGGACTACCGCAAACTAAATGCCGTAACTCGCATCGATCCATACCCCATCCCCAATATACAGGAGACGCTTTCTCAGCTGGGCTCTGCCAGGTACTTCACGGTAGTGGACATGGCGGCGGGATTCTGGGAGATAGCAATGGATCCGGCAGATGCCGAGAAAACGGCATTCAACACGCCCTCAGGGCACTATGAATGGAAAAGAATGCCGATGGGTCTGGCCAACAGCCCTGCTGTCTGGCAGAGAACCGCTGATGTTATCCTGGCAGGTCTTCTGGGGAGGCTGCGCTTCGTGTATATGGATGACATTATCATATACAGTGACAGTTTTGAGAACCATTTGCGCGATATTGAGCAGGTTTTGGTGCGACTAAGAGGAGCGGGTCTCAAGCTGAAGCCCTCTAAGTGCCAATTCCTCAAAAACGAGGTGAAATACCTCGGGCACGTTGTTTCAGCTGACGGCGTGCGACCGGACCCTGAGAAACTAAGGTGTGTCTCAGATTTTCCATCCCCGACTAGCGTCCGCCAGGTCCGGCAGTTTCTCGGCCTGATCGGTTACTACCGAAGGCACATAGATGAGTTCGCCAAGCTCGCTAAGCCGCTCACCGCCTTAACAGACAAAAATGTCGCCTTTCGCTGGGACGAAAACGCGGAGAATGCTTTTGGGGCCCTGAAAAGGAAGCTAATGAGTGCACCGCTGTTGCGCCACCCGGATTTTAATTTGCCATTCGTAATGGCCACAGATGCGTCAAAGTTCGCAGTTGGTGCCGTGCTCTCTCAGGTTATCGAGGGCAAAGAACATCCCGTTGCTTTTGCTAGCCGACAGCTGAGCCCCACAGAGCAAAAGAACGGAGCTACGGAAAGGGAGTGCCTCGCCGTTGTCTGGGCAGTAAAGCACTTCAAATGCTACCTTTACGGCCGCAAATTCAAGCTAGTCACAGACTGCCATCCTCAGAAATGGGTGATGAGTGTCAGGGACCCTAGCTCGCGACTCGCTAGATGGAATCTACACCTGCAGGAATACTGCTTTGAAGTTGAGCACAAGTCAGGAAAGACGCATCTGAATGCTGATGCACTCAGCCGCACAGCTGCCGTGGCAGCTATAGATGAGTTTGTCCCCGTAGTCGACCCCGCCGAATTACGCACAGAGCAGTGCAAAGATCCTGACCTGAAGCGAATAATCGAAAGCTTAGAGGGCGCACCGTCTCACCCCGAACAGCTAGGTTATTTCATTGGCAAAGACGGCACCCTGTGTCGGCGCACGAGGCCAACCAGGAAAGAGAGACCAGAGAAAACCGCTTGGGAGAGAGTCGTCATACCTCGGTCGTGGACCGAAAGGGTTCTTCGCGCGTTTCACGATGCGCAATGCGCCGGTCATTTTGGCGTAGCGAAGACACGCAGGCGTGTGGAGCGTTTGTACTTTTGGAGTGGCATGCGACAGGATGTTAGAGACTACTGTGCGAAGTGTCATTCCTGTCTCGAAAGAAAAACACCCAAGGGACGAAGACCAGCTCCAATTCAGCCGTTCCCTGAGGTTTCGGCTCCCTTCGAGCGGACAGGTATGGACATAATGGGCCCATTGCCCACGACCACTTCCGGAAACAAGTACATTTTAGTATTTGTCGATCACCTTTCAAAATACGCGGAAGCGGTAGCACTCCCAGATCAGAAGGCAGACACGGTTGCAAGAGCATTTGTCGAACAGATCGTGCTCCGACATGGACCCCCGAGGCAACTCTTGACAGATCGGGGAACAAACTTCGTGTCGCAGCTAATGAGGAGAGTTTGCGAGCTGCTTAAGATCGCTAAGAAGCAGACAACACCGTACCATCCGGCTTGCAACGGCGCGGTGGAGCGACTGAACCAAACCGTGGCCGGGTTCCTCTCGCATTTTGTTTCGCGCGACCAGCGGGACTGGGACTTGTGGCTCCCGTATGCATTGTTTGCCTACAATTCCGCAGCACACGAGAGCACGGGCGAATCGCCATTCTTTCTTCTCTACGGCCGAGACCCGGACCAGCCTAGTGAAGTGCCAGAGGGCCCCCGTCGTGTCCCATACGCTTCACTGGACGACTATAAGGTGGAGCTAGAATCGCGCTTGCAAGTGGCGAGGGACATCGCAAAGGAGTCCTTAAAGAAAGCGGCGAAGCGCAGGAAGGAGGTGCACGATCGCAGTGCTAGAGACGCGCCGTTTAATGTGGGGGACAGCGTGTACATTGAAAACTGCCAAAGGCAGATTGGGCTTGCTCGTAAGTTCCAGACGAAGTGGAGAGGACCGTGCGAGGTTGTCGAGAAGCTTTCTGCGGTAAACTTCAGAGTCCGAGACGTGAACCGGCGCTTGATAAGGATACACGCAAATCGCCGCAAGTCGGCACCGGTTCAGTATTCACGAAATGAGGAAAGGGAAAGCGCGGATTTTGATGGGGACAGAAGTGAAGTGGAGCGCGCAGATAGTTCGCAAGAAACGCCCTCTCCTGCATTTGTTCGGCAGGCGCCAGAGGTGACGGCCGGAATGCCACCGGATTTACTTCATGCATTGCTAGAAGAAGAAGCGCGCTAGGTTGCCGCGCAGATAACGCCAGGAGAGGCTCCTGCCACGAGCCCTCGCGAGTCCCAAAGCAGAC
Source organism: Amblyomma americanum (assembly GCF_052857255.1). Classification (NCBI taxonomy): domain Eukaryota; kingdom Metazoa; phylum Arthropoda; class Arachnida; order Ixodida; family Ixodidae; genus Amblyomma; species Amblyomma americanum. Next base: position 101,487,920 of record NC_135500.1, read on the forward strand.
AAAGGGTCACAGACTTACTTAGTATGACTCATGAAGGCCGATATCCGCTGCGAAATCGGAAAGCTAAGTCGGGCTAATGGCGTAAACAGAGCAGAGTTGTGAACTGGTCAGAATTGTGTAATGCCGCAGCTCATAACATTGCTATGTGCGTATGTGTTAAGTTATCGGAGTAGGTAGTTAAAGCTTTCTGTCATTAACTAACACCTTCACAAGAGAGCATGCGGAGCGATTGCAGAACCTGCCCTACTTCCTTTCGTTATCTATATTTTTGTCTGTGCCGTGATCGTGCTAGAAGTGGGAGCTCCTTTGTAACTGTGGTAAATTTATTTCGTCCAGTTTGGACTAGAAAGGAGAGGCTTGGGTGCTGAGTTTCATGTTTATCTGTAAAAGAAGATCAGTGCTGCCCCTGGAGACGCCAGTTATGACAGCGGAGGCATATGGTGTTGTGCAGTGGTGTTGAGTGCAGCGAAAAGTGTTTTGTCGGACGCACTGTGCGAGGCGATTCAGAAAGACAAGGGGAGCTGCGTGGACTCAAATGTTCGGAGAACATTCTTCTGGAGGGTGAGCGAGTGTGACATTCCTTGTGTGTGCTACGAGGTACATTCCTTGTGTGTGCTACGAGGTACATTCCTTGTGTGTGCTACGAGGTTCCGCGTTCGACGGCGCGGCGTAGACGGAGACCCAGATGACAGCGGCTTTCCCGAGCACATTCCAGGACAAGGGAACTGTCAGCGGGCCAGAGCGCGCATTACCTTGAGGAGCGAGTGTCAGTTGATGGATGAAGAATGGAGGCCGGTGACCCGCGGGAACTGTCAGCGGGCCAGAGCGCGCCGTACCACAGCCGACGCTATGCGCTACCGCGAAGACAACCTTCTTTCCCTCGGACTCAACACGTGAGGGGGGCGAGACAATAAGTGCGGTGGTATGTTTGTGCGCCCAAGTGAAAGCCCTAGCCCCCCTCCTTCCCCTCCGGCGTGGGCGTCCTCACCCTAGGGAGTGTGGAGAAGAGGATATAAAAATCGAGAAGCAGTACGGAAGAAGCACGCTCAGGACGACATCGTTCGCCAAGAGGGCCTTCAGCGCCGAAGCCCGACGGCGTGCAGCTTCTGCCAGCAACCGCTCGAGCCCAACTCCGGAGCCACTCCATCGCCCCCATGAAGTCGTCGGCACGTAAGCTCGGACGCCCCAGCCTCTGATGTATAATCTTAATCATGTGTAATTATTGAATATACCTGTTTGTTTAAACTGCGCCATACGGTGTCTCTTTGCCTCTCCGTCCCGTGTGGACCTGCGCATTATGGGGGTCATCACAACAGAAAGTAAAACTGCACGCAACATAAATGATTTTACGCAGAGAACAAACTGTGCACTGCTTTACACATTGACTTCCCTGGTAAGAGCCTAAATATAACCACATTACATGCTAAGCATAGAGCCCCAGCTCAGACTTGACTGGACTCCCTTCGTTCGATTACGTTCTTAAATCCGTAATTAGCAAAGAAATAGGCGCGGTCATTTTCAGTGGCCCACCCCAAGCATCACTTCTCCAGTCAAGAACTACCCCGTGGAATGGGCTCAGCCTCGATCCCGGGATTTCGTTAACAACGCAAACCAAATAAAAAACGAATACGGCACCACTCCCGCTCCGCTTAGGGTATCCACACCCTCTCCCGTCCGGGATTTGCATCCTACTTTCGTCAATCACACCGCCATCCACTTTCCGCTCGCGTTGCTAGTCAAGTTCTTGACACTGATGCGCTCCCACCCGTCATCAGTGCGTGTCATCCGTCACCAACAAATAATGGCCACGAAGCCGCTACACCACGGACGGCGGGACACTCGGATGATAAGAATGAGGCACGGACTTAGTTCCCATGCATTACCAGAAAAACGACGTAATTGTTTTTTCCGGTGCTCTTTGCCGCCTCGGCAAACCAGATTCGGAACGATCGCATTTTCTCACACATTGGCTGACTATGTCAAAGGTACGGCGTAATTGCTTTAACTGGCGTTCGTCACTGCTATCTTTGAAAGAAGCCTTTTTTAGGTCACGCGGCAGTGACGACAGCTATGGGACATGGCGCCTCTCCGACGATAGCGTGCGGCGTGTCAGGGGGTCTCGTAAAGACAGCGGCGTTGCGTAAAAAGACCCGCTGCAATTCCCATCTGCACTGTGCTTGCGAACCCTATCGTTTACAATGGAATGCCGCTTATGCGATCGTAGGCATTCTGCAAAGGGACGCAGCTGGAAAAGAGCGGCGGCTTTACATATACCGTTACTTTAAGTCGTCGACTATATATATACATGTTGATCAGCAATCCAACGCCCATTTCTTGTTTGTCCGCTAAACCATGGTACCACAATCCGTGCACGCCTTTTAGCATTACACATGCTTTATATCTCCTCCTAGCCTATATCATATGGCATCCCGTTAGCCGGAATATAATGTCCGCTAGTTCCTCAACCAGCACTCCTAAGCTCGCCTGCCTGGAAAGGGTTCTAGCGTTAAGCGCTGACGTGCTCTTTCTGATTGTGGCATGTTCGGAGCACAAGATGCTCAACACCCTCTACTGCGTCACAGGCCTGACCAGTACACAGCCGCTGGGGATTGAGGGCCTGGGATTAATTGGCGCATTCGTGTAGGAGTTTGCTGCCGGGTACTAACTACACCAAGGCGCCAAAATCCTGTTGTACTAAAGTTCGCGTTTACGGCACTGGTCGCAGGAGACAGGCCACGGCCGAGGCCTAGTTATTTAATTTAACCAAAACTCGCGCTTATATTTATCCTATTGCGAATTATGGTGGGACTACATCTCTAACAAGCGTCTTTTTGCACGCGAGGCGAGTGTTCTATCGCACGCTATTGCTGTAGTTCAAGTGATTAATATACAGTGGAAAAGCACAAATAAGTGTACAGCAGCGTTAATACAGTTCGTAAGACACAGAGGCCAATTGGTGTGCTAGCCAACGGCATCTCTCTGACAGTATAACGACAAACATCTTCACCTGCATCACTAATCCCTTTTCACTCCGCAGACGACCAGATATTTTCAGGCGGGAAACATCAAAGAAACTTTCGGACTCATGTTTTACAGAATATCATAATATGCTCCTCCAAATTCATCTTAGCTGTAAAAAAACCTTCTGCATCTGATCAAAATACTTCTGGCTTGACGATGAGACTTAATGTTGCGTCAAAGGTGTATTGACCGTCGATTTCCGACGCAATTGAGACGAACTTAGTAACGTGCACTGGTTGGGCGTTCGGCTTCGCTGCAGCCAAGACGCAAATTTGGCCCACTATACGGACTGCACTCATCACAAATTTTATTCGATGCCCCTGGATTAAAACGAGAGTTCACGTTCTCGTAGTTCTTTCAGACTAAAAGGTTCACGTCAGACAGACAAGGAAGATGAACACAGCGCTGAAGCAAAATAAAACAGCTTTCCACCTACGAGCCCATTAAATTACGGCTTGTTGATTTCTGCTTAGTGAAAACCCGGGTCGCTGTTGTTTGCAGATAACTTACTTCCATCACAAATTTAAGCTTGTAAAACAAACACACCGCTAATTGGCTAAGGTAACCCCCCAAACATACTATCTCAGGCTAGAAGCAACTGTAGCGCCCCTCGCGCCGAGCTTTGGCTCGCAGGCCATGGCACGGGGCGCCGGACAAGAAAGAGGAAGCTGGGCTAGTCCGCCGCTGCGCGAGCAGCGCAAATAAACAGTTTGAACCTCAACGCTGTCCGAGCTGGTTCTTCCCCGCCTTAGCTCCGACAGATTTGGTGACCCGGTTTCAAGCACGCAACCCTATCGTGCTACATGGATTCCCCTGGATTTTCCGCCCTTCTTACAGGCGGCGAACCGTCCCAGAACACTCAGCCTCTCGGTGCTTCGGTGGCCGTGTTTCAGCTAGTCAGCCTGCCTCGATTTAGGCCCAATAGCCCCGGCGCCTAGCTCCGGCAGTCGAAGGCGCATTTCCAGCTGCAACGTATAACCAGCCAGGAGACCAAGTTCCTCCACCTCGTGTCGTCCTTGCCTTTTGACGTTGATGAGGTCTTAGTGGACGTCATCAGCCCGACGGAATCGGCTCGACCCTTCGACACGTTGAAGGCAGCTATCATCGACCCCAAGTAAGCGTCCGAGCACCGCAAACTCGAGCAGCTCCTCAGCGCTACAGAGCTTGGTGACAGCCGCCCTTCGCAGCTCCTCCATCGCATGCGCCAGCTTCCGGGAAACTCCGCTGCTCAGCACGGCCCACTTCAGCGTGAGTTGTTCGTTCAGCGTCTTCCCCAACGCATGGTCCCCATCATCGCAGCTGCGCGTAATGTTTCATTAGACAAGCTCGCTGAACTCGTTAACCATGTTGCGTACTACTCACGGCTCCCCAACGTCAGCTCTGTGACCGGTCCGACTCTAACTACTGCCGCAGACTCCCAGCTTGCCAGCATCGAATGTCGACTTGATGCTCTTGCCAGGCAGCTCGATGTCCTCGCGCCTTCGCCGCGCCGCTCTCTGCCGAGGTTCAGGCTAGGCCGGAGCACCCCGGAATCCCAACCATCCAACGCGCGGCGAGCCACCTCGCCCTCGGCTGTCTGCTGGTACCACCGTATTTTCGGCAGCTTTGCCTGCAAGTGCACACACCCATGCTCCTGGTCGGGAAACGCTGCGACCGGCCACTGACGGCGGTAAGTGGTGCTGGTGGACAGACATGCCGCCTCTTTTACGTCTCGGATAACATTACTGGCCCTCGTTTCCTGGTCAACACGGGAGCACAAGTCAGCGTCATAGCGGCCTCTTGGGCAGATCGCCGTCGCAACGAACAGACCTCCCCGCTCCAAGCGATCAACACTCCCCCATTCGCACATATGTCCAGCGGTCCCTGACTCTTAATATCGGATTGCGCCGCACGTTTCGCTGGATCTTCATTATCGCTGACGTCTCGAAAGCTGTCCTCGGCGCGGACATCCTCAGTTTGTTCAACCCAGCGATCGACATGCAAGCTCGTCGCCCCATAGACCTCAGCACGCACCTTTGCGTCATCGGCGTACTCTCCACCACTGCGGCGACGGGGCTTCGCGGTCTCGTCCCTGTTTCGCCGTATGCGAAAGTTCTGGCGGATTTTACTAACCTCGCAAAGCCGCATGACAGAGAGTCACCGGTGCAGCAGTCGATCACTCACCACATCGTGACTGCGGGACCTCCGGTGTTTGCTCGCCCTCGCCGTTGGTCGGGAGAACGCCTCGCTATCGCTCGCCGTGAGTTCCAACACATGCTTGAACTCGCCATAGTACGCCCTTCTCCAGCAATTGGGAATCGCCACTTCACATGGTGCCAAAGAAAGATCCGGGCGACTGGAGACCATGTGGAGATTACCGCGCCCTCAATTCTCACACTTTTCCAGACCGCCATCCACTTCCTCACATACAGGATTTCACATCAAATATGGCTCGGTGCGCCATATTCTCTTAAATTGACTTAGTGAAGGCTTATCATCAATTTCCTGTGGAGCCCTCTGATATTCCGAAGACAGCCATTACCACACCGTTCGGGCTCTTTGAGTACGTACGGATGCCTTTTGGCTTGCGCAACGCCGCTCAGACTTTTCAGCGAGCTATCAACGAGGTTACGCGAGGCCTCGACTTCGTGTTCGCTTACAGCGATGATTTCCTCGTTCCAAGTTCATCCTGTACTGAGCATGAAGCTCATCTGCGCGCCCTATTCCGCCGACTGGATGAATATGGGCTCGGGATCAACCCCAACAAGTGCCCCTTTGGCGCAGCTACAATAGAGTTAACCGGCCACCTTTTCATTCCACAGGGCATTCGGCCTCTCGACAGCTAAGTCAAAGCCATTCAAGATTTTCCCGCCCCCCCGCCCCCAGAAGCTCAGAGAATTCTTGGGCCTCCTGAACTTTCATAGGCGCTTTCTCTCGAAGTGCGCCTCTTTCCTAAAGCCTCTGACTGATCTTTTGGCCACGAAAAAAGTGTCTGCTGCGCCACTTGAGTGGACTGAAGATGCTGCCGCTGCATTAGCGGCTGCCAAGAAGGCGCTCGCAGACACCACTTTGCTAATAGATCCAGTTCCTGGTGTTCCACTGCGGCTCGTCACCGACGCCTCGAGCATTGCCGTCGGCGCAGTTCTCGAGCAGTACGTGTCTAGTTGGCAGCCCCTCGGTTTTTCTCTTCCAAAAGCTGAAGCCAGCTGAGATAAATACAGCACCTTCTGTCGAGAATCGCTTGCTGTGTACCTCGCGATCAAACACTTTCGCCACTTCCTTGATGACCGGGGCTTTCACGTCATCACGGGCCATAAGCCCTTAACGTTTGCCTTCCAAAGAAACCACAGCACCCACACTGCACGCGAGATCCACCAAGTGTGTTTTTTATGCGAGTTTACAGTGCTTCTCCGTCACGTCCATGGCCCGGAGAATGCTGCTGCTGATGCGCTTTCTCGTGTTAGTGCCATGGCGTCTGAATAACCAGTGGACATGGAGGAGCTAGCGGCTCCACAGCGCAAAGATTCAGAGCTGCATCGTCTTCGCTCCTCATCCGCGTCCCTGTCCTTCGCCAAATGTCCACTGCCGTTTTCCTCCCAGTCCATTACGTGCGAGACATCCACAGGCGGCTCGCGCCCCTACATACCTGTGGCTTTCCGTCGTACCCTTTAAAAAAAACTGCACTGCCTGAGCGACCGTGGTATTCATGCTACGCAGAGGCTGATCACATCTTGTTTCGTTTGACCAAGCATCAATGCCGACGTCCGCCACTAGGCACGAACCTGCCTTCACTGCCGGCGCGTCAAAGTTCACCGGCATACCGTCACGCCTGCTTCTCCTTTTCGGCCGCCTGACGCACGGTTTTCCCACATTCACAAAGACATTTTTGGACCACTACCGTTATCACGTGGGGTCTCTTATCTTCTCTCCTGTGTGGACCGTATCTGCTCACCTGTGTGGACCCGCTAGCCCGAGGCGTTGCCCATTAATGACACTACAGTCCAGACCGTTGTTTCGGCCTTCATGGCCAACTGGGTCTATCGTTTCGGCTGCCTGTCTGTCGTCAGCACCGACCGCTGCCGCCAGTTTCAATCGGCCCTGTTTACTGCTCTTGTCTATATTCTGGGCGTTCGCCACATCCATGCGACCGGCTACCATCTTTCAGCCAATGGCATGGTGGAACGTCTGCATCAACAACTGAAGGCTGCCCTTACCACTTATCAGCCAAGGGAACGCTGGTCCGACCACCTTCCCCTCGTCCTCTTGGGCATTCGCTCGGCACTGAAGGCTAACCTCGGCAGCTCTTCTGCTGAGCTAGTCTACGGAGTTCCCCGTCGTTTCCTTGGGGAATTCTCTCCTTCCTCCCCTCCGTTGATCCATGACGCTTCCACCTACATCCGAGACCTACGGAACTCATTTCTCCAAATTACTCCTGTCACCCCTGCAGCCCCTCACCCTCAGTCCGTGTTCGTCAGCCAGGACCTGGCCTCCTGCACCCATGTCTTCATCCGCTGTGACCATGTCCGTCCACCTCTCACGCCGGCCTTCGATGGACCATTCCGCGTCCTCCATCGTGCGCAGAAGAGCTTCACGTTAGACGTCCACAGCCGTGAAGACGTCGTGGCTGCTGACCTCCTTAAACCTGCCTACATTGCCACACCTCTGCCCGTCGGCCCTACACTCGCTCTCGCTTCGACTGCGCCACCATTGTGAACCACTTCCTCGAAGCACATCCGCTGGGCGAATTTTGTGGCTTCGCTCTACGGGGGGGGGGGGGAGCCTTGTAGTGCCCCTCAGGCGGCACGCAGGCCATGACATGCGACGCCGGACAAGAAAGAGGAAGTTGGGCTATGCCACCGCAGCGCGAACACCGCAAATAAACAGCTCGAACCTCAACGCTGTCGAAGCTGGTTCTTCCTCGCCTTAGCTCCGACACAACCGCTAAATTTTATTGGGGCAGCGCAAACGGACTGTTTCTATGATCGAAGGGCGCTGCCGCAAAAAAGTTGCTGACAAACGGCCAAGGCGGAACTGTTCAGTAGTGAAATTTAAGATAATAGTCCCCTTTAGTCGAAATGAAGTGCCATGAACAATTTTTTTTCTTGTCGACTTCGAGAGTGAAGATTACTCGAAATGAAGTGCCATGAACAATTTTTTTTCTTGTTGATTGCGAGAACGAAGTTGTTTCTTCTCGCCTGCAATATTTCTAACGATGGCTCTTCTCTCTTCCCATTGAATTTTAAAGGAACTAGGTTTAGATTTTGCCTCTGAATCTTCTGCTTCTTCGTCTGGGGGCAGGTACGCCATCCACTAACTGCGCAAAGCACAAAAATAGGAATAAGAACCGACGATTTTGAGGTGCCAGGAAATGCTGCCCAGCTCAGACCCCAAAGTTCAGCAGGAGCTGATCGAAAGGTCTATAGCATCAGCAAGATCTAATGGACGCCTGGAATAGGGGGACCAACCGCTGATGTTAGTTCCAAATAAAATATCATCGCCATCATATGCTAACTAGTACTAACAGTCACATGCCTCATTGGAAGGCAGCACTCCCTTATCTCTCCGTGTGTGCACTGCGATTGGAGAAAGTGCGGGCTGCACCACAAAATGGTGGCTCATCCGAGCATGCACCACTTCCCTCTCATGATTAAATACATTCACTTTTAATGAGGAAAAAGTCAACGACCAAGAAAGAAGAAGACCACATAAAGCAGCAATGTACCCTGGCCAATTCCCCACCGTGGGATTCATTCAGAGGCCATCATCATAATCATCATCATCATCAAGCGCTATAAGGAGCATTCACGCGAGGTGAATATTTCCTACGTGACGTTGCGCTTCCGACCAAAAAATTTGTTTCAGGCGCCCACCTCTCTCAAAATTACCGGACTCAAAAGAGGTGTAATAAAACCTTCACTGTCATTTTAAACTGTACCAGTGCTTTCACAATGATTTCCTAATTAATAACCCGTCTCAGAACTCTCTTCTAGAAAAGATGTACAAGATTTATTTAATTGTAGCACCACAGGTAACAAGTATATCGCACTAGGACACTGTGCGTAGTGCCTATATAGTCGATCCTTGCCGTGCTGCGAATTGTCAGCATTCCGACTTCACTTTTTCAGGCGTCTGTAGTGTACCGATTGAAGTAATAGCTTTTGACATCATCCTCACGCATTATGTTGACGTTACAACAGATCATAAGAGGAAACTTGGCGCGCTAAGCGGTGCTTAAATCGTCAATGTATCATTCCTTGAGACAAAGACGTTGTGACCCGCCGTGGACATGCGCCTTTAGGCCTAGGGAAATCATCATCATCATCGTCATCATCATCATCATCAAGTACACGACCCATGCAGTCCACGAGCGGTCTCGCGGCACTAATCTGCTGCCTGTCGCACATGTTGAAAGGCAGAATAATCCTAACCATCACACTACAGAGCGGTCGTTGTATAAAGCGTGCATTACACACGGTCAGCACCGCGCCCTAAGCGAACGCTTTATATTACTGCCTGAGCCAGGAAAGGTTTGGGGACAAGTCATTAAGCTTATCGGAAACGGGGCGAGAGGCAGCATTGCTCGTTACCGGAGACCCACAGATAAGCGCTTTGGACGGTCACTTTTTCCAGTCCCAAGTTGGGCAGCACCGTCAAAAATAAGCGTCACGCGGCGCGTCAACCACGGACTTAAAAATTCGTCCAATATACGTTATAGCACACGCAATTAAAACGTCCAAGAGACGCACATCCCCAGGATTCTGGACCATGCGCCTCGAAAAACCGGTCGCGCCATCTCGCGACAGCCGGCGGCGCGGCGGCGCGTAACTCAATGGCGACGAAAAATAAAAATTGATATTTCGTCGCGCATAACAGTTAGGAATTAGCTCTCTCGCCTAGATGTTAAATGCATCATAAAGTTTCATTTATTCGAGTTTCATCGATGTAGCTTACATATTGCGTTTGCCATGAGCAATGATCTATGACAGCATGGAGCCTATGGCGAGGTCCTGAAAAATACCCCACTTGACTTCAATTTATCGCTCACTACAGCCCTATTTTAAAATATATCGACAAGCTCTAGCGGGTTCACGTAGGGTAATGTCCTACCTTTAAGGAAGTATAAGGTATTTTACATTTCAATGGCGTAAAAGTCTTCCTGCGCTATTTCTCTATTGATCATGCATCATCAGCTTTTTCATGAAACGTGTGGCGCCCTCTCTCGGTGCGTTGGAAAGACACACGTCCCTGCTCGCGGCCGGGCTCGAGTAGCGGAGGCGGCTCGATTTCGGCCGTGCCCTGCTACAGTGTCCCTGCTTTGGTAGGTTGCTTTGGGAGGTTGAGCCTGCCGTACGAATGCGCAGTTTTGTCAAAAGTGCCCCCATCGGAGGGAGGCTATGGCCATGGGCTGCTACATAAAATGCTACAAGAAAGCGTGTGCCTTCTATGAGGTATATAGAGGAAATTATAAGAAGACTCTTTTGCTTGACAGGTACATTTTTTATTAAGCGCGTACAGTGACCACACCGGCATAGGTGATAGTGGAATTGCGTACGCAATAACAGTGCAAAGCAATGAAGCTTCTAGGTACTTTCGTTCAAGCAGTGAAATTTGTAATTCCCGGACGCTCATACTTAGAGCTCACTCACGGATACTTGTATATGGTTCTTGCACTGTGCATTCAAAATTGTAAAATCGTGTCTTAATGTCTACATTTCAACACCTATGTTATTAGCCTCAATAGCAGAAAGCTCTTCCAATCTTTTTTCGATGTGGTGCAAGTGCAGCAAGGATGCGTTGAAGTGAATGTTGCATGTGTTGCACATAAGAGGCGGCAAACCTGATGCTGCGTTTTATGCCAGTAGGTTATTTGTCCAATGTAACAATTAGTAGTGTGGTAGTTCACATTTTTGTCTAGGTTGGTAAAGTGCTTCTCACGATTCGATCGTTCGCCGTCGAGAAGGGGTTTACCATTGCTGTAATCGATGCTAGTTTCGGCAATTCTGTCAAAGATGTACGTGAAGGATGAACCGCTAACGAAGACTTCATAGAGTGGCATGCTGGGAACTATTCTGAAGAGTGTGCCATCAGTTCGGCAAGCCAGTAACTACGCCGTTACCCAGAGCAGCAATCAAGAGTCACTCTAGTTAAATGTTCTTGATTATAATTTAATTCTGCTAAGAAATGAACAGAAGTTATTCTCGGATAACACGATGTTTAAAAGATTACTGGTTTTCTCCAGTACGGTGACTCGGCGCTCCACCCAACCCGCTTGCGCAATGCGCCGCTAGCGCGATTCATTAGCGACAGGACGCTACATGCTCGCGGCCCTGAATATGCAGTGAATTTACCGTGTTGCGAATATGTGCAACAATACCCATAAGCACTTTCGCACGAGTTGCGCGAACATTTTTTTTTTTGCATAGGTTCCAACCTACCCTCGTTTTTTTTTCTGCCGCTCTCCTATCTACTTTTCGCTATCCTCTCTCTTTGCTTTTAATTCCACAGGTTGCAGTTCCAGTGCTTGAGGGATTAGATAGCAATCGCTGGGCCGGCAACATTTTTAGCTTCCTTTTTGTATTCTCGTAAGTTGTTGCCTCTGAAGCTGTTGGCAAACTGCTACTTCTTGGATGTGTGACTCCCGGGGAGTTAGCGCGGCTTTTTAAGCGCACAAACCGCGGGAGTCAGAAGAGGGAGCCGTTTCCACGGCACGATCCAGCGACTTTTAAATGTGCCATGCATCTCCATGTTCCTGGTGCTGGCTCCCTTCCCCTGTCGAGCGGACGGAGAGAATTTCAAGCCGTGGAGAGAAGGGGTTGGGGGGCGACGAAAGAACAACTTAAATCGCGAAGAAAAGTTCGGGGAACCTGAAATACCTTCAAGCCATGAAGAAAAGAGCCACCGAGAGCCCGGCGATCCTTCCATTGTTATAAACCGGACCCCCCTTCCAACGCGTACACGAGCGCCCGCGCGCTGATGCCGACATCTAGCACGGACGCCTCACCTAGGCTTGCTGGCGTATCCTGCAGTGCGCATGCGCAGACCGGTTTCGGCTTACGCTAAGAGCGCGGACGCTGAGCGCGTACGCCCAGGAAGGGCCATTCGAGTTGGCGCCTCTAGGCCTTTTTTGGGGTGGGATGACTGTCTTTGAAGTGGCACAGGAGGCCTCCGATAATGATGTCCGGCTTGTGTGTAGTTTGCATCCCTTCCTTTCTGAGAACACTGGCCAAGGTTTCGCAGACACCCTTTACGTACTAACTGCATACGCGTTTTTGCCACCAGCGTGTCCTTAGCATAAGCATATCGAGTTGTTTTCGTTGCATCCTTTTCAGTTTTAGATGATACATCGAGTGAAGAATCTTGGGTATCCATTGCCTAGAAATGTTTTCTTTTGCTGATGAGTTTTAATGGCGCACTGGCAACCTCGCACCAAGCGCAATGGGTTGAAGTGTTTTCTTCAACACAATGTTAGGTGGAAGACCATTTTCCGAGCACTTCAACTCAAAGAAACCAAGCGCCAGGCTTCGAGAAAACTTCTACCCATTGGAAATCAGTGGGTACACGGCGACACTGCGGACCGAATCACACACCGTCCTCGAGCCGCATGCTCAAAGCGATGTGTCATTGCTGTTGTCGCTGATTTTAAAACAAATATGCAAGAATTGGGAATCGTCTTAACCAAAACTTGCTTGAATTCCACCCTACCCTTAGGGCACAATTTTCAGCACTGTTCCTCCCAAAAAGGCTACGGGAACAAGACGCACAACACGCAGCATCAAACGGATGAAGAACGTGGAGAGGCGGTAACCGAAAGGGCCAAGGATGATTTGAGCCGGTGCATAGGTACGGAGAAATTCTTTTTCAAGAGCTACACGGGCAGCCGGTAGCAGGGTGGTAAGAGGGAGGAAGAAAAGGACAGTGGGGAGGGGTCTCCTGCTGTGCCTTTGCCTGCCTTTCTTGTTTTTTCTCCTTTTACTTTTCCTCGAATCGTGGAGCGCAGTCCATGGTTGCTTTTTGGATGCGCTATGTTTCTGTTCCCTATGGTGCGAAGCACGAGCTGCACGACATAGTCGGCGCCTCTGCGAAAACGGCCCGGAAAGGTCATGGACGCACTCTTGCCTCCAGGCTGTCACAAAAAAAAACTTACAACCGCTAATGTGTCAGTCCTGGCAAAGGGTTTCTCCACACGCAGACAAAAATCTCCCAAAAAAGACATCAGAATTTCTGCAGAAGATTCTTTACTGCCTTCCGCCAAACTAAGGAATTCCACCAGCCTTGTTAAAAGCACAGCGCATGACACAGGTAGACAGTGCCACCAAAATCAATTTCGGATGAGTTAGCGTGGTTACGCCAGTTGCAACTAGGAGTGCTAGCACTTCAGTTTTCAGTGCTGTTTCAGTGTTCGGTTCCGTTGCGCATAGATGCAGCTGATGAAGACGACGATATCCAAAATACAGCGCAAGAGACTGGTATTTTATGACGCAGAATGTTCGGCTGCGGCGGTATCGATGGCATATGCCGGGGCTAGCAAAAATATTTTCCTTCCTTTTCGTCATTATTTCAATAAAACCACCACTACTACTACATGCCTCTGACGCCGTTCTGTTCTCCTCAGTACTCAATCCACATGGTCTTGGCCCGCCTTCGCGGCGTGTATTGGCGCCTGAGAAATGGCTGTTGGACAGACTTAGAGAGGAGGAAAAAAGCCAGTGACTTTTGTTCTTTCAGAGCGAGAACCTTATAGGGTGTGCGAGTATCGCATTTTTGCCTGCGAACTGAATAGTTTCGAATTATTATGAATATAGGCAAAGAAAAAATACATGTTGCTGGTAACGACTGAAATGCGCTAACAGACGGGACAGAAAAGAAGAACACATACACATGCGATGGTGTCTGTATTCTCTTCCGTACCGTTGATGCTGTCCAGTCGTTTGCGTCAACATTCACCAACCAGCCCGACCTAGCCCTCTTCAGTGAACAAAATATCGACAGTCAAAAAAAGTTTTTCGCACAACAGAACAAGGAAATATGTATCAGACCATAACTTTATTTTGGTCGTTATTGTGGGGGGATTCACTCGTTTGGTTTTACGAGGTTTAACGTCCCAAAGCGACTCAGGCTATGAGGGACGTCGTAGTGGAGAGCTCCGGATATTTTCGAGCATCTGGTATTCTTTCACGTGCACTGGCATTGCACAGCACAAGGGCCTCTAGAATTTCTCCTATATCGAAGTGCGACTAACGTGGACGGGATCGAAGCCGCGTTTTTCGGGCCAGCTGCCGAGCACCATAACCACTGAGCCACCGAGGCGGCCCCAGGGTGATTTGAATAATGGCAGCAATAAACTTTAGTTTGTATGGCAATGCTGTGAAAACAACTCGTTGGATAAAATTACTCTGTTCCGTTTAAAATTTAACCCCTCACGTTCAAATAATGCCTACATGACAAAGCTCATGAAATGCTGAGCTGCTATTATTTACTGAATCTTAAGAAAGCCCCGAAAGGTGGTGCAATATTTTCTTACTGGCGGAGTGACGTCAAATGCTGCTACCTGAACAGCACGACAAAACCCAAAAACATGCCTCTAACAAAGAAGAAAAACTTGCTGTTACAGCGCGTGCACAACCATTCCTTCGAGGCTCCCTCACGACCCCCAACTATAATTGACCACCCCGCGCCCCTGACAAAAGTGAAAAAACAAGCCTCGCAACCAATATGCCCTATTTCTTTCTCCCTCCCCTCCCAACTATCTATCACCCGTATCACCTCCGGTATTCACTCCCTCTGGCCTCTTATCTATCCGTTGACTGCTGCGCCATGTGCTGTCTGTTGTTATAGCCACAGAGCGATGAAACTACTTCCAAAACGTCAGATTTAAAGGTAAAATTTATTTGAAAAGGTACTTGTTGCATAGCTAGAGCTATTTCAATGGGAATTCTAGCATTGAAAGAGTGTCGCCCAGTCCAATCAGGCGTGACTGCGTGCAGAGACGGCACATCACCCGTGTGGTGGCACGTCGCATGCGACCTTACACATAGCATGACATGTGAGGTCGATCGAGGCGAGACATTTTGTACAGCGTCAAGGCCAAGTGGGATTTCCAGGACAGACCACCACATTAGCGGTGTCTGCCGTGCATATTGCCAGCCACTCCACCGATCCCAAAGCGATTCCCTTAAAAAGTCTAAAGCAAGCGCCATTTGGCCAGGTTAAGTAAAAAGCGGTGACGCATGCCTCGCAAGCACGAAGTGCTATTTAATTAGCTTAGGTTTAGACGAAGTTAAATTACTGTTTCTGTCTGAGGCAGTGTGCGAAATCTTGTAGGTTGGTTAGCTGTAAAAATGTGAATACAGAACACAGGCATAGAAGCGGTTGCGCTCACTGGAGAAAACGATAAAATAAACCTGGCTCAGCATTGTACATAGCGTTGGATTAACGAAATTCATCGAAAAAGTACTCGGGAAATGAAGAAAGACGCCAAACTTAATGTTGAAATGAAGATCGTTTCAAAAGTCAGCAAAAGATAGCAAACGTTTGGAAATTATTTTATGCTAAGCGATAATTCGAAACGCCTGGCGATGTCCACGCTACGCTGACAAGAAAAATCTACAGTGATTGTTTACATCCCAATCATTGCGAAAGCACAGATTTGTGATGCATGTAGAAGACAACGATGAGCGGGCAGTGCCGCGGTACGGAGC
This sequence comes from Amblyomma americanum, assembly GCF_052857255.1. NCBI lineage: Eukaryota > Metazoa > Arthropoda > Arachnida > Ixodida > Ixodidae > Amblyomma > Amblyomma americanum. The sequence goes on from NC_135500.1 coordinate 101,503,618, forward strand.
AGATGGAAGTTGACGAAGACGACGCTCTGCAACGTACAGAGTGCGGGGCAGTTTATTACGAGGCGTGTTTGCGGGCGGCGATAGTCTCATTTGTGTACCATCACAGGGTACAACTAGGACTTTTATGAGAGAAGCGACTTTCCACCGGACTGGTTTCCTTTTTGAGGCGGTGTCTATCTTTGCCGGCTTTTAGTTGTGTTGCCTTTTGTCAAGCTAGTGCTGTGCAGCCACCAGCTGAGTGCTTAGTAAATAATATGTACATAGCCCCTTTATATGCATACATAACCTCGGGCAGTAAGCACCATAATGGAAATAAAATGCGCCGATCGATATCCAAGTAGTCTCGCGCAGTGGCCTTTGTTCGCGTCTCCGCGGGTTCGACTCCCATTCGTGGATGTTTGTGATTGCCTTTTCTGCCTCTTTTTTTCTATGCTCGGGACGGAGTGGACATACATAGGCAAGAGATGATTTTTCTAGGCTCTCAACCTCCGGATTAGTGCTTGCGCACTTATAGCTGCCGATGGAATAATTTTAGACAGCCCGAAGGACAGCTCAAAGAAAGCATTTGTAGAAATTCGCGTACCGGGCATGGCTACGACTTGAGGTGAGAACGTATCTATAGCAAGAATGATTAGAGCTGCATTGACAGAGCATGTTGCTAGCGGTGGTGAAAAGGAAGAAGCGGATGGTTTGAGCGGCCATCGCCCCTCACGCTCTCCTAACAACGTACCTTAATTCCGTGATCCTTATGAATGATAGATATATATGCTGTATTCCTAGTTGTAACGAAGCAAGGTGTAACGAGGCTTGTTGTAAATCTAGTTTTGACGAGGCTGAAAACGAAGCAAGCGAAGTTAGTTTCTTTTCGAGCTGAACGATTCGCGGATGAGTTGTCGTCACGTATGATGCTATCGAAATGAACTGCTGACGTAGCGGTGACATTTTTCTTATTTTAAAGTTCTATAATTTACCTATTACTGAGCGTAGTTCATTAGGACGTGGTTGCATCTGAGCCCTGACAACCTGAATGTGTTCAGCGGAAAAAGGGAAAAACAAATTATTAGAGCTTTCAGTATATTTGAGTTTCTTGCAGGAATGTTTCGACTCAGAGAGTCAAGGAAAACTATGTTATCACGACGTGAATTTTAGTTGATCAAGAGCCGACTAAAATTACCTGTTGCAGTTGAAATGATTTCATCTGTAAGAGTGAAGACTCGGAGCGGGTGGTAGGCCCTTGGGGAAGAATTACATCTCCAGTTAGCATCAGCAAGCAAGCCATTTAAATATATTGAAATAGTTCATAGTAACCGTTTTGATCACAGGTGGGTACTGGGAAGGAAACCAATAAAAGAAAGCGTTTTTCGCTTCTTTCAGATTTAGTAGGAATGTACGCGTATACTAAACCGTAAGCACCGACCAGAAAGACATGTAACCAGTAACGTTTTTTGGTTCTTCCGTTTTCCGCTTCGGTTCTGTTTTATGCACTATTTGGGCTTGGTATTTGTTATTGCGCGTTTCTCTTAGTTTTATGGCACGGCTGTGCCTTGAAGCTTCTACTTTATCACCGCGCTTTTCTTTGGCGCGCCGGGCATCTTCCCGGGCGTTTGCTAGGAGCATGCTTTGTTTGAGTCGTTTATTGTTCGTAACTATTTCTTTTTGTCTTCTTAATGCTGCATATTCACAGGCTAAGTGTACTTAGCTGTGACGGTTACGGGTCTTCTCATGTGTGCATAACTTTAACCGAAAGTTTGTCTTTATGTTGATTTGTATCTGCTGAGCTGTTGATTTTCTGTTAATCGTCCATGACTCCCATGATTTTTATGGAAAAGCCTAATGTCTATACGGCACTCTTGTAATAAAAGGAAGTTGGTGCTGCATGTTTGTGGTGTAGTCTTCGCTGCAGCATGGCGATGCTGTAGGACTGGAAGATATATTTCCAGCATGTGTAGAATTATTTGGTGATCCTAAACATCTTCACAAAAACAGCGCGTACGAAAGTGCGGATGGCAAGGGCACGCTGCATGCTATGATCCCGTCAATATAGTTGTTTGAAAATACACAGACATACTATCGGTTAGCAAAAGACAAAAACCAACGCAAATTTGGCTGCGGCACAATGAAAGACATTTAAAACTAAAAAAAAACCTCTCATTTACGGTAAACGTTACCACGACTGCGGCTTTCAAAACCACTGAAGGATTTCTGTGCTAGGACAGGCTTAGTTAGGCTTTTTTCTGGGCGCTGTACAAAGTGACACTGAAAGGCACGCACTAACGGTGCTACTGTTCCCTAGTCAAAGGTGATTCGGCCAAGTCCGGGAAATCAGCTTCGAAGGCGCAGCAAAGGTGTCTGCATTGGTGGAAGGGGTGGGTGGACAATTTTCAATTCTCAGAAAATAAGAATGGTTTAGCCGGGGCGAACACATGTGCATGGGCATGGAAGAAACACACGCCAGAAGTGGAAACGTTTTTCATTCCATACGTGAAAGGCGTGAGCGAGACGCTGGCACGCATTCTCGGTAAAGAAGGGTGCTAACAACGCACAGTCTATTGAGTGGCTTTACGACTACCACCATCGGACGCCTTCTTCCCCCCACCCCCCCCCCCCCCCAAACGGCCGTCACCCAAAAGAAAGGGCCCAAGAGGTTGTATACCAAATGTACTGCTCGGTCTTCCCGGAATCGTACATAGGGGAAACGAAGAACTTCGCCGAAATAATAAGGCAACACAAAGCGGACGTCCGACAAATGAACCGTGACCGCAGCGCTGCGGCCGAACACTGCGAGGCATGCGACCACCGAATGGACGTTGACGGCACTAATGTACTGGAAACCGAAGCTAACCCGCACAGGAGGCTTCTACTTGAGTCGTGGCACATCCAACAGGCAGGGAAGAATGTTAATCGCTCCCTGGGGACACTTCCCGCTTCTTACATCCATGGTTTGCAGCCACTGACCCGGATGTCTTCAACACGAGGGCTTAAAAAGCCGAGGTTCGAACCATCCGAGGGTTTGTCGACAGCCCGGCGCCGAGATGCGGCGATTTCCCTGTTAATCCCCGTCAGCAGGAAGCGTGCATGGCGAGGCAAGCGGGCGTAGACCGGCGAAGGCAAAGACCGAGCCAGAGGAAAGGAGCCAAGACGTTTTCCCGAAACCGCCCGCCCCCCTTCGCCCGTCTAAGGAAACCACCGCAGTGATAGCGTAGCATAGCGCATGGTCAGCGCGGACGCGGCAAGCAGACGCCGCGTCTAAGCCGCGACGGCGTCGAAGTCAGAGGATGGGGCATACCAACGGGTCCCGAGAAGCGGGCCTGCTTAACGAAACGCTGAAGCGTGTTCAGAGGCAGCAACGACAGGCTGGCGCCTCTTTCCAGATTTTGCGGGGACGCCTGTCAACAGTCGTCCCGAAGACGAGTAGTCTACTACTCGCAGCGGTAGCGATCGGTTGAATATCGGTAATTGGCGTAAAGCTGGGAGCCGCATGGGAATGTTTTGATGTATTTTCATATGTTTCTCTTTTTACTTTTTAAAGGAGAGAGTTTGAGTAATACTGTGGAAGAATGGGGCGTGGCACGTAAACCTGTTGGCCCAAGCATTTCGAGGGTTCATTCCCGGAATTACATTTTCTTATAGCAATTTAGATGTGCTGTGTATTTCAGGGAGAGGGTTTGAAGCATAGCATGTCTTTTTTTTATGGGGACATGAATTACTGTCGTATGAAAATGGGCGCGCGCGTTTCCTCAAGGCCGGTGGAAGAAAACCACGCGCGCAAAAAGCCTGTGTTGTCTCGAGCGTGTGGTTCTCGATATCTGGACATGTTCATGCGGAGTAATGTGATGAAAAAAAAATCCGAGGGATCTGGTTGCATGTTACACTCTCGAATTTCCTGTTTACATTATCCCTACGTCATAAGACAGGCCGGTGATCAGCCATGGAACTTAAAAGCTTCACATCCTGAGCCGGCCCTCGCCCTCCTAACCAAGCCAAACTTGCGACAAGCCAAGTGGGAGCTCCGCGTTTTTGCGCCACTGCATGCAATGGACTCTACCGTGGCGCGCGCGCGCACACCCACACACTCAGCCCAACACACACACACACACATGCAGAAAAAGGCAGTGAACTAGGGCGCCTGAAAGTCACGTGCATGCAGGTACAATTCCTATTCAAGCGCATCCCGAAAATGGTTACACGTTTAAATGGTATTATTCAATAATTTGTACGCTGAACAACCTGTCACCATACTTGTGTATAAATGCAGGAAACACAAGTTGTGTGCAAGCAGCCTAGGTAAAATGATCAGCGCCGTTCGTAAGTAGAAGGCAGCATATTTTCATTTTTGCGAAAGCATAGCAGCTCATAAGGAGGAAAATCAGGCGTTGTCCTCCCCAGAGGTTTGGAAAAACCACGTGACCTAATCAGAAAAAGAAAAATTAAGTTTCGTAAATAAAATACTTTCCGAAGTGGGTTCCGCAACCACGAAGGGAACCCGCCGCATTGGCTCAGTGGATAGGGCGCGATGTCAGTGCACGCTAAACATCCCCAGGTGGTCTAAATTATTCCAGAACCCTCCACTACGGCACCTTTTTCTTCTTTTTTTTTCACTTTCTCCATTTTCTCTTTACGGCGCGGTTCAGGTGTCAGCCGATATGAAAGACAGATACTGCGCCATTTCCTTTCTCAAAAAACCAATTTTCAATTTTTACTTTCAAGGTTAGTTTCCAAAATTGGTTTTGAGGAAAGGAAATGGCGCAGTAACTGTCTCACATATATCGGTGGACGCTCGAACCACGCCGTGAGAGGACTGACCTCTGGCCCACTTGAAGGTCAAAACCGTAAGCACCGCGAAATCGTTACGAGGTAGCATAGTGAAGCTTTCGCATCAAAAGTGAAGGAAAATAATGTTGCCGGCCGTGGCAATTGCTATCTAATATCTTAACCACCCGAGCTGCAGCCGGCGGAGGAGAAAGGGAAATGATATCGAGGAGAAATATAATGGGGAGCGATAGCAAGGAAGCACAGGATCGAGTATTCGGGTGTGGCTCAATCCCCGGTCCGCTTTCGAAGGGGGATGCCATTCACATACCTGGCTTAATATCTCATATGGGCCCTTGAGGCTTGGGTGTTACGCATATTTTTGAAAGTATGGCGGAGTGCTTGGCGTAACGCACTCTGGCACAGGTCAGCCCGGTATTGCACTGCCTCCGGGATTGGCCCGTGGTCTACGGGCTATTGCGCGCGCTTTTCTTCTGTCTCTTTACTCCCATCTTTCACCTCCTACTATCAGCACGCAGGCAGCTGGGCGTGGCTCCGCATTGAGCCAGTAAGCAAGCCCGTGCTTTTCCTTTCGTCCTTCTGTCGACAACTCAACTCAACTCGAAAAAAGGAAGCACAGGGGCTCGAGCTGGGTTTGGGTATCGTCGCCTTCATCAACTTCCATTCGGGCGGCGTGAACTGATCAGCTTGGCTGGCCATTGCATTAGAGCAGCACGCCATCGCCGCAGCCGAACACCACGCTGCAAGCTTTCTCCTTCACAGCTCGTCAGTAGACTTAATTGTTGTCCGTAATTTTTTTCCCCGTTGCGAAAAAACTTGACAATTATGCTGAGTCAGGTTATAACTGCAACCTCTTTCGAAAAAATAAAAACACTGACGTGTAAACAAATGCGCAACACAATGTTCTTACTGATGCTTATACGGCCGCTAGTTCTGTTCTGTCACCAGTCATCAGATTTTCTGTACAGCAAAACACCATTTACCATGAAGACACAGACCGTCCCACGGGGAGAAGTTGGGTGCAGCGCTAAAAAAATTCTATTCCACGCATTATGCTCTGGACTCACTGAGTGATAGCTGGGCCTTGGCACAATTCTGGAACGTTTAGCCATATCTTGTGTGATGTGCATATATACCGCCAGTAGTTTTTGACAAATGGCTCCTCAAAGTCGGACAAAGACGGGGCGTGTACACCGCTTCAACCCCAACCCGACTTCTTTCTTTTCTTGCACCGCAGTAAAGAACAGACTAGGGGAGCCGCACAGTCAGCCCGTTTCGAACACGCTGGGAGGAAAAAAAAACAGAAACCCGAAGGGTGCCCCCCTCCCAAGGAGCTTGGCTTGAGGGGAGGACACACAAAGCGGACAATGGGCGAAGCTTACTAGCGTCTCTCTCTAAAACCGGGAGGAAGAATGTAAGAGAAGGAGGAGGAGCTCAACTTCATGCGGCCCGTGGTGGCGGCGTTGTGAACTAGGAGCGGATGAACCAGAATCCTGGCCATGTTCTAGGACTTTAAACAAATAAATGGATTCTGTTGCGTCACATTTCGGGGTGCCGTAAATCCCTGAGTCAACAAATCGTCTGTAAACACATCAACAAAGATTTTTGGTCCGTATCCTTCAATTGGCATCACACAAGAAAATGAAACTGCTCTTTGTAGTCACATCTCATAATTTTTTTCTTCTTTGGAACAGTATTTTGATACAATCTTCGGCTATAAATTAAGTATTATTCCCGTTTATTTCTTTTCAGCGTTATTTATAATGGCTCATGGCTGCACTGACTGTTACGAAAAGTGCATAACTGACTGTCGTCGCAGCGAAAATTTCAAGAAAAGTGTGTACGACTTGACAAGATACGTCTTGAGCGAAGATGGAACGAAGTGCGTTGGCCATTCTGCATTCTTATGCCCCGGCAAGTTTCACAGAACCGAAAATGAATGCAGGAGATGCTGCATCAAGAAAACGTAATAAATTAGATCTTCTGAGTGGTGAGGTTTTCTAGCTTCTTTCTTTTTTGGCTACCTGCATTAAAGGGTACGGTTATCATTCAGAACAGAAAATGACAACTTCTGTACATTTAGCCTACCCCGTGCAATCGTGCCTGTCGACAATTAAAATCTTGATATAGGGCCAAATCATTCTACGTAGCGATCAATATAAGATAGAATGGTTGCTTGCAAGTATTTTTCTTGTAAATGTTTAAAAATGTGTTCAGGTTCCTTTATTTTGGCGATAGATGACGTTAGCGTTGCTCGAGCACCTGCTAAGAGGCATGCATATGTTGCTATCTTTTAAAAATGAGAGCGGCTGCAAGTCGGGAACGCCTCATTGCTTAAGTTAATGAAACAACGACAAAATTTTATATAGATTGTTAGGCATAGTTTGAAAGGTCAATGACATTAGCAGTGTACGGGCAGAAACAAGAACCACCAATGCAAACGTCATTAATGTCGATTAGCAGGGCGAACGCAACATTAAGAAAATTAGCTGCCCAAACGCGACAAAAATGCGCCTACAGCGGGGACAAAAATAAACGAGTTGTCTTATGATTATTGTAGAGGTCGATGCGGGCAGAGTACGCCGCTGTCTAACGATCGCGTTGCGATGAAGGAAGCTGCGATTGGTGAGGTGGGGGCGGGCGGCGGGTGGTAGCGGGCGTCGGAGAACTAGTCTGGTCGGCGGGCGCCCGGATGACAGGCGTCAGCTGGCATTGTGGCATGAGGCTGCAGTGGTTCACTGCAGTGGTTCACCGGAATTTGGTGCCTGGGCGGATCAGGTGAGCTATTCATGGTGAGCTCCGCAAACACCGAATAGACCAACCGCCACTTGTGCCACTTCCACGAACGCGCCGTACAACGTACAGCACGTTCTGGCGCTCGCGCGTCATGTGGGTCGCCCAGCACGCGGAGAAGTTTCATGCTTTAGGCGGAATCCCTACCAACACAGCGTATTTGGCAGTCCTAATTAACAACCTGCTTTTGCCACCTCTGTTGACCTGAAACTTTTATCAAGACAAATCACTCAACGGTGGGGGTTCGAATCGGCCTTGGATGGTTCTGCTGATGCAAATTTAAAAGTGGCAGTGGCAGATTATAACAACCATTCACGAGAAGCGCCTGGCGCGTTCTGAACGTCCAATATGAATACAGGAGAAAACTGTCTTTTGTGTGAGGTATTCTGCAGAGAAGTACCGTACCCATATGTCTTTTTAATTACCACATGTTTTCTTTACGTTGGCAAAGGAGACAAGTCATCGGTAACCTATAAAAGAAAGCAAGAAACATATTGATACGGGAATAAAAGAAGAGGCGGAGAGCGAGCGGCGAGCGCGCGGCTCTAGCACGAGGGAGATAGAACGAGAAAGCTTGGCACCGCCGCCGGTCGTGCTTCGCCGGCTCTCCTCCGTACTGCTGCTATATTTCTCTGGGCGGGCCCGTGGCCACCCCGTGGCATCCCACACCGTAACATTTTGGTGGCAGCGGTGGGATCATGCCGCTCACCCGCTCCCAGAGTCAAGCACCCGACGTGCCAGCCGACAGGACCACTAGCCGATAGCGGCGACGACGCGGCGGCCGGCGCCGCTAGACCTAGGCGCTCGGAGGGGTTCGGCTCTTCGCAGCAGCCGGACGCCGGTGTTGAGTGCCTCCTGGATACAGTCACCCAACGGATGAACGCATGGGAGGCCCGTCTGACTGCCCAGGCTGGGGAGATGGACGCTCTCCGGCGCGAACTCCGTCGCCTGGTGCCAGCCGAGCCGAGCACAGGTCAGGTGCCTTTGGGCGTCCCCGCCGCCGCTGTTTACGGCTCTGCCGTCGCTGGGCCTGCGGTCGTGGCCGCCAATGGCGTGCTCGGCGCGGGTGCGTCCTCGCCGCAGTGTTCGTTGGACGTTGTGGAATTGCCCACATTTGACGGCACCATCTTTTGGGATGCTTACCGCATCCAGCTGGACGGTATTGCGGCGGCGAGAGGCTGGGACGAGCAAATGAAGGCATGGATGCTCGTTGCAAAACTGAGGGGCCGCGCCACCGAGCTGCTGCAGAACGTGCCGCCCGACCAGCTGGGCTCTTACACTGTTCTGGCGGGCCTCCTCGCCGACCACTATGGTGCCTCAGGTCAACCCCGTGTGCAGTACCACCGCCTGCGAGCCCGCCGTCAAGAGCCCGGGGAGACGTACCAGGACCTCGCCGCCGCCATTGAGCGCCTGGCTCTGCAGTCGCTGCCGGGAGCGCATCAGAACGCCGTGGCCCTGGTCGGCACCGAGGCGTTTGTCGACGCCATCCGACTTCCCGAGGTGCAGCGCTTGGTCCGCTCTGGCCGTCCTGATTCCGTCCGCGCCGCCATGGCGCTCGCCATCGAGGCGGAATTGACTTTGCTGGCCACGTGGGTGTCGCCACCGTCTGCCGAGCGCAGCGTCCGGGTGCAGGCTCCTCGGTCCGCAGCCCCAACTGCGGCCTCTATCCGACGCCTGCGTAACGACGTCCGCATGACCTGCTTCCGCTGCGGCCTGCGGGGACACTACGCGAGGGACTGTGCCGGCCCTCCAACGTCGGGAAACGATTTGGCGGAACTCCGGGCGGAGTCCGTCCCCACACTCCTTCGTTCTCCGCGTCCCCTCCTTTCGTCGGCTCCGATTACCACTGATGCTCCTTACGTGCTCGTCGACGTCGCCCTGCTTGACCGGCACGTAAAGGCCTTGGTTGACACTGGAGCGGCTGTCAATGTACTGCACAAATCGTTTGTTGCTAACGCGCCCCACCTGCTTCTGCCAGCCGCCAAAACCCGGCTCTTAGCTTTTAACGGCACCCCTGTGGAGCAAGTCGGACGTGTCGTCGTCAACCTGACAGCACTCGGAAATACCATCTCCACCGAGTTTGTTGTCGCAGACAGCCCTATTTGGCCAGTGGTCCTCGGATGCGGGTGGTGCCAGCAAGCCGGAGTCGTCCTTAATTTTACTAGAACCAAACCACGGGCGAGCCGAACACTCTGTGGGCCGGGCTGGCTTAGCCGGGTTTCCAGCCTCGGTGTCGCCCTGTAGCAGTCCCTGGTGTCGGCGACCAAGCGTGCCTCAGCATCTCTGCGTGACCTCGCGACGAAGTGGCCGTGTCGAGTCAAGCCGTTCGACGTCACTACCTTGACTGTGGCGTCCGCCGTGACCCTGCCACCGGGTGCGGCAACGTGGGTGTATGCCAAGCTTGACAGTCCGGTCACAGCAGATGTGCTGTTCGAACCCATCCGGTGTTCAGCTCCAGCCCGTCAGATGACCTCCCCTCGAAGCCTTCTGCCTGTGCTCAAAGGAGAGGCCCACGTATTTATACTCAACATCAGCAGCGTACCTCTCGCGCTGACTCCCGGCACGCAATTGGGTACAGCCTCAGTTTTGGACCCCGGGTCACCAGTGGCGTCTCTGCAACCTGAAGCCCCGCCTCGCCACCCTCCAGCGCCGGCGATCCTATCATGGGAAGAATTTAACTTTGGACCCAGCCTGACCTGCGCGGAGCTCGCCTCTCTGAAGACCTTGCTGCTCGAGCATCGCAGTTGCCTTGCTCTCAGCGCCGGTGAACTCGGGTGCACTTCCTGGGCTCAACACCGGATCAACACCGAAAACCGCGAGCCCGTTCATCACCAACCTCGCCGTGTAGCGCCAGCCGAACGGAGAGTCATCCAGCAGCACGTGTGCGACATGCTTGACCAGGGAATCATTGCCCCTTCTTGTAGCCCTTGGTCCTCCCCTGTCGTCCTTGTGCGCAAGAAGGATGGAACACTTCGCTTCTGCGTTGACTATCGGAAGCTACATGCTATTACTAATTGCGACGTGTACCCGCTGCCTCGCCTCGACGATGCGCTTGACCGCCTGAAGGGGGCCCGTTATTTTTCCACGCTAGATCTGCTCTCGGGCTACTGGCAGGTGCCTGTTCACCCCGATGATGCGTAAAAGTCGGCTTTCGTGACTCCCGACGGCCTTTACCAGTTCAACCGTATGCCCTTCGGTCTCTCGAACGCTCCAGCCACCTTCCAGCGTCTCATGGACCGAGTCTTAGGCCATTTGAAGTGGACTATGGCGTTGGTCTACCTGGATGACGTAATTGTCTACGCGGCTACATTTGAAGAACACCAGAGACGCCTCAAACTCGTCCTCGAAGCCCTTACCTCTGCTGGGCTTCGCTTAAAACCAAAAAAATGTTTCTTCGGTTTTGCGGAGGTGACGTACTTGGGTCACGTTGTGAGCCGGCATGGCATCCGTCCCGACCCTGAAAAGCTAAAAGCGCTTACAGCTTACGAAGCTCCCACCACCGCCAAGGAGCTCAAAAGTTTCCTTGGATTTGCTTCGTATTTCCGTCGTTTCATTCCGGACTTTGCCAAGCGCAGCGCTCCATTGACCGCCCTGCTGAAGAAGAATGCACCGTGGAGTTGGACGCAGGCCCAACAGCTCGCGTTTCTTGACGTCAAGCACGGCCTCCTCGAGCCTCCTACATTGGCCCATTACGACGAATCGGCCCCCATCGTCCTCCACACGGATGCCAGCCAAGATGGCCTCGGCGCTGTCCTCCTGCAAGAAGACGAGTCTGGTGACCACAAAGTCCTAGCTTATGCCAGCCGCCAGCTTTCCGACGTTGAGCGCCGCCGCCACTCTTCAGAACTCGAGTGCCTCGCCGTTGTCTGGGCCGTCGAGAAGTTCCGTCCCTACCTGTACGGCCGTCACTTCACCATAGTCACGGACAATAGCGCTCTCACTTGGCTGCAGTCCGCCAAACATTTGAATGCCAAGATTGCACGCTGGTCCCTGCAACTTCAAGAGTACAATTTCACAATAGTGCATCGGCGCGGCTCTGCCCATCAAGATGCCGATTTCCTTTCTCGCCACCCTTGTTCCGTGACGGCTTTGACGGACCTGAGGACTGCACAAACGCAAGATCCCGCCATTGCTGCCATAATCCACTCCCTTGGCCCCGCCGCCGGCGCAGACCTCCGCCAACTACGCCGGGTCTATCGAATGAAGGACGACCTCTTGTGTCATGTGAAGCGGCTCCGTGGTCGACCACCCGTCTGGTTGCCAGTTGTGCCGGCAACACTGCGGTCGCAAATCTTGCGCGGCTTACACGACGCTCCCACGGCTGGTCACCTTGGTCGCGGCAAGACCTACGCACGAGTGTCGGAGCGGTTTTGGTGGCCTAATATGTCCAGAGATGTCAAGGAACACGTGGCGTCCTGCCAGACATGCCAGTACAGAAAACCGTCCACAGGTGTAACCAAGCCACCCCCGCAGGCTTTTTCGCCACCAAGTTCACCTTTCGAGCTGGTTGGACTGGATCATTTGGGCCCGTTTCCGAAGACGCGTGCCGGCAACCGGTATGTTCTGGTTGCGATCGACTACTTCTCCAAGTGGGTCGAAGCACTGCCCGTTCCAGACACGTCGTCCGCTCATGCCGTCGCGTTTGTGGAACAGCATCTCGTTCATCGGCACGGTGTTCCCCGGCGCCTCATCATGGACCGTGGGAGCTGCTTTATGTCCCATGAATTCGAGCGAGCCCTCCGCTCCTTCGGCATTGCGCATTCCACTACATCCGTCAATCATCCGCAGTGCAATGGCCTCGTGGAGCGTGTTAACCGTACCCTCACGGATATACTCGCATCCTACGTCGCTCCGTCCCACACAAACTGGGATCGTTTTGTTTCTGCTGCAGCTTTTGCAGTCAACACTGCAGCGCAAGAAACAACGCATGTGACGCCGTTCTCAGTCGTCTATGGCAGAACGCCCTCCATCCCTCTCGACGCGCAGTTGGGCCTTCCCCATCCTACTGCGTCACCAACTGAATCTGCTCAACGACTTCATTCCGCCCGCCTCGACGCCCAGCGCAACCTCCTCACGGCTCACGCGCGTGTGCAAGCGGCCAACGCGGCAGCACCACCACATCCCCCCTTCCGGCCCGGTGACTTGGTCCTCGTTCGCCGCACCATCCGTGCGACTGGCCGTGCCGCAAAGCTCTTGCCCCGATACCGCGGCCCTTACCGTGTCGTTGCCCGACTCGGCCCCGTGACATACCGCCTCGAAGACCTGCCAGAGCATCGACCATGCGGTGTGCACCACATTTTCCCAGAGCATGTTTCAAACATGAAGCGATATGTCTACGGCGCCTGCGGTGACTCCGACTTAGCTACCGGGTCCTCATCAGTGCCGTCGTCGCCTGCTGGCTCCATGCCTTCCCCACGCAATGCAGTCCCATAAACGGATCGCCGCTCAATATGCATAAAACTCCCTGAAGTTAGCCTAACCGGTGTGGGACCTTCTTCGGCGACTGCAGACACCTTCGGCCAGCTCACACACTTCGAATTCAACGAAGAGTGTGACCGTTTCCTATCTGCGAGCCCACATTGCATCGCCCCAGGAAACCCTGCATCAAAGCACGGCCTGACTTCTCCCCCCCCCCCCCCCCCCCCGGTGGAAAGGTGATACGGGAATAAAAGAAGAGGCGGAGAGCGAGCGCGAGCGGCGAGCGCGCGGCTCTAGCACGAGGGAGATAGAACGAGAAAGCTTGGCACCGCCGCCGGTCGTGCTTCGCCGGCTCTCCTCCGTACTGCTGCTATATTTCTCTGGGCGGGCCCGTGGCCACCCCGTGGCATCCCACACCGTAACAATATATAGTGCTCACCCGAAATTCATGACACTGTCAGGGGCTGGTGACAATGCCTTAGATAGCGGACATGTAGACTGAAACCGTGAGGAAACGAATTGAGAAAAACACCGTGCCATACGGCAGGCGGCGCCAAAGCCGCGGCTTGCTCCGTATAACCTCCGACAGGGTAGGGCAAATATGGTAGTGCTTGCTGGCGGACACAGGAGTTTCTTGATAGTTTCCGACTGCGCTTTGTGCGGTGATAGTGGGAAGTGCGGTTTGTTTATTATGCAGATATTACAATGAAACAAGTGGTTTCACGCACTTGTGTGAAGCGCAGTATATGACAAGAAGGGTCAGTTTAGGTAGCTTCCATAGCATCCAGTTTACACGTCTTGCTTGCAAAACCGGCGGCAACGTCAGTGCTCGGAATGCTTGAACAGCGCCATTTGCTTCGGATTTAAAAGAGCTTGCGTGTGTTTCGGTGGGAATTGGGCGCCGTTCAAAAATATACTTGTTAGAGTGGTGACACAAGGTAAAACCTCGCTAAAACCGTCCTGAGGTGGTCCCCACGGCGTCTGGCGTTTCTCCCAACAGGACCGTCGTCCTCCTGAAAGCGGGCGGACGGCGGCACATGCCATATTTGCCTCCATCCCGGCTCACGCAGCAATGACCCCTGCTCTCGTGAAAGCCAAATGTCGTCCCCCGCGCAGCTTCAGTTCGGGGTGACCATCCTCGGACATATCATCCTCGCGGTCGCGGCCCTACTCGCTGAGGCACTTCACCTCCCTGCCTCAGCGCTGCTTCTCCACTCCGCGGTGGCCACGACGAGCGCCCTGCCAGCTGATCGACTTCGTTCCCACGTTTCTGCTTAGAGGCGACGCACGCCTCTTTGTGCCCGCTGCGGTACAGTCAGCATCGCTTGAGTTGCTGTGCTGACTGGTCCTGAGAACAACCGCTGGGCGTGTGGACCCCCCCTTGGTTTCACATGCACCTAAGGGCGCCCGTTTTATCAACTACCAGACCTCTTCAAACCGCGTCTCGGACCATTCGGACGGTACTTCCGCCAGTGGTTCCCCAGGAATTATGGGGGGGGGGGGAGGTCTGAATTTCAGGGGGGGATGTCGAGGGTAGAGGTCATGAGGTAGTATTTTCTATGTTTTATTTCATTAGTTGATGTGTCGTCTGGAGCTATCAAAGTTTATGGCTCCAATACTGATGACAAAGATTGCGAACAATTCCTTCACTTTACTCAAAGACTGAAGTCCTATTAATTCACAGACAAAGCTAAAGAACTAGGACTACATAAAATGTGTCGAAAAATTACGCGCCTGTTTGTACTACTAGGAATGTACCTTGTAAGAAGCAAGCTGTTCAAAACCGCTCGCGTAACGCATCGTGAAGAAAGCCGCCAAATACGCGCACCTATGCACAATTCGCATAACGGATCAATTCAATAATTAAAGACACAGAGCAGGAAGTGAAATCCTTGCTCTACGCTGCACACACATTCCGAAGGTGCACCTCAGAACTATGATATCGGTCACGACGATTTGCATGACAATGACACACCTAGATATGACTTTACGGCTGTTACAAACAGCAATTGCTTGAACGTGTACAAGCACAGCCACTTTGCACGTACCGACCATTCACTCAATAGCTAAACAGAAAGAGAAATATAAACCATGACAAGGAAATCTATGTACAGGTTCAGACATAAGTGAACGGAGCATTTTGTTCCTATCAAAGTGTAATCATGCCTTCCCTATCACAAATGGAGAGATGTTGTTCGTGAGAAAATGCACTGGTGTCCCCTACCAGCATGCACATATCACAGCTGGCAGTTTCATATAAGCAACGGGTAAAAAAATGTTAGAAGCAAAAACCGTGCTAAACTTACTTTTATCCGCGCCGGCACTTCTTAATAATAAAAACTAAACCACCAAATTTATGTGTGCGTATTCTCAAATTCATTCCGAAAGGTTACCTCAGACTGGGTTTCTTGCTATAACAACCCAAAACTTTCGCGACAAAATCCATAAACAAAGGTCGGTCATCGTCATAGACACCGCTGGTGTCTAGCAGTTAGGGGTATCAATGGCGATGCTCACCAGCTGGTTTACGTGCTTAGGGAGAAGATAGGCCGCTTCTTTCTGACTACAAAACCCGGTTCACGGTTGAAATGAACAGCTCAACGGCGGCAGTGATCAGTAGAAACAAAAAATGACCGACAGCTTCCAAATTCTAAAACATACCGAAGAAGTGTGGAACAACGAGAAGCGAAGGTAGAAATGCTGTGGACATCAAACCCTCTTTCAGTCGTCGGGAGATATACCACTCTGCACCTAAACTCCTCCTGTGTTCTTTGTCGTACGGCAAGCCGACTGCGGAAAGGACTTCCCTTCTGTTTACTTTCCTTTGTCTTTGCGACTGGCACACGTAAAAAGATGTCAAGTTTTTATAGGATCGACATGTCGCTGACGAAAGCTGTCGAGAAATAGGACGTCTTTGTACTTGTTTAACTAACGCGTCAGGCTGCTCTTGTTGTCATCTATTAACATGTGTGTCTCCTGATGGCCGTATTTCTTTAAGAACTACTTCCACAGAAAGCTCAGCAACTGCCTTCGTGGTTGTCTCAATGACTGGCCAAAGATCCACTGCTGTTTTTGTAGTTGCTTCAAAGCTATTGTTTAGAAGCGTCAACGGTAACAGGAAACGATCTACAAGTGTAATAACAGCAATTGTTTTTTTCTGAACAGAATTAAGACAGTCAATCAGCTTCACTGCTCATTTCAGCGCCATCTTCGTAAATGGTTACGAAAGCGAGCGTCAGTGGCTCCAGAACATTCACTATCAGAGCCAACAATCGCCCATGAGAAAGCACCTAGTGTTTCCTGGCTTGACCATTTTCAGCTTCAGTGAGAGACATTTTTCGATTTTTTTGAGGACACAATGACATTTAGGACTCTTACTGAAGGAAGAGTCGAATTATGAGACTAAATCAATTGTCCTTTTCATTTTATTCGGCTACTCTCCTGCACGCACTAGGACAAGCTGGATGAAGGGACCTCTGCGGTGTGTGTAATAGAGATTAGGGTTGCATTTCTGATTAGGTAAGCGTCGTGTGCCGTCGTAGTCTATTCGTTGCAGTTATATCTGCATGCACCCCTTCGTGCCGACCACAGAAGTTTGCAGCCCCATCAAATGAAAAAGAAGACATCTTGGTTGACTGTAGTTCAGATGTGCACAACACATTCAATATGTGCATGGTTACAGAAGAATCTGATGTGTCACATACAACTTTCAAGGGTGGTCAAACGGGCTATAGTTGGTGGCTCATATTTGGAAACAGCGCACCTTAAGACTAGAAGTGAGGAAGATATATCGACACAGCGCTGTGTCGTTATATCTTCCTCCGTTGTACTCTTAATGTGTGCTCTTTTTTCCACATATAACTTTGACGTCTAGGAACGCATCCATCGGTCGACCACTGACATCAAAATAGCCTATGCAGTGGCTCACGATTTGGCGCCCATATAAAAAAATTTCTTGAACGTGGAAATAGAGGTTTACACTTTCTAAAAAGTATATCATTTCCCTGTCATCCCACATGCTTCCGGCCATTTGCTTGATTTCAGGAATCACAATGAAAATCGTACTCAGCAAGGATCTCCAGTTTGTAGTGTGGGTTTCTTCCTTACTTTGAGAGTCACCAATTTTTGCAGCCTCATTTATTATCTGTAAAATTGTCTGCGACACGCTTAAAATGTTTCAGCGTGTTAGTGTAGTCCAGAGACGGCGTTCTTCGCGGCCTTTTCACCGTACTTGGATGCATGGGCTTGTTTTCCGGCGTCATAATCCATGTCTCGCACGATTTTCTGTCAACTAAAAGGTTTCCTTCATTATGTGCCCTTTTTCAAGTTTCGCAGCGGCAGCCTTCTTTCAGAACCTCAATGAAAGACAATATCTTGAGCGATGAACAGCGGCATGGTCCTTTAGATGAGGGCACTCTTCGATGTTCGGTTCCGGGTCTTCTATGGGGAAGGTAACACTCAGATTGCCTACCACAATCACTACTAAGCAGCACTGAATCCATTGAATGTTTAAATTGACAGCAGAACACATATTTTGCACTTCATTACTTCTAATGTTCTGTGCTTTTTTAAAAAAGTGTGTGTGGCGATACTCTTTCTGTAGTTGTTGCGTACGCTTTGCAATTTGTTTTTTTAAGTATTCCCCACGTGCTTCGCTCGGATATGTTTATAATTGTGTTACCGTTTTCTCTTTATTCTCTCCCCGCAACAACTGTGTTTGCGATCGGTATTTGCCATTTGTATCTGTGAATAGTATTTGCATAACTCCTATGCCCCTCCTGCTTGGGCCGCAAGGCCTGCAGTATTGAACAAATAAATAAACAATAAAAAGTAGTAAACCTGATCTTAACTTTCATGTGTTTCTCACAGTTTAGTGTAAGATTTCGCGTAACGAGCATGCTTTCAGGGATAGCCCACCTCTAAATTAGTTCTAAAGGAGAACATGTTTTCTGCGTTATAATTTTTTTTCACCTCGCGCAGAACTTACGATTACAATCAATAGCCCGGGTTTGCAGCCTATTTGTTGTAATTAGACTGAATATATGACGGTCAGCCGTGAATTTATATACCCCCGAAAGCAGGAGATTTGATAACAGGCGCCGTAGCTGAGTTGGTAGAGCATCGAACGCGTAATTTGGAGGTCGTGGGTTCGGTTTCCACCGGTGGCATGTGGTTGTTTTTCTTCTGCTTCTCTAAACAAATATTCAATAATAATCTCCATTCGTCAACTCCACAAATAATAATAATAATAATAATAATAATAATAATAATAATAATAATAATAATAATAATAATAATGATAATAATAATAATAATAATAATAAAATATCCCTTATGCTCCTTGGTTTCTTCTATGGCTGTGATGCACACACATACACACACACACGCACACACACACACACACACACACACACACGCACGCACGCACGCACACGCACACGCACGCACGCACACACACACGCACACACAAACAAACAAACAAACACGCACACACGCACACACAAACGCAAACACACGCACACGCGCAAACACGCACACACACACACACACACACACACACACACACACACACACACACACACACACACACACACACACACACACTGTAAGGACTGTGTGTGGCGCCTTCGTCTTCATCCGTAAATATTCCTCGTCATCGCGCAGCTTCCTCTTCGGAGGAGTGGCCGCCATACTTGCGAGTGGCAATAAAAGCTCGCTCCGTCCCCAGTCTCACAATTGGTGTAGGCTGCTCTCAATCCTGCGTCCTCTCCGCCGCCACACTGCAGCTCCGTTTCCATCGCCATCTGATCAGACTATCCCTCCCCCCTCCCCCCGATGGAAACCGTCGACCAACATCGCAGAGACGTTTCCGCTGTCCTTGCCGGTGCCACAGATGGTGCGCTTCCTCTTCACGCTGATCCCTCTGCCAGCAGTTCTGGCTCCAACAAGCCCGCTCCTCCTCAGTCACCTGGACACCCGACATGGACCGTCACCACCCTTCAGCGCGAAGCTCCTAAATTTGCGGGTTTTCGTGGTGATGAAATCGAGGACTGGCTCGACCAGTACAACTAAATGAGCGTTTATAATCGCTGGGATTGTACCATGAAGCTTCTCAACGTCTAATTCTATGTAACCGCCGTCGCAGACTTAGTTCATCAATGACAAAGATGCTATTCCGGACTGGGCCCACTTTACCTCGCAGCTTCGGCAAATTTTTGAAACTGTTAGTGCAAGCCCAGCCATCTACAAAAAAAGTCAGATGCGCGTGTCCAGCTGCCCAGCGAATCCTACACGTCCTACATTGAAGATGTGTTAAGCCTGTGTAGACGTGTCAACAAAGGAATGGCCAAGTACGATCGGGTGCACCATATTCTTAAAGGCATCGGATCAATTGCTTTTGGTTTGGTTTATGGGGGTTTAACGTCCTAAAACGACTCAGGCTATGAGGGACGCCGTAGTTAAGGCCTCCGGAAATTTCGATCACCTGGGGTTCTTTAACGTGCACTGACATCGCACAGTACACGGGCCAGTAGAATTTTTCCTCCATCGAAATTCGACCGCCGCGGCTGGGATTGAACCCGCGTCTTTCGGGCCAGCAGCCGAGCGCCGTAACCACTCAGCCATCGCGGCGGCTCTGATCCTTTGCTTTTAATACACCAGCTAGCCAGAATCCTACCTCCGTCCACGATATCCGCACCACATGTCACCGTCTTGACCTCCAATCAATCCGCTTGCAAGACGCCTGGGACCACCGCCTTTAACCTGATGAGGGCTTGCGCTCTCTCAATCGCTCCACCATCCGAGAGGAGGTGCACGGTTCAACCTTACCGCCAGTGGAATCCCATCAGCACCGGCCTCCGACCTCGCTATAGCGTGATCTCATCAAGGACGGGCTCGATTCAGTCATTCACCCCTCGGCATCCCCACCATCTGTACGCCTTTGTGTGCCCACATATGCCCAGGTTGCAGCAGCTCCTGCTCCTCTCGTCTATCCTTCACATCCGCCGCCCGTCCAGCAGACTGTCGCCTCCTTATCCCAGTGACCGACTATGTATCCCGCGGTTTGGCGCCTGCCTCCACCTCGTCCTGTCTGCTACTACTGTGGAACTTGTGGACATATTGCCCGTGTTTGCCGTCGGCAGCCGTCGCGACGAGCGTAACCAATTTAGTGACTCGCAAGGATGAAACCCACCCATCGTATGGTTACTGCCCTAATTTTGACGCTAATGCTCCTCATCATGACGACACATACTCGTCGTATCCTTACCGCCCAACATTTCCCCCCAACGATTCTCCCCGCTTCACCTATTCGTCGACCTCTGCCGACGCTTGCCCAAAATGCGATCGTCGTGCCGCCGCTTTCAGTCAACGTTCCGCCGCTCCTTATCGCCTCTACGTCCAGCCTCTCAGACCCCTGGTCGCTGCACGGAAAACTAAATTATGTAGTTTCCAGAGGTAGAGCTGCACCGCCCGCCCACCCTTCGATTCCTTCGCCGCCACCGTCGGAAATGTTAACCGTTGATGTGAACACAGTATTGTAGAAGCATTGACTGATACCGGCGCCGCTGTTTCCGTCATCAGTTATACTTTGTGTTCCCATTTTAGAAAAGTGCACACTCCTTACTGCGGTCCTTCTCTCAATGCTCTAACGAAGAATCAATGCATTCTTCCGGACTGTGTACAGCACGCGCCACTATATACGGCATCCTGCGCCACATCTTGTTCGCTGTACTTCCCTCCTGTGCTCACTCCCTCATTCTCGGCTGGGATTTCCACCACTCCGTGCAAGCTTTCATTACTTGTTGCCCTGCTACTCTGCAAGCTGCTGAATCCGACCCTTCTGACGCTCCTGGAGTGCCTTCTCCTCACTTGATTACCACCGCTGACTATGTACTTTATTCAGACTCCGAAGATGTACTCTCCGTTTGTTCCGCCCCACGTAAACGCTGGGGACGTTTTCGCCACACTGCGCCCCCGTCCTCTCTCCAGGTATATCGCCGCATCCCTTCTACGCTTCAACAATGGCTCTGCCCTTCTAACTGCCTTCAATAGCTCGTCAGAGCCCGTTCTTCTGCGGGCCGGCACTAAAGTCGCTTTTGTGTCTACCGTTCAACCTGTCGCCGTTCGTCCCTCGCCCGCATCAATCTTCGCCATTTCGCCCCAGGCTTCTTCCCCAGCACCCATTTTCGCTACTATCAGCAGCGATCTCAGGCCTGCTCAAAATGCAGAATTGCTTGCCAACTTGGCCAAGCATGTCCCTTCTTCTGATATCCAGTCAAAATTTTTGGGCCAAACCTCCGCAACTACGCATCCCATCAACACTGACCGTTCGCGCATCATTCGCTGCCGCCCTTATCGCGTGTCTCCTAGTGAGCACAAAATTATTCAAGATAATGTAACAGACATTCTCAAGCGCCACATCATACGCCCTTCAAGTCTTTGGTTCTCACCTGTTGTGCTGGTCCAAAATAAGGATGGTTCAGTACGCCTTGGTGTTGACTATCGCGCCCTCAATCAGATCACTCGAAAGGATGTTTATCCACTTCATCGCATTGGCGGCGCCCTCGACAGCCTCCAAGGTGCTTAATTTTTCTCTAGTCTCAACCTAAGATCCGGATATTTGCAAATCCTCATGCATAAAGAGGACAAAGAGAAGACAGTTTTCGCCACACCTGATGGCTTATATGAATTTAACTTAATGCCGTTCAGCCTGTGCAATGATCCTCAAAGACGCTGTCGGGTCGCCGCCTGCTTGCCCGAGTTCACATTAAGCATGTAATACTGGCGGAAGAGCTCGTACTCATCCCCGAAATCTGGAGATACACCCTGCAATAACGCCGCCTTCCATCCAACTTGACACGATACGACAAATAGTGGCCGGCGCCTCGCGCTGGCGGAAGCCTTGGCACGCTACTATAGAAACAAACACGGAGTATTTTACGCGTACGCCACCGGACCACACCATCGGGGTTCGTAAACGGCCGCAGTCGTCCACCAAAACACCGCAGTGAATAGCCTGACGTTCAAAGCACAATACATTATTCATGCGGAAGAGGCGGCAATCGCGCTCGCCGCCGCCGACCAGGACTCGCGGGTCATCATTGCCGACTCGCGCCGGGCCTGCAGGAACATCTAAAGAGGCGGCTTTATTCCATATTTGGTATACCTAATACTTCTGCATAGCAATTATCTCGGGGTTCCCGCGTCCCGCACAATTGTATGGACTCCCGCGCACACGGGTCTCGAGGGCAACGAAGCGGCCGAAGCCGCTGCCCGCGCGCTCACTCTCCGGGCATCGCCCTCGTCTCCCCCTGATGCGGACTCCGACCCCGATCCGGCTTTTACCTTCAAGAAAATCATCCATCATTACCTATTCGGCCATGCAATCTTTCCTAAGCCTTGCAAGGACCTCACGAAGGCAGAGGAAAGCTTACTCCTTCGCCTATATACTAAAACACTGCTGTGCCCGGCAGTCATCAAACATTTCGACCCGGCGTGTACAGGGGAGTGTCCGCACTGTGGAGAAAAGCCTTCGGACATTTACCACATGGTATGGGCATGCCAATCAACCCCGCACCTCCCTCCTATCCCCAACCCTACTTGGGAGGACCGGGAGGTGGCCCTGCTCGGCTGCTCTAACCTGGCGAGCCAAAAAGCCCTGGTTGAGCGCACCCGAGCAGCAGCTACAGCCAATGGGCTCCGGTAAAGAGCAGCCCACCTAGCGTTTGTAAGGAACGACCCCTTAATAACAGCTCCATTCGCTCACTGTACATATTTTGAACATAGTTTTTCAGTCAGTCAGTCCGGCCATGTTCGAACGCATTACTAACACCGTACTCCGTGGGCCGAAATGGAAAACTTGCTGTGCTGCCTGGACGACATCGTAATTTTCTCCTCGACTTTTTCTGAGCGCCTTGGTCGCCTCGATGAAATTGTTAGTGTTCTTTCTGCGGCCGGACTTCAGCTAAACACAAATAAATGTTGCTTTGCTTCCACTTCTACCAAAGTTGCCGGAAACGTCTTCAGTCGGAAGGGTATAAAACCTGATCCTGATAAAGTTGCTGCAGTTCTGCATTTCCCCCGCCCACCACGGATTAAAGACCTGCGCAGTTTTCTAGGACTGGCATTATACTTTTGATGCTTCATCAGAAGTTTCGCCTCCATCACCGCCCCTTTGCATTAGCTTCTTGGCACCAGCGCACCCTTCATTTGGTTTGAAGCCTGCGAGGCCGCCTTTACGACTCTAAAGCAGGCTCTTAAATCTGATCCGATACTCGCCCATTTAGATGACAACGCCTCAACAATTTTACACACTAACGCCAGCACACAAGGCATTAGCGCCGCTTTTTAGCAGCGCTAGCACTCGTCGACCGTACACGTTATTGCCTACGCAAGACCCTGAGTGCAGCTGAACAGAACTACACGATAATTGAACTAGAGTTTCTCGCTGTTGTTCGCCCTAATGTGTACGGCCGCCAGTTCACCATCGTCACTTGCCATCACGCGCTGTGCTGGTTGTCATCACAGAAGAACTGGTCCGGGCGCCTCGTATGCTGGTTTCTCCGCCTCCAGCAGTATGATTTGAAAGTCACCTACAAACCTAGAAAAAAATACACAAAGACGCCGATGCGCTCTGTCGTTGCTCCCTCGTCTCCACACACTATACGTGCTCCCCTCCTGCTTCTTCATCACTCCAAACTACTAATTCAATGGCTATACAAGCCTTGACAGCCGCAGCCATCGATTTGATGCCCGCTTCCGCTTTCGGCGATCTCGCCTTAATACACTGGGCCGGCCCTTACTGTCGGACTCTCATCGGTCGCGAAGTGGCGCTACGCGGAGTCCGAATGCCCATTTCCGCCGCGAAATTAACTGTTTCAAGCTGGTCGAAAACACACTTCTTTGGCACAATCATGGACCCCTTGGTCAATCCTGGGTACCTGTCATTCCCCGTTATCTTCGCCGTGAAGTTTTGCAGGCGCTTCGTGACGACCCAATGGCCGGCCACTTAGGATTCGGGAAAACTTATGACCGTTTTAAGCGTTGTTTCTTTTGGACTGGCCTCTCAACCTATGTCACCAATATATTGCATCTTGCATCCCTTGCCAACGCCGCAAGTGCTCTACGCTCCTCCTGTGGGCCTTTTACAACCTCTTCTCTGTCCTTTCTAATCGTTCGAAATCGTTTGATTGACCTCTACGGTCCCTTACTTCTAACGCCATCGGGCAACCGCCATTGACCTCTTAACCAGGTACTCTGTAACGACCCCCGATTCATCCCGCTCTGCCTCCGAGATCTCCCATTTCTTTCTCAACGCAACACTTCTGCGCCATGGAGTCGCTCGTGTCCTTATCAGTGACCGCGGTAAGTCCTTCCTCGCCAGCGTCCTTGGCTGAGTTCTTCACGCTTCCAGAACCGTCCATAAAACAGCTTAAGAATATCACCCCCAGACCAATCGGCTCACCGAACGGTTTCATAGCTCTCTGTCCGATATGCAGTCTATGTATATACACCCAGACCACACCAACTGGGACACCATGCTCCCCCTCATCACATTTGCCTACAAAACTGCCGTGCTACGAACAAGCAGCTTCTCCAAGTATTTGCTTGTGTATGGTCGCCTACCTACCTACACTCTCCAAGCATCTTTCTTCTCTGCCCCCCAACCTCTTCCGGACTCTGCTTTGACGAGTTTACTTCCCGTCTTGCCTACTGCCGCACCATTGGCCGCCTGACACTGACGCCTGCCAAGCCTCCCGGAAAAGCGCTTATGACTTCAAACATGGTGCAGTGTGTTTCTTCCCTGCGGCTGTGTTTCTTCCTCCGGGTTGTGCGAAAATTTCCTTAGCTGCTTCATAGGTCCATACACTGTACTCGAACAAACGTCCCCCATGAAATATCGCTTTGCCCCTGCACATCCTGTCAATGACCGTCGTTGTCGCGGTGTAGAGACTTTTCATGTTTCACGGGTAGAGGTCGCCCAGGAAGGCGACCACGGCCACATTTATCGAGGGCTGCGGGAGAGTATACAACAGCGGAGCCGGGCCGGAAGCGTCCGGCCCTGGCCAAGGCCCCGAGCGTTCTCCCCAGTGCGTACTGGGGAAACTTCGTCCTTTTTGGCGTTTCACCACTTCCAGCCGCGCGGGTGGCTACACACACTTAATGCACTTCACCCGTCGCGCTACTTCGTTCTAATGTGCGCCCAAGACAAGGTCGCTTACATCCGGGCGGAGAAGGTGTAAGCAGAGTGCGCGGCCGTCATCTTCATCTGTAGATATTAAACATCATCGCGCATCTTCGTCTTCGAGGGAGTGGGCGCCATATACTTTCGAGTGGCAATAATGGTCGCTCCGTCCACAGATATATATATATATATATATATATATATGTATATATATATATATATATATATATATATATATATATATATATATATATATATATATATATATATATATATATATATATATATATATATATATATATATATATATATATATACCGCGGTGGCTCAGCGGTTATGGCGCTTGGCTGCTGACCTGAAAGACGCTGGTTCGATCCCAGTCCCTGCAGTTGAATTTCAATGAAGGCGAAGTTCAAGATGCCCGTGTACTGTGCGATGTCAGTGCACGTTAAAGAACCCAGGTGGTGGAAATTCCGGAGCCCTTCACTACGGCGTGTCCCACATAGCCTGAATCGCTCTGGGACGTTAAACCCCATAAACCATATATATATATATATATATATATATATATATATATATATATATATATATATATATATATATATATATATATATATATATATATATATATGACGGAAGCAAACAGTCGCCAAAACCAAAGAGCATAGGGGAATGTTTTGTTTTTAATTTATAGTGCTGAACGACGGGAGAATAATAGCTCGGTTAATGTTTCGCTTAAAGGATATTAACTATAAAGCAGCAGAAAAAACAACCATGCCGCCGGTGGGCTCCGAAGCCACGACCGCCGAATTTCACGTCCAGTGCTCTACCAATTGAGCTACGGTGACGAGTGTCCAGGCTCCTGATCTTGTGGGTACTTATGTCTTAGCGTGTACGCGAACATTGAGAGTGTTCACCAGCGCCACCCGCGTCCATAGCGGCGGACGTAATACGTCCTGTGTTACGTCCTGCATATGTCACCACTTCGCGCACTTTGGCGTGCACTCCCAGACACCCTTAGAGCGTGTGGGGTGGTGGTCTCGGTCACACAGGAGATGCCCTCGACTCGGCGTGGCAAGCTCAGCCGGAGACCAGCTACCAAGTGAAAGGGGGGAGGGGGCGTTTGGTTCCCAGCTTTCGCCGGTCGCAAGCCAGAGAATGGGTCGGAGCCAAAGGTTCACAACAAAACTAAGGTTATACAGCAAAGAGACGATACAAAGGATTTCACAATGAATCGTACGAGCACATACAAAGTGATTTGCAAATAGAATGCAACTCGTGCAAAGTAGCACTTGAGAAAGATTACAATACAACAAAGTCTTCGCACATAAAGTGCACTAAAACAGAGCGCGACAAACAAACAAAACATAATTTCTTGATCGGGCACTGCGACAGTCCAACGACCTGAGGAACACGACGGCGCCTATCCGCAGGTTGGCACTCGTTGCCTCTCTGGTCCGTGGCTGGTCGAGTCGTGTTCTCCCGGGAGTCAAGCGGGCGCGCTTCTCTGAAGCTTAAACGGTAGATTGAGCTCACAGACAGTGGCCCACGCCTCTCAATTATAGGCACGGTCCTTCTCTGTTCATTTCATTCTTAAGAGTAGTTTAGGTGAGAGAACGCCCGCACCCAGCGCCCTGTCATAATATTCTACTTTTGGAGGCTGCCGACAGAAGGCGCGACCTACTTTTCCCGTTCCGCGAGCGACCGGGCGACATCGGCGCGATCGCTATACGGTGCGTTGGGATTGTATTTTCTTGAACTGCGTGGTTAACTGGCCTTAAGATTTCCTCTTCTGGTATTCTACTTTCGGGGTAAAAAGTATAAGCAACCGCTTACGAGGGCCTAGTCGACGTGGTGTTGGTGGCATGCATATGCGTTTAATCTGCCAGTTATTAGATATTGCCGAACATTACTCTGTGCAAGGAAAAGACCTATACCAATGCCGAAAATATACACGGGCGCACCGCCTCGGATGTTAGCGTGATATTACGATAACATGATTTATATCCATACTCACCCCGTAAACATCATGAAGACACTTCACTGCATGAACCTCGAAACTTAGAAATTTATTGAAGAGTTCTGTCAGAAGCACAAGTACACAAACAACTGGTTAATGTGGGAGAATAAAGTGAGGAAAATTATGGCACGGCAAAGTAAATTAAAGCTCTCATGCAGTCGCTTCGATCCATGGGCTCACACAACTTTTGACTTCGAGAAAAAAAGGGAGAGAGAGAAACAAAAGCAAATAAAAAAAACGTAATGAAGCCCAACGAAAGAAGGAAAGCGTCCGCCAAATGTGGGCGTCTGTACCCCTCTGGCCGCATACGTGTGACCCCGTGCGACTCCGAACGATGAGGCACAGGTTGCGACTGCCAAAAATGGCTTCACATGGTGACACTAAAGCACTTCCAAGGCGATAGCCTTACCGTAGCCGTTATTATTCGGGAGGTACGAGTGCGCGCGTAGTTTAAAAAATACCACGTGACAGCGGGCTCCGTGCACCCGAATGCGCCGCGATTACAGCGCTCTCATCCGTGATTTGTAAAAACATCACCAGCGCCGAGCCTTCTCTTCGCTTACGACAAAATACTTTTATCTTTGCTCGGCTGTCACGTTACGGGCGGCGGCTGGCGGCGCATTGTGCGTTTTGCTAGCGTGATAGCGCAGTCATCGCCGCAGAAACTGGAGCCGGCTTTCTTTCAAGTGCCGCGCGAACCCACTGGCGCTTATCTTGGAATCAACCACAATCCGAGGCTCTGTCCTGTGACGCACAAAAGGCGCGAAGCGAGCGATGGTTGTTACAAAGACCGATGAGAGCGCTTTAACTGCGGGGCGTTTGGGCACGCGGAGTGCGCAGACACGTGGTATTTTTTTAAAATCTGCCGCCTTCGTTTTTCCCGAATAAAAACGGCCGCGTCAAGTCTGTCTCGTTAGAAATGTCTGGGTTGGACAATGTTTGCAGAGCTTCGCAAATTTCCAGTTGACGCCTGAATGTCTCAAGCTATATTAAAGAAAGTTGATTAATTTATTTCGACTAATTATTCAAGTAGGAAAATAAAAAATGGCGCTGTAATTTGAGAGAAACCGTAGCAACATCCACTCGACTTCAGTTCTGCAGAACGCTTAGGTTTTTTCAGTCTTGGTCCAAGTTAGCTGGGACACCCTATATATATAATATATATAATATATATAATATATATATATATATATATATATATATATATATATATATATATATATATATATATATATATATATATATATATATATATAGAAAGTTAAACGTATTTGGTTGCTACAGGTAAAATGTAACGTTGCGAAACGCTTCATTTAGCCAAAGATTAATTTTGAGTAGACGTTTCGGACAGAGCCTGCCCGTAACGTCGGCTCAAAATAAATCCATGGTTAAATTAAGCGTTTGTCAAAGTTGCATATATATATATAAATATATACGATACCACGTCCATGTGGTATCGTAGGCCTTCTCGAGTAGAAGAAGACCCCGATGCAGTGTTCGTTGTGGATAAACGCTTCCTTACTGTGTTGTCAAAGCGCACAAAGTAATTGGTTGTGGAACATGTCTTTTTAAGCTGGCATTGGTGCATATCTAAAAGTTTTCAGGACTGAAGAATGAAGGTTGGTCAGATGTTTAGAATGCTTTCGAATGATTTTGCTATACAGCTAGTGAGTGCTATTGGTCTGTAACTGATTGGCCTAGTTGGCGGTTTGCAGGTTTTAAGAAGGGTACTATGATTTCTCCTTTCCATGCTTCAGGGATTTCTCCAGTCATCCATATTTTATTGAAAAATTTAGGAGTTCCTCTATGTCAGTCTCAGAGAGGAGGGCAAGCGTAGCATAATGTATATTGTCTGGGCATGGTGCTGTCTTTTTAGAGGATGTTAGTACTGTGTTTAGTTCCTTCAGTGAAATAAACAGACTGTATACTTCATGTATGCATGTTCTGAAGGCTAGTTTTTGGTTTTTTAATTTTGTTTTATGCTGTTTGAAATTTGTGTGTGTAGTCGGATGAGCTTGAAACTCTGGGAAAATGCTCACCCAATATGTTGGCCTGCTCTTCTAATGTTGTTTGAGCACCGGGTGTTGTTAGCATTTTAAACGTGAAACCCTTACGATTGCAAGTGCTCTGCTCCATTCTGCCTACAGAAAACACGTCACAGATTTCCATTTGGTGTCACCAAGAAGCCCCAGAGCGTTGCTACACACTTACCATGCTGTCTCCCTGGCCTTGACGCCTTGATTCGCGCGCTGTCGACGTATTCGCTGTACTTTCTTTTTAAGCGGAAGTGGTTGTTTCTTTTACCACAAGCTATCTTTGGAAAATATATCCCTCCGCGTGCTTGCCTTTCATTCCGCACTGATTAATAAAATTCCCTGTCACGTGTAAAAAAACTCATAACAATTAAGCGGCGGCCTTCAGAAAAAAATTCAGGAGGGCACTTAGATGACTTAAAGTACGGTGAAGCGAAAGCCTTTAGCGCGTGTGGCGAAAATGGGTCGTAAAGATGGTCATTAAAGATTACACAATTGCTCACTTCACGACACTTTCGCTGTCGTTCAATAGCGCGTGCACACTTCGTTGCGCTAGAGACACAGCAGAGCGTTAAGGCGGCATCCTTCCCGATCGGCGTTCAGGAGGCGCCTGGCAAGAATTCCTGAGGAGCGCTCCTCTCGAACGATTAAAGCTGTCGTCTGACATGGTAGGCAGGTCGTTAGAGGTACAGTGGGCCAATTCTTTAACAGTACCGCGCGAGCGCCGACCAAACTGCTTGTCAGCGCCTTATCGCGGCGCGGAGCGGGGAAGCCAGCGAGAATAATCGCGCGCACACAAGTTTGCCCACACAGCGATTGTCGTCTGCTAGGCTCTTCCCGCGATGGCGACACAACCCCGGCCGTGTTGTTCTCCTCCCCCCGGTTGATGACAGCGGCGTGATGAAGCAGTAAACGACAGGCTGGGCAAATCTTTGTTAACGTTTTAGGCATGCCGCTAGCTTCTACTCAGCCGCAAATTGCACTACGAAGGCGTCCTTGGTGACAACGCAACTACGGTTGTGCATAAAGTGTGGTCGCCCCATCGAATGTTTTTTACTCGCAGTCTAGGAGCACGAAGAATGCCCCCAGGCCTCCCGGAAGAAACGCGGCTGCGTATTGTTGCACTGGCGACAGCGGAAAAATCTCAAAGGGAGATAGATAGGGAAGTTGGTGTGAGGAAGGCAACAGTTAATAGGATTATTCAGGCCTTCCGTGATGAAGGCCGCATAGGAGACGCACCCAGATGTTTAAACCAGAAGACAACACGAGAGCAAGATATGGCCATCGTTGCTGTAGCTGCTGCGGATCCTTTCATGACGGCGGGCCAGATAAAGGACATTGTCGGCTTGGACACAAGTGACGAGCTTGTGCGAAAACGGCTATGTGAAGCAGGCCTCACGAACAGATGTGCGGCCCAAAAACCATTGCTTTCGGCCACCAGCAAGGAAGAAAGGCTGCGGTTTGCGCACCAGCATCTGCAGTGGACAGTGGACGACTGGGGTCAAGTAGCATTCACTGACGAGTCGATGTTCTGCACTTAGTGGAACGAAAAGCAGAGAGTCTACCGTCCAGCCCTATCAAGGTATGCAGAGCTCAGTTTGTGTGTGATTGTAAACGATGCCCATGGTGGACCTTCTGCTCAGTTTCATGTTACCGTCAAATGCGCAAAAACGCTTATTGCCTTTGCCACAAATGAATTGAGCAGCTTTGTTTCTCCGATGTAGCCTACGTTATGCCTTGAAATTGCACTGACAATATGGTATTACATTCAGATATTAAAACTGGCTGTTTTTGTTTTTGTAGGTATGACCCGTGCTACACCCAAGCCGTAAAATCCAGCGGTTGCTCGAGTGTCAACGTCTGGGGAGTCGTTACCAAGGACGGACTCGGGCACATTTGTCGGATTCCCGGTCGTTTCTGCTCGGAGGCATATATTGAAATTATTGACAACAAACTCCTTCCCCACGTGCTTGATGGACCTTTTAAGGACGGATGTTTTTACCTTCAACAAGACCTTTCTCCTATCCACACTTCCCGGTCTGTGAAGGCTCACCTAGAGCAAGTTGGTGTCATGACACTGCCATGGCCGCCGCAAGGGGCCGACCTCAACATAATTGAGAATGTGTGGGGAATAATGAAAAGAAACTTGTCAAGAATGGGCCTGCACCATGCGACTTCCGACGAGCTCTGGGAAGCCGTCAAGGGGAAATGGGAATTGCTTGAAGCCGACACGGACCTCGTACCATCTCTATATGAGTCCCTACCTCGACGCATGGCTGGGGTTGTTCAGTCGGATGGAGCTTGCCTGGCTTACTGACCACGCACGAGTGCGCACATGAGCGCTGGAACGCACGCGGCCGCCATCACATGGATGATGATGTGCCTCAATAAACAGTGGTTGTGCGTCAACATCCAACGAGGCGTCTTTATTCTTTATCGTAAAACGAAGCATTTGTCCTCTTTTGCTAGTTTTGTTCATGTTTTTCCAGGGTATGCGCAATCATGCGATAAATTCTGGCAAAAAAAATGCAATATAGTTACTCGTGCCCCTGCTATTTCGGTTCGGTCAAGAATATGTGCACTCAGCAAACCGTGAGAGGGGTTGTGTCCCATTAGTGGGAAGAGCCTAGTCGATGACCGTCGCGACGGAAGAAACGTTGTGCGCAATCGGCTATTCTCGCTGGTTTCGTCGCTCTGTGCCGTGATAAGGCGCTGACAAGCAGTTTGGTCGACGCTCGCGCGGTACTGTTAAAGAATTGGCGAGGTGTACATATATACATATATACTACTAACATATATATATATATATATATATATATATATATATATATATATATATATATATATATATATATATATATATATATATATATATATATATATATATATATATATATATATATAATAAACGAAATGCTCTTGTCGCATAATTTAAACGTCAAAATTGTTATTTTGCGCAATTCTATACCACAAAATGGGAAGTATTCTAATCCGTTGCTGCCTAACCGACACGTTGGAAGTTGTTGAAATGTTGGCACATTTTCTGACCTACAATTAATCGCACATGGTGTCCCATAAGGATTAGTTTTAGGGGCTCTACAGTTTCTTGTTTTTAATTACGGTTTGCCAAAATTCCTGAACTACTCTAGCTGAACTCTGTGCAATCGACACAGCCAATTTTGCCTCTAGTAATAATGTATCTAGGCAGGCTGTCAGTTTGAACACCAACCGGCTGAATATTCATGATTAGTGCCAAAACAACCATATGAAAATTAACTCATTAAAGATGGTCTTACCTTTGTGATTTTTTATTCACGTCAGAAAGAACTAATTCCTGCCCCTCAGTTGTACTTAGGCACCAACGATATGTAGTTGTCATATTTCCCATTACTTGGTGTCTTTTAAGGTAATGAACTGAAATTTCATCATCATAAGGAACTCATTAAATCTAAAAGCTTTTGGTATTCATGGGATCAATAAAGCCCGGCATTAATTTTACCTACCTACCCTACGGATATTCTGTTTTTCCTTCATACATAGCCACTTCACATACTGCATGCTATATTGTGGAACACATAAAACAGAAACTTTCACATATTCACCACCTTCAAAATCAATCCCTCCCTTCAGCCATTACCGTGCACCTATTCTTAACTTGTATTACGCTCTTTTAATTTGAAGTTTAATTCCAACCGCCACATCAGCCACAAAGGATCCGTCGTCTCCTCTCTGCTGAGA
Source organism: Amblyomma americanum (assembly GCF_052857255.1). Lineage (NCBI taxonomy): Eukaryota > Metazoa > Arthropoda > Arachnida > Ixodida > Ixodidae > Amblyomma > Amblyomma americanum. The sequence continues at coordinate 101,536,574 of NC_135500.1, forward strand.
AGATCAAAGTCAATCTGCTCCTCCGAAGCGGAGAAAAAAGCAGAAGCCACCGTTTTCGACGATCTGCAGAAGAATGGCTACACACGTGGCTTTATTCAACGCGTTGGTCGCCGTCAAGCTCGGACGTCAGGGGGACAAGCAAAAAGTGAAACAACGAAAGGCGCGCGCGTTGTGCTTCCGTATGTGAGGGGAAAGAGCGAGGCACTTGCACGCATTCTGGGAAAACATGGAATCTACGTGGCTCACAAACCTTTTTCGACAATAAGCCGCTTCTTATTACCACCGAAAGATCGCGTCCCCAGAGAAAAACAACCAAGCGTCGTTTACAAAATCCCAAGCTCCAAGTGCCCGACTTCAAATATCGGCGAAAAAAAAAAACTACCAAGGAATAAGCAGCACAAAAATGACATCCGGGTCATGAATTCAGAATGCAACCCCCTCTCCTAACGCGCCGACCGCCGAATTGCCTTTGAGGAGGTGAGCGGTCTTGGCCGTGGAGGCAAACTTGTTCAAGAGACATGTGGAGTCATGGCGCATCTGGCTCAGAAAAGCGGCGATGAATAGGACTCCAGGAATGCTGCCTTCCGCGTATGTTAGTGGACTGCGCCACGTGCTAACAAAGGGAGAGCGAAGGCAGCATCCCGTTGCTGCTGGCACATTTTCGTCACCCCTGAAGAAGAGACCTAGTTTGTCCCGAAACGTTGTGCAAAGTTAAAATATTGGTTGGCGTCATTTGTCTTTCAACTACGTTCTTAACATTCTTTAGTGGTCGTTCCAGCTCTGTATTAGGTTACTATCAATTATCTTTAGAGCACATAAGATTCAGACTGTTCTCAGTAGCTTTGAGTCTTTAAAGCTTTGAGTAGCTTTGAGCAGTAGCTTTGAGGTTTAATAATATTAACATCAGACTAGCTGAGCAAAATAACCTGCTAATACCGAAGGCCAAGACAAACTATGAAGGGCAAACACCATGCTTCTCGGACATCTTAGTATGGAATTCATTGTTATCAGAAACGAAATCGCACGATAATCTTCGCTCAATTCGTCACTCATTAAAGACCAACTTATTTTCTACCATGTTTTGCTCCACCGAGTAGTGTATTTTCTCTGGCCTATCTCTTTTTTTTTCATTTTGACGCTATGTGTGTATTTTAAATTTTTAATCTGTTCTTTCTTTTTGTTACCATTGTATATAAGTTTCCGGTTTTTCTCTCCTGAATGCTCCTCTGTTATTAAACTGCATTGTAATTTTACACTAAACTTATGCATTTTCTCATAGCAGGTACCCCGGACAGGTAATAGGGGACCTCCTCCTGAACTACATTTATGTTTATCCTTGTATACATGGCGGAAAATTTATATGACGATGATAATTATTATTCTGCAGCTCGTATATTTGCTTTGGTCCCGCATTAAACCATTGCTGGCGATGAAGTAATCATCGAGAACAGCGGCGTGTTGCGGCTCGCATCGTGAATAGAGGGCATTTCTACCGGCATTAATGATAATCTTTACGCTGTCTTTTAGTAATCATGTTGCGGGCTTGAGTCATATTGAAAAGGGCAGCAAAAATGAGCCGCCCAATGACTTTGGAAAATCTTCAGTGGATGGATCTATTTAGTTGCTACAAGAAACCTCGAAGCTAGGAGTCTCCCCCTGTAGTTTGGTGCTTCGTAATGCGCTTGCAAAGCACCAAAGGCATGCCAGCGTATGTATTAGGAGCGAGCGCCATCTTTTCGAAACAGCGTGCTCACCAGAGCCGCTTCACTACCTGCTCCTCACTGCTGTTTCGCTGCCTCCGATAAAGGCTGTGCAGCGCGGGAAACAGAAACGTACAGCTGAGGACCTAGCAAGAGCGTTATAGCTCGTAAAACAAAATGAATTGTACACAAATTTTGCAGTCTTTGCAGATATATGCACCGGAAAATTCGAATGAATAAACACAGGGAATTTTTTGATCTGGAAGTACGGGATTGGTTCTCGTGGAGTAAGTGAAGAAGAGTGGGTATTGCAAGCTCGTTTTTCATCCAAGACAGGGTCGTAAATATATGTTTTATATTTTTCTTTGTATGGAACTTTTGTTCATATTGAGGCAAGAAAAACAGCACATGGTGTTAATTTTGCAAGATTTACTATTGCGTGCTTCAATTTTAGTGTTATAGCGTTGCACGGGTTGACGTAACCCAGAGTATCAAAGGCTCCGTTCACTGCGTTCACTTGAGCTACTAGACACGTGTACAATGTGCTAGAGGAAAGGAACTGTGCATCTTATCGACACATGCATCATTATTATTCGTAATTTTTGATGTTTTATATGTCTATCTATAATCGCCCTATAATTCATAAACCTAAGCTTGGTGCGCTGCTTACGCACTTCAAATCCCGGCTGCACTGCCGTTTTCATGTGCCGTCGAAACGAGTATCATTTGCCTCGACTGAAGAACTTGCGCTGCCACTGGAAGTTTTTCAACATTGGAGGTACTGGTGCGCCTTCGGAACGCGAACAGAGTCCGCACGGACAAACAGCCGCCGCAATCGCTTCGGCTTCGTGGCTGCTGATTTCAACATCTGATGCTGGTGTTGTTCTGCTGCTTCTTTAACATATCTTGTGTATTCGCTAAATGGGTGCGTCAAGACAACAGTATACCATTCAGCATTTACTGCGAGAGCTAGCAATTTCAGCAGATATGCCGCTATGACGACCACTGCTGGTTAGTGATGATGATGATGCTAGGTCTTTATGGCACAGGGGCACCTAAGGCCAAAGAGCGCTAAACACGATGTTTTCGGTCGGCTCAGCCTAAAATATGTACAGATGATAAAAACAACACAACGTGTATAAGGCCTAAAACTAGTGAGTATGTGTACACCTGGTGTTGATTTTATTTCGCCTTCATCGAAATTCCTCCATTGCCGCGGCCGGAATCGAACCCGCGTCATTTGGGCCAGCAGCCGAGTGCTTAACCAGTCAGCCACCGCGGCGGCTTACAAAGAAATAAACTGTCGTTCTATATAAGTGTTTGATGAAAAACGTTGTTTTAAATTCTTACGGTGTTCGAAACTGACGGCTACTAAACCTAATTATGAGCCAAATGACATGTTGTTCCTCATTAGACATCACAGTCCCTGAAAAACGCGCATGCAGGACCGCAACGCTGAACCTCTTGTTTAACCCAGAAGCCATTCGAGTGGAACGATGTTCTAACTCGGGGACATTTATGCCAAAAGGGAGTTTCTATCGGACTGGTTTCTGCTGTTGATGTGGTGTCTTTCTTTGCCGCCCTCTTAGCTGTGTTGTTTTCTGTCTAGCTAGTGTAGAGCCGTGTCTAGGTGCCTGCTTTGTAACTTATCTGTATATACCTCCTTTCGGCACATACATAACATTGGGTAGTTAATATCATGATGGGAAAAAACAGTCGTTATGGAGTGGTTATGAACTAGACTCTGCAACTTCAAAATGGTGTTTCGAATTCCATTGAGGCGTCCTTTTTTTTCGCCCTTCTACTTTTTTTAGGCTCATAACTTCTATGGCAGCTATTTTAGAGATAGTTTCTTTTTAATTCTAGCCCAGCCTTTCCCTTTCACACTAATCTTATATACGAGGACATATGACGATTAATATATACGCGAGCACGCATGCCATATGTAGGCACACATCACACAAATTCTATCATCTCATATGCACTTGACACAGATGACATATATATCAAATTTTTCAATAGGCTCGCCACGATTATATTGCTTATTATTTCAATTTTCGATTATTGAATTCTAAGATGTCATTCCGAGTAATCGCATAACAGGATTCAAATATTTTGATCATTGTATTGAAATCTGGCAGCATTACTCAATGTTCTGTATGTGCTTTTATGGCAGTCATTGAAATATGGAGTGGGAGAAATAAGGCGAGTGAAACAGAAAATGGGGCTTCATCAAACAATTATATGAATCATGAAAAGAAAAACATGTTAAATGAGAGTAAACCTGGGAACAAAAGATGTAGTTTGCGGAATTGTTCTGTAAATTTTAAACGATAAAAAGCTTATGAAATAGCAGAATAAAGTAAAAACAGAATACTGAACTTCATATAAATTTTCTCTTAAGCCTTTTTTATGCTGTTTACCTTTTTCCTTATTGCAAGAAGTTATAAGAGGCCTTCTCCAATTTTATTTACTCTCTTATTAATTACCTCAAATGTTTTGTGACTCCTGGACAGAATACTGCGATAGAGCTCATTTCAGTAAAAATCCAGGACCGGGTCACGTTGAATGCTTCAACTAGTCGCTAGATTAATGTGCATCGCCAGAAGGAGATTTATAACAGTGGTTTAGTTCAATGTGAGCTCAAAAATATAACGATTGCTTGATAACCAGCGAGAAATCAGAGATAATACGAATGCAACACTGAGCTCGGCAGCAGAAGCAAGACAGCATAACGCTTGCATCAAAACATTAAGGAATACTGGGCGTTTGCCTATAGAACGAACAATATTCGCACGTGAGTAGCCGGGATGACTACTTCGGTGCTGGAGAGCACATCTCTCTGAAGTAAAAGTGAACTCTGTTTCAGGGCAATGCCAAAGCCAAACGCAGCCATAACCTTTTGCGATGAGGCGTCTGCGTTTGCGCGCTCATTTAAATTTTTTTATTGAATTGACTAGAGTTGTTTTCTCTATGTCATTACAGTCGTTATTTGGAATTTCTGCTGAGCAGAATGGCTGGGCATTACGTGCCTAGGAAAATCAATTATTTTTACAAACCAAGAAACTGAGATGGATGTCGCTAAGTTCTACGTCGCGCCTAAGTAGCACTCTCTAGCAACTCTTCTCTGACGATGTGGATGATAATACTAAGGGACACCGCAGCCAAGTTTTCCTTGAGGAAACAGCTTCGTCTAATAAGGAAAATTATAAATGGGGCACAAATGTGTCTCATGCAAAAATAAGGCTGTCATTCCGCGAGCGTGGAAGTGAGTGGCGTGCGTGAATTACCGAAGTTTTTCAGGTATAGAGAGCTCTAAATATAAGCTCATAAAATTTTATACTCGTATTTTTTTACACTGGAACATAATGCGCATATAAAGCAGTCAATATGCGCGGTGCCGCTCGGGCGCAAGAGCGCGAAAGCCTGCACGCCCTTCCCTAGTATTCACGGCCTTTACTCTTTTTTTTTACAGACGCCACGCGTCTCTTCCTTGTTTTGTGTCAAGCTACAGCGCACAAAAAAAACAACCTTGACATTTGAATACCTTCGCCGCAAAAGATGAGACAATGAAATCTATGTAACACACATAGTGCTATGCCCTTCATTGATCTTTGCGAACTTGATCTTTGCCGTGACAACCGAGCCTTCAAAGGCATGCATGGCGCGCTTCTGCTTGTGGTAAACTTGTTTATTTTCCGCGTGCAAAGTTCATTTATATTTGCAGAAATAGCTCCGGAATATTCGCTATATGTTCGCCCGTAGGCTCGGTGTTGCGTTGCGTTCAACCCCTGATTCGCCGCGGTTTACAGACGACATTCATCGAGTCTGCTGACAATGGGAGGTACAAGAATTTTAGTGCCTAATTATTTGTACAGTGTCCGCTGTCTTCCAAGAGGGGAGAATAAATTTGCAAAAGTTTGAAGCAGTTAAGATAAGCTCGCTCATCACTGAACCATTTTTGTGAGGAGTGCCTAACGACGCTTTGCGATGCACTTTTATATTCACTTTACAATGATGACATAGCATAACATAATTAATCAAAATGCCGTTTTGAGATCTGTGTCTGGTTTTAAAAAATGTTCCAAGCAACTTCATCGCAACGTAATTTGATCTAAAAATAAAATGAGTGGTGTAACACATGTCAGAAGGAAAATAAGATTCACTGAAGATTTATGTATAGAAATTCCCGAGCATTACTTAGTGTCAGTTACATTTCTATATATTCTTCCGTTTTTCAAAAATTTTACCTTAAACTACTGAGAAGGCCATGTACAGTGCGAGCAGGCACGCTGAACACATTGAATATGTATTGCTGGATGATTGTCTAGACTACATACCTGCCCAAGAGAAATGCAGACAGTTCCCTCCATCATTTTGTTCGCAGCTTACACTGCACAAACGTGCGCGTGGATAGAGCACACAGAATAAATCGCAGCAGGGACTTTTAATGTGTTAAGCCACTTATATACTGGTTTATGCGATGAGTTTCGTAATAAGCACGAACTTGGGCTTTCTGTTAGGCTGGTCATTTGAAGCCCCGGTGATGTGCAACATAATATAACAACTATCTTTCAAATCAACATCCGTTTCACAGTTTCAACGTCTATAATTTTTTCTCTGAAAAGAAAGCTGTGCACTATTAAGTTCTTCATCAGTCACTACCGAACCTTGTGACTTCACAAAGGTTATTGATGCAACTTGGTCGCCCTGGGACGGTAACCGGGTAGGTTCTTGTTTAGCGCCTCCGAAAGAGGTCGCTGTCACAGCCTACTTTGTAGTCAACACCTTTAGTGCCCTCGGTGTAAACTTTCAGAGGCAAAGCCAGTGCTTAAACCAACCGTGCTCACTTCAGAGTCACTACTGGCCGTTGGCGATTTCTCGTGTTCGCTTTAAATGGACGACTCCTCTTGCAGAAAAGCTTTCGTTTCTAATCAAGCATTTTGAAAAAGGATGCAATGCGAAGGCAAGACAACCGATGGTCCTTAAGGGTTACAGTCTGAGTTCCAAGATAATGGAAGCGTAGCAGGGGGCAGTAGAAAGTTCGGTGGGCGGATGAGATTAAGAAGATTGCGGGCATACGGAGGCTACAGCTGGCACAGCACATGATTAATTGGTGGGATGGCTTGTGATGGTGATGATGTTAATAACATTCAAGTTTTCGCCTATGGTTCTATGGGCAAGCTCAGAGGAGCTAACGACTCCAACTTTCTCGGGCAAATATTTTGATAATTGGTTTGATTTGGTTTGCTTTATGGGGTTTAAGGTACCAAAGCCACTCAGGCTCTGAGGGACGCCGTAGTGAAGGGCTTCTGGAAATGTCGACCACCTGCGGTTTTTAACGTGCGTACCTATCGCACAATACACTTTGACAATTAGAAAATTGTAAGAGTCTCTTAAAATACTGAAGATATTGGTCCATTATTCTTATATATAGCAAAATATTTCTTTGAGCGTGTTTCCAGCGATCGCATCTAACAGTTAAGACTGCCTTAGAAAACCAATAGAGAACGCCTTTGACCGTTCGTATTTGTCGTGTCTCCCTCCCGCGCTCGTCTCTTTTTCGCTACATCTAAGTATGTGTCACCAACTAGCCCAGCAATAAGTTTTATTGAACGCCTTTGACGATAGTAAAAACTTGAACAGAAAACAAATGCACGACTGCCGTCGGGTGATCTGCAGATACATTTATTGTTAGAGTGAAATCTTACATTGTACGAAAAAATTGCCTGTCGTTTAGCTCTCGTTAAACCTGGAGTGACGCGATAGCTACGTCTGGCCGAGTGGAACTCGCTCAGTCAAATTGCAAAGTCAGTCTTTCGCCGCTCCGTTCCGCTGGGAGTTCCTTCTTCATCTGCGTCCCACGTGACATGACACACGCGCTCAGTTGTTGCAGCTGTTGCGCGCGGCGCCGCCGGCAGCAGCAGCTGCTCCGCGCCACGTGACCAACCCACGTGACCAACTGCCCCACCACGTGATTGACCCACGTGAACAACGGCGTGACAAACGGCGCCGCTACGGTGGCCACGGGGTGGCGACGCTGAAGGCTCGAAATGCTAGCGTAATATAGCTATCGCTACGAAAAGTGCGTTCGTAAAAGGTTTCCCGCTCAAAAATGATTTTGTCCAGAATTGTTGGGTGTGCGCAGTGCCGTTTTATATACCATATTTGAATACTGGCTGGTATGTCCGTCTCACTCCAGTCCTATCCGTCACAACGGATAAAAGAGTTGCTATTGAGGTGGTATTACACGGCTCTACCTCTTGTCATCTTGCATATTCGAAATACTCTCATCAAGGGTTAGAACATGGGCTCCTTCTTAAAGGTTGTCTCTTACCGCTTGGTGCACAATATACACAGAAGAACCTTCTCTACACGTTTCGGATGGGCAGCCTCGCACATAGTTCTCTTCGGTAGTGAGGTGCCGGACGACCTGGCCGATTAAGCGCTGAGTGCAAAGTAATCTTGCTAAGTCCCTTGAGATATCGTGAGATTCACCAAAGAAATGGTGCTCAGCTATTTTCGTTCCATCCAACCATGCGAGAAAAAGAGACTAAAGAGAGCTCAAACAACTTCACTGCACCGTGTTCCCACGGGTTATGCTCGTACACAAGAGTGTATGCTTAAGAAGAACGTGGCATCGTCACCTCTTTCTTGATGCAGTGTGTGCGGTAATGTAGAATATTACCTTATGTGCTACCCTTATTTCAACTTGGAGAGGTTTTTCCTACGCGATTCCCTAAACAAGGAAAGAACGCCGCATGCTTCACTTCTAAACATTGTTTATACGCGCGAGAGCCTGTCTAAGAGGAAGAATACGTCCCGTCTGCTACAATTCCTGGACTATAGATGGTGACAACAGCAGCTAATGACTACTGAGGGTGATTGTGTGTACACCGACGTGTATAGGTTAGGTCACAGATCTATGCCGAAAATTCTCGATTTAATTAACGTGCGAGTGTCATTGCGGTGCAGTACTTCCAGGCAGAACAATCGGAAGACTAATCGAACTACTAGCTTAAAACTCTTTCAATTCAACACAGCTTTTTGGTACTTCAGGTATCTGCTGTTCGCGCGCATGCATATTTAAGTGTACCTCCAAAAGCAAGGCTACTTAAGGAGCGAGCACAGTACGACAAACTCTCATATGCGAAGTTTTCGATGGACCTATAGAGATGAACCTATATTCCGCTTTGACCAATCGGAGGTCTCCGGAGGAATTTTAGCTCAAACCAATCGGTAGCCTTGTGTTTTTGAACCCATATGGCCAGCGAAATTGTCATCCCGTGGCTCGAATAGTTTTGTAACGGCTATTTAATTACGTACACTTGTAAATGGTGATTCATTAAGGCAACAGGATAGATGTCAAAGCGTGCAAAACATAACCAAGTTGGCAGAGAATTTGGTAGAAAGATTTCCTGAGAATCTGCAGGATTGGGTGGCCTTGGCTTGCGGAGAACAGGAATAACTAGAGCAAATTGGGAGAGAGGCATGTGTGGCAGTGGAAGTGGCCAGACGGATGACACGTGTGTGCTTGTCGGTGCACATGTGTGTGTGTGTAATTTTCCATTTATTTCCCAGTTTCTTCTCCTTAATTATGTTTGAAGAATTTAACCTAGCACTCCGTTCCTGTTATTTGTTGATATTACATGGCTGTTACTAGTATAGCTCCTCGATTCGCCTGCCTGCCTATCTCGCTTCCTAAATTATTTTATATATATAATATTTGAAAATAGACATGCCCACCTAAGGCCCTCCCCATTTTCTGATACCGCCTTAAATTCCGCAGACTTTTAAAGGGAAATAAATAACTGCATTGCTGGAAGGAGAACTGTCCGATAGAATTCATTCTGCTGGTCTTGGACCGGATTTTCTGCATCATACTCTTCAGTGTCAATTCCACATCTACAACACCTAAAACAATGGCCTCCAGAATGGTATGATGTCGATTGTCGTCACAAGCGTCCCTCTAGATTACTGATCGCACTGCCTGAGAGCAGTTGCTTTATCATCCAGCAAAGATAAATGACTCTTGTACTCGTTGCGAACAGCAACCACCCTATGGCTTAGGCAAGCAGGTTATCACTAGCTGATCCTAAAACCGTGCACCAAGAAGTCAGGCTTAGCATCAAATATATAAAGATTTTTTTCTTTCCTCTAGCTTTAGATGGCGCCTTCAGTAACCCACTATCTCTGGCTGACTGCGTGTCATATGTACGTATGTACGCGTCGAATGTACACTCTGTCAAAAGCATAGAGCCCAAGTGGCCTGCTTCTGAGCGCTGTAGTGCGGCTCGCCTTAAGTCCTCAAACTACCAAAGTTTCGGACTGTCAAATTTGCTAAAGAGCACCGCTACACGGCTTGGAAGAAAAACACTTGGGCTGCATATTTTTGACAAAGACTGTACACATAACGGACGGCATGTGTACCGGTCAAATGGGCCAATTTTGGCGTACAGCTTATGTACAGCCGGCCAAATCTTTAGCTGGTTTGAGAGACGGCAGCGTTTTCCGTGCTCCAGCAGCTTATGACGAAGAAACTTGAGAAAACATGAAATATAAGCACAGGCTCGCCAAGCCAGTGCTTAATATTGAACTTTCCGCAAATATGCTTCCTCCCTAAGAGCAGAAACACCGAAAAAGCGACTGTCGGGCACGCCAGCTAAAGAGTTGGCTGGCCGTGGACGTTCACAAAAATATACAGGCCTTGGCATTCACTGCTGTGCCTCAGAATGAGCCTCTCAGTAGCGCCCTCAGAAACTACTATATACTGAAGGGGTGAGGAATATACACGCACAGCCTTCGAGAGATTTGAAGCACTGGCCACTGAAAGAAAGCTGCACTGCAAGGCGTCGAATTAAGCTTGATTGCCTGTGCCTTTTCGACAAAAAAACCTTCTTTATTTTTGTTGGGTTGAGGAACACGAGAGCGTTGAGATGCCAACCGGGCAGCTTCATTCAAGCCAAGCGAATGCCGGCCCGAGCACGAGACGCGTCCCAGCCACCGCGAGCCTCACGCTGGCCCACAGCGGCGTAGCCAAGCCAAGCCACGCAGATGGTCTAGCCACTGTGGCTACTGCCTACAACAATTTTGAGAATCCAAAACAGAAGCACCAAATCACTAAGAGCGCCATCTTTCCGGAATCGTCAAGATTATTCACAAACGATACAAATATGCAGCGTTTGTCTTTTATTAGAGGTTATCTTGTTACCACGTATGCCGGCCATATTCTACACCAAACTGCACTTACAAGTTTCTTCACTTTTTGTGCTGTACTCGCAAAATTTTGTGACAATTCTAGATTCATAGTCGACGATAATACTACACGGAGTGGTGATCATCAGTGCCATGCCCTAATCTTTTTCAGACCAGCCCCGTACACTAAAAAATGATTCCACCCACTTGTAATACCATTCAGTGCGTGTCCCCAGCAATGTACGGGTTTCAAGAAGTGATTCGTGTGCGAAGCTCCAGCTCATGAAACGATGTTGTCAGTAAGCCGATACGTGTACTGGAGTCTCCCAGTTGCTTAGTTTTGGCGTGCTTACTTTGATAACAACGAAAGGAAGCTGCCTCCATGGGTAGCGTTGGTACTTGCGTATTGATAAACAAACTAACTTCTGACCATGAAAAAGTACCCTCTATATTCCTCTAGTTTGCGTAACAGTACAATTACTACGACAATGCTTCCTTCAGTGGCAGGTAAAGCTGCCAACAAAAAGTGGGGCATATGAATGCTTCACTGCTAAAAATGAGAGCTGCAGACTTCCCATCTCACGTTCCTCTCAGTCGATAACGGGTTTTTCCGATAGCAGAACGTTAAAAAAAACTGAATATCAGCTTTCAAGCATTGCGAAAACCATTCTACCATGGCGGCGCGGTATGTTCTCGGGAGAGAAGTCAAATGCAGCACTGAAGACTTATTCGATGCATTATGTCATGCGCGGATTGGCGAGCACTGACTTAACACCGCTAAACTCCCCCCCCCCCCCCCCCCTCCTCCGGAGATCGCTACTCGAAGAAGGTGTATAGCACATGCAAAGCAGTGCTCTGGCGCAGCGCGCTTTACGCCTTAATCTCAACACCAACGCACGGTAGAAGCGGGAACGATAGGGGCATGGCATTTCTCTGATTATTATGTCCCCCGCTCTGCATTCGATTCTTGTCCCCAAAACCGATCGGGCCGCCATGAATAAGGGCCTGCATTATGCAGAGAAGCTGACTTCTGTAGTTTTGCTGAAGTTTCGCAGATGTAATAAACCTGCCTTCTTCAAAATAAAAAATAACTGTCTGTAGCGCACTGCATGCCCACTTGATAAGTTGTTATGCATTAATTCCGCACAGTAGTGCGAAACACCGGCTTATTACACACCACCAAGCAAAGGGCAAAATGTTGCAAGCAATGGACGGCGTAGGTAAAACTCCGTGCCACTAACTCCACGCATAAAAGAGGTGAAGGCAATCTGCGCACTTGCTCCGGCTGATAAAAAGTTGACGTTTAAACAAGCATATCAGTCAAGGTAATTCTGCGCCAGTTTGAGTATAGATCAGCGGTTGAGCCGTTTATTGCATGCGTGTTCGCACAACCTTACCACGCCATTTTATACTTCCCTCAGCTCTCTGCAAACACCTCTTGCAGACGCAAGCGCCCCTTGAAGATGCAACCAGAAAAAAAAAATTCATGCTTTCTGGCCATGCGATCTTTCGTTAGGCTTCTCTTAATTACAATAAACTGTTCGTGCGATATTTTCTTAATGTTTAAGTCAGTTTATTCTTCGTTCTTGTCACTGCTGCCCATCGTGATCTTTTTGATTGGGAAACCGTTCAGTGCTCCTGTGATAAAAAATCTCGCGGGTTTTTTGCACATCTGCTTTTTACTGAGCACTCACGCGCGGCATCATATCTCTGTTTCCGCTGAAAACACTTAAGCGGTATCGGACTGTTTACTCTGGTAGGCGTACAGCTCCAAAGTGCGCAAACACGGAGATAACGGGTCAAACGTCTCTTATTGATGCGAAAGCCACCAAACAAGCTAAAATATCACCACCAAGAGGCCGGTCACTACAATACTGGACAAGCCTTCTCCTGCGCTTTTCGATTTACCACGTCACGCACCGGCAGCCGAAACTTGACGCCTGCCAAATATTTACCCTCCTGACTTCACATGAGCCTTCGCACCCACGACATTTCCCTTTACTTCGTGTTCACTTTACCATCCGAATATAGCAACAGTTCTATTTTCCTCGTCACACATGCCCACCTTACAGGTAATTTTTTTTACTTCTCGTTTGTCCTGGAAGGTAATCAACCCTTGTTTATTATGTATATCTAGCCCATCATCACGCTCCTTTTTTAGTATCTTAAAACATTCGATGCTTTTTACCTTCAATTTTACCCTCTTGCATTTCGTTTCAAGCTTTTGGTTTAAGTCAACGTTCTGAGCCGAACTAGACACAGTAGCAGTTTTTTTAGTGTTATAAGTAGCCCTTACTGCAAGCCAGCAATGTTCACTCCTGGCTTCTCCATCGAAACCTGAATACGGCATCAGCTAAGCAAAATTAATGATGCTCACTGGCACTGTCTGCAACATTGCTATCGATTTCAACATTTTACTTCTACTCTTTACTTTCTGAGCAGGGTGTCACGACATTAGTTTTTCAACCACTCAGATGTAATTCCTCTGTCCGTGGTCTCAACCAATCGGTGTAATTCACTCTGTGATTAACGGAGCAAGATACTCTCAGCTGTACACATAAGTTTGCCGAGGCCATTCAGCACTGAATATTATTCTATATTTTCCACTCCATGGCGATGTAAATTTGCTTTGGACATACACAGAAAATAAATGTATTGAGATGAGAAATACCCGCCAGCCAAAAGGCGTTGAACATCATCATCAAAGGCGTTTCATTTATGCTGACACTAAGCAACTTCCTATTGTCCTCTTGTCGAAACACTTCCGCCATCTTAGTAGTCAAAATTTTATTTATTTGTTTATGCAATATACCACCAAAGCTCCATATTGCGAGGGTATGATATGGGGGGGGGGAAGACATTGTTTACAAGTTATATTATTGCTCTAAGAGAAAACAAATACAAATAAGAAATATTATTGAAAAATTGGCATCCATTAAACAAATATGAATACACATTGCAGGAAAACTTAAGAAATGAATAACACATCAAGCAAGAAAAAGACAACGCCAGAAAAAGTACGCTGAATTGCAACTGGCACGTAATATATAGAGCTCTTTCTTTTAGTGAAACACGTACAGCTCTGCAGATTCCTGTAAATTAACATTTATCCCACCATTTGTCTACTTCAGACAAGTTATGTTGAAATGATTAGCTGCCACATCAGGCGTTAGTAACACTATACAATACAAAATCAGAACTCGCATGCATGAAGAAATGCCTGTGAATGTCTTGTTCGCGTTAATATTAAACAAAAATTAGCCCATGACGGATCCCGGGGGTCCATCAGAGGTCGCATCAATCTCGTGTGATAGTTGATCTTTGAAAACATTTCTTGAAGTTTTACGTTAGTATCAACCAATATTATTCTATGCATCTCCTACGATTCTCGTTTATATTTTACCAGGATACGTTTTTAGTAATGAAGAACGTCACACCGCGCCAACCGCTTTTCTAAAGCCTATAGATGTAGTCTGGAGAGAAAAAGTGATGTATGACACTTTCGCTTCGGTTCCAACCGGATCATCAGACGCGGCAGTTGCACTGCCTACGTCTTCACACGACACGATCAAGTGACCTGCTTCAATTAAGGACCGGAGTTATGCTATCCCATGCTGTTGCTTGCCGTCCAGGGCGGCGGCACGAAAGAGCAGCAGAACAAATAGAGCGCGAAAAGCTGTAGTTACAGGCAGCTCTGTGTGTATGCATGGCAGAGCAACACACCACTGGGCACATGCATCCCTGCTGGGGTGCAGTCCTGGTCTGGAAGAACATTTTCGTCCATCATCACTGGAGCCAAAGTGCGGATAGGGAGTTCCTGTTTGACCACAGGAACGCAATATCGAAATTTCATTCGAGGATGAAGTTGGTAGCCTAAATAATTTCGCAGAGATTAATGCTGTAATTTCAAATGCCGCACTTGAACGGCGCGAGGACAGAGCGCGCGGCGACAGGCATTTGGACTTCACGCCCAAACTCCAAGATAGCGCCAGCGAAGAGCTTGGCATTCCATATATGTAAGATAAGAATTAGTACCGCCAAGCCACTGGCTCCAACCTTTGTCGCAACTGGATTGAGCGATGGACACCGGGTATGTTATCTTCTCTGCCTTCTATATTTACAGCTGCGAAAATTGAGTCCTTGAGTCTTTGAGTCCTCGCCGTTTGAAAGCAAAAATTAGTGGCGCTGAAATTTCGAGAAAAGTAGACGAGAAAAAGAAAAGAAGGGTAAACGAATGCGATAAACATGGGATATAGAGAAGCACGCTTTGCGTTGTTGGATCAAACAACATGTGCGCCTAATGAAATAACCAGTTCAGTCAAAGTCGTCCCAGAAAACCATTTTCTTAGCAACTTTTTGAATAACAGATTTTTTTTTCATGTCATACAAAGCACATTATGCCCTGTCCGAAATTTTCTTAATGGTGGTTATGGTTTGAAATATTATTGTGTCGATTACTGTATCGGTTATGGTTACAAGGTGGTAAGATGGTGGTAGTGTGGCATGGTTGCCACAGGTTGTGGTAATACAGCATGGCGGGCAGGTGGTTGTCATATCGTGAAAGAGTGGCATGATTCTCAAATGGTGGACATAAATGGTGGAGAGGTTTGGTGGGCAGATCGTGGACTGCACTGTCATCATTTATTGTTATTTTAACAAAATGGAGACGGGAAAATGTCAGGCCGCATACAAAAAGAGATATAAATACAGAAATACAACACACAGCACATACAAAAAACAAAGGAATACATAAATACAATGCATTCAAAATTAGAAATAAATAGTTACACAAAATGTTTAACAAAAGCAGTAGTTGAGGAAATTGAGTTATTGTCTGCTGTGTAGAGCGATATTTGTGGTCGCTGCAGCTTTAATGGCATTTTCGGCTGCTATGGGCCTCTTGCACTTTCTTTCCGGCCAGCCTCAATGAAGAAACGTCCTACGTTCTGGCCAAATGGGGAGAACCACACGTTCCTTGCCACATCTCCTTTAGGGTAGGCATCCATGCACCTCTTCAAGCATTCTGAAAAAACAGTATATATATATATATATATATATATATATATATATATATATATATATATATATATATATATATATATATATATATATATATATATATATATATATATATATATATTAGCAGACAAGGTAAAGTAAATGAGGGGCCCGTTTGACAAACTTATAAAGGGAGCCAACAGTCACCGAAACCAAGGTACATAAGGGAACGTTTTTTTTTAATGTGTTGTGCTTATCAGTGGGATAATATTACATAGATTAATAAATCGCTTAAAGAAAAGTACTTATAAAGCAGCAGAAAAAACAACCGAATATCTCGAAGGTCGTGGGTTCGGATCCCACCGGCGGCATGGTTGTTTTTTCTGCTGCTTTATAAGTACTTTTCTTTAAGCGATTTATTAATCTAAGTAATATTGTTCCACTGATAAGCACAACACATTCAAAAAAAATAACGTTGCCCTATGCACCTTGGTTTCGGTGACTATTTGCTCCCTATATAAGTTTGTCAGACGGGCCCCTCATTTACTTTACCTTGTCTGCTAATAGCTTAACGAGGGTCTCGGTTCTGGCAGTCTAGATGCCACAGGTTGCTTAAGAGGGCTCTCGCACAGTTTCCGCCCTCGCCGTTAGATAATGTTCCACGTCACGCTCGCGGTATTACAGGACGTGCTACGTCCGCCGCTATGGTCGAAAGTGGCGCTGTTGAACACTCTCAATGTTCGCGTACACCAAATAAACTTAAATACCCACGAGAGCACCAGATTGGACAGCCGTCACCGTAGCTCAGTTTGTAAGAGCACCGGACGCGATATTCGGAGGTTGTGGGTTCGGATCTCACCAGCGGCATGGCTGTTTTTTCTGCTGCTTTATAAGTACTTTTGTTTAAGTGATTTATTAATCTAAGTAATATTATCCCACTGATAAGCACAACACATTAAAAAAATAACGTTCCCCTATGCACCTTGGTTTCGGTGACTGTTGGCTCCCTTTATAAGTATATATATATATATATATATATATATATATATATATATATATATATATATATATATATATATATATATATATATATATATATATACATATATATATATATATCCTACTTTGCTTTGCCAGTTAATACTAGCAATGCATAGTTCTTATGCATCCGCACAACAAGCATCACCTCGCAAATGGCAGTATTTAATAAATAGCACAGGAAGCAGAAACATAGGTTCTTAATTTACGTACACTACTCTGCATGTTAAAAGAACACTGAGGAGAAATTGAAGTTGGCTTTCATCGATAGAATTCTAGCTCCCTCACTCAAAGCAAAGATGTGATAAGATAGAAGGGAGCAAGAACAAAAGCACAGGTATCGCCGCCACAGGCCAATCTCGCAAGCGCAAGCACGATGATGAAAACGCTCTAAACCCACGAACCTCTCAGGCTGACAATTGTGCATTATTATACCTGATTACTGAATTCAGTTTTCTTTCAAAACTGCTAGTGCATTTTACGACCTAATACAGAAAAAGAAGGCAACCTTAATTTTAGATAGATAGATAAAGAGTAGGAGGGAAAGGCAGGGATGTTAACCAGAAAGGGGTTCCGTTTGGCTACCCTGCACTGGGGAAGAGGGATTACGGGACTAAAAGGAGGAAGAGAGAAGGGAAAAAGGCATAACACACACACGCACAACGCTGTCACAATTTTTCACTCAATCCAGTCGTTCTCAAGTAGGCAAAGAGTGCCTTGTATGCCTTGAGGGCAGTCGACTGCTGTGGCCACGGACCGAGGATCTTATGCTCTGTTAATGGGCGAGGATCTAGGCGGTCCAGGGCACAACACAGTGTATGTCTTGCACTCGCAAATGCAGGGCACTCACAGAGAAGATGAGCGATGGTCTCCTCACAACCAGAGCTCTCACAGGCAGGGCTGTCGGTCATCCCTATCCGGAAATCATAGTAATTGGTAAATGCAACACCGATCCATAAACGGCATAACAGTGTTGCGTCGCGACGTTCTAAGCTACGTGGAAGACGAAGGCGCAGTTAAGGGTCCAGTGCCTTGAGGCGGAGGTTGCAAAACTCTCCCGTGTTCCAAGCTGAAAGTGTCAGCTCCAGCGCCAAAGGGCGAAGCCCACACGCAGCGTCAGGTCTCGATATTGGGATCCTCACTGGAAGTCCGTCGTTGTGAGCAGAACGCGCAGCCGCATCGGCCTGGTGATTACCGTTAATACCACAGTGTCCTGGCAGCCATTGAAAATTGATGTCATGACCTTTGGAAACGGTGCCGTGGTACAGTAGACGGATCTCAGCAACAAGTTGCTCCTGCCGCCCGCGGCGTAGCGCAGCTTGCAGGGCTTGAAGGGCTGCTTTAGAGTCGGTGAAAACCGTCCAGTCATGTGGAGGTTCTTGACTGATGAACTCTACCGCAGCCCGTAAATCTGCGAGTTCAGCACAAGTTGAAGGTGTTGGATCGGTCGTCTTAACTTTCACGAAGATGGATCTGGCAGGTATCACCACCGACCCCGCAGAACTGGTCGAGTGAACTGATCCATCTGTGTAAATATGTATGCGGTGACTGTGGTAAGAATGCAGGTGATTCAATGTCAGTTGTTTGAGAGCGGGCAGTGATACACAAGCTTTCTTTGTAATGCCAGGAATATAGAGGTGAACCCGAGGTTCATGAAGACTCCATAAGGGTGAGCTCGGTCTTGACGCAGGGGTGAACTGCGATGGAAGATATGCGCGATGGGTTTCAATGACTTTGGCGAATGCAGTACGCGGCCTAATTATTGGGAGTGTTGCGAGGTGATGACAGAGAACCCGTGTGAGGTGCCGAATACGTGTTTTTGGAAACCAAGGCCTGTACTTGGAGGTGCCACAGCCGGTCATATACATTGAAATGTATGTTTCACCATCTCGATCTGCATGCGCAGACCAGAAGAAGAAATACAATGCCACGCTAAGTGACCCTCGGACAAGTTTATGCCTCAGCACATGCCGGCGATGCTTTCTGTTGCAGGCTTTTACAGCAGTTAGCTATATGCTAAGCCTATGTTGTGTCGCTCACAGCCAGGCAGGCAGAAGTACTGCGTCGTAAGTTCTTCTTTTGATCAACACCAATGCAGCACTCTAACAACAAACAGGACGAAGGCTGCTGCAATGGAAAAGGTGAGGCATATGATGTAGGTTGTGCTAATAGGCGTGCCAAGTCACAGCAGACATTATAGTTGTTGGTGGGGTGATGTATCATAAAGTACCACCGGAAGAGCCGCGGCAAAGCACCTGTTTCACCTAGTTAAAAGCTAACCCGCCATAATGGCTCAGTGGTTATTGCCCTCGAAAAATGAGGAGTACCAGGGTTCGAACCCGGCTGTGGTGGCCATATTTCAATGGAAGCGAACGGAAAAGGCGCCGGTGTGCTGTGCAACGACAGTGCATGTTCAAGATCCACTGGTGGTCTTCCATTAATACGCCTCTTTCTCTCTTCTGTCACTTCCACCTTCCTCTCATCCTTCAATGCGCAACTGAGGTGTCCAGCGCGAAGTGAGAGAGTTAGTGCGCAATTTCCTGTCCCCAAACACCACCTTATAAATGCTATGCCACTACAAATAGCGAAACGCCGGAGGATATCCCTGTATACTGCATGCGCAAGTGTGCTTTCTGCATTTTCGCCCTGAAGACTGCTGGCTCAATGTATCCTTGATTGAGTCTTCTGGAATTCTCTGGAAGCTCCATAAACTATCCAATTCATGGTTACATGTATGCTGCCAGCAATAAGTGCGGAGCAGCCCTCACTGAAGTTTGACTACTGCAGTGCTGTGAGTATCCTACCTCTTCTGGGAGCACAACAATGGCATGAAGTAAAGTAATTTACATCAGAACGTCAAGAGTCCGATGATGGGGCTTATTGGCTAGATTTCCTCTGCTATGTATTAGTCTCAATTGTAAGAATTTTCAAAACGCATGCCGTGATCTATATATGCCGCAATAAGGCTGCTCTCTGTTGTCCCCAACGCACACAGTGAGGAGTATATCCTCCGAACTAACTTGCTGCATATAGGCCTCCCTGTGGTGCTCGCGCTCATCCAAGTGTAACGCTTGAAGTTCTGCGAAAGAGCATTCACTACACTTCTGCGGTCGTTATTTCGAAGGGGGAGCCAAATACTATATTTTAATTAAAATTCCTAGAAATTATGTGCATCAGTAGCTCCAAATTTCACGTCCGGTGCTCTACCAACTGAACTACGGTGACGGCTGTCCAGTCCGTTGTTTTAGAGAGGTTTTTTGTGTACTGCAACCTAAACTTGATAGTGGTCACCACGCCATCCTCGTTCATAGCGGCGGACCTAGTACGTCCTGTATTACCGCGAGTGTTATGTGAAAAATGATCGAACAGTGAGGGCAGAAGCTGTGCGATATCCCTGTTATGCTGCCCGTGGGATCAATGCTTCCAGAATCGAACCCCTTTCTAGCTATTCAGCACACAAGCGAAGGGGAAACGATCGTTATGACATACATGACGGAGGCCAGGAGTCACGAAAACAAATAAAATAGGGGATATTTCATTCATTTTTTTATTTTGTACTGTTCATCAATGGGAGATTGTCAACAATTATAAGCAAGCCACTGATCCCTTTTAAGAAAACTGGCATCCGATATTCTATTTGGATGCTTAACACTAAATTTCAAAAATTAAAATGCTAGAGGCGAAACAAAGCAACACAACCAGCCTCACATGGGTTTGATTTGTTTGACCGCAGCACGTGTGACACTGCTAGCTTTGGAAATATTAATTATCAGCGAACACATCCCCTAGGTGCCCTCCGTTTTCATAAAGCTGCTGCGCAGCTGTTATGTTTCGCGTTACCGCGCACAGAGGGAAATTTGAAGCCTCGTAGAAGCCACAGGATGGGCTTTCAGTCGTTTATTCCAAGCTCGGCTGTTTTAACCAAGATCGCCTTTCACTTTTAGCGTCTCGCATGCCAGCCTCGAGAGCTTTCCTAAATTGCGCGACTTGCTGTTGACCGATCTTTTTTTTGTTTGCTGAATTTTTGCATCCTCATTGAAAAGCAGCAATTCAGAAGATGCGTTGCTAGATCCACTTTGTACATAGCGCAAGGAATGCTTTGCAATAACATTTCATTGATACGGTAGTTCTACGCTGCATACTTTCGACAACTGCTTTAGGTGGCGTAACCACTGTCTAAATGATTTTCTCAAATGGAGTCTCCAGAACAAAGTCGGTACAGAGAGTGGGCTTTGGCCACCCTTAAAGAAGAGTTTCGCATCTAGGGAGCCCTGAAGAATAATACCTATTCCTTGCAGGTCGCGCAACCGCTATTGCAGCCAAGCACAACGAACTTCTTGCCTTGCATTAAGACATAATTATGCTTTTCTTAAAGTAGTGAAATCCACGAAAAATTCAAGACAGCGTTTAGAAGCACGCATCTACCTTCGCAGTCCAAGGGAATGCATGAGATGGTCCTGCACATTGTCGTACACCCGTAGGCCGAGCTACCGGTCACTCGCTCAAAGATTGCTATCGGCGGCACGATGTCATAAAACGGCGCTCTTTAATTGGGGAGACAAAGCTAACAAATCACTTGTATCAGCATATATGAGGCCGGTACAGGCTTTATTTCAACAACAGCGAGCTGTTGGATTGGCTTAGTTGAGGCTGGCACAGGATTTATTTTAGGAACACCGAGTTGTTGTATCGGATGAGTTGAGGCCAGTACAAGATTTATTTCAGGAACACCGAGCTGTTGTATCGGCTGAGTTTAGGCCGGTAAAGGATTTATTTCAGTAACACGAAGCTGTTGTATCGGCTGATTTGGGGCCGGTAAAGGGTTTATTTCAGGAACACTCCGCTGCTGTATCGCCTGAGTTGGGGCCGGTACAGGATTTATTTCAGGAACACCGAGCTGTTGTATGGGCTGAGTTTGGTCCCGTAAAGGATTTATTCTAGGAACACCGAGCTGTTGTATCGGCTGAGTTGGGGCCGGTACAGAACTTATTTTAGGAACACCGAGCTGTTGTATCGGTTGATTTGGGGCCGGTACAAGGTTTATTTCAGGAACACCGAGCTGTTGTATCGGCTGAGTTGGGGCCGGTACAGGGTTTATTTCATTAACACTGAGCTGTTGTATCGGCAGACTTGGGGCCGGTACAAGGTTTATTTCAGGAACACCCAGCTGTTGTATCGACTGAGTTGCGGCTAGTACAAGGTTTATTTCAGGAACACCCCGCTGTTGTATCGGCTGATTTGGGGCCGGTACAGGATTTATTTTAGGAACACCGAGCTGTTGTATCGGCTGAGTTAAGGCCGGTAAAGGATTTTTTTTTCAGGAACATCGAGCTGTTGTATCGGCTGAGTTGGGGCCGGTAAAGGATTTATTTTAGGAACACCCAGCTGTTGTATCTCTTGAGTTGGGGCCAGTACAGGATTTTTTTAGGAACACCGAGCTGCTGCCCAGTAGCTTGACAAAGGCAAGTGAGCGCACTAGACCGTCGCCGCATGCGCGCACTTCGTTGTCGTCGCCGGGTACCCAGAGGATCGGCGAGATATACATGCGCCTCCTGTGCCCACTCCGAAGTGTCGAAGAGGAGAACACAGCGCATCGTCTGCTCGAGCTGACGACGCGTTTCTTGGGTACAAGTCGAAGTATTTTGACACTCATCATCATCATCAGCGTGACTACGCCCACTGCAGGGCAAAAGTCTCTCCCCACAGCTACGTTTGCATTTTCTTGAAATCCACTCTGACGTAGTACGCACTTTTCCAAGCTACTAAATGCTCAGAATAGGCCTTATTCAAAATGCGCTGCCATCTAACGGCCGCCGCGCGCAGTCCGCCATGTTGGAGGATAGCCGCCGAAATCGCAAAACGTATATGCGTACGGAAGTCACGCGCGTTCGAGTTTCTTCTTTCTCAGCATGCCCACATATTGTTCCGTGCGTTGCTGAATACAGTAGAGGCACAAGAGAGCCTAGAAAAAGAGATAAGAGCCCTTCATTTGAGCCAATTTCTATTTTTTCGACCGCGATCACCGACATCTGCAAAACAAATTTGCTGAACCGTCGCCACTTGTTGGTCGAGAGCATCGCGCGACTTATTTCTTTACCGCTTGTCGCAACAGAGAATAGGAACAAAACATTTTGTAGGCACCATCAAAATAGCATACAAACCTGTTTTTTCACTGCATTTCAGGTAAAGTGCTGCGAATATCTACCTCCCAAGGGGCAATCGTGATTCTTTGTATTGGTGCGGGCCTCGAATTGTCTCAATTGCCGCTGTAACCGCTACCCGACGCAGGGATTTCACGCGTGGCTAGTTTTTCGGAATGTTTGTTTTGCTTAATACAAGGCTAACGACGGGAATTTAGGCGAGTGCAAGTGGTTAGCTTCAGCGCCCGTCACAAGAAGCGTTTGCGCTAGGTGATATCAATCATTTCTGTTAACGTAACCTGTCTAACCATCCGACATTTCGTGCACGTGTTTCAGGGCAAAATCATGGAAAGGTGATTATTCGTGGTTGCGACGGCTTGCATGCAAGTTACAGTTTCATCCTGCGGCGCATCGCAAGCCGCGTCTTCACCCGGCCGGTGTGGCCCCGCAAATTTGTCGCTTCGCTTGAGCACCTGTCAACACATTAGCAGTAGAGTAATCAGGTTGCAGCTATAACAAAAATAAAGGATAATGGAGAGTTTGATTTATATTATAAACAATGCCTGGTCACTTCTCTTCAGTTGCGGTGCCCGGTGGCTTAGTGGCTGTGGTGCTTGGCCCGAAAGACGCATGGTTGAATCCACGCGGCGGCGGTCGTGTTTCGACGGCGGCGAAATGCTAGAGCGCCTGCAAAGATGAGCGTTAGGTTAACTATCGCACGCAAATGGCGCCGTACAAACGCACAAAAAATACTACCACGCCAACAGCTCTCTAAGCGGCAGGCCCGCTCGCAAAATGAACCGAACAAAATAAATGCTGACCCCAACAAGAGAAGTTCGCGTGACATTTTTAGCGGCAAACGAAAACGGTACTTGACTAGTGAATTTCTTTGTCTTTAGAGTCAGCAGGCAGACATATCTGACTCCATGCAAAACTTGTAGCTGAGTTCCCGGTGGCGCTCCGAATGTGTTTTAGATTCGTAATACGTCTCTGCGAAATTGTTTGCAAACCTAAGCAGTACGGATAGGCCAAGTGACCACCCATCGCTCAATTTTACAGCCTCAATTGCCAGGAAATATGACTTTCCGACGATCACACGCCTTACAAAAGCTATCACAGGACGCGCTTCAAGGCAGAGCAGAGGAGGCACTGGCCACAGTCACCCTCCAACATGGCAACGTTCCAACGGTTTCGCTAGATGGCGGCACTTTTGCATAAGTTATAAGCGTGGGTTAAATAAATTAAACCGGTGGCATATATAACGTTTACAGTGTTTGAACGCTGACGAAGGTCGCAAATGTTTCTTGCGTGACCCGCAGCTATATGGCAAACCAAGGATAGCCCATTGAACCCCCCCCCCCCCCCCCCCCCAAAAAGCCCCCGGAAAGGAAGCCCCACTGAGCCCCCTGAACACATGATGCCCCTAGCGGCAGCACACACTACCGGTCGCAATAAGTGGTCGCTCTCATACCTCAGCGCGGCCGCGCCATCGGTGTACCTCTCTTTATTCCACCGTGGTCTGTAGCCTAACATTGATAGTGTGCACTACCGCCACCCTCGTCGACAGCGGCGGACGTAGTGCGTATTGTATTACCGCGAAAAAAGATCGAACGGTGAGGTCAAAACCTGTGCGGTAGATTTCTAAGGCTACTCATGGTATCAAGACTTCCAGAATCGTGTCTCTAACTACATAGTGAGCAGAAAAAGCAAAGAAGGCATCGTTATGACATACATTACGGAAGCAAACAGTCACCGAAACCAAGGAGCATAAGGAAAGTTTTTTTTTTATTTTGTGATGCTCACCAGTGTGAGATTAGCAGGGTAATTATTGAAAGATCATTGATAAGAAAGCAAAGAGAAAACAACCACACGCCTCCGGTGGGATCCGAACCAACGACCTCCGAATTTCGCTTCCAGTGCTCTATCAGCGCCATCTTGAATTCTCAAGGCCTGCGCGCTTTTTTTCCCCCGCTCTGACGTCAGCCACTTTGACCGCTGACTTCTCTGCATTCCACCGGCAATGAGAGGTCTCCTCTCATCCCTCAACCCGTCTTGCACCCTTCCGTTGCCGTGTTGCCGGACGTCTCGGAGCGTGCTCCTGCGTTCTATTGCTCTTTCGTTCGTGAGTTCTGGATAGGAAATGCCTTGTGATTGTGATGTATAAATTTCTGCGTGTCCTAAAGCTGCTGTGGAAGCCATTGGTCGCTGCAGCGTGCCCAAATGCAAAGGAAACTATGACAACGAGCCAAATATTCGTGTGTTTTCGTTCTAAAATGAGGCTTAGGATTACGTGGAAGCGTGCTGTTCGCCGCGATGACGTCGACATAAGGCCTCTGCGAGATCTTAAGGTACGCTGCGTCTTCGCATCGAAGCAATCGTTGCGGACTAATAATTTATCACGGTGCTAAAATATGGACGAGATGCGGTTTTAAATATCATGAGACGCGAAACTCGCTCTAGACTCCTGGTATCAGTAAACATTATATCTTTTTCTCTTATGTACCAGACAGTGTTCATGTCTGGTTGAATAGATACTTTGTTTCAAGTTCAGTGCGGGTGTTCATAAATTGGTCAAATAAATATGCCCATGAGTACCATCGATTTCTGTAGAGAGCATATATACGTTAACGAGATATTTTCTGACGTCCTGATACAACTCTTCTACTGCATTTAGTGAGCGTAGTGTTTTGGCTAAAGAATTCTTAGAATATTTAGCTAATTGAAGCTCTTCTGTGCATTTTGCGCAATGAATAGAGATGTCTGTGACTAGGATGCGCAGTCAAGCATACAAGTAGCTGCTCTAAACTTGGTTCAAACTTGAAATAAAAAAGTGAACAAAAGGGGCAATATTTTGGTTGCTTTTTAGGTATGCGAGCTGCATACATTTCAAACCCGAATACCTCAGGAAAAAGTACCAGTACACAGACGCTGCTGGCAGTACAATAGAAGCACCCATGTGCCTCACAAGGCTGTCTCCAGACGCAGTACCCACGACTTTTCCGAACAGTCCTGCTTATCTGTCGGGTAGAAAGCCAGTGCGTCAGGAGAAGGAGAAAAAAAAGGAAACGCCTCGAATAAGTTCAGTTAAAAGAAGCCATACAGCTTTCAATTTCTGCGCACGAAGAGGAGGAGTGTGTCAGCCAGCTACCATCATTTGAACACCTTCACACAAAGCTCCAAGATTTTCAAACCTTCAACTTCTGGACAATATCAAAAGGCGGAAAGTATGTCCTATTTGTGCATTCTGACGGCAGTGCAGGGCCGCCGGAGGTTGAGCGTTCTGTAGTTGTCAGTGACCTCATGGAAATTGCAGTCTTTTGGAAAATTTTCAAGCTTTCCACAGATGAGATCATGATTCTAATGAAAATTGATGATTTGCGTCTTCAGTTTGCCTTAAACACCGTGCAGGAATTCAAAGCACCGAATGTGTGCCGGCGAGAAGAAAAAATGAAGGCTTGTTTCAGTTTACTTTTCAACCTTCAGGATGATCTGGCAAGTGACGATCAACTGTCAGGAGAAAAGGTTGGAATCGTCACTTTCCTAAAAGAGCAACTTCAATTATTTCGCAAAAAAGGAGGTGTCACAAAGTACTCTGTAGAGCTGGTTGTATTTTTCAGTCTTATTTTTAAAATTTTCCCCCATGCCTATCGATTCCTTCGTAGTTCTGGAAAAATAGCTCTACCACACCGATCAACATAAATGACGGTAACAGTCATTATAATACCAGTCCGGCAAAAGAGCTAAAGAAGAGAGCAAACCATCTAAAGCTGCACGAAAGAGGGTTCACAATGATGGTTGATGAAATCCACCTCAAACAACGTTTTGATTTCAAGGAAAGACCAGTGGCTGGAACGGCGTCGAACACTTTTAAACCGGCAAAAACAGCACATGTCTTCATGACCTGTTGTCATTCCTTGCTGGCAATCCTTGCTGTCAGCACACAAAGATATTGCACATATTCTCCCCGTAGCCAGTATCTAGGCAAGACAGCTACACGACGTTCTTCTGAGAACCATTTTGGAATTGGAAAAAGCTGGCCTGACGTTGAGTGCTGTAATAAAAGACAACAACGCTATTAACAAAAAGGTTATGTCTCTGTTTCCTGAACAGCAGACATTCTTTATCAACATCCTGCTGACAATTCGAGGCCACTCTTTTCGTTGTGAACCCAGTGCATTTGTTAAAGTGCGTATGAAATTTTTACTAAAAAAAAATTAAACGCACACATGCATTTTTTATCCAGAATTTAACAACACGGGATCAATGACACGAGTTAATGGTACATCATTTAAGACTCTGCAAAATGTGCACGCTTCCGAAAAACAGTACTTCTCAAAGTTTGGCAACGTGCTTACGTACAAAGCTCTTCGTCCGTCAAACATTAGCGTCAGAATGTAAAGCTCGTTCTAAAGGTACTCAACCCCTTTGTGGTAGAGGCCTTCAGAACGCGCGGAACTCAGCTTGGTTTGCAGTATGCGAGAGGCACTGCTACTTTCATTCAACTGATCAATAAGTGGTGGTGCATTGCTAACGTGAAAACCCCTTCGAAGGGGCGACACCTTAAAGATCCCCTCCAAGAGACAATTAAAATCAAAGATGCACAAGTAGAGTTTCTAAATTCTTTCGTTGAGTGGCTCGACTTTTGAAAGGACGTAAAAATGGATACTGGTGCCCTAACAAATGGCACACATGCAGCTCTGCGGCTCACATCATACTCCCTGATAGAGCTTAGCAGGTGCTGCCTTGACGAACTCAGATTTGTTTATGTATTACTCGGAAAATCCAAGACCGACAGTTTGGAGGGCAGGTTTTTTTTCGATGTCGCCGTCTGTCTGGATCAAATTATCTTGTTTCAGTTCAACAGATATTGTAATCAGAAAAGAAGATCAGGCTTCAAGATTCCTTGACCTTGCCAGATGTGCAAGTGCTCTGCAAGCCATTTACGACACCAGTGACGAAGAAAGACTTGCTGAAGAGTACGGGATTCATATTGCACAGAACGACATGAAAAGTAAGGCACTCTCTCAACCAGCTATCACATATATTGCAGAAATCTGTGCCCATGCTGCACTGAAGAAGCTACCGTGCGAAGCCTGCGCCAACAGCTTAACAACACATGCCAGAAAACTGGAAAGAAATGTTCTCTTAAAAAACATTACCAAAGGCGCTCTCAAGTTCACACAGCCAGTTGTCGTCAACGCTGTCTTGAACGCACAGCTAGAATTTGAATCTAAAGGGAAGTCCGCCAGGTTTCATGCCGCAGGCATTTAAAGACACGTAGTTGTTGCACTATCTGCTTTCAGACAGTGAAGATATAGATATTTGCAGCAATGGGCACTATCCTGACATAGTGCTGGAGAACATCTTGCGCGCTTCTGCGAACACGTTGTTGAAAAACTACGTACAGGTAAAAAGTGACAGCTTGAGAACTGGGTTCTCAGCAGAAAAAACGCAGAAAAGAAAGCTGAAAACCTTAAAATAGAATCTTGTGAGCTGGTGCACAAACGAAAAAACCCTTGCCATTTGGAAAATATAATTTTTAAATTTTTATAAAGTCTTGTGGTCATTGTTCCTTTAGATCTCTGCCGTTTCTTTTACGGAAGTTTAAAATTTAGACCTCCTACGGGAAACATATACCGCAATAAGTTTCCAGCGCTCCCTTTATTAAGTACGATGAATACCCACCCATTCAACGCATATCTTTCTTCTTTTTAGCCCAATGTAATTTAACAGCAGGCGCCAAGATTTCCCCCCGCATCGGATTCCCCAATGCGGTGGCTTCCACGTTGATGTGATATCCAATTGCCATCTTCTTAACATTGTGCGACTGCGCGTGGAATTACGTAATAACCTGGCTGTTCGCTTCGTGCTTCGCTTTTCTGTCACTGTTTTTTTGTAGCGCAGGCGTGCACAAATGGTGGAAATAAATGCACTTGGATAACCAGCACTAATTAGGCGAGCTACTTGGTCATCGAAGTCAAAGCTTCGATGGCCAAGTGAAAATAATGAAAAGTAACGAATAGTAATCAATTTCTCTTCTGTAATTATTCAGTTACTGTTCTGGGGCAGTAAGTAACCACTGTAATCAGTTATATTTAAGATGGAGTAATTGTAATTGTAATCGGTTACTTATTTTCTGTAACGCCTACAAGACTGTTTTCTGGTTCCTTTTTCTCCCCTTTTTCTTAGGTACTTGAGCGTTTTGCTGAGTGGTTATCATTAGGCTGGCGAGGGGCATCTGCTGTTTGGAACTTCACAGGCTGCTTGTTGCCTTCGCCGCCAGGTTCCGTATGAGTTGGCTGAATCGCGGATAGAGCGCACCACTGAAAATTCAGTGCGGTTGGTCAAAGGATTATCAGGCAGCTGGCTAGAATTGTATTGTGTGGCTGCGCTGTCTGCTGCTGCATTAAAATGTCCGTGCAGTTTTCTCGCCCCATAAAGAAGTGGGTTACCTCATGTGCCTCATTGGCACAACTGAGACGAGAGTGTCGTGCCTTGCTAAACGCAAAGGTCTGAATGTAGACAATGTTTAGTGTAGGGCGTGGAAACATGAATGTGATCGTCAGTCACCGTGAAGGGCCTCAGGGAGAAGACATCGCAGATGCCATCGAAATCACATGGTGTAGGTGTGGTTGGCATGGCGGGCAGAACATTGAGATGTTGACAGCGTGGAGCAGCGAGCGCGACTGCATTTTATGTTTTTGGATTAATTAAACTAAAGTTTATTATCTCACTCTGGTAACCAAGCCAGTCGTTTACTCCCCTTATGTAAGGTGCTATCCTTGGCAACTTATATTATACCTAGTTTTTTCAACCTCTCTATTTTTGTCTTTGTTTGCACAATTTAAACGATAATCGGCTCGATATAACTTAACAATTAGTAAAATTATTTCATTTCATTTTCAGTTTTCTGCTTTTCGTAATTAGGTAAAGCCATACCTTGCTTTACAAGAAATATGAAACTTGTATAGAACCTGTTTAAGAATCCTCCTTTTATGCTGGTCTCCAAGTCATCACCTTGCTCACGAAGGGCAGAAAATTGATGGCCTTTGTGGGCTACTCTGAGAGAATATAAAAAATAAAACGCCCAGGAAAGCAACTATCTGCTGTTCGGAACATGCTTGCGCTTGTTAGTTCATGATTCTGGGAAAAATGGCAAAAAAAGACGAGGGCTTAGAAAGGCGAACATGCACAGCGCTAATTCCAACAATGAGTTATTGCAGATAGGAAAGGTGGAATTATCTGCAGCTGTGACGTGATGACCACAGCCTGACGTCTTAACTCTACGATAAGGAAAACCTTTGCTACCGTAAGTACCTAGCCAGTTCCAAGAATGAGGGGCGTTACCTTGTCACGCGTGAAAAAAACAACAGCAAGTTTGTACCGAAAGCGCAATGCGAAATTTTCCTCAATTCTTCAGAAAACGTTCATTGAAGCAAAGGTCAGAGATTTTCTTTTTAATCAACACTGACCTATTTTCACACTGGGAACATACTCGCAATAAACATGTGCTCGACATACCGCCAAGCTCAAATAAACTGTGTGATCACCTGATTCTTCCTGAATAAATGTTAACTTAACTTTCAACACATCTGCGGCCAAAGGGGTTACTGCGATCACTTAATTCGTTACCTATGAATGCCTACGGGGTTCCATCCATGCGTCCTCCTTTGCAGAAAAGTGCTAGAGCTTTTGGTTTCTGCCCCTTGTCCCACGTGCTTACCGTCGCGATAAGGACAGCGACTGGCGTACGGAGAACAGGAAGCAGCTGATTACATGGGACTTCGCAGCCGTATCTCTCGCCATTGTTACCCTGTCTGATACAGGTATCCTTATAGAGAACGAGCGCTTCGAGGCAAAAGCAAGCTTTTCATGCTCTGAGCAGGAATCACTTTTCCCAAGAGAACCAGCGGCTCTCCAGACCCACTAAGCTGAACGGGACGACCGCAATCAGTGAATTAACCCTGTGCAGAGCATGGCGCACTCCACCTTTCTTCGTGATTGTCTTCTCGTATTTACCCTGATCTTCGCAGCTCGAGCGTCCCAAACGAAAGTGGTAAATATCACCCTCTACTACGAAGGACTCTGTGGTGGCTGCCATGCCTTCATTCTGGACCAGCTGCACCCCACGTACGGCAAGCTCGAGCAGTATCTCAACATAGACCTTCTGCCGTTCGGCAATGCCGACATGAAGAAGGCCAATGGGACTGTTGTCTTCAATTGTCAGCATGGACCGGATGAGTGCTACATCAATGAAGTTCAGACGTGTGCAGTGCAGTATGTCCATCCCACGAGGAAGCTCCTGGACTTTGTCGCCTGCATGTTGAGCCACAACGATCCCACGAAAGCTGGGGAGCCTTGCGCACAGAAAGTAGGCACTGACTGGGGTGTACTGAACCGGTGCAGCACTGGACCCGAAGGCACAGAGCTTCTCTACGAGATGGGCTTGAGAACGCGCGGCCACCAGCCGCCTATCAAGTACGTACCGTGGATTGAAGTCAATGGAATGCACAACGTCACCATTCAGGAGAGAGCGCAGGACGACCTTTTTGGTTTCGTTTGCGAGTTGCTGCAGCCCGAAACACCAAGGATTTGCAAGACGCCGAGCCCCTATTATTGCTTTTCGGGACAGTGAGTGCTCCGGTAACAACGGCGTTGACAGCATAATGGTACCACCCCTGCTATTTTAGAAATAATTGAATTCTGCTCACGCCTTCAAGTAACTAAGGTCTCCTGGGAAGATGAGAAGAAAGTTGTATCTAACTCTTTTGCAGGTTTCAGTACCCCCGATAAAGGCCTATAATATTCGTGCAATTTTCTTTTATTACACTGTCAACGTGCTTCAAGCAGCCAGAAGCTCCTGAATATTTCCACATTTGTATTTGCGTCGGCAGGAGTTCGTCTTGTTCAAACTAACATGCTACACTATCAGATAAATAAATAATGCTATCCTAACTGTTGTTCTTTTCTTTTTTACCCTCGCTTCCTCTAAGGCATATTACCAAAGAAATGCGCCGCCTCATAGCATTGCCTTAAAGTCGCTTAATGAAGCGTTCGAGCAAAGGCACGATAAAGGTACTCTTGAGTGATGCCGTCCTAGCAACACAATGCTTGAGAGAAAGGAATTGTGCGGAATCAATGAAGAACATGTAACACGTAGTGCAAGGCTTTAAATATGGTTAACCATTTTTTTGCAACGAGTGCTTCAATCTCTCACCACCTAACTCGTTAGCCTCTTCGAATAATCTATCTGCCACCTATCTGCCATCCCAAGAACAGTCGCAAAAAGGCACCGAACTGAGGGCTTGCATCATTAGTGTAGCATTGTAGTATAAGTCTTTACCCGTCATAGCGTAATTGCTAAATCGAACTTGCTATTATATTGATCATACTGTAAATATAACCACAAATAATATTTCATTAATGTACGAACACTTTAGAACACAATAAGGTTAGGAAAAGAAACCTTGAGTTTCTACGAGAAAGATTGCGTAGCGTGCCATTCAGGTGTTATTCGAGACAAAAATAGACATCGTTCTAATAATATGCTAGAAAAGCAAAGAAAAAGGCAGTGATATCCCTTCATTTATGGACATTCTAAAGCTCCTCTATACAACTGGCAAGGTGTACCGCACAGCGTTTTGAATATTGGTGCAGGTAATCTAGCAATCACGCTTGACAAGGTTCTTAAGACATCTCAATAAAACCTTTCATGGTGTGTGAATTATTTCCCGTTAAGTAAATAAGTAGTAGAATTTTGCTTTTGAAAATTTCATTGCATGAGCAGAGCAGGCAGTACAACTGATATGAAAAGATCACATGCTGTTCGATAAGCTGCGCCCAAAGGTAGTGATTAGATTTACTGCGAAAGCAGTATGAGCGCCACTAGCGAGAATGCCGGCATCTGTCTCTGAGTGGCGGCCGAGTGATGCCCCCAGCGCTTGCAGCGAGCCGAGCTGCCCCCCCCCCCTCCCCCTAGAGGCGGTAGGTAATATCTGCACCGGCGGCCGCAGCAACTCCCCCCCGCGAGCGGCGAGTGCGGGGTAAATGGATAATTCAGAGAACGCGCGTTAAAAAACGTTATAAATCACAAACGCACAGAAAACCAGCCAACGTAAAGTGAAGAGTAATTACAGCAAATTGAAAGTATACAATCATTAATGAGCCATGAAGCCCAGCCAGAGCAAAGCGAAACTGACTGCAGCAACCTTCATGCATATATATGCTACAAAAACAAATCGCATAACACAGAAAAGCCTCAAATGGAGTAACACCATTGTAAAAACGCATTCTCCTTTCAGTGTTCATCCCATCAGATTATCTAAACGGCAGTCAATTTTTACAATAATTCTGCGCTATCATGTTTATTCGACTTAAGTAAGCTTATCTCAGAAAATGTTGAATGTGCAACCAACCCACCCCTCCCAAAAAAACACACATAGGTTTAGCTGCTGGTATTCCTTAGTTTCTCCGCCTTGAATTTTCCTTCTGCGTTTTGTGAACAAATTTTGCAGAACAGGCCTGCCTTCCTTTCATCGCTTAACGGGTGAGCAGAGTGACAGAACTTCGTATCCTGCAGGAAAGGTCCCGCTATTCCGAGCTGCACAGGTCAAACAGGAAGTCCTGGAGAGCACTAAAGGCTAGGTTCAAGCGATTTGATAATTCCGCTAGCGCGTAGGACGCCTTATCACGATTATAGTCGTTCGATGGCGGTCAGAGCACGTGAGAGTGGAACGTTCGACAGTCGGTGAGCTGTCCTTCAGATAACGTTCGTTCCGTGGGCCGCCTCTAGCAGATAACGAGCGTTGTCGCTCGGGGGTGTCCAAGTGCCCTTCAGGCCTCCTCAACTAAAAGGATTGTGGAAAAACACACTCTGAAGCATTGAGTTCATGACGCACCATTAAGTGTACAACGGTCAAAAACAGCTATGAAACGAACCGGTTTGTTTCGAGGAAGATGTGTCGCTTTAAGCTTCTTAGTCTTTGCGACCCAACTAAGATTCCCAGCTCTCGGGACTTCCATTAACCTCACTCTCTATTACGAAGGACTGTGTCCTGACTGCCACGAATTCATCCTCAATCAGCTATGGCCAACATACGCGAAGCTCGAAGAGTACCTCCAGCTGGATCTTCTACCATTCGGCAACGCTGATATGAAGGTCTCCAATGGCACCATTACCTTCCAGTGTCAGCACGGCCCTGATGAGTGCTACATCAATGAAGTGCAGACGTGCGCCGTCAAGTATGTGCACCCTACGAGGAAGCTCTTGGACTTCGTTGACTGCATGCTTCGGCAAGACGACCCCACCAAGGCAGGCGAGCCCTGCGCACAGAAGGTCGGTACCGACTGGCCAGTCCTCAACAGGTGCAGCACGGGACCTGAAGGCACGCAGCTTCTGTATCAGATGGGCAAGAGGACGCGAGGACACCAGCCTCCCATCGAGTATGTGCCTTACGTTGAAATCAACGGTTTCCATAATGAGACTATGCAAGACGAGGTGCAGAGGGACTTACTCCACTTCGTTTGTGAGCTGCTGGAACCACAGCCACCTAAAGCGTGCAAAAGATCCTCTGGTGGGCGCTGTTTTACAAGTCATGTTCGCATTCACGCTTTCAACCGAGTGTTTTTTGAGTAGGACTATTAATGTTCAAATCAGAATCACTACCAAAGTGTGGAAGACGCTTGTTATCCATGCGCCCCTCGTACAATTTGTAAGAAGAGAATAAATTGGTTTTTGCTACATATATATCATGCTCTGCTTTCCGAGATGGTACGAGTGGCACAATGGAGCCTGTTTTTTCAGAACAGCCCGTGTGCTTTATGCTATCAGTGTACAAATCACCATCTTTTCCCGCGTACTTCAATTTACTACATACTAAAGACCATAGTTTGTACTCGGGATACTATATGCGCTCAATTCTGAATGAAAAATTATTAGATTATCCGCACCCGCTGCTTAGTCCGCAGAGGCCTAACGCGGAATCAGCGCATAAGATCTTCGTAGCCGTCCTACTTCGGAGGTTACAAAAGCAAAAATAAAGCATTTCAATGCCAAGTTACCGTTTCCTATTTCCAAATGAAATGACCACCGTTCCTGCTCTGATTCAGTACCTTAACCCGTAGCAATCAGTGCATCGGGGTCGGAAAGCAAAAAAGGTCTAACGATTCCGAATCGGCTAAAATATTGTCAGCGTCTTCACCCTTACTTCACTCTTTCTGACTGCGGGACCGACACCAAAGAGCAGTTTGCGACACCCACTTTCTGTATAGACAAAAGCTACGTCTGTATCCTCGAAGTGAGGCGCAGATACGAGCCACGTCCTTCATTTCCGACGTAAGCGCAGTACTTATGAGCGTTATCATTCGAAGTTCTGATTGGAGCTCTCGAATTAAGCACGTGTTCAAGTCAGCACTGGGATATCAACGAAAGCGAAGCGCAAAAAAGGCCTTTATGTAAATCGCATCAAAAATTCAATCCTGTACGGGCACAGCACACAGATATGATGTACGGTCCGCACAACGTGAAAATTATCTGAGTGTGTTCACTATCCAGTTCATTCCGGGAAACGCGGTAAGCCTAAGTCCGCCTCTGCGGCGTCTCTACGCTGCCCAGCAGTGGTTTCGGGACTCTAAAATAAACCGACACACCATACCACTAAAAAGGCAGCGCTTACAAGCGGTAATTCTGTTCGGCATTTTGAAACTCAAATAAGCTTCATTTTACGCTGCATGTTGGTTATTTAAACCTGCTAGCGCCAGTGTGCAATGAAATCTACTGTATTTATTTCTCAGTACCACCAGCCCGATGAACATACAGATGCTTCTCCTGCTTTCCCTGGTCTGTAGGATATCTTGCACAGAAGTGCCTAGATTACGCCAGTCACAACGCTTTGAACAGTGGCCTAATTGTTGCATGCACTTACGCAAAAAGAGAATCTATGTTGATGTGGCTCGCATTTCTCTGGTGAAAAATTCTTGAAGAACAGACGATATTGAAGCTTCTTAGCTGGGCATCATGAATATGAGGCGTCAGGCTAAGACTGGAATGAGCGCAGTGGCAATAGTTCAAACCGGCCGACATGCGCATTTTTATACAGGACTAGAGGTGGTAAGACTCCCACAATGACAAATGTCTTTCTATTTCACCCATATTTCAGGCGTCCTTCGAAGAAACACTAGACATTGGCGCTGTACCCAACCGGTCAGTTACTCATTAGAGGCCTCCAGCACAACTCATACCGCAACCGCTACCACTTACAGCGTTCAGCCTGTCGTCATTGCGCACGCGCATATTGCCATGTCAGCGCGAAATGGCGCCGCTTGCCACCAGTTCTGTGTGGCCCTGCCACGTCTGTACCCTGTGCGAATACGCAAAGGCGGCAAGCGGTCTGCAGTTTTCGGTGATGTTATGTGCTCTGTTAAATGCCTTTTAATTACTAATCTTGCTCTCACTCGCAGGGAATCATGCGTGCTTCTACAACTCACCTGAAAGGACGAAGCGATAAATGAAAACTACTGGCTACAGAGTGTAGTTGAGGAATCATCCTTATCAGCACACGCATGTCCATTGGAACGCAGAGGCATCTTTTACTTATTTCTGGTTACTCCACAAAATGTCTAGTTCTTTCTCTCTCTCTCTCTCTCTCCTGTGCCATCTCCGGCCATCTAATCCTAGCAAAATTCCTAATCTCCTTTGTACACCTGAGCCTCTGACGCTCTATGCTTGTCTTCTCTTGGAACTACTCCATTAGCCTGGTGGACGATGGGTTATCTTTTCACCGTTTTACGTGGCCTGTCCATGTCAATTTCTTCTTCAATTTCTTTACGATACTACGAAATTCTGTTTGCTCCCAAACTTAATCTTATCTCTGCGTGGCTCTATACAGCCTATCAGTTTTTTTTTATACTAATCGGCGCTCTCCGAAATTCAGTTTCAATTCTATTCATTCAGTTCGTTCCGGCTCATAATTGGCTAATTTTTTCTTGGCGTTTGTTGCACCTTAGCAATCCGTTTCTTAGGTTTAAAAATTGTGTATATACGGGAGGGGAACGTAATCAAGCCGGGAGAGAGTCGTAGGAGTAGGGTAGGAAATTCGAGAGAGTAGGGAGGCCACAAGCAACGGAATATAAAGAGCAGTTGCTTCCTTATAGCCTGCTACTCTCAACGGGAACTCCTAACAATGTAGCTTAACCGACCATAGGCTGTTCCAGTTGGCTTTCCATAGCTGTCTTTTGTACCATACCCCAAACATTGAAATTATGGCCAAATGCACTGTAGCGTATGTGTTTTTTTATTTGAAACTTTATCGTGCTTTGTTCCGGAAGGCAATCTTAAGTTATGAGTCTTAGGATTTTATCATCAACGCTTGTTTTGAGCGTAGTAGTTCGTTTGTTGCCACGCCTGCGCCGGTAGACTATCCTTTAGGAGCATAATGGGGAAGTGGCACACAGAGCACGGTTGCGTGTGTGGCAGGCGTTGTATGCAACGGCAGTAATAAGGTGCGCAGAGGAGGGCACAAGAAACAGCGATAAATCACAGTTTCATCTCAAAGTAACGAAAAAGAGAATACCCCTACAACGGCCATAAGACATTCGTCGCTTCCACACAATAGGCGATCTAGATTAAATTACCCAAGAACACGTAGCCTTATACACCAGAAATTTTGTACCAAGATCTCCGCATATACCTGTAACTGTTACGATGCCCAGATACCGACGACTAAACTGCGCTTCATCTATGCAAGTGACCTACGTTGCCCGTGAAAGAGGTCACCATCGCACAAAACCTTTGTCCACAATTACGTGATAGCATTAAGGCCCCGCGTTCTTTATATTCTCAGACACTGAACCGCATTCTTTTTGCTTTCCCTGCTTTTCTGTGCTCAACACAGTCCTAAATAACCTGCTTCGTTCGTAGACGAAGCACCGTGTGAAGGATGGGAAAAGCGGCGCAATCACAAGCATTAGGCCAAAGGCAAGACAGTTGGCTAAAACGTCCCTGCGTTCCATCAGCTTCTGATGCGGCGGCATCCAGACGCTTTCTTGCTTAAGCGAATGACACAGTGATAAGTAATGCGGCTGGCGGTGTCTTTTGTATTCTGCTGGGGCATAAGCACTTCTGCATCCAGAACGAAGTCGTGACAAATTTAAATCACTTGCCGCTGCTTCCTACTAGGTTAATTTGATGCTAAAACCCAACGCGCTCGTTACGCCTAGATGCCGCATTGCCTGCCATGTAACAGTAATCACAGCAGTGGTGATCATGAAGCAATTCGACTACACCCTCTTGCTTATAACTGATCGTGATGCAGACGTGAAACCGTAATGCGTAGAACACCACGTGCTGCGTCAGCACCAGCACGCGCGCTTGATAATTTCTATCTGCCTAGTCCTGCCTTATCTCCTTTTCCTAAGAGCTTAATCGCACGTGGCCCTTCAGAAGTATCTTGGCACCGGATGCGCAAAGTACAACCACGTGATAGCGGGTGGGCTGTGCTCCTGATTTCAATAGGTCTCCAGACCTCGTGATAATTCCCTTGGTCTCTCCTCATGTGTACGCTGCGTTCATAATAGCAACAGGTTGCCCAGTCTGCTGATAGTTTACATCGTCCCGCCCCAACAGTTCGACCGCCATTCTCGGTAGATTGTGAAACCGGCAGGCGACAGGAGCCCGAAACATTTCAGAGCGCTGTTTCAGGCCACCAGGACAGCTGCCGCAAACGACATGAGGACTGTAGGATATCTTCGGGCGAGTACTCTTTTATTTAGCTCGCTCGTAATAGCGCCCCATATATGGCCCACAATATCTGCTTCTTCTATCAACCTCACCCTCTACTATGAAGGCCTGTGCCCCGACAGCCACGACTTTTTTTTGGACCAGCTGTGGCCAACATACGGGAAGCTTGAGGAGCATCTCCATGTAGACCTTGTACCCTTCGGAAAGGCTCACGCGAATGTTGTAAACGGAACCATTACCTTTAAGTGCCAGCACGGTCCTGGAGAGTGCTACGTCAATGAGGTGCAGACGTGCGCGGTGAAGTACGTTCACCCGACAAGAAAACTTCTGGACTTCGTCGCCTGCATGTTTCGCCAGGAAGATCCCACCAAAGCTGGCCAGCCATGTGCGGAGAAGGTGGGCACCTACTGGCCAGTCCTAGACAAATGCAGCACAGGACCAGAAGGGACGCAGCTTCTCTTCGAGATGGGCAAGAGGACGCACGCACTCAAGCCTCCTATGGAGTCGGTGCCCTACGTGCAAATCAACGGAGTCCACAACGACACCACGGAGAACTTGGCGGAGCATGATCTGTTTCACTTCGTCTGCAAGCTTCTGCAACCAGAACCTCCCAGAGTGTGCAGCAAGGAACCCAGTAGAGTGCGATGCTTCCCAAACTAGCCAACCCATTCTGTTGTTAACTGAGAACCACATAAAACACTTCACCATCCTTCAGATCAATATACCTTCTATATGTCTTGTCAAACTGTTATATTCTTAGAGGAACCTAAGAGTTGCTGAAGTGTTTTTGAATTTTTAAGTGGCACGTTATCTATATAACTTTTGGAACCAAATGTTTCATTAATACAATGCATTTTGCGAAATAAACGCCCTTGCTCCTGCATTGCGTCTTTTCCTGCCTCAAAGTTTCCACGTCATGCACGATGCATTCTTGTAGTTCACTTTTATTCGTGACTTGGTAAAGCAGTCGGGATATGCATTCGAACGCCCGTGCCATGAACCAACAAGCAGGATGAAACCACGTGCTTACTGAATCTTGCAAAGCTAGAGATCTTAGTATTCACCAGCTTATCTAAAACATTAGTCAGGGTACTTTTTGACGCATTTTGCTCCGTGATGGCAACGGTGGGTACTCCTATTCTAGCCTGGGATACTTTGCATCACCTCGGCGTCGTTTGTTTAGGCTTAAAGCCGGAGATATATCTTCTACATTAATTTCCCGTCGCTGAAAGTGCGCTGACATTCATAATTGGCTAAGGTGTAAAGCTCAGAAACAAATTTTACGGGGCAAACTTTATGGACCATTCTGTTATAACACAAGCTGCCGCAAGGTCATCGCCACTGTCGTTGCTTCGTGTGCACGACACGACGACTATGGCAATGGCCTTGCAGCAGCTCATATTATGTGCGAGCCCGTTGCACCGACTCTGCTGCAGCTTGCTTCCATTCCAGCAACGACGGTGTGCGCTGACTTGCTAGACTATTTTATTAAAAATCGTGGCACTCGCAACGCTTCAAAGTTTTAGGTGCTGATATTGCAGCACTTCCTGCCATTCAGAGGCTTCGAGCCACCACTGAATAGGCGCACTGGGAGCTGCGTTCGTGGCTTATCTTCCGCCTACAAGACATGGCCCCGGAGTTGCTAAGCATATTGTTTGCCGCGTCGCCGTTTCCCACAGGATAAACAGCACAGATAAAGGGTGGTGCACAATTCGTGATATCTACCGAAAAGAATATTTTGTGTGCACATTTAAGAAATTTCATGCTGCCTACGAGGGCAAAAGTTCCCTATGCGCTTTATGTTTCGGATTCTTTGTGGTGATTAACCTCCCGATAATAATTCATTAGTGGCAAATCTGAGATCCTTCAAGCCTCTAGGGCTTTGAAAACTGTTCGCGCCACTTGCTGCATTAGAGTCTTCTTTTATTCTTCAATAAGCTCACCAATGTTAGTTGCATTCATCATAACAGCAGTGTTCCAATAACACCGTTTCACGTGTTCTGCACCTTGTCACTTCCTTACAGCACCGCCACATGGAGCAGACCGTCTGTTTCATGCGGCGCGCCGTTCGTTTTGACGTTTTTGAAGGAGTGCATTTACGACCGTCCTCTCAGACCGTTTCTTTTCAGTACGTCGCACATACTTCGAATCATCCAAGTTCACGCATACTGCTTGTCAAACACTTCGACCATTTATTTCAACTCAGTCTTTCTCTTCGCCAGCGGCGATAACTCCCCCCCCCCCCCCCCAATCACACCATTTTTCTTAATCTCCTCTCTCCATCTGAATCCCTGGACCAGCCGGCTACTTTCAATTTCTCATGGTATTCGCTCTATTACCCTAGAGGACCATCGTTTACCCTGTTCCCAATATCATGAAATGTACGAGCGCATTTCCTCGTCAAATTACCCGATGCAACATTGTTAGCACAAGTTTGCCCTCTAATCGACGCTACTGTCACTCCACTTTTTGACATTTCTCTTATGAATTCCTTCCCATAGCTCAAATCAGTTAGTATTGTAATTTCGGCCTTTTTGATAAGCCTACAATTTTGAACTCACAGTCGAGATCCCGCATCATTGAAGTGTTCCGCATATTTTGTAGCCGCGATGTTGGTGAGATGCTGAACCATAACCTGAGAATTCCATCCAAATATACTCCCACCCAAACTTGCTATAATGATAATTCTTTTTGCAGCCAGGAGTCAAAACTAGTGGTTGGACAGAAAACTGGGCAAGCCGGCTAAGGTTAACCATTTTTTCAAAGGCACAAGACAACGCAATCACCTTCCTTTTCACTCAGAAATATTGATACTTTACCATTTCATAGTTTTTTATGCTTAATCTTCACTAACTTCACTAGTAGTTGTGTAGTTTACCTATATAATTCGTTCCTTTCTATCTCATCTTCTTCACTGAATATCTTAAGATGTTTTTTCCAGGCTGTTAAATATTATTAAAGCAAAAATGCTCTCAGGAAGAAATAATATTGCTAAGCGATTACATTTAATAAAAATTTAATGTATATGCTATACTACTTTCTCTGTTCAGATCATCAATCGTGCATTAAAAATATTCTTTATGTTATCTGGGAAGGCAATTAAATCAATAAATCCCAAGAAATTCAGCCGCTTTTCATTTGCTATCATATTTCCAGTTAAGAGTTCATGAGTCCTTGTCTGAATGCTTGCGTTAATATTTTTACTTCATTCTTCTTGTGGAGTTTGTGATTCGTGCGTAGCCCCTGTCGTTATTTATACCAAAGCTGCATGCACTCCGTGCACGCTTTAGTTTTGCACGATATTTTCATGACTTCTAATGTAAATCAATGAAATGGTCTTATGTAATTCAGAAAGGTACCTAAAGGAGCTTTGTATACAATGAAAACTTCATTGTAGCCTGAATGGTGATAATATCGTTGAGATGAAGTTCTACCGTTCATGTTTCCATTCAGACAGAGCGTCGATTCATAGCATCGCCACCACATGACTATTTTCTCTCGCTGCACAGGACGAGGCTGCAAAAATTACTATCATCGCGTGCTGCTCTATGACATTTGGGTCTGTTGGTCATGATGTAAACGAGCGCGTTATCTGGGAAGTACTTCGTCAAACTTAAACAGAGCGCTGAGGAGAGCCACCGTCAGTATGAATGCGGCTTCCGCCCAGAGCGCTTGTGAACGCAACTTCGCTGAAATAAACTACGTGCTTTCAAGCCTTTGCCAGCTCAGAGGCTCCAATTTTATTTGAATGTCGGCAGCAACGCTCGCTTCGCGAGGGCTTCTCTGGATGCTTCACCTCACGCATTTGTCACCACTTGGCGCCAAACTATGGACCGTCGGCTTACGTAATATCTGGATTCGCTGGCATGGCTCATGAATGAAGCGGCCGCACGGAGAAATAAAAAGCAAAAAATAGAGACTTGGTGTCATCTCACACCCGGTTGTGAGTTTCATTGGCCAGCGTCGCGTCTCCGCACTCACGTGCGGCCGTCTTTGGCGTGCCTGGAAAAAGGTTGGCTTACGAACGCCGGCTGCATGACTTAACGCTCTTTCCTGAGTTTTCTTCTCTATATTTGCACCGCTCCACTAGAACACGCCTCTGTCACGTTTCTTACTTCCTACCTGTTCCTCACTGCTCGGCCTCAAGCCGCGGCATGGCGCTTTTGCAGTTTCCAAACAAGGATGACAGCTTCGTTGGCCACGTGCAGTGCATTCATTGACCTCTGCACTGTTCGTTGTACGAGTATCGGTATCAGTTTTTTGCGATTTTGTGACACCGTTAACGGGAATCATTCTGCATGGCTGATTAACGTGGTTTCTGACGCTGAAGAACTGTCTCCGCCTGCGCCCTCAAACTGCGATTGTAGTCGCTCTTGTGAAGCACAGCTGTTGTTCTCCTCGCCACTCGGTTGTTTCGGAGTTTTATCGCTCTTAAAGGTGCACGCGCCAAACAGAATTGTCAATTTTTTAAAAATATTTCAATTTTACATTAATTTTTTATGATCCTACAATCTGCGTCTGTCTCGTGTCGGAGTGTTATGGCAAAATTTTCAGTATAAATATAGACAATGCAGTTTTTTTACGTGCGGTCACCGAAGATTTTGCGCAAATAGTGATTACAACGGCCCCAGCACATCCCGAACTTTGCGGCTTTCGCACAGCGGAGCACCACCATCTCTATATCGCAGTGAAGAGGAGAGATCGAAACATCCGAAAGCCACAGTGCCACATTTTCTGGCTCAAAATTAGAAGCGAATGAGGAAATCAAACCGGAAAAAATTTGCAGTGCGATTGGCTACTTGAGTCACGTGGGCATCAAGCTCCGGCAGTATGCGAGAATTTTGTCGGGGCAGGGTTCAGCGCGAGCGACAGCTAAATGCTGCAAAGTAAATTTTATAAATGATTCTTTTCGACTACCTGGCTCATTGACGGCCTTGACCTCTGTAGATAGCACCGATCTGTTGTGTAAGCAAAATTCAGTGGCGCTGCTGTCACCGGCTAGGACGGCTGGAGGTAAAACTGGAGCTGAAAAGCCGTCGCAACGCCTTCCTTGGTAGAGCCGGCTCGAGACTCTGCCAACGCTTCGCCGGAAGCCCTTTCCCGACTGCTAATTTTGAACGCCTGAGCCTTCACGACCATTCGTCAAATTCTAACGCCGACCAACGGAGCGACTTGTTGGCAGGGTTCGAAATGCTGACTGCTGCAACGACTCCCGCGGCTATAAAAACGGGACAACTGTATAAAAGCGGGACGACGGGGAGAGCGGAAGACTGTAACAACAAGCGAGAGAGATGCTCTGCCAGGTCATCACCGTGCTCCCTTGTGCGAGAGCGCTACGTTCTCGGCCCCTGTGCGAACTAGTAACGCTCTTGTATATTCTTGTTTCGTTAACTCATCCTCGCCTTGGCCGTTTTATCACTCAGCTCTGCGCAGCAATGGTGACACGGTGGGATGCCCAAACGCAACACTGGTGACAGAGATAGAATGCCCGAACGCAACAGCATGTAGCTTAACCAACCGGATGCCTGAGCCG
Organism: Amblyomma americanum; assembly: GCF_052857255.1. NCBI lineage: Eukaryota > Metazoa > Arthropoda > Arachnida > Ixodida > Ixodidae > Amblyomma > Amblyomma americanum. The sequence goes on from NC_135500.1 coordinate 101,580,914, forward strand.
TCTGGCTTTTTATTTATCTGTCTTCGGTACCCAACTCCAGAAAAGACCGAGATATTGTGGGTAAATGTCTGGTATGATATGTCCCTTCCACTTGATCATTTTTCGTGAATTCTTGAAGACAGCCTGAAGATAGTAGCCTTAGGATGTTATAATCAACGCTCGGCTCGAGCTTATTTTGTTCGCTTGTGGCTGCACCTGCGTCAGTAGGCTATCCTTTTGGCATGCTTTGGATAGATGGCGCACACTTCCGTGCCACTATTACCAGGGCACGGTAACTCGGTGGCAGGAGGCGCTGGAGCGTATGCAACAGCAGCGCTAGGATACGCAGAGGTGTGCACAAGAAACAGCCATAAACACATGTGTGGTACCATCTTATACTGATGAATCGAAGTGTACTAAAGGGACCATAAAGCATTGATCGCTTGCACACAAAAGGCAAATTAAAGTACATTTGACAAAAATAGGCAGTCAAACGTATATTAAGACCTCAACCAAATTTACTATCTCTGCTAAGCCGCACAAATACCGTTAACTCGATTGTACGTTCTCTCTGCAAGTGAGCTACGTTTCCCGTGGAGCTCTCCAACGCGCGACGCCTTTGGCCACAATGGTTTCACAATCAATTTATAGCAGGGCTAAGGCGGTGTTATCTCGAACTGTCTGTCATTCACGTAACATGACAGCTGAAGGGCTCTTCAATACCGGCGTTCTTTCTAATTTAAGACACTGAAACACATTCTTCTTCCTTGCCCTGCCGCTCTCTGTGCAACCCAGCTGTTAAATAACCTGCTTCTTAGCAGAGGAAACGCCGCCTAAAGAATGCGGATAGGGGTGCAATCAGAAGCCTTTCGCGAAAGGCAAAGGGGTTCCTAAAACGCACCAGCGTTTAATCAGATTCTGAGGCGGCGGCATGCAGATGCTTTCCTGCTGAAGAGATTGACTCAATGATAAGTACTGCGGTAGCTGGCATCTTTCGTATTCTGTTGGGGCATATGTACTTATCCTCCAAGAATTGAGTCGTAACAAACGTATTTTAACACACTTGATACCGCTTCCTGCAAAGTTAATTTTACGCGAAGGCCAAAAACAAAGCTCTCTCTATGCCAGGACCCCACATTGCTGGCATGTTTACGCAGTAACAGCAGTGGTGATCACGAAGGACCTAGACTACACTCTCCTGCTTATAAGGAATTTCGGTACAGTCGTGGAATTCGATTATGTACAAGACACTGAGGTACCCGTGGCCCACCAAGTGTTTTTGACCATTTCTATCTGCCTGGTATTTCTTTATCTTCTGTTCCTAAGATCCTAATCGCATATGGCCCTTGAAAAGTATCTTGGCTCCGGGTGTACAGATCACAACCTCGTGAGAGCGGGTGCGCTGCATTGCTGACTGCAATAGCTCTCCAGTCCTCGGGACAATTATCTTCGCCTCTCCCAAAGTCTAAAATGCGTTCATTATCGCAGCAGATCGCTGAGCCTGCTGATAATTTACATCGCCCCGCCCCAACGGTTCGACTGCTACCCCTGGATAGACTGAAACGAGCAGGCGACAGCAACCCGACACATTTCAGTGCACACTACCGGACCTCAAGAATGGTTGCTTCGAACAGCATGTGGGCTGTCGGATATCTTCGGGCGAGTGCGCTTCTGTTTGGAGCACTCGTAATAGCGCCCCATATATGGTCTACAACTTTAGCCTCTTCTATCAACCTCACCCTCTACTATGAAGGCCTATGTCCCGACTGCCATGACATTTTTCTGGACCAGCTGTGGCCAACATACGGGAAGCTCGAGGAGCATCTTCATGTAGACCTTGTACCCTTCGGAAAAGCTCCCGCGAATGTTGTAAACGGAACTATTACCTTCAAGTGTCAGCATGGTCCTGGAGAGTGCTACGTCAATGAGGTGCAGACGTGCGCTGTCAAGTACGTTCACCCCACTAGAAAACTTTTGGACTTCGTCGCCTGCATGTTTCGCCAGGAAGATCCCACCAAAGCTGGCCAGCCATGTGCGGAGAAGGTGGGAACCTACTGGCCAGTCCTAGACAAATGCAGCACAGGACCAGAAGGGACGCAGCTTCTCTTCGAGATGGGCAAAAGGACGCACGCACTCAAGCCTCCTATGGAGTCGGTGCCCTACGTGCAAGTCAACGGAGTCCACAACGACACCACGGAGAGCTTGGCGGAGCACGATCTGTTTCACTTCGCCTGCAAGCTTCTGCAACCAGAACCTCCGCGAGTGTGCAGCAAGAAACCCGGTAGCGTCCGTTGCTTCCCAAACTAGCCATTTCATCCTACTCAAACTGATTTCCACATAGCAGCGGTTCACGATCATTTCGAAATAGTAAATTGCTTTTAGATATCTTGTGAATTTATAATCTAGTGAAACACGCGTTTCTCACCTACCTTGTCGCTTTAAGTCTCACGATTTTTTTGTTACTTGAGATTATAAGTGTTTAAGAAGTTGTATGTTGCAAAATAAACGCCTCTGCTCCTCCACGCGTCCTTTTCTGGGCTTTATAGTTTTCCTGCGGTTGAACCATGAGTTCTAGTTTCCTTCTATTTGTGACTAAGTGAAGCAATCGCCCTTGCCATGCACCAACAAGCAAGGCGAAGCCACGTATTTGCTGAATCGTGCAAAGCTGGACAAGTTACACCATCTGTTGGCGCATTTTTCTTCGTAATGTAAATGGTGGGGGCCCCTTTTCTATCATTGGACATTTTATAACAATGCGGCTTCTTTTGTCTGTGCCTTAAATCTCGATATATATTTTCTAACTAAATTTTCCTGGGCCTAAACTACACTAACGTTAATAATTGCCTGAAGTGTAAAGTTCAGAAACACTTTACGGCACAAAATTTACGGACCTTCCTGTTACGTCTGTCGTGTACACGACGACAAAGATGACGGCCGCGCAGAAGCCCGTGCTCTGCGATAGCCCGTTTCACGGGATTGCTGCAGCTTGCTACCGTTCCACTAGCGACAGTTTCCACTGACTTCTTATACCTCTATCACGCGCGGCGTTAACTGCGGTTAAGGTAAACGCGGCTGCTGCTGTTCACACGAAAAAATTAACCATGGTTGGCCCAAATCGACCAGGGCAACATCGCTTTTGTCTCTCAATCTAGGTGAATCCGTGAAAATGGCGTCATCCGTGCCACAAACGTGTAGAATCCGGGGAGCGGCTGTGAGAATTTCCTGGTCACAGGATTGCACCATAGACTCTTCCCATGGCCTATGAGAAGACAAGCTGCCAGCATTACGTGCTCAAAGAGGGCTAAAACACCGGTCTAGCGCGACTTAACTGCGTGTTCCGCAGCTCCTAAAGCCACTGCGTCCAGGAAGGCAAAAAATTGGCAGTGGTTTAGCTCTGGTTGAGCCTGGAGTGACGCGATAGCTACAGCTAGCTGAGTGGAACATGGTCACGTGACCAACCACGTGACAAACCACGTGATCAGCCTCGGCGCCGCGCCACCGGCAGCTGCTCCGAACCACATTGCCAACCACGCGACAGCGAGGCGGCACAGCCACAGGGTGGCGGTGCCGCCATGCTGAAGGCTCGAATCGCTACCGTGATGTAGCTATCGCTACAAAATTTACAATAAAATCTAATCAGTTTAACAGCAGATGCTTACGTCCACATATTTTTTTAATCATGTGTTATCCATAGATATCGCGTACTCAGCCCGACACACGCCCAGAACGTGTTCTAGACTTGAATTTTGCCCTCTGTACATGCAGAATGCACGCATTCACGAGACGATAGCAGCGGAACTCAACTCTGGCCTGCCGGACAATGAAGGCCTGCATACTTGTAAGGCAATAGACATAAATTGGCTATCTTGCAGAAAATAGCATATAACAACGTTATTTTGTGTTCGAGACTGTATGTAATCGGAAGGCTGCGTGGGGGCAAATGCGCTTATGTTTGGCATGCGCTGTGCTCTTGATGTAGCGAATATACAACACGAGTTTTATGGCTAGGATTCTTGACTTTGTGCAGGTAACTTTGTGTCGAGGCTGAAGTTCACATCACGAAATTGTGATTTGTTTTCGATGTTCATTTGACATCGAACATCGGCCTTGTTTACGCCTCCAGCATCATGATGGGTTTCTTGCTTAGTAGCATTCTGTGGAACGCTGTGTTTGCGTTATAAACAATGCATCTGTTATTGTAACGATTATATTCATTCTGCGCTTCTCCAGAATGAAAACCTGCGTGTTAAATTTAAAGATACTAATTCGAGCTCTCGTTTTTATTTTTTTCGTCTATTATCACTGAAGTGCCGCAAGTCAGCTCTGCTTGGGATGGAATTATTTGATTCTGAGAAAATATATTCGTTCACTCAAGTTTTTTCCACTTAAGCAGGGAAAGGATGGTTTTTTCTTGCTTATATCTGCAATATGATAGACCTTTTATTTCATTCAAGAAACTGAATCGCAACGGCACCCCCGGTTCTGGTGGCCAAAGCTGGTCATTCTGCTAGCGCCTCCACAAATTGCTTGGCTAAGTGCCAATGAACGACGACTTCTTAATGGTAGAAAATGGAGTGGTGAGCTGCGAATTATTACACTCCCGCACAAACTAGAATTTTATAACAACTGTTGATCATGATGTCCACAAACAAACATTACAAACCTAGGTATCGGCCATAAAAATAATCTCAAGCTGGTTGAGACATAATTCTTGTATCCTTTCTTTTCAACGTACATCTATATGGAATGGCTGAGCTCTATGTTTATGTGACAGCTTTAAAATCACAACTTTATAAACGCGGCTTTGCGTTTAGTCGCTTCTGCTAAGATTTAGCACTTAAAATGCTTTACTTCATCTAGCAACAAATATTTTTCCCAATGCAGTCCCAAACAGTAAAGAGTAACGTTGCTCAATACAGCCTAGCACTTAAATATGTCATGTGCCATTGTTCAGCCTATACACTTTACGCTAATCCAGGTACGAGATTTCAAACCAGATTTCAGTGCAGAATGCTGCGAGCCACAGACTCGACTTGTCTCTTGCCACGCTTTGTGTGCTATATATTTCACACATACGCCTCAGGATGACTTCCAGCCTTCTGCATGAGCTTCTTAGCTTGTTGCCTAGACACCTCCAGCGAGGTAGTTGGGCATGGATGAGAGGCCTAGGATTGTTGAAAAAAAAACACGATCAATCAGAACAGTGAAAATTATTAGCTGTAAATGAAGGAACAATAGGATTTGCTGAAACTGCATAAAAATAAAATTATGCGTGAAGGAAAGCTCGGCAATGAATCAAGGTTTGTAACCCGTCTTCTTTCATGTTCTATAAAAATTATAAGTGCATACAAATACGATACCTGCACAAAGGGGTTGGCAAGCGAAATTAATGAAAAATGTAAGGCTAAAGAAGAAGATGCGTCGGATGATTTGAAAAGACGAAGACGAGGTGACAGTGTTCTCGAGAGTTTTTGCCAGCGCTACGCTTGTGTGTCTTTTGCCGATCTGATCCCAGACTGCTGCCGTTGCCGTTCCCGTCGCCCCAGTACCTCGTAACAAACCCCCCGTTACATTTGGTGGAGGTGCTGGGTAAAAACATCGGCCCTGGAGCTCCGTAGTCGTGCTCTCCCGGCGCGCACGATGCCTGAGGACGTCCAACACCAGGCCGTACAAGTGGGCCAGGCTGTCATCTGTGCCGGCTCTCTTCGTCAACGGGACCCGACCATTTTCAGCGGGACTGACGAGAACGATGTGGAAGATTGGCTCACATCGTACGAGCGGGTGAGCGTATACAACAAATGGGACGATGTGACGAAGCTAAACAACGTCATCTTTTATCTCGCCGGTGTGGCTAACCTCTGGTATCGCAACCATGAGGCAGATATTCAAACCTGGTCCATTTTTAAGACTAAATTTGCAGACGTATTTGGTCGACCGGCTGTCAGGCAACTCCGAGCCGAACAGCGATTGCGTAAACGATCTCAGCAGGCTAGTGAAAGCTTCACTAGCTACATTGAAGATGTCGTCGACTTGTGCAAGCGGGTCAACGCTCGTATGTCGGAAGCCGACAAGATCCAACACATCTTGAAAGGCATCGATGACGACGCTTTTCAGATGCTTCTAGCGCGCGACTTGCGTACCGTTGCTGAAGTCGTCACGCTGTGTCAAAGCTTTGAGCAGTTGCGCAAGCAGCGGATTCTGACACGCCAGCGGCCACAGCAGGTTGAGTCGCTCGCTGGGCTCACGCCTTCCCCTGACCCCTCGCTGCTACAGCAGATTAAAGACTTCGTGCGGGAAGAAGTGGCACGTCAACTTTCCTTTCTGCCGAGCGCTCACGACCGACCATCATATCTGACTCCAGCGCTCCGACATACAATTCAAGAGCAAGTTGCTGAGGCTCTTTCACCGGCTCATCCGTCACCACCTGTCACGGTTCCGCTGACATACGCTGACGTTGTCGCCAGACCACAACCTGTGGCGGCTCCGCTCACATATGCCGAAGCCGTCGCGAGACCGCCTCCTGTCGCGGCTCCAGTGACATATGCCGATGTCGTAGCAAGACCGCAGCCGCCAATCTATAGTGCGCCTCCGGCGCATTTGCGAGGGCCAGTGGCTTACCGACGACCTACTCCAAGGGTCAGCGATTCCTGGCGCACAACGGACAATCGGCCGATTTGCTTCTTTTGTGGTCTCCCAGGTCATGTAGCTCGGCATTGCCGCCGTCGTCTCCCGGACGCGGAAATTCCTCCCCAAGCTCCTGGGTACTGGCCCCCACCGAGTCAGTACTCTGTACCAGCTGCGCCGCCGCAAAGTCGTACTTCCTCGCCGGACCGTTCTACCCTCTCCAGCCGCCGGCCCTCTTCTCCACGACGCCGGTCTATTTCGCCTATGCGACGTCGCCCCACCGCTAACCAGGAGGAAAACTAGGCGCCGCAGTTCCTGAGGCGAGAACTGCGTCCACAACGAACTTCGAAAGGCCTCATCCGTCAGCCGCTAACCTCATTGAAATTTCCGTCGACGGCGTTTCTGTCATGGCGCTTGTCGACACTGGTGCTGCCGTTTCCGTCATGGACGCAAAGCTGTGTAGTTCTTTAAGAAAAGTAAGGACGCCAATTGCTGGACTCTCACTGCGCACCGCCAGCGCTCAGAACATCCAGCCGTCAGCAGCGTGTACCGCTCGCGTTGTAATCCAGGGGACCATTTATGCCGTCGAATTCGTCGTACTGCCCTGCTGTTCTCATGCTGTTATCCTGGGCTGGGATTTCCTATCGCGCCATGCTGCTATCATCGATTGTGCTCGAGCTGAAGTCGAGTTCTCTCACCTGCCCGAAGCTGTCTTGGACACTGCCCCTCCTGGTGCCTGTGTTAAGGCCCTAGTTGCCGAAGACATTGACCTGCCTCCCTGCTCTTCAGTCCTCGTACCCCTCTCTTGCGGCCCTCTTCGCGACGACACTGTCCTCTTCACTCCGTCCCCTATCTTTCTGCACCGCAAGTGTCTGCCTCTGCCATACGCTGAACTGACTATATCCGCTGGCCTCTCCGTACTGTTCGTGTCTAACCCATTCTCGTTCCCCAACGCCTTGCGCCTAGGTGAATGTCTCGGCACGGTACAACCATTCGCGTCTCTGCTCATCCGCGAAGAGACGGACGACGCGCCGCACCTCTCCATAGCCGCACTCAGCCCACCTACTGCTGCGCCCGATCCCTCCTCAACCGAAGCATTCCTTCGCTCCATCGACGACAACCTTCCAGCGCCGCAAAGGGCACAGCTTCTCACTTTACTTAATCAGTTTCGCTCATCATTTGACTCACATCGAAGTTCCTTGGGCCAAACTTCCACTGTCACCCATGCCATCGACACAGGTGACCACGCACCGCTGCGACAACGTCCCTATCGTGTGTCTGTCGCCGAGCGCCAAGTTATTGAAGACCAAGTCGACAAGATGCTCCAGAGCGGCGTCATTCAGCCCTCAAGCAGCCCATGGGCGTCGCCTGTGGTGCTCGTCAAAAAGAAGGATGGCTCCATACGCTTCTGTGTAGATTACCGCCGCCTTAATAAGATTACGCGCAAAGATGTCTATCCCCTCCCGCGCATAGACGACGCTCTGGACTCTTTGCAAGGGGCCGAACTCTTTTCATCTCTTGATTTGCGTTCCGGGTACTGGCAAGTTCCTATGAAAGAAGCCGATCGCCCCAAAACCGCCTTTGTGACACCGGATGGCTTGTATGAATTTACGGTGATGCCCTTCGGGCTTTGTAACGCCCCCGCGACTTTTGAGAGGATGATGGACACCATTTTGCGCGGACTTAAGTGGAAGACATGCCTTTGCTACCTCGACGACATTGTGGTCTTTTCCCCGGACTTTGACACCCACCTCTCCCGTTTGAAGCACGTCTTGACCTGCCTCTCTGACGCCGGCCTGCAGCTGAACTTAAAAAAATGCCGTTTTGCCGCTCGTCAATTAACCATCTTAGGTCATGTTGTCTCTAAGCAGGGCGTCAGTCCCGACCCAGCGAAACTTCGTGCTGTGGTTGACTTTCCCAAACCTACCTCCATCAAAGACCTGCGCAGCTTCCTGGGTTTGTGCTCATATTTCCGCCGGTTTATTCGCAACTTTGCGTCCATTGCTGCGCCTTTGACTCAACTGCTGTCTGGAAGTGCGGATTTATCACTGTGGTCTCCAGCGTGCGACGACGCATACACCACCTTGCGCCGTCTCCTCACGGCGCCGCCCATTCTGCGCCATTTCGACTCGGCCGCTCCTACCGAAGTGCACACGGACGCCAGCGGTGTTGGCCTCGGCGCTGTCCTCGCCCAACGAAAGCCTGGCTTTGACGAATACGTCGTTGCTTATGCTAGCCGCACACTCACACCAGCAGAACGCAACTACTCCGTAACTGAAAAAGAGTGTTTGGCGATTGTATGGGCCCTCGCGAAGTTTCGACCGTACATTTATGGGCGCCCTTTTGACGTTGTGACCGACCACCATGCGCTCTGTTGGCTTTGCAACCTGAAAGACCCCTCCGGCCGCCTCGCTAGGTGGGCCCTTCGCTTGCAAGAATATGATATCCGCGTCGTGTATCGCACCGGCTGCAAGCATCAAGACGCCGATGCACTGTCACGCTGCCCCCTTCCAGCCGAGATCGCCAGCCTTTCCACCTCCGACGCTTCTCTGCCCTTGCTTCGCCTCAGCGACATGCCTTCAGCGCAACGCATGGATCCCTGGATCGCTTCCCTTCTCGACTTTCTCGCCAACCCGACGGCTGCTTCACCGTCACGTGCGCTCCGCCGCCAAGCTGCCCATTTTGCGATCCGCGACACCCTACTTTATCGCCGTAACTACAACTCCGAAGGTCGCAAGTGGCTGCTCGTTATTCCACGTCACTTACGCTCGGAGATATGCGCATACTTCCATGCTGCCCCCCACAGCGGTCACGCGGGCGTTTTCAAGACCTACACCCGCATACGGCTGCGCTACTACTGGCGCGGAATGTACACCTTTATCATGAAGTACGTGCGCGCATGCATTCCCTGCCAACGTCGCAAGACACCTCCCCATCGTTCTGCTGCTGAGCTGCAGCCGTTACCATGCCCTCCACGCCCGTTCGACCGCGTTGGCATTAATTTATACGGTCCGCTTCCATACACTGCAAACGGCAACCGTTGGGCTATAGTAGCGGTGGATCACCTTACACGATATGCCGAAACTGCTGCCCTTCCGGCTGCCACAGCGACGGACGTCGCCTCCTTCATTTTGCACCGATTCATCCTTCGCCACGGTGCACCTCGTGAACTGCTCAGTGACCGAGGCCGCGTGTTCTTATCTGAGGTGGTGAAGGCGCTTCTCAAAGAGTGCAACACGATTCACCGAACTACCACCGCCTATCATCCGCAGACCAATGGCCTCACTGAGCGATTTAACCGCACACTCGGAGACATGCTCTCCAAGTACGTCGCTTCTGACCACACGAATTGGGATCTCGTCCTTCCGTACGTTACTTATGCGTACAATACCGCTACGCAGTCTACCACCGGATTCTCTCCTTTCTTCCTACTTTACGGCCGCCAACCCTCTGCTACTATCGACACTATCCTCCCTTACCGCCCTGATGAATCCGAATATCGACCTGTTTCCGACGCCGCGCAACACGCCGAAGCCTGCCGCCAAATTGCCCGGTCACTCACCACTGACACCCAGCATCGCCAGCGCTCCCGCCTCGACCAAGACCAAACCCCACCGAACTACACTTCTGGTGCACTTGTGTGGCTCTGGATACCTTCAGGAACTCCCGGTCTCTCCTCAAAATTTCTTGCGAAGTACCATGGTCCCTACCGTGTGCTGGAGCGCACCTCTCCGGTCAATTATATCGTGGAACCCCTCACGCCGTCTCCTGATCTCCGCCGCCGAGGACGGGAGACCGTTCATGTCCAGCGCCTCAAGCCCTACTACGACCCCGCCGTCTTGCCATCATCCTAAGTCGCCAGGATGGCTCCTCTTGTCCCCGGGGTGATTGTAAGGCTAAAGAAGAAGATGCGTCGGATGATTTGAAAAGACGAAGACGAGGTGACAGTGTTCTCGAGAGTTTTTGCCAGCGCTACGCTTGTGTGTCTTTTGCCGATCTGATCCCAGACTGCTGCCGTTGCCGTTCCCGTCGCCCCAGTACCTCGTAACAAACCCCCCGTTACAAAAAAAATATTTCTTTAATTTTATCACGAAAATAAGTGAAGTTTCAGAAAAGTAAAACAACAGACTATGGCCCCGTAGGCCCCTTAATCAAGACAATCGACTTATGCTTCTTTAAGCTTCTGTCCGCATGTGTTTCGACGTGTGTCGTGTAAATCGCATGTAAACACCGGTTTACAGGTGGGCTTCTAAGCAGAATGCCCAACGAGAGCGCCTACGGCCCTCGCTTGGGAACGAGTTTATAGTGTCCAACAGCTTGATGAATACACAAACAAAAATAAAAGGCTGCACAGCACTCGGACTGGAAACCTATCGCGTTCGTGTTGTCACGGTACACGCCCACGTACAAGAGCTAGAGTGTTCGGCCTCAGCCATTTCCGCTTTCTCAACTTTCTCTGAAGGGTTGCCACTTCGGTTTCAGCGTTAGCACAGGCAAACTCACAAGACCTATAGAACCAAGTGACACGGTCGATTGCGCAAAATACTTGTCGGACTACATCGACGAAATGCACTATGAACGCGCTATCCACGCGCAAGAATGAATCTCTTAGACAGCATATTTATTTTTGTGTGATTGCTTTGCATGCATTCACAACCCGACTTATTTTGCCACCCCTTCTCTACAGAGATAGCTGCATGTTCTCTAACACAACACGCCCTCGACTCTACGTGCTCACCGCTGATTGCTACGACGAAGTTAGCAGCAACTAATGTGACACACATACAGCGTGACGAATAGAGTCACCTCCGGTGAGCGCGGCGCTTCTTTCCCGCAAATTAGTGGCAAAGTCGCCAACGTCCTTACCTCATATAAAGCTGCACAGCACTCTGCCAACACGGTGCCGACACGTTTTCGTTTGTCACAGATATCGTCGACACAGGATTACTTCGGCTTCTTCCCGGCCGATTAACGAGGATCGACAGCCATGCCCTCGCCGTAAATTCGGTCTGATAGCCTCTGGTGTCCTTCCAGAATGCCAAAATTAAGTGCTGAGTGGCAAAGAAGTGATCAGGCTAAAAAAAAAACAGTGCGAATTTGGGCACAAGCAAGGAACGCCCACACATTCATAAGCGACTAGCTATTCGTGGACCCCCAATCATGGCATGTTGACAGACTTTGCAGCACCCCCTGAAGTTGATTTTGCTCGGGAATAAGACCGAATTTGCGGCTACGGGGCGGCTGTATAAGCGCACTAACAGACGTAAGTACGTCTTTACGGAACCTGCATCTACGTCTTTACGCTTTTACGGATCATACATTTGCGGTAATGTATAAATCTTGTTAATTAGGGTCATACTCCATATAACAGTTGAATCTGTTCAGCATACACTGAAAGGCCATAAGAATGAATGCCTGCTTATAATTTAAGCATTTTCTGCAGCCTCATGTCAACCACGCATTGTATCTCGTAGTCTTTGGTTTCGTTTCATAACTTAAATATGACTTTTACGTTTAAGAAGGCTTCATGCGACTTTATGAAAACGCATATCACTTTATTTCCACCCACATTTCCTATCTCATTTAGATATTTAGCTTAAAGGGACACTGAGGAGAAATTAAGTTGGCTTGTATCGATAGAATACCAGCTGCTGATCAGAAAAACGCCGCTCTTACTGAAAACAAGGTTCCTGTAAGGCAGAAAATAGCAAGAAACAAAATACAGGTATCGCCACCACAGGCCAATCTCGCAAATACAAGCGTGACGACGTCATAGAACAAGAGACGCCATCTTGGAGGAATTTTCATTCCTACATGGGGCCGCGAATCTCTGAATCTGACAAAAGAAGGTAGCGCGGTTCAATATTGAAGTAAGTTTTGTTTTAAAACCGATAGTGCACTTTTATCAAGCAAGGAAGGCAGACAAAAAACAACCTGAATGTTAGAAGCGAAGAAAACCGATGCCTGGCTGCGCCACAGGCGGCCAGGAGAGTTTCGATTTTTTATGGCGCTTCTCGTCTATGAGCTTTGCGTGCCCCGTGGTTTTGTTTTTGACGCGCCTCGATTTACAAGCGCCGAACAGCAAGCAGTGCCGCTTCAAGTGCTGGTTAACCTTTGAAGGAGCCTGTTAAGGCTTGCCTGATGATCGCCACGGTCGATGAAAAACTATGATGGCACGATGGTCGGTGATCGTACAGAGAGTTAGCAGTATAAAGAGCACTGGTGCTTTCGTACGCTCGCCCGGTGAAATGTTCCCGGCTGTGCCAGTCAACTTCAACCTACTTACCGGAAATCGTTTATTAGGGACGGGGGCCAATGTACAAGGCAGTTAAGAAAAATTGCTGATGACCTAGCTCTGTTAGGCCAGGATATACGTTGCGAAAGCGCGGAGATTTCTGCATCGGAAGAGTGCATTCACTAGATGCACCTTTATTGATAAATCTACCCTTAGTGTCCTATATACATAGCGTTTTGTGTGTTTTTGTTGAGTGTTTTTGGCTTAATGCTATGAGCCAAAGCCAGGCACTAGAGAAAAAAAAAGCCGTCGTGGCGAGCGGTAGTGTCTCCGCCTTACACAGCAAAGGCCCTGGTTCGATTTCAAGCATCAGCACAGGAGTTTTTTTTTTCTTTTTATTCAGTGAGTGGGCGGGCGGTATCAGTGGCTCTCATAGATGCCGCCACCGAATACGTTGGTTAGCGGTTAAGCGCAGGCTCTGTTAAGGCGCGTTTATGCTCCGGCGTAACGCGCGCGCACGCGCTGCACGGCGACGTCACGTCGGCCAAAGCGAGACCCTCTATACTCCAACTGCGCTTGACCGCCGACGCGTTCGGCGGCTTCGGCGCACTCGGACCGCACTGGCGGAGACTTGGAGCATGTCTCCATTTCGCGCCGAGTGCGCCAGCCACCGCCGGCCCGGCCAGACTGATTCGGCTCCACGGCGAGGTGCGTGTTGTGACGTAATTCAATAGCTTCGGCAGTTGGGCGGAGCTGTTCTTTTCGAGCTCTCGGCTAATATAATCCATTCACAGTACACAGCTGAAGGCACATGCAAGTGTACGAGAGAGCCCGATCCAGTGTACCCGTTGGATCTAGAGGAAACCGTTGAAGCGTCGTGCGCCGGCTTTAATTTCAAGCCGCCAACTTTAAACGCGACCGCCCTGAGCACCCACCCGTTTTTTGTGGCAATAAGAAATAAATAAATAACTTGGCCCTTCCGCGCCGTTCAAGGAATCACAATCCGTTGGCCCCAAAGCCCCAGCCAGCCTCCGATGGGTGCAACGCGCCGACCTTGTCCTGGCCCCTCGCGACTCCCCGCACTGGGGTTATGATATTTAGTTTGCAATGGCTGCTTACGGATGAAGGGGGAAGCGACCCGCCGGCGCCTAACCTAACCGTGCTCCCTCAAAAGCATCGCACGCTCTGTGGGGCTGAGGTCGCTGAAATGCAGGCCGGAGTTTTTGCGAAAACTACGTCGTCGTGTACGGGAACGGGATCCATCGTAATGCTGGCAAGACGCCGTTGCAATCGTAAACGAAGCGACGGCAGCGACCCCCGATATATGCATTCAACGTGCGGCGGCAGTAGCTTTCATTTCGGCAGCTGCTAGACTGCACCACTAGCAACCAGAAATCACGGAGTCTGCGTTCACGTCATGTTTCACGTCACTCCGTCCTATAACGTCATAATAGTTCTCCGTGACATCATAAGAGTTCTCGAGTTTGAATCGGAGCGGCGGGAAAAACTTTTTCAACTTTTAATCCAAATTTCTTTGAAATAAATGCATCTCTCGCTCCCGGACAAGCGGCAACAAAACCATGAAATGACGACCTATCAGATTTTGCTAACGAAAAAAATCTGATATATTTCTTCTCAGTGTCCCTTTAATGCTTTCAAACGAGTTGGTGTTCGTACTCTGCAGCTCTTCAAGAATTCACTTGAACAATGCTTTTATGTAAGTGCTCTAAAATTTATTCACTAAAGGTTTCAATGTGCGTGGACGTTCAGCAGTGTTGTGTGGATACTGGTGATGGAAGTTGGTATGCATTTTCTACACTGGGCTTTAATAAGGGCGATAATGTTTTGCAAGTAAATGTGTGTGGCTGCTATGAAGTAGTGGTTGGAATGGTTGAGATAAACGAGTGCCATAAAACGGCAGTCATTTCTCAAGAATAAATGACACCTCGCACTTATAGTACGAAGTGTCATTTATTTATTTATCGAATCTGGTGTTCAGTAGGAATGACATCACTGATGCTGAATGACACTTTTTCGTACCTGCTGAAAACTAGGAGAGGGTGATGATACGTATGGCTGTTTGAAGTGAACACTTGTGGGTCGTTCTCGTGTGGTTTATAATAAAAAATACTTCATGCATAGCCTCTAGGTGAGTATGCTTACTCATGTAAAAACAACGAAGTTCGTTCTTAGAGCGAGCTCATTATAATGATGCCATTTTTAGGCGGGAGAACACTGCTGCAAAAAGTAAAAATTCAAAATTATTATTCATGTGTATATCCACTCAAAGTGAAGGCATAAGGCATAAAACGCAGCTCCAGTGGCAGTGCAAAGATTATGTGGGTACATAACAGTCAATAGCTATGTTAGTAACCTTGCCTGTGTGTGGTCAAGTTATGCATTTGATGCAAACTCCTCTATATAGAGCAAGCCATAATACACGCTTGTTAGTTATGCCACACGGCTTAAATTTTTTGTTTTCTCCTGATCATATGATTTCATTATTCTGCACAACTGGAACATTGTCAATCTTGCTCCTGTTGACCACAAAGCCTTGAGGAGGAGTAAGCAAATAAGTGAGACTAGTGCAAGCCGAAGAGAAGTGTGTCAGATACAGGCGCATCATTATGTGCAGCATGTCCCTATTACGGGGACACTGAAATATCAGTGCCTTGTTATGAGAGCGTGCAAATCTACTTAAAGTAATTCCTGACGGCCTTCTCCGCTAACTAGCTGCTGAGCTTCTCTGGCTTATTAGTTAGTCCTTAGCAGGTTTTTGACCGAAAGTGCAACTTGGCATGAATGTTAAAACTCATCAGCATGTCGATGATGCATGTGGCCGCACATGAAATCTATAAGGCGCTCCTCTATGCCAACTTGGTACCTCCTTGCGAGTGAGCAACGCATACCTTCATGTGCACGCCTCTGCTTACCCGCCGCTGTTCGTACGGACTCGGTTCCTAGGCTTGCGCCTTTCGCGGACATTATTCTTATTAAAGACATTTGTGTAACAGTTGCCGTGTCGGCCGGTCGACGGTTCCTCGCAGTCTACGTAACATGAATACGCGGTTCCTACTTCAAGTCCATAAAGTTACAGTCTAGCGAGCGGCCCCGAGTAGGCGAACGATCGCGCAAGCGACCCTTGTCGCAGTAATGCGCGAGGTCCAGTATTGAAACCGTTGTGACTGGTCCGCTGAGGAAAGCTGCAGCGAGAAAAGCCGGCAGTAATCGATTGCTCCACTATACAAATTTAGTGATGGCTTTAACTTAATAGATAGAGCTTGACGTGTGCTCTGAACCTAGCTGCTCCTGTTTTTCATGCGTGCCGACGTTGCGATAGCAAGGACGAGTAAGAGCACAACTGCGCAGAAGTTTCCCACATAAGTAACTTTAGGGGGAGATATGAGATGCTAGGAAAGACGAAATCGTATAACCATAACTGGCAGCAGCACGCCTTCTGCAAAAATCTCAGCCCACACGGCGCATTCGCCTAATCTGGACGCCTACTCGTTTCTTCCTTAGTGGTAATGAGTCGGCTCATAACCTAAGCTCGCGAACTGTCTCGCCGAGCTGGGTCGTGCAACCTGCCTGCCCTAAACTCCGGCAAAGACAGGTTTTATTCTTACAGCGAAATCATGCGACACTACAGGCTTGCAAGACTTAGATTCCACTGACCAGACGAAACGCTGTCCAGACGAAAGGCCAAAGCCTGCCGTAAGCTTCAAACTAACGCATACCCAATCCCCCGATTGTAGACCTTCAATTCGGGAAAGCAAATCTAAACCGTATGATCTGGAACTGCCCGTGTTCCGTGTACCCGCGAGTCACTTCATTACTGACCCTGCTCATTGGGAGGCTCTAATGCTCGGCCCCGACTCGGGGACACAGATCAAGCTCCTCCAGCTGGCTGAAGACGCCGCCGCTGCCCAAGAGATAGCGGCCGTCGTTTAACTGAGGGGCGGCTTCGGGTCGCTCCACTGTATCCGCGGGTAATCAAGTTTCACCACCACCACCACCAACAGAGCTTGCGAAATTTTTACTGCCGGTGTGACCTTTTTCCAGACCCGCGGAATATCGCAATAGGGCCAATCCTCAGGCATCGATCGTGAAAGCACGAAGGAGATTTATGAAATGACGCATCACTGTGTTTTCGCGGACTCCAGGATGGTGCCGATTTGGTTTCCCATTCGCTTTTTTCGGTTTGTGCGGCTGTATGACCGTTTTGCTAACGTGCTTCTAATAGACTGGGGAGAGGCGTCTGATACTGGGCCTCCACTCTCTTTTCTTGCCAGCGCCACCAGGTGCCGCAGGACTTGGCTAATACCAGAAACGTGAGGTTCAGTTGCTGCTGTCTCTGTTTCTCGGAAGTTTTGGAAGCTTCACCTTTTTCAGTGGGAGATGCGGCGAATAAAATGGTAATTTTGGTCAAATATTTTCACATTACATTTTTGTAATCCTCCTGCCAACAACTCTCTTGCGACAAAATAGTATGGTGAAGTGGGCATTATAAAATGTAGAAAACGGCGTCTTCTACGTCCGGTCTTCAGAAATTCTGCGCGAATCGTAATTGTAACGGCCCTGGCACATTGCGGACTCCATGGCTTCCCGACAACAGAGCACCGCCGTCTCGGTATCACGTAAACAGGAAAGATCAGAGCCTCCTTGGCGTGCCGTGCCACATTTCTTGAAGAAAAAATTGAAGCGAACGAGACAATCAAAAACCGGCATAAATAGCAGTGCGGTTGGCTGCATAGGTTACATGGGCATTAAGTTCCCACTTGATGCGCTTGTTTTCTCGGCGCAGGCTTTAGCGTGTGTTAGAGGAGAACACTGCAAGATTATATCTTGAACACCTTGTTTTGGCTTAACTAGTTCCCGGCGCTCTTGAACTGATTTGTAGCAGCAATCTGCAACGCAACAGCGCAGCGCATCGCAGCAGCCGTGACCTTTATTGAGGCGCTGTGCCACAGTTCTCCTCGTGACGCAAAGTACGCGAGTGGGAAAAAGTTCCAGACTGCCTGCATGTTCGAAAAACAATGGAGCAAGCAACAAAATAACGATCAGTCTTCGTGGCAGCTGGTTTCTCTCTTTCGTGCTAGAGATCCTAGTGCACGATCGGTTCCTGAACGTGGTGCCGACGCTTTTTCAGGGCGCATTAAATACCCCACCGCACCGCCAGCATGTATGGCGGGTACTGCATCCGAATTTCCCGCACGTGATTGTGATGCCTCTACGGGATGCGTTGAAAAGTGCACCGTGCCGTCACCACGTGCGGATGTCTCCGTGTCCGATGCTTTAGTGCGATAAGATCTGTTTAATCGAAAACTCGATTTGTTTTTCTCCTAAGCGAACAATGCCAGTTAGCCGAAGTAGATTTTCTGTCTGCACCGGCTTTAACAGAGGTAGCATTGCAGCGATGCTGATTTTTACATTAGGATCGTGGTCTCTGTGTAAAGCACCCAGAAAAGATTTGCAGCGCCTGAGGGCGGCCAATAATTGGCAAGATGTCGCAGCAAAGAAAGCGAAGGCAGCACAAAATTTCAAAGTAAACTTACCCGTGGACCGCCAAAGACCATTAATCAGGAATGTACTGAATATTATACTTCGTTTTCGCTACAGATCCAGCAAAACGAACTTCAAGTTTGATTTTCTCAACTTTCACTTTTCCTGTTGTTTTAGTCCCTTATCCCTTCGTCATTTCTTAAAGAATGACAGTAGAGAGTTCTAATTTCTGGTCATGCGTCCTGAAACTTTAAAGAGCGTTATTAAACTGCCACATTATCTGTATATACGCCTGTAAACTTTTGGAAATTTCTTTTCGTATAAGCAGATTTTACTACATATATAGTGTAAAGTTAAACTTTTATTATTATAATACCAGAGAACTTAAAGGCATAACAAATACCTATATTGCCCAGAATGGGTACTTGTTAATATGCTGCAAAAATTCTCTTCCTACTTCGTTATTAATCTGAGGATTAGTAAACAAGGGTTAAACAATAGCTACCCTCATGAGTGCATTACCAACTTGACCGTTTAGCAATTGTATTAAATAAAAACGTCACCTGCAGTTGCTATTAGCATAACAGATTACCAACGTGTGTGACATTTGCTAACAGTTGATTTAGAGATAATTAGTAAAACATCAGTTCACAAGTTCCTCGAAACGCTACTGTTATTTCAATTTAGACCCCCCGCTGCGTCCATGCTCGTGTTGGGGCGGGTTTGATGCAGTTTTGCCTGCTTGTATGATTGCATTTTATTTTATCATGAGTTGAGTTACTGTGTAGGTTCCAAGAGTTCCGCGTAGGTCAACCACATAGCTGTCCCAAACATGCATGTTATGAGGAAAAGACTTAATTCTTGAACACAGGAGCCACACTTGAAGCCGCGATTAAGGTGAGTGCAGGCTCACTCCTCTTATTTTTGACTGCCAAACGCGTTATTCTAGCCAAAATGCCCTTGCAGTGAAAGGCACAGCTTGCTACTTATGTGTTGGCTGCACGATGACCTGTCTCATTTAGTTACAAACAAAATACTCGGTATTTGGATCGGTGGCGCCGTCTGTTGTAAATGTTACAAGTCGCCTGGGATTCTTATTTTTTACAAGTGGCAAAAAAGTTGCTTTAAAAATTCGTGTTTTCGATAAAATGTCGTTGTCAATGAACATGTGCACCCGGGCGAAATGAAAGGCCACAAAGCACGCGAAGAGTAGTCGTACCAATGTTCTGTCAGCATCAGTCTAGTGTTAAACGACGCGAAGGAGTTGCGTTCTTCGCAATGCATAGATGCTTCCTCAAAAATCTTATCACGCTTGGCCAATGGAGGAGCGAGCAGCGAAAGAAAAAACAAACGCCAAACTCCGGGAACATATGCAGAAATTCTAATCTTGAGTATGCTGTATAAGCACCCAGAGTTGCGCATTTGTTTTTACAGCGCCCCCACTCATCTCTAATAGCCAACGGCAATTACGTCTCTTCAAAGCATCCATATGCCGCGGTAAAGCCAACTTGTGGAGCACTCCGGCCGCATGACGTCATCTCTCGTGTGGTAGGCGTGCGTGATGCGTCGTCGCGTCGTTATTACTTCAGTTCAGTGCACAGTACCGGTCTGCTGCTGTCACTAGCCGATAGCTTGCGTCTTGCCCCTGTCTCGCCTCTCTGCTACAATGCAGCTATGACGGGATGTTCCGCTCCCATTTGCACAAACTGCTCGGAAAGTTGCAAAGTGTTTTTTTCTGTACTGTCTGGAAGGTCAGTGGTTCGACACATACTACAGTGGTTGCTCCGCATGGGCCGCGAGGGTCCAACAACGAGAGGTGCAAGAATTTGTGAGGTAATCTTTGAGTGTTTTATTAGTTCCTGCTACTGCATTCGTGAATTTAAATGCATGGAAGCGTCAAGTGAAAGGCTCAGAAACGAGGGCAAGCCAGTCGAAGTTCGCATATATCCGTTTTATTTGCGTGCTCTCTGCGGTCATCTGTAGCGGTGGTGCATTTGACTGTTTACCACATAGCGACCTACAGAAATATGCATTATAGTGCTAGCGTTGCCTTTGCGTCACTGCGTGTGAATGTACTATCAGCGTCAAATGAAGCCCGAGCAGCAAACCGAATATTTTATTTGAGTGAGTATGAATAAAAGTGCACTGGATTTTTATTTCAATGTCGCGAAGACCACTGCGTAAAAATGTTTTTAGACCCTGCGTAAATTAACTCTCCAGCAGGTTTTGCGCTTGAGTTTTGATGTGTCCTGCTGTCTTGCTAACGTGGGGGGGGAAATCCGACTGTGCGGCCTGCCCGTGGCCCCCCATGCCACCGGATACGGGCCGGTGTAGTTTCGGCTACTAGGCTTTGTTCCGGTGCAACGCACAGCGGTGGGGATGGGTTGGCCGGGGCCCGTCCTCTGGGGATGCAAAACCCCATGGGAGTGGCAGCGACTCCCAAGCGACTGAGTGGGCCAGTCGCGCACGTGAGGTCCGATGCCTGTGCGGAGGCAGGCCTGGTTTCATAATCAGGTTGGACTCACGGAATTGGGCTCAAAAAGTGCTCGAAAATCAAAAAGCCTCTGCACGCGGGGGCGTGCGTGGCTACCGGCTGGCGCGTCGGTTTCTGGCCACGGAGAGGCCAGGTCCGCGCGGGGGTTTCCAGCAGAAGGGCTCCTTGGGAGCGATGTCCTCGGGGAAGCAGCCAGGGATGGCTGACCGCGGGGCCGCGAGCCTAGAGCGCGGGACGCCGAGGTAAGGGGGACCTTAGTAGGGCCGATGCAAAAACCGTCGATGTTGTGGAGTAGCGGTGGAGTAGGCCCGGGTTATCTCACCCTCGGCCAGGTTCTTGGTTTGTGGCCCGGTCAGCCCGGCCCTGAACACTCCCTCCTCAGTAGGTGTGGAGCAAGCCAGGGGAGGAAATAAGTGCAAGGTTGGTTGGTTGGAAGCACAGGTGGGTCCCCGGGAGTCTAATTCCATTGGCTGGATCCACCACACATACTTCCGGAGTCTGAAAAGCCGCGAAAAACACTCGACGGTTAGTAGCTGGGAGCGTTATGCAAGTCCGAACCGGACCCCTGAAAGTCGTGGAGGAGCCCGAGGCAGCTGCCCCGGGTTAGGATTCCCTGTCTCCGAGTCGGAGCTATTGCGTCGTTGGGTGGTCGGGCATCCCGTGAGTGGAGCCGCACCATTGGACAACATCGACGCCCTCCCTGTCCTGGCCAGACAGGAGTCGAGCGATGATAAAATGAGGGTCAACATCTCGCTGTCCCCATTCCCATCACATTACCCATAACCCTTCCCTAAGTCCCATTTCCACAACCTATGTCCCATCCCCTCCGCTACGTCCCAGGGGAGATCAGGGGAGTCTCCCCGGGCCCGCTCCCCCGGCTGTGGGTCGCTTAGTGGCATTACCCCATTTTTTTATTTTCCCACCTACGGGTGGCAAAAGCACAACATTGCCTTCGGGCCTTTTCATTTATATTACGATTGGGTTAAGCCTGCGATACTTTAGTGGTACAGGCAGGAGCTTATTGGTTTACGTTTTTTTATGGCAGCTCCACCATACTCTTTGTCTTGCTAACGTTTCATGGACACTGACGGTACACACGTGTGAGTGTAAGGCAGCGATATAGGGGTGGTGGGGCTTGTACGTTCGCATCAGAGTTGCCCTTTGCGCCAATCGTGCGCAGCAACTGTTTATTAACCAGTGTTTCAGCTAATTATAAAAGCATGTTAGCCTTGCAGCAGGCTTCCAGGAAAAACAAAAATATAGATGAACGTTTTGCATCTCCTCTCCTACTGGCACAATTTTCTTGGTTCAGCTGGTTTGAGTTGTTTATATTCACGTATGCGGGATAATTTTTCACATGATGAGTTTGAAGACAGTTGTGCATAAAGGAAGAAACGCCTAAAAGTAGACGTTTAACATTTTTTAGCAAGAATAATGTTGAGATGATGCAAATACTGCTTCTGCTGACCCATCCTCAATATTACCAGATGGACCAGCGATTGAGACCATACCAGCATTAAGTCACAGTGCTTTTCATGGTTGATTACCTTATGGCTTTCCTCTTAAGTGTGCATGAACGGCTTGTGATCTTGTTTTCTGTGATCTTGCTTTCTGTGATCTTGTTTTCAAGGCTTGCTCGCGGACAGTGAGACAAGTGCATGTGCCTCCTCTGATGACCCGATTTTAACGAAAAAGTATCATTGAAACTAAGAACTGTATTAGGGAATAATAGTATTGTCCGATGGATAGAAGGTTTTACTAAGGACAGACACCAAGTTGTCAGTATCGAGGGAGACAGGTCGAATACATGCTGCGTGCTGTCTGTTGTGCCACAAGGCTCCGTCTTTGGGCCCTTGCTGTTCTTGGTGTACGTAAACAACCGGATTTAAACATCATCTGTGGAAGCAGAAATCTTTGCAGACGACTGCGTTATTTACACTGAAGTGAATCAGTAGCCGACCAAATTAAACACAACGAACAATTAAAAGGAAGAAGCGACTGGTGTAACGACTGCCAAATGTGTCTCAACTTGAAGAAAACAGTATTTATGACAATTTCCCATAAACGCGAACCCCCGCAATATACCTACATATTGCAAATGAATGTTTATCGAATGTTACAGAATACGTTTACTTAGGCATAACAATTGATTCGAAACATGGTCTGGAGTAGCTTGCCAGGCCGACAACCAGGCAGACCTCTTTTGTTCCATCCAAGTCCCTCCTCCTCCTCGTCCAAACTTGGGTAGACCATAGACAAAGAGAAAAT
Source organism: Amblyomma americanum (assembly GCF_052857255.1). Classification (NCBI taxonomy): domain Eukaryota; kingdom Metazoa; phylum Arthropoda; class Arachnida; order Ixodida; family Ixodidae; genus Amblyomma; species Amblyomma americanum. Next base: position 101,604,016 of record NC_135500.1, read on the forward strand.
AATAGGGAAAACAAATAAAAAACTAGGATACTTAAGACGTTTGCTCAGACTTGCTACACCAGAGACAAAACTAACAGCTTGCAAAATGATAGTACGCCCTATGTTAGAATACGCTTATGAATTCTGTGACCCTCCACACTAAATCCCTAACATATAAACTGGAGCATGTCCAAAAACGTGCACAGCGTTTCCTTTTGTCTATGTATCGGAGGCAGGAACAAATTTCCCCATTGTATATTAAAGCTGACCTACCCCTCTTAGAGCTTCGAAGGAAAATAAAAAGGTTGAATCTGTTTAGTAATAGTATGAATAACAAAACACTCCTAGACAAACGAAAGTAAATCAATTAAACTTTCTCACGTATAACACGAAATAAGCATAATAGGACCGTCCAAAAAAAAAATTTTCGAGGAATTGCTTAAAATACTCATTTTTTCTATTAACATCGCGTGATTGGAACAACCCGCCCGAAAAAGCAGTAAGGGTTGAGAGTAGTGAAATGTTTTCACTGCTGTTATTGAACCTATTTAAAATGGAATGCTGAGCATTTTGTTCTATTTTCCACTTTTTGTTTCTTTTAGATGTCACATTAGCATGTATTGCAATAATTCTAATGAAGTGTTTTGCACTGTTCTGTTCCACAGTTTTCCCACCGTTCTTTCCCATTCCGTTTTGAAACTATGCTGTACGGAACCACTCCTATTGTTGTAGTTTCGCACTGTTGCTTGTACTGTTTTGCACTGTTTCTTTTTGCTTTCGTTCTTGTATCATGTAGTATATAACCACTCCTACCCAGGCCCCATTTGGGCTGATAGTACCAATAAATAAAGAATTGAAAGAATAAATATTTGAATAAATTAGTAAGTGATTTTCGCATACGAGTTGCCCCGCATAACGTCGCATATGCACGCGTGAAGTGTAGGTTTGCCTCATAACTCGTATGCACGCTGCAGCAACCCGGTGACATTTTATGAAGCCGGAAACGAGCTAGGCGCCAGATTTTCCGGGCGCACTCTTGTTTATTTTTCTCCGCGCACCTGTTTAAAACCCAGCGAAGGAGCTGGCCTAAACAGACTCCAGTACGAGTGCCGCTTGGTTTCTGGCCGTTCATGTGCGGGACACCTCGGGAATATTCGTGCGAGACATTCGGCTGCTTCTAGTTATTGCTCTTTGCCGCGTCCTCTCCGCGTCATCCCCGTTCTCGTTCGAACGAAACAGTACGGCCTTGCATGGTCCTATTCAAGTAGCATTCGGCGAAGGCGCTTAACACCTTTGCACTAAGCGCGGGAACGAACTTTCGCTTTCACTTATTGCGGTAGCCCACCATGGTACGCTGTGTCTGCCTGCGTCGTTTTGCGACGGCGGAGGTATGTGCCGCTGGGTTCCTTGCAGGCTGAACATAGCGAACTATACTCGTATACATACATCGGGCTCATCGTAGTCTCGTGTTAATCGCAGGGCTGGAAGGTTAATTGACCATATGTGGTGAAGGCTATAAAATTTCTATTTAAAGCAATTCTCTACAAATTGACAGCTGCTGCGAAAATATAGAAGAAAAAAAAACCAAATTGGCATATTGCAACGCAACAGCGGCATAATCTTCGGGCACGAGGTCCCTGAGCAAGGTTTTTGACGTCGAGTTGTTTGCATGCTATGCTAGCAAGAAAGCGGCTCACATCCTGGCTACACTTTGATCACGCCCTCTGGTGGACACACAACCCGCTCAGTTTTATGCTGAATGAGTGTGGACGTGCCTGCTTTTGGCTGAGTCGTGAACAATGCTGCCATGCATAGTCACACCGCAGCTTAGTGTTCAGCCTGCCTTTTAATGCTGCCCTTGTTGTTGAATGTTGCAATCTGTCTCCTTTGCTTATGTTTGGGCAGCTGCCAGTGTCAGCAGTGTCCGCTGCTGCAGCAATGAGGACAAGAAAAATCCTGGAGTATTTTGTTTTTCGTCTTGAATACTCTATTCTTAATAAAATGTTTTCGTCCGGCTGGCCATGTCAGGAATGCTTTCTCAAATAGCAATGAGGATGGGCAAGTATACTGAATTGTCTGAGTTTTTGACCCTGAATAATAAACGTAGTATGGAAACGCGTTCATAAGGTAGCCGTGCCAACGGTGATTTGTGATTCACAACTCTAAGAGACACTCATAGAGGTGACAGAAACGAAGAGGGCCGAAGTGCCTATATAGCACAGCAGGGGAGCATATATGAGGGTGAGGGTGTCGCCCCCTCACACAGCCGGAACCTTTGCATAAGAAAATCATGCTGGACCTCCTTTTCTCAACTAAAGGTGATCAAAAAATACTTTTTTTTCAAATGGGACTGCACCTCCTTATGAGTGATTCATAACTAGACCATTTGTAGCACTGCAACATACCATTATATATAACCACAGATCTAGTTTGGTGCATAATATAAGAATGAAGCTTTTCAAACTACTTCCACAAGTTTATAAGTACCCAGTGGCTGCAGTGTAAGATTCACAGTGCTGTGCATTATTTCAATGCCGCGTTTCATGTTTCACGCGAGGGCTGCCGCTGTAGGCACTAATTTTGTCTACTTGGTGAAATACTAGCTTGTAATGACTTTGCATAGTAGCACACACAACTTGTGATCGTCAATGCAGACAATAAAAGTCAATTTATTGTATGTAGTGAACGCATCGAATTATTTCTCTTGAATGTAACCACAGGCATCATTGAACTTCAATGCACATGTGGATCGTCATTTCACTAAGCACTTTTTACCACAAAAAACACTAACACAGAACACGGGCACAAAACACCTGATAAAAAAGGCCTCCAAATTCGGTTCGAGCTTCGCCTTTTTCGCACTTTTTGGCCATCGCCTCAGCCAGAAAAGAAGTTGCAATACCTGCTACAGGAAACGGGTCTAAAAATTTTGCGCGACAAACATTAAAGACTTGACCTCAATATGAACAAATACACTTGAGCCCTACAATTCCCAGAGGCAAATAGCTCGCTAGACATTTCAAGTGCTACACGCTTGAAACGGGAATCCAACAAAGTTTCTGAATACTAAGAAAGAAGCGAGCGCCGCTGCTTCCTTTAAAATACCGCTCTCCGCCTATCTTATGGCCCCCGCCGCTGTCACAAGCGCAATAGCCGAAAAACAAAAATGGCAGTTATAATCTACACCAGTTACAATCGCCGGAGAGTTGCAAGAACACTCATTAGTAGCAACGAAGTTTCACTACCGACGAAAACGGGAGGGCGGATGGCACACGCACACTGCACGCAAAAGGCACGAACCGTTCGCACAATACGCCGAAGACTGCTCTGTATTGAATCACGGGTGAACGAACAGCGCGAATGCCTCTCAATGAGCAGCGGCCGTCTCCTGACTGTTCCGAGCAGTGTCGCTGTAGACGAAATGCCCGTACGATCGTTGTCGCCAAGCACTTTCAAATCAGTGCACGCAACGAGTGTTTTGCACTGAACTCCACCTTGAGATATGAGTGAACGGCGCGAACGTCAGCGTGTGAGCCCGACCAAAAACAAAAGCTCGAGCAGTTGTGGAAAGTACGCCTACGCCGCACTGGCAAATGTTACGTTGCGGCCCGCTGCTACCGCCTGGTTTGTAAATAGCAACTATGACACAGTTGCTGAGCTGCGCCCAGACAAGTCGACCTCCTGATCGAGAAAAACCATCTGGTTTCCTCCACACTTTTCTCTCAGGGTGTTGTATGGAAAGGGTCTCTCCTGAGATTTCCTTCCTCCATGACTTATAGTTATTTCCTTCCCCACCATGATTTACAGTTGTGCTATTCATGAAGGAAACAGATCGCTATTTCACGAAGAAAAGGAGAACTTCCGTTGATGTGCTCCTCTAATAACCGCCTTATGGCGCTAGATAAAAAGCTTTCCCATGGTTCTCTGCTTTATTCCACGAGCGGAGCAAAGAGAGCAGGCCCGATGGCTCGCCAAATGGTGCAGACGCCACCACGTGAGGCATTAAGGACGCGCAGTTTATATGAGGGAACTTGCATCCTCTACGAATCAAAGAAAAATGGCAGCAGGAATATATTGGATGTTGTAACAAAAAAGAGGTTGTCCCGAAATTCTGTTGATAGAGGTATTAACGCGCAATGTCTAGGCTTCCCAAGGGCTGATGGCCATTTTTAAGCCATATTTTCGAGCTATGAGACAGCCCGACAACGTCCAAAGCAATTCGAGAACGGCAAGCTGTGCTTGATGGTTGTTCATTCCATTATAATCTTAGACGAGGACAGCGCTGTATCCTCGACCTATGTTCCTTGCTCGTCTTAAGTGCATCGTTTGCCCGTAAAAATATGCCAGCTTTGAGTGTAACATGCATGCATTACTAAAAAATGGCCAGCTTTCCTCGACTATCTTAATCGCATAGCATTCCTGGCTGAAACTACTATGACAACTCTGGATTAGTGCATGACGCGACAGAGACGTAGCGCCATACCATTAAATCGGAAGAGTACAGTTTACCGTACCGGTTCTTGGACTCACCATTAACTGTGAATAGCATTCGCTTGGACATTGCAAGGCAGGTTCCATCGCAAGAGTCCCGCAGCCGATTGGGAAAAATGTTCTCCATAAGTTCCCAATCTTCTACATCTGCTAGAAGCGTCTTGTGAAGGGCTCAAGCGAAAATCGCATTCTGTAAGCGTCATACGGCGGTAGTCTTTTTTGTGTGTGTGTTCATGGCAGCGACGCTTCTTCTAGCATCTTTTTGCGTTTTTCTAACGGCTTAAATATAATGTTCAACCAGTAGCTGTTAGAGTCATGAACGGCGAAAAAGCGGCTCCCACCGTTCATTAGAACGCAATCAGAGCAATCTCTTTTCTGCAGGAAACAGTCTCGACCAAACGGAACTGCCTCCAATGCAAGTCAGCGGGTGCCGGTACTAGCATTTTAAACTGTGGTATTACATGGGACTGGTCTGCATGTAATTTTTGGACTGAGCGTCCGCCTTCTATGGCACAAATTCAAGAGCAATAAATTATAAGCCCTATTAATGTTTTTTCTTACTGCCTTTAAAACTAAACTAAAGTATGCCTTGAAAAACCTCGGAGGTTGTAATGCTCAATGGCCACTCTCATGCTGTAAATCGAATCAATGCTTGGTCGTATTATTACTGCCGCTTGATGTCAGGGTTTTTGTAAAGAAATGCACGCAGTATAATTTTCTGGCAAATGATTATGCTTCACGAGAGAGCTAGATCATCCGGCCTGTATACTTGCAGAAATAATGACTTTCTCAGAACGGAAAACAATCGCCGCGCCATTCCAGCAACTTCCCATCACAAGCCTCGTTGTTCGCAACGTTAGTTGAGCGTACCTCTTAGAAAGTTATAACAAAGACAAAGAGTCCTTGGAGCGCATAAATACGAAAGCTATCGGACAGCGTTTACTTTACTGTCTTATTTCCGCCAGAAACTAGGCAGCGAAACTAGATTGTCAAGGCGACAAGAACAACAGTAGAGCTATATATTGGGGGCGTTGTGCTTAAGCGTAGCTGAGTCTCTTGTTCAGAGCAACGTTATCAACAAGGACTGTAAACATGGGAGACGAATTAGGTGCTTGAAATGTGGATTCTTGCTTCGAGCTTTCCTGTTTGTTACTTTGAGTGTATCGGTGGACAATCGGGAAGCAAACACTTCACAAATTAGTCACCGTTGTTTTCGTCCGCCTTGTGGCCTCATCCAATCGCTATAGGCTTTCTTATTCCGCCGCCACATGCGCACTCTGCCTGATAGCGGCGTTCGGCAAATATCAAGTAGACTGCATTGACTGGTAACAGGTCAGCGACAAGTGCCTTGACGTCGGAAATGAGGCACCAATATTCAGCGGTCTCGTGCTCCTGCCTTTCCAACTAAATCCAGCTGTTGTTGCTATGAGACTTTATTAGCTCATCACAATGCTGTCATCTCAATTAAGTGAGATATTTTACGCTCCAGAAATAGTGGTGGAGGCGGCCATAAAGGTCGGGTGGCTACCTCATATAGCAAAACTTGGTGCTGGGCTAGTTGGTTAAGCATTTCGTTTGAAACAGGTCAGCGCTAAAAAAGAGAAACACGGCGAGAGGTCCTTGTGTCGTCGTTCTCTCGCCGTGTTTGTCTTTTTTAGCGCTGACCTGTTTCAAAAGAAACTACCTAATATCCGTGTTCAGACTGCACGTCTGCAATGCGGTGTGCACACAGAAAAACGTGAGACCACTGTGGGGCTTGTCACCATTAATTCAGCCTTAATAGGCCTAATTAGGAGTTCTATACTTTTTAGATAACAAACCTCGTGGTACTGATGACATTTTCGACAGCCTCTTGTTAACAGCGCCTGCGTGAAAACCGCTTTTAGCAAATGCGGGCGGCAAGTATAAACGTGTGGGAGAACATGATTCCTGAGCGTTCGAGGCGATATAGCACAGTGGACGTGCATTCCTGTGAAACCACTGAATATTCATTATCGTCAGATGCCGCGGATTAAAACTGAATAGCACACGCAACATGCTTTCAATCACACCGCAGTTTGAGCATCAGCCCGAAGTGACAATTTCTAAGCTTGCCGTTTCCCCACAACCAATTATGGCCGACCATATCTTTACGTCACTGCAAACTCTTTCCACGAAACGCGAAATAGCCTAAAATTTAAGCAACGAAACTGACAGTCTATGCGGTGAGTTAATTCTTCTTCACGGCGATCCCTCTTTAAGTCGAATGCAAGATTTTCACTGGTTTGTAATGCAATGTGAACAGTGTCGCCACGTGTCTTTTGCAACGGGTGTCAGCATCATTTCTCTCAGAAGCTTGGAAGGCCTGCCTGCTCGGATGCCAGCGGTCTTCGAAGTATTTCTTTTTTTTTTGGTGTATGACCAAAAACTGAAAAAGACACTTCACCTTAAGGATATTACGCGACACTTTACGAAGACACTTAGGAATATCACGCGATATTGTTGATGTCTCAATGCCCATATACACAACATTAGTCATTCTATACTTCAGATTCATAGAACTTTGGGATTTGTGATACAACCCAAGGATAGTGGTACAAGGGTTAAGCAATGCGCCGATGGCAGGCACTGCACCGGTGAGGTTTGTGCGGCCCAGGTTGCTCTTACCGAACAACCACACGGAACAGATTAAAGGGGCTATGCAATGAATAAAATGTCGCTTGTAAATGTTTTAAATGGCTTGAAATGATGCAAAGAAGCATTCACACCAAATATGAGCCTTCTGAATTGAGCCGGCAATGATTATGAATTTTTAAAAGCTGTGTTTTTAATATTCCCGGGCCGATTGTTGTCCTCGTAGTGACCGATTTTGCAACTAAAATCGTAAAAAAAGGCGTCACTGTACCCATGACGTCGCCAGGCCACCACACGCTCTCATTCGCTGGAGCCACGGCAGCCACGACGTCACGGGCACACTTACGGTAGCCGTGAAAATCGTCTGCTCGTGCTGCCGCGCGGCCCTCTCGGGCAAGCGCGAGCCAGGGCATTGCCTTCCAGCATATGGTTTCAATTTTCCTCTGCCGCCTTCTTCTGTCGGGAGTTCCGGAGCCACTCGCAGTGGCTCGTCGAGTCGCTGCTGTCGTCGCTGGCGTTCAGCCGGTACGGCGTGAACGCATAGGGCTCGATGCCCATTGCGGCCGTAAGAGCGAGCAGTCGCGCCTCGAGGTGCGGGTTCATTATTGCTAATTACAACAGACGACAATCAATGAAACCCGACGCGGGCCTCAATCACGCCTCCGACGCTGCTGCTGGGGTGCTAGGAGCGACAACCGGAAGTTGCAAAAGGAACGTCAGCGGATGATGTATTCGTGGGCGGGGCCCAATCCCAGAGCTGTTTTCTTTATTTTTGTCTGGTGCCCCACGTGTACGAGTTGAGGGGGGAGAGGAGGTACGTAATTTTTAATCCTCTATATATTTGGTGTAATTGATGCTCGCTTAAAAATTCTTGCGTTGGGTTGACGAGTGATTGAATGCCTATCTCTTGTCTGCTTTACGCAATCTCAATTAATTTATAACATAGTCCCTTTAATAACCTAGGTGGCCCACCTAGTTTGCTTCTTCGGGGATTTTTCGCTCACAACGCCAACGACGGCGACACCAGATTTTCTGCTGGACGAGAGTCTTGGTGCTACAGCGTTAACATACCAATTACTTTGCAAACCGGTTAGTTGGCAACGGGAGATGTGGAACTTCGGTCAGATAGGAATACATAGTGCCCTCCCAACGTTATGGGGCCTCCTACTATCACTTCAGAATTCCCTGTTTCCATGCTCATCCACGTTTCCATGTTTCATCGAGAAGCTCAAGTCCATGTACGAAGTTCTCCCCGCCAGAGCACAATACACATTACAAAGGACCAGCTAGCAGCGAGCTTGACGAGCCCATAGCGGTGGCAGAAGTCAGCGTGGAGCTGCACGGCCTAAAGAGACGATCGGCCCATGGGCCGGACCTCGTTAATAACAAGATGCTCGGCAATCGTGACGAGGAATTGATCAGTGCCCTAACTAGATATCTAAATCAGGCGTGGGAGAGTGGTCAAGTACCCAAGAGGGGAAGAGGGCCAAGATTACCCTAATCCACAAGTTGGGAAAACCACCAGGGCTTAGAGAATCTCCACCCAATATCGCTATCCTCCAGCGTAGGCAAACTGCTAGAGAAAGTCGTTCAGAGGAGGCTAACCAAATACACCGAAGAAATGATGCGTAGCCGGCTGAAATGGTCGGATTCAGGCCCATTCAAGGTTAACATTCAGTTGAGAGTTGAATTCGTGGGCTCCTTTCTCATGCCATGTATCCTAAAAAGCCGAGCACCAGGGCTGGGAAAGGCTTGTTCCCATTACAGCATGACCGGTGGGTAACCGGCGGCAATGGGAGTCGAACCCACCACCTCCCGATGCAGAGGCGGGCAAGATACCATGAAGAGTACACAACGATGTAGTCAGAGACTTCAAGAAAAAAAATGCGAAAGCCATTCCAAGTTTAGATCTCCAATAAGCTTTCGACAACGTCAGCCACGACGCCATTCTCGACGGGCTGGCTGAGCTAAGAGTAGGCGAAAGAACCTTCAACTACACCGGATTATTCCTGCGAGACAGGACGGTGATCATGAGATTTCAGGGCTTATAATCGGAAGAGTTTCCGCCGGGAAATAGAGGCACTCCGCAGGGGGCTGTGTTTTACCTTTCCTTTTTAACATCGTAATGAGGAAGCTCCCCCGTAAGCTTGGGCATCTCGATGACTTAAAAGTAAGCATCTACGCGGACGATGTGAACGTCTGGATCTGCAAAGGAAATGATTGGTACATCACATCCATGCTCCAAGAGGCAGCAGATATAATCAGCCAACACGCGCAGGAAGTAGGTCTACGCTGCCCGCCGAAAAAATCGAAGCTCCTAGTAGTTACCAGCAATAGCGGAAAGATAACTCAAGGTATCAAAATTACAGACGAATGGAACGAAGTCCCGAAAGTAGATGAAATTACAATATTCGGTATGATTATCAACAGCAGGCGTAGGAACAAAAGCCTGATTAAGGAATTAAAAAGACCAAGCGGAGCTCGTAGTCAGAGTATCTAATTACACGTCCAACGGAGGCTAGTAGTCTCAGACCCGTACAAGCTTTTGCCACGAGCAGAATCTGCTCAGCGACTCCATTCCTGGTCGACTCCAACAGGACCGAAGAACGGGAAATAAACACCATAATAAAGAGATGCACTATGTGCGCTCTAAGACTCCCCATTCGCTCCCCATTCTAAGACTCCCATGTCGCTACTTCTAGCCATATTCGCGAGAAAATGGGGTTGCATACTGAGTGGGAAGAACTAGCGGCGGCGGCCAGGAACTCCCAAACGCAGAGTCACAGAAAAGGCGGCGGGTAGACAAATCCTTGAGTGGATAAACCTACAAGCGCCCGGGGAAGGCAAAAGTGTCTGAGAAAGCATAGATCATGAAATCAGAAAGGGTCTATAAGTCTCGAAGAGCATGCGCCCCGTACACGACGAGGGAGGAGGAAAAGCAGAGCTAAGCACCTGGCTAACAAATTGGATAAACTCCCTCCGGGATCGGTCGCATACACCGATGCGGCGATAGGGAAAGAAGGCGACGTAACCTCGGTCGCCCTAGTAGACGCTGGGATCGCCATAGGAATCGAAAGAAACCGAGATCTAACGCCGGTAGAGGCGGAGGATATTGAAATCGCCATTGCCATTGCTCGACCAGGCGTGAAACACGTCGTCAGCGATAGTAATGCGGCGGTTAGGAATTTTAGCAGGTGCAGAGTCAGCAATCGTGCTGCCGAAATTCTGAACGAGTCGAGTGTCGCCGAAAGCGTGATTATAATCTGGACCCCAGCACACGCCGGTCTCGGCGGCAACGAGGCTGCCCACATGCTCGCCCGCTCCACGCTACGTTGGGGTGCTGTGGATGCCTCCGCAACAACATCTAAAAGCATGGAAAGTATTGGCATGTTCAGGGATCTAACCGACAACCTGAAGAAAGACAGGAGGATATATCCGCCACCGGATAGATCACCGAGTAAAAAGAAATTCTACGACTGGAGAAGACTGCAAGGTCGAAATTTCTTCGCTCCTCTGTGTATGAGTTGGACGGGTGCCAGAGAGCTGAAGAGGGAGGGTGCAGAAACGGGAATTTGAAAATTTTGCGGCCACGTGGCAACATTAGATCGCATAATATGAAGATTCGCTCGTGCCCCAGGGCGCAACGCGATTAAAACTAGCGATGAATGGGAGACCACTCTAAGAAGCTCCGACGAAAAAAATCAGCGCTCCGCCGTCCGCATGGCGGCCGAGGCTGAAGACCTCTTCTCCTAGACGGGGTCGGATGTCCTCCGGCCACGGTGCGACAGACTGCCTCCCCGGACGCCTGCGTGCGGACCCGGAGGTGGCTGCCGCGCCATATTCGGTGGAAACAAATGTTCTTCCTCCTCCTTCCCTTCCTCATCCTCTCTGTTTCCAGACGGTCTGAATGCTTGGACTGATGATTGCGCGAAAAGTCTTTCTGTGTAATGAAGACAAGCGAAGAAAATCGTAGTCAATCTCGTCCGTCGGAAGGGGCGTATCCAAGAATGCATTGCTTTAAAGGCGCACTAAATCTAGGACCCGTTAATCATGGTAGCCACACTAAGGTATCAGCCAGCTCTTTTGGCTACTAGACGGGCCGCCGACTTCCCGCGCTTCTACTCATTGACCCGGGCAGCGCGCATGGCCTGTCGGTTATTTTCGAAGTTTGAAGTGACGCTGCCCTTAACCGCTTTTCTTTCAGCAGAACAAAGCAATGTTGGAGCTTGCATTTCGAAGCGCGAAAGTAAAGAAAGAAAGATGACGAAGACGAATAATAAAATCAGTTTCACGAAGGACAAACAGTCTTAACTCACGAAACTCGTGAGGCAGCGGCAATCGCCTTTCTGTTTTACGCAGTTTCCTTAATGAACATGCTGACATTTTTCATTTAGTTTTTGTGCGTTCTTGTTTTCGTTACCTACACGGTCTCTCTGGAAGGCAGTTGACTCGGACCCTGGCCGAGTCAGTAGTTTTTGCACCTTTGTACTGTTCTGACCTGGGGATTCTCGACACCAGTGTTTAAAGCGGGTTATGAGAGCGTGCATTCAATCTACCGCGAAAGAACTGATATTTATTTTCGGTATTCGCTGTGAAGGCGTGTCTTGACGCTAAAATGTTTGTGCCAGGATCAGAAAAGTGCCGTCTTTGTGATTAACCACCAATCACTGATTATCGTTTTATTCTGTGCCGAGATGCTGCGTTCTTCCGTGGCATATCACAGCACACTCTTAGAAAGCCGTGTTGTCTAACTTGCAGTGAAAACCATTTGCCTCTTGTGAAAAACTCCGTTCTGCCTTACGATCTTTGTCTGTTTGTGGGTCTGCTTTGACTGTGTTAAAGGCGTACGCTGGTCAAACATGCAGGACAACCAGGTTAAACGCTGTCTCTTTTCAGAAAGCATGCGCTTTTGTGCGGGGAGTATATGCAGTCCATAAAGAATGTTCTGAGTGGTCACCGTTTCTTCAGGTGTGTGTGTGTGTGTCTTCCAGAATTTCACCGTTCATTTTTCATAAGTAATTTCGGCTTCTCCTTTTTCAATTGAATCTCTTAGTAATACAGACGAGAAAAACTTTCCCGGTATCCGAGTGCTCTAAGGCATCATAAGACTAAACTGCTCTTTTAGCGCCGGCGCTGGTTCGAATTCCGCTCGGAGCTGAAGTTCCTGTCTGGTGGACACCATTCTGCCGAAAGTGCGGAAGTTTTTGGCGATATTCGGCTTCTTGTTCGGCCTCCGGTTCGCCGCAGTTTCAGTATACGCGGCGGAATTTTCCGAAAAAAGACCACCTAAAAGAGCTAAAAGCATTTCATCCTTAAAATATTCATTGTTTAATGCGTCTTCTAGAGCTGGCGTTTTAATTGGGAAGAACTTTTATTATTCCGGTAATAGCATGGGAAGTCAACATAACTAGAAATGAAATTTGTTTTTATTGCACAAGTATAAAACAGTCTGCATTTTATACACACTGGGCTACGCAGAATAAGGATTAGAACTGAATTATAAACCTGAGACGTGCGCCCTTGTCTTGCGGTTCGATTGCTCGAGTATGGCACCACAACGAAATCTGGGGAGAGTAGGCCCTAAACTTGCAAATCCGAAGATCGGGTCACCTTGTATACACTCGGAAAGACCCCGTTCATTCATAAAAGTTTATGAACCATGCGTGAGCCTGGCACACACCTTCCTAATCAAACCGCTAGTGTATAACTCCGCTTCCAGGCCAGTTATTCTCCGTATCCACTTTCGGCAGGTTAAAACATAGTCGCGCCGTCTGTGAGCTGTGCCGCAAGCTATTGGTAGGGCTCACAACTTCTTGATTTCTATATTATACTTGTTTTCGGCGGCACTCAGCAGTTCAACCGAAAGCCGCAGAAGGGGTGACATAATGGTTACTTTCGAATTTTGGCCCATTCATAGCACCTCGTTTTTAAAAACGGTTCTGTAGAGAGTTTTCAAACTGTATATTGAATGAGCTTTCGGTCAGGTCTACCTGCATTAAATGACCACACAGGAGATGTAGCCTGCATAGCACTAACAGGTAGAGTTTGTATGATGCATCAGTCCGGTAACACCCAGACCGTCACTGTTTACGTTTGAGCCGACGTAAAACAATTGCTTGAGAAAATGCAGTTAGAAAATCAATCGAATTCATAAAATATAGAGATAAATACCTTCGAACTGTGTAGGCAGACCTATTATAAACTATCTTAAGCAAAGCAACGTAAACAAACCGTTCCAGCTTTTGTGTTATTAGTGTGGGTTGGTGCCTGAATGCGGTACCGGCTACTTTGTTCTGGAGAAGAAAACTACAGAACTAAGAACGTATTGCACGGTGATTCGTAACTTCGGTATGCGGTACTCTATAATATTTGTAGCACAACATCACACATCAGTAATGCACACAAAGGATGGTAGACACTAAAATGAACACATGCCCGTTTCTAAAAAGGAAAGAACGCAAGGGCTATTTCGAACGATGAACTGTCATACTCACAGGCATATAAAGGTACAGTTAAAAATATGGTACCCCAAGTTGTGCCATACGGTATATCCCCTTCAGCGGCGGTGTGTACAATTGTACACATCAAATTTGGCGCCACTTTGCGCTCCCGCCCTTGCTTCAAACGGGCCGACACCCCACGTGAGCATTGATGAATGCCTTATAAGTGAACAACTAGTGAAACCTAGTTTCACTTAGTTCAGACGGCATGGCTCATGACTTTGAGCTCTATCAAGGGAAAGGCACTGGCGTAAGCAACGACCATTCACATTTGGGCCTTGGTGGTTCGGTTATGGTGCGGCTTATGGAAGCGCTCCCGCATGATCTCAACATGAGATGCTACATGGACAATTATTTTTCTTCTGTGCCGCCCTTCCGAGAGCTGAAATTGCTTGGAATTTTAGCGCCTGGCACGATTAGGGCCAACAGAGCTGTTTATAGGCAATATTTGAAGGAATCACAATTTTTCTTCTTCTTGTCTTAATTCGCGCCTGAAGGGGATATAGGAAGAATGTGAATCTAGTGGAAACCACTGATGCTGCCTGCACAAGAAAAATTTTCATCAGAAGAATGGCGTTCTCGAAGTGGAGACGTCGATTACGGTCTAAGAATATATTTTTAAAGCTGAGAAAAATTTTGTACAGGGCGACTGAATCAATCACCGATCAGATTTTGTAATCGTCATAATTCTGCCAGTCAAATGAAACGTGATAAAAGTCTTCATCGCCATGGTCAAAAACGCATATTGTACGCTGTTTGTAAAGTTATTTCACGTGAAATGTGGTTTTTACACTGTAGGAAATCGGACACTGTTTTTACAGTGTAGGCAACTGTAGAAATATCTCCTCGGAAATCTTTCGAAACCTTCTCTCAATGCGACGCTGTCATCATCATCACCACCATGTGCTGCACTTCTTTTACTGAAACACAAACATCGTTATTAGGAGTGGTTGCCGCTGAAAGACAAATATAATACCCTCGAAAAAGCTGCACTCAGATGAAAAGCACTTACCCTAGAATACATATATAAGGCCAGAGTTCAGTCTACTTATAATGTTGAACTGATTTATGCCTAAATATTCGTCGAGTGTCTGTTCTCTTGAACGAAAAATAACGCTCATGTTGTTTGGAGGAAATTAGATGCAAGATTTCTGAAACAAGAGGTTCATCGCCGATAGGTATGCAAAGTGTACTGCTGATGTTCATGGTCGAGGATGTTTATTGTAGCAAACGAGTAGCCTGCACCCAAATGCAACGTTTGTTAAAAGTTCGTTCTCAACGAAAATAAACTCCACATGTACGAGCAACTGGAATTAATTATCCAGAACTTCTGCGTCCGGCCTCCAGACGATCATCAATATTCGAGATTCACCCGAGTTGAATAAAAACTTCGTTTCAGGTAGTATGAATACTCTTCCAAAAAACATTGAATTGCAGCTTCCTTTAAATTTTGCAGCTATTATTGCTTCCCGCAGTGTTCCAAGCACGAGCGAAAAGCGCCATCACAAGGTGACACGTATTCCCAGGGAATAGGTGCCACCTGCAGTAGGATGAAGTAAGCGTAGAGAAGAGTCATCGAGGAGCTACAGCTGTGAGGTCAACGGAACCACGCCGACACAAGCATATAACCAGCGTCCCATCCGCTGGACACTTCAGTGGACTTGGTGGCACCAACCAGGGCCACCATGTCGCACATGGTGGTTACATGTTAAAATACTTCGTTCATGTCGCACAGGTTAGTTGCAAAAAATGTGTATCCTCAGTTCTAGGCGATGATGTTACTGTGATGGTGCTAACAAGTTCACAAATCCTTTTCAGAAAGTTTTGTTACTCTCGCAATGTTATTGGGCTCCTATTGCTTACATCCGGTGATCTTAACTCGACCCAGGGCCTAACTCAGACTCATATTCTGACGGTCATCCTATCAATGAACGACGGAAGAAATTTCTAAAAGAGCAAGCGAAAATTTAAAACAAAATCTTGAAAGAAGTTGCGACAAACCTAAATCACGTTGAGAAATTTGTTGATAGTATTAAGCTGAGAATTAAAAGAATTGAGAACGAATTATGCGCCCTGAAAAACTGCGAAGAAAGACTAGACAAAAGTGAAACACTACGCAGAAGTACGATCAAACACACGGAAGGTATAACAGCGAAAATAGTTGACTCGGAGAACTGAAGCCGTCGTAACAGTTGAATGGTTTACGGTGTAATCGAGAAACCGAAGGAAGATGCTAAATCACTGCAGGAAATTGGTAAGCAAACAATCTTTAAAGAAAAACTGGGTATGGAAGTAAAGTCAGAGGAAAGAATTCACAGTACCGGCAATGGTAAGAACCAAACACCACATACGGTTGTAGTCTGGTTCTTCAATTCCGCCGAGAAGACGGAAATTGTGTCATGCTGTTTTGAACTGAAAGGTTCTAATATTTTCAAGCTTGAAATTTTTTTTAAAAGCGCACGGAACTTGAGCACAACGCTATGGCGCTCATCGTAACCTGAAAGAGCAAACGGAGAAAAGTTGTCGCTATCATTTAGCAATTTAAAGATAAACGGCACGGTTGTCGTTTGGGATGAAACAAAACATTCCTTGGCCAAATTACAAGAATGGTAGAAACTACAAGTTAAACTCTGGCCCCACCAGCTAGTTTCAACAGCAATATAAGTTACAAACGAAAAACAAATTTTATTATTATTGCCTTTTATTGCAAAAAGCGTAGTAAATAAACTAGGCCTTATTGAGCACGCCATCCTCATATTGTAATTATAACAGAATCTTGATTGCATTCAGCGGTACGTGACTCCGAAGTTGTCCCACACCATATGAACTGCGACGTAAAGACAAAAGATCCCGAGTGAGTGATGTAGCTATAGCTATCAAAAAGACTATAAAATATTCTTGAAGAGAATAGATGACCATGAAACGGCGTTGTGTTAAACAACTTATTCAGGTAAATGTATACTTTTAGAAGGCGTCTCGACCTCCAAAAGCTCCCTCAGAAGATCTTTAAAAACTGCGCGATTATCGGTCCCTGCGCATTATTCCAAGGTCTAAGGTTACTGTATCGGGTGACTTTAATCTCTCAGGGATAGATTGGCGGACTTTTCACAAAATGGAGAACACGTCCAAAGTGTAGAATATTTTATTTACAGCCTTGTTTTTGTAGCGATAGCTACACTACGCCACCTCTTCGATCCTTCAGCGTGGCACCACTTGAAACGCCGTTGGTGACGTGCTTGGTCACGTGGATTGATCACGTGGTTCTGCTGTTGGTCAGGTCACGTGGTTGGTCACGCGGGTTGGTTATGTGGTGCATTGCAGCTGCTGCCGCCGGTGGTGCGGCGCGCAACAGCTCCCACAAACAGCTGTGCGCATGCGCCCTGTCAAGTGCGCTGAAGACGAAGAAGGAACGCCCAGCGAAATTAAGCGGCCTAAGATTCACTTTGCAGTTCGACTGAGCTAGTTCCACTCGGCGAGATATAGCTATGGCATCACTTCTGGTTAAAAAAGAGCTAAACCACAGCCATTTTCCTTAGATCAGCTGGTTACCGATAACACCAGAATTCTTTCGTCTTCTTCATCTCTTCTTGACTTGAACTTTGTTAGCATATACTTCAACGATGTTCAATGTGCATTGAAGACGTCATATCTGACCGCAAATTGACAGTACTGTCATGCGACACATCAGTCACATGTAAAATCAAGAAAAACATGGCTGATCTTTGTCAGAGACTATGAGCAAGTAAATGACCTTGAAATTTTAGTTCCACTTGAGTGCAGTTTTTCCGAATTCAGCGCATTGCACGATGTGTGCAAATTATTGTCGCGTTTCAAAATAATTGTGCATGCTTGCGTTGCGAACTTCGTTCACCTCTCGAAAAAAAACAACAAATTAACAAGGGCCTGTGGATAACGTGTGAAATAATTAAACTTAATTGAAAAATAAAACGCCGGCAAAAAAGGGGAGACAAGAATGGCATTGAGAGTCTTGTGACCAGTTCACAAAACAAGGTTCGAGAACCAAAATCCTGCCTCTCTGATGTGACGCTGCCTTCATCCATGGCCCACAGCTCTCATATGTTTTGGCGCCACTTATAAGAAAACCCGTCGCCTGTTTCCTCCATTATAAATTCAAGTGAAACTATCAGTGAGCCTGATGACATTGCAAATTAATTTATTAAGTTTTTCCAATTCGTTTTCACAAGAACCGCCTCCTATGCTTCCCTACCGGCATACACAGTGAAACACCCCATGGTGAAACTAATCATAATGACGCTGGATTCCTTTCCCTGTTACAAAATCTCGACACCAAAAAAATCACCGGTTCACGATTCCATCTGAGACGTGTTTTTCTTACGATATGCTGAATGGGTGCCTAAATACTTGCACCTAATTTACCGTACGTCCTTACAAGCACTAGTAATACCTGATGATTGGCGTTGTGCCAAGATAATTGCTGTACGCAAGTCGGGCTCCAAAACTAAATTGAATAACTCTCGATCAATATCCCGACAAGCACAAGCTTCAAAGTTATCATCATTATCATAAGCCTTCCTACACCCACTGCTGGGCAAAGGCCAATCACATGTCTCTCCAATTAACCCTGTCCTTCGCCGCTGCACCCACCCAAAGAATTTAAACTTCTTAATGTGATCCGGCCACCTAACCTTCTGCCTCCACCTGCTACGCATGCTTTCTCTTCGAATCCACTCCGTTAACCTTACGGACCAGACATCACATGCCCTGCCCAAGCCCATTTTTCCCTCTTGATTTCGACAAGGATGTAATTAACCTACGTTTATACCCTCACCCACTCTGCCCGCTTACGGTCACTTAACGCTACACCTATGATGTTTCTTTCCATGGCACGCTGCGTTGTCCTTAACTTAAGCGGAATCCTTTTCGTTAGCCTCCAAGTTTCTGCCCCATAGGTCATTACCGGTAAGATACAACTGTTGTACAGTTTTCTCTTGAGGGATATCGGTTAACTGCTATTCATGATCTGAGAGAACCTGTTATTTGCACTACATCCCATTCTAATCCTTCTAGTTATTTCCCTCTCATGATTCCGATCAGCTGTCACTACCTGTCCTAAGTAGGCGTATTACTTTACCATTTCCAGCGCCTCACTACCAATTGTGAACTGCTGTTCTCTCGTTAGACTGTAGAACATTACTTTGGTTTCTGTATGTTAATTTTTAGACCAACCATTCTGCTCTGCCTGTATAAATAATTGACCATGCTTTGCAATTCATCTCCTGAGTGATTCAGCAAGGCAATGTGATCAGCGAAACGCAGAATATTTAGGTATTTTTCATTAACTCTTATCCCCAATATCTCCTGTGCGCAGGCGGTGAATTGCACTGGCGAGATCGTTTCTTCTTGCCTTACGGCCTTCCTTATTAATAATTTCTTGCTGATTTTGTGGTGGATTATGGTCCCTGTGCAGTTGCTATACATATAACTTCCAGTATTTTGACATAAGGCTCTCCTACACCCTTTATGACTGCTTATGTTTCCATTGAGTCGAATGCTTTCTCGTACTCAATGAAGGCGATCCATAGGGGCTGGTTATATTCTGCGCATTTTTCTATAACCTGATTGATAGTGTGAATATGATCTATTGTGGAATATCTTTTACGGAAGCCTGCCTAATTATATGGTTGATTGAAGTCTAAGGTTTCTCAAACGCTATTATTGATCACCTTAGAAAATACATTGTAGGCAACGGACAGTCACATGATCGGTCTGTAATTTTTGAAGTCCATCGCGTCACCGTTCTTATTAATTTAGATAATATTTCCATTCCTCCCAGCTTATGGTACGGTCGAGGTCATAAGGCATTGCGTATATAGGGTGGTTAGGTATTCTTGCACAATTTTACCCTCCGTCCTCCAACAGATCTGTTGGTGCCTGATCCTCACCAGCTGCTCGCCCGTTTGCATTGTTCCTGAGGCTTTCTTTACTTTCTCTTTCGTTGCTGGCGGGATGAGAGAGAGAGAGAGAGAATCTCTTTAATGAAAAAGCAGAGAGTTTAGCTCACGTGTAAAAATCGCTATCGTGTACTCTGCATGCGGAAGGAAATTTGGGAGGTAAAGACGGAAGGACGGGAGTCCGAGAAAGGTTAAATTAAAGAAAAAATGGGGGGGGGGGGGGAGGTGGACGAGAACTTAAAATGCGAAGGTTAAATGCATACTAACGGGCATCGGCGAGAAATGATGTAACATATGAAATGATGAGGTGCAAAGTCTTTTAAATGCCAAACAAAGTAATGCGAGAAAAATGAATGCGAGCAACATGCTGGATGAAATTACAGCTTGTTGAGATGTCCAGTTTTTTTTAAATACCTAAACAAAAAGTTCATTGCATGCCTCTGTTGCCTAGGGCAATCTAAAGGACCTAAAACACTGTCTATTGTTAAAGGCACTGGGGTGAGCTTTTCTATGCACTGGTCATACTATGGAAGTTCCTCAGCATAGGAGGGCACTCAAGCAAGATAAATTCCACAGAGTCGATCAAGCCGCAGTTGTCACAAAGTGGACTGTTCGTTTGACTGAAACGGTATCGCAAGGCGTTCATAAACACAGCGTTCAGGTCAAGTCGGTGCTAAAGTGCTTCCAGGTGGCGAGGAATTCTAGGCGGGAGTCTTGATCTTATATGTGAGTCGACTGAGTAAACTAACTGATTGTGATGTGTCGGTATGCTCCACAGCCGATTCATTTCTTTTGAAGCAATTTTTTGACAATTTAGGATGCATCAGATTTTGTGAAAAACGTCCGAATGTATCTCTGGAGTTGGTGGCCTTTACGGGTCGCTTCATCTCCTTTTTCATTAGCCAATATGCCTCCGTGTGCTGGTATCCACTGAAATTTTATCCAGTGGCCTGCCACAATAGCCAGGTGATCTATATACCCGGCGTCAAAGGAAATGGGCTGCTGATAGGTGTTCTTCAGCAGGTTGTACAGTATCTGCAGGGATGCTTTTGAACCGCTGAAGATAACCCATCGGCTGGAGGATCGGCGCAGAGTATAGGAAACAGCTTATTTAATAGCATAAAGCTCAGCTGTGATAGCGGAAGTTTTCCGTTGTAGTCGGTAATAAACGACACGGCTGGTTGAGGGCACACAAAGGCCATAGGATGAGGTTTTTTGAGTAGATGAACCGTCGGTAAAGACGTGAGTGCACTGCGTATATTCTTCGGTTAAGTATGTTAGAGTAGCTTACATTAGCGCTGCCTGTGGCATGCGGCTCATAGCACCTACACCTGGAATAAACTTCTTTACTTTTAGAGGCGAAAGTGTCAAGACAGGAAAAGACAGAGGTAGTAGTTTCTGTGGCTGATTAATAGTGGGGAGCGGCAGGAGCTGCAAAGCTTGACCAAAGCCAGAGTTGCAGTGAGTGAGGGGAACACTGTGCAGGAAGTGTTTCTTCCCTTGAATGACATGGCGGAGGTGTGTGCGCATAGTTCCCTCGGCGTCAATCACATCTAGCGGGAGACAGCCTGCTTCCGCAACTGTTCCTGGTGCATAGGAACCCTTTGGGCGGCCAAGGCATATCCCCAAGCAGTTGTTCCGCATGACTTGTAGGATTTCTTTGCTTGTTGGAGATAATATGTGAAGCACCGATAGACAGTAGCGCAAGGTTCCTTCAACGTAGGCTTTTTCAAGCAGAACCAATGATGGGCAGTTGCTGCCCCACCATGTTCCCGCCATGAATACGAAAACTTGCGAACCTGCACTGATCCTCTCGCGGAGTTTCTTGATCTGAAGTGACCACCAGAGATTACTGTCTATGACAACACCTAGGAATCGATTTGATTGTCTATAAGGTAGTGACCGTCCACCTAGGAGGAGCGGATATCGTACCATCGTTTTTCTGGAAAAAGCCATGAGAGAGAAAGAAAAAGAGAGAGAACAACTTTATTAAAAATGCCTGCAGAATCGGTTAGGCTGCCTCCACGCAGGGAGGATAAGCTTTTACCGCGACGGGGCCACTACGTCAGTCTCGTGCGTTGTCAAAAGCCATGGGAACACTTTTTTTTCTGCCAAGAGACGGAGGCCTCAGGGGCCCATGTACATCGAGATGTGCAGTAACGCTCTCTGTAGACGTTGCTGGGTAATACAGCGTGAATGTGACTCGCTCCAGATGCATATGTCGTCTGCATAGATCGTTAAGGGCACTCCTCACGGAAGGTCTCTTGTTAGTTGTATAAGGGTGAAATCGAACAGGAGAGGGCTGGGCGCCGCTCCCTGAGGTACGCCCTTCTCCACTGCGCGGAAGAGTGTAGAGCCATCTGGAGGGTTCATGAAAATTTGTCGTTCTTTCAGATAGTGTCCAATCCACTTGTACTGTCTCTCTCCTTATTGTTGTGATTACAATGGGTGCTGTATAGATTTTTGTAGAACTCTTCGGTTACTTTACCTATCTTATCCATATTGCTAATCTCATTGCCTTCCTTGTCTCAGTGCATACATCTGGTTTCTACCTATGACTATTTCCTCTTCATTGCTTTTAGACTACATCCGTTCCTTGGAGCATTATCTATCATCTCCATATTGTATTTCGTTATGTATGCTACCTTGCGCTTATTTCTTAACTGGGATAGCTCTGCTAGTTCTATCCTGCTTGTAGGGTTTGACGGCTTCGTGCTTTGCAGTTTTTTAATCAGATCTTTCGTCTCCTGAGATAGCTGCTGATATCCTGTCCAAGCGTCTACCGCCTACTTTTACTGCGCACTCTGTAATGACAGCTGTCAGATTATCCTTGATTGTTTGATAGTTAAGATCGTCTTCCTCAGTTAAAGCGGGATATCTGTTCTACATCGATATCCTGATTTCCTTTATTTTCCCTCTTATCGCTAACTCGTTAGCGGACTTAGTCCCCACTAGCTTCTTCCGTTCCTTCTTCAAATCTATGCTAATTCGAGACCTTACCATCTTATGGTCGCTACAGCGCATATTTTAGAGGACCTGCACATCCTGAACGATGCCAGGGTTAGCGCATAATATGAGACCAATTTCATTTTAGTCTCATCATAGGGGCTCTTCCAGGTCCCCTTCCTGTTCTCTCATCAGCGTTGAGGGGCTCGTGTCGCTGAAAAGCCGGAGTGGGCGTTGTGGGCCGTTGGCGCTCTAACGCGAAACAAGAGAGTCTCCAAATAAAACAATCTTGTGGAGATTTGGGAATGAGCGCCAAATGTCTTTCCAGTCGCGAGGCGAGCATGCGCTGAGCATGCTACGAGGACTAATGGCTAATTTTTTTAAGCAGAAATTTTCTGCCTTTCGTCACATGGTGCTTAGCAGGGAGCATGCGCAGTCTAAATATACAGGCACCCAGGCCTGTAAGCAATACCTGCTTTCCTGATAGCGAGTTCCCACAATGCCACCAATTGGTTATCGTCTGGAACGAGCTGAAAGAACATCAACAGGCCCCATTTTACAATTTCCTTGATACGAGAGGCGTGAGATTCTGTTAGCGTTTTGTAGTCAAATTACTTGTTAGATTAGATAGCTGGCTGAAATTTCCACCTAGTAACAACGTGAAAAGCTAGTGCTCAATAACTAGAAAATGCGTTCCAAGTTCGCTGCAAATTAAGTCTTCTGGCCACAATTCTTTATTAAATTTTTTCTTTAAATATACTGCAGGCCCTTTTAACACCCATGCAAGGGTGTTTACAAAGCATTCTTGCAATAAAGACAGCATTATATACAGGGTGTCCCAGCTCTCTAGAGCCAAGGGTTACAAAACAATTTATTAGAGACAGGCGATTGAAAGCAGTTGCGTATTGGTGACAGCCATCTTAGGCAGCACATGCAAGTTTTTGTTTCACAATAGTTAAAAATTTAACTTTATCTAAATTAATAAATATTGATTTCAGATGACAAATTGCATTTGAACTGTTGATGAGCACCTTCAGAAACCCTCATTCCAGCATTTTCCACAAATGAATAATCACCTGCATCTTTTTTTCCCAGCTCAAAAAAAAAGCCCGCGAAATACAAAATAAACCACGTGACTAATGCACTTGCGCGCCTCGATTGTGCTGCTCTCAAGCGGGGTTTGAGCAAACAAAATCGCCTGCAGCCTTGACTCGACGACCCCGGCGCAGTGGCAGGCTGATATGTTGGCGGTGGTTTCTCGTCTGCGGCGGCCAGTGGCACACATGACAGTGCGATTTGCCGGCGCCAACATGTCGGCCTGCCGCTGCTGCGGGGCCGTCAAGACTGCAGCGATTTCGTTCAATCATACCAAACTTGAAAGCAGCATGATCGTGGCGCGCAATTCGTCAGACACATGGTTTATTTTGTATTTTGCGGGCTTTGGAGCTTGGAATTTCTTAAACACCAAACGTGCTAAAATTAATAGAAAGGGTTTTACTAATTCGGGTGTTAGCCTTCGTGGACAGCAAAACAATAATCAGCCTGTGTCAACTCGGATACCGGCCACGGTGTTCGATATGGAATGCACATGCTCATCTTGAGAGCAGAATTCTACTTGCTCGTCGTCAACGCCACGTCGCGGCTTTGGTTACGCGAGACGTCGCCTAAGCTTACCCCAGTGTAGAACACTCCATCCTAATACATAGGCTACAGTGTCTTCAGTTTCCAGATTAAATACTTTATTTTTATTTATTTATTTAACAAATACTGCCAAATGCCTCTTGGCAGTCAAATCTGGAGTGGATACATTGTTCTTGAACAATTTCCAAGTTGCGTTGAACAGCGGCAAGGAAAGAAAACGTGCGATTGACAACCAGCCACGAGGAAATGCGCACAATCAACAAATAGAAAAAAGAAAGAAGGAATACACTTCGAAAGGCGGATGGCAAAGCAAGAAGCGCTGTAAAGAAATGCTTGATGCATCATAGATAAGGTGACAAGGCCGTTACAAAAAATTCAACAGAGGGCATGTCAGCAACCTCGTAGGGTAAGGCGTTCCACTCGGCTATGGTTCGAGGAAAGAATGATGAACGGTAGGCGTTAGTTTTAACGTGCGGCATTACAATTGTCTTGCTGTGCTTACCTCTAGTTTTCCTGGATTTGTTGAAATTTATGTAAGTATGAAAATTGATTTTTAAATGGTTGTTGACAACATTGTAAAGGATTTGTAGGTGGTGTAGTTTACGGCGCATTTATAGCAACGGGAGCCCAGCTCGTGTTCTCAGGTCTGAAACAGAGATACCTGTAGAGTAAGCGCTGTAAATGAATCTCAGTGCTTTTTTTGCACCCCTTCAATGTGTTTGATGTTTTTGTAAGTATGAGGGTCCCAAACAGTGTCAGCGTAATTAAGCATTGGCCTAGCAAGTGTCGTGAGTGCTGCAACTTTTGTCGCACTGGTGCAGTGCCTCATGCGGTGCATCAATAACCAAAGCTTTTTTATGGACGCCGAAACAACATAATCAACCTGTGCGTGGCACGTTAATTTGGAGTTAGTTATAACGCCCAGGTATTTGAAGCTGTCAACCAGCTTGACATCTGCATTGTTAAATTTCTAAGTATATATTAACATTTCTTTCTTGTGACCATCATATGGGCACATTTCGAGACATTTAGGTTCATATGCCAAGACTGGCACCAATTGTTAATTGCAGATATAATCACTTAAAATAATCTGATCTTGTACAGATTTGATGTTCAGGTACACGATGCAGTCATCGGTGAACAACCGGCATTGTACAGAGGAATCCAAGGACAGGTCATTTAAATAGATCAAAAAAAGAAGAGGTCCAAAGGCAGAACCTTGTGGTAGTCCGGATAATACTGGGGCAGATGAAGAATGCGAGTTTTTTGTACAGACATACTGTTGTCGATGGGGTAAATAACAATCAAGCCAGTTCAAAATTTGTTGACTTTGCAATACACTTTTCAGCTTCAGCAATAACCTTTTGTGACTTACTCGGTCAAACGCCGTTTCGAAGCCGAGGAACAGTATATCAATTTGATCTCCCCCATCCAAAGCTGCTATGAGATCATTAGTAGGGTGTAGTAGTAGTGTAACCGTGGATAGGCCAAGTCGAAAACCGAGCTGTCCCTCAGAAAAGAAATGAATATTTTCAAGAAAACTGCTTATGGGCTTAAAAATAAAGTGTTCCCATAGCTTGCTAGCGGTGCACAGGAGCGAAACAGGCCTGTAGGTAAAGACACTAGCCTTATGTCCAGACTTGTGAATGGGAATCACCTTTGCCATTTTCCAATCATGTCCAGACTTGTGAATGGGAATCAGCTTTGCCATTTTCCAATCATCGGGAATGGCACCTTGTTTCAGACTCTCATTGAATATTATGAACAGGTATTTCGAGCACCATTCTGCGTATCTAAATAGAAAGTTGGTGAATAGGTGGTCCGGTCCAGCAGACTTTTTTGTGTATAAGTTTAGCAGTGACGAAAAAATGCCTTGTTCCGTAACATAGAGGTTCCGCAGCTCATATTTGGGGCATAGAAATTCAAGAATAAGATTGTCAGCGTGTAAAAATACAGAAGCAAAATACGCGTTGAAAGCCTCGGCAATACACTGAGTATCGCTGCCCTCGATGTCGTTCAGTCTGACTTTGGTCACCGGGCCTTTTTTGGACATCTGCATTTCTTTATAATAGAAAATTCTTTTGCGTCAATAATGGTGTTCATTCAGATACGTACGAACAAACGAGAGGTGTACCGCAAGGAGGTGTTCTTTCTCCTGTGCTCTTTAGTATTCAGTTGAGCTCAATCCTTCTCAATCGACATGTAAGCACTTACGTCTATGAGGATGACATAGCGTTTTTTGCGGCTTCGCCGGATATACATTCCCTGCATGGTCTGTTGCAGTCATATCTGAGTACACTTGAGCACTGGCTGAGCAGATTACAGCTGAAGTTCTATGTTAGCAAGTGCGCATTCTTGTTTTCCCTCTTTAGAGTCATGTCTCTCTCACTTGCCACTTACAACAAATAGCGAAGGTTCAAACTCTAAAATAGCCAGGGGTCATTTATGACGAGAAACTCACCTGGCGACCCCACAATGACCATGTCACGGTGATGGGGGCTCGTGCCCCGGGCTTGTTGCGTATACTGTGTAGTCACCTGTACGGCATGCGAAGTGATCCGCTATAAATGATATACAAAATCTATGTCAGGCCAGTTTTGGAATTTGGATCTGTGTTGTTTTCAGGCTCGGCCACATACAAACTTCGTCCTCTCGTTCTTTTGGAGAGGGAAGCACTTCGGATGTGCCTCGGCCTCCCAAAATGTGTGGCTACCAATGTGCTGTACCTTGAAGCCCGCATTCCCCTTTCTTATCTAGACATCAATTTTTAACTGTGCAGACAAACCTAAGAATCTACGAATCTCATTTCCACCGTTCACAAAGCATTTTCTGTTCCAGCCGACCTCCTTTTTTAGTGCCCTCTGGTCTCGTTTTCAAACTCCACAGGTAGTGTTTGTGCACAGATTAATTGAGCCTTTAGATGTGAAAATTTATGCCATCTTTCCAGCGCAATGCAGAAGGCCCGCTGTCCACATTGTTTTCGACGATATTTAAGCCCAAAATGCGAAACTTTTGCCATCGTGTATTATAAATGGTCTACTAGACGATCATTTAAGGACCCTACCTACAAATATTGCAATAGCAACCGACGCATCGCAGTGCAATGAAAGGACAGATGTGGGAATATTCTGTTCACATTTAAACTGCTCCTTTTCTCTGTGGTTTCCAGGTTTCACCCCTATTTTTCAAGCAGAGTTTATGGCAGTAGTACTTTCTCTACGCAATCTAGACCCTTTTATTACCGCAGTGGCAGTAATAACCGGTTCTTTATTTCTGTGTTCGTCCCTCGCCGCACATGTTGACGGTCCCATTTTCAATACAATCTTGTCTCTGCTTCCTCCGCATTTGAGTCTTGTTCATTTAGTATGGGTTCCCTGTCACAGCAGTGGGACAGTTAACGAGATTGCTGATACGCTCGCAAAGGCTTCCCTACGCGGCCCCGTGTTGCCTATCATCCCGGCTACAGCCTATATTACAGCATCTAGGTTTCGGCGACGTGCGCTTTTAAGCACGCCAGACACAACACTTGTAACATCGGCAGACTATCAGCACCACAGATATTCTTGTAACAGGCAAAGCTGTCGATCTCGGCAGCTTGAAGTATTTTTGACGAGGCTGCGGTTCCGTATACCTCCTCTAAATTTCTATTTACACAGGTCGGGTTTGGCGCTCTCCCTCCTTTGTGCATTTTTCCGCGATCCTGATACCATTCAGAATTTTTGCTCTATTGTCGCTGATACACCTCTTTGAGAAGAAGGTTGCAAAAGGAGCCCTTGCGGCCCCTTGGACTTAGTTTAAGCAGCCCGCTCTTGCTATCATTTGGTGCCACCGCATTCGGGTTCAGCCAAAGATCTGTTTGTACTGCTGTTCTAAATTTCCTACTAGAATCTCCCCACCTGCCATGCAAAGGGTTACAAATTTTTCTTTGCTCTCAATTATTACATTCTGGCTTAATATTTCTGTTCCATGCAGTCCCTCTTTTTATTATTATTATTATTATTATTATTATTATTATTATTATTATTATTATTATTATTACTATTAATATTATTATTACAAATTTTGATGTCAAAACTGTCATCCCTTTTCTGTTCATAAGGACGAATCCTCCGGTGTTGCTTTTCCGAGTTCTTTTTATTTTAATTACCTGAATACAGGAGAATAGTCATCCGATTCTCGGCTGATCCCCAGTGGGGATATGTGCCGTCTTTTGAAAGGCTAATAACAACAGCAACAGCAGCAGCAGGCCTCGAGAAGGGGTGAAGATGCCGCAGTAAGTGGAAGATGAGCAGAGGTTGCTGCCACAGCGGCGGAGGCAGTGCTCGCGTAGGGACACGTTCATCAGGATGACACGCATCGCGTACTTTGGTAGAGCGTGCGCCAGTTTCACGATGCTGCACGTTGGTGTGTTCGTCCTCGTGATCGCCTTCGACGTCCTCAATGACAGCAGTGCCGCAGCCGTTTTTCCAGTCAAGGTCCGCTCGCAGAGTCATAAATCCGCGCACAACCTGTGCCACGTGAACGCGTACAGATTCTTCGATTGTGCCGTTCCATACAGGCCTATCGACCTTCCGGGTAACTACTGCTCGCACATAGTGCGTCTCCTTCACGGTTTCTTCACCGGCGAAAGTGGTAAACCATATGGTACCTTCGGTCTGGTGCAGTGCCGCCTCATCGAGCTGCGCGACAAAATGAAGAAAGGCTTCCCGCACCTCAGGTACCTGGTCGCCGCAGGTGACGAGAACGACGGTAGCCGACTAGCCTTCCACGAGACACCCAGCGCCACGGTACTCAGGAATTTCATGGCGGAAATGGTCCGTTGGCTGCTGCAGATCCGCTACCATGGACTCATGCTCAGACTGGAGTTCCTCGCCGGGAGAGACTACCGATGGCATACGACTGCTTTCCTGTCGCACTTCAAGCGAATCATGCACAAGCACGGCCTCTTCTTTATCGTGACCGTGACGTCGGGGGCGGGTATTGTTAGAGGAGACGTCAGGCTTGGCCGGCTTAGAAAATTCCTTCACTACGTTGGCGTAGTGACGCACGGTATGCACCGCGCAGCCAATGTGTCCGACCGCACCCTTGTGCCTTTCTACCATCAGCCTGGCCGCAAATGTGGCAGAAGCGTCGAGGACTCCATCGAGCACGCGATCTCTACCGGCGTACACCGTAGACAGCTGCTGGTCGTCATCTCTCTGTCAGGTTACATGTGGACCGTATCCAAGCTCCCTGGGAAAAGCGTGTTGAACACCTGCAACGACGCGCGAGAGGTTCGCATCGTATCTTACGGAGAAACGTGTCACCTGATGCAGCAAGCCGGCTGGCCAGTGTCCTAAGACAGCGAGAACGAGAAGCCCCAAGCTTGGCGAAATAATATCTGGATGGAGTACGAGAACGAGATCAGCGTATGCAAGATGGCGTCGCTTGTGGGCAAGATGTTCCTCGGAGGTATCATCGTCTGAGACGTGGGAAGCGACGGATACTCGGGGCGCTGCAGACTTAAGAACCAGTTAGTGCGGGCCGTCTTCACTGATGTTGAATGGACGCCGTCTAACGATAGCCAACAAAATGAAAGCCAAATCTAGAACATCAAATGGAGTCTAGTAAACTCAAAACAGCTGATCGCCCGCTTGCAAAACAAAACCGGAAATGCACTTCTCTACCTCCTACATGCCTTCCCTCAAGACGTGATTCTAGTTCCACCAAGTGTAAGGCAGCGACTGCACCTTTTCTTTCCTCATAATCAAAGCAATACTATTCGATTATTACTATTTACAACGGTTACATGATCATGTAGATGCTCTTTTATGTTGAAAGGTACCGCCTATGAACATCCCTTTCCCCCTCAAGTAAACTTGTTTGACTTTCTTGCTCTTCCGTCCTTTGAAAGTTTATATGAACAAGGACTTATACTACGACTCTTTTAGAATCCTGCCTTCAAGACTAAATACGTTGCTGCCAGAACACTCCTTAAAACTGAGCGCCACATACGGATGTCAAAATCTGCTATACTTTAAGGCCAAATGATGCAGAGAACACGTTATTTCCAAAATGTTTTTTTCTTTTACTCTTTCTATTTTCTTAACAATTTGTGTCTTTGTGTGTGACCACTTACGATGATATTTTTATTGCCTTCACTTTCCACTTGCCGATGTTGCCGGGTTTAGTCTTGCAAGCCTCTTCTTGGCTTTACAGGCCAGAGTTTGTATATATCACAATATGTCGTCGCAATAAACTAATTATTATTGTTAATATTATTTTCATTGGCCTTTATTGCAAGCATGAAAACAATAAATGCAAGCCGTTAATAGACAAATGATAACGAAAAATGGAGTGGAGTGCACTTGGAGAATCAGTGCTAAGTATGGTACAACATTATATCGGTTTTGTACCGCCATAGCATCGAAATAAACCCAGCATTATTTAAAAGTGTTGAAATTTTGGGAAACGAACAATACACCAACGATGATGTCAAAGGTGAATTTGTTAAAACATTCGGTAATCTGTCATTGGAGCAGTAAAGAGATTACATTTTCAATGTAAAGCACTACTCCGACAGTTACTTTATCAGCTAAGACGCAAAACAGGTGATAATTACAGAAAACAGTCGGGCACAGAATACCCCGCATTTTTTATGATGAATACATTAGCATGGCATCATATAAACGTCAAGCAAATTTTGAAGATTATTTCCTTTGAGAATGTCTAAATGATCGTTCTGCTCATTTAGAAATGTTCGAGAAATTTTGCATTTCCTCTACTTTGCTTTTATAACCTTCACGTTTGACTACTGATGCCTTCGAGCCTCCAAATATTAAGATTACACGGCACCTGTAAAATATTCAAGTTGTACTTTTCTTTTGCGCTCGCCTAGTGATGGCAACAGTTGCTTTATTTTTTATGCTTATTGATAAGCGAAGATAGGCTGAATCTTATATCATTTTTATTGTCTCTTTAGATGATTCCAGGGCAAGGTCAAAGCTCTGTCGGAAGGAGTTCTTGCATGCACTCTTTTTGTGCGCAAATTAAATTATTGTTCTCTGCGCAAGTAATCGGAGCCTAAAGCTGCTAGTAGAATATTTTGCGTATGTATATGATGTTCTGTCAAACTCTGCTCTTTTACAGCCAAGTATCAAAGTCCGCCTGACCAACATACAAGTGCAGCAAACAAAATATAATTGAAAAATAACTAGGGAGCAACAAAAACTCTCAACATGTAGCACATGGAAGATAAGTGGTTCAATGGCTCTTTTCCTCTCATGGGAGAACGCTCCATCTTATCCAAAGACGGCCTGACAGCGTATCCGCCTTCAGCATCAGCACAGATAGCCAGCGTCTATATCAGCCAAGCTGAACAAAGCATTTCAGACCATCCGTCAGGAGTCGGAACGTACGGTCACCAAGTCAGCGTTCGTGCTCCGCAGGGTTCTCAAAAAGCAGAAATGAAGTTTTTGCGTCTCTTGGTCATCGCTTCAGCCGTCGTCCTCACTTGTGCATTCTCTCCGTCGAAGCCTCTGAATGGGTCAACAGGAGGAGGAGCTGGTGTCAAAATAACGCTTTTTTACGAAGGTCTCTGCGAGGGTTGTCACAGTTTCATCCTGAATCAACTGCGTCCCACTTACGACAGGCTGGAAGACTACATCACCCTCGACCTCTTGCCGTTCGGCAATGCCCACATGAAAGTTGACAACGGTACCGTCACTTTCACGTGTCAGCACGGCCCCGAAGAATGCTACGTCAACGAGGTCCAGACGTGCGCAGTTAAATACGTCCACCCTCCCACTCAGCTGCTACATTTCATCGCCTGCATGCTTTCGGACGACGATCCCACCAAGGCAGGCCAGCCTTGCGCGCGGAAAGTGGGAACCGACTGGCCAGTGCTGGACAAGTGCAGCCAGGGACCCGAGGGCAAGCAGCTGCTTTACGAGATGGGCAAGAGGACGCGGGGACACCATCCGACCATCGAGTACGTGCCATGGGTTGAATTCAATGGCGTTCACAACGAAACGCTAGAAGTATTGGCCAGACACGACCTCTTCAGCGTGGTGTGTGACCTGCTTAAGCCAGAGAAGCCCTACGTGTGCAAATGTGCTGAACGTGAGCCTGGATATTGCTTCTCAAGATACTGAACGTGTACACTGCTGGCATTATGCAGCTTCCTTTGATTTCAGGAGAGCGTTTCTCTTTCTACACACGCATAATTAGAGCGCGACTAGGCGACGAAGCAGGTCAACAAACAAAAAATGGGCATCTCCTTCTTCAGTCGGCCGGGCAACCTGGACGTTAAAAACTTGTATCAATCTATAACACATGTTGGTGCATCACATATAACCTTTTTTTATTTTTAAAGTAGGCGAAGCCAGATCCAGATTGTTTATAGCATTCCAGATCATTCAGTACTTAAGGGCAACTATAAACTTTGGAGACCAACTTACGAATTTGTAGTGAACTTAGCCCGTATTAAAGAAGTGCCACACAATGAATGCTTGACGTTTAACTTAAATCTTCGTAGTTATGAACACAACCGAAGATAGAAGAACAAAGCAGAGAAGCACAACCGCAGGTATCGCATACTTAGGCTTTCGTCAAGCATAGATTCGGTAATAAGTTAGGTTATGGCAATAATCACCATCCTGTTTGTATTTTTTGTACTTGTCTTCATGTATAATAAATGATATTACCTCCCAGAAGTTGCCGTGAACCTTGTACAGCGATGTGAGAAGTGATGTGTAATACTTATTGGCGCATTCGGGTAAGAGATTGAATTATAGAGAATTATTATACTGTTTATCGCCATAAGGGAGGCGTCTCAGTTGTTGGAGGATGGCCGCTAAAAAGAGGAATGCTTCCGTAATTAGCTTGGGTAGAAAATTGGGCGTGCTCTCAACTGGACGTTTTCAGCGTTGTCTGGCGACTGCGATAACATGCTATGAGTGTTTTCTTTTCTGTTGTGAGATTCCTTTCGCCCCAATTGTTGTCGAACTCAGTTGAACTTACTTTAAAAATCGCCGTGGCGTTGCTGCCAAAGGTGAGCTGGATTTCTGTCCTATACGAGCTCATATACGAGAACAATATTCATAAACGCCCCAGGCTGCACTCAAGTGACACGTTGGTCGCTCGGCCTTCGCAGCAGGGATCAAAACAAGGTGTGTAATAGTTATTTCCGCATATCCACAACCCTTGCTAGAGACTATATAAAAATACTAGATTGCGTTAAACAGGTCACGTCCCACGGGATAGTGTAGTTCTCCGCACTGGCCACGCATGGTGATGCAATGCTTACTGCGACAATTGGCGACGCATGCGGCAGTAAAACAATAAAAAAGACGTAGGTCATTACCACCTCCATATGTTTCGCTTCATGCCTTATACAACCATTCTACTCGACGTGCTCCGAGGAACTAGAGGTTAGCCTTTTTAAGAGTCCTGATTATTCGAAGGCAAGCAAGCGGTTAGAAAATTTGGAAATGCAACCGGAGCTGAAGCAAGAAACTTCCATATGCACCATTTTTCAGCAAATACAGACGTCAGCCCCAATTTCTCCCATAGCAGTCGAAGGGAAGCCAATAGAGCATCGTATCGCCGTGATGAAAACGATATCCAAAAGAAAAAACTTCATCCTCGAGCCGTGTTCGAACCACTGGCGTACAAAAAAGAGCTACTTCGTATTCCTGCCGTTCTGACCAATCGGCCACCGCCACTGCCTCTTCGCGGTTTCGTGCGTAGGCAGGAATCATTCAGTTTTACGTACCAGTAACCAGCAACCCAGATGAGCTGATGTGATTGAAATCGAACACAGGCGGAGTCTCCTACCCCGAACTCGGACTTGACGCTTGAGTACAGAAGCGCTCGGCTAATCGCCGAAGGCAAAGAAGAAAATCGGACCGACACCGCGCTCCACACGTATGTAAGTAGGCCGTGAACCAGTAAATGAATGCGGCTAAAAGCACCTGCGACCCGCTCTAGAATGTGATACGCTGCTCCTTCAAAGCCCTCGCAGTGACATGAAAGGTTACAAATTTCACAGCTACACCTATGATACCTTTCACAGAGTTAGGCGTCATTGGCGTCGGCGGCAGTGTACGATTGTAGGCACGGCACACACTCACCGGTGATCAGGTATTGACTCAGTGCTCGCAGCCGTTTCTTGCAGCGTTCTTTGTCATCGGGTGGGCCGCACGGTCACTCTTGCAGTGTGCAGCAGTCGCGATCCCCCCGAAATCATCGGCTACACCTGTGTGGTCAGGACACAGATTCTGGTGACGGTTATCGCGTGTGGTCGTTAACTCCTGCGAAAATTCTGTGCCAGCTACGCTTATCTGCATCGCCATCCCAGAAAGCTTGTGTGTCATGAATGACATTTGTGCAGTTCATATTTCTGCCGATATCATACTTGTTGCCGTCTACATGTCTACCAACGTCTCACTGGCAAAAGTTAACCGGCAGGCCTAGTCTCAATATTTGCCAATAGAAAGCTTTCGCAATTATCATCCTAACGTGCTGAACATAAACGGTATATAGCGCCAAAGATCGCACTGCGCAAGGAGGTAAACACACAAGCGGCGCAAAACAGAAGAGCTTGTTTAACCTAACGAGAACGCAACTCGCAATTTATTCCGAACTAACGCGCAATTGGTGCTAAATGGTGAATCCTGTAAAATTGTCTTGAAGCAGCCATTTAGCGAATACATGGATTGTTTGCTAAACCGGCAGCAGATATCGTATCAGCGGCCACGGGACCCTGAGCAGCCTCGAGCAGCGCGGCTGCTCGGGAGGAGCGAAGTGAACAGAGACGAATATTGGTTGGTAGGAAAAGTGAGGCACCGTGTCGCTGTAATCTGGCCACTGGTCAGCTACAGGACACTGACACCGACGTCCGCCGAGCATCAGCATCCGCGTGGCAAAGCGAAATACAACGCAGAAACCGCGCTGTCTTATGCGGTATACCGACTGAAATCGGCCGAGGTGAGCCGCTTCGTTTCAGGACTCAGTGTTGTCCTTCGCTTGCTTGGCTTTTCTCGCGATATCGCAGTAACGGACAAGATTTGCGGGACATGACTTAGAAAGGCGCTGCTATGCACAGCACGTGTACGAGAGCAGAGGACGGAGCAATACGTGCGTCATAATGTTTGGGGCCCATGTGACCAGGACTCCTGCTCTTTCATGATAGTGACGTAACAACAAACCCCGGCGCCTAGAAACCGAAACCGAAATCGCTCAGTATAAAGAATGATATAATAAATTATTCATCGCACATATATGAAATGTACGGCGTGCATCACGCGTCCTGGGGCAATACGTAACGTTTGAAACAAAGAACACGCCAACCAAAATTTTGGTGTCCCCACCTCTGTAAGAAATGTATGGTGTAGTTGAATGTACAAGAACCGCATTTGGTCTAGCTCGCTAAGATGTTTCATTATGACGCCGTGTTTAACA
This sequence comes from Amblyomma americanum, assembly GCF_052857255.1. Classification (NCBI taxonomy): domain Eukaryota; kingdom Metazoa; phylum Arthropoda; class Arachnida; order Ixodida; family Ixodidae; genus Amblyomma; species Amblyomma americanum. Next base: position 101,639,561 of record NC_135500.1, read on the forward strand.
TTGTAAAACGCACCCTTTAGATCGACTGCTGGACTACCTTGTCATTGTGTGGGTGTTCTATGGGTTCGAAAACCTCGCGATGAAGCTGTAAAAGCATGGCTTGTATGGACTTAGGAGGTCGGAAGCCGAACATGGTGTCGGCGAAGGTGTTCTTGCCGTCGAGATATTCCAAGAGGCGGTCACGGACCATCGTTTCCATCAGTTTGCCTACGCACAAATTGAGGAAGATTAGCCGGAGGTAGTCTGTGTTTACCGGTTTCCGCGCCTTCGGGATAAAGGTTACCAATAATGTCTTCCAATCGGGTGGCAACGAAGTGTCCCCGGTCGAAATGGCGAAGATATATTCAAGTAGTATTTCGCATGCCCGATCGGGAATGTTTGCCAGCAGTTTCACTGTGACTTTATAACTCCCGCGCGCCGTCCCCCTTGGCATTTTGACAAAGATTTAAACACCACCACCACCTGAAGAGATCACGAAGGGGCTGCAGTGACGCTGCTCACTCAGTTGGTCCTTGTGTGCCTACGATGTGATCGTGATTTCAGAGGAAAGAAAAGGCGCAGTAAATGTCTCAAATACTGGCGGACACCTCAATCACGCTGTGAGAGAAGGGAGTAAGTTCGGAGTGAAAGAGAAGAGACAGAAAGAGAGGCCGTACTTGAGATATTCGTGTCCGTTGGCGTCGCATTCGTTGGTCACAACAGCACACAGACGCGTACAGCGCAGGCTCTCTGGGGTGCAAGTTCCATGACAACGCAGTGGTGACAGCCGCACAAAACATGACGCACACAGGTGCGGTCACCGCTGACTGCCCGTCTGAAGTCCGAAGTGGTCGGAAAGGGTTGCACGCACGCTGCCGCATGCGGGGACGAAACCGTCGTGCTATCACCGGGCTGTGCAATGGGACCAGCTGTCGCCTTCAAAGGTTTCGTCTGCCAGTCTTCAAAATTCAAATTTACAACCCCTGTGCAATGTCAGTGCAGGTTAAAGAACCCCAGGTTGCCGAAATTATTGAAGCCGTCCACAACGGCGTCCCTCATAGCCTGAGTCGATTTGGAACGTAGAACTGCATACACCCGAACTCAAACCAAACACGGTCATAATACCACCGATCGTAACTCAGCGGAAGCTATATGCATTTACTTTCAGCTCTACAACCCAGATCGCGCTGCGTTCCGCAGGTCATGGCAGTGAATGAAATGCTTTGTAGAGGAAAACGCGTTTTTTGTTTGGCTCCGTTTCAAAATTTGCATACACATAATTTCTTATGTAAGCGTCAGTAAAGAAAGACACTTGTGCTGTTTTTCCCTTGTGCTCCATTGTCGCTGTGCCGTTTTTTCTCTTTGCTGTTTCGTCCGTGCGCTGTTTTTTGTGTGCTGTTTTGACGCATGCTGTTTTGTCGTGTGCTGTTCTTTCATGTCCCTGCGCTCACCCTATGTAGGCAAACTTCTTTATCTCATCCGCCCACCTAACCTACTGCTGCCACTGCTACGCTTGCCTTCTCTTGGAATCCACTCCGTTTTTTTTAAGAACCACCGGTTATTTTGCCTTGGCATTGCATGCCCTGCCCATGCCCATTCCTTCCTTTTGATTTTGACTAAGATATCATTAACCCATGTTTATTCCCTCATCCACTCTGCCCGCTTCAGGTCTCTTGACATCACACCTATCATGTTTCATTCCCTGGCTCGCTGGGTGGTTCTTAACTTAAGCTGGACTCTTTTAGTTAGCCTCCACGTTTCTGCCCAGTAGGTGAGTACCGGTTAGATACAACTGTTTTACAGTTTTCTCTTGAGGGATATTGGTAAACCGCTATTCATGATCTGAGAGAATCTGCTACATTCGCTCAAACCCATTCTTTTCCTTGTAGTTATTTCCCTCCCATGACCCGGATCAGCAGTCACTACCTGCTCTAAGGATTCTTTTATGCCTTCCAGCACCCTTCTTTCAATTGTGCACTGCTGTTCTCTTGTTAGACTGATGAACGTTACTTTGGTTTCCTGAATTTTAATGTTTAGACCCACCGTTGTACTCTGCTTGTATAAATCATTTATCATGCTTTGCAGTTCATCTCCCGAGTAAGTCAGCAATGCAATGTAATCAGCGAATCGCAGATTCTTTAGGTATTCTTCATTAACTCTTATTCCATTAACTTTTATCCCCAATACCTCCTGTAAACAGACGGTGAATAGCATTGGCAAGACCGTGTCTCCATGCCTTGCGCCCTACTTTATTGGAATTTTCTTGCTGCCTTTATGGGGGACTATGGTTGCTGTGCAGTTGCTACATATAACTTCCACTATTTTGACCTAAATTCTCTTCTATACCCTGATTCCGTAATACCTGTATGACTGCTGAGGTGTCCAGTGAATCGAATGCTTTTTCGTAATCAAGGAAGGCGATAAATAGGGGCTAGTTATAATCTTCGCATTTCTTTATCACCTTATTTCTAGTTGGAATATGTTCTATTGTGGAATATCCTTTACGGAAGCCCGGCTGATTGAAGTCTAAGGTTGCGCGGACTATATTATTAATTACCTTAGTAAATACATTGTAGGCAACGGACAGTAACTGATCGGTCTGTATATTTGTGAAGTCTTTGGCGTCTTCTTTGTAATAACAAAGGAGACGCCAAAGACGCCAACGACCATAATCTTAATTAATAAATTAAGATTATGCTTGCCTTCTTCCAAGCTGCTGCAGCTGCTGTTGCAGATAGGAAGATAAGGAAGTGCACTGGTTTGCCTACTGGCTGAAGCCTAGCCACGCTCGCTGCCGGGCGCTGGAAGTAGGAGACTTGAAGGATAGGAGAGGAAAGATATAATGAACAGGCGCGCGCTAATATGTCTCGTGACGATCCCAGAGGCAGTGCAATACCGGGCCGACCCGTGTCAGAGTCTTCAAGGTAAGCACTCCGCCATATTTCCAAAATAAGTTTAATATCTTGGGTCCAAGGGTTCACAGCAGATATTAAATCAAGTATCAGATAATATGGTGGTGGACACCATCTTCTATGCTTGCTAGCTTCCAAACTTCTGGTACGGTGGAATCATAAGGCATTGTGTACACAGGGTGGCTAGCTTTATAGCACAATTTTGCTTTCCGTCTTTGAACAGATCTGCTGTTACCTGATTCAAACCAGCTGCTTTGCCCTTTACATTGCTCCAATGCCTTTATTTACGTCCTCTTTTGTTACTGGCGGGATGAGAGAGAGAATCCCTTTAATGAAAAATCGGCAAGTTTAGCCCACATTTAAAAGTCGCTGGCATGGTAATCTGCATTGGGAGAGGAATTTGGGAGGTAAAGACAGAAGGAGAGGAGTGCAAGAAAGGTTAAATTATAGATAAAAGGGGGAGAACATAAAATGCGGCCATTAAAAGCCTACTAGGGGCTTCGGCGAGAAATGATGGAACATATGAAATGATTAGGGGCAAATTCTGATAAATGTACTAACAAAGTTCTGTGAGAAAAATGCTTGATAGCAAAAGCTGGATGAAATTAGAGCTTCTCGCGACATCCAATTTCCTTTTAATACGTAAACAAAAAGTTCATTGCATGTCTGTGTTGCCTAAGGCAGCCTAAAGGGGGACACGAAAGAACAGCACACGAGAAAACAGATCGCGTCAATACAGCACACAAAAAACAGCGCAGCGACGAAACAGGACAGGAAAAAACGGCACAGTGACAATACAGCACAGGGAAAAAAACAGCATGGTAACAAAACAGCATAGAGAAAAACAGCACGCGTCCGAACAGCACACCGGACAAAACGGCACAGCGACAAAACAGGACAACGACAGAAGAGCGCAGGGAAAAACAGCACGACGACAAGACAGCATAGCGGAGAGCGATGCAGCGCTGCTGGAGGGGTCAACTACACAGCCATAACCGCAAACGGTAAGTGACAAGAACTGCGGCAGCTACATTTTGAGTTAGCGAGTGCTTGTTTCGCGGGTTCATTAAGAAACAGGTCTCGCTCATTCATCCAGGAACAGCGTTGCTTGAACGGTGCCGATGGCAGAACTAGTGGTTATGTATAGTACTTGCTTGTTTTAAATTCTCTGCTTTCATTCTACAACTTTGCTACAGTTTTCTCCCAGCTGCGTTTCTTAGATTAGGTTAGGTGTTTCTTGTTGTTACGGAGCGAAAGTGTCAAATTTGTCGAAAATAGATGTTTGAAGAAAGTGCTTCTAAGCGAAGAACGTAGCTTTGATGAAATGTCGCGAAAGTTGGTGTTTTGATATAATTCTCTTTGAAGTGTAAAAAACAGCTTCAATATAAAATTGTATTCAAGAAATGCAGGCTGGTGCATGAATATTCACGTCAGTTAGGTAGCCCGTTTCGCAAAGTTCAATAACTGCCGGTGAGCCTCAGACAACCACTGTGCAGCGTCATGGTTAAACACCAAACAACCTGGAAATCTCGGATCGGGCAATTCCGCTAACGCTAAAAGTAAGCATCACATACTGGATAAATTCAGTGCATGAAGCCCCTGTCGCTCGCTCCAAACAATATTGCTGAGCAGAGCATTCAATTGCCGACAGTGGCAGTTTTGATGAATAAGGACATTTTTACATCCAGAGCCCTAGATCGGGCGTATTTGTCCGAATTCCGCATCATGATTGTCAACCCGCTGAATCGATTCTTCCAGAACAACTTCTTCAGCGTTATTCATTCTATTACTCGTCAGAAAATGGCATAATCGAGATCAAGAATATTACCTTATTCTGTTCCTTACTTATTTCGTGAAACGAGCACTCGCTGACTTCGAGGGTTGCTGCCGTATGTGTCGTTATTTACCGTTAGTTTATGGCTATGAATGTTCACCCCTCCAGTAGCGCTGCACCTCACTCCGATGTGCCCTTTTGCAGTCCTGTTTTTTCGTTGCGCTCTTCTTTCGCCCTGATGTTCTTCGCTGTGCTTTTTTGTCCAGCGCGCTGCTTTGACGCTTGCTGTTTTTTCCTTGTGTTGTTATGTCGCCATGCTGCTTATCGCTTTGCAGTTAGTCGCTGTGCCGTTTTTTCCCTGGGCTGTTTTGTTGCTGCGCTGTATTTGTGCGCTGTTCTGACGCATTCTGTTTTGTCGTGTGCTGTCCTTTTATGGCGCCGTCAGCAACGGCTGACGTATATGCCGATCAGCACACCGACAGCCGAGTCGCCGATGCAGTGCCTCGCCAATGCCGGGCGTCGCCGCTGATAGTACGTCACGTTACTGTGCTGTGATGTCACTACAATTCACTGATATGGTTGCACAGCTCTAAGTCACCAATTATTAACTTTAGCGATGGGTCTCTATCGTATGAAAAATATTTAGAGACTTTTGGAGCTGAATTGAAATATATTTTAGGCGTTTGTTTCATCCAATACTTCACCGTGGGTGATCTTGCGCACAGAGGAAGCCCATAACAAAATTATTGTAGCCTCAAAATTTGGTGTCTGAACCATTTTAACAGACCGCTTGGCCTATATAGGCATACAAGAGACTGAGTACGGCCCTTTCGAGATGGGAACGTGGGGCACACCACAAGGCGCTGTGTTGTCCGCGCTTTTCTTTTATATTGTCATTGTGCCTCCCGGCACAGCTGGCGGGTGTCAGCGATGTTCTGCATGCACTGTATGCTGATGACATCACCATATGGGCTACTACGGGAAACATAGGAGAGATGGAGGAATGCCTGCAAGCAACGGCGAGCATAGTAGACCACTATGCTGCGTACTGCGGCCTCTTGTGCTCCCCGTCCAAGCCTGAATTTGTGCATATTCGACAATCTCCGAAATGCGAAATCTCCACTCGGCCTTCTCTCGCCAGCGGCCCCATCCTTGAAGCGCAGGAGCTCCGAATACTCGGTCTCTTCATTAATCAGCATCGCAAGGTAGACACGATCCTTGCCAAACTCCGCAAAGTCGGCGGCCAGGTGGGCCGAATGCATTGCCGCGTTTCCAACAAGCGAGGATTGTTGCGAAGTAAGGATGCGGTGTGGCGCGCCCATGCCTTTGTAACTAGCCGAGTACTGTACTCAACTCCTTACCTCCGATTACGGAAACATGACGAAGATTGCTTGAAGGTTGTACTCCGCAAAATTTTCTAGAGAGCCGTCGAACTCCCGATCTCCGATTCGAACGCAGGACTACTCGTTTTGGGGGTACTGAACACCTATCGGGAACTTCGCGAGGCACATCTCGTTAAAAATTACACGGGTCTCGCCCAGATCGTGTCCTGTCACCACCGCTTAGATCGGTTACAAATCAAACATGACCGCCATATGATGGAACGGGTTCGAGGGCACGAGCTGTGGAGGCGCGCTCTTTACGTGCTACCCCTTCCGACTAAGATGAACAAGGAGGAGCATAGTGGCGGGCACCACATGAGGCAGGATGCTCTGCACCGCCACTATGGCTCAAAGAAGCACATCTTCTACGTCGACATTGCAGGCCCCTACCACTCCAGGGGGGAATGGTACACGGCTGCAGTCATACACGACGGTAAACAGGTGGGGCCGCCGCGGTGGCTGAGTGGTTATGGCGCTCGGCTGCTGGCCCGAAAGACGCGGGTTCGATCCCGGCCGCGGTGGTCGAATTTCGGTGGAGGCGAAATTCTGGAGGCCCGGGTACTGTGCGATGTCAGTGCACGTTAAAGAACCCCAGGTGGTCGCAATTTCCGGAATCCTTCACTATAGCGTCCCTCATAGCCTGAGTCGCTTTGGGACGTTAAACCCCCCTAAGCACCTCCATATAAAACAGGCGGACGGCCCGCCTAGATCAACTCATCTGGAGGAGGTAGCGATCTCCCTCGCAGCTTTCCATTCCAACTCTAAATTCATCCTCACAGACTCTCGCAGAGCCTGTCGTAACTATGAGTTTGGTTGGATCACTCCACTTTCTCACCAAAGTTTTCGCCACAGTACTCGCGACTCCGATCCAACTAACTGCTCAGTCATATGGTGCCCGGTCACGAAGGCATGCAGGTAACGAAGCCGCCAATGAGGCAGCCCGCGCACGCACTTACCGGGCACCAGGCGCTCCCTGGGAGGACCTTGACCTAGATCACAGCCGTATTCTTTCTTTCAAGGGTATTGCTGAGCACTATCGTGCCGAACACCGGCGCTACCCGGTTGCTATGAGGGGCTGGGAAATCTGGCGAACGAACTCTGGTTAGGCTCTCTACAAACGCCCTGCTGTGCCCGGCGGTTATCAAAGACAGTGACTCATAATTTGACGGCCACTGCTCATTCTGTGAGGAGGTGGCCGACAACTTTCACATGGTTTGGGCATGCAGGCAAAAATCCTTCTCTCATCCCCATAATCCCTTTTACTACCCGAGAGGACATGGATGCGGCTCGGCTCGACTGCCAACAACATTCGGCCCGATAAGTCCTGGTACGGCGGACCTGCGCAGTTGTCAAGACCTTCGGGGTCCCGGAATGAGATACTCCGCCTTGTATTGTAAGCGGGGAGACCCATTAGGGGCCTCTCCCAGAGCTACTCACTGTGTATATAGCTAAATAATTGTTTTCATGACCACCACCAACCACTATGCCAGCTTTTCAAACTCTCAACGGGGCCGCAAGTTTGTCCTTGAATGTTTGTCCTTGAAGACTCCAGCCCCGAGCAGTTGAGCATGGCTGCCTCCGATGCCTCTCGGGAAGGGTTGGGGGAAGGGAAGGACCCTTCTGACAGACCAAAACAATGAGGAAGTTATCGGACACTCTCCGACAGTGAGGGTAGCGCCCATTATTTTTGGGGTCAAAACGTTCTGCTATTGCCGGACACAACAAAATGTTGGTCAGCAGGCGCCTGAGATATCGCTCATCGGCTTTAGTCAGGCCCATAGCAGGGACTGGGAAGAGCCGATGCCGTTCGCATTACAATTCCAGAATTACCCTGAACCGCAGAATCGATTGCCTAATAGTTGTGCCGGAGGAGCCTGAATTAGGTGCGCGGTGGGAACACGCTCTGGCGGCAGCGTCCCCCGCCTCCTTACCTATAATGCCCTGGTGGCCCGGAGTCCAAATTATGCGTTTAGGTGAAGTATCCGATTCCCTTATTGCAGGGTAGAGCTGCTGTGGGTGCCGGCTCACTCTCGGAATCCTGGAAACGATGCTGACGATAAATTCGCCCTAGGGATGATTTGCCGGTCTCAGGACAGTCTTTTTTAATGGCTTTTGGGGAAAGGAAATGGCGCAGTATCTGTCTCATTTATCTTTGGACACATGAAACGCGCCGTAAGGTAAGGGATAAAGGCGGGAGTGAAAGAAGAAAGCAACTGAGAGGTGCCGTTGTGGAGGGCCCGGAATAATTTCGACCACCTGCGGATCTTTAACATTCACTGACATTACACAGCCCACGGGCGCCTTGGCGTTTTGCCTCCATAAAAACACAGCCGCCGCGGTCTCAGGACAGTCTAATAATAATTGATTTTGGGGGAAAGGAAACTGCGCAGTATCTGTTTCATATATCGTTGGACACCTGAACCGCGCCGTAAGGGAAGGGATAAAGGAGGGAGTTAAAGAAGAAAGAGAGAGGTGCCGTAGTGGAGGGCTCCGGAATAATTTCGACCACCTGGGGATCTTTAACGTGCACTGACATCGCACAGCACACGGGCGCCTTAACATTTTTCCTCCATAAAAATGCAGGCGCCACGGTCGGATTCGTACCCGGGAACTCTCAGGACAGTCTAGATGAATGAATGAAAAACTTTATTGGTTCCTTTAGGAAGTAGCAGCGGTAGAGGACGAAGTCTTCGTCTTGAAGCTTGGGTCCTCCTTGGCCGTGGGTGGGCCCCTAGTCCAGGGCTCCATTGAGTCGGGCCACCTCGCTTGCGTGCGCTATGAGGGCCATTTGGACCCCTAGCTCGCAGCTGGTGAGCCGGCTCTCCCATTGCTCCGCACTTGGTGTTTTGTGTTTGTGGAATGCTTGATTTCGTCCGCACTCCCATGTGACATAATATAGTGTTGGTTTTGCTCCGCACCACGGACAGTTGGCGCTATACTGTGTGGGGAACATCTTTTTTAATATGTATAAGTTTGGGAAGGAGCCTGTTTGCAGTCTTCGCCATCCTGTGGCTTCCTCCTTGGATAATGCTTTATGTTGTGGGGGTATTTGAATCTTAGCCCCTTATATAGGTTTAATAATTCCGAATAGCTGTCCCCGCAATTAATCTGGGGCCCCTCTGGGGTTAATGACGTTCCTGCTCGGCTGGTCAATCCTCGAGCTAGGTTGTTTGCCCCTTCATTGCCCCTGATCCCTGCTTGACTCGGTATCCAGATTATATTGTGTATTGGTCGTCCCTAAGGGAGCAGAGCTTTACTGAGGATCTTGAGTGCCGTGCTGCTAATTCTGCCTCTAGTATAGTTCCGGCACGCCTCTTGTGAATCCGTTAAGATGTTAAGGAATCTCCCTGTCCTATATCCTTCATTCGCTGCCAGGGCGACAGCAATCTCCTCTGCCTCCGTTATGTTAGATACTTTGGCTGTGAGGCTTGTGATGTGTTCTCCGTGGTAATTTACAACTACTGTTACCGCGCTATTTTTGTGTGTTTGGGGGTATAGGGAGGCATCAGTGTAGACTGTGTTGTCCCGATGCCCCATGTTCCTCTCATAAAATTCTGCCCTAACCTGTCTCCTGTTAGCATGGAGGTTTGGATCCATGTTTCGGGGGATAGGTTGTATGCATAGCTTCTTTCTTAGCGGGTCTGGTATTGCGGCCCCAGGATTCCCGAAGGAGCGGGCGCAGACCTTTGCAGAGCTCACGCAAATATCCAGTTTGGACCCTCGGACTTGCCCTCGTTCCAACCCCTCTCTTACGCACTCCCAACAGATCCTCTTCAGACGCCTCCAGACCAGCTCTCCGTCATCCCCTCAGCTGTTATCCGGTTTATGTGGCACGTCCCCTGCATGCTCCCTATGCGGAGACTCTCACGCCACACTCTCCCACATCTTTTCGGCAGCCTTGCTGACCCGACACCACGCCATCTCGAGCTGGGAGGACTGGGAGGTCCTGCAAACGTCTGCAGACCCGACATCGCAGCGTGCTGCGGTCCCTCGGGGTACTGACGTCATGTCCCGACATGACCAACGTGATGCAGTGCGGGACCACGCAGTGGCCCAGGGTCTAAAACTCCATGGCTGCAAAAAAGTTTTCTGTCCGTCTGTCTGTCTGTGTGTCTTCCAGGTTTAGAATTCGGTAGGCTAAAGGCAAAATCTCGCAGAGTGATTTGTCCAACTGGCAACGCGAATGGCTTAGGCGCCCAGGTGCTGTGTGATGTCAGTGCACGTTAAAGATCCCCAGGTGGTCGAATGTTTTACGGAGCCCTCCACTACATGACCACTTTCTTCCTTTCTTCTTTCATTCTCTTCTTTATCTCTTCCCTTACAGCGCGGTTCAGGTGTACGCGGAGATGTGAGAGAGATACTGCGCTATTTCCTTTCCCCAAAAGCCAATTTACAGTTGCTAGCCTTCCTCACGCCGCGGTTGAGGTGTCCACCGAGAATTGAGACAATCCGGAGTTCCCGGGTTCGAACCCGACCGCGGCGGCTGCGTTTTTATGGAGGAAAAACGCTAAGGCGCCCGTGTGCTGTGCGATATCAGCGCACGTTAAAGATCCCCAGGTGGTCAAAATTATTCCGGAGCCCTCCACTACGGCACCTCTTCCTTTCTTCTTTCACTCCCTCCTTTCCCCTTCCCTTATGGCGCGGTTCAGGTGTCCAACGATATATATGAGACAGATACTGCGCCATTTCCTTTCCCCAAAAAAACTAATTATTATTATTATTTTACATAAATCATATTTCCACGTGACCGTAAAGTGAACGTGTGTCTGAAATCATGGTGTCAGAACTGGTTCAAATACCCTTGGGCGAATATTCATTGTATGTGAGACTTTGCTTAATGAAGCATTGCAGGCTTCTGCATAAGAAAAGTTACTGCTCCCCGTTTTAGCATGGCAAGATATTTTTTCAGGCATTTTTGAAGCAATCGGACACGAAAGCAGTGCTCCTAAGCGTGTTTCTTGGAATATCATCCACCTCCAGCAGCATCGCCCTTCTCTGGCTTTTGTAGTAGTGCTTGCTTTCTGGTTACGTTTTCACACATATCCTTAGAGAATTAATAGGCGACGATTGTTATGTGTACGCCGAAATCTGCGTTATTAATGCGGTTATGAAATGTCTTTTCGGGCCCAAGAATCTTGTGGCGTCTCTGACATTGATTGTGCGACAATAGATTTGCCGCGGTTTGGTTTCCGATCCGCGCCGGCGTGAACAGGTCAGCTTCGCTGGCTACTGCACAGAAGCACGACGCTATCGCCACGGCCGATCTCACCTAATTATGATGATGATGACATGAGGCCTGTGGCACATTCATCTTCATCTTCTTCGATCTGCATTGTGAATATATCAGATCAGCTTAACCTCAACCAGAGGTCAATCTGAGTCTAATATCGCCGCCATACGTGCCGACGGCCCAGAAAAGCAAAACCATGAGCCAGCCAGGGTAAACCTATGCTTTCGCACGCGAACTGGTGTTTTGTGCATATTTAAGGCTGTCTTTAATATAACAATGCTTTGTAAACATTCTTGCTTGGGCCTGAAAAAGGGCCTGATGTATGGTTAAATAAAACAATATGAGGCCAACATATCCAATTTGCAACACTTGAAATTGTGGCCAAAATATTCAATTTGTAGCGCACTTGGAACGCATTTTCTAATTATTGGGCACTAAATTCTCACATTGTGACAAAGTCGCAATTTTAATCAGGTATCTAACAATTTGACTACATAACGCTAAGATAATCTCGCGCCTCTCCTATCAAGGAAATTGTAAAATGGTCCTTGTGGATGTTCTTTCAGCTCCTGTGATCTCGCTACATCTGTGAAATCAGATATTGCTTACAGGCGTGGGTGCCTGTATAATTAGACTGCTCACTATCTCTTCTACGTACCATGTACGAACGCCAGACATTTTCTGCCTACAACAGAGCAAGTCGCCAGAGTCGTGCGAAGAGTCAGCCGTAAAAAGAATGGGATGAGAGAATAGGATACCCTAAGACTCAAAGACGGTCTCGTCACGAGCAGGGTAGCGTACGCTCTCCCCTACCACGAACTAAACAAGCAAGAGACGCTATAAATGGACACCATACTACACACTGCCTACAAAACGGCTCTCAAACTGCCAATGTCAACACCAACCGAAAAGCTAGTGGCACTGAAAGTAGAGAACACCTTCGACAAACTACGAGAAGCGCAGTGTAGTGCGCAACTAAACCGGCTCACTCAAACCAGAACGGGAACACACCTAATTGAGAAATTAGGTCTACCTCTCTACACACAAAAACACAAAGAGCAGATTAATAATGAAGACAGAAACAACACCCGGGTAAGACCCAATTATACACCAAGAAAGACGACAAGCCAGAGTCCGAGCACTCAGCAGCGGATTCGGCGACAATTCCAGCGTAGTCTACACAGACGCAGCCAAGTATCGATACCAACGCAAAGAGATCGCCGTTGCAACAGACGAAGGAGAGAAAGAAATAACCAGAGCAACGGTAAACAGCCCAAGCATGGAGGCAGATGAAGAAGCCGCCATAGCTCTGGCGATATCGCAGGGCAACGCAACAGGACAGAACCTCACGATAATGATGGACTCTAAACAAGCATGCAGAGATTTCACCAGAGGCAGGATGGACAGGATCGCCAATCATATTCAACACAGGAGGAAAAGACACATAAATACTAAACATAATATAGTATGGGTCCCGGGAGATAAGGGGATGAGGGCCAACGTGGCAGCCGACGAGTTAGCTCGAGGGTACGTCAACCGAGCAGACTCAACACTTTGCACCACGAGCACCCTTGACCGCCTTACCACCCCATACTCAGACATACTCGATCATTTCAGGGGTCATCGGAAACGCTACCCAGCCCCACACAAAAGGCTATCAAAAGAGGAGGCGGTAGACTGGCGGAGGCCGCAAACCGTTGCCTACCCGCACCTGCACAAACTACATAAGATTTTCCCCACACAATATTCAGACGAATGTCCATGGTGCCGGGGTAAACCTACACTAGATCATGTCATATGGACCTGTCCTAAGGTAGATTTAGAGCCTGAAATAGCCCAACCGAGTGTGACGTAGTGGGATCACTTGCTGGCCAGCCAGGACGAGGAAGCACCATTTTTTTTTGTACGCAAAGCGATGCTAGCAGCTGTCAAGTGCGGCATCCAGGACCGAGGATCGACCACGGGGCCCAGTGACCCGTAATGGTGAAGAAGATTTGAAATTGGTCGACAATAAAGTTTTTTCCATCCATCCATCCATCCACCCATCCATCTATACATACATACATACATACATACATACATACATACATACATACATACATACATACATACATACATACATACATACATACATACATACATACATACATACATACATACATACATACGTAGTACGTACGTACGTACATACATACATACATACATACATACATACATACATACATACATACATACACACATACATACATACATACATACATACATACATACATACATACATACATACATACATACATACATACATACATACATACATACATACATACATACATACATACATACATACATACATACATACATACATACATACCTACATCCGTCCGTCCGTCCGTCCGTCCGTCCATCTGCCTAAAAAAAGAACCATTAGCTCTCGCCTAAGCACCCGTACAGTATTAATAATTATAACTCATGCGCCAGTGCACGCCGAGCAACAATGAGGCGACGGCACGAACTATAACAAGGGCAAGAGGAAAGCCCTTCATACGCTGATCAACATTTCGATTTTATTTAGTGCCCGGGTTTTAACCCCACCGTGGCGGCCACGTTTCGATGGACGGGAAACTCAAAAGGCGCCCGCGTGCTGTGCGATGCCAGTGCACGTTAAAGATTTCCAGGTGGTCGAAATTAGTCCGTAGAACTCCAGTTTGGCTCTTATTTCGTCCTTTCTTCTTTTATTCTCTCCTTTATTCCTTTCTTTACCGCACGGTTCGCGTGTCCACGAGATATGTGAGAGAGTTACTGCGCCATTTTGTTTCCTCGAAAACCAATTTTCATATTACTTTTTTTGTTTTCAACCACTTGGTCATCGGACTTCGACTTTTCTTCGAGACCTTGGTAAAATTTGCGCTGTCAAGATTTCTATCTTGTCTGCTGTGTGATGTGGCGGCTATAGGGCGAACGAGTAAAGCGCAGGTATATACGCTGCAACTCGGAGTAGAAATAGGCTGCCAACGACCTAAATATTATTTCTGGGGCCCACCTTCTATCCTAGCAATTTTAGCGCGTAGACGCCGCAGTTTTCGGTACGACACAGCTTTAAGGGTTCCGACTGCGTAGCTTTCCGGATGCGGGGCATGATTTTTATGGTATTATATGCTGCTATGTACTGATCAGCGCAAAAGTTAGCATCAAACTCAGGGAACAGTGGTTTTGTCGTTGCATTTAGCCCTGTGTCAGTGGGTCACCTTCTAACGTCGTGCTTTCAGTGCTACACTTTTAACGCCATTCTGTAGCGCCAGCGGTCAGTGTCCTACCCTAGTAAACGAAAAATGTGGCTCTTTTACTAGTACGTTGTGAGCGGTCGCGTGCGTAAACCTTCGTAGTAGCTGGGGTATGCTTTACTAGTCGTAGCCAAATTGGCATGCGCAACATTTAGAAAACTTCCCACATACCCAAAAAACACAAAACCTCCCAAAATCTCCCAGAAATATCCCATCAGGACATTTGTAATGTCTCCAGGTGGTTCTATTTTTTCCCGGGGACTTCCAAAAAACGTCCCCACAACTAGCCGTGTCCAAAAAGTTGTACGTCCCATGGACAGCCCCAAAAGGTTAATGCTAGATCTCTCGGCTCTGGTTCAATAAAATTATTTCTTCTTTTTCATGCAGACTTCAGGCATCTAAGCGCACATATGTGCCAAATTTCAGGCATATGCTTACGTTACAGGTGGTGTAATACATCTGTCAACTCGCGAGAATGCTTGCTGGCTAAGCCATTCAGACTTACCTGTTTGCATGAAATGTGCTTTAACAAGGTGAAAATTTGGGCTGGTTGATGCATGATCTTGTGACGAGAGCAGCGCAGCACGAGACAAAGAGAGAGGCGGGACATGACGGTGAATAACAAGCAGGTTTTTAATGCACGTTCGTCGAAAATATACATCTCGCTCGTATAAGAAGGAAAAGAAGCATGAAAAACGCATACTTCATGCGTTAGCATACTTTCGATAGCGTTTTGTGACAGCGAAATTGATTATCTGCGTGCGTTGTCCTAATCTTTTACTATGTGTACATCTTATTCGTTAATCATGCTTCTGTCCTTTCCTTATTGCACGAGCGAGATGTATATATTCGATCGAACGTGGATTAAAAATCCGGTTGTTAGTCACCGTTGATTCCCGCCTAACTCTTCTTTGTGTCGTGCTGCGCTGCTCCCGCCACATGAACATGAAATGTGCTAGAATTTTACACACAAAAAAAATATTAATTCAAAAAGTCGCCTGATCCCACCCATATAACAGGAAATAGCAGCGCAATACAGATATAATTTCAGTTTATTAGATGTGCTCTTTGCATTTAAATGAATACAAACAGGAGACGCATATGTATGCACCATTTAACACACAATGTACGGAGCACTACGACACCAGCAAATAATAATGGCCAAAATTTTCTCTAGCTCTGTGAAATCTGAAAAACATGGAGCAATAAAAACATGATACAGGCTGAAAGTTGATGCACCTTAAGCAAACATTCTAAAGGGTACAAAAGCATATATGCACACGCAAAAGCAAACGCATGTAAAGAGCAACCTGGGTGCCAAAAGAAAAGACGATATGGGCGTACGATACAGACACGCAGTTTCAGGTTACAGATATTCTCTAGGATGAAACCTCCCTCTCGCTTTTCCTCTCGCACGAGCCTCGGAGTAATGTTGAGCGTGTTATCAAAACAGGAAAAAAAATTATTTATACGAGGCGAAATTAAAAAACGAGCATAAACCACATACCTTGACGACGTTCCCAACAGAAACACGGGGATGAAATAGAATGCTGCAACTATATATATGAGTTCAACGCAGCCTTCTGTCCTGCGCCTTCTCACGGCACAGCGAACGCTCAAACATACGCGTTACATCCTCGTTACACCCCCGTTTTATTCTTTGTGACTAAGTGTGGAGATAAAACTGCTTGGAGCCGGATGGAAAGGGCGGATGTCTTGAGGTAGGAGCCCTGGCTCGCCGCACCCATGGTACAGCAGACCACGCGTGCGGCACAATTCGGCGTGGGAGGCGACATAGAGGTGATCAAGGCACAAGTAATCCGGTGGGGGTGGGTTGGGAGTCAGCGACGCGAACACAACACAAACTATACCGCTGAGACAGGACGGCAATGTAGGTAGAGCAGGTTAATCCATGGGCACTCGCAGCAAGAGTCTGGTGGGCTTCCGAAGATCTATCCCGCCTATGACCGCAGTGGACGCCGCGCTGCCACCAACAACTCGCCACAGTCGTCGGAGGCGCTGAGGGATGCAGAGTGTGCGCTAGGAGTCGCGAACGATGCCTGTAAGAGCGCCCATATGGTGTAGGGCCGTGAAGCTGTGCAAAAGACTTGCGATGCGCCGAGCGCCGCTGCACCGGTTCCAAAAAGAATTATGTGGGAACGCCGAGGTGCGCGGGAAAGATGCCATGAATCCGCAGCTACGAAGTTCACGACATCCCAGTGATGAGAGCAAGAGCTGCTGCGCGCTGGGGCTTGTGCGCGAGCGGCTAGGGGCTGCGCGAATACGTGTGCGCAAAATGGCTTCCGTCCATCGAGGAAGCCAGGCGAGCGACGGGAGGCCCATTACTGCGCCTCTGCTAGACAGCGGCACAACGAGGACTGCTGGTAGTTGGAGATGCCTGCAGGGACCACCGCACCGTGCTGAAGCTGCAAACACTACTGAAGACGGGCACGTTGGTGACCGCCGCTCCCAGCGATGCGATGAAAAGGCAGACCGCCGTCGCCTGCCTGCCTGCAGCATGGAGCCGACAGCCCTCGAGAGAGATGCGGGGAGAACTGCGTTTCCTTCGGCTGTTCGAACAAAACTGTCTGATCTCTCAAAACGGCGAGTGCAAGCGCAAAACCTTCTCTCCCCGTAGCTTTTGGCGCGAGGGAGAGAGAAAAGGGAGCGAGGAGTCAATTTGTATTTTTTGTTGAAAAGTATTGATCCCAAAAACGTTCTCCCAGTTACTTTTCTGGGACCAAAATGCTATGATTTGTTTTTGTTTCTGCTTAACACCCTCGAAGACACCTTTCTAGGACATTAGTGGGCGCACTTCCCTTTAGTTTTTTTTTCTATGTCCTGCCTCTACGGTCTGGAAATGTTCGATAAATGTTGCACTGGGACAGGGACATTCCATCCTTTCTGGGCGCTCCTGGGGAGGTACGTTGTTTCCTGGGTAGTGTCTCTCGACTTTTTCTTAACAAATAAAAACTAACCGAGCATCGTGTGCTTCCCATCCCTCCTCCTTCAGAAAGTCCTATCTCAAGACCACATGATAAATTGGCCACAGGTGGCAAAATCGCGTATTTGCGAACACGATAATAGTCCATTTTAATATAGCATAATGTTTTAATATGGCACTGGTGCGATGACGTCGTACAGGTTTTCTTTTGACAGATGGGGTACTCCCAGTGCTACGGCAAAGACCAGGACATAATAAAGTAAAGCCTACCTGGTGCATCGATCGTTGCACTAATTTACACCAATAGGTGTGCCAGTTAAAGCTGCTACGAGCATAAATTACTACTAGCCACCACGTAAAGAGCTGGAGTGGCAGCCACCCGTAGGCAGGCACGATGTAAACAGCATCGTCAAGGATGCCACACATGAAAGACTGTCGCCATATCCTGCACTCACGTTACAAAGCTTCACATAGGTATGAGTGCCACATTATTGGAAGGTACGGTGACCCCATGCCGCTCGTTACAGCCAACGCAGCGATTGCTCAGTAATGACAGCTAACGAGAATAAAAATGGTTAAACAGGAATGCTTCTGGCGAAGGACTTTTGTTAATCGGAATCTTGGTAGTCAGGAAGAAAACGAAAGCTAAATCAAGAACATTAAAAGCCTTCCAGCAATCTCAAGTTCAAACAGCCGATTGCGCACGTGGAAGACGAAACCTGAAATGCACTTCACTACCTCCTACATCCCTTCCCTCACGAAGCGATTCTAGTTGTCCCACCAAGAGTCAGGCAGCGACTGCACCTTCACTTTCCTCACAATCAAAACTTTATTATTCCATTATTGTCATTCGCAACGGCGACATGGTCATGCAGATGCTCTTAACGAAAGTTTGCTGAAAATTACCGCCTATGCCATTCTTTTCCCCCTCAAGAAAACTGTTTGGAAACATTTTATTTACATATGCACACTTGCCAAGGTAACCGGATACATTGACATTCACAGGTGCGCATGACGCTAAGCATGTAAGGCGTGCCAGTTAAATAGGTACCATAAGCATATTTAAGCAACTAACAGGAATAGCTTGTGAGCAATTTAAGACAGGATAGCATACATTAGCGCCAGTTTGCTCTAAAGACCAGAACAAGACGATCGTTGTTAACAGAAATGAATGGGCATGACCACTGCCGGAGGAGCTATTCCTCTCCCATAAAAAAGAGTTCCCCTGACAAGAAACTGATCAGCTCCCTTCGAAGACGGCCAAGTATTGGCCACACAGCGCGGCTTGAAAGGCCACCAGCGACCGCGGTGCACAGGTCGAGACAAACTAAAAAGACCCGCAACAATGAACAGGCGAACAAAACCGCCGCTGGGGAAGCGGCCGCGGGAGACAAAGCTCGCAATGCCATGCCCACGGAATTCCGCTTGAACCGTCTGTCTGACTGTTGTTGCCAGGAAGAAAGAAAAAGAATGTGCACAGGCGTGCTCACTGGCTCAAGCCGAGCCACAATCGCTACCACGTACAGACAGTAGGAGAGTTGAAATATGGGATAGAAAGACAGGATAGTAAAGACGCGCTAAAGACAAGGCCGATCCCGTAGGTAGTGCAATACCGGGCCAACCGGTGGCGGAAGTGAAGCAACCTTCAAACTCTCCGCCACATTTCCAAAAATAAGCCCAATTGGACCCGTAAGAGATATTATACGGGGTCCGTAAATTCAATCCCCCGCTTGAACCGCGCGCCAAAAGACGCGCTACCACGCAGGTGACTGTAGCCTGGCGATTAGATTCCGGAAGCGGGCAATTCGGACAGGTACTGGAGCGTAAAACACCCCACCGCTCTAGCCGATCACAAGTAGGCAGCACTGCCCAACCAAGTTTTCAAACAAAGTCGCGAAGATGGTGTGGGAGAGGCATCGACGCTATGCGGCCATATTGAACGCCGCGCATCGGGGAGCGGCGAGCCGCCGGCACAACAGGCAACAGCGAGCCCATAATGTCTAACGCATGGTCTGCAACGATGTTGACATCAGGTGCTACTGCGCTCACATGTCTGAAAAAGGCCACTGATGTAGCATAGAAAGCGGTAGGCTACTCTGATTGGGGTTCATGATTAACAGGGGCTGAGGGATTCAAAAAGCGCAAAGAAAGGCCCAAAAAGTACCGCGCTGTGGTTCGCGCCGCAGAGGCATCCCCCAGCAGGATACGCAAAATGCTTTTCAAAGCTAACAACGAGGACGTGATGGAGAAATTTGGAAAGGCAAAACCGCCTCTCTCCCGTGGTTCTTCAAGAACACCACAGGCCACATGCTCAGTTCCGCCTGATCAAAAAACGGAAAAAAACTGTAGTCTGCGTCCGCCTCATGACGCGCAGAGGTAGTTTAGCAATGTGGCAAAGGTACCAGAAGGCACCCAGCACGACCGACTGAACCAGGTACCGCCTCTCAAGCAGAGGCAGGTCTCATGTCTGCGCCCTCCGCACACTAGCTGTAATGCCCTCTAGGACCAAAGACCACATACCATCCCATATTCCAGCACAGTGGTAGGTCACGCCGAAAATGTGCATCTGCGCACGTCGTTGCAAAGTTATCGCACATGTAGTACGTCTCTGAGGAGAACCCAAAAAAAGTAATTACTCTTCGAATAATTAAGAGCAGCCCCTGACAAGGAGGCGTACTCAAGAAAAACGTTTAAAGCTTCGAGCAGGTTGTGTTCATCAGCTAAGTAGATTGTGATGTGATCTGCATAAGTGGTGACACGCACTGCCTCAATGCATGGCAACGTCAAGTAAGAGAGGGTTGATTGACTGCCAGGAGGAAAGGCTCTAATACTAAGACAAACAAAAGGGGGGAGAGCTGAAAACCTGGACGAACGCCACGGGTCATCAAATGCGGTACTTTCCCAGCCATCGGGGAACAAAGTGCTTGAAATGTCTCTGTACATCTCTATAAAGAAAGGCACGAAAGAAGGTTGGAAAACAAAAGCATCCAGTGTACCGTAAATATACTCATGCCATAAAAAGTCGAACGCATTTTCTTGATCGAGGGAAACAAGAAGACCCTGTGCGCGCCGCCGTATAATATACTCTATGATATCTCGCGATACGGAAGATAAACTCTGTATTTCACGACTCGGGTTGGAGCAGACCAGGTGGCAGGAAATGAGGGACATAAGAATAGACCGTAGACGACGAAGGAGTAATTTTGGTAATACTGTATAATCTGAATTTAGTAAGGTGATAGGGTGCAAATATGCCGGACATGTGGAGAAAGGAGAGTTCTGAGGAATCAAGACAATGCGGCCTCTTTAAAATGAATCGGGAAAGACGTGCCGAGTGAAAGCGAGTTTTAACACTTGCGTGAAAATGGGACCTATATTATGCCAGAATAATAAATAAAACTCCACAGGAAGACCATCTGGACTAGGCCCTGAGCCTCGTTTCATAGAATCTATAACGCCTCCTTGATTTTACCTTGTGTTGGCAGATCCATACGGCCATCATGAAGTTCAGCGGCAACCTGCGGCAAGCTTGCAAAAAATGGATGTGCGGAAACGTCATCGCGATCAACCAGAAGAAGCGACTGAGCAACATCACGGAGATGGACCAAAAACGCACTGAAATTCCTGCCAACTGGCTGGGCCACAGCCCTGGCGGAAGGTGTAAAAGCAGGGACACCTTGAGGGCACAACAGCTCCAGGCGTGCAAACCGAAGCACCTCAGGATGAGCAGTTGGACTGCGTCGAACACGCCATGCCGCCTCTGTCAAAGAGGATGATCGTAAAACACGCTGGAGACGCTCGTAAAGCTGCTCTTTCAATGCGCAAATAAGCGACGATGGCGACGGGGTGCGCTGAGCTATACGCAGCTTCGCAGTAACTACACGCCCCTCAGCTGAGACGAGAGCATTAATTGCTCGACCAGAAGTTGCGCAATGGTGACGCCACTGCTCCTTCAGACGCTCCCAGTCACCAGGCGCAGCCACAACAACCGAAAAACGCAAAGCCCGTATTAGTCCTCTCGTGCTGTCGTCGTGAAGGATGTGCACATCCAAACGCCATGGTCAGTGAGAAGACACTGCAGCCGCCGGAACCCCCAGTGACAGAAGGAAAGAACGATGGTCTGATATGTATACCGGCGAGGATGGCAACGTCATTACGTTAGCAGCACACACTGTCTTCGAAAGGCCCGTCGGTACATAAGCGCTGTCTAACCTGCTCGATGATTATCCGCGACGCCAAGTCCACACAAAGACACCGCCATACAGGAGCTCATAAGCTTCTGTTAGCATAAACTGTTTGACTAGGCGGCGCGCGTCGTGCACATTCCAGTCTGGCCTGCCCCTACCAGGACCCTGCACATCAGTGACCATGTCGAGCACGCAGTTGAAATCGCCCAACATCACAAAGTTACGTCCTCCAAGAAATTACACATCTAGATGTTTAAAGAAAGAATTTATGAAATTAGAATGCGCAGGTGCATAGATGCAAAGAATTATCAGGCTAAGCGCGTTAAACGTGCAGTCGAACGCTAGCACGCGTCCAAGCGCATCGTGGGCAACATGATGGTCTCGCAGGAGGATGCGGTTCAAAATAAGAACGCCAACGCCGCTAGAACGCCTGCTGGCATACGAAAAGAAAGCATCGATGCCAAACCTGCGCTTAATTTCCAACACGTCACTGAGGCGAAAAAAATTGTTTTCTTGCAGGCAGAAGATATCGCAATACGATGAACGAGCGAAAGCGACCACCTCGGACTGCTTCATAACATTGCAGATCCCCTGCACGTTAAGAGTAATGACGTTAAAAGTAGTAATTTTGGAAATTAAAAATAAAACTAGGAGATGTGATGTCTAGGCAATACAATGCGCACCGCGAACGGCGCCAAAACATCTCACTATTTCTGTAGGGTCGGACGAGAGGAGGCACGAGGCCTCCTTGGCCGGCCAGCGCAAATGTCCGAGTCCGTAGTTGACGCATGCGGATGCTTTAAGCTCGAACTCAAATCGACCACCTCAACATTCGAATACAGGGTACAAGTGCCGGTGCTAATCCTCGATGTAGAAGAGGACGGCGACTGCACAGGTTCCGCATCAGGAGGTGGCCTTGGCTCCTGCTCAAGCGAAATATTTGTCCCGTCACTAAACCTCGATGACGAAGCAGATGCCGACGGCGGCTTCGGCTCCTGCCCAGGCAAGATGACAGTCTCGTCAATGACGAAGTTGACTGAAGAAGATGAGGACGCCAAGCTGCTCTCGTCACCGTCGGTCTCAGATATGTTAGCGTTGATTCTCAAAGCCGCAACGCTGGCTGCGGGCTGCCGCGCGGGCTCCGAGAGCGGCTTGTCCCGAGCATCAGACTTTCAGGGGCCCAATGGGCTTCGTAGCGGCAGGTACACTTGGAGAGACTGAGGCTGACAGAGCAGGCGCATTTACTGTCGGCTTGCTAGGTGCATCACTGGACGTTCAGCCGTAGGCACCTGTTCTTCCACACAGAAGCTCTGAGGCGCACCGGAACCACCCGCAACACCGCCGGTGCCGGAAACGCCGGGCTCCTTGGTGGCTTCATCGGCTGCCTGCGCGGCCAGCGGAGGTGCAGGTCGGGCCGCAGCCTCAGAGTAGGAGGGCTTGATCGTGCATGCCACCGTAGCGTGTGGATTACCACAACGTTGACACGGCAGCACACAACCCTGGCCTTGGTGCCCTAAGACCCCCGCAGAGGGCGCAGAACGGAGCCGTGCACTGTGCTCTATAGTGTGCAGTCGACCCACAACACCGACAGAGACGCTGCATACCTTTGTAGTCACATGTCAAGCGGTGGCCAGCGAGGTTGATGTAGTTTGGCAAGAGCGACTCGGGCTTGATTTTAATTCTGACGTACCGAGTCCCGGTGGTGACAGTGGGACGCGACCCCATAGTCTTGGCAAGGGCATCACATGGTGATCGAGCGGACAGAAAAAAAACAGTCACCTGAGTCACCTGCTGGCTCAGGGGAACGATGGCGACGCGTTCCTTGCCGATGAAGAGGCAGGACGCATAAACGATTGCAGCCATTGCGGCTCAACTCTTCACGGTTACTTGGTAATTGCGTCCACAGTAGTGGTGGACACAGTAAACTTCTTCCAGTCCAACTACGGAGGCTGTCGCATCAGCGAAATCCTCCGGACTAGCCCCCTCAGGGACAACGACATCAAAGGCAAGAGCCTTTGTCGGTGGCTGGCTCATCATATTGAGGCGCCCGCCAGCCGAAGGACACGCGAACACAAGGTCCCGACCAGAGGTTGTACACCGGCCAACGCAAGCCGGCGGCCAGAATACACAGCCGGAACAAATGTGCTTGACATTTGCAAAAAAAACATCTGTCAAGAAATCTGGCTATTGGTCTGCACAAATGAAACCTGAATCCGCTCTTTCTCTTCCCCCTCAGAAACCTCCCTCAAGTACAATTGTTTAACTTTCTTGCCCTCCCGTACTTTGAACGTTTTTATGAACAAATAGGTATACTCCGACACTTTTGGAATCCTGCCTTCAAAACTAAATCAGTTGTTGCCAGAACCCTACATAAGGGACAGCCCCACATTGTCCCCAAATACTCAACCGAGTATGAGAAAGCACGTGGAGGTGGATATGTCTCTGAAATATTTAGTAGACTTCATGATCATGTTTTGTCCGCTACTTAAACCGCCTCACAACGGATGTCAAAATCTGTGATAATTTAAGCCCAAATGACGCAGAGAACACGTGATTTGCAGTTTTTTTCTTTTACACTGTGTATTTTTTACAATTTGTGTTTCAGTGTGCGTACACCTATGAAATTCTTATTGCCTTTACTTTTTGTGATAACGTGATAACATGCCGATGCGTCCATTCTGTGTACCGCGTTGCAGACACGTGCCGATAAGATCATCGATTGTGTTATCGTGTGAGGTCATGTGATTTTCGACGCCCTTTCCCACTTGACTATATATGTGCCCTGTTCTTATACGCTTTTGCTAATGAACGTTTGCCCCCGGCTTCGACGCCTCCTACTGTGAACGTTACAGTGGGGACGAGGCACGGTCTAACCCTGCGAGGGGAGGACGGACATTGTTCGGGAGATTGCTTTCGGCAGTCGCGTCGGCGAGTTTAAGCTAAACGGGGATTTTTCATGGGAAGAATACGTGGAGCGCATCGAGTCGTGCTGCGCAGCGAACAAGCTGACGAGTGACACCGACAAGAGGGCAGCTTTACTGAGCTGTTGTGGGGAGGCGACGTACTCTCTGATAGCAACCCTCGTAAAACCTCAACGACCGCCAAGTGTCAAGTACCTAGTCATCGTCGACGCCGTGAAGGACCACATCAATCCGAAGCCTTCAGAGTTGTACTCAAGGTACGTTTTCTCGAGGCGAGGCCAGCAGTACGACATATCAGTAGCTGACTACGTCGCATCCTTACGCAAGCTAGCTGAGAACTGCGGCTTTAGCAACAAACAGCTGCCCTTAGATGTAATGTTGTGTCGCCGCCTGGTATTCGGATTGAGGGACAGCGTTGTTCAGCAACGGCTGCTGACAGAAAAAACTTGACGTTCAAGAGTGCTTACGAGCTCGCAGCGAAAGCGGAAATAGCCGCTAAAGAGCAACGCGTAATGAGCAATCATAAGCAGGCAGCTGTAGACATGACAGCAGAAGTGAGCACGCCCCCTAAAAACGAGCAGGAGGAAGAGAACCGCGTCAGAGCATCGCGTCAAGTTCCGGACGAAAGGTGTTCCCGATGTGGCGGCAAGCACGAAGGGCATCGCTGCAAGTACCCGAACGCGATTTGTTTCAACTGCTCTAAAAAGGCGTCTAGCCAAGGCGTGTCGAAGAAAAAAATGCAAGTGCAGCATCAGCTGGAGACTGCATCCCCGCCGTGGCATACTGAGTACGACGCTCTACTCTGCATCAGTCAAGTAACGAACTCTCCCAGATTTGTTGTCACCCTCAGCACTGGTGTTCAGAACGTACAGATTGAAGGCGACTCCGGAGCAGCTAGGTCAACTATCAGCCGCAAGGAATATAAAAAACTGCAAGTCGCTAAATGTATTGGCCTGGAATAATCAGATGCTCAGCTCGTCACCTGGCTGAAACAAGGCCTTGACATTCTGGGAAAAGTTAGGGTTCTCGTAGAATTCAGAGGGCGAAATTGCGAGTTGCCGCTAGTGGTAGTGAGAAATGACGACGGCACACTTCTAGGCCGTGTCTGGTTCAAGGCGTTAAGGGGAGATGCTACCCGGAGACACTTTTTTTAAAATACATAAGCTAGAGCAATGAAACTCTGGCTCCTTATAGAGTTTTTTATGCTGGTTTCAAATATATATTTAGTTTTATTGCAAGTTTCATAGTTTTTGTTCTGTGCTATGACAAAGTGCAAAATATACGCCTTTTTGCCCCCCCTCTTTCCATCATTAAACTTTCATAATTATGAACCACCCATGGTTCATATTCTTCCACATGCACTATAGAATGCCAAAAACTAAGTAAGAAGAGCACATAATATATCATATCCACATGAAAAATTTGTACTTGGGAAGTCTCCAATAACCCCAACCCCTATATCTGTTTACTTGAAATATGTGACATATATATAAATAATATTGACATTTAAATAAAATAATGGTATTTCTCACACCTTAGAGAAAATGTGGGTAAAATTTCATCCAGATCCGAGCACTAGAAGTACCAAAATCAAGGTGGGCAAAGTCAAAAACGTGCCAGAAATTGCATTTTGAGAAAAACGACTTTGAAGGTTAGAATTAGAGTTTATTTACAAAAGAAGGCCTGAAATGTGATTAAAATTGCACAAGAAAAGAGTCAAACTGTTCCTTCAGCAGCCACTGCCACTAAAATGAGCCAGCACCATAGGTTTCTCCCTCACGGCGCTTGCACGCAGAGTCGTCGGCACGAGACTTATTTCTCAGCATGCACCGACGCGCTCTCGACTCTGCTGTCTGTTTGGCAGACATCTTTTTCTGGCGCATGCTGTCTCTTGATGAGCCTAGTCCAACTAAATCTTGAGGTGGAAGCACGCCCAGCTCTTCCAGTACACGCTCAAAACTAGAATGCCCTCTGTTGAACCAGAGAACTGCCAAAGCAGTGGCCATCTCCACCACAAACCTCGAAGCAAACCGTGTTTTAGGACAGAGAAGCCATATTTTGCTATTTAGTGACTCCGCTGCATTCTGAGTTTTGCCCTGAACACAGCGGGCCAGCAGCTTCTCATCGGTAAGCCTCTTATATATAGGAAGTATAGCTTTCCCCTGGGCTTTTGTGAGCAGGGGTGTGTGGGCTGGTGCAGCTTCACCTAAGGCTTCGGCACGCCTATGCTTGCACCAGGATGCTGGTCCATCTGGGCAATATTTATGGCTGCTCGCACCATCTGATGAGCAAGAATGAAAGTAGGAAGCCCAAATCGCCTGGTGCATTCCTTTCACACTGCCCCTGTTGCTTGTGATAGCCACCTGATAATAAGTAGTCAACCTCTGAATGGCAGGTTCCTTCAGCTTCTCCCCTCTTGGGAGTGGCTCTTTCAGCTTGCGAAGAGCAGTCCCAAGGCGCTTCGCCACATGATTGGTGCAGTCCTCTTTCTCAATGGCACCACCATAAACATTTGCTTCGACAACAGCAGCGTAGGCTTTCGAGTCACCATCACTCAGGAATTTTTTAAACTGCAATGGTGTGTCGTAGGATTGGCTCCTTCGCCATATCCGCACTGCAGCTTCAGCTTCCATCGCATGGGATGAACAATCAACATTTCGTTCGCATACAGGGCCATGAAAAGCTTGCCAAATGTCTTCATTTGGCAGGGCCTTGTGTCTGCTGCACGCTAGGCAGAAGTTGGACAGGACTTCAAAGTCCAAACAAAGTCCAGTGTCAAGGGACACAACAGTTCCAATTCCATTGTGGCTTTTATGGCCTCGTTTGTGCCATGTGCCATCATACATAACGGCAATTTCATCGCCGCCTGCTTCACTGTGTGTGATCTGTCTGGACCGCGCAAGATTTTCGGACACGGCACTCATTGCCGCATCACGAACTTTCCGGGTGATTGCAGAAAATGATTTGTGGTGCATTGGCTTTTGCAGGCCAAGAACTGCAGAAAATCGAACTAACTGCTCGTAGCCCATCCCCACCGAGCGCGCTGCCACAACAGTTTTCACATTGACAGCGAAGGCATCGCGCGAGCTCCCGCTGTCATAGGCTCTGCTTGCCCTCGGTCCGTCGCCTGCCACACTCGAGCTGGCCTTCCCGCCTGAAGAAACTCGCCGCGATGTGTACGTCGCCGAGAGAACACTTTCGGGGCACGCACTGTTCTCGCAGCGTAGCTCAAGGTACGACGCAAGTCCTTTGCGTTTGTCGGCCGATTCGCAGACGCGCATTTCCGAACGTCGGCACGTCGGACAAACCGCACCGCGCGCAAGAAGGCTCAGTGCCGTCAGGTCCGTGAGCACAGACGACTCCTCATCTTGCACTCTTTCTTTGTCGTCAAAGAGTCCAATCTTCTTTTGCGATGCACTGACGTACTCCAACGCCGCGTCGAACTCGCCGGATGAAACGGCGTCGCTGTCGCTAGGCCTCGCGGCCGCGGGTTCACTTGCCGTTGGGCGAGTCTTCACCGTCGATTTTCGTCGCCGTCCTCTAAATTTATGCTTGGATGCATGCTTCACTGGCCGGTGACTACGCCTGCTACTGCCGCCTTCATCCATAACGAATATAAATTTGAAAAATGAACGTCGTTTGGCTACGCAGCTCGGAGAGAGAATGGACCCAGCAAGTAGGCTTCGCCACACGCAAGTGCGCAGCGGCCAATGGCGATCCCCGATCCGCACCACGTGATTTAAAAACCAGTCACAGCTCTCAAAAAACTCGGCACGCGCATGCCTTTTATTATTATTTCTTGCATCTAGCTCCAGGTTTGTTCAAATGCGTAATGGACACAGTCCTCACGGGTTTACCGCAAGTAGGTGTGTACCTGGACGACATTCTGGTGGCCAGAAAAACCGCAGAAGAGCACAGCCGAATGTTCGCCGAGGTTTGCGAACGAATTGTAAAAATAGTACTGCGGGTCCATTCGGCAAAGTGCGAGCTTTTTAAAGAAAGCATGGAATTCTTAGGCCGCAGGATAGACTCGTGTAGTATCTACGCGTCAAAAGCTGAGGTTGAAGAGATTCATCAAGTGCCTGTACCGAAAACCAAGAAAGAGCTGCAAGCATTTTTCGGCGTGGAGAACTTTTATAATCGTTTCTTGAAAGGCCGCCCCGAGGTCGCAGAAATTTTTTATCGTCTACTGGATACTAACGTAGCGTGGATGTGGCGTGAAGAACACCAGGAAGTGTTCGAAACCCTGAAGCAGCCTCTAACGTCCGAGTCGCTGCTGGTGCATTTTGATCCCAGCGCGCCTTTAGTTCTGTCATGCGATGCTTCACAGGTGGGAGTAGGAGCAGTCCTAGCGCACCGCGTCCCTCAAGGACGAGAAACCCATCGGGTATGCGTCAAGAACGTTAACAAAGACCGAACGGAAGTATGCCCAGATAGATCGATAGGCTTTAGCCATCCTTTTTGGCGTTCATCATTTCTATCAGTACCTGTGTGGAAGAAAGCTCTTTATTCTCAAAGATCACAAACCGCTGCTTGGCATATTTTGACAAGAGAAGCAAATTCCAGCTGTATTGTCATCACGCATGCTCCGTTGGACGTTAATGCGGTCGGCTTATGATTACCGCCTTGACTATAGGAAAACGCAAGAGCATGCCAATGCTGACTGTTTAAGCAGGTTACCAGCAAAAGAGACGCAAGGTGAAATCAAAGCGCCGGGCGACGTCATTCTGCTAGAGGCAATGGAGTATCCCCCAGTGACTGTACAAGTGGCATCCTCTACCAGGAAAGATCCTCAACTGCTTCAAATGAAGGCGTGGATTATCTACTGCTGGATCAAGCACAATGTGCTATCAGAATATTCTGCCTACGGTGCGAGACGATATGAGCTATCCGTCGATCGCGACTGCGTCCTTTTGTTAAACCGAGTAGTGCTACCGGAGCAACCACGGAAGCGAATTCTTGGCATGATACATGCAAATCATCCAGGAATTACGGCCATGAAAGCTCTCTCGATGTCCTATGTTTGGTGGCCCAGAATTGACGCGTAGATTGAAGATTTCGTACGGCACTGCAAACCATGTTAAGAGAACAGTCAAAGTGATCCCAAGACACCTGTACATTTCTGTACGAAACCCGAAAAACCTTGGAGCAAGGTTCATATCGATTTTGCGGGGCCAGTGAAAGCCGTTAGTTTTCTTGTGGCAGTGAATGCGTTTTCGAACTGGGCTGAGATCTAGATAATGTCATCCCTTCAGTCTTCTTCAGTGATTGAAAGGTTGCGTAGAATGTTCGCATCGTAAGGTCTACCAGACCTTATAGTGTCTGACAATGACACTGCTTTCTCAAGCAAGGAATTTCAGGAATTTATACAGCTAAACGGCATCGTGTTTATGTAGACAGCGCCGTATTATATTTCAAGCAATGGAAGAACAGAACGGACGGTTCGCGAGCTCAAGTGTGCATTCAAGAAGGAAAGACAAGGCACAGTGGCGTGTAAGGTTTCTCGCTTCACGTTCAAGCAGCACTCCATCCCTCATTCTGAGACCGGAAAGGCACCAGCAGAGCTCATGTTGGTTCGGAACTTCCGCTCTGCTCTGTCAAGACTTCACCCCGACATGGAAATCGGGGACTTGTGTCAACGTGTGCCGACAAAGGTGTTCGAGTGTGGGGATGCTGTGTACGTGAGAAATTTTAGCAGAGGGCCTACAAGGCTAGCCGCTCGGGTGTTACGCCGTCTAGGCCAAGTCATGTACGAAGTTAGACGGCTGAAGGAAATGTACATAGACGTAATCGGGGCCATCTGCGAAAGACATGGGTGTCGGAACCGGCAACTCCAGCTAGTGCAACAGGTGATTGTTTCAGTCTCCCACCGACTCCAAGCGCAGAACCCGAACTACCCAGCGCTGAGGCGCCACTGGATCTTAGACGGTGTTCTCGTGAGCGACGACCTGTGCAGCGCTACGGCATTAACTGAGGGGGAAGGGATGTGATAACGTGATAACATGCCGATGCGGCAGTTCTGTGTACCGCGTTGCTACCACGTGCCGATAAGATCATTGAGTGTGTTATCGTGTGTGGTCATGTGACGTTCGACGCCCTTTCCTACTTGACTATATATGTGCTTTGGTCTTTTACGGTTTTGCTAATAAACGTTTGCCCCCGGCACGACGCGTCCAACTGTGAACGTTGACGTTACACTTTTCATTCGCCGATGTAGCTAGTGGGTGGTGGTGGTCAAAACATTTATTAATTATAGAGAGAGGTTTTGGGGGGCGTGACCTGAATGGTCACGCCCTTACAACCACTAGGTGGGATGCCTAGTCAGGCGCCCCAGTGGCGGTTGCCGCAGCCCGGGCGCGCTGCGTTAAGGGCCTTGGGGCCTCGAGGGTGCAGCAGCCGGACAGGGTCGCCTCCCAGCTCTCTTGGGTGGGGTTTGGGATAGGGGTTATGGATAGGTTCTGCTGACAGGCCCACACCATGCGGTAGGTGTTAAACACCTCTCCACAGTGTGACCACCGCCCGTCGAATTGAGGATCGAAATGCTTTAGAGTTGCCGGGCACAGCATCGTGTTAGTGAGCAGGCGCAGGAGTACCCGCTCGTTGGCCTTCCCCAGGTCTTTGCACGGGGTGGGAAGAGTTTGGTGCGTGGATTTATAATAATCGCATATTTCCTTAAAAGTGTAAGCCGGAATGAAATCGGGGTCGTGGTCAGCTTTGGGTCTTATGGGAAATTCCTGGAGAGAGTTCGCGCGGGCGACGGCGTCAACTGCTTCGTTTCCGCGGAGGCCTTGGTGACCTGGAGCCCAAACGAGAGATTTGTGCGCAGGATCTGAGTCTCGGCTATAATTTTGGTAGATGCGATAAACCAAGGGAGTGGGCCACCCTTGCTTGACCTTTCGACAAGTTCCTCGCAAGTCGGTGATTATGTATTTAGAGGAGGAGTCGGAGGCTGCCAGGGCGATGGCAACTTCTGCGTGAATTGCTGACTGGGCCTAGAAAGTAAGGGCGTCTACTGTTTTGCCTTCGTGGACGACCACGGCCGTATACCATCCCCTAGGGTCCGGGTCGGAGGCGTCCACGTAGAAGCCTCCTGGTTTGCTCCCAAAATGGCGGTGCTAGGCTGTCATTATGGTCCTCTTTGGACATGTTGGTGGAGAGAGGCCGCACGTGGAGGGCGCATCTCCAGGGTACGAGAAGGCGGTATCTCTCCTCTGTAAATTGAGTGTGCTGGATGCGAGGACGGGCTAGAAGGCGGCGACCCGACCCTGTCTTAGTGAGATGAGTGTATTGGTTGTTGAGGTGGGCCTCCTCAAGCCGCCTTAAAGTGTTCACCATCCCCAGTGCCATGTAGTGGCTGGTAGAGGCAGAAACCAGGATGTCCAGCGCTCGTTTCATGATTTTTGCGGAGGATGACCTCAAGAGCATCCTCTTCCTGTTTCTG
The DNA here is from genome assembly GCF_052857255.1 of Amblyomma americanum. Lineage (NCBI taxonomy): Eukaryota > Metazoa > Arthropoda > Arachnida > Ixodida > Ixodidae > Amblyomma > Amblyomma americanum. The sequence goes on from NC_135500.1 coordinate 101,671,612, forward strand.
CAGGTGGAGGTAGGGAGTAGAATACAAGATTTGACTGGTCACGAATTTGTTCGCCAGCCGCAAGGCGTCTTTGCATCGTAAGCCACCACGCTTGTTAGAAACCCTGCGGACCATGCGGCTCACCTGGTCCCCCACCTGCCGGAGCTTGGCGAGTGTTGTGTCGCAGTGTTGCTGGTTGTATGTGAAGAGTCCGAGGACTGATTTCCTTGGATTCATGAATGGGACCGCTTTGCAACGAGAGCTGGATTTGTGTCGAGCATGTGCGCGAGGGGCGCAGATGCACGAATTTCGATTTCTGCGGGGAGCATTGCAGACCACATTCTCGGGCATAGCGGTCCACTATGCTGGCGGCCATTTTCAGGCTAGTCTCCATGTCCCCTAGGCGTCCTTGCGTAGATCAGAGGGTGATGTCGTCGGTGTACAGCGCCTGCTGAACCCCTTCAATCGCACCCAGCAGGGCAGGTAGGCGCATCATGGCTATGCTCAACAGCAGAGGGGACAGCACCGCACATTGTCGAGTCCCCCTCATGCCGAGCAGAAAAGGTCCATGCTCCTGGTCCTGCATTCGGATGTAGGACAGTGTGTCCGTGAGAAACTGTTTCACGTAATTGAAGGTATTGGTGCCGCAGTGAGTTGGACTCAAGTGTGAGAGTATGACCTCGTGGGTTACGTTGTCGAACGGTCCTGTCAGGTCGAGCGCGGGGAGAATTTTGTCGTTTTGAGGGTGTGTGATGGGGTTCAAGATTTCATGGTCGAGTTGGAGCAGGACATCCTGTGCGGATCGATTGGTTTCCCTCCCTTCGAGTTAAAGGCGACAAGGTCTGTCTTTAAATCAACGGGGAGGAGGTTTCCCTCGGCCAGATCGCATTGATTTAATCTAGAAGGCAGTGGTACATTGAATCAGGATGGTTCGCCAAAGTTTGACGGTGACCTTGTCTCGGCCCGGCGATGTGCCCCTCTTCATTTTGTCCAGACTGGCCCACAGATCGTAAAGCTGGAAAGGCTTGTCCAACTCCGAGTTTTCCCTGCCTGCGTTAGAGTAGGCCGATCAGCGGGCGTCCTGAGTTGTGCACAAGTAGCGATCCCGGAGCATCTGTGCCAACTGCGTTGTATTTCCTTGGAATGAGTGCATAAGTTTGTGTAGTTGCTTGTGCGTTTCTTTCCTGGTATGTTTTGGGTTGATGAGGACTCGGAAGAGCCGCTACGTGTTGCGGCTCGAGATCTCTCTCGCCGCCGTGTTGCAGCGGTCCACCCAGTTTGAGTCAGCGAATTAGGCTGCGAACTCTGCTGCCTGCCGGGTGAGGTCCGCAATGCGCGCTTTGAGCTTCTTGGATTCTGGCGCTTCCAGCGGCGCGTAAGGCACCGACGCGCTTCCCAGAGGTGGAGGAGGTTTATGTCCACGTCCGTGCCACCTCTCTGAGCTGTTTCTGCTTCTCATGGGAGCGAAGGTGCAATATGACTGACGGAGACCAGTTCGTGTAGTCCTGCTCGGTGATGTTTGTGTTGGCGTCGGATGGGAAATTTTGAAAAAAGGTGGTCCAAATGGGGATGCGTGCTTGTGTGGTGGGACGCTTTAGGGGGCGTGTATAAACAGTGGTGTTGACGATGCAGTGGTCGCGGCCGAAGGTACCGTCGGTGTTGATCCAATCTGCGTGTCTTTTGTTGAGAGTGAAGGTGAGGTCCGGGCATGTGTCTCGGCTCACCGAGTTGCCTGCGCGGGTAGGAAATGCCGGGTCGGTGTGGAGGGTGAGCCCCAGTGTGGACGCCAACTCCACCAGCATGCGTCCGCGTAATTCCTCCTTACGATAGCCACATAGCTGTCTAAGAGCGTTGAAGTCGCCCACAATCAGCAGGGAGTCGCGACCCTTCCTTTAAGTGCACGGCTAAAGAAGTCCGCGAAGGCCACTGTCTTCAGTTTCGGGGACCAGTATACATTAAGTACGTGGAGGGCAGGATCCGATCGACGAAGGGGAAGGATCCTTACCGTCGCGTACGTGTACGGTATATTGAGATCGAGGTAAATTTCGGTTTCTGTGTACGACTTGTGTACGAGGAGACACTTCGCGTAGTTAGTCAACTTGGCCGCCGCTCCCGGATCCTGGAGGATGACCATGGCGGGCAAAGCCTCGAAAGTTTCTAGGTAGAGGCGCAGGTTCGTGCGCTTCTGCCCAGCCTTGAAGCCTCTACAATTCTATTGCGTTACATTTACCAATTCTTGTGTTTTCGGAGGAGGGGAACGCTTGTTAGGCCGTCCTGCCATCATTAGGATAGGAGGTGAGAGATGGGGGCTGATGAGAGTCCGGCCCAGAGCCAGCGCCGGGTGGGGGTGCGGGGTTGGAGCCCTCTGATTCCGCGTCTCTGGGATTGCCGATAATTTTCTTGTGCCTGTTGAAGGCTGGGATCCCCTCGAACCGCCGGCTCGTTCGGGTGGTTTTCGATTTCAAGCAGCGGCTGATAGCTACAGGGACCGATGCCGAGCATTCGGTCTCCATGCAGTTCATCGCCACTTCTACCATTTTCTGGAGATGGAAGGTGAGATGCGCCTCCATCTCGGCCATTGCGACGCGATAGTGGGCGGCAGTTCTTGTTCACTCTCCATGGTGTCGGAATTAGGGACACCTGTTGCAGCAGCTAGCTTTTCTTCTAAATTTTGAATTCTGGTGAGCAACTTCCCGATCTGTGCTCTAAGCTGCTCATTTTGTCTGCGCCTTTCGACATCTACGCCGTAAGCCGAGGATGTGGAAGTGGGTGAGGAGGAGGGAGGGCAAAAGGCGACTCCTGCCCAGCTGCTCACCTGAGAGTGTTTTTGCAGCCCCTGGGCCCGGGCTTCGGCAGCGCCACTTCTTTTAAGGGCGGGGAAGTGCTTGGCGTCGTCTCCACTAGGGGGTAGTGACGGCGCCTGCTTATTCTTCTTGATTTTCTTCTTTCTCTTCTTCTCTCCCGTTGACTTCAGTCCGCGAGATGAGGAGGACGGGTTGACGTCTCCCTCGCGCGAGCCGGCGGCCTGATTGCCGCGTACCGCCCGCCAATGGCTCCGTCGGCGGAGGGACCTCGCCTGTTTCCAGGCGCTGCCTTCTCGGATACTCCATGTTGGGAGGGCTTGGCTCCGGCAAGATGAAGTCGCCGGAATTTCACCGTGGACTCTTTCGAACCCGTGGGGTGGGCTAGTCCACAGATTGCACAGGTTTGGTTACACTCGTGTGGCGCACGGCTGTCCTGCGTCACAGTCACAGTTCGGCCGCAAAAGCCACACTTAGGTGAGTTCCGCGTGAAGCAAGTGTCCGCGCGGTGTCCCACAGTACCCCACTTCACACAGGCTGGCACGGCTCGTTTGTATTCTCGGATGGGGTGAGTTCTCCGTTGTAGTGGACGTACCGCGGGACCACCTTTCTTACTAAGGTGATTACCGCGATGGTTTATTTTTCGAGGCGGCGAATGCTGGAAATCTGGCCACCTCACTGTAAAGGCAACGCGAGCGCTCTCACGTTTTTTGAGCGACACGGACCTTGTCTCGCGTTTGTGATGTCAGAAAGTGAGAAAGTGTGCCTTGTTTTTTTTTAAGTAGTTTTTCATCTGCCTCCTCCCATTATCATCGTCCTCCATCGTGACCTTCTTTTATCTCCTCTTCCCGTTCCCCAGAGCAGAGTAGCAGGCCAGATATTTATTTTTCAGGCCAACCTCTCTGCCTTTTGCTATCAATAAACCCTCTCTCTCTCTTGGGCGGTGAGCGTCGCGCTGGTTTCTTCGTCGGAGATGCCTCCGATGACGCCGCGGCACACGTCCCGGTTTGTTTCAAAGTCCCATGTACTGGAAGGGTGCCTTTGTTTGTGGACAATGTCAATCCGCCGAGCAGGCAATCGGCGAGGTGCGGATTTTATGCGCCCACAACGCGCAGATTCTGCTCCAAGGCGAGGACGATGTTCAGAATGTTCACGGCAGTATAAATGCCGAGGTGCGAATTCAGGGCTTTGCCCATCTCACCCCAGTCGCCAGGTAATCCTTATGTCGGCGGTGACCCTGGCCTTGATGATGATCACGTAGTCTTCAGGGATCATCTGTGGCGTAGGCAGGGCTTCAACTGACGCGACTGGGCTTGGTTTCTGCGCGATGAGGCAGGCCCGTGCCCGAGAGCTTGCTGCTTGGCTTGGGAGGCCGCTGATGTGGCAGCCGCCATGTAGGAGCCGGCACTGCCACGCCGGTTAACGTGTTGAAAAAGCTCCTCGTGCTCGAAACGTGCGGATCCGCGGGAGCTTCTGGTCCGGTAGCCGAAACAGTCGTTCACGCCATTTCGGAAGAGTCGTAGCCCCTTAGAGGGGCTTGAGAAGCCATCTTAAAAGCTGCCGAGGGTGTCACCACCGCGGGACCGACGCAGCCGTTAGGCCTAGCGCCTACTCCTCTTGACAAAGAGAAAATCTCCCCCCGCAAAGCGAAAATTGGGCCCACCTGGCGAAACTTGGTGGCTACAGAGTCCTGGTGACGTTAGAAATCCGCTCGCATAATTTTCAGGAGAGGCCAAAATGATGCGCCGCAAGAAATGGCGACACTTGACAGAGCCGATATTGCATGCGTCCGCTCGCGTTCTCTCTCTCTGTGTGCTCTCCCGTGCTGATGGGCCTGGTTCATCAAGCCTCCTCTTGGCTTTACAGGCCCGAGTCTGTATATATCACAATATGTCGCGGCAATTAAATAATTATTGTTATTATTGCTATTTATTTCCAGCGTGAAACTAATAAATGCAAGTATTTAATAGACAACTTATAACGGAAAATGGAGTAGAGTGCACTCGGAGAATCAGTGATAAGTATGGAACAATATTATATCCGTTTTATGCCGCCATATTATTGAAACAATTAAACCCCGTATTTCTTAAATGTGTTAAAAAGTTGGGTAATGAACAGTACACCAACGATGATGTCAAAAAGAAATTGGTTAAAAAACTACATACCTTGTCTTTCGCGCAGTATATAGATTACAATTTCTATAATAAGGTACAACTGCGACTGTAACTTTAACAGAAAAAACGAAAAACAGGTGATAATTACAGAAAACAGTCTGGTACAGAACACCTCGCATTTTGTAGGATGAATACATTATCATGGCAGCATTTCAAACGTCAAGGAAATTTTGATGAATATTTCTTTGAGAATGTCGAAAAGATTGTTCTTTTGATATAGAAATGTTCGAGAAATTTCGCATTTACTGGGCTTTAATTTTATAACCTTCACGTTTGACTTCTGGTGCCTGCACACGAGGCTGAACACGCGCTCGCTCGACATCTCTACTGCCGAGCAGCCGTAGAACAACCCGGAAGGAAGGGTATGAAAGATTTGATCATTATATACAACATACTCACCGAGCACTATAAATTACTTAGAGGGATATTTTCATTCCCAGATTGGTCTGTCTCCAATAATGACGCGCGCATTTGGAGGCGGTTACAAGCTGGAAATTATATCTGCCCAGTCTGGGTCTACCTGACACAGACCTGGGATGAAGAAGATTTAAAATAAAAAATTGCGGTGAAAGGGGCACTTTTCACCACCTAAGTTGTGAATGCACCGGTCCCCTGGGCGCCGGCTTAAACATAAACATTAGAGAAGCCTGGGAAGTTTTTCTGCGTAGCGAGGACCGCGCCATCCAGCAGTAAGCCACCCGCCTGGCGGCTGAGGCCGTCAAGAAGTATCTTCACTTGTCCTTAGTCTGCGGAGTATCCCGTACCAGCGTCCAAGGACAGCATGCCGGGACCGGGGATTTCGAGGCTCCTTCTTGGTGGACAATAAAGATTTCATTCATTCAATACCTCACGGCGTGATTGAAATGTCCGTCTGCATTTGACGCACTTACTGTGCCTTTCCTTCCTTCTATAATCACATTCACAACGGAGGCGCCCTAGAGCCAATTCAGGGAGCAGCGTCACTGCAGCCCCTGATGGCGGTGGTGTTGAGAACTTTTGAAGCGTAAAGCTTCACTACGCCAGTTTTTCGAGCGGTAAGTAGGGCCGCAAGTTTGAACTTGAATATCGCTTGGGGTCAAACCATGAGCATAACTTCTGGCAGTCAGCTTCGACACCAAGTTGTTCAATTAGGTCAAGGTGAAAGGTCAAAGTCGAGATAGTTTGGGTATAGCCGCTGGTGTCGCTGCTGTAGCTTACATCACGCCGGTACTAATTTCCGGTGCGATAGACTAATGTGGGACTAATGTACGCGTATTATATAGTTCCAATGACTGAAAAGAAGGAAAATTTGCAGAAGTTGACAGACATTTATGGTACAGAGGGAGATAGATTAGGTTTCTACTTTAGTGAGAAAAAATGAGCAGTAATTATAATTAATGATGAGGGCGACGAGCATAGAATACAGGAGTTCACGCTAGAAGTTGTTGATGAGTACCAGTATCATGGTGTGTGGATAAATAACGGTGCTGAGTGTCTGACAGAGCATGAAAAATATGTAATTAATAAAGCAACTAGGAATGCAACTGTCATGGAAAATAGACACTGTAGAATTGCAATAGGTATGAATTTCTAAGAGGGATATGGAAAGGGATGATGGTCCCTAATCTAACTTTCCGCTGCGCGATCCTGTGCATAAAACCACATGTTCAAGCAAGGTTAGAAATCAAACAACGCGGTGTAAGGAGGCTAGCTTTGAGAGCACAACATGGCAATACACCAAATGAGGAGGTAAAGGGTGATATGAGGCGGTAATTGTTCGAGAGCGCAGAAGCTAGCAGTAAAATAGCAATTGAGGAGCGATAGAGAAAAATTGGGGGAAAGCATTGGGCTAAGAAACTTTTTAAATACCGGTGCATAAGGAATCTTGACACGAAAAGCAGAAAACGAACTAGAAACTTGAAAAGCAAACATATGAACAGCTGTAGCGGTACAAATCAGCAATTATCGCTCAAGACAAAAGTTCTAAAACACAGGGAGCTCTGGAAAACAGGGATGCTGACGAAATCGACACTGGGAACATAGAGGATCTTTAAGCAGGAAGTTGTCAAAGAGGATAACTATGATAATTACAGGGGAAGCTCTTTATGTTTGAAGCCAGAATGAGAGTTTTGCGGACTAAGACATTTAGAGTCAGGTACCACGATATGGACACGTTGTGTGGTGCTTGTGAAGAGGAGAAGGAGACGGCTGAACACTTGATAAGTTTCTTGACGATTGTAAGGTCAGGGCATGAATGGCGCGTGACGCTGTTTCCTTCGCGGGTTGGGTATAAAGGATCAGTAAGTATTTCCAGGCCCAGGGCATTCCGAGCTTGTACCACGCTCAGACCACGCAACGAGTTCGTTTTGTAGCCCCATTCACTGTGGGGGGCGTTAAAGTCACCGAGTGCGATAAGCTGATGCGTAACAGCTAGTTGATCTGCCTCTTGATGTATGTCAGAGAAATCGGCCTTGGTTGCTCGTGAGGGCTGATACACATTCAGAACGAAGGTTCTCTTGTGGCCCCTCTTGTTGGGAATGACCTCGATCATGTTGTAGTTGATTTGTTCTCTCAAGGAGTGTTCGACCACCGTGATGTCCTTAGAAACAAGGGTGGCAACTTTTGGCGAGCTCGCGCTGTGGACTGTGTAATATCCTGGGAGAGTCGGCGCCGGGTCGGCTCCTACCTCTTGCAGGCAGATTATATCGGGTCGAATGGGGGTGACATTGATGTATTGTTTCAAGAGGCTTTGTTTTTTTCTGAAACTTCGGCAATTCCTTTGCCAGATCTCTAGGCGGTCAGGAGTGCCTGATTTAGAGAGCGGAGCCATCCTGGTGGTTGGTAAAGCTCTGACAGATTCGTTGTCGCTACTCATAGCGACCGCCGCGGTCGCGGACCGGTAGGTTTTTGCTCGAGGGTTGTCAGAGCTGGTAACACGTTTTCTGCTAGGGGCTTTGGTGTTTATCAGTGCTTGTAGGGTAAAAAATTGGGCGTCCTGTGCGTCCAGCCGCGCGCCTATTTGTGCGATTTGGGCTGAGAGCTGGGAGGTGAATGTTGTGAGAAGGGGGTGTATGTTGTTCAGAATGTTATTCTAGAGACGTCCCTCTATTTCTTCATATGTGTTGGGGAGGGGGGTGGCTGTCGGTTGGCGAGGTGGGGGAGTGGGTGTCGCCACTGGTGGTAGCAGTGGTTTGGGAGAAGTCTCAGCGTCCCGGGGCGCAGGAGGTGGGGTACGTTGAACGTGGGGGGTGGTGAGAGGAGTGCACTTGCGGGCTAGCTCCGCTACCTGCGATCGTAGCTTGTCGATAGTGTGTGCCATTTTTGCGCAGTCTGAGCATTTGGGTAGAGTGGGTGTGTTTGAAGGAACAATGGGAGAGTTCTTAACGAGCTTTGCCCAGCTCACCTTTTTGTCCGTGGCCTTGGCTTGCCCCTGGTGTGGCCGGCTAATTTACTTTTTTTGCTTGGGTGCAGGGGGAGGAGGGGTTGACCGGTTGGTGGAGACGGATCTCGATCTGCTCCTACTGCTGCAGCTGTGGCTGGATGACTCGTCGTCCGTGCTGAACCAGCGCGGCGTCCGAGTTCGGGCCTGGTTGTCTTTCCTGGACCGGTGTTGTTCCTTGATGGGTGGGGTGGAGGATCGGACGGATGGTGGCTTTTGCTTGAGTGGTTTGAATCAATTGGGGCACTCCTTGCTGCCGGTTTCGTGTGTTCCTCCGCACAGAGCACACTTCGGCAGGCACTGATGTCCGTCAGGAGGATTTTGGGCCCCGCATTTCCTGCAGGCCGCCAGGTCTGGTGTGGGGCACACATCGGAGCGATGACCCGGCGGCATGCACACATAGCAGAATTGTCGTGCTGGGCGGTACAGATGGCAAAGAAACTCCGCGCTCTTGAAGTACACTACTTTGGGGGTGGTCGGGCAGTTGAAAGTGATCAGCATCGACGATGTTTTGCCCATGCGTCGTACGTCGAGTACGGTGGTCCCGCGTGAGCGAATGTATAGGCCCGTCTGAAGAGCTTCTGGTGTCACGTAATCCGGAATTCCGTGGATTACGCCCCGTCTGTCGTGCTCTGTGAAATGTATGTAGGCGTTCACGTCATGAGTGAGGTCTCCAAGGGACAGTGTCTTGATTTGTCGCAGTTCGTTGGCAACTTCTGAGTGCGGAGTGCTCGCTACGAGGATATTTGATTCCTAGTGGGGGCGGAGGAGGTATCTTTCTTCCACCTGCTGCGGTTCTGGATGTGCCGTGCATGCACAGAAACTGACTACCTCGCGACCGCTGCGCATCAACTACCTGCCAGCGATCTGCCCCTTGGGCTGGAAGACGTGCGTGCGGCCATCCACGACCATCTCCGAAAGCAGCACCCCGACCCACGCATCGCAGGAGGTGAGCGCATCGACAGTATCACCGGCTGTCACGAACTTACACGGTCACTACGTGTAATGATCCTCCGCGCGCGCATTGGCTGCGTGTTGCCCGGGGAACGACGGGAGCGTCACGGAATCGCGACGAGTCATGTGTGTGATGGATGCGGTGCAGTGGAAACACTAGAACAGCTGCTCCTTCACTGTGCCGCGTTCGCCGATGCTCACCACGATATGCTTGCGGCCTATAGGGCGCTGGGCATACTACCACACTCCCTCAAGACGCTATTGTGGACGCAGGGCAGTGCGCGCACTTGTGAGCGAACCTTGGTAAGCCTCTGTACATTTCTCGAACACACGAGCTTGACGTCCCGTGTGTTCTCCGTCAGGTAGTTACACGCAGTGACCGAACGCTCCGCGAGTTCTACCTTGAACGATTAATAACTGGACGCCCCACTCCAGTTGTAACCTACACAGTGCTGTGCGCGTGTGTGAGTTCATTCCTCTAAAATGAACTAATCACGCGCACAACCTGGACACATTTCTTATTGTGTAAATAGTTTGTACATATTACTTCTTCCCCTATTCTCTCTTCCTGTCCCCTCACCTCTTTCATTTCATTTTTCCATTCTGCCTGCTATGCTTTTTTTCCGCTGCCCCAGCTCAGGTGCTTCAGTACTGATGGCGGATGCTGGGGCTAGCAAAAATCTTTCCTTCCTTTTTGCTATTATTTTATTCATAACTACTACCAACACCACATGCACCTAAACAAAAGGTATGAACACGCATGCGCCTAGGCAAAACATACGTATCAGTCGAGATTTGGTTTTCGTGTTACCCTCGTAGTACGTGAAAGGCCCATACTGGGTTAACGAAATTTCGGGCTTGCAGGCGCCGCCATGCGGTCGCTTCTCAATTACTTAGTTCTTATCCGGCGGTGGCACCAGTTTTCAGTTGTCTGTAGTTCTCAACGATTTCGGAATAGGTTTGCGCGCTCGTCCAGGTTCCGACAGTCAGGAGGTTCCATGGTTATCCGGAAGCAGAGAATATGGGATTGCGCTGACTACCCCGGAGTCGACGAAGATATTGATAGCAGAGAAAGCTGGAAAGCCCTGCTGCGTAGTGAAGAAGTTACTCGGCAGAAACAAGCCAGTCCGCGTGGTGGCTGAGACCGTGAAGAGATAAAATCTTTTTGTTAGCCTTTAGTCAGCGAAGCTCCAGCCACCGTCCTCCAGGTCTGCAAGCCACGGCAGTGAGTAGTAAGGGGTCTCCATTTCCGGTGTGAATAAAGGCTCTCATCCACCCATCCATCCAGTCGAGATTTCCAACACGTGAAAATGTCGCCACTTGATTTTCGCTGCCGGCGCACTCCACGGCGTCGTTGGTTCCGCCGTTTTTTGAAGCTGCTGACGGCTCGAACATGCATGGTGAATGTCCAAACTGCTCAACACTGCTTGAATTATCCATAAATTCCAAAACGTGGTCCTTAAAAGCCAGCTGAAGCAATGCGCTACGCAGCAACGCAGTCGCTGCCTGCCGCAGATCCGCGTGGATGACGTCACGACAGTCCCGGCCAATCGCGGGCAAGAGCGGTGTTCGCTCGGCGCCCTGAGGCGATGGGGCGCGTTTTCTTTTATATATAATTATAATTGGTTTTTCGGGGAAAGAAAATGGCGCAGTATCTGTCTCATATATCGTTGGACACCTGAACCGCGCCGTAAGGGAAGGGATAAAGGAGGGAGTGAAAGAAGAGAGGAACAAATAGGTCCGTAGTGGAGGGCTCCGGAATAATTTCGACCACCTGGGGATCTTTAACGTGCACTGACATCGCACAGCACACGGGTGCCTTAGCGTTTTTCCTCCGCGGCTGGTAAACCTAAAACAAGTTTTTGCGCTTGTTTCAGCTCTTTTTGAATGAGATATTCTTTTCAAGCGGACTGATTCCTAGTTGGAGCAATTTTTCGTTTGATGTATTCCTGGGTAGATGGAGAGCGATCTTCTATGCCTTCCTCAGGATTACATCTATCTGCTCCCTGCCTGTTTTCGTTGTCACTTGGTAGGGCAAGAAGTATGTGACACGGCTGACTATCAGGCTGTTAACGAGTCTGAGTGTGTCCTCTTCTTTCATGCCATATCTCCTGTGTGAGACCCTGCTGATCATTCGTCCTACCTGCTCTGCTGCCTTACTTATTAGGCTAATGGTGAGGCTGCACTTCCCACTCCTTTGCAGCCACATACACAGCACCCTTGTCATGTCCTTTTCTGGGATTTTCTGCCCCTCTAGACGGACTTCTAAGTCTGCCTTGGTGGGGTGCCTTCCGACCCTCAAAAGCTCTGACTTCTCGGTCAAGCATTTGAGACCTCTTTCCTTGGTGTAGTTCTCCACACAGGAGGCCGCTTCCTGTAGCCTGTCCTGTTTCTCCCCGAGCGAGCCTTGGGTAACCCATACCGTGACGTCGTCCGCGTACATCGCGTGTTGAATTCCCGGTATTCTTTCCAGTTGCCTTGCTAGGCCGATCATCGCCACCTTGAATAGGATTGGTGAGATAACTGATCCTTGGGGTGTGCCTTTGCATGGTGTGAAGAAAGGATCGCTTCTTAGCTCTCCCAGACCGACCGTTGCAGTTCTGTCCCTTAAGAAGGCCCTGATGTAGTTATGAACCCTTCTTCCGCAATTAGTATTGTTGATGCCTTCCATAATGGCCGCGTGGCTGACGTAGTCAAAGGCTCCTTTGATGTCTAGGGCCATGACCGCGTTTTCTCCAGCCCTAGGCATTGTGGTAAGGACCTCCTCTCTGAGTTGTAGCAGTATGTCCTGAATGAATAGATTAGCTCTGAAGCCGAACATGCTGTCTGGGTATAGCCTTTCTCTCTCTAGGAATCAGCAACACCTTTTAGGAACTGGGAGAAGCCTTGCTCAGAGCCCAAACTATGAGACTCCGAGGCACGCCAACAGGCCGGGCGCTGCTGAAAAGGATAAGGGTGGATACACAAGGTCACATGGACAGGTACCAGGACGTCCCAGACAGAATAAGGGGAATAGTTAGGGTAGCCCCCTGCCTAGTAATATGGATCCAAACCTGCATGAGGGCAGGCGGTGGTGGTGAAAACATTTATTCAGAACGGACAGGAGGTGTTTGGATCAGCCCGTAAGGGACCGATCCTTACAAACACTAGGTGGAGGTCCCTAGTTTGGGACCCCAGTGACGATAGCCGCCGCCCGGGCGCGCCCGACTAAGGCTTGTTGGGCCTGTAAGTCGGGCAGCCGAGCAGGGTCGCCTCCCAGTCCTCCCGGGTTGGGTTGGGGAAGGGGGGAATGGCCGGGTTGGAGGGGCAGGCCCACATCATGTGATATGTGTCCGAAGACACCGCGCTACAGTGCGGGCAGTTGCCGCTAAAGGAGGGGTCGAAATGTTTTAAGGCTGCCGGGCACAGCAATGTATTGGTGAAGAGGCGGAGAAGGAGCCGCTCATCCGCATTCTCGAGGCCTTTACATGGGCTACAGTAAAGGCGATGGCTATCTTGATAGTAGGTTGCGATATTTCTGAACGTATAGACCGGATTAAAATTGGGTTCCTGATCAGGTGGGGAGGAGAAAACAGCCCGGTGAGGGAGCGCGCGGGCGGCTGCGTCTGCTGCCTCGTTTCCTGCCAATCCGTCCACACACATTACAGTGGAAAAAGGGGACACTGGGCAAAAAGCTGCATAATGCTGCTTGAAGTAGCACCTAGTGCTTCATGAATACAACGACAGCAGTTTGTTTCACAAACACCAGGCTGAAGTTGAGCTGAATATCCCCATCAAAACAAAGAAAAAGGACAACAATAGTGTAACTCTCACCGTGTACACAACAGAGATGCACATAAACAATAGGAACAATAGACAATATAATACACCAAACCTATTTACATTGATGCCACAATAGATTCGAAAATCCACATGACAGATAATAACTGTTGAGGTGACGGTGTGCGGGGTCCGTATCACGTATGCAATTTTGGTATATTCGATAGGCTAGGAAGGGAGTGCAGCCTTGTTCGACGTTCCGACAGGCCCCTCGCGAGTCGGTGATTATGTATTTTGAATTGGAATGTGAGGCCGCGAGAGCAATCGCGACCTCTTCTGCTTGTGTTGCACTGCGGGCTCTGAAAGTGAGGCCGTTAACTGTGTTGCTGTTGTGAACAACCGCAGCCGTGTACCATCCCCCGTGGTAAAGGCCGGAGGCGTCCACGTAGTATACACCTGTTTTGTTGCCATAATATCGGGCTAGCGCTTCCGCTCGTGCCAGGCGCCGACCATTATGGTCTTCATGTGACATGTTTGCTGGAAGAGGCCGCACGTGGAGGGCACGTCTCCACAGTTCCGGGATGCGAAACCTGTTTTCCATTGGAGGGGTGTGTTGGATATGGAGTCGAGCAAGAAGGCGGCGACCCGACTCCGTTAGCGACAGGCGCGTGTACTGGTTTGTAAGCTGCGCCTCCCGGAGCTACCGCAAAGTATTCACCACCCCAAGGGCCATAAGCCGGCTGTTTGAAGTAGTGATGGGGAGGTCAAGGGCACGTTTGACAATTTTGCGAAGGATGACCTCAAGGGCGTCCTCCTCTTGTTTCCGTAGGTGGAGATAAGGAGACGAATAGAGAATTCGACTAGTTACGAAGTCGTTTGCCAGCCGCAAGGCATCCCTACTTCGTAACCCTCCGCGTTTGTTGGAAACCCGGCGGACCATGCGGCCCACCTGGTCCCCCATATTACGGAGTTTGGCCAATGTAGTGTCTGGCCGCCTGTGTTTGTGGATGTAGAGTGCGAGTACCCGTATCTCATCACTTTCGCGTAATGGACCACTCTCGAGAGAAAGAGATATTTTAGTTGTGCACTTCTGTGAGGGGCGGAGGTGCACAAATTCCGATTTTTGAGGGGAACATTGAAGACCGCAGCGGCGGGCGTAGCGGTCTACTATCGTCGCCGCTGTTTGCAGGCTGGTTTCAATGTCCCCTGTGCTGCCCTGTGTGGCCCACAGAGTGATCTCATCGGCGTACAGGGCGTGCTGCACGCCGGCGACACCACCCAGCTGGGCCGGCAGGTGCATCATGGCCAGATTGAAGAGCAGCGGGGAAAGTACCGCGCCTTGAGGTGTTCCCCGCGTGCCGAGTAGGTAAGGACCATGCTCTCTATCTTGAATTCGAATGTAGGAATGACGATCCATTAAAAATTGGCTAATGTATCGGAATGTGTTGAGGCCACTGTCGGTGTGACTTAGGTTAGTGAGTATGATCTCATGTGTTACATTGTCAAATGCCCCTTTAAGATCCAAGGCGAGTACTACCCGGTCATTATGGGGGCATTCGAGGGGTCAAGGACTTCCCGATTGAGTTGCAGGAGGACATCCTGTGCGGATCTGTGTGGGCGGAATCCGAACATGGTGCTCGCAAAGACATCTGTGTTCAAGATATGTAGATTCCCGATCCCGCACCATCGTCTCCATTAGTTTGCCCACACATGAGGTGAGAGAGATGGGGCGGAGGTTATCTGTGCCAATTGGTTTGCCAGCTTTAGGAATAAAAGTAACCAAAGCCGTTTACCATTCGATTGGCAGGGGGGTGTGCCCGCGCCAAATCGCATTGACGTATCCCAGGAGGCACTGGTATGCCAAGTCGGGCAGGTTCGTCAAAAGCTTGACGGTGACCTTATCCCGTTCTGGCGCAGTGCCCCGTTTCATTTTGGCGAGAGCCGCCCGCAGATCATGGAGCTGGAAAGGTTGATCCAGCTCCGTGTTTTCTCTGTCTGCATAAGAGTACGCAGATCCACGGGGGTCTTGGGCTGTACACAGATACTGGTCCCGAAGTTTCTCTGCCAGTTGAGTCGTGTTGCCGGGAAAAGCGTGCATGGCTCGCTGCAAATGTTTTTGTGTTTCAGTTCGTGTTTGGGTTGGGTCGATTAGGGCTCGAAAGAGACGCCACGTGTTTCGGCTGGACATTTGTCGCGCGGCCGCGTTGCATCTATTTACCCAGTTTAGGTCGCCCAGTTGGGACGTGTACTCTGCCGCTTTCTGGGTAAGCTCGGCAATTCGCGCTTTAAGCTTTTTGATTGTGTTTTTGGCGTCGCCAGCGGCGGACGAGGCTGCGACGGGCTTCTTAGCTGTGTAGAAGGTGGTTATCCACGTCCGTGACCGCCTCTGAGAGCTGGATGTGTGTTTCATGCGAGTAAAGGTGTGCCAGCAGCTTTTGGGACCATGCTGTGTAGCCCTGCGCGGAAATGGGTGTATTATCAAGTGGGTTAAAATTTTTCCTGAATTTCGTCCAATCTAGGATACGGGCTTGTGCTCTGGGACGCTTGAGGGGACATGTGCATAGTGTAGTGTTAACGATGCAGTGGTCGCTACCGAGGGTCTCTTCGGTTTTGAGCCAGTCTGCGTGTCTTATGTTGCGAGTGAAGGTTAAGTCCGGGCACGAATCCCGTGTCACGGAGTTTCCTAGCCGTGTTGGGTGGACGGGGTCCGTGTGGAGGGTGAGGCCCAACGTGGACTCAAGCTTCGCCAGCCTACGTCCGCGCGACTCCTCCTTGCGATACCCCCACAGCTGACTGGGAGCGTTAAAGTCGCCCACAATCAGCAGGGGATCGCGGACCGCTACTCTTAGCGCGGGGCTAAAGAGGTCCGCAAAAGTCACTCGCTTGAGTTTGGGAGCACAGTACACGCTGAGTATATGCAACGGCATGTCCCAGCGGCGGAGTGGTAGGATAGTCACCATAACATAGGAATACTCGAGCTTGAGGTCGAGATCCACTAAGTTGACTGTGTGGGCTTTGTGAACGAGAAGACATGACGCGGGCTCCTGTTGTAACGTCGTGTAATTTGAAAGTGTGGCGCCCAGGCCTGGCTCCTGGAGGGCAACCACGGCTGGTAGGGACTCAAAGATTTCAAGGTAGAGGCGGAAATTGGCCCGCTTAGTGCGGTTTTTTTTAAAGCCTCTACAGTTCCATTGTGTTATGGAAGTTGATATGGCCGAATTGGAGATGGCGGAACTCCTTTGATTAAGGTGTCTCGCCATGATTTAAAATTCTTGAGGGGGAGGAGGAGGGATTGGCTGCCCCAGAGCCAGCTACTTGCGCCATCAAGGGCGTGATGATGGAAGGAGCGGGGCAGCTGTCCTCATTGTCCGAATCAATAATCAGACGGTTGAATTTTGAAGGACGGGATATGTCCCTAATGGGCCCCGGTCGACAAAGGAGGCGGAGGTTGTCCAAGATGTGTTTTGATACTACCGCGGGGACGGCAGATGTGACCTTGGTCAAGATTTGGTCCATGGCGGTCTCGATCATAGATCGTAATTTAGAGGTTAAGCGCTCCTCCATCGCGGAGATGGCTGTCACGAGGGTAGGCGAGACCTCCGCGTCGCTTTCCATTGCGTCCGAGTTCTGCGGGCTCGGAGCGGCGGACGCCAATTTTGATTCTAAATTTTCAATTTTGTTGAGCAAAAGCTCATTCTGAGCCCGGAGCACGTCCATCTGTTTTTTTGTATTCCGCGTCGAGTGCGGAGACGGTAACTGGGGAGGAGGAGGAATGGGAGGAGGAGGAGGCGATCTCAGCCCAGCTGCTCACCTGTTTGCCGTGTTGAGACGCTGATGCCCGGGCGCCGGCAGCGCCATTAGTCTTGAGCGCCGGGAAGTGGCCAGCGTTCCTGCCGCTGGGCGGTGGCGGTGGGGCATAGTCTTGTTCTCGGGCGGTGACTTCACCGAGGATGATGATGATGACGTTGGTTGTCGATGGCGTCAGCCCCACGCGGCGTTCCGCCACCGGCACCTGAATTGGGATGACTTGGCTGCCGGCCAGGTCGCTGTTTTCCAGGGAGCTCTGGGCGCCTAGCCTTGCGGCCGGGCACCTTGAGCTTCCTGAATTTCCCCGTGCAGTCCCGGGAGTTGGTGGCGTGGGCTTGCCCACAGACTGCACAGGACGGAGTGCACTCATGCGGTGTCTTCACCCCGTCGACTGTCGACACCGCACGGCCACAAAGGCCACAATTTTGAACAGGGCAGGGGCATGTGTCCGCTCGGTGTCCCACCGTACCGCACCGCACGCAGGCCGGGATCGTTTTCTTATATGCACGTACAAGGGTGACTTCTGATTTGTAATGAACGTATCGCGGCACCACCTTGCCCACGAAGGTGAGCGCCGCGACGTCTGGTGTTCCAAGCTTGCGGATATCGGCAAGCTCTCCAGCACGCCACTGGATCTTGTTTTGCAGGGACTCACTGGTCTCGTGCTTGGCCACGGTGATGACACCGCGGCACACTTCACCAGTGAGCTTTAAGTGGCCGTACATAGAGCTGGCCTTTCGGTGTTGTTAGTTCGAAGTCCCGCAGTAGCTTGTCGGCGACGTGCGGCTCTCGGGTGCCTGCTACGATCAGGTTTTTCTCCCATGTGGCGAGCAGGCTGAGCGATGCTGCGGCCTTGGTGCCCAGAAGGCCGCGAACGCTGCTCCCAGCTCACCATGTTGAAAGACATCCTTCAGAGCGACGGACACCCGGGGATTCAGGATGATAACGATGTCTTCGGGATGAAGCCGCGGAAGCGGCTTTGGTTTCCAAGCAGGTCCCTGGGGCCCACCGTGAAGCGCTGCAGCGCGCGCAGCAGCGTTGTGCCGTGTTGAGCGGCCTGGCGACGTGGCGTCCGCTTTCATGGAGTTAGCGTTCCGCTTGCGAGAGCGGCGTTCCACTAGCTTGAATAACTGCAAGTTCATGATGGGCGCAGAGTCCGGGCTATCAGGCGCCGGATTTGCTGGAACCTCGGATCAGGCCATGGCGTCCGGGTCGTAGCCACGTTGTAGGTTTGGCGAAGCCATCTTGCCGCGGGTGGGCGACTCACTCCCGGCCGGGCGCCGGCGTAGGCGTTAGGCCTAGCGCCGCCGCCACGATACCCAAGTGAAGATCGGCCCTAAAAGGCCTAAATTTTGCCCCACCTGTGTGCGAGAGGTATGCACAGGTAGCTCTCGACTTCGGGAAGTGAAACGCGGCTGTGTTGACGGGGTTGCGGTCGAAGATCCGTGGCTCCAGCCAAAAATGGGCGGAGCCGATGCACTGACGTCCTCTCGCGGCGGCGGCTCAGCTCCGGCCGTCAGTGTGGAAGAACCGGTGCCTGCGGCTGAGGCGTCCAGTGAGGCACTTAGCAAGCCGACACTAAATGTGCCTGCTCTGTCAGCCTGTCTCTTCAAGTGTAAGGGCTGCTACAGAGCCCATTGCACCCCTGCAAGTGTCTGATGCTGGGGACAAGCCGATCTCGGAGCCCGCGCGCCACCTCGCAGCCAGGGTTGCGGCTTTCGGCCAAAACGGCAACATATCTGAGACCGATGGTGACGAGAGCAGCTTGCAGTCCTCGTCTTCTTCAGTCAACCTCGTCATTGACTAGATTGCCACGAGGTGCCTGAGCAGGAGCCGAGGCCCTGGTCGGCATCTCCTTCGTCATCGAGGTTTAGTGTCGGCACAAATATTTCACCTGGGCAGGAGCCAAGGCCATCTCCTTACGCGGAACCTGTGCTGTCGCGGCCGTCTTCCACATCGAGGATTAGCGCCAGCACTTCCAGTACCGTGTCTTCGGATGTTGAGATGGTCGCTTTGAGTTCGAGCTGAAAGCATCCGCATGCGTCGACTACGGACTCGGAAATTTCTGCTGGTCGGCCAAGGAGGCCTCGTGCCTCCTCTGGTCCTACCTTACGGAAAAAGTGAGGTGGTCTGGCGACGTTCGCGGCGCGCATTGCATTGCCTAGACATCACAGCTCCTATTTTTATTTTTCATTTCCAAAATGACTACTCTTAACATCAGTACTCTTAATGTGCAGGGGTTCCGCAATGTTATGAAGCAGGCCGAAGTGGTCGCTTTCCCTCGTTCATCGGGCTGCGATATCCTGTGCCTGCAAGAAACCGTTTTTTTTCGCCTCAGTGACGTGTTAGAATTTAGGCGTTGGTTTGGCATCGATGGTTTCTTTTCGTACACCAGCACGCGTACTAGCGGCGTGGCCGTTTTTGTTTTCAACCACATACTCCTTCGAGACCGTAATGTTACCTATGATGCGCTTGGACGCGTGCTGCCGTTCGACTGCACGTTTAACGCACTTCGGCTGAGAATTCTTTGCATCTATGCACCTACGCACTCCAATTCGGTAAATTCATTCTTTAAAGATCTAGATGTGTATTTTCTTGGAGGACGTAACGTTGTGATGTTGGCCGATTTCAACTGCGTGCTCGATACGCTCGCTGATGTGCAAGGCCCTGGTAGGGGCAGTCCAGGCTTGAATGTGCGCGATTTGCGCCGCCTAGTCAACCAATTTATGCTCACAGATGCTTATGAGTTCCTGTCTGGAGGTGTCTTCGTGCGGAATTGGCGTCGCGGATTATCATCGAGCAGGTTAGACAGGGCGTATGTACCGACAGGTCTTTCGAGGACAGTATGTGCTGCTAAAGTAATGACGATGCCATCCTCGCCAGCATACATGCCAGACCATCGCCCTTTCCTTCCGTCACTCGCGGTTTCGGCGGCCGCAGTGTCTCCTCACAGACCATGGCGTTTGGATGTGCAGATCCTTCCCGACGCCACCACGAGAGAAGGAGTAACGCGGGCCTTGCGTTTTTCGGTTGTTGGGGTCGTGCCTGGTGACTGGAACCGTCTGAAGGATCTGTGGCGCCAACATTGCGCCGCTTCTGGTCGAAACCTTAGGGCTCGCGTCTCAGCTGAGGTGCGTGAAGTTACTGCGAAGCTGCGTATAGCTCAGCGCACCCCGTCGCCATCGTCGCTTATTTGCGCATTGAAAGAGCAGATTTAGGAGCGTCTCCAGCGTCTTTTACGATCATCCTCTTTGACAGAGGCGGCATGGCGTTGTCGACGCAGTCCAACTGCTCATCCTGAGGTGCTTCCGTTTGCATGCCAGGAGCTGTTGTGCCCTCAAGGTGCCCCTGATTTTACACCTTCCGCCGGGGCTGTGGCCCAGCCAGTTGGCAGGAATTTCAGTGAGTTTTTCTTCCATTTCTGGGATATTGCTCAGTCGCTCCTTCTGGTTGATCGCGATGACGTTTCCGCACACCTATTTTATGCAGGCTAGCCGCAGGTTGCCGCTGAACTTCATGATGGTCTTATGGCTCCGCCAACACCAGGTGAAATCAAGGAGGCGTTAGATTCTATAAAACGAGGCTTAGCGCCTGGGCTAGATGCTCTTCCCATTTAGTTTTATTTACAATTCTGGCATATTGTAGGCCCAATTTTCTCGCAAGTGTTAAAAATATGTTTCACTCGGCACGTCTTTCTCGATTCATTAAAAGAGGCCGCATTGTTCTGATTGCTAAAAAGACTCCTTTGTCCACATTTTCGGCCGAATGGCGCCCTATCACTTTACTAAAATTCAGATTATAAAGTATTGACAAAATTACTCGTTCGCCGTCTATGGTCTCTTCTCCCGTCCCTCATTTCCTGCCACCAGGTTTTCTCGGTCCACGGTCGTGAAATACATTTTTTATTTTCCGTAATGCAAGATATCCAAGAGTATACTTTACGGCGGCACGCATAGGGTCTTCTTGTTTCCCTCAATCAAGAGAAGGCGTTCGATTTTTTAGAGCATGAGCATATTTACGGTAAACTGGATGCTTTCGGTTTGCCACCATCTTTCGTGCTTCTCAATAAAGAGATGTACAGAGACATTTCAAGCACTCTGTTCCTCGATGGCTGAGAATGTACCGCATTTGGTGTTGACTCGGCGTCCGTCAAGGTTGTCCGCTGTCCGCCCTATTGTTTGTCTTAGCATTAGAGCCTTTCCTCCTACCAGTCAATCACCCTCTCTTATTCGCTGTCTGGCGTTGCCAGGCAGTGAGGCAGTACGCGTCACTGCTTATGCAGATGACATCACACTCTACTTAGCTAGCCGCCGCGGTGGCCGATTGGTTATATCGCTCGGCTACTGGCCTGAAAGATGCGGGTTCGATCTCGGCCGTGGCGGTCGAATTTCGATGGAGGCGAAATTCTAGAGGCCCGTGTACTGTGCGATGTCCGTGCACGTTAAAAAACCCCAGGCGGCCGAAGTTCCTGGTGCCCTTCAATACGGCGTCTCGAATAGCCTGAGTCGCTTTGGGACGTTAAACCACCATATACCAAACCAAACTCTACTTAACTGATGAACGCAGCCTGCTGGAAGCTTTAAACGTTTTTCGTGGGTACGCCTCCTTTTCGGCGGCTGCTCTTAATTATTCGAAGAGTCACTACTTTTTTGAGGGGTCTCCTCCCAGACGTATTACATCTGCGATACCTTTGCAGTGGTGTGCGCAGATGCGCATTTTAGGTTTGACCTATGACTGTGCTGGAATATGGGATGGTATGTAGTCTTCAGTCGTAGAGGGCCTTACAGGTCGTGTGCGGAGGGCCCAGACATTTCACCTGCCTCTGCTTAAGAGCAGAGGTGGTTTTTTGGGAAAAGTAAATGGCGCAATATCTGTCTCATATATAGCTGGACACCTGGACCACGCCGTAAGGGTTGGGATAAAGGAGAGAGAGTGAAAGAAGAAAGGAAGAAAGAGGTGAGTAAATATTTTTACTTCTTTCTTGCTATCCTTCGCTTTCTTCTCTTTCTTCTTCTCCGTAGGTCCCGTTTTCCTGCTTCGCCAAATAAACCTCTCGAATTGGCCAGATTAACTGAGAATATGGATTTATTTATACACTTTATGACAACAATAAAAAGTACAGTGCAGGTAAAGTGACAGCAGCATAGATGCAGAATAACTGAGCTGGGCCGCTCTTGGACTTAGGATAGTCCGTCGTCCTAAGCGAGCATGCGGGAGGAAGTCCGTCTCCTACCGAGCTCCGGCCTCCACTGCCGCCCCGCTCAGAGCTCGCGGCCGTCACAGGGTTTCCTCCCAAAAGCAATCAATCTTTCGGCACTCCCACGTTCCCAACGTCACTTTTCCGCCGATTTCTGGGAATGGATGTATCGCAGACGGGGCTGGGACGCCGACGCGTCTGGGCCTCGGTCTGCCATGTCAGGAAACCCATTCCCGCGGAAAAGCGCAAATTTACCACCAGTGGCTCCGAGGTTCAGCAAAGAAAAGCGCAAACCCAGCCACCTAACTAACGCGCGGGGTGTGGTTCGCCGAAGGCGTTCGGAGATCCGTGTCCTAAATGGTGCGCGAAGCGCCGTCTATGGAGACACATGGTGCCTCCCATGTCAATGCGAGAACAAGACACGGCACACTCATGCTCTCTCTACGCAAAATCGGAGTTGTCCCGCGTTAACAAACAGATCAAAAGCCGGGTGATGAACGCGCGGACCGTGTCGCCTAAGGCGCCCGGCCTCCGCTCGGACCGTCAAACATAAGGCAAACCGAAGTTCCCCCTCGGAAGCGCGCGGCCTCTCGGCCACGAGGCTCGGGGGTGCAACTGCACAGAACGCGACTGCGCACCACAAACCAAAGACAAACAAATGTTTCTCCCGAAGACGCTTGGCGTCTTGGCGACGCGGCCTCGGGGGTGCAAATGCAAAAAAATAACATACAAGCAAAATAGACGCGAACAAGATGAAGCGCATGACGACCGTACACGCCCCTTCTAAGATTGTTGCAACAGCCTCACTGGTTGTTGCACACGATACGTAAAATAATTAAAGGTCGTCGTTAGCGCTACCCTCAAGCCCAGAATGCAAGTGTTACATAGAAATAATATGGTGTCGCGTTACATAATACACAAAACAGTCGCCACACGCGAGGCGTACAAAATGACACTATGCAGATACATCTCACGAAAACACCCCCTGAAGTGGTCCCTATGCTTGCCCTCGGAAACCACAGGTGGCGACAGCTATTTCTGGTGTTCAGCTCGAGACTCCGTCCCCGCGTGAGCGGCAGGGCCAACTCTCTTCAAGCTGGATTTACGCCGGCTGGCTGGCTGGAGGTGAGATAGGCAAGGGGGTTGTGGTCGGACACGACATGCACGCGTGCTCCGTATACCAACGTGTCAAACCGAAGGAGCGCCCAGATGACAGCAAAGGCCTCCCGCTCGATGGTTGCCCATCTCATCTGCGTGTCGTTGAACCGGTGGCTCGCAAACGATATGGGCAGCTCCCTGCCCGAGTCACTCATTTGCGCCAAGCACGCTCCCGCTGCAAACGCAGACGCATCCGCGAATAGCCAATACGTCTAATCAGGGTCGGGAGTCGAGAGCATCGTCGCCGTGCAAAGTGCCGCCTATAGTTTATTGAAAGCCTCGTCTTCCTCTTGGTTCCAAGGCAAACAATTCGCCACTTTCATTCCCGTAAGCGCGGTGAGGGGCCTAGCGATTTCTGCGTAGCTTTCGACGTAGCCTCTGTAGTAACCGCAGAGCCCTAGTTCACTCCTCAGGTCGCGTTTTGTGCGAGGTATCGCCAACTCACTGATGGCTGCAACCTTTTCGGGCTCAGGTCCATGCTGTCCCGATCCCACGACGTGCCCCAGGTATCTGATGTGCTGTGCCGCGCCCTGGCATTTTTGCAGATTCGCTTTGAATGCCGCCTTGCGCAGAGCGCTGAGCACCGTTCAAAGGTGATCAAGGTGTTCCTCCCGTGTTCTGGAGAAAACTGCTATATCGTCCAAGTACGCGCAAGCATACTCTTGGTGTACTCTCAGCAGATCGTTCATGGCTCTTTGAAATGTCGCGGCGGCGTTTTTCAATCCCAACGGCATGACGCGCCATGCGAACCGTCCGATATGGGTAACAAAGGCAGTTTTCTCCTGGCTTTCTTCGGCTAGTGGGATCTGCCAATACCCTCGTTTGAGGTCTATTAGGGTAATGAATTCCGCACCACCTACGTGAAAGATTAGTTCCTGTTGACGTGCCATAGGGAAAGCGTCGTCTACGGTTGCCGCGTTTAAGGCCCTGTATTCGTCACAAACCCTGAGTGAGCCATCCTTCTTAGTGACGCACACGACGTGGTGGGCGAACGCACTCAATGCTGGGTATATTAGCCTTAAATCTGGGAGCTCATCTACCTGTCTAGCTACCTTCTTTTTAAGGAGCTCTGGCACGCGATATGCATAGCAATTTTTCGGGCTGTAGGCCTCAATGAGTTCGATCTTATGTTCTCCGATGCACGCCCTTCCTGGCAGCCCCTGAAACACATCCTCGTATGAATCAAACAGCTCGCGTATCTGCCGATCTCTGTCTGCAGTCAAATGCTGCGTCGCGCTGGCGGCCAGACCGTCACTGAGCTGCTCTACAGGCCACGGAGCACACTCAACTTCTCCGAACTGAATATCCACACCAAAAATAACGCTTGTGTGGCCTACTCTTGCATGATAGGGGCAAAGATGGTTGGCATGCACAACCTTCCTTTTGCCGCCTTCTACTATTATTTCGTGCGAATTTTGGCGGGGTTTCGAGCTGACCTTATAGGGGCCGCAAGAGCTCGCGTCGAGCTTTCCATGGCTGTCCGTACGAAACAAAATCACCTCATCGCCGATGTTGAAAGTTTTTGCGCGCGCACGGTGGTTGTAGTGCGTGGCGTATGCTCCCTGCTTCTCGGTGGCGGTCAGACCCGCCACTTCAGCCGCCGATTGCACCTGCTCCAGCAGTTTCTCCAAGTATCGGGCTGCCGGTTCTCTCAGCGTGTTGGGAATATCTACCTCTCCTACCCATGTTTTCTTTAGTATAGAGAAGGGTCCGGTTGGGCGTCTACCGTATAGCATTTGGAATGAAGAAACTCCCGTCGTGTCATGCGGCACCTCCCGGTATGTCCAGAGCAGGAAAGGTATGCATTTGTCCCAGTTGCGCCTGGCATTCTCGATAACATGATACAGCATGTTTTTGAAAACGCGGTACCACCTTTCTGTGGAACCGTTGCTCTCGTGGTGCTCCGCCGTAGAGAACCGCGGCGAGCTGCTGATTTTCTCACAGAAGAATTGCGTCATCTGCGCCGCAAAATTAGTGCCCTGGTCACTGCATATCGTCTCTGGTACGCCAGTGCGTGAGAAAATCTCGAGGAGCGCGTCACACGTTTTGCGTGCTGTAAGCGCCGTTTGGCACACGACCTCTGGCCATCGTGTGTGCAGGTCAGTGACGCAAAGTGCGTATTTGTGGCCCCTTGATGATGGAGGACTCAGCGGTCCGACCACATCGACGTTCACTACCTGAAAGTGGTAACTAGGCCGCGTGAGTGGTGTGATAGGGACTCGGTCTGTTGTTCGGCGGTCGGACCTCATTTGGCACCCATGACTGGTCCGACAATGCTTGTCGTTGATATCCGCATTGACTCCTGGCCAGTAGGCGCTGCCTCCTGCCTCCTACCGAGCACCGGCCTCCCCTGCCGCCCCGCTCAGAGCTCGCGGCCGTGACAGGGTTTCTTCCCAAAAGCAATCATTCTTTCGGCACTCCCACATTCCCAACGTCACTTTCCCCCAGATTTCTGGGAATGGATGTATCGCAGACGGGGCTGGGACGCCGACGCATCTGTGCCTCGGTCCGCCTTGTCAGGAAACCCATTCCCGTGGAGAAGCGCAAATTTACGACCAGTGGTTCCGAGGTTCAGCAAAGAAGAGCTCAAACCCAGCCACCGAACTAACGCGCGGGGTGTGGTTCGCCAAAGGCGTTCGGAGACCCGTGCCCTAAATGATGCGCGAACCGCCGTCTATGGAGACACATGGTGCCTCCCATGACAATGCGAGAACAAGACCCGGCACACTCATGCTCTCTCTACGCAAAGTCGGAGTTGACCCACGTTAACAAACACATGTAAGCCGGGTGATGAACGCGCGGACCGTGTCGTCTAAGGCGCCCGGCCTCCGCTCGGACCGACAAACAAAAGACAAACCGAAGTTCCCCCGCGGAGGCGCGCGGCCTCTCGGCCACGCGGCTCGGGGGTATTTCACTACCCAGTGAAGAGTTCGACTCAAGACTCGTACGCTCTAACCAGCGTCAGGTTCAAACACTATGGTCCTTCGTCAGAAGCAATTAAGAGTAACTGCACAGAACGTGACTGCGCACCACAAACCAAAGACAAACAAAAGTTTCCCCCGAAGACGCCTGGCGCCTTGGCGACGCGGCCTCGGGGGTGCAAATGCAAAAAAAGACATACAAGCAAAAGAGACGCGAAAAAGCTGAAGCGCATGACGACCTTATAAGGTACCGTAGTGGAGGGCTCCGGAATAATTTCGCCCACCAGGGGATCTTTAACGTGCACTGAAATCGCACAGCACGCGAGCGCGTTAGCGTTTTTCGTCCATAAAAGCGCAGCCGCCGCGGTCGGGTTCGAACCCGGGAACTCCGGATCAGTAGCTAAGTGTTCTAACTACTGTGCCACTGAGGCTACCGGAGGTGGGGCCAGCGGAGGAGCGCTGACCTTCCAGCGTTCAAAAAGTGTACGAGAGGAGAGGGAACAGCGCGAAGACTCTTAAATTCTAATTTTGACCACAGATAGCCTTTACAAAGCGCGTTGTGAAGTTTCTTGCTCGACAATATTTTTGAATAGGCATGCTTTAGCACCCCAGCCAAACTTCAACTTTATTAGAGCCCCTTTCTGAGCCCCTTTAAAGATTTCCAGCAGGTCAAAATTATTCCGGAGTCCCCCACTACGGTGGAGGGCGCTGCGATCACCGAAGTGAGCGGACGCGTTCACATCGGCTCTGTCTTCTACAAATGATTTCGCAGTGATTTCAACTGCATTTCATCGCCAACCTTTCAACAACGAATTCGTGAAGTCGAGAGGCACCGACGGATACCTAGTTTTTAGGTGGGCCACATTTCTTCGCAGAGATATTGCACTTTCTGCGCTCCGACCCCGCCATAGCCTCACTAGGTTTAGGCGTGTACGCCAGACGCTAGGCCTAGCCGGCGCAACCGCTGCGCTTCGCTGACAGACGCGGCGACACGTATACGGACTCTCTCCAACGAAGCGGCACAAGCCGACGAACGTGACTCAAGAATGAACGTGCAAGTGATGAGGGAAGACATTTCCGCCGACGTAAATACCGAAGCCGGATGGAAGACCACCGGAGCGCGGCGTTCGAGACCCTGAGACCACGGTGCGAATTCGACGCACGACATCGATGCAAGAGGGAACGCGCCTGGCACCGGCCAGCAATGTGCGAAGCCCATGCATGTCAAAGGAAAGGTTTTCAAAGCGGGACGCATGCCCAGACTACCGAAGGAGGAAATTAAAATTGTGCTTCGACCTAAAGGCGGCCTCGACATCGTTAAGGTCGGCGCCACGACGGACACCGACGCAATCTTCGCGGCCGCCGACATAACAGGAGACGAAAGTGCGGAAGACACGGTCTGTCCGAACTCGTACCAGAACATCGTCGTCGTCAGAACAGAGAAACGAGCGAACGCGGCCGCTATGCCAAGCTGCGGCAAATTCACATCAAAGGGAAACCGCACAAAGTGAACGCGTACGAAACGGCACCCGATAATACAACCAAGGGAGTGATTCGTGGCATCCCCCCGAGCACTGGACGAGAACATTGTAAACCCGAGAAACCCACTGGCACTGGCGGCCAAACGCATAGGCACTAAGACCACGGTTGTAATTGCCTTCGACGGACTCAAAGGGCCCAACCTCGTTAGGTACGGCGCAACACTCGTTCGTTGCACGTTGTATCGCATGCAAATTGACACTTGTTACAAGTTTGGACGCCTCGGCCACCGCGTGGACGTTTGCCGAAATCCCGCCAACCGCATTTGCAGGCCGCAACCCAGACCAGGGGCACCAATGGTCGCCCAAGTGTAACCTATGCGGCGGCGCTCACATGACGGCCGACAAGGCCTGCAAAGCAACGTACAAGACTCCGTATGTGATTCGCAGGCGACGATGGGAGCGCCTAAACGCACATGCCCAACTGACACAGCAAGACTTCCCACCCATCCAGCCGCACAGACCCAGATCCACGTCGCGTTCGCGTGGCCGGTCCCGGTCCCGCAGTCGTCAAAGGCACAACCGCGCTCCGACAAGATCGAGATCCAGGACGCCAACTCCCGGAGACAAGGTGAGCTGGGCGGCCACAGTCTGGGGCATCGCGCGGGAGGGGGTCGTAACAGCGCCTGCAGTCCCAGAGCAGAATCAAAAAGCCGATAATGTCATTTTAGATGCGCTAAGGAAAGAGAACGCGGTAATGCGCGAACAAGTTCAAAAACTAATGCAAGAGATGCGAAAACTCAGACGCGAGCGTGCCGGGATGAACACAACAAACAGAATGCACAACAGCAGTAACCGGCGAGCGTTCCTGACGCGGACGCGCCCGCCCCGAAGAAACGGGCGATACAACAACACCACGAGGGCGGATTCGAGAGCCAGGTGCGAGTGGAAATTACTGACATCAAGAAAATGCTATGCACAATGCAAGGTACCATTCGGACCCTACACGCAAAATTCCTCGGCCTCGCAAACAGGAGCAATAACCTTGAAGGAAACATGCAGATAATACTGAATCACTCCGTATTCACGCAACACGGACAGGCACCGGAGAGCAGTGATGCGGGACCGAACCACCATCAATGGCAGCCGGGTAACTTGCATCAGCATTAACATGGCCAACGATAACCAAGGGATAGTAATATGGCAGTGGAACTGCCGCGGCTTCGTTCTACAGCAGGACGTTCTACAGCAACACATCAGGCACGCAACACGTAAAGCGGACGTAATATTACTTCAATAAATGCTCTCCAACGCGGCTACCTTAACAGGCTACAAAACGCAAGGCAGCAAAATCGAGGGAAGGGTGCATGCACGCTCGTTAGGAAGCGTCTCACATTCGTTGTCCTCGAACTAAGCGGCGTCCAGATGGAACGCGCTCTCATCGAACTGATACCCACCAAGCAGAGAAAACAAATTATATTCATACTGAAGGTATACAGCAGCCCGTCGAAAAGCCGCCAACGCTTCCGAGCGCTGTTTCAGAAGACGCTCAAGATTGCCCGGTCCCGGACGCTGATTGAATGGGGAAATTTCAACGCGCAAACACGGCATGGGGTTACGGCTACAGCACGACCAAGGGAAGACAACTCAGACAAGATGCGCAGGAACTCGACTTCACTTTACTTACGGATCCGGCGCACCCGACGAGAATCTGTAACTCCACTACCAGAGACACGACCCCGGACCTGACGTTCGTCCGAAATGCCGGGACGACGGCTACCACATGGAAAAACACGTCGACCGACCTGGAGAGTGATCACATGATTGTCGAATTACACGTACAGACTATGGATAAGGCGCAGGGCAGTAAGCGAAATTTCAAATGGACCAATTGGGAAGAATTCAGAAATAAACGAGACCAACAAGAGTGTTCAGGAGATACAATCACGAACATTGAAGCCTGGACCCGCTCGCTGGTTGCAGACGCCAAAGCGTCAGCCAAGACCGTCGAAAACGAGGTTGAATCTGACAAGATGGACAGCCACCTGGCGCATCTCATCGAGGCGAAGAACTCTGTCCTGGCCAGGTAGAAGTGACAGACACTCAATCGGAGACTCAGAAAGAAAATAGCGGAGATCAACCGCAACATCGAGGACCACTGCCGAACGCTCAACCGCCGGCTATGGGATGAGTTATGCAACGCAGTCGACGGCCAACTACACAACGGGAAATCGTGGAACCTGCTCAGGCATCTGTTGGACGAAACGAAGACCAACTCCCACCAGAGGAACTGCCTCGCACGTCTATTACACAAGGAGCTCGAGAAGCACGGTGAAGATGCAGTGACCGCCCGTTTACGAGCGAAGTACTTGCCGCACACTTCGACCGCACAACACGGCCCATATTAGGGGTTCCGAACGCAGAATTGGATAAGGACTTTGACGTAAAGAGATCAGGACGGCGCTGCACAACCTCCACAGCAGATCGGCGCCGGGCCCCGACGGGGTGTCGAATCGCGCCCTAAAGAATCTCGCCGACAGATCCATGGAACAGTTAACGGCATTCATCAATGAGTGCTGGCAGCGTGGCAGCCTCCCGCAACAGTGGAAAACTGCGAGAATGACACTAATTCCAAAACCCAGAAAACCGCCGAGCCTCGACAACCTTCGCCCAATATCCCTAACGTCGTGCGTCGGCAAGACCACGGAGCACGCACTGCTTAACCGCTGGCAAGCCCACTTAAGCAGAAAGGGGCATACCCACCATCCATAATAGGATTCCGCCCCCAATTATTCACGCAAGACGCAATGTTACAACTGAAGCACCAGGTGCTTGACAGCAAGACGGCAAGACCTTACACCAGATATCGCGGCTAAACCTAGGTGTACGCTCGTACAACTACGTTAAAAATTTTTTGACAGACAGGCGAGCTTTTTTAGTGGCAGGTGATATCCAGCTAGAAAAGCAAACGCTGGAAAGCACCGGCACCCCGCAGGGTTCCGTCGTCTCGCCCATGCTCTTCAACCTCGTCTTGATCGGGCTAGCAGAAAAGCTGCGAAAACTCGAAGACGTCCGGCACACCATATACGCCGACGACATAACACTCTGGCTGCACGAAGGCAGCGACGGTCACATCGAAACGGCACTGAAACTAGCAATCGAGACAATAGAGGAATACCTTGTGGGTACGGGAATACTATGTTCCCTTACAAAGCCAGAACTCCTACTCTACCGCCCTACGCAGAGAGGCAGACCACCCGGGTGTGGTGAGAATGCGGCAACGACCAGACGAGAATACGAAGAGATCAGACTACGCACGAGCAACGGAGCAACCATCCCGATACTGCACACAATTAGGGTCCTTGGCATGATAATCGAAGCCAATGGCGCGAACGGCGAAACGGTCGCTAAATTACAGCACAAGACGGCTAACGCCATGTGAATCCTCAAGAGGGTCACCAGCAGAAGAAACGGAATGAGGGAGGCGAGTCTTACACGGCTCATACACTCTTTCGTCATGAGCCATATTCGTACGTCGCAGCATTTCAGAACTGGTACAAAGGAGAAGAAGCAAAGATCAACGTTCTCATCCGCAGGGTGTACAAGATAGCACTGGGTCTACCCGAGTCCACCAGCTCGCAACGCTTGCTCCAGCTCGGGCTTCACAACACGCTTAGCGAAATCGCCGAGGCGCAGCGCGCTTCACAGCTAGAAAGGTTAGCGGGCACGAGAGCAGGGCGCCAGATCATGGAAAGTGTCGGCATCCGTTACCATGCAGAACAAGGCCAGAAAGTTGCTGTTCCGGACGTGATCAGACAAACTCTAAGAGTCGACCCGATTCCACGGAACGTCCACCCAGAACACAACCGGAGAAGAGTGGCCAGGGCCAGAGCTCTCTACACAGCCACGGAGACGAAAGGGGGACAAGGTTAGTTGACGCCGCGGAATACGCAGAAGGCTCGCAATTCGTGGTTGCGGTCGTCGATTCGAGGGGCGAAACGCGCATAACGGCAAGAGAGAGAGAGAGATAAAACATTTATTATTTCATTGAAGTGTTCTTCGAGTCAGGTAGGCGGACTCCTCAGTTCAGGACTCCGGTGGCTTGGGCGGGTGCCTGGACCAGTCTGATGATGCGACACTGGTCCTCTAGACCATTGCTGGTCAGGGCTGCCTCCAACTGCTCGTATGATGTCTGTAATGTTTTTAGATGAGGTGGTTTTTGGGGACAATTACAGGAAATGTGAAACAGCGTAGGCTTATCGCCGCACCATGGACGGAAGAAGCGGTATTTGGAAGGGTGAATGAAGCTGTACAAGTACAGGTTAGGGAAGGTATTCGTGTGTATTCGCCTCCAAAATGTGGCTTCTTCTGTGGTGAGTTTAAAGTGGGGAGGGGGATATATTCTACAATCTAATCTAAGCATCTCCAGCCGTTCCCCACAGTTTTATGGTAGAGGGGTGAGGTACGGGCAAGGATCCGCTCGGGTTTTTAGCTCACGAGCTAGATCGTTTGCCGCCTCGTTGCTTTCATGACCTGAATGGCCTGGGGTCCAAGTAATGTTACGGGGGCGTTGAAGTGTAGGTGGGAGGCCCGACGGTATGAGTAGAGCCGCTGTCATTTTTGGGACTCTCCCTGTAATGTAATATTGACAGGCTCGCTTCGAGTCAGTTATTATGTGAGCTGATTTGTCCGCCAGATCACAATGCCTTATGGAAAGGGCGATGGCGGAGGCTTCCGCCGCGGCAGGATCATCAGCCCGGAGTGAAACACTCGTCAGTAGTTGAAAATTGTGGTCAAGGGCGACTGCAACAAAGATGCTCGGTTCAGTGTACGCCGCCACATCTACATAGACTGCTTTGTGATCTGACTCTAGACGCCGGCGTAGATGAGTGACCCAAGCCTCACGTCTGCCTTTGTGGATTTCTGGATGCATATGTTTTCGGAGCGGAGCCACCGAGATCTGTCTTCTTATGTTTTCAGGTAGGGAAGTGTGTCGCCAGAGCTCTTGTAGATCTCCTGGTGTACCAATGCGCTGAATAATGGCTCTTCCGGTGGTGGTCTGTTGGAGTCGGGTTCTCTGCGATGCTAAGACCGCATCTCTGATCTCCTCAAAGGTGTTGTGGACTCCAAGCTTGATTAGACGTTCGGTCGAGGTGCTTGGAGGAAGGCAGAGACCTGTTTTGTACGCACTGCGAATCAGAGTGTCGGCCTGCTTAAGTTCTCCCTTCGTGAGATGATGATACGGAAGGCCGTATGCTATTCTGCAGATAACCAAGGACTGTACAAGACGAAGAGTGTCTTCCTCGCGCATGCCTTTCTTGTGGCATGTTATACGACAAATCATACGTGCAATTTGGTGGGTGGTTGTTTTGAGAGTTTTTATGGTATGTCCAGCGCGTAGGTTATTTTGAATTCAAAGCGCGAGAAATCTAATGACCAATACCTCTAGAATCGGTTGGCCTTCTACATAGAGATCTATTGGTCCAGACGTTTTGTAATTTTGACCGTGCACCCTGATTACTTCTGACTTCTCCGGTGCACAGCGAAGGCCACTACTAGCGGCAAATGTTTCGACAGCCGATGCCGCTTCCTGTAGGGCTTGTTCCTTATGTGCAAGGAATACCTTCGTTGTCCAGATAGTTATATCGTCTGCATACGCTGTAAGTTTTATATCGGGTAAAACCTGCAGCCGACGAGCCAATTCTGTCATGGCAATATTGAATAAGAGGGGAGAGATGATTGATCCCTGCGGAGTGCCCTTGTTTGGCATTGGTATGGTATCTGATCTGGTATTTCCAATTCCAATTGTTGCAGCGCGGTCCGTGAGGAAAGCTCTAATGTAGTTAAACATCATCTGTCCACATCCCAGGGAGTTCAGTTCGCGGAGCATAGCTTCGTGTGAGACATTGTTAAAAGCTCCCTTAAGGTCAAGCGCCAGGATCAGATGCTCGCTTCCTCTTGGGATGCCTGCAAGAACTTCCTCCTTAAGTAAGAGAAACGCGTCCTGGGTTGAGAGACCGCCCCTGAAGCCAATAATGGACTGCTGGAAGAGATCCCTGTCCTCAATGAAATTCACGAGGCGGTTTTGGATAACTTGCTCATAGAGCTTCCCGAGACTGAATGTAAGGGAGATCGGTCTTAATGTTTCAACGGTGGGCCGCTTTCCTGGCTTAGGAATTGTGATAATCTCTGCATGTCGCCACTCGATTGGGACTCGTCCTTCCTCCGACAGGCCAATAAGGTAGTTGGTCATATGCTCAATATGTTTTGAGCAAAGGATTCTTACCATTGCGTTGGTCACTTTGTCTGCTCCTGCGGCTGTATTGCGTTTGGCGGCTCTTGCTGCCGCATATACTTGAGCCACCGTGATGGGCTCGTCTAGAGCAGTGTTCAGAGCTCCTGTCTATTGAAGATTGCATGGCGGGATTCTTTGAGTGCCAATGTACTGTTCTTGTAGGGCTTGTTTCAATTCCTGATCTGTTCCTTGAAATTTATAAGCAATTTTTTGCAACGTGCGATTGACTGTGGTTTTGGTTTTGCTCCGATCAATTAGGCATCTTAGTATAGTCCAAGTTTGAGAAGTGCTGAGTGTGCCTTTGAGGGAGGCACAAAAATCTATCCAGTTTAGCTGAGCGAGTTGCGTTGCGTACTCCTGGGCTTGTTCGGAAAGTGCTGATATCCTACGTCGGAGTCTGCGGTTTAACTTTTGCTTCTTCCATCTGCGGACGAGACAACGACGAGCCTCCCACAAGTGTAGGAGGTGACGATCTACTTCCGGGTTTTTCGTTGTGCGCGGTATACTCTGTGTGCTAGCTTTGTGAGCTACCCTGATGTGTTCACTCCATGTTGCTATGTCTTGGATGCCTTCATCACGTGCGGGACGCCTGCGATAAGCTTCCCAATCCGTAATATTTACTTCTCTGAGCGTTCGGCGAAGTTTAAAAGTTGGAACTGACCTACTAAGGATGTAGTGGCCACTGCCTAGTTGTTCCCCCAGGTTTTTCCAAGTAGCTGCGGCAATGTTTTTCGAGAACGTAAGATCTGGGCAGGTGTCCCTACTGACGCTGTTTCCAGTTCTCGTTGGGATTGTAACGTCGGTAAGGAGGTCTAATCCTTCTTAGTCCACCGCTTTAAGGAGAATTTTGCCCTTTTGGGAGTCTACCGCATATCCCCAAGTACTGTGGGGAGCGTTCAGATCTCCGAGTATGACCAGTTGGTTGGAGCCTGCTATATGAATAGTTTCATGTATAATTGGTCTGAAGTCTTCTCTTGTGTTGCGAGGTAGGTTAGGCTGTACATATTTAGTATAAAAGTGCTTGACCTGCAACGTTTTTGAGGGATGATCTCAACCAGGACGTGATGTAGATTGGGATAGTGCATAGTGAGCTGCACAGCCGTGATCGTCTTTGAGACCAAGGTGGCGACCCTAGGAGATGTGTCATTTATAACCGTGTAATATCCCGTAAGGGTAGGTAGGCTGTGTGCCTGTTTCTTGTAGTGGGAGTGGCGACGCTTTTTGCATCGGACGTTGATGGCAGTGGCGGCTGGACACATGATGCGGGCTGAACCGTGTCCGGGTTCATAGGAGATGCGGAATTGGAATTTTCTAAGCGGTTGAGTCTTTCATGAAGCGCGGCTATTTGGGGGCTGAGCTCTCGGTTAAGGCGTTCTAAATGGGTACAGCTAGTTCACTGTGTATTACTATGTGTTTGAGCTGAGGAGGCAGCAACCTGATTCCAGCCTACCTTGATATTGTTGCTGCTGTCGTGCTGCGCCACTTTGATATGTTTGGAGTTCTTTTCCTTTCATTGAAAAGTAGCGTTCTTGTTCTGAGGCTCGTGCTGCGCCACCCGAATATGTTAGGAGTTCTCCTTTCCTTGGGAAGTAGCGTTCTTGTTCTAAGGGTCCGAAGGTAGGTTGTTGCTGCTCCGAATTAATGAGCGGGTTCTGGATCGGGACCAGCTTCTGCTGGTGCGTCCGGAATCTTCCTCCGTGCTTAGCCAGCGCTTACGAGAACCTTTGCCGATTGCAGCGCCATCGGCTGGGCTGAAGCGAACAGCTGCTTTCTTGCTCGCCTGGCCTTGGTCTTGCGGCTTACTCGATGATGGTCTGGTAATTTTCAGCTTGCCCTTGCACTCTCTGGTTCCGGTAGGGTGGGCTTCAGCACACAGCACACACCTAACTTCGCACGTGTGGGTTTGTTCAGGATTGTGTTCACCACATGCGCGGCACACACGCACGTTTTTAGTCGGGCACACGTCTGATAGATGACCTGTGCGGAGGCACACATAACATACTTGTCGAGGAGGCCTGCATGGGTGGCATTGTTCTTCACCGCCGTAATAAATGACGAAGCGCGGGATTGTAGGGCCGTCGAAAGTCAGTACTGCCATCTTTGATTTTCCGAGCATTCTTGCCATTAGAATTTGCACTCCTTGTGTGCGCACACGGAGATGAGCCATCAGCTCTTCCGAAGTAGTGCCAGGCTCTACTCCATGAATAACTCCGCGGGTAACGTCGTCTGGGGCTGCCACATAGGCATTGGCGTCATGTGCTTCTCCGCCAAGAGTGAGCCGGTTAATTCGACGTACTGCATTAGCAGCTTCATCGTAGGGTGTGCTCACTACGATGATATTTGATCCTGGATGAATGCGTACCAAAAGTGTGGGGTCGTCACACTTTCCGGCTGTCCCGCATGCTGCGGTAATCGCTGTGGAAATTTGAGAATTGGTGAAGTTTTTAACCGACAAGCCCTTCTTGGGACGTATAATGATTTTCCAGTCGTTTTTGGGGAGCGGTGGCAGGCGACGTCGACGCACCGGCTGTTTTGACGTGGCAATGTCCATATTGGTGGCGGGTGGTGATATCGTGGTTCCCGCTACCACGATCGTCTCACCTCTCGCTAGCCGTCCCTGATTATTCTTAGTGAGGTTTACCGTCCAGTTGGAGTATTGACCGTTCGGCGTCCCCGTCCGACCATCTCCGCTCGAAGGTTCGCCTTTTTTGGGCTGTGAGTCACCTGAATCTTGGCAATCCATGGCGCTTCCGTTGTCCGGCACAGCCGATGGATCAGCGGTTGCTTGTTCCAGTCCGCTGGGACCGGCCGTCGCTTGTAGTAAGTCTTCCACACGATGTTCGGTGGCGCGCGCGCTCTGAGGGAGCTTCCCGGTGCGCAAGGCTTAGCGCGGCCGCTCTGCTACAACTGTCGTAGCCCGAAATTGCAAACTGTAAACACTCACGGGCTCCGAAAGGTGTCGGCAGGTTCCGCTTGATGTTTCCTGGCTCTCCGTTGCGAAGATGCAGGCCAAAAGCGCGTAAATCCGGGAACAAAAGGCTGTTGAATGCGGAGCCCATGCGAAGCATAACTGCTACGCCTCGGCGTCGTCTTCTTCCGCCCCGCATAACGGCAAGTGTAGCGTGCGGGCGCGCAGAAGAAGCGGAGGAAGCGGTGGTGGCCCTCGCCCTCACGGATCCGACGTGCACCACAGTTCGCTGCGACTCGAGACAAAACGGTCAAAAACTTCGCCAGTGGTTCCCAGCGCACATGGGAGAAGTATCGAACACATACCGCAACCGAAACGAGACTATAAAACCGAAACAAGACGCCACACACCAAGGCGCGCGAGCTCGAGAACCGCGCCGGCGACCGTCGTCCATGGGACAGCACCAAAGACTGTTTGACAACCTACAACGAAATTACCAAGGCCCTCTGCCTGGCCCGCCGAACCTTCCCTCCGCCCAGCGACAAGCTGGACAGGGCGCACACGGTGGCCCTCAGACAACTGCAGACGCTCACGTACCGCAACCCGGCACAATACCACAGACTCTACCCCGGAACATACCAAATATAGGCAAGGTCTGCCACACTGCTATAGCAACTTAACCCCACATGCTCTGGGACTGTAGCAAACACCCTGACGTGGCTAACTCCGCAACCCTCCTGCCGCGGTGAGCCGCTGCCTTGCGCAGCCCCAGCCTTGGTGACCAACTCTGGGCCATCCAGCAGGCTCGCGAGGCGATGAAGAAGCAACACCTATACGTCCCCACGTGGGAGACCTAAGGTCCCGTCGGCGAAAGCTCTGCAGGATTTTAAATAAACTTACCAACTAATCGTTCACTACGGCTCCTCTTCCTTTCTTCTCTTAGTCCCTCCTTTATCGCTTCCCTTGCAGCCAGGTTCAAGTCTCGGCCAATATGTGAGACAGATATTGCACCATTCCCCCAAAATCAATTTTTAATTACCAATTTACACCAACGCCGCCACGTACAGTACATGAAAGTGAGGCTGTGCCCACTCAGCCACGACGCAGTTGTGCGCCTTTCCTTTCGCAAAAATTAACTGCCTCTGCACAGTTGTCAACGCCAATGAACCAAATGAACGGCGGCGGATCAGTTACATCGTGTTTTGAAGAAACAAAACGCAACAGTAACTGTCTCACATATTTTGGTGGACAGCAGAACCGCGCCCTAAGGAAAGGAACAAAGGAGTTTTTTTTTTGATGAAACGAATTGCCACAGTAGTTGTCTCACATATCTCGGTGGACAACAGAGCCGCGTCGTAAGGAAAGGCATAAAGGAGGGCGGGAAAGAAAAAATGAAAAAAGTGGAAATCGAAAATTTAACTTTGAATTTTGAGGAAAGGCACTGCGCGGCGCAGCGGTGCAGCACCTGTGGCTCGGTACAACTAGTGGCGCGTGCGTGTTGTTAGTAGGGGCCCTTACCCAAAATGCGCCGCTGACTAGCCTAGTGTAGCTTTCGCTACAAAAATGAGTAAACCCGCGAAAGAAAGAGTGGTTGGCTCTTGGTTTTGCTTTGCTGGGTCGTCGGCACGTCTGGCAGCGATGTTAGGCTCAGGTTAAGCTCTGAACGACGTTACGCTGATGTGATCTGTTCGCGCCGCAGATCGAAGTTTAGCAAGCCGGCTACGTGCAGTGCACAGGGCGAGAGTGTGCTGCACTTTAACCCTGGCCAATCCCCCGCCGTGGGTATGTGCCACTAAGCCTGAGGTTATCATCACCATCTTGAGGCCAGATCAGATCGGCTGCGGCGATAGCATAGTGCTGCGGTGCAGTGCCCAGCGAAGCTGATCTGTTCGCGCCGCCGCCGATTCGAAACCCAGCCGTGGCAAAATGCATTTCTGCACCGTCAACGCGCCGTTTACCCACCGCGGTGGCTCAGCGGTTAGTACGCTCGACTATTGATCCGGAGTTCTTAGGTTCGAACCCGACCGCGGCGGCTGCGTTTTTATGGAGCAAAAACGCATAGGTGCTCGTGCTGTGCGATGCCAGTGCACGTTAAAGATCTCCCAGGTGTTCGAAATTATTCCGGTGCCCTCCACTACGGCTCCTCATTATTCCTTCACTCCCCCTTTATCCCTTCTCTTACGGCGCGATTCAGGTGTCCGACGATCTATGAGACAGATACTAAATAATAATAATAATTGGCTTTTGAGGAAGGCAAATGGCGCAGTATCTGTCTCATATATCGTTGGACACCTGAACCGCGCCGTTAGGGAAGGGATAAAGGAGGGAGTGAAAGAAGAAAGGAAGAGAGAGGTGCCGTAGTGGAGGGCTCCGGAATAATTTCGACCACCTGGGGATCTTTAACGTGCACTGACATCGCACAGCATTCGGGCGCCTCGCCGTTTTTCCTCCATAAAAACGCAGTCGAATTGTTCGGGTTTGGCTGCGTTTTTATGGAGGAAAAACGGCAAGGCGCCCGTGCCATTTCCTTTCCCCAAAAACAAATTGTATATTATGCAGCGTCAAGGCCACAGACTCCACAATATTCATGGTTGGGTTTGGACCCTCTGAAACATTGCTTTCAGCGTAAAAAGACACTTCAAAATCATTTTTTTTGCACACCATTGCATACCAATATTTTTAATCAAGCCCTAACGTGAAAGCAGGTATTGCTGTAAAAGTCACAACAGCAATTCTTCTACAGCTCTTTGATATTCCATGAAACACGCTTAGGAGCACTGGTTTTGTGTCTGATTGTTTAAAAAATTCCCGCAAAAATATGTTGCCATGCTAAATCGGCGAGAAATAACTTCATTACGTAGCAATCGCGAATGAAGCATTTAGCCAAGTTTCAGATTAAACGACTATTCACTCAAGCTCATAAGTACCAGGTTTCGTTTTTGACATCTTGGTTCCAGAAACACCCGTTCATTTCGCAGCCACGCCGAAATGTTATTGATGAGAAAATGCTCTCTCAATTCTCGGTGGACACCTCAACCGCACCGTGAGGCAGGTTATGAAGGAAGAAATAAAGGCTGCTGGTCGCTTAGCTCTGGTGGTGGTGGTGGTGGTGAAAACATTTATTACGGATGAATAGGAGGTATGTTTGGATCAGCCCGTAAGGGACCGATCCGTACAAGCACTAGGTGGAGGTTCCTAGTATGGGACCCCAGTGGCGGTTGCCGCCGCCCGGGCGCGCCCGACTAAGGCTTGTTGGGCCTGTAAGTCGTGGCAGCCGAGCAGGGTCGCCTCCCAGTCCTCCCGGGTTGGGTTGGGGATGGGGGGAATAGCGGGGTTGGAGGGGCAGGTCCACACCATGTGATAGGTGTCAGAGGACACTGCACTACAGTGTGGGCAGCTGCCACTAAAGGAGAGGTCAAAATGATTTAGCGCTGCCGGGCACAACAATGTATTGGTGAGAAGGCGGAGAAGGAGCCGCTCATCCGCCTTCTTCAGGCCTTTACATGAACTAGGGTAAAGGCGATGACAATTTTGATACTATGTTGTAATATCTTTGAATGTATAGACCGGATTAAAATCGTGTTCCTCAACGGATGGGGAGGAGAAAACAGCCCGGTGAGAGAGCGCGCGGGCGGCTGCGTCTGCTGCCTCGTTTCCTGTCAACCCCTGATGAGCAGGGGCCCATATGAGGTAACGGTGTGCGAGGTCTGTATCCCGTATGCAATTTTGGTATATTCGATAGGCTAGGAAGGGAGTGCAGCCTTGTTCGACGTTCCGACAGGCCCCTCGCGAGTCGGTGATTATGTATTTTGACTTGGAATGTGAGGCCGCGAGAGCAATCGCGACCTCTTCTACTTGTGTTACACTGCGGGCTCTGAAATTTAGGCCGTTAACTGTGTTGCTGTTGTGAACTACCGCGGCCGTGTACCATCTCCCGTGGTGAGGGCCGGAGGTGTCCACGTAGTAGACACCTGTTTTGTTGCCATAATATCGGGCTAGCGCTTCCGCTCGTGCCAGGCGCCGACCATTATGGTCTTCGTGTGACATGTTTGCTGGAAGAGGCCGCACGTGGAGGGCACGTCTCCACAGTTCCGGGATGCGAAACCTGTCTTCCATTGGAGGGGTGTGTTGGATATGGAGTCGAGCAAGAAGGCGGCGACCCGACTCCGTTAGCGACAGGCGCGTGTACTGGTTTGTAAGGTGCGCCTCCCGGAGCTCCCGGAAAGTGTTCACCACCCCAAGAGCCATAAGCCGGCTGTTTGAAGTAGTGATGGGGAGGTCAAGGGCACGTTTAACAATTTTGCGAAGGATGACCTCAAGGGCGTCCTCCTCTTGTTTCCGTAGGTGGAGATAAGGAGTCGAATAGAGAATTCGACTAGTTACGAAGGCGTTTGCCAGCCGCAAGGCATCCTTACTTCGTAACCCTCCGCGTTTGTTGGAAACCCGGCGGACCATGCGGCCCACCTGGTCCCCCACCTTACGGAGTTTGGCCAATGTAGTGTCTGGCCGCCTGTGTTTGTGGATGTAGAGTCCGAGTACCCGTATCTCATCACTTTCGCGTATGGGACCGCTCTCAAGAGAGAGAGATATTTTAGTTGTGCACTTCTGTGAGGGGCGGAGGTGCACGAATTCCGATTTTTGAGGGGAACATTGAAGACCGCAGCGGCGGGCGTAGCGGTCTACTATCGTCGCCGCTGTTTGCAGGCTGGTTTCAATGTCTCCTGTGCTGCCCTGTGTGGCCCACAGAGCGATGTCATCGGCGTACAGGGCGTGCTGCACGCCGGCGACACCACTCAGCTGGGCCGGCAGGTGCATCATGGCCAGATTAAAGAGCAGCGGGGAAAGTACCGCGCCTTGAGGGGTTCCCCGCGTGCCGAGTTGGTAAGGACCATGGTCTCTATCTTGAATTCGAATGTAGGATTGACGATCCATTAAAAATTGGCTTATGTATTGGAATGTGTTGAGGCCACAGTCGGTGTGACTTAGGTTAGTGAGTATGATCTCATGTGTTACATTGTCAAATTCCCCTTTAAGATCAAGGGCGAGTACTACCCGGTCATTATGGGGGCATTCGAGGGGGTCAAGGACTTCCCGATTGAGTTGCAGGAGGACATCCTGTGCGGATCTGTGTGGGCGGAATCCGAACATGGTGCTCGCAAAGACTTGTTTGTGTTCAAGATATGTAGATAACCGATCCCGCACCATCGTCTCCATTAGTTTGCCCACACATGAGGTGAGAGAGATGGGGCGGAGGTTATCTGTGTCAATTGGTTTGCCAGCTTTAGGGATAAAAGTCACCAAAGCCGTTTTCCATTCGATTGGCAGGGGGGTGTCCCCGCGCCAAATCGCATTGACGTATTCCAGGAGGGACTGGTATGCCAAGTCGGGCAGGTTCGTCAAAAGCTTGACGGTGGCCTTATCTGGTTAACCGTGGCCGAAAGCGAAAAGGTGTTTTTCCCTGGCTACGCTTGTGGGCGAGCGACTGACGGTATCCACTGCAGGCGTCGCATCGAACACACCTAGTGTTAGGCTTACGGATCACTGACTGACTGACTAAGGTTGCTGAAAGGAAGTGGAAAAAGGAAAGAGTATGGGCCTACATTCTGGCACAAGCCGAGCCACGCTCGCTTCCCCGTGCTGAAAGTAGGAGACTTAAAGAATAGGAGTGAAAGATAGATAGAAAAGGCGCCGCAGGCTAATGGGCCCATAGGGCCCGGGCTGATCCCTTAGGCAGTGCAATACCGGGCCGACCGGTGCCAGAGTGCGTCTAGCACTCCGCTATATTCCAAAAATGAGTTTAATACCTTGTGTCCTAGGACCAGCAGTATATATTAAATCAAGTATAGGTATTGGTACGAAGTATCTGGTATTGGTATCAGATATTGATATTGGGCTCGGTCAGTACATGGGAGGGAGACCACCGTAACGCATCAAAGCGCACCTGCCTTTTTATGCAGAACCCAATTAGATGCCCTGTGCATGCGATTCTAGCGGACGCTTTTCCACTCCGCTCGGTCAAGGTGTGTGATGTCATGGAGGGAGTAGACAGCACACCTGAAGTGCCTCTCCTCTCCGGAGCTCTCCACTACGGCACCTCTCTCTTCCTTTCTTCTTTCACTCCCTCCTTTACCCTTCCCTTACGGCGTGGCTCAGGTGTCCAACGATATATGATACAGATACTGCGCCATTTCCTTTCCTTCCAAAAACCAATTATTAATTATTACTCTGCAACACGGGGGTGGGGCGCACATATACCTCTCTCCACGGCAGACGCCGCATCGATCACACCTAGCGTTCCGGTGAACTCATGAAACTGCACCAGCGTTTTAATAATAATAATAATTGGTTTTTTGGGGAAAGGAAATGGCGCAGTATCTGTCTCATATATCGTTGGACACCTGAACCGCGCCGTAAGGGAAGGGATAAGGGAGGGAGTGAAAGAAGAAAGCAGCGTTTTATGCAGAACTCACTTTCATGACCTGCGCATGCGTTGCCGGCAGACGCTTTCCCGCTGGACCGAAGGTCAAGGGTAACGGTCGAGATCAATGGTCAAAGTCGAGATAGTTGGTGTAACAGCCGCTGCTCTATTACGTCATGTGTCGAACCTGACTACCACCAGTTATGCTCATGGTCGGACCTCTAGATACATTCAAGATGAAACTTGCGGCCCCACTGTCCTCTAGCTACATTCAAGGTCACACTTTCGGCCCAGATGACGCCTCGTAAAGCTGGCGTAGTGAAGCTTTTCGCTTCAAAAAGCGTAAAAAGAATACAAGAAAACAAACCGCAGCTTCAGTCGGAATTGAATAGGCAACATCCAGACTACTAGCTAGAAATACCTGAAACTCCGAGGTTCAGGCGAAAGCTGATAAATAGCTAGGAATAGCATTACCCTTTGGGCAGGTCTACAAAACAATTTTAAATTACTCACCGCCCCGCCGCGGTGGCTCAGTGGTTAGGGCGCTCGACTACTGATCCGGAGTTCCCGGGTTCGAACCCGACCGCGGCGGCTGCGTTTTTATGGAGGAAAAACTCTAAGGCGCCCGTGTGCTGTGCGATGTCAGTGCACGTTAAAGATCCCCAGGTGGTCGAAATTATTCCGGAGCCCTCCACTACGGGACCTCATTCTTCCTTTCTTCTTTCACTCCCTCCTTTATCCCTTCCCTTACGTGTCCAACGATATATGAGACAGATACTGCGCCATTTCCTTTCCCCCCAAAACCAATTAATATTATTAAATTACTCACCTCTTCTCACATTCACAACATTGGCCCGCCTAAGCAACCTTTATTTCGCGAGCACTAAAATTCCCAATCTCAGTATTCGCGATGTTAGTCTGTCCGAAGCCTTTGGCGGGTAGCAGGCCACCTGCCACGGTGGGAAAGTCGAAATCTGCCCAGCTGCTGAGCGAGCCTGCCAGCAGGCTTTATGGCCAACTATGCAAAACTCTTTATGGCAAAACAGTCTCATGGCCGCGAGTGGTTTCCGAATCCGCGCTGGCGCGAACTGATCGCTTCCCAACTACATAGACCCCTATTTCATCGCATCAGCCGAACAACGCGTGTGTTTATTGCCACTATCTTGCGCTGTGCTTTCGGTGTCGTAGTCTTCATGAGCTTTGATTCGAGCGTAATGGATCCAGAACACATAGCTATCGCATTGCCCTCTTAAGCCGTCTCGAGCCGGACCCGAAACCGAGATGAAAATCGAAATGCGAGTGCACGTATTTCGCATTTGGCTTAAACACGCTAAGGCTAAGGCTAAGGCGCCCGTGTGCGGTACGATGTCAGTGCACATTAAAGATCCCCAGGTGGTCGAAATTATTCCGGAGCCCTCCACTACGGCACCGCTTTCTTCCTGTCTTCTTTCACTCCGTCCTTTATCCCTTCCCTTACGGCGCGGTTCAGGTGTCCAACGATATATGAGACAGATACTGCGCCATTTCCTTTCCCAAAAAACCAATTAATATGAATAACTGAACACGGTAAATCGTCCGCCATTTTTTGTACACCTTCCCATCTGTTGGATTATGCAGTTAGCTTTGTCCATAACAAAAAGGAAAT
The DNA here is from genome assembly GCF_052857255.1 of Amblyomma americanum. Taxonomy (NCBI): domain Eukaryota; kingdom Metazoa; phylum Arthropoda; class Arachnida; order Ixodida; family Ixodidae; genus Amblyomma; species Amblyomma americanum. Next base: position 101,716,524 of record NC_135500.1, read on the forward strand.
ATACTTTGTTTATCTTGGTGGATGAGCTGCCTGGGGCTGAAGTGGCCCGGGTTAAGAAATTAATGTGTATTAGCTCAGCTAATCTAGGATATACAAAGCAAAAGATGTCGGCGTTCACCGAGTTTATTGGCGTTGGCGTTGACAATGTTCTTGGCGGCGATGTCTTTGAGCAAAGGAAGGGCGCACAACTGGCTGTCTGGATATATGCGGACGCCTCATTCGTGCTTTGATGCATGTGCCGGTGTTGAGAGAGAGATATGGCTTGAATGCATTAGAGCTGACAGCGTCGTGACTGACATGCTGCAATACAGCAATAGCTAGGCCGCAGCGTTTATTTGGTGATCAATCTCTCGCGATCAACCATTAACTGCATGCCACCTCCAAGGGCGGCAGGGAGGGTGCGCTGCTTATCCAGTGTTCGGAACGCAATCAATGCAGGCTTTTGCAGTTGGACTCTAACGCCATATACATGAAAGTGAGACTGTATCCAATGTCCCACAGAGCCCGTTGTGCGCCTTTCTTTTCATGAAAATGAACGGCATTTGTGAACTTGTCAACGCCATGAACTCTATGAGCGCCGTCGGGTTACTTGTTTTGTTTGTTTTCTGAGGAAAGGAAATGCCATAGTAACCGTCTCTCATATCTCAGTGGACACCCAAACCAAGCCGTAAAGGAATGGATAAAGGAGGGAAGAAAAGAAGAAAGAGATCGTTGAAAATTGAAATTTGGACTTTGAGGAAAGGCGCGGCGCTGCGCAGCGGCGGAACACCTGTGGCTAGGTGCTACTAGTGGCGCATACGCAGTAGTGACAAGGGACTGAGAGCGAAAGAAATATCTGCGATGAGGCGCGTTTTGACGTCATGTGACTCCTCGGAACAACGCCACGGCGAAATCACATGTTCGCGGCCGGTAAAGCTTTCGCTTTAAAATCTACCAGTGTTCTTTCTTTAACTGCGAAAAATTTGAGCGAACTGCGTAGATTTCATTTGAAGCTGTGTAAACAAGATCGCGTTGATGCTGGTGAGTAATTGCTTATGCACACACGCACGCTCACACACGCACACGTAGATAGACAGACACCGCTCACCTATAGGGTACGACGAGCGGCTAGCGCGAGCTGATTCGTGCACTGGTGGTGCAGGTGCATGCATTGTGAGCTTACTGCGGTTGATCTTTTTTTTTTCTAGGCGGCGACACATTGGCCTCTGCTCATTTCAAAAATGTGCACACGTGTGTAATTTTGCGGGCTGTTGTTTAGTCATTGATTACTGAACTAGGGTACATGTTGCGCTATCTGATATGTTCTGTAGTTTTTTGGGGGTCGAGACTTTTTCATGGCATGCCAGCACTGAACAGTTTGCGCCATATGCCGTTTATATACAGGACGATAGAACGATCTTTGCAAAAGCTTGCTAGTGGCAAATTTTGAGACGATCTGCCGGTTGGCTTTTGCCCGTTTTCCAGCGATACGTTGGAAGACGTGTAGACGGCAACAACTATGATGCCGGGAGAAATATGGACTGCACAGATGTCCCCGATGCCAGACAAGCTTTCTGGGATGGCGATGCAGATAAGCGTGGCTGGCACAGAATTTGCACTGCAGATATCGACCACACGCGATAACAGTTCCCAGAATCTGGGTCCTGACCACACAGGTGTAGCCGATGATTTCGGGGGGGATCCCGTCCGCTCCACACTGCGAGAGTGACCGCGCGGCCCACCCGATGACGAAGAAGGCTGTAAGAGACGGCTGCGAGCGCTGAGTCAATACATGGTTTGCATGTGACGTCACGTCCGGCGGCGCGCGCTGCGGCGGACATGTTGGTGCAGTCTGTGCGGAGTCGGTGGAGTGCGGGTCGCACGCGTAGTGGTAAAACGTGCAATTTTGTTGCCTTTTTGTGTTGCATGCCGCCGCTTCTCAGTAAGCAGCCTTTAGACTCTACCTACCGCTTAGATCGTACGGGGTCGGAGCGCGTTCGGTATGCGGAAAAAGTGCGTCTCTGCGATAACGTCGACCCGTTCATGCTGCGGCCGGGAACGGACACAACAAGCGATGTCGACATATTTCCGGAGATTTGTTACGGCGACATCATCAATTACCTAGTTTTTTTTCTGCAAGCTTTCTGACCCTTGAAGAAATGAAGGCGTTTAAGTCCACCGAGGCGCATAATTATTTCACTAGCAGCTGGGTGAAGGGTATGTCGGCAAAACAGCTGCAAGGGGACAAGGTGCTTCTACTTGGAGAGGTAAGCCGGAGGACATTGACCTTTGTAAGGATTACAGTAAAGAAATAACGGTTATTCAATCCACTAGTGACTGAGTGTAAGCAATCACTCAGTAAAGTTTTAAAAAGAACTGTTTACAAACTGTCAGGCTAGTGATTCATTTCTTCGTATGTACTGAACCTGGACGATTTCATATTAAATCACAAGTTATTCTATTTTTATGGGCATATGAAAGGAGCCAATGCTGGTTTATCTTAGTTTGGAAACCCAACAAGTTATTGCGCAAAAAAGAAACGGTCATGTGTGGAGAGATTGTTATCGCTCGCTACAGACTTGTCCACCAACAGTTTAGGTCTCGCCTTTCGCGTCGCGCATTATGGCCCGCATTAACTGATCAAGCTCATCGCTGTTGCCGTTTTCGACGGTCCGGTTGCGCGACAAGATCGACAGTGACGTGCGCCTTCGCAGAGATGTGCCCAATGTTAATTTGGATTCGTAGCCTCCATTGTTCCCGACTCCTCAGCCTGACACTCCTCTTGAGCCGCGCGTTTCTGGGTCCGTCGTCTTGCCGCGCGAGTGTGGCGACCGGGATCACCATGTTTTGCGCTGTAGCCGAGCAAAAGCGTAGGGGCCCAGTCCGGGTCCGTCTCCTCCCACAGTTTTGATGGTCTGCCTACAAAATGCAAGAAAAATTTGTTTAAAGTGAGATTTTTCGCTATGCTTGTACGTCATGCACCTAAACAAACATTGTGCATATGCAACGGACTTACCTTTTACGAAGTGGGCGCCGCAAACACGTATGCCCGTCCTTTCGGTGTTGAGATCGGCATGTTTTATCCGAGCCAGCCACAGCTCCCGTCGCTTCGCGCATAAAGCTTTCGTACGGTCACCTTGATGCTCGATGACCTTTGGAAGACGAAAAAAGTTTGTGTTTGTTGATTTCGCCCAACAAGTGCGGTTGGCGCATCCAACAACAGCGCAGATAACCATCGCAACGCCGTCGAAGTACACCGTACGCGCGAATTGCATCAAGTGGACCATGGCCGCTGCGACTGCACCAACATGGCGCAACAGTATCCCAGGGTTCCCAGCTACGACGTCAGTGCAAGCCATGTATAAATAAAAGGACAATCTTACCCGACTCATTTGATGGAAACAGGCAAATGCTTCCAGGGTTCAGCTTGCTTGATTGCAATACAAGTGCCCAACGGTCCAAAGCGAAACCAATGGGCACCCTTGTAGCTTTCAGCGTCATGCAATGATTTCGCAAAGCCTTGAGTACAGTAAGGATAGTGTAGTAAGCCCGAAACATGTCTTTCCCGCATTTCACGAACTCCGCGGTGGTGTTCTTGACAGGGCTACAAGCATCCTCGATGCGGGCGACGATAGTGTGGGGTTTCGCATGCACTGTTGACCATTGAAGACATATAACAACGGTTTCCACTTTGTCATCAATTGTGTGTGTCCTATCAATTAATACAAAACGTTTGGCTAAAACTCGGCACCTTTAATCAAAAGAGGTGGCTGAATCCTGCCATCAAGGAAACTTGTTATTGAGCCCAGAATAGTTTTAGACGCAGACATTTTCACGTGCAAATGTCTGCGTGTGATATTACTAAATATTGTAACACATAAAACCGGTTCGTATGCAAATAAAATTGCCCTTACGAAATGAGTATATGTGATCATATTGTCCTGTTATGCTTATTCCGGTTAGGGGGTGCACGCCTATTGCGGTGACTTGCGGTAATGACGTTTTGAGACCCCACAATAATGCTGCTTTCAAAGTCTCAAGAGTTACATTGCCCCCAATTCCTAACCGTTATACAGCAGCCAATGTAACATGCGACGGTTTCGTCTGTTTTTCTATGATTACATGCTTAAATTGTTGAGTTTGTTGAGTTTGCAACTGGGGCTACTTCTGTTCAGCGTCCCTTGTTTGCCCTGATTGGTTGGGTTTGGCGTCCCTAAGCAGCATATGGACAATGAAAGGCGTCTTACAGTGGTGGGCTCGAGATCAGCCCCGAAAATTGCAGGCTTGTTTTGTTTCCGACATCCGCAATCTTTTAACTTTCTCATTAACGCGCCCATTGGGCAGTGTTAGCCCGTTCACACGGCCGATTCACACGACGGACTGTTCGCCCGCGGCCCGCGCATTACGTGTTCGTGCGTCACCAAATCGAGAGGCGTGCTGTCGACCCGCGCACTGGACAACCAAGGAAGTTCAAGTGCCTCTCCCCTCGCGGGAATTAGCGGCAGCCCGCGAAGACGCACGCGCCAGCTCTGGCAACCACCGCTCTTGCCAATATTTCGGCTGCCCCATTTCGCTGAGTGGCGTTGAGCTGGCGCGCTGTTTTGACAAGCTGCACTGCGTTCGCTACCATGACGAAGTGATCGACTCGGCTAGCAAGACGACCCAGGCCATTGAAAATTGGACAAAGGGCCGCACCTGCACCTTTAAATCGAAGTCATGGGTCGGGAGGAAAAACAAGTTGACCAGCGTTGCCAAACGCTTTAAAATAATCTAGCAACAGTGGTACACCCAGCGCGTCGTCTGCTCTTGTGGTCCGTCGCATCCGCTTGACGTCATCAGATCGCAGGCCAGTTTTTAGTGGCGCATGAACACGTGATGCGCGGGCGAACGGACCGTCGTGTGGATCGGCCATTAACGATGACATCGCGCACTTATTTTAGAACCTCACGCTACCAATCCTACTTCCGCGCCGATTACGGGCCCGCTGTGCGTCTGGCTTGTTGTCAAAAAAGGGAGAGACAGAGAGAGAGAAACTTTATTTGGTCCATTCAGTGTTTAGCGTTCGGTCTTCGTCTGCATCGCTGCAGACTCTTGACCTTCAAAGCAGGGTTGGGCCCCTAGTCGAGGGCTCCACCGAGTCGCGCTGCTTCGCTTGCGTGCTGCACCATTGCCCTTTGGGTGGCGAGCTCGCAGCTGGTGAGCCGGCTCTCCCACTGCTCCGCACTCGGGGTTTTGCGTTGGTGGAACGTGTAGTTTCGCTTACACTCCCAGGTTATATGGTAAAGCGTGGGGGTTGCCCCGCACCACGGGCATGTGTTCCTATACTGTATAGGATACATCTTCCTAATTATGTGTACGTTAAAGAATGTTCCCGTTTGCAGCCTCCGCCAACTAGCTGGTTCTTGTTGTGTTAGGCCCTTTTGCGATGAAGCTTATGCTTTGCAAAGACTTGGTGCCGCGCTTATTGCCCACTGACAGTAACTTCACCGCTCGACTTCAGAACCCTCCGCACTGTTAACGGGCATGATGCGTCATCTGGCTTCTAATTGGACAAATAAACTTTTGTATTTGACGTAGTTCATCGGTCACGCAAGGCGGCATTTTTGAGCGCACTATCGGATAATTCACTTGGCAGCTTCCTAATGTGTGACGCTCGCTTTAAAATAATAATAATTGGTTTTTTGGCGAAAGGAAATGGTGCAGTATCTGTCTCATATATCGTTGGACACCGGAACCACGCCGAATGGGAAAGGATAAGGGGGGGGAGTGAAAGAAGAAAGGAAGAAAGAGGTGCCGTAGTGGAGGGCTCTGGAATAATTTCGACACCTGGGGATCTTTAACGTGCACTGACATCGCACAGCACACGGGCGCCTTAGCGTTTTTCCTCCATAAATACGCAGCCGCCACGGTCGGCAATCTCAGGACTCCGGTTTTCACGCGATTGATTTTATTGATGACCCGAGCAGCAGCGAGTGTAAAAATTCTTCCTATCCGCTGGGATTCCGTCATGACATCGGCGACGACGGAAACCAGCTTGTAATACAGGGGGCCGCGCTCCAGCGCCCGACGATATAGGGTTTCTAATTTTTTTTTTGGAAGCACTACTACTATTCACGATAGAAGGATTTTTTTTACATATAGTGGCCAATAGAGTGCCAAACATTTTGCATTTTTCAGAACATTGATAACTTTTCTTTTTCGTTTTACATACAACCGTTTGTTTACAAGTTTTTTGCAATATTTTTCTAAAATCTTGTTTTTTTGGCTAGCAAAAATTTCTTTTGCAACACAAAATCTGTTATTCAATCTTATATGAGCCGCCGCGGTGGCTGAGTGGTTATGGCGCTCGGCTGCTGGACCGAAAGACGCGGGTTCGATCCCGGCCGCGGCGGTTGAATTTCGATGGAGGCGAAATTCTAAAGGCCCGTGTACTGTGCGATGTCAGTGACGTTAAAGAACCCCTGGGTGGTCGAAATTTCCGGAGCCCTTCACTACGGCGTCTCTCATAGCCTGAGTCGCTTTGGGACGTTAAACCCCCATAAACCCAATCTAATATGCCTGTAACCCGCATTTATTTATCTTTCTTTCATTGCATTGCGCTGAATTTGAACGCAATAGTTCTTAGAGAAAAAAAAAACGTCCAGAAACCTATAAAATCGGCAATTTTTTTGGAAAAGTTTCATTTTCGGGTAAATGTGCTCTATCGCCCAGCTTTTGTAACATTCTCATATGTCTTCGGGTATGGATCGATGACTAAAATGGGCAAGAAAACGATAAATTTATTTTACTTTGATTATAATCTTTAATATATTCCGCCTTGCCATCCGGGACTCCCTAGTGGTGAAGGAGTCGTTCAATTCAATCTCGATTGGTGCAATAAAAAAACTGTAGTTTATTTTGAGTTGAAATCATTTGATTTCACTAGTGCATGATTGGCGCGAGGTTCCCAAGATGCACGACGCGAAGAAAGCCGACAGCCTTCGTTAACTCTATTTATTATTGTGCGCTTTGCCGAAGCCTTCAGGAAATGTCTCGAGTGTGAAACGTACGCTGAAAGTCTATCCAAAGGCAGTAAATGGGAGGTCAAATCTTGTTCCAGCATTTTTCTGGATCCGTGGATTGAAATTTTAGGCACAGCGCGCACATCAAATTTGGTTCTTCACAACGTGGACTTTTGATTCCTCCCTTCCCCCCCCCCCCCCCACCTGTTATTTTATTTAAAGCGCAAAAGGAGGCCAGGCATCTTTTAAGGCTCACGCACACACTAGCACTTCCAAATGACGTCTCACTGCCACTTTTCTCCAGCCGTCCCGCGCAGTTCTTTAACAAAGGCTAGGGAACCAGGACTGAAGGTCAGGTGTGAGGACTTCTCGACGTAAGTGCCTGGCGAACAAAGGCAGGCATGGGATATTCCAAAGAAAGAGGCTAACAATATCAGAAGAAACAGGGAGCGTGACTCATGGTTCACTTCCGGCCTTCCCAACATTTTTTAGCTGGCTTTTTTGCTCTGGCCAACTGCGTCGTTTACCCTTGTTTTCTTTTCCGGGAAGGCCCGTCGTATATTGGAGCACCAGCAGAGCAGAAACTATTCACCGAAGACTGCGCATTTGCACACCGACCGCGAACACGACGCATCGTCCCTATAAAAAGCGGTAGAGCACACGAGTTGTTCAGGCCTTCGTCTCGTTCTATTAAATTTTGGCAGAAACCCTGAACGCTCGCAGCGCCGTCGAACTCACACGCCAACAGCAGCAATTCGATTCGAGTGCGCGGAAAGCTTGGCGCTGCTATTGCACTTGAAAAATCAATCTCGGCGCTATCCTCAGTATACCTGATGTAGCTTTCAGCCACACCAAGCTCGCCTGCTGCCACGCAGTTTATTTACGGCTTCGCGCGTTAGACAACCTCTCGATAAATTTCTGCCGTAGACGATCAAATTGTGTTTTAATGTGAAAACCTTAAAGTTGCTGTCGCTTAAAGCCCCAACGACATTCGAGACGAAATTGCCTACTTAGCAAAATCATATACAGCTTTCAGTACATTCCGGCCTCGTTTCTCGAGTTCTTGTCGTTATTGGTGCTCTGCTTGGCCTCTTCCGCCACCGCACGGTGCACTAATCCGTCTTTGACCTGTGAAAAGATTATTATCGCCTGGTACCTGGAAACAGCACTAACGCGAAGGTCTTGCTGCGTGATATTTACAGACGTGGTTAGTCCATGGCTTCTGCCTACTGTCTAAACGATGTCATTTTCAAGTGCATGCTGCACAGCGGCACCCTTCGAGTTTGCTCGGTGTCTAAGGCGTGGCCCTTTGTTCTTGTGGCTCTTACTGCGAAGGTTGGTCGCTTGTCCCCACATCGAGGGCAAGGGGCCTGGGGTCCCATTTTCAGTTTTGGGGCCTGGACTTACGAAAGAAAGAGCAGACTTTCAGATAAAAAGGGGTGACTATTCCTCTACACCTTCAGAGATGTTCTGTCCTCGGTTGTATACCCAGGAGTCTTCTCTGTCGAGCTCGTCTACTTTTAACCAATGGTCGGTTGCCCTCAGTGCAGGACTCCGCTGGCCATTGAGTCCGCCCGTTGAGGACGCTGTACCAGACCTTCTTGGTCCTCACAGCGGTCTTTCCCATTGCTCCGCACTCGGGTTTTGCATTTTGGGACCACAGCAATGTTTTGACAGCCCCTGTGATGTGATATAGTGCGGGTTTTTCGTCGCACCAGGGACATTTGTCCGCGTACACGGTAGGGTGCATTTTGTTCAGTAAAAAAAAACTCTGAGAAGTGAAATGGGGGGCACGTTATCTTAGTCCCCTTCTTCTGCCTACGGTCTTCTTGATGACATTTTCAAGTGCAGCGGCACACTTCACCTCTTGCGGACACTAGAGGTGAACGGTGCCACGTGGCTTCTCCTAAACGTGGCACCCGTCACGACTTTACCATGCCACACCTTCTCGAAGGCGCGGCACAGTGTTTGTTCTTGCTGTCTCCAGCTGCAAAGTATTAGTCATTCCACTGAACATTTAGGGAGAGGGGAATGGCGTCCCAAACGCAGTCGTTGAGCCCACTTCTTCACTCTCTCCCTTTACTTCCTCCCTTTCCTTCGGATTATCCTCGGTACCAGAGGCCTTTCTTGTAACTCTTTTCTAACCTTGTCCAATCACATCGAAGAGGGTCATAATCTCGCCGCCCATTGGCAGCTATCAGTGACGACACCTCGAATAGGTGGAGAGGGCACCCGCTGTTTGGCTACATATAGCAGGGTATCGACTCACTGGAACACTGCGACTTGCAACATCTGTGATCAGTGACATCTGTGATCTGCGACCGTGGGACGACACCGTGAGATTTTCGGTAAGTGCTTATTTTGACACAAATCGGTGCACTCCGATAATCGCCCCTTGGGCAATTCAAGCGCTATTCTTTCTTTTATGTATCAATATTTTCCTATGTAGGTGTGGGCGTTGGATAGTTACAATATTAATATTGCTTTTAACAAATGGCACGCAGACGGAAGACAAAAGGGCTATCGGTCGTAAACATATCGGAAAGTCTCAGAATTTCAGAATGGCATTACTGTCACTAGCTGTTGATATAACTATGAGCGCTTTTTGTTGATGCACGTATTTTCGCGGCTTTTATTTTCTGCGCTGTAAAGCGAAAACATGCCCCGTCTCTACTTTACTTTGATGTCACATGTCGTTGCACTAAGACAACGGTAAGCGTACATTTTAAGATTAAGATATGGTGTCAGTGGCCGTCGTTAATTTTTTATCGAATAATCTAGAATCGTATACGCAAACAAGAACATCTGCTTTCTTTTTTTCGTGAACATCAAAACAATATTCTCTTCGCTATTCAGTTGCCGGTTATTTCTCCGTCGTGCATTTTGTTCTTTGTTCTTTAGCAGTGTGTGTTTCGCGACCGCGTCATAATTTACTTCCTGTTGGCCGTTGAGCAAAGTATGTTGAATTTTAGGGGCGATCGCGTTCTTCCCGTTCTGCTAAGAATCCGAGCAATGTTCGCGGTGCAGTACTTTTTTTTTAAGTTGGGAAGTGTTTAGTTGCGACGTTGCTTCCAAGAAGACGCACCCCGGTTTTAGGAACTCCGTCATAATCCATTTGAACGAACAGAACATCGATGGAACTCCGCCTGGTTGGGTTCTTGAGACCGATGAGAGAAAACTGCCACCAGCCACTATTTCTAAATTTACCCAGCGTTTTGGGACCAACTCGTTCCCTTCTTCAGGGGTGACTAAAGTGGGCCAGCAGCAGCAGCGGGTTCTTGCCATCGCTCTCCCTTTATTAGCACGTGGCGCAGTCCACTAACTTTCGCGGAGGGGGGCATTCCTAGAATCCTATTCATCACCGCCATTGTGAGCCGGATGTGTCATGACTCCACATGTCGCCTCTGAAACCGGTTTGGCTCCACGGCCAAGAGGTTCGCCTCTTCGAAGGCTATCCGGTGGTCGGTGCGCTCGCAGTGTTCAGCGAGGGGGTTGGATTCTGAATTCATCAGCTGGATGTCATTTTTGTGTTGCCTTAGTGTTTGGTGGAGGTTTTTTTGTTTCGCCACTGCTTGAAGCCGGGCACTTTGAGATTTGATTTTGTAAACGACACCTGGTTGATTTTCATTGGGGTCTCGGTCTTACATTCGTGTTAAGAACCGGCTTATTGTCGAAACAGGTTTGTGAGCAACATAGATTTCATGTTTTTCCAGAATCCGTGCGAGTACCTCACTGATTTCCTTCATACATGCATGCACAACGCGCGCGCGTTTCGGCGTTTCATTGTTGGCTGGTCCCCCGGTCATCTCAGCTTGACGGTGACCAACGAGTTGAATGCTATTGTCAGTCACAAGTTGGCTGGTACACGAGGCGCAGCCTCTTGACTTCTTTCTCTGCTTTCTTTTTCTCCATGCAGCTTATCGTGGGCTTTGGAGGCAACGTGACCACACGCGCAATGGACGGCTACGGCAACGACCACCTGCTTGTCTCAAGCGAAGAGCGGTCCCCTTGGTCGGCGTCAACAGAGCTGGATTCCAGAGTAGAAAACCTCGTCGCGGGCTCGCAACCATATCAAAAGCAGGCGCTCGACTTGTCGTGCAAGAGAAGGGCCCCCGCGGCAGGCTCGCAACGTTATCAAGAACAGCCGATGGACCTGTCGTGCAGGAGAACGGCCGCGATGGACTTGCCGTATAGGAGAGTGGCCCCCGCCCTGTGCGACGAAGAAGTCTCCAGGTCCATGATGGCGACCCGCGTTCCTGAAGGGTAGAACATCGATGACCTTCCCCGTCCGCGTGCGGCATCTCCAATCACCCCCGAGATGCTGGGCCTGGCGTACCTGTTCCCTGAGGATGACGCCACACTATCGTTTGGTTCGGACACGTCTACGAACCAATGGTCGCCAGAAGTGGAGCAGCATGGCTACCGACGAGGCGCCAAAGGGCCTGGAGCCACCTGTGGCACAAAGACCAACCTGGGGCAGCTCGTTGAGCCGGCGTCGCGCCAGGACCACCCCTCCAGCGAGGCGTGTGGAATGCACCCGAGCGACGTGGTCTCAGCTTTCCTCCGTCTCCGGGCTCAGCAGCCGGTCTTTCCAGGGATGGAGCCACCGCGTGGGGATGAGGCAGTTCACCCGGAAACCACCCAGGCATCGTTGATCTCGCAACCTTTCAACCAAGACCCTCAGACCCAGCATTCGTTCCCCATGTCTAACAACTGGGCACAAATGCCGCGATCGACATCGGTGGTCCCCAGCGCGCTGCCTTTGGCTCGGAACCGGGCTATAAGGCGTTCAGGGACAACTTCATTGCGAAGAACAAAAAACAACGGAAGAAATAGAATGATGGCAGAACCAGGACAGCGCGCCCCCGAAACAAAGCGGGCTTCGATTCAGCAGCGGCGCCTTGGCAGCGGAAGCGGGTCAGAGAGTCTGCCAAGAGATGGCGCGACGTCCGCAAGAATAAGGAAGAGGAGATGAAGTTCAAAGTTGCCTTCTGCGGTAACGAGTGCCGAGATATTTGGATGGAAACAGATGAGCTGTGCCAGGTAGCTGGGGTCTTCCGGTGCGTCTTACACCGGCGCACACAAGACAAGAATTCTGACACGTCGAAGCCCTTCTCGATTTGTTCGACTTGTTCCTGTACTTTTGAGAAAGCTGTAGTTTTCGTCTCTGTACAGATATACGTCGACAGTTCTAGTCATTAATCTTTTCTGTTGCTATTCGAAGTTAGCGCTTTTCTTTTATTCATCCTGTCTAATAAAACAGGGATAAAATAGAAGAGCAGTCTCCTCATTTCTCATCACTGATCGGGAAACCAACATCCCTATCGCTTTCCCAATAAATTGCAGACGAAGGAATATTGAGTCGTGCGAAAATTAAACCGGCCTGAAAAAATGCTTCTGAAATCTAGGGTGTATTTGAAGTTGTGCGTAAGGCGTTTCTACACATATATCATCGGGTAGGATTCGCCTACTAGTGGTGAATAATTTCTCGCTCAAATTCCTTTCCCACAATATCCGGTTTCAGCAGTCTAACCATGCCTATCAAATTAACGAATCACGTAACCAGATCTAAGGATTGACGTCATAGCCACCCGTCTACTTTTGGAACCGAAAAAGCGTGAAAAAGGAAATCATTTGCGAATCATTTAACGATTCTGTTCGATATGCAGGTATTACTTACGTCTGCAAATTTCCCGGTAAAAATTTGAGAAGCTGACACGTGCCCACACTTGTGTCTATTCGGCATCTCGTGAAGCTAGAAATAACTGACATTATAAGAGGCCCGCCGGTGCTAAATAAGGCCAGTTGAACTATAGAGCTACAGTTCATGCAATGTCATCTTTTTATACACCTTACCGCCCTGGTGCCTTTTCTCTTTTGAGGCCCAAAGTGTGGGACATGTGCAGTCTGTCAGAAAAAAGTGATCCAACAGAAAGCGCAGTTTCATGCCTTGATCTCAGTCAGGAATTTATCCAGCATCGTCAGTGGGGAATCCGAGCGTTTCTGGAATACAGCAAGAAGCGAACGTGGGTCATGAAGAACAAAATTATTAGTACACAGTTATTTTAAACATAGCCCGATGCACCAAAGTTCTTCACTTTATAATTCTGCCTCGTGATCAGTTTCTTGTCTACGAAAGAAAAAAAGTTTTAATCGCAGTTGTAATCACTGGGCGCAGTCCACAACGTCCAGTGTTACTTTACATTAACTGCTGTAAACAGAGTCAACCTTTTAATGTTTAACTATATTAAACGAGCGATACGAACCAAAATTCTTGAACTTAAAATCTGTGCTTCATTGTTACCTCCTTGTTTAGGTGACAAAAAAATTACCAAAGGATTTTTTTTTTCAGCCTGAGAAATTCTCTTTGCCAGTCCTGAATTTAGCGGTGCTTCACTGCAGACTTGAGTTCTGTCCGACCATAGGAGAATTTCGGGAAATATAAATGGTTCCCGTGATTATGTGTTATGACACGCATTAGTTTCGCTGATAAAGTTGTGAGCGGGTAGACCATCTGGATTTCTCAGGTCATTAGGAGGTTATTCTACAAAATTATAAATCCATGCGTCAGTTTGACATAAAAACGCCATGAGGCTTTATAGGCCGCTGCAAAAAAACAAATTTAAACGCGCATAACAATTAAAATCTGGCAGGTGAGATTATAGGCAGCATCTGAGGACTGGAGTTGTTGCCAGCACACCCCTCGAGTGCTCTGAAGAGGTCTGCTCATGGATGTACATAAAAGCACAACCTTACCCGACTCAACTGATAACCACACGAAAATGGTACCGGAGTTCAGCTTCCTTGATTACAATTCAAGCACCCAACGGTACAAAGCGAAACCATTGTGAACTGTTGTAGCTTTCAGCGCCATGCAATGATTTCGCAAAGGCTTGCTTACCTCTAACTATAATGCAGTAAACCCGAGACAAGCGTGCATTTTGCGGTATTTCTCACATTGCATGAGCTCTGCGGTTCTTCACTCCTTCTTTTGAGTTTCAATCCCGTGCATTCCTCCCCCCCTTCCTTTTTCAACTTATGCCTCATGGCACACTTCTCGAATAAAAAAAAAAACAACTCTGCGCTGGTTGTCTTGACACCATTAAAAACATCCCGGAGGCAGGTCATGCTAGCGTGCAGTTTCACGTGCACTCCGGACGTGTGAAGACATGTCGACGATTTCCAGTTTTCCATCACTTATGCGTTTTACACCAACTGATACAAAGTGTTCGGTTAAAACTCGGCACCCGGCTTCATAAAAAAATATGACTGAATCGTGCTGTCGAGTTAACTTGTTAATGAGCCCATGGTGATCATAGACGCGGTCCTTTTTACAGTTGGCATCTTGGATCGAGCCCATTGCAGGTAATCATAACCTCATAGCCCACTGCAGGATATCATATCCCGTATGATAATATTAGATATTGTAGCAGATAAATGCGGTTCGTATGTGATTAAAAGTACACTTCCGAAATTGTTTTATCTGATCCTTTTTTTTTCGGTGTGCCTATTCCGGTAAGGGGTATACGTTTACCGTAGTAACGTACAGTAAGGCCGTTTTCAGACTACGCAATACTACTGCTTTCAAAGTCTCAAAAATTCCATAACCACAAATTGCTAATTATTATACAATAGTCGATATAACGAGCGAGGACGGTTTGGGGTGTTTTTCTATGATTATATGCTTAAACTGTTGAGTTTCTGCACATGCAGGCTCGTCCTTTCGGACACTGGGGCTACTGTGCAGCGCTTTTTTTTCTCTAATATGTGGAGTTTAACGTCCCAAAGCGATATATACCATACTATGAAATGCGCTCCACAGTGAATGCCTGTGGATCAGACTCCATTACTGCTGGCTTGTTTTGTTTGCCATATTGACACTCATTTAAAACTTTCCTTCGTGTCTATTAGGCATCTTTAGCCCTGTGACGATTACGTCGCGCACCGATTTAAGAAAGGCTTACGATAGCCACCCTACTTCCGCGTTGCTTATGAAATCACTGCGGCTCTGGCTTGTTGTCAAAGTACAGAAGTTTCGTTTGCGCTGTAGCTGTGCGCTGTGAAGACGCGGTGCCGCGATTATGGCCCGCTAAAAGTGGCTTCACCGCTGAGCTTTTATGCCTTCCGCACCGCTTACCGGCACGCTGGATCATCACGCTTGTACTTAAACTTTTCTTTTTGACGTAGTCTTTTTTTTTTTTTGCAAGGCGGCATTTTATGAACGCGCTCCGAAGACGCAGTAGCGGCAAAGTCTCTCGGTAGCCTCCGCATGTGCGACGTGAGCTCAAAAACGTCGAAATTATCAGGACTCCACATTTGCTGCGATTTATTTTATCTACCGTGCAGCAGCGTGTCTGAAGAGGCTTCCTTTTCGCTTGGATTCCTTTCTGACATAGGCGACGACGGAAACGAGCCAGGAATGCAGGGGGCTGCGCTCCAGCGCCCAGTTTTTTTGTAGCAAGAATACTGTTCAAAGCTGAAGTGCGGTATATATTTTTTTTCACATATAGCGACCAATTGAGTACCAAACATGTTGCATCTTTCAGAGCATTTATAATATTTTTGGTTTTCACATACAACCGTGCCTTTACAAGTTGTGTTCGATATTTTTCTCGTCTTCTTCTTGGTAAGCAAAATTTGCTTTTACAGCACTTATTTTGTTACTCAATCTTTTAGGCCTGAAAGGCGCATTTATATAACTTTATTTTCTTGTATTCCATTAAATTTGAACAGTTCTTACAGAAAAAATTAATATCCCGACACCTAAAGAAGCTGCAATTTTCCCAAAAAAGTTTCATTTTAGCGAAGCGCGAAAATCTCGTCGAGCTCAATCGCCCAGCTTTTCTGACATCCTCATATATCTCCAGGTTGGAGTGATTAGTAAAATGAGCGGGTATAATTGTTGTTTTCCTTTTATTATAAAATTTATTTTATTCCACCTTTCCCCGCTGACGTCCCAATGATAGCGGAGTCGCTTAGTTCAATCTCGATTGGCGAAAAAAAAACTGTAGTCGAATTCGAGTTGGAAAAATAATATTTCACTGGCCCATGATTGGTGCGAGTGTCCCAAGATGCACGACGCGAAGAAAGCCTACAGCCTTCCTTAACGGTGTTTCTTACCCACCGCTTTACCGAAGCCTTAAGGAAGTGACTCGAGATTAAAATGCACGCTGGAAGTCTACTCGCATGCGGTACATGGCAGTTCACATCTTGTACCTGCAATTTCTGGTCCCGTGAATTGAAATTTTAGTTACAGTGCACATATAGAATCTGCCTCTTCGTGACATGAGTCTTTTGATCGCAATTCCCTTCCCCCCCCGCTCTTTTTTTTTTTTGACAGCAGGGAATGAGCGCACGCCTATTTGAAGCTCACACACACGCACTTCCAAACGTATTCTCGCTGACTAAGCTTTTCTCTAGCCTTGCAGCATAGTTCCATAGCCAGAATAGGCGAATCATGAGGGAAGCGAAGATATGAGGACTTCTCCACATAAGTGCATGGCGAACAAAGGCAGGCAGGGGATAGGCTCAAGAAAGATAACAATGTCAGCAGAAACAGGAGATGTGATTCATTGTTCACTTTCGGCCTTCCTAACATTTATTAGCTGGCTTTTTGCTCTGGCGAACTGTGACGTTTACACCTTGTTTTGTTCTTAGCTCTAGATCAATGACCCCGGGTGCTCTTGTGAGGACCATGTGCCAGCAGTTCCAGCTGGAAGTCAGGCGCATTTTCCCAACATGCGGTCAAATTTAAAATCCCGTGCACCCAAGCACCTTACAAGAGCACCAGTGCCTCATCAGGAGCTGATAACACCAAAGAGACTTCAGAGAACGAACCTCATCGCGATCTGCGTAGCCAAGTGTACAATGCGATTTTCCCGCCCACAGAGTTCACGCTAACCGAAGACGCAAAGGCTACTTGCAGCCATGAAGTCACCGTCTGGCATCAGTCAACATTTGCGATGTCTTCCTGCTAGGAAACATATATCGCAGAAGTTTGCACTCAGTGGCGCAAAGGTAGGCCACTGATTCTCCATTGCGGAAATAGGACAACCGCTCAATAATGAGTCCCTGCCGCACTGACACGTTGTATTCTGTACTGGGGTTGTCGAAAACGTGGCAAACATTGTGGGAAAAACGAATCGCGGCATTTGAAAGGGGCTATCCTGTGTGGGTCTTCTCAACTTTAATCGGATACAATCAAGAACATAGCCGATTCTTCCCGTCAAAGGATACCCCTTCCAACCAATGGCGTAAGCCGAATATCATGACCCATCAGGGAGCGACACCCCAATGCAAAGAGAGTTATATCGTCGTCCTTAAAAGTCGGGGATACTGACCATGAAGTCGTTCCTCGCGGTATAAGTGAATATTGTACAAAGGAATGCTATGCTGTATTTTCTCTCAAGTTAATTGATGCCAGCGTCCAGGCCAAACACAATGTCTGCAATCGGAGAAAGGAAACAAAGAAAAAAGCGGATGGAATGCCGTATTGGATGATCGTTGGAGGCTCCGAGCTGCAAGACTTTAACTGAGGCTACTGGGAAGGCCCGTCATATTTGAAACGACGGCGGCGGCGAAACTATTCACCGAAGACCGCGCATTTTCGCACCGACCACGAATGCGGCGCATCGCCCTTATAAAACGCGACAAAGCACTCGAGCTGTTCAGACCTTCGTCTCGTTTTATTAAGTTTGGCGGAAAAGCATGAACGTTCGCAGCGCCGTCGATCTCGCACGCCAACAGTAGCAATTCGATTCGAGTGCACGGAAAGCTTGGCGCTGCTGTTGCACTTGAAAAGGAGATCTCGGCATTTTCCTCCGTATACCTGACAGACCTTTCAGCAGCTCAAAACTCGCGTGCTGCCACGCAAATTGCTCACGGCTTCGCGCGTTAGACATGGGCTCGCTAAATATCTGCCGTAGGCGGTAATTTTTTTTTTAATGTGAAAGAGTTCGAGTTGTCGCTTAAATACCCCAACGATAATCGAGACGAAATTCCCTAGTTGGCAATAACATATGCAGCTTTCAGTACACTGCGGCCTCGTTTCTCGAGTTATTATCGTTATTTGCGCTCTTATTTACCTGTTCCGCGCCCGCAAACTTTACCGTCTCGTTGTATTCGGGTATTTACGGTACACCAATATGTCTGATTTGTCAAATGATTACTGCCTAGTACCTGGAAACACCATGAAGGCTCAGATCACCCTACATGATATTCAAAGAAGTGGTTGGCCCGCGACTTCTGCGTACTGACTTTTTTTTTTCTAGGAAACCACATTTCTGCGTATGCACTTTTTTTTTCAAGAAAACCACATGTTACAAGGAAACCCACACTGACCCACCCTTCACGTTTTGTGGGCGTCCAAGGCGTGGCCCTTTGTCCCTTCCTATGGCCTATTGTTAGGAAGCCCTGGTGAGTTCTGCGCACATCGAAGACCAGCGGAATGTGGGTCCTGTTCCCAGCTGTCACCCACCACTTTTCGAAGAAAAAACAGGTTTTAAGAAAGAAAGTTCTCACTCGTACCCAACACTGAGCCGTTTTACACTTTCCCTCGGAAAGTGCGCTGGAGTCAACCTTTGTTGCATTCATGTGAATGCCGAGGTCATCATGGGTGCATTCTCGCAGGACTTCTCTTTCCAGTCACATGTCATGACAGCGCTGGAAAACTTCTCTTGTTCCGCCTCGCCACTCACTTAACTTTAGTCAACCACCCCTTGCAGCCGTTCATCCTCGCCGCCCATTGGCTGTTATCAGTGACATCGCCACCCGGAACAGTGGTGGTGCAGAAGCGCAGCTCAGCTAACAGCATAGTTCCACTTCCACTCACCGAGGACAGTCCGTGACTTGCGACGTCTGGAATCTGCGGCCTTGGGACGACATCTTCAGATTTTCGGTAAGTGGTTGTTTTCTTATAAAACGGCATACACTGTCACAGTCACCCCTTGCGCAACACGAGCGCTAATTTCTGTATTATATATTACCATTTTCTCTATAAAGGCGTACACCATAGGTAGAGCTATGATTAGCTTTATTCGATTCAGAGCTGGTTCACGGTGGTTCAGGATCGATGGATACGGCTGAACCCTTAAAATCTGGCGGTGGCTCAAGCCACCTTGCCATGACATGAAATTTTACTCTTCTCTGGATTTTAGCCACCAATCAGATAACCTTCGCTTGGTTAATTCTACCAGCTTAAAATCTGCTTTTCGTTCACTGTCCTTAAACCCCAATGCCTTGGATAAATCAGCCCCGCTGCTTTCCACTGTAGGTGAAGCCCTTTACAGAAAGGTATGAAGTGTTCAGCCGTTTCCTCCTCCTCTACGCACGCAATGCACAAAGTGTCTATCTCATGGTACCTGGCTCTATATGTCTTAGTCCGCAAAACTCCCGTCCTGGCCTCAAACAACAATGAGCTTCCCCTACAATTATCATAGATATTTTCCTTGCCAACTTCCTGTTTAAAAATCCGGTATGTTCCCAGTGCTGATTTGGTCAGCATCCCTGTTTTCCACAGAGCTGTCTGTTTATTTAACCTTTTTCTTAACTGATGATTGCTGCTTTTACCTTCTACTGCTGTCCAGATATTTGCTTGTCAGGTGCAGCGGGTCAGCAGCGTCGCACCTTATGTGCGACAATTTTCAATCGAGCGCGCGCAGGCAGCTCTTGTCGTCTGCTCGCCGTGGAGGTGTTCAGTGGTGCAGTTCTCGCGTGTGTTTTTTGTGTGTGGTCGCTTTCGTGCATAACGAGACTTGCGTCGTCTATGGAGTTGGCCACGGTCGACGACGGGGATATCACATAGTTCCTTGTTATGTAGTAGTTCTACTCTTGCGACAGTGAATACCAGGAAACCGACTCCGTGGTGTCCTTTGCCGCAACTCACTTGTTTGGACCGATTGCAGCCGAATTCCAAAGCACTGTAGAAGCGTGGCTGCAATTTCTACTTCAATTTCGAACCCATGACTCATTTCGAACAAAGCTATTGCTGTTTACGAAAGATGTGATGATGGAACAAAAAAGGGCCACCGGTCGTAAACTACCAATGTGAAATGTGCGCATATTGCAGAGTCCCAGTAATTTCAACCTCGCTTTCTCTTCATAAGCTAGCTACTCCGTTCCATACATCAGGTGCTACGCTGTGAAAGGTACGGAGGTAGTCCGCATGGAAAAATAAAGGGAGCCGTGTTACTCTGCGCTTGTTCTGCGGCCGACGGGTCTAAATCACGAGAAACGCCAGCGTGTTGTTTGCAATAAAAGTGCAATTAATCAAGCTTATGTAAAATGTGTCATGTAATAAGCGTGCATTAAAAGTGTTGCTGTGGTTCGCTCCCTAAAAAAGAACGCACTACTTTTTGGTCGCGGATGCAAGCAGCGCAAACAAGAGCGCTAGATTTGACAGCGTTCCACCTGACCTGAAGGATTGCTCAAACAAGAAAATCTGCTATTTTTTTCTGAGATGAAAAGCAGCTTAAACATTCCTTATTAGGGTGCAGGTTCGTCCAGCGTCGTGCATTCTACTTGGAAGTTTATAGCAGTTAGGGCTATCGGAAAGCGCCATAATTTACTTCCTTGGGCAAAGTAGCCTGCATTCTGTGGGCGATGTTGTTGTTTCCATTCTGCTTGGAAGCTCAAGCCACATTTGGGCAGCAGTATTTGTTAGTTTAAATGGGAATTGTTTAGTTCTGACTTCGCTATATTCAAGACGTACAATTTTCGGACCTCTGTCATATTCCAAGTTCGATATATCCGCTTCAAGTTAGGCCTACCGAGATAAAATATGCATTAAGCGACGGACATTTTTGATGGTATGTTTTACCTCCAGCTTTATGTTGCCTCCGTCCTTTGGTTATTGCATGAAAAGACTAGGCGCTGTCCGAAAGGTATAAAAGAGATTTATTTTCAAGTCTCTGAAAAGTGGTGTACTCCTGACATGGGTCATGCCTTTTTTTGTTTTCCTTCGTGCCATGCAGTGGTCCGTTGAGTGCTCATGGCAACCTCTTCTTTTATTTTTCGTCTGTTTCACCGGCATCCAAATTCAACCCGGATGGAACCTGCTGCTTTCGTTTGAGCAGCACTGCCTGTTAAAGAGACCCAGAGAGGGGGTCTCTATAAATGTGCGAAATGTCTGGGACGTTAAAAGACGACGGTTTATAATTATCCCCCAGCAAAAATTATTTTAATGCGTTTTGTGGAAGCTGAGTTGCATGCAGACGAAATTTGAACTTTTCGCGCCTCTTCTTCTCTCGCACGCATAGTGGCGGCGCTCCTCCGTGACGTCGTCTGCCACGTTTTCGTGCGAAATCCCGGCACCGCGCGATGCCGCGAGTTGCGAACACGAGAGTTTTTAAAAAATGTATTGTAAATTCTCGCTCGCGTTTGAGGTCTCGTACGCGGCATGGACGCTCGGTGGCGTGTACTCAACATAGTGCAAGCATTTCAAAGCCAAGCTCTAGCACCCCTTTCTGTGGCCCTTTAACCACTGAACCACCATGGCGGCTCGAGTACGCCATTTGGACAAAGTTAACTTACGGCATAAATTACTGTACATAGGAATATAAACGGAGTATAGTCCTCTGATGAAACTCCTACTGGTAAAACGAAGCTCAGGAGGTTGTCATTGTCGGCAATTAAATTTGTCGCAAGTATGCGTGTGTTTTCCATGGTTGTGTTATAGTTTCTAGGTTAGTGGATAACGCCACTAGTCGTCTGCAAAGAAACGAATATGGCATCAAACTTGCTCACCACTGCTTGTGAAAGGTCAGTGGTGTAGTACAGTGTGCTATGGACCATGGCCAGTTTTAGCAACTGCTTCTGAGGATTTCCTTGTTACCTGAACAGCTGTCTAACGTCGACGCAACATTTTTAGGTCAAGAGTTTTGTTACAACTTACTGAATGAAAAAAGTGAACCATTAAAGTATTCACTGTGTTTACAGCCGCTATGGCCAGTGGAGTAAGTGGCTACGCTGTGGATCACTGCCTGTGTCTACCTACTGCTTTTTTTTGCCTAAATAAGGAGGTAATAATGAGACCAAATTTTACAGCCGAGAATTCTGGCACATCATCCCTCTTTAAATAGTCAGACATTAAACAGTTGACTATGTTCAATGCTCTGAATGATCAATGGAGCAATAGACGACGGTATGGATCGATGTCAGTGTTATTAGCTATTGTCGAAGCTTCTTTCTCACCTGCATAAGAATGTGACCATGAGGCAAAATATTATGCTTGATATATTTCGTCCACAACGTCCAGTTTTACTCTACTGGCCATTCACAGCAGTCGGCGCGATCAATATTTTAATGTTTGACTATTTTAAACAAGCCAAGTCTACCGAAATTCTTCACGTCATAAGTTCCATGCATGATTTCCTTCTTGTTTATGTTAGGAAAAAAGTTTTCACAGCAGCTGCTGAAACTGGCCGCGGTCCACCAGCATTCAGTTTTACTCTACTGGCCATTCATCGATGTTTACAGGATCAATATTTTCATTGTTAACCATTTTAAACAAGGCAGGTGTACCGAAATAATACACCTCATCATTTTGTGCCATGATTTACTTCTTATTTGGGTTAGGAAAATGTTTTTACCGCGGTTGCAAGCACTAGCCGTGGTTCACGATGTCCAGGTTTACTCTGCTGGCCATCCTCAGCAGTTAACAAAATCAATATTTTAATGTTTGACTATTTTAAACAAGCCAAGTGTATCCATATACTTCGCCTTATAATTTTGCGTGATCATCTCCTTCTTGATTTGGTAAGGAAAATAGTTTTATCCGCAGTTGCTAAAGATGGCCGTGGTCCACAACGTCCCGAGTTTTCTACTGACTATTTAAAGCAGTAAAGAAGGCGAGCTTTTTAATGTCTAACTGTTTTAAAACAGCCGTATGAACCGAAATTTTAGTTATAGCGCACATATTGAATTTGCTTTTTTGCGACGGGTTTTTTGAACCCCCACCCCCGCCCCGTTTTGGCCGCTCGGAATAAGGGCAGGCAGTTTTTAGGCTGGCACACACAAGCAATACCAAATGCCTTCTCGGTGATTCAGCTTTTCTCCAGCTTTCCTGTCCAGTTCTATAAGAAATAGTAGAAAACGGCAGGGAAGGTGGTCATTTGGTGTCATAGCAATATACTGCTCTATAGATGAACCTTAGAGCGCGTGCATTTGAAAGGCTGTAAAGTAAGGTGCTTTGCGGTGCACATACTAAGAGTATACAAACCGTATAAGCCAACAGCAACTCGTTTGTTGTTAGGGACAATGCGTTCGTCTGTGGCATGGCACACATTGCGCCATTGACACCATTCCTTCCGCAGATTTGACAGCGCGAGGGACACGTACAATACTCGGAGCGAGCTAGATACTCCGGAGGGAGATCCCAGGTGAAAAAAGTTAATTTGTTCGCTCCTGTAATTGGTCAGGGGAGTAATATGGCATACTGCAGCGAGGAAAGGCCGCTGCACTCTTCTTTGGTACTTGACTATAGCAGCTGGCGACGTAATTTGGCATTCGAAAAAAAAATGCATTTGTCAAAACCATTACCACTATACACGTTGTAAGTATGTTAAGCTCGTTTTTGCAGGGTATTAATGACAGATGCGTTCATTTCAGCGCAAACCTTGCACATATGTATGAGTAAAGCCGACAAAAAAAAATTGGCGGCGGTTTCGCTCTGGTTCAACCTGGCGTGACGCGATAGCCACAGCAGGCCGAGCGGAACTTGCTCAATTGAATTGCAAAGCCAATCTTTCGCCGCTCCGTTTTGCTTTGCGTTCCCTCTTCATCTTCGTCCTGCTTGACACGGCGCATGCGCGCAGCTGTGGCCGCTCGGTTTCGCCTGCGCGCCGCGCCGCTGGCAGCAGCAGCTGCTGCGAACGAGATGGCTGGTCACGTGATCAGCCACAGCGCCGCGCCGCCGGCAGCTGCTCCGCACCACGTGACCAACCACGCTACAGCGTAGAGGGGCAGCCACAGCGTGGCGGCGCCGCAACGCTGAAGGCTCAAAATACTGATGTAATGTAGATATCGCTTCAAAGCGTTACTATATTGAACTAGCCAAGTTGCTAACGAAATTTTTCTTTGACATAGGAAGAAATGGGGTCGGGCAGGGCTTGTAATTCGAAGGCGCAAATCCCAAAGGTTTGGTTTGGTTTATGGGGGTTTAACGTCCCAAAGCGACTCAGGCTATGAGGGACCCCGTAGTGAAGGGGTCCGGAAATTTCGACCACCTGGGGTTCCTTAACGTCCACTGACAACGCACAGCACACGAGCCTCTAGAATTAAGCCTTCATCGAAATTCGGGATCGAACCCCCGTCTTTCGGGCCAGCAGCCGAGCGCCATAACCACTGAGCCACCGCAGCGGACATAAAAAAGCGAAAAGCGAGGTCCCTAAGGGTAACAGAGTGGATTCCAAGCACTGTGATTCCAAGTCAAGGGAAAACGTTGTAGGGGGCGGCAGGAAGTTAAGAGGGCGGGTGAGATGAGGAAGTTTGCACGCATTCAGTGGGAGCCTCTAGAAAATGACAGGGTTAGTTGGAGAGACATGTCGGAAGCCTTTGCCCTGCATTGGGCGTAGTCAGACTGTAGATGACAATGATCGAAGACACATTGAACATTGCGGTTAAGGAATGCAATCGACTATATGTGTTCTTAATGCAATTCACTACACGGGATACGGCTCGAGCTCCTTGAGAAAAGTTATGTGTTCGACAGGCAGTTAGCACTTGGCGGCATATTTCTCGCAACAGATGGTCCTCTGGCCCTATGTTTATATGAGCCATTCTGGCGTGTTTCCTTCCAAGCACTGCTGTTTTCATGATTTTCAATCGTCCTTATTCTAAACTTCTTGACAGTCCGAGGAAATGTTCTCTTCGCTTTTACAAAGCTCGGGTTTTATGGAGAGCCGCAATGCGTGGCCTTTGGAAGCAAGCTCATATTGGGTTGGCTGTATGTACTTTACAAAGACTGCGCATGCTTTCGTATCCACGAATTTTTTCAAATTGTTGAACACGCGGCACAGGCTTGCACAGCTAGGCCTCGCCATACAGGTGGCTGGAGAAGTGCTCGTTAGTCGGGCTCACCCTTTCCCTCTGTGCACGTTTCTCTTTCTTGACATTTTACCTGAAGAGAAGAAGTATTTTAGCGCACTTGGAATGTGTGGGCGTGCCTTAACCATTTTTATGCTCACAATGGGCTTCTCCCGGCCGACAGAAAGTGTTTTTGGGTTCCATAGTGGAATGAGGGATTTAATTTCCTGAAGCAATGCATGGGCTATTTCTCCCTTTTTTGAAATACAGATGCCGTGCTTATCAGCGGAACGCCACGGCCACTCTCTTACAAAAAATTATTTAGACATTCTATAGACACTCAATAAACTTTGTATAAATTGTCTGGATTGTCTATAGACAAACCCTAGAAAATAGTCTATAGGGAAAACAAATGTAATAGCCAATCTAGATTTACGGGCATACAATTTTATTAGACTTTTGTATACAGACCATGTACAAACTACGAATAGACAAAAAGACATATCCATTGGAAGGCAATAGAGTCTATAGAAAGCACATGGACTGTCTGTAGGCCATTTTTATAAAGGCTGAGCTGCCGCAGGGCGTCGTTTATGGTCTCAAGTGCAAATCGTGTGGCTTCTGAACGCGTGGCGCAGCTCGTGCGACGAGTGCCAAGACAGCTGCAAAACGGGAGAAGAGAGGCAGCGCCAGAACGCGCTACACATCCAAATTCATTACTAGAAAGCGACGGAGATTTTGGCAGCCCGACACTCACTTTGACACCCATTGTATGTCACAGTTTTTAAAGCGAAAGCGTTACTACTCCAGCCAGCGAGCCATTTCGATTCGTCGTGCCTTATGCCGCATGTAGAAAGCCGTATGTCGTATGCCGTGGCCGACGAACGACCTTGAGCCGCCATTGCCTAGCAACGCTGCAGACGCGCTCCAAAAGATGGCGCCGCCGCCGACACCGACCGCTCCGCCAGATGTGCTCCGCTAGGGTGTAGGGAGAGGAGTTGTCGCCTCGCAGGGGGAGAGGGTATATATATATATATATATATATATATATATATATATATATATATATATATATATATATATATATATATATATACATACGCTTCGCCTCAGTGTATTGTAGTCGTTATGGAGAGCGCGAAAGAGACGTAACAACGGCAGAACGAAGCGAGGAAGAGACAACTTGCTCAAGAGACGCCAGAAGAACACGCCGCACGACTGGAGAAACGTCGTAACGATGATGCGCCTAAACGAACTCGTGCCACGTCCCGGAGTGACTCTTCAACTGCGGAAGAGACCGGTTTGAGTAGTCGAGAGCGTCGGAATGAGACACTCCGTACCACGGGCAGAGGGAATGAAGCTAGGGCGTACCACAGCCAATTTCCTTTATAAAAGCCAGTTATTTCGGATGATCAAGTAAAACTCTTCTTTGTTTTTTTATGGTCAAAGTAATATTATCACGGAGTTCTAGAAGACGAATCGGGCAATGGCGCGAGATGGAGCGCTCGTGCTGGGCTCATTAAATCATGTCATTGCGATCTGTCATTCTGTTTTGTTTTCATCATCTTGCCCTCACGTGAAAACAGCGCGACATAACAGGGACAGACATGTTCGCGACATGTTCGTGGCGTTACACACAGGCGCAGGTCCCGTGCGGAACAATAAACAAGTGAATTTGATTCAGAAACAATAACGAGTGCGGGGCTTGGACTTGTCAGATCAGAAAAGACATTAGAAAACACTCCCAGAAGGAAAAAGGTTGTGCACTTCAAAAAATTAAGCGATATTTTAAGATGATGTGGTCACGTGATGGGCTACAGTGATAATGGCGGATTTCACGGCAAGATTGCTTTTTATGCGATATTCAATACTAAATTACAATAACAAATGCCCGTTTCCTTGATAATGCGCAGCTCAATTTCCAGAATTTCAGGCGCGATACTTTTATTTCCGTCATAACCTCACGACAAGTTTTGGTCAGTGTTCGGTCCCTTTAAAGCCTTTCTTTTGTGTTTCTTCTTTCTCCCATGCAGAAGAGCTTGGCCTCTTGATACCTTGACGGCAGCCAAAATGGATCGCTACAACTGCCCCCTCCCGTGCGTGGACGAGGTGGCATCGCTTTCCGCGTCTACAGGTTCATGCCGCCAAAGCTCCGCCAAGGGTCCAACAGCCTGCCAGGAGCAGCCACTGGACTTTTCGTCCAGGAGAAAATCCTCTTACTCTTCGGTCGCTGAAGGCGCCGCCAGCGGTTCACCTTGTGTGGCGGGTATTCCTGAGCAACGCGCCAGCACCGTCGGGCCGATGAACCGCAGAAGTTCCGGTGCGAAATGCTACAGGGACCCGGCGTACTTGGAGCACCGCACAAAGAACAACGAATCTGCAAGAAAGTCCCGAGCTGCTAAAAAGGCTATGAGAATGGCAAGGTGGCTCTCGAATCCGAGCTTGAAAAGGCCAAGCTCGCTATTAAAAAGCTGAGGTCAGAGCTGAAAGAGGTGCGAAAGGAGGTTGCGCTCTTGCGAACCGCAGCCACGTGCAAGCGCATGTAGGCGTTCTGACATCGGCTTTCACTTTTTAGAGCCCCTACAACCTGCAGATCAAGGCAGGGAGGCAATTAGACGGAATTCCCAAATAAATTTCGAAACTATATGTTTCCGAATTTTTTGGCGTTGGCCGAGACGTGTTATGTTTGGTTCCTGAGGCTGTTACGCGTACACCGGCGGTCTCTCGCGATCGCGACTCGTTACCGGCGCGGCGGCAAAGATGATGGCAGTGTCATCAAAGGTCCGACGCATGCCCAGATGCACGCTATCTCAAATCAGACATCCATACGCGCAGCACCTGTATACGAAGCCAAAGCGCTCTAGACAGCAGACGGGCAGACGACTGTACAGTAGAAATAGACAAGAGGGTACAATGCAGGTAATATATATATATATATATATATATATATATATATATATATATATATATATATATATATATATATATATATATATATATATATATATATATATATATATACACGGTCACCGTTTAGAATACACTGAAGTAACAAGAGTTAGCTGTTTGGGCGGCCGCCCTCCTGTTCCGGGGTCCCAGAACTGCACACATTCCTGGAAAATAAAAATATACGCAATTTATTTCACCTGTATTTCCCGTCAAGCACACTCGCATCACTGAGTTTGAGCCACAGCCTTTCACGACGTATCGGCTCTTAATTGTCAACCTTGATTACTGTAGTACGTGCATCCGTATCCAAGCAACAGTTCCCAAAGAGAAGCAGCGCAGGACAGCTCACCCTTTCGTCGTCTCACGCAGGGGTGGTGAGCGAGTTACACCGCATGCAAAGGTCGCAAACACAAAGATAACTACCACAGCCGCTGTCGCCGACCGAAACAAGCTGACACACAAGAGGATTCACGTCGGAGTTTCAGGAGAGAGGGGCGAGTTTCCAAGGACACGAACACAAGACCAAACACTGGCTGCGTTCCAATACTCTAGACGTCTAACAAGACGTCTAGTATGACGTCTAGAAAGCAGTCTACATGTCCATGTATTGGAACTTGTCTACTGCTCACGCCGCCTCGCGGCATAATATTGTAACTAAAGCTTATGAACAGTTGTACTACTATTTTTCACAAACTGAGCAATAACGATAATTAAAAACGTGTTTTCAACAAGTTTACACATTTCTTCTGCAATGGCTTCGCGCGTAAACCGGACTGGTGGATGTGCCTTTCGGTCAGTCTACTTGTATTAGACGGGGCCGCCCTCCGAAGACGACGCTAAAGAGATATACGATTATTCTTTTATTATTGATGCTAAACTGTACATGCTCCTCGAACGTGCTCGTGCAGACGGTCCTGTAAACATAAGAAAGAATACGAAAGACTGTAATCAATATGCGGGAAATGCGATACGGCTAATATACACTGCAACAGTAAAACACATACGTGACATTAACCTGCTGCCTGTCGCACGTGGCACTCGGAGACAGTGAGAGACCAAAATACAGCAGCGATCTTTAATCCTGCAAAGACTAAAATCAATTCGCAACATGCCGGTGTATTTGTTCTGAGAGTGTAGAGATAAAAAAGAATGCACGCGAAAGAGTTGATGCAACTTATACAGCAACAGAAGAACACATTTGTTAACCGTCACGCCTGCCGTCTTAACGCCCGTCGAGGAAACCAACGACAGCGACGAGTATTCTCTAAAATCAAGGTGCTAATTAAGATCCGGCATCGTCAGATGCCGGATCACGTAAACAGACCTACAGCGTCCGCTGCTGTAGCAAAGCTCTCAATTGCACGATTTTCTCCTGCGTAATTCACTGCTAGGAATCGCACGTCCACGAAGATTAATTAGCCACTAGTTTGCGTACCAAATAACATAATGGAATGACTCACATTTTTCCTTTCCTATACTCCGTGTACAGTCCGACGCCCGCAAGAGTACGGCTCGCTCATCCGCGTACATCAGCTCCGCCATCTTTAGACAGCAAGTTAGCCTGCATCGATGTGGACTTCGGCGAAGCAGTCTTATGAGACTGCTTCGCCGAGAAAAGAACGCGACCCAAGATGGCGGCTGCCCGGCTAGACGTCTAAGTAGCCGTCTACTTGGGAGTATTGGAACGCAGCCACTGTCAAAGCTGCCGCTGGCCAGAAATTACTAACACATGGAGGGACACAACTGACGCCGCCGTGCCGATGGTGGCGCCCGAGGCAACGCCGCAACGATGCCTAAAGAGTTCGCGAAACAAGCCAAGGACATGCGGCACTTGCTACAGCGGGATGCTCAACGGCTGTGGCGTTTGAAACTTCAAACCCGAGGGGGTTTTCCTTCTTTCGGAATCTTCTTGCTCTTTATCGGCGCGCCAAATGCGGCACAGAAGCGGCTGGCGCAATCTTCCCCCTGACATAAACCCATATAGCCATAAAAGCCTTGAGTGAAGTTTTGCGCTTGCGTCTTGAAAATTGAAAATTGGTTTTTGGCGAAAGGAAATGGCGTAGTATCTGTTTAACATCTCGCCGGACATCTGAACCACGCAGTAAGGGAAGGAATAGAGGAAGGACTGAAAAAAGAAATATAGGTTTGGTTTGGTTTATGGGAGTTTAACATCCCAAAGCGACTCAGGCTATGAGGGACGCCGTAGAGAAGGTTCTTAGACCAGCTGGGGTTCTTTAACGTGCATGGCATCGCACAGTACAGTACAGAATTTTGCCTCCATCGAACTTCGAACGCCAAGAAAAGAAGGAAGCGGTGCCGTAGTGGAGGGCTCCACAGAAATTTTGACCACCTGGGGATTTTTAACGTGCACTGACATAGCACAGCACGCGGCCGCCGCCGTCGGGTTTAATCCCGGGTACACGGGATCAGTTGCCAAGCGCCCTAACCTCTGAGCCACCACGGCTAGTTGGTGTCTTGAACCCTGGTTGTTTTGTGCTATTGAACCACACGTGAATTACCCGCGGTAGCCAGAACCATCGCCCTTGCTCCTTCTGATCACGTGTGATGACGGCAGTAGAAACCTTCCCTCCTTCTCCCCTGCCACTTTCGGAGCTTGACCGAATGACAACGGGCAGGCGCACATCCTCGCCGACAATCGCAAAAAAGCGATTGGATGATTGGGGGCTGAAAAACACACGGTCGACATAAGTGTAAACGCGTAGGAAAATGTATATTTAAAGAAAATGGCGAATTTTATTGACAATCTGCATCACATTTAAAGAAAAATAAAAAAAAAACCACAGCATCGGGCAACTGCCCCCACCCCGTTTCGAAGAGGACGCTCCTATCATCCATCCATTGGCTGCTATCAGTGACCCCCCCCCCCCCTCCCGCCTCTTCGAATATAAGGGAAAGAGAATCGCAGCAAAGCTGGCCACCACAGCCGTGTTTCCACTCATTGCGTGCAGTTCGTGATTTGCGGCGTCTGTGATCTGCGACGGTGGGAGGACATCGTCAGCTTTTTGGTATGTGATTGTTTTCAAACAAAACTGCTCACTCCAATAGCCTCTCCTTGCGCAATACGAGCGCTATTCGCTATGCCTTTTATACTACCGATATTTTCCATTGGTAGGACTGGAGGTCAGATTGTTACGATGCCATTATCCGTTCACGAATGGCATGAAGACTCGAGAAAAAATCTGCTACCGCCCGTAAACTTCCAATGTGACACCGACAGATAGCGGTAAATCTGAAGAAATTCAACTTGAAATTTGCTGTCAGCAGCTGTTGGTATAGGACTGAGTACTCTTTGTTCGTGCTCTTTTTTCGGCAGCTTTATTTCCTCCCACCAAAAGACAACAAGTGTGCTGTGTGTATGTGGGTGCCGCATGCCATTGCAGTAAGAACGCGCTAAGAACAGATTTTAGGATGCGGACTGAGGTCAGTGGACCTCGTTAAATTTTTTACGGTGGCTATTCTCCTGGCAGCCGTGAGAACTGCGTTTCCGAAATTCTCTCGGCACTCGCCTCACATTTTCTGTGTATTGTCACGTGACGACTGCCCACATCTTGCCTCGTCTGCGTTCTTCAGGTTCTTGGTTAGATGAGAAGTTCGCGACACGCCTAAAAGTGGTAATAATAACAATGCTACTTATTAGCACTTGCGCCGGAAAAAGAAAAATACGTGAGGCAACATGCATGGCTCGACCAAGAGGTGAAAAACCCGAAGCGCTCTGCTGACGGGGTCGATTTCTGCGCCAACGCTGAATTCATGCCGTGAGAATGAAAAAACATGTTCACGGCTGCCGGGAGAATAACACCTTATTCTTCCGGAAGTAAACATGTGTTCACGTACAGCCAATCAGAGGCAGTGCCGTGAAAATTGGGGGCGTGGAATTCTCAGGGGTACCGGGAGAATTGCCATGGTCTCAATTTTTCTGCCCTCTATACTAAAATCGAGAACTCAAGCAAGCTAATCTGCTGTTTTTTTTTGTTGCGTGAGCAGCAGTTTAATACGAATGGCTATTGCGGCGCCGGTTGTGAACAAGGCGGCGTTTTCGCTGTCGTGCATTTTGTTGTTTCTTTTTTAGCAGTTAGGGATACGTGAACGCTCCATTATCTACTTCCTAGTAGGCGTTGGCGAAAGTAGCGTGCATTATGGGGGCGAGCATGTAGTTTCAATCCTGGTAGGAATTCAAGCAATATTCGGGCAGTATGTTCATATCCGCATCAGTGCACAGTTGAGCTGTTTGGTATCATGATAAACCAGTTAGCCTAACAGTTCATGCTGTAGTGCTATGCAAGCGATAGCGTTTTCTGATAACCTGGCAGGCGCCTTGTATTACTCAGCAGGAGTGTTTTTTTTGGACATTCATCGGTTATTGCTAGATTTGGGAGGCACAGTAGTAGTGATACAAACGAAGCGACAGCCGCGAAGCATGCATCGAAACAAGAGAACCAGCTCTGTTGGCGTTGACAGCTTTATTTTTTATTCATTTTTTAAGCCGCTTCTTTACAACCGCCGACAAAGGTTCGTCAGGCTTTCGCAGCGTGGCATAACAAGCGATTTGTGCCAAGCACGGAAGCAAGCCAGCTTGATTTAGAAATTAGCAGCACAGGAGTTTTATCACGCAACCCATATCAGCTTCGCAAAGCCATCTTACTATCATATCGCAAAAGTTGCCGCAACATATCGCGACAAGATGAATGTATACTAGCACACAGGCGTCTTTCACTTGCATTGTGAAAATAGATTCCCCTTGCACTGATGGCTAACACTGTTTAGTCGCATCTGCTGCGCCTGTTGTCATCAATGCCATGCTAAAAAGAAGTTTTACACAAGCTGTCAGACCGGCTGCCGTCATGCTGGTGTGGTTCATATGGTGGCTGGTACCAGGGGCCAAGCTTTTTTACTTTTTCTCTTTTCTGTTTCATCGTGCAGCATATCCTGGGCTCTGGAGACAGCTTGACCGCACGCGCAATGGTAGACAACGGCCACCTGCTCTTCGCGAGAGCAGAGCAGTCCTTGCGGCTGGCGACTACAGAGCAAGACGCCAGTGGTCGAAGCCTCGTTGTCGGAGTGCAATCTTCTCAGGAGCAGGCGATGGACTTGTGCAGGAGTACAGGCGCCGCTGTATGTGACGACGAAAGCTCCAGGTCCATGATGCACTCCTACGTTCCCGAAGACAAGAGCATCAACGCCCTTTCCCAACCGCCTACGACATACCCCAAGTCACCCGAGATGCGTCTCGGGCGTTCTCGTACTCCGAGCATGACTGCATGGCGGCTCTAGAGCGGAATTCCAGAGGGGAAATCGACTTCGAAGGAGCCCAATCTTATTGCGATCAAGCAGTGGACTTAAGTGTTCACATCTCTGTGGCACATTTCTATGCATGCAATTTTGGCCTCGTGTAGGAGGACTGCCTGTGTTTGTAGCTTCAGCTGTGTTTGCAGCTGTGTGTTGGGTACCTTGTCGTCTAGCCTGTTTCCTCTTTAAGCGCATAAAATATGCATCGAGCTACAGGTTACCTGAGTCACGATTTAGTGCGCAGCGGTGCGGCAACGATGATGCAACAGCTCTCATCGGTTCTATAGTTCCGTCATTTTTCTCGGCCACAAGCGATTGTGAATAGTACAAAGGTACGAACGCATCCCGTCCTTGATGAAGTACAGCAAATTAGGTGGGGTGTGTAATCAGCTCTCTCTGCCTTTTTGCTGAACTTTTTGATGTTTTCAATTTTGCTAAAACTCGGTGCGCTCCTTTTCGAGATATTTAATCGCTTTCTTGAACGGCTGGTAGCTACGTACTCTTGTGCTTATGCCCCTTTCGAAGAAGGAATAATATAAGAATGCAGTTACTTTTGGCGTTTCATTTTGCAAGCTATTCGACTGAATATTTTTTAGGCGGATGTTTTGCACTCTTAATATGCCAACGTATGTGTGGTGTTTGGCATACCGGACGTTTACTTCCACCAATTTCTCTTTTTATGCCCATTCGTAACGCTCGGAATACTCTGGGCAGTTCAGAGCACTTGCACCTCATCATCGCCCGTGCATCAATCCGGTGCATGGGCGAGGTTGCCTTGCCTTCCGAGTCTCCAGATTCATGCGCCCAAACCTCTGCCAAGGGACCAAAAGCCTACCAGGAGCATCCGCTGGACTTCGCATTCAGCAGATATCAATCGCCATCCACGTCCAGAGCTCAGTCGCAAGGCTACTTGTACCCGATGGCCGATGCTACGAAATCGTTGGCCTCGAGCACTGCGACCAACATCCGTATTCTCCTGGTCCATGATGGCGACCCGGGTTCCTGAAGGGAAGAACATCGATGACCTTCCCCGTCCGCGTGCGGCATCTCCAATCACCCCCGAGATGCTGATCCTGGCGTACCTGTTCCCTGAGGATGACGCCACACTATCCGTTTGTTTGGACACGTCTACGAACCAATGGTCGCCAGTTGTGGAGCAGCACGGCTACCGACGAGGCACCAAAGGGCCTGGAGGCATCTGTGGCACAAAGACCAACCTGGGGCAGCTCGTTGAGCCGGCGTCGCACCAGGACCACCCCTCCAGCGAGGCGTGTGGAATGCACCCGAGCGACGTGGTCTCAGCGCTCCTCCGTCTCCGGGCTCAGCAGCCGGCCTTTCCAGGGATGAAGCCACCGCTTGGGGATGAGACCATTCGCCCGAAAACCGCCCAGGCATCGTTGATCTCGCAACCTTTCAACCAGTACCCTCAGACCCAGAACTCGTTCCCCATGTCTAACAACGGGGCACAAATGCCGCGATCGACATCGGTGGTCCCCAGCGCGCTGCCTTTGGCTCGGACCCGGGCTATAAGGCGTTCAGGGACAACTTCATTGCTAAGAACAAAAAACAACGGAAGAAACGGAATGATGGCAGGACCAGGACAGCACCCCCCCTCCCTACCCCCGAAACAGAGCCGGATTCGATTCAGCGGTGGCGCACTGGGAGCGGAAGCAGGTCAGAGAGTCTGCCAAGGGATGGCGCGACGTCCGCAAGAATAAGGAAGAGGAGATGAAGTTCAAAGCCTTTTGCGGTAACGGGTGCCGAGATCTTTGGATGGAAACAGATGAGCTGTGCCAGCCAGCTGGGGTCTTCCGGTGCGTCTTACACCGGCGCACACAAGACAAGAATTCTGACACGTCGAAGCCCTTCTCGATTTGTTCGACTTGTTCCTGTACTTTTGAGAAAGCTGTAGTTTTCGTCTCTGTACAGATATACGTCGACAGTTCTAGTCATTAATCTTTTCTGTTGCTATTCGAAGTTAGCGCTTTTCTTTTATTCATCCTGTCTAATAAAACAGGGATAAAATAGAAGAGCAGTCTCCTCATTTCTCATCACTGATCGGGAAACCAACATCCCTATCGCTTTCCCAATAAATTGCAGACGAAGGAATATTGACTCGTGCGAAAATTAAACCGGCCTGAAGAAATGCTTCTGAAATCTAGGGTGTATTTGAAATCGTGCGTAAGGCGTTTCTACACATATATCATCGGGTAGGATTCGCCTAGTAGTGGTGAATAATTTGCCGCTCAAATTCCTTTCCCACATTGTCCGGTTTCAGCAGTCTAACCGTGCCTATCAAATTAACGCCTCACGTAGCCAGATCAAAGCATTGACGTCATAGCCACCCGTCTACTTTCGGAACCGAGAACGCGTGAAAAAGGAATTCATTTGCGAATCATTTAACGATTGTGGTCCATTTGCAGGTATTACTTACGTCTGCAAATTTCCCGCTAAAAATTTGAAAAGCTGACACATGCCCACACTTGTGTCTATTCGGCATCTAGTGAAGCTAGAAATAACTGACATAAGAGGCCCGCCAGAGCTAAATAAGGCCACTTGAACTTAAGAGCTACAGTTCATGCAATGTCATCTTTTTATGCACTTCACCGCCCTGGTGCCTTTTCTCTTCTGAGGCCCAGAGTGTGGGACATGTGCAGTCTGTCAGAAATTAGTGATCCAACAGAAAGCGCAGTTTCATACATTGAACTCACCGAGGAATTTATCCAGCATCGTCAGTGTGGAAAGTGAGCATTTCTGGAATAAAGCAAGAAGCGTACGTGGGTTATGAAGAACAAAATTATTAGTAGGCAGTTATTTTAAACAAGCCCGATGCACCAAAGTTCTTCACTTTATAATTCTGCCTCGTGATCATTTTCCTGTCTATGAAAGAAAAAAGTTTTAATCGCAGTTGTTATCACTGGCCGCAGTCCACAACGTCCAGTGTTACTCACTTTCCATTGGCTGCTGTAAACAGAGTCAACCTTTTAATGTTTCACTATTTTAACCAAGCGATACGAACCAAAATTTTTGAACTTAAAATCCCTGCTTCATTGCTACCTTTTTTGTTGAGGTGAGAAAAAAATTACCAAAGGATTTTTTTTTTTCAGCCGGAGAAATTCTCTTTGCCAGTCCTGAATTTAGCGGAGCTTCACTGCAGACTTGAGATGTGTCCGACCATAGGATAATTTCGGGAAATATAAATACTTCCCGTGATTATGTGTTATGATACGCATTAGTTTCTCTGATAGACTCACTTAAAATTGTGAGCGGTTGGACGATCTGGATTTCTCAGGTCATAAGGAGGTTCTTCTACAAAATTATAAAACCAAGGGTCAGTTTGATATAAAAACACCATGAGGCTTTATAAGCCGGTTCAAAAAACAAGTTTAAACGCGCATAACAATTACAATCTGGCAAGTGAGATTATAGGCAGCATCTGAGGACTGGAGTTGTTGCCAGCTCACCGCTCGAGCGCTCTGAAGATGTCTGCTTATGGATGTACTTAAAAGGACAATCTTGCCCGATTCAATTGATGGCCACATGCAAATGCTACCGGAGTTCAGCTTCTTAGATTACAATTCAAGCACCCAACGGCAAAAAGCGAAACCATTATGAACTGTTGTAGCTTTCAGGCTCATGCAATGATTTCGCAAATCCTTGCTTACCTCTAACGATACTGCAGTAAGCCCGAGACAAGCTTGCATTTTGTGGTTGTTCTCGCATTGCATGAACTCTGCGCTGGTTGCCTGGACACCACTAAAAACATCCTGAAAACAGGTCACCACAGTGTGCAGTTCCACATGCACTGCGTACCTTTGATGGCACTTGTCGTTGATTTCCAGTTTGCCATCACTTATGGGTTTTATGCCAATTGATACAAAGCGTTTAGTTAAAACTCGGCTCCCGCCTTCAATAAAAAAGTATTACTGAATCGTGCACTCGAGTTAACTT
The DNA here is from genome assembly GCF_052857255.1 of Amblyomma americanum. Lineage (NCBI taxonomy): Eukaryota > Metazoa > Arthropoda > Arachnida > Ixodida > Ixodidae > Amblyomma > Amblyomma americanum. The sequence goes on from NC_135500.1 coordinate 101,753,732, forward strand.
GTTAATGAGCCCAGGGTGATCATAGACGCGGTCCTTTTTACAGTTGACATCTTTGATCGAGCCCATTGCAGGTTATCATAAACCCATAGCCCATTGCAGGATATCATATCCCGTATGATATTATTAAATATTGTAGCAGATAAATCCGGTTTGTATGTGATTAAAATTACACTTCCGAAAATGTTTTATCTGATCACTTTTTGTTCCTTTTGTGCATATTCAGGTACGGGGGATACGTTTACTGCAGTAACGTACAGTAGGGCCGTTTTCAGACCACACAATATTACTGCTTTTAAAGTCTCTAAAATCACGTAACCACCGATTTCTAATTATTATATAGGCGCCAATATAACAACCGACGGTTACGGCTGTTTTTCTGTGATTCCATGCTTAAACTGTTCAGTTTCTGGACGTGCAGGTTCGTCCTTTCAGACACTGGGGCTACTGTGAAGCAGTGCAGTTTAATGTCCCAAAGCAATATAACATATACTATGAAAGGCGCTCTACAGTGGATGCCTGAGGATCAGACTCAATTACTACTGCCTTGTTTTGTTTGCCACATCGACACTCATCAAGAGGGGGGACTTCATGCACCGATTTAAGATGCTTAGGATAGCCGCCCTACTTCCGCGTTGCTTACGAAATCACTGCGCCTCTGGCTTGTTGTCAAAGAACGGAAGTTTCGTTTCCGATGTAGCTGCGCGCGCTGTGAAGACGCGGTGCCGCGCTCACAGCCCGCTATTAGTGGCTTCGCCGCTGAGCTTCGGTGCATTCCGCATCGCTTACGGGCACGCTAGATCATCACGCTTGTACTTAAACAAATAAACTTTTCTTTTTGACGTAGTTCGTTTGTTACGCAAGGCGGCATTTTTTGAACGCGTTCCGAAGACGCAGTAGCGACAACGTCTCCCGGTAGCCTCCGCATGTGCGACGTGCGCTCAAAAACGTCGAAATTATCCGGACTCCCCCTTTTCTGCGATTTATTTTATCTACAACCCGTGCAGCAGCGAGTCTGAAGACGCTTCCTTTTCGCTTGGATTCCTTTCTGACATAGGCGACGACGGAAACGAGCCTGGAATGCAGGGGGCTGCGCTCCAGCGCCCAGTTCTTTTGTAGCAAGAATACTGTTCAAAGCCGAAGTACGGTATATTTTTTTTTTTCAGATATAGCGGCCAAGTGAGTACCAAACATGTTGCATCTTTCAGAGCATTGATAATATGTTTGCTTTTCACATACAACCGTGTCTTTAAAAGTTTTGTTCGACATTTTTATCATGTCTTCTTCTTGGTAAGCAAAATTTACTTTTACAGCACTTATATCGTTACTCAATCTGTGAGGCCTGAAAGGCGCATTTATATACTTTATTTTCTTGTATTCCATTAAATTCGAACAGTTCTTACAGAAAAAATAAATATCCTCAGACCTAAGGAAACTGCAGTTTTACAGCAGTTCTCTTGTGAGGATCATGTGCCAGCAGTTCCAGCTGGAAGTCAGGCGCATTTTCTGAACTTGCGGTCACATCTACAATCCCGTGCACCCAAGAACCATACAAGAGCACCAGTGCCTCACCAGGAACTGATAAGAAGAAAGTGCCTTCAGAGAACGAACCTCAGCGCGAGGAGAGAGATCGCGCAGAGCGACGGGCGCGACGGACTGACAGTGCCCTCGCCTGGACTCCCTACAATCGCTTGGACGCGGCTGCGCGCCGTCACGCCAACAAGTTATACCTACGGCACTGGGCTTCACTATGTCAAAGGATGGAGGAAGATGTCAGCTTGCGGAGGCTGTTTGACCCCCTGCAGCGCATCACCGAACCACAGGCAAACCGTCAACTGCTGGCCGCCCTCGCAATCTCCATAGGGCCCAGCTTTGAAGAGCTGGCAGAGCGGTTTGCCGATCGGTTCGCGCCGCCCAGCCCCGCAAACGCAGCTACCATAGTTGCTCCTAAGAGCCCCAGAAGCGACGCCAGTCCCTTGCCCGTCGCGTCGGCAGGTCCATGTGATGTGCCGTTCACCGCGGCGGAACTGAACAATACGCTGCAGCGCTGCCGCCCCCGTTCGGCGCCCGGACCGGATGGCGTGACATACCTGATGCTGCGAAACCTGAATGCGCAGCAACGAGAGATCCTCCTGCAGCTGATAAACGTGGTGTGGGAACGCGGGGAGCTACCGGTGGATTGGCGAACCGCGGTCGTTTGTCCCATCCGAAAGGCAGGGCGCCCACCTACGGAGCTGAGCGGATACTGGGCAGTGGCATTAACATTGGCGGCAGGTAAGCTCATAGAGCTTATGGCGTTGCATCGTCTGAACGAGCGGGCTGCGAAGGCTGATTTGTTTGACGAGCGGCAGACGGTTTTCCGTGGGATGCGGTGCACGGCTGATTCTATATCGGACGCTGTTACAGCGCTGGGGCATGCCAGGGCGGCAAGCCAGGTTGCGCTGCTGCTACTACTGGACGTTTCGGGCGCTTTTGACAACGTTCATCGCGCACCAATTCTCGCGGTGCTTGAGGGGGCCGTAGTGAGCGGGCGCCTATTGCTATACGTTCATGGCTTCTTGAGCGGGCGCACCATGCGCGTATAAGTAGGGGGTAAGCTCTCCAAGCCTCGCCCGGTGGACCTGGGTGTGCAGCAGGGCTTTGTCTTATCACCATTTCTCTTTAATGTGGCGATTTCGGTGGTGCCGGCCTCCCTCTCCACGAGCGACCGACACCATGTGTACATGTCCGTATATACAGAAGACATAGCTCTGTGGTGCCGGGGACCACCGGGCGAGGCGTTCAGCGTGCGGGGATGCCTTCAGGGAACCTTGACCGCAATCGATGCCAGCTTGCGCGGCCTTCGTCTGTCGCTGAGCACGGACAAGCTGGTGGCCATGGGCTGCGTTTCGCGCTCGCGCGCACACCTTGCGCCACTGTCACTGGACGGGACTCCGATTCCTTGGCGTAAATCGGTGCAGTACCTTGGCCTGGACATCGACTGGCGCCTTTCCTTGAGCCCTGCGGTGACCAAGGCCTGTCTTCAGATGAAGAGGATCGCCGCCGCCGCGCACAAGCTCACCGCTCGAGGCCAGGGCATCTCCCAGCAAGCCGTGCTGCGGCTATAGAATGCCGCAGCTTTGGAGGCGGTGCTCTATGTGCTGCCGATCGTCACGGTGCGCAAGCCGTGCTGGAAGAAACTCAAGCTTCAGCACCGCAAGTCCCTCGCGTGTGCCTAGGCCTGCCCAAAAACTCGCAGTGTGCCGCAACGTTGGCCGATGCACGAGCGTGGCCACTTGAGCGCCAAGCAGCGCGCAGGGCAATGAATCACATCGACCGGCTTCACTGCTGCAGCGTATACGCTCGCACCCGCGCTCACGAATGGGTGCGGCGCTGCTCGAGTACTAGCAATTGACACTAGGGCCACCCCCCTACGGCTCCTCCGCCGCCTCGCCTGCTGCTTCGAAGGTACAGCGAGAGATCGTCGGCATTGCGGGAAATCGGAGCACACCCCTCTGTGCTGTGCAGCAGCTGGCCAGAGCCGTCATACACGAAGAGTTCCAGGACCATCTCCTCGTGTACACCGAAGGCTCAGTGGCCCGCGACAGCTGCTCCCTGGCAGCGGCGGCTACCATCCCCGCCCTGCGACTGCACAGCTAGCAACACGCAACCTTCCTGGGCTCCTCCAGCACGGCGGAGTTGATGGGGATCCGGCTCGGGCTGTACCTGCTGCTCACCCTCGGCCCTCCGCTGCCCAGGAGTGCTCTGCTGTGCGACTGCCGCGCCGCCCTCAGCCACTGGCAATCTAACGGCCGCGGTACCCCACCAGTCCGGGAAATTCGCTCTTGCATCGAGCGCCTCGCGCAGAGAGGTTGTGCCGTGCGTGCACAGTGGGTGCCCGGTCACTGCGGCATCGCCGGCAACGAAGAAGCTGACGATCTCGCGACCGCTGCACACCAACTACCTGCCAGCGATCTGCCCTTTACGCTGGAGGACGTGCGTGCGGCCATTCACGACCATCTCCGAAAGCAGCACCCCGATCCACGCATCGCAGGAGGTGAGCGCATCGACAGTGTCACCGGCTGTCGCGCATTTACACGATCACAACGTACAATGATCCTCCGCGAGCGCATTGGCTACGTGTGGCCAGGGGAACGACGGGTGCTTCACGGAATCGCGACGAGCGATGTGTGTGACGGATGCGGTGCAGTGGAAACACTAGAACACCTGCTCCTTCACTGTGCCGCGTTCGCCGATGCTCGTCGCTATATGCTCGCGGCCTATAGGGCGCAGGGCATACTACTAGACTCGATCAAGACGCTATTGTGGCCGCAGGGCAGTGCGCGCACTCGTGAGCGAACTTTGGTGAGCCTGTGTGCATTCCTCGAACACACGGGCTTGACGTCCCGTCTGTTCTCCGTCAGGTTGTTACGCGCAGTGACCGAACGCTCCGCGAGTTCTACCTTGAACGATTAATAACTAGACGCCCCACTCCAGTTGTAGCCAACACAGTGCTGTGCGCGAGTGTTTTAATTTCTCTAAAATGAACTAATCACGCACACAACCTCGACACATTTCTTATTGTGTAAATAGTTTGTACATAATACTTCTCCCCCTACCCTCTCTTCCTGTCCCCTCACCTCTTTCATTTCATTTCTTCATTATGCCTGCTATCCTTTATTTGCGCTGCCCCAGCTCAGGTGCTTCAGTATCGATGGTAGTTTCAGGGGCTAGCAAAAATTATTTCCTTAATTTTTGCTATTTTAATAAAAACCACTGCCACCCCCACGAACCGACCGCGTCGGCTGCGTTTCGAGTGAGGCGAAACGCTAAGGTGCCGGTGTGCTGTGCGATGTTAGTGCACGTATGAGATCCCCAGGTGGTCGAAATTATGCCGGAGCCCTCCCCTGCAGCATCTCTTCCTTCCTTTCTTCTTTCACTCCCTCCTTTATCCCTTCTCTTACAGCGCGGTTCAGGTGTCCGCCGATATATGAGATAGATACAGCGCCATTTCCTTTCCGAAAAAAAGCGATTTTCATTTTCAATTTACAATTTTTTACCTGCCTCACGCGGCGGGTAAGGTCTCCACTGAAAAGTGAGGCAGCCTTTTGTCATGAATCATATTTCCACGTTACTGCAAAATGAACGCGTGTCTGGAACCAAGGTGTCAGACAAAGTCTGGTTCTTCTTCTCTGAGCGAATGTTCACTGAATATGAGAATTTAGCTTAATCCTCCAGTGTAGGTTGCTGAGTAAGTAAAAGTACTACTCGCCATTTTAGCACGGCAAGATAAATTTGCCGGCGTTTTTGAAACAATCGGACGTAAAAGCAGTGCTCCCAAGCGTGTTTCAAGGAATATCAACCACCTGCAGCAGCATCGCACTTCTGGCTTTTACAGCAATACCTGCTTTCATGTTACGGCTTCACCTATGGCTTTAACGAATTTATAGCCGATGGCGTTTATTTTTAGGCCAAAGATCCTGTTAGTAATTGGATAATCAAACGTATTTTGACGCCGAAAGCAATTTTTCGCGGGGTCCAAACTCGCCCAAGAATCTCATGTCGTCTGTGGCTTTGACGGCTGGGTTTCGGATCCGTGGCGGCGTGTGGTTTTTTATTAAAATAATAATAATAATAATAGAAGCTTCTTCCATGCAGCCTTTCTGCTTCTGTAAACCCGAGAGCAATCTGCATTCCACCACCTGGCTGAAGTGTTCGCTCTTGATGATAATAATAATAATAATTGTTTTTTTAGGAAAAGAAATGGCGCAGTATGTCTCGTATATTTTGACGGATGTACGGAAAATTGTGACTTCTTTCGGCTGTCCTCCATATTCAAGCATATGCCTTTTGTTGTATGCTCTTCAGCTGAATTAACTGCTGTAGAAAGAGTGGAGCGCAAAGTGAACTGAAACTGGTCATAGTTTATATATGACCTCAACTTAGAGCATGGCGGAGTTAAGTGGCAATTAACATCAAAAACGGTAGGTATGTGAATGCTAGATGTTCCACAATCCACAGTCGACCTATTAAGTACTAGAACACAAGGGCTGGTGAAAGTTAAATCTAGCACAAATCGAATTTGTACGCAGAAAATGTGGCCGCACCCGAATTCATTCACGAAAGCTTGTTATCAGTAACCCAATCCCAAAGGCGATTACCACAGAAATCTGTCTTAAAGCCCCACGACACATGACGAGAATTACATTCGCCGGCCAAGAGAACTGACTTCTGACAATTAAGGAGCAGGAGATTTAGGAGCCTGGTATCCTACACACCGCAAGGAAAATAAACATTTACTAATGAAAAGGGAAAGCACTCTGGAAGTCTAAAGCCAATAACTTACAGTCTATAGTAAAGAACTGAAAAGTAATATTAGCCCTGTGACAACATTTAGAAGAAGCTAGTATGAGTAGGCCAGCTCCTCTTGACTGTCGATCTTGTCGAAATCAAGAATAATTTTCCAAATGGAAGTGTTTTTGAAATTCAAGCCAAGTTTCTTGTAAAATAATTATGTCTGCATTTTGTTGAGATACAAGGTACAGTAAGTCTGTTGAAGCTGAAAGAAATGACAGACAGTTCCAGTGGAGAACTCTTAACACCACTATGCTTGAGAAATCCGGGCAGCAGCAACTGCCTGCCCTAAAATATTTTCATTTAGCTTAGAGCCAATCTATTGCTTCTTGGATTTCGGCTGAGGATTTGGAGAAGAAGGGTTAGACATGGGGGATCCACTGCGTCTGAGGATTCTTGTATCTGAATCCACCATCTATGCATCATGAATAATTTGAAAATTATCTGAATTAGTCGACCGATGAAGTGGAAAAGCCGCAGTAACTTGTTTCTGGGGCTGCGATTGCTCAGGCAAGGAATGTTTGGTCATTTACGAAGCCGTGGCTGACATGGCAGAATTCATTCGATATTGCATGGCCTGGGTAATCTGCGTTGCCAAAGCATTAGATAAGCACTCTGTGATAGTGAAAACTATCCTGTCAACCATTTTAGCTATAGATGCTTCCACAGCAGTCACTTTTGTCTTAGAGAAAGATGAATCTAGCGTCACTCCTGAACGGACTGACACACCTGCTTAGCAGTGAGCTCTCGCTTTAATTTCTGATATTGCCTCGCGCCGCGAACAACGTTTGCGGTCTGCTATGTCTAGAATTGACAATTCATGATCCCGAGAAGGACAATACATGGTATTTGCAGCGTGAGATCCAAAAAAAGGCAACACTTCTCGTTTTCATCAGAGCGTAAAATTGATGGATGGGGTGGGGGGGGGGGGGGAGGTTATTGCCGCATTTGCAACAGCGCAAGGTTGACTTGCAGCCACGAGCACTATGGTCATATCGCCAGCAGCTGCTGCACGGCAGTGGCTTAGATGGAAGACGATCTACACGAATGATTAGGGGCCATGCTTTTATTTCTAAGGGCAGGCAGTACCCGCTAAAGTGGCACTAACCGTTTCCTTCGGCACCCGCACATTGTTCACCTCCCGGCTACAGCGATACACTGCAACAACACCCGTTGCAGAGAGAAGTTCGTGGGTCTCAAGTGAAGACAAGCAAGAGCCCACACCGCAAACCAAACCTTTTGTGCAGGTAAGATGAGACGGAATGAAGCCATTCACCGAAAGAGGCCCAAAAGAAAAGCAGTTTAGAAGATCCTTTACGCATGACAGGTCTGGTGAACGGCACAGAATCCCGCCACGTCCAAACTGCCTTACCTCAGTGATTGCATCATAAAGAGAAGTGGCCGCCTGGACAACAGGCCATGGATTGTTAATTTTGGTAGCACCACTATTCTTTGGCAGCAGCGCCAGAGGAATGCTGCGGACGCAGGAGAGTTGAAAAGCTCCCAGGTGCATCTCATGAGGTGATAGGGAAGCCGACCAGCGGGATCTCCCCTGGCCGGGAGACTGCGTAGACTTTACCTCAGATATACAAGCACACCGCGTGCTTTATCCACACAAGACAAAAGGTGCGAGGCACAGGTGGAAAAGGGAAACAGGACCAGCCGCCCAATACATAGCCAACAAAATGAGCAGTGGGATGTCCACTAGGTCGAACGATGTTCTCAAGGCGGAAGCTGCGGGGTTGACTGGCTTTCTTTGCTTCCTTTTTCGTTGCTGGCGGGATGAGAAAGAGCGAGAGAACCACTTTAATGAAAAAGCAGAGTTTAGCCAACGTTTCAAAACCGCTGCCATGCTGCTCTTCGTGTGGGAGGAAATTTGGGAGGTAAAGAAGCAAGGAAAAGATAGCGAGAAAGGTTAAAATCGAGAAAAAAAGCAGGGGGGAACATAAAATGCGGCCGTTAAATGCCTACTAAGGAGTACCGGCGATAAATGATGTAACATATGAAATGATGAGGTGCAAAGTCTGATAAATGAATTAACAAAGTTGTGCGACAAACATCTATGATAGCAACATGCTGGATGAAATTAGAGCTTGTCGAGATGTCCAGTTTTCTTTAAATACGTAAGCAAAATGTTCACTGCATGTCTCTGTTGCCTAGGGCAGGCTAAAGGACCTAAAACAGTGACTATTGTTACAGGCACTAGGAAGAGATTTTCCATGCACTACTCATAGTATGCACGCTCTTCAGTATACGCAGGGAACTCAAGCAAGATAGCAACAGCTGTCACAAAGAGGATTGTTCGTTTGACTGAAACGGTATCACAAGGCGATTCTAAACGCAGCGTTCAGATGAAGTCGGTGATAAAGTGTTTCCAGGTAGCTTGGAATTATAGGCGGGACTCTTGATCTCAGATTTAGGACAACTGATTTAGGACAAGCTCCAGAGCCGATACATTTTTTCTGAATCAAGGCGTTTAGCCATTTGGGACGCATCAGATTTTGAGAAAAAGGTCCGAGTGTATCGCCGATGTTGGTGGCCTTTACGGGCCACTTCATCTTCTTTTTCATTAGCCAATATGCCACAGAGTGCTGGTATCGACTGAAATGTTATGCAGTGGCCTGCGACTATAGCCAAATGATCTTGATACCTGATGTTAAGGAAAATGGGCATATGTTTGGTGTTCTTCAGCAGGTCGGACAGTATCTGCAGGGATGCTTTTGAGTCGGTGAAGCTAACCGATCGGCTGGGGATCAGCGCAGGATATATACTAACCAGCTTCTTTAGTGCGGTGAAGCTCAGCTGTCGTAGAGGATGTTTTCGGCTTTAGACGTTTAAAAAACGACATGGCTGGTTCAAGGCACATAAAGGCCACAGGAAGAAATTTCTTCAGTAGATAAACCATCGGCAAAGACGTGAGTGCGCTGCATATATTCCTCGGCTCAGTAGGCTAGAGTAGATTGAAGTAGCGCTGCCTGCGCATGCGGCTCTTTGAATCTACACCTGGAATATACTTCACCTTCAGAGGCGAAAGTGTCCAGGGAGGAAAAGACAGAGGTAGTAGTTTCTGTTGCGTATTAATAGCGGAGAGGGGCAGAAGCATCACAGCTTCGCCAAAGCCAGAGCTGCAGTGAGTTAGGTGAGCACTATGTAGGAAGTGTTTCTTTCCTTGAATGAAATGGTGGAGGTGAGTGCGCATACTTTCCTGCGCGGCAATCAGATTTAGCGGGAGACAGCCTGCTTCCTCCACTGTTCCTGATGCAGACGAAGCCTTCGGGAGGCCAAAGCATTTCCGCAAGCAGTTGTTCCGCATAGCTTCAAGGATCTTCTTGCTTGTTGGAGATAATCTTTGAAGCACCGGTATACAGTAGCGCAAGGTTCCTTCAGCGTAGAGCTTTTCAAGCAGAACCAATGACCAGCAGTTGCTGCCTCACCGTGTTCCCGCCATGAATCTGAAAACTTGCGATGCTGCACTGATCTCGCGAAGTTTTTTTGATCTGAAGTGACCACGAGATATTACTGTCTATGACAACACCTGGAAATCGCTGTTATCGTACATAAGGTAGTGGCCGTCCACTTTGGAGGAGCGCATATCGAGCCATATTTTTTATGTAAAAGCCATGGCAACACTTTTTTCTGGCGAGAGACTAAGACCTCGTTGGCCAAGGTACATCGAGATGTGCAGGAACGCTCTCTGTAGACGTTGCTCGGTAATATAGCGTCAACGTGACGCACTCCAGATGCAAATGTCGTCTGCATAGATCCTTATGCGCACTCCTCGCGGAAGATTTCTCGTTACGTGTATAAGGGTAATATTGAACAGGAGAGGGCTGAGCACCGCTCCGTGATGTACACCCCTCTTCACTGCGTGGAAAAGTGTGGGGTCATCTGCTGCCCTCATGAAAATTTGTCGTCCTTTTAGATAGTGTCCAATGCACTTCTACTTGTACTGTCCCTCTCATTAATGTTCTGATTACACTGCCTACTGTATAGATCTATGTCTACTTCAACAATCTTATCCATATTGCTAAAGTCATTGCCCTCCTTGTCTCTTTATGCATACATCTGGTTTTTACCTATGCCTGTTTTCCGCTTCACCGCTTTCAGGCCACCTCTGTTTTTTAGAGCATGCTCAATTCTCTACATATTGTACTTCCTTATGTCGGCTACATTGAGCTTATTTATTAACTTCGATAGCTCTGCTAGTTCTATCCTGTATGTAGGGTTAGACGCCCCCGTGCTTTGGAGTTTCTTAATCAGATCTTTCGTCTCCTGAGATAGCTTGCAGGTACCTTGTCCAACAGTCCTACCGCCTACTTCTACTGCGCACTGAGTACTGAAAGCTGTCAGAACATCGCTCATTGTATGGACATTAAAAACGTCAGCCTCAGTTAAAGCTGAATATCTGTTCAGCAGCGATATTCTGAATTCCTCTATTTTCCCTCTTACCGCTATCTGGTTACCGGACTTCTTATCCACTAGGTTCTTCCGTTTCTTTTCAAATCTTAGCTCATTCGATTTCTTACCATCCTGTGGTCGCTACAGAACACCTTTCCAAGGACGTCCACATTCTAAACGACGCAGCGTTGAGTGCATAGTATGAGGTCGATTTCATTTTAGTCTCACCGCTAAGTCCACTTCCTGTTCTTTTCTTTGCTTTGAGGAGCACGCGACGCAAAAAAGCCGGAGTCGGCGTTGTTGGCCGTTGGCGTTGTATCGCGAAACACCAGAGTCTCCATATAAAACAATCTCGTGGAGATACGGGAAATAGAACCAAGGTGTTTCAGATCGCGAGGCGAGCATGATCAGGGCGCGCCACGAAGGCTCGTTGGTTCGAAATGAATAAAAATTGGCAGTGGCTTAGCTCGGTTATACCAGGATATACGTAGCGAGAGGTATGTACGTTTCCCTGAATGAGCTTGTTGTGGTCACTGTATGTTTATCAATGAGAGACACTGAGTATACACATCCTTAATCATTTTGCTTCACGGAGACGAAGACTGCCCGATGATGTGTGAAGTAGCATGCAGTGTTCGTAATTTTGTCGGTACAGTACTTCGATTTGGTATAGCCTCTTTAGTATGCAAGCTCCAAAGTAGTTCCCATTGTGAAGTCTGGACGTGAGTGTTAGAAGCTAAATTAAAGCCAAACTTTTCTTTCATAAGCTAAGAGAGTCCTGTTTCCAGTTGAAGACACCCAAAGCCACACACAATTGTAAAACCGTGCCATATACTGGTATACACGCGGCAACCACATCAATCATCTCCTTGACAGATGTTCCCGGTGCCACGTAGACTCTATGAATGATAATGCCGCTTTCCAGAAGCCTAACACAGCAGGATTCACCATTATTCACCGTGATCGAAGGGAGATCTCTGAAATCTGTGATACCTTGTTTCACGTACACACGGACTCCAGCATTCTTATTCGGTTCAAGCCAACTGCCAGGCGACAACCTCAGGATCGGAAGAGTTAGTCTGCTCTGAGCAGAATAACGGCGTCTAGCAGCGCACGGATTCTCCTTCTCTGCATGCATGTCTAACGTTGTGATACAGACGCCCGCTACATCTCCGCCTTTTATACGCAAACCTGCGCATGCGACGCGGGGCTTGGGTGATAGGGAAGGAGGAGGTAAACTTTATTAAAGAAAGGTCTAAGGCGCGGGTGGGGGTGACGTTCCACTCCCCGCGGTGGGCTCCTCTTCTAGGCGGGACGCCAAGTGGCCGACCGATGATGTCGTTAGGCGACCTCTTCGGCCCGCTCCGTGACTCTGAGTAGAGCCTCCGTGTCCGAGCTGAGAAGCGCGGCCTCCCACTGCGATTGGGTAGAGAGCTGCAGACTGTTCGACGGCTTGTCATGATTACATGAGTATAGGATGTGTGGTGTGTCTGCCTTATGGTGTCCACAAAGAGAACAGACGGGGCTAAACTGCTCTCGGAATCATTTGGAGTAGATGTACGGATTAAAGAAAGTGTCTGTTCGGAGCTGCCGCCAGCTGACTTGTGCTTTACTTAGAGATCTGTGTGGTTCTCCGAAGACTTGTCTTCCTATCTTGAAGTGGGCAGTAATTTCTTTGTAGGTCTTCACTCACTCCTTGGCCAACCTGAGCTCTGGGTAGCGCATCTCCCGGTTAACTACGAATCCTCGGGCATATTGGTGCGCCGCCTCGTTCTGAGGATGTCCCGAATGGGCGGGGTCCCAGATCAATGTGATCTGGCAGGTATTGGAGATTTTTTTTAATTTTTTTATGCCTGCGGAGTGGGTCCTTCCATTGGCGAAATTGGAATGGCGCTTTTAGGGTCGCTGGTGATGTATTTGCCCGTGGTGGAGGTAATGGCTAAAGCTAAGGCAGCTTCTTCGGCCTCCTCGAGAAATTTTGTTTTATCGATTGTCGCCGATGCGATGAAAGAAACTCGATGATCGACAACTGCAAGGAAAAAGGCGTCTCTGTCTGCACGTTCTGCCACGTCCACATGCGCCGTGTCTTTCTGAACTGAAAATCTTTCGTGCACTTTCTCTGCCTTAGCCATTCTTGTGTCCGTATCTTTGGATGCATGTTTTTGGGCAGAGGATGGACTATTAGGTGTTCGTGCATCTGTCTTGGAATTGGCAAGTTGTGTGTACGGATTCCTTCATATTGTATCCCTGCCTTCTCTAGGATGAAACGTCCCGTTTCAGTGCCTGATAGTCTTTCGTATTGTGCGGCGAGGTGTGCTTCCACCATTTCTGCTAAGGTGTTTTGAATTCGTAACCGTAGTAGTTTTTCATTTTGTTTATGACGGGGGAGGTTGAGCGAAATTTTGTAGGATTGTCTAATTAGATCATCCCAGTTGTCTCTTTCTCTCACTGTGAGGGTGACGTATGGTGTAGAGTAGATGACTCTGCTAAGAACGAAGGCTTTGATTAGTTTCCTGGTCTCGGCTTCTTTAACTCCGCCTCGCCCATTCTCGATGCGTGTGATGACGAGCGAGATGTGGTTGACGGTGTTTCTCAGTTTCCTAATTAATGTGTCGTTTTTTTTTTTGGTTTGACAGCATCAGCCTTCTCAATATCCTTAGTGTTTCCACTTCTGGGACGGCTGCCCCTTCTTAATAGATTTGGATGGGAGGCGCTTTATTCTTTCTTTGGCGCTTTGGGTTTTAGAAGAGGACTTCGGATTTTTGGGGGGAACACGCAAGTCCCGCGGCTTGTGTCTCCTCTACTACTACATCTTGCGCTTGTAGCGTATCTTGTATCGTGCCGATACTCCCCTTGTTGGTACAAAGGGTGATATCGTCCGCGTACAAAGAGTGTTTTAGGTCTGGGATTTTGGCTGGATCGTGTGCCATTTTGATGAGGGTTATATTGAATAAGAAGGGGGCAGGACAGATCCTTGCGGCGTTCCTCTGTCTTCTAAACTCAAGGCGTCGGATTTGATTTTGCCAATTTGAATTTTTGCCGTTCTTTCAGAGAGAAAGTCCTTGATGGAGTTGAACGTTCTTTCGCCTACATTCAATGGTGAAAGAGAATCTAGGATTGCTCTATGTGTGACGTTATCAAATGCTTTGAATAAATCTAGAGATAGAATTGCCCTTGTGCTTCTTTGTTGATCCTGAGATAGGAGCAAGAAATAGGAGATAGGAGCACACGCACCACTGAAGTTTACAAACGAGATTGTTACCAAACTTACTTCCTAAATTGGACATCTAAACTTAGGGGTAGAGTAGCAATACTAATGAAACATGCTATAAACTGCGATGTTATGCCCGAATTTTCTTTCATAACTGATCATGTGGAATGTTAACAGTTGTGTCGGAAATAAACGTGTTTTCAGTCATGTACAGACCACCCGATTCTTCTGTTGATGTTTTATCGGTCATTTAGATCACTTGCTCCATTATGTTAATAAAAAAAATCTTAACCTCCTTCTCGGTGGAGATCTCCATATCGACTTACTAAAGCCATCTCCTGCTCAAATGACGTCTGTATCAACGATAGAGTCCAGTGGCAACCTTAATTTAACCCAAACTGCAACCCGCGTCAAAATGCAAACTTATACCCTTCTTGATATTTTTCTAACCAACATAAGTAGTAATTATGTATTATCCGGAGTTTTATGCTGTGATATTAGTGACCACTACCCGATTTATGTACTTCTACAAGGCATCAAAAAGCAAACAACTGATTTACCCGCTGTGAAAACAGAGTGCATCACACCTGCGGCCCTTGAGGCGTTTTGCTCAAGTATTATAAACGAAAGTTGGAATGATGTATTTTCTTCTGATGCAACCGATGATGCATATGAGCTATTCACTTTTCGTTTTAAGTCATTATATCATGAACATTTCGGACGTAAGGTGATCAAGAAAACAAGAAGAAATCGTAAACCTTGGATCAACTGCGAATCTCTAAAGATGATTAAAAAGAAATCGAAGTTCAAAAAATTTATGAAAACAAAGTCACTGGCTGACCGACAAAGATTCAAATAGTACTGGAATATATTAACTACTCATTTAAGAAATGAAAAATGAAAATATCTGCATAACGAGTTTATGAGCAAAAGTTGCGGTGGAATTGTTCAAGTCTGGAGGAAAGTAAACAAACTACTCGAATGCAAATAAATTTCTGAGGGTGTTACTAGTCTTACTCTCCAAGGTCATAAAGTAGAAGGAATCGAGCTTGGAGAAAAGTTCAATCATTTTGGACGGTGGGCAAAACCGCACAGACCCGAACAGCGACGAGCTTAGGCTCAGCGTCTACCTAGAGGGAAAACCCATACCAGAGAAAACACTCATAAGAATCGTGGGCATGTGGATACAATCAAACCAACGGTGCACACATGCACTTGCTCTATTCAAAGCTTCCACCCTACAAGTTGCCCGCATGATCACGCGCGTCTCCCATGAACGCTCAGGCATGCGAGAAGACACGCTAAAGCTGCTCAGCAGCCTGGTGATCAGCCGAATCACCTACAGTCTTCCATACTACAATTCAATCCAAAGCGAAATCCAACAGATTGATGCGATTATATGCCAAGCATGCAAAACAGCACTCCATCTACCGCAATGCACATCCACAGAGAAGCTTTTAGCACTAGGACTTCATAACAACTTTGAAGAACTCAGAGAGGAACAACACGTCGCCCAATTGCAGAGACTACAGCAGACTCCGTCTGGCAGGGAGCTTCTGCAGCAGTTGGGATGCAACGAACAAATACAAGAAATCCCGGACGGCATACGGGGCACAATTAGAGAGACTCCCATCCCCAAGAACATGGACCCCAACCTACACGAAGAACGCAGAAAGGCGAGAGCCGAGTACATCCAAAAATCACTAGCCCGCCAGACAACAACGGTGTATGTGGATGCAGCCACATACCCCAAAAGGACGGGACAAAACAACCCCAACGCGGTAGCGGCTGTGATAAACTTGGACATGCGGGAAATCATCAGCGCGTCGCTACGGGACTGCACGGTGGTCGAGGCTGAAAAAGTGGCCGTCGCTCTAGCGGCAGCGGATGGCTACCGGACTAAGGGATCCTTAACAATACTAACCGACTCTCAAACGGCATGCAGAAACTTCATGTTAGGCATAATAGGTCACAGAGCGCTCCGCATACTCCGCTCTGGGGACCGACTCAAACAAAGCACAGAAGAAAAACCAATCAAACATACGATAGTATGGACGCCGGGACACGCGGGAGTGGAAGGCAACCAAGCGGTCGACAGGGTAGCTCGAGGGTACACTTTTTACCGAGCTCCCCCACAAGCGACCTCGAGGAAGCCAAACCTGTCCCTAGAGATTACTCAGCAATCTTAAACCACTACAGGGGCTGCAGGAAACTGTACCCCCCACAACATAAATCTCTCTCCACGGAAGACGCCGTGGCATGGAGGCTGCTACAGACGGGATCATACCCGAATCTAAAGACATTCAACAAAATACAACCCACACAATACACAGACAAATGCCCATGGTGCCATGAAACACCCACGCTCTATCACGTAACGTGGGCCTGCCATAAAATAGAGGTGGCACCAAAAATACCAAACCCGAGTGCGGAGCAATGGGAAGGAATGCTCTCCAGCGACCGTCAGGACGTCCAACTTGGGCTGAGCCGGCGACATAGCTGGCAGCGGCATCCAGCGGATCCCTGGACTAGGGACAGACGGCGCTTTCCTTCTTTCCTTCCTTCAATCATTTTTTAAGGATGCTGTTTCACAAAACTTACCCCCGAAAACTGTAAATCCCAATACAAAAGACAATGATCACAGTGTCTCTTTAGAACCTACCAATGAAAATGAAGTTTGCAGTATTTTTGCCTCCTTAGATAATAGCAAATTTGGTGATATAGATATAATTCAAATCGCGCCAATAAAATACGTACTTGACTGCATATCTTCTATTCTAACTCATATTTACAATCTCGCCCTATCTACTAGTTTGTTCTTAAAGTTAATGCAAGTATCAAAAGTTATCATTGTCTACAAAAAGGGAGATAAGAGTGATATGTCTGATTATCGACCAATCTCAATATTAATGGCCTTTTCATAAGAAATAAAAAGGATAATCTACAAAAGAATAATTAGTTTTTGCTTAAAGTCCAATCCTTTTTCTCCTTCTCAGCAGGGCTTTATCCATGAGAAATCAACCGAAACGGCGTTATTAACGCTAAAAGAAATCATAATCGATGCAATTGAAAATCGATAAATATGTATCGGAATTTTTGTAGACTTTTCAAATTCTTTCGACTACCTCAGTCATGGTGTTATACTGCAAAAACTGGAATTATACGGCATACGCGGAACGCCCCTAAACCTTATAAAGTCTTGCCTTCAACATCATCATCAGTAATTCCAAATTGGTTCCCATCTGTCCTCATCTCAAGTAGTTTGCACTGGTTTGCCGCAAGACAGCATTTTACGGCCTCTCCTGTTCATATTATATATTAATGATATAGTTAAATACATGATAAACCAAAATATGTCATTTTCGCAGATGATACAAGCTTACTTTTTCAAGGCACCTCATTTCAGCTTCGTATGCCAGCTCAGGTGCTTCAGTATCGATGGCAGATGCCGGGGCTAGCAAAAATCTTTTCCTTCCTTTTTACTATTATTTTAATAAACAACCACAACCACCACCACCACCAATTATAAATGACGCAATGAATTGATTAAAAGCTGCAGTGAAAATAATGTACTAGTTTTAAATACTGAAAAAACTAAAGCCGTACATTTTCATGCAAGGCAATTAGCAATTATTCAGAACATCGACATAAAGCTTGGGAGCACCAACGTAGAATTCAAGGATGTGATTACTTGTCCACAATCACATGAACTGGAACGCCCAAGTTGAGTCTGTAATCTCTCATCTGTCACGGTGTGTTGGTATTCTCGCTAATTTCTGACACTTCCTTCTGACACTTCCTTTTCAATCTCGTGGTTAACGACGGTAAGGTTTCTCTGCACCATCGTAACTGTTAAAGGCTGTTCTGCGATGTGACATGGCAAAACTTCCCGGTACCCTGGCAGTCTTAGTCGAGACGTTCTGGGTACTTGGATCGCTATTACGTCAGGTTTTTGGATTGCGATTTAATGTGTAACTGCAGATCTGCTTTGTTTTTGCGCACAGACCTGCAGTTCCACTGCCAAATTGTTATGGTTTTAGGATTGGCCATTTTGCTGGGATAGATCAATAGCCGCCCCTTGCGCTGACAGGGGAAGCCGACGTAAAATTTCCTGTAAAACGGTGTCGATTACATGAACTAGTGATTTACATCCTGTATGTGTTGTTCGAGTCTTTGTGTTAAATTTTCAATTCTTGTGTTAGGTTATCGAGTTTCGGGCTGCGCTCTTCCACTTTTTCTTCGGGTTTTAGGACTCTATCCTCCAGTGAGGGATTTCTAATGTCAGCTACTGTCATTTTTTGCGAGGTGTTTCTTTCTTGCTTGATACGCTTACTGGTGTTCCGCCTGATGCGGTCAACGTAGTTTCCATTTTTAGACTTCCGGCATTGGGAGTGGTTTTGGAGGAGAGTTTTTAGATTTGGCGGGTGCTTTTAGTTTACTGTTATCTTGTTCCAAGTGCTTGATTCGGTCCGTGAGCATTTGAATGTGGTGATGTGCCTGATCGAGTTTAGACTGTAATGACTGCAGCTCCGTCTCCTTTCCGTGAGAGGCCACGCCCGCCCAGCTCACCTGTTTTGGTTCGGGGATGTGAGTCCGGCTGCTGGTACTGCTGACATCTCCACTGCGGCTGCTGCGTCTGCTGCGGCTGCTGCGGCTGCGGCTGCGTCTGATTTCCAAGGACGGGAAGGAGCTCGAGCGGTCCTTCCTTTTGATGGATGATGAATCAATGCAGGTCCTGGATTGGGATCTTGACTGGTGCTCTGATGCTTTCGCTTGGGGTCGTTGAAGTCGTTTCCTGCAGCTGTTATCGCCTGTGTGGTGCCCTCCTCAACAGACAATTAAAATTGGGTCGCATATTTCTTCATTTAGGTGCTGGTTGCCGCAGTACGGGCACCCTTGTTGCGGTGGCTCTGGACATACGTCACTTCTGCGTCCGGATCCTCTGCAGTTCGTGCACGCCTCTTCTTTTGGAATGAAGGGGTAGACTGGGTACAGGACTCCGAAGTATACGATGCTGTCTGGTAGTTCGTCTGCATTGAAGTGGAGCAGAAGGGACTTTGATGTTCTTCCCATGGTTCTTGCTTGTACGACCTCAGGGTTTCCTGTGCGAAATTCTGTCATCAGTTCTTGCTGAGTTTCGCCACCGTAAGCCCGATAGATGATGTCCTGCAGGGCCCTGTCCGGAGGGGCGATGTGCGACGTCATGACGATGTCTTTGCCTTCTATCTTGATTTTCTTGACTGCGACGCAGCGTAGTCTGTTTGCCTGCGCCTGCGTCGGTATGGTGAACACAATTTTTGCAGAACTTGTTCTAGATTAGTCTTTATCAGCCTCGGCCGCGGTGATGCCGCTGGCTTTTGCGATCGAGTGCCAGATGGGCTTCTCGGTGTAGCCTTGATGTCTACGCTAACCGTTGGGCTGTAGATGATTTTATATTCTTCTCCGGGAGTCGGAGAAGTGGTTTCTTAGGATGGAGGGGAGGGAGAGGTTTCGCCTGTGGCTTCTCGGTCTGCTTGTTTGGCTCCCGAGCTGTTAATGACTCAGCTTTGGGGTTCTTTTTACGGTAAAAAACAATTGTTTTCAAATCGGTCGTGTCGAAATCGACTGGGGATGCATTAGTTCCAACTAGGGCGTACTCCATGCCTGCCGCCGCGGCGTTCGCGCCGCGATAGGCTTGGCGTTCGGTTAAGCCAGGGCGCCGGAGCGACGCTGGCTTTAGACAGTCAGAACTCGGTCGCCCGAGCTCCGATTTGCTTAAAAGAGCTCTTGAAAGGTGCCTTATACGCTCCCGCTTCTTGTCCGTGTGTCGGAGTTCACGTATCTTGGTATTTTTTCTTGCAGGAGGTGTTCGAACGCGGAGCCCATACGAAGCACATGAGTCTCCGTCGGCCCCCTAGCGGAAAACTTCGGGTGATAAAGCGGCGTGCACCGAGGCGGCGACGAAGAACGCGGCACGGCTGTGGGGTGTCTCTGGTTGCCATGGTATCGGCGCATGCGCTGAACTGCACATCCGCGTGACGTCACGCTGGGCGTTGACGGTGGAGCGCGCGCGCGGCCGCGGCGGGCAGCCACACTTTACTCCCCTTAGGTTGCCATGGTAACGACGCATGCGCACAACTGGTCTCCCCAACGTACCATGAAATGCTCAGCTGGTAGCCCAGTGAAGCTGCCGTTACAAAAATTGAACCTATTGAATGCGTTGTGGTCTTTGACATAATTAAGTGCCTTTGTGTACTGATGTGTACATGAGTAAATTATATTTTAAAACGGGACCAGATAAAAGTTGCGTTCTACTCTATAAAGCATTTCAATTCACTGCCATGAGCGTTCACTGACATGGACAAAGCGGATCTGTTCACGCCACCAAGAAACCGAAACCCAGCCGCGGCAAAAATTCTGAACCGTCAAGGTCACAGATGCCGCACGATTCCTGAAACATTGCTTTCCGCGTAAAAATACATTTCATAATCGCATTAGTAACATCAACCTGGGCGCACAAATAACAATCATCGCCTATGATTTCTCCAAGGCGTGAAAGAAGCTCTAACACAAGAGCTAGTATTGCTGTGAAAGCCCAAAACGCGATGCTGCTGCAGGTGGCTGATATTCCATGAAACACGCTTAATAATAATAATAATCGGTTTTTGGGGAAAGGAAATGGCGCAGTATCTGTCTCATATATCGTTGGACACCTGAACCGCGCCGTAAGGAAAGGGATAAGGGAGGGAGTGAAAGAAGAAAGGAAGAAGGAGGTGCCGTAGTGGAGGGCTCCGGAATAATTTCGACCGCCTGGGGATCTTTAACGTGCACTGACATCGCACAGCACACGGACGCCTTAGCGTTTTTCCTCCATAAAAACGCAGCCGCCGCGGTCGGGGTCGAACCCGGGAACTCCGGATCAGTAGTCGAGCGCCCTAACCACTGAGCCACCGCGGCGGGTAAGAAACACGCTTAGAAGCACTGCTTTCGTGTCCGATTGCTTCAAAATATGCCAGCAAATATATCTAGCCATGGTAAAATGGCGAGCAATAATTTTACTCACGCGGCAACCTGCAATCGAGCCATAAGCAGTCTCACATTCAATGGACATTCGCTCAAGGGCATATGAACCATGTTTCAAGTCCCAACCCATGGTTCCAGACAAACGTTGATGTTGAACTCACGTGGAAATATGATTTATTAGAAAATAATAATAGTAATAATTCTTGTTTTTTTTTTTATGGAAAGGCCGAGCGCCCTAGCTACTGAGCCCCCGCGTAAATTCTAAAAAGTTTTATGAGGAGAGAAAATGGCGTAGTCTCTCTCAAATCTCGGTGGACACCTGAACCCCCGCGTAAGCGAAGGAGTAAAGGAGGGAGTGAAAGAAGAAATGAAGAAAGATATGTCGTAGAAAAGGGCTCCAGAATAATTTCAACCACCTGGGGATCTTTAACGTGCACTGACATCGCACAGCACATGGGCACCATAGCGTTTTGCCTCCTTGAGAACGCAGCCGCCGCGGTTGGGTAGGCTGTCCCACTTCTCAGTGGAAACTTCAACCGTGGTGTGTGGGCAGCTTAGGAACTGTAAATTCTAAAATAGTTTTTGGGGAAAGGAAATGGCGCAGTATCTCTCTCACATCTCGGCGACACCCGAACCACGCCGTAAGAGGAGAGATAAAGGAGGGACTGAAAGAGGAAAGGAAGAAATAGGTG
Source organism: Amblyomma americanum (assembly GCF_052857255.1). NCBI lineage: Eukaryota > Metazoa > Arthropoda > Arachnida > Ixodida > Ixodidae > Amblyomma > Amblyomma americanum. Next base: position 101,775,365 of record NC_135500.1, read on the forward strand.
CAGAACTGTAGGGCTGCGGAAAAAATAATGTGGGTTAGCCCAGCTAATCCACGATATAAAAAGCGAAAGATGCCGGCGTTCATTGTGTTCATGGGCGTTGGCCTTGTCAATGTTTTAGACGGCGATGGTTTTGAGCAAAGAAAGGGTGCATAACTGGCTCCCTGGATATGCGGATGCCTCATTCGTGCTTAGATACATGTGGCGGTGGTGTGATAGAAAGCTGGTTTGAATGCATTAGCGCTGACAGCCTTGTGGCGGATATGCGGAACTGCAGCAATAGCTAGGCCGCAGTGTTCATCTCGTGATCAATCTCTCGCGATCAACCATTAACTGCATGCCACCTCCCAGGGTGGCAGGGAGGGTGCGCTGCCTATTCAGTGTGCGGAACGCAATCAAAGCAAGTTTTTCCAGTTGGACACCACCGCCACCTGCATGAAAGCGGGATTGAGGTTTCCAATGATCCACGGAGCCGGTTGTGCGCCTTTCCTTTCTAGAACATGAACGGCCTTTGCAAAGTTGTCAACGGCAATGAACTCTATGAACACCGTAGGCTCACTTGTATTGTTTGGTTTTTGAGGAAAGGAAATGGCACAGTAACCGCCTCACATATCTGGGTAGACACCCGAACCACGCTTTAAAGGAAGGGATAAAGGAGGGAGGAAGGGAAATAAAGAGAAAACTGAAAATTGAAAGTTTGATTTTGAGAAGCCCCGCCGCTGTGGATCAGTGGTTAGGGCGCTCGACTACTGATCCGGAGTTCCCGGGTTCGAACCCGACCGCGGCGGCTGCGTTTTTGTGGAGGAAAAACGCTAAGGCGCCCGTGTGCTGTGCGATGTCAGTGCACGGTAAAGATCCCCAGGCGGTCGAAATTATTCCGGAGCCCTCCACTACGGCACCTCTCTCTTCCTTTCTTCTTTCACTCTCTCCTTTATCCCTTCCCTTACGGCGCGGTTCAGGTGTCCAACGATATATGAGTCCGATACTGCGCCATTTCCTTTCCCCAAAAACCAATTATTATTATTTGATTTTGAGGAACCCGCCGCGGTTGCTCAGTGTTTAGGACGCTCGGCTACAGACCTGGAGTTGCCGGTTTCGAACCCGGCCTCGGCGCCTGCGTTTTTATGGAGGCAAAACAAAAAGGCGCCCGTGTGCTGTGCGATGTCAGTGCACGTTAAAGATCCCCAGGTGGTCGAAATTATTCCGGAGTCCTCCACTACAGCACCTCTTTCTTCCTTTATTCTTGAACTCCTTCCTTTATCCCTTTCTTTACGGCGCGGTTCAGGTGTCCACCGTTATATGAGACAGATACTGCGCCACTTTCTTTCCACCAAAATCAATTATTATTATTATTGTTATTGTTATTATTATTATTGGTTTTGAGGAAAGGCGCGGCGCTGAGCAGCGGCGTAACACCTGTAGCTCGATGATACTAGTGGTGCATGCACAGTAGTGACTAGGAAGCGAGAGGGAGAGAAATATCCGCGGCGAGTCGCACGTTGTGACGTCATGTGTTTCCTCGGAGCACCGCCACGGCGAAATCGCGTTTCCTTCCAGTAAAACTTACCCGCCGCAATGGCTCAGTGGTCAGGGCGTTCGACTACTGATCCGGAGTTCCCGGGTTCGAACCCGACCGCGGCGGCTGCGTTTTTATGGAGGAAAAACGCTAAGGCGCCCATGTGCTGTGCGATGTCAGTGCACGTTAAAGATCCCCGGGTGGTCGAAATTATACCGGAGACCTCCACTCCCGCTTTCGAACCCGACCGCGGCGGCTGCGTTTTTATGGAGGAAAAACGCTAAGCCGCCCGTGTGCTGTGCGATGTCAGTGCACGTTAAAGATCCCCAGGTGGTCGAAATTATTCCGGAGCCCTCCACTACGGCGCCCCTTTTTTCCTTTCTTCTTTCACTCCCTCCTTTATCCCTTCCCTTACGGTGCGGTTCAGGTGTCCAACGATATATATGAGACAGATATTGCGCATTTCCTATCCCCAAAAACCAATTAAAAAGAAGACCTCCACTATGGCACGTCTTCCCTTCTTCTTTCACTCCCTCCTTTACAACTTCCCTTACGGCGCGGTTCAGGTGTCCAACGATATGAGACATACTGCGCCATTTCTTTTCCTCAAAAATCCAATTATTATTATTATTCCAGTAAAACGTTCGCGTTAAAAATTTAGACCCCCTGGGGATCATTAACGTGCACAGCCATCGCACAGCACACGGGCGCCTTTGTGCTTCGCCTCCATCGAAACGGTGCCACCCCGGTCGGGTTCGAACCCGGGCACTTCGGATCAGTAGCAGAGCGCCCTAACCACTGAGCCATCGCGGCGGGTTTAGTTCGGGTCTATGGAGTTCTTCGTTCCAAAGTTACTAACGCTGAGGAACGCCGTAGTGGAAGGCTTCGGTAATTTCGGCATTCTAGGGTTCTTTAACGTAACCTGCGCACTTTTTGTTATTGTGTAAATAGTTTGTGAATATTATCTCTCCCCCTATCTGCTTTTAGTGTCCCCTCACATCTTTCATTTTAATTCTCTATTCTGCCTGCTATCCTTTATTTCCGCGCCCCAGCTGAGGTGCATCAGTATCGATGGCAAAGGCCGGGATCAGCAAAACTTTTTTCCTTCCTTTTTTATTTTTATTTCAATAAAACAACTTACTATAACTACTACTACTTTAACCTGAACTGACATAGCACAGGGGTTGTGGGTTTGAATTTTGAAGACCGGCAGACGAAACCTTTGAAGACGTCAACTGGTACTAACGCAGAGCGCGGTGATAAACGTTTTGATAAACGTTTTACGGCGCCGACACCACCGGCGTTCATCGCCATATTCAATCGCAGGCTCGCGGTCCGCCCCTGCCGTCCCTAGCCGCTCCATTGTGCCAAGTGCGCCAGCCTGGGGCATGCCACTGAGGTGTGTCGTGCTCCTGCCCGATGCACCCGCTGTGGCGGGCCGCACGACCCTGGTACCTGCACGAGTAATCCCCGCTGCATTAACTGCCGGGGATGACACGCAGTCATTGACCCAGCGTGCCCGCACTGGCAGCGAGAGCGTCACGTGGCCACTTTAATGGCCACATCCATGGCACCGATGTCCAGGCGGGTTGTCCGAGCCCTCGTCCTGGCTGAAACAGTGGCCCCAGCCCAACATCAGCAGACGCCGCGAGCGCTTTCTTATGCGCAGGGCGTCAGGGGAACACCCTAGAAGCAGCAGCTGCCACCGAAGCAACGGCAGCGCCAACAGCGGCAGCGGCGATCCTGCTGCCCGGCGTCTCGTACAGCGCGGCCCGAGCCTGCGGCCGCTTCTCATGGCCAGCCCTTTGACGAACGGGACGCGGAAATCGCGCGCCAAAAGCTGGCTTTGCCCGCCCTCAGCGCACTTTTCCCGGAGGGCACCGATGGACACCGGGCTTGCTTAGAAGCAGCGGGTTGCTCCCGCACAGATAAGCCAGCATGAGGACTAGCCACCGGACTCCCTCCCGCATACTATTCATCCTGCATTGGAACGTGCGCTCACTTGCGGCGCGGTACGCCGAAATGCGAGATCGCATCGCACAGGTTTCACCAAAAGTTATCGCGCTGCTGGAGACGTACGTACGTACGTTCACCTGACGGGGAGCCCTAGATGCGGCTACCTGGCTACATTGGCTACCCAGTCAAAACGCACTACAGGATTCTAAGACAGAAAATTTCTGTTGTCTGTAGTATTGTCGTATTTTGGGCATGCCTTGTGTAGTCTGTCTTGTCTTCTGTAGTCTGTCTTATCTTTTGTAGTCCTGTCTTCTGTGGTCTGTCTTGTCTTTTATAGTCTGTCTTCTGTAGTTTGTCCTCTCTTTTGTAGTCTGTCTTGACTTCTGTAGTCTGTCTTGTCCTCTGTAGTCTGTCTTGTCTTCTGTAGTCTGTCTTGTCTTCTGTAGTTTCCCTTGTCTTCTGTAGTGTGTCTTGTGTAGTGCTCGTACACTGTGTAACAGTCGTTACTGTCACCTGTCAATTAAAACAGGATTTGTGTTCTGGAGTAGGCTATGCACAAAACTGCACAGCTTGTTAATGGTTGCCTGTCAATTAACACAAGCTTTGTGCATTCCAGAGTAATTCGTGCACGAAGCCACTAGAATTGAAATGAAAATGATCAATATTTATTTACTGTTTCGTGCTTTTTTTTCGAGCTTGCTGATGCATGCTGTCCAGCGTTGTCCTGGCCGCAGGTTACTAGGTACATCGCCCATGAGCCAAGAAAACTGGTTTTTGTCTTGGCTGAAAAAAACAAAAAATAGAGATCACCGCTGCTACCTTCGCAAAAAAAATGTGAAAGCGTTGATGCTTCTCGACACTGGTCGCCTTTCAAATTTGGCGCCATGGTTGTTTTCTCGTTGACTTGATTGGTTATCAATTAACTCTTATTTTACCCTCATTTCATCCCAGCAACGATTTCGAGTTTTCAAATTTTCCTCCACGGATCGTTCCTGCCCACTCACTGAACACCCGCCCAGTCTAATCACGCGTTCATTGAATTTCGCTTCTCAATAATTACCTAATTGCCTCTAATTTATCATTCTTTTTCCTATCTCCTGGATAAGTAGAGGACACTTATCACTGGTCACGTGATTGCTCATTTCGAGTTTTCAAACTTGACGCCAAACTTTGGCTTTGTCCATACTTCCAGTTTTTCAAACTTGGCACTACGCTGTAGCTCCACCTACTTTCAGCGTTTTCAAATTTCGCGGCACTTTTTCTCTGGCCCAGCCACTTTTTGGACATTTTTGGCTGTAAATAATTATCCGATTATGAAATTTTCTTTTCGAACAGCATCCTCACATCATCCTCTGCCAATTACACAACCAATCGTATGACGCTATCTCTTCTGAGTTGCCCACAACTGCTGCGGACACGATCCCCGGCAACATAGCCTAGTAAACTTCTCACTTTATTCAAAATGTTGTAATACTGAACAAGGCTTATGACTGGCCGAGTTGGTACTGACTCACCTTAAAACCAGCCAGAACACACAAGACATGAGCTCAAGAGGCGGGACTAACAAAATTTAATTGAAGATTTTGATTATTTGATATGTAAGGGTTTAACGTCCCAAAGCGACTCGGGCTATGAGGGACGCCGTAGTGGAGGGCTCCAGAAATTTCGACCACCTGGGGTTCATTAGCGTGCACTGACAACGCACAGTACACGGGCCTCTAAAATTTCGCCTCCATTGAAATTTGACTGGTGCGGCCAGGATCGAACCTGCGTCTTTTGGGACAGCAGCCGAGCGCCATAACCACTGAGCCACTGCGGCGGCATAATTGAAGGAAAGCCGCAAAAGGAGACTCGCGAAGAGATACAAGCGCACAATAACCCAAAGCAGTGAAAGGGCGAAGTGCAATCAAAGGTCACTGGCATACTAATGAATCATCTAAAAAAGCAAATTCCTTACGGTGAAGGTTCTCCGATGGCTTAGCCACACGTGTCCTTAGCCTTACCGATGTAGTAAGCCTCAACTATCTACCGAAAGATGTATCCCTTCCATAAACCACTGATGTGTCGTGGAAATTAGGCGTGCAAAGAGACATGTCATCCTCAGATTTGCATTCACAAGATTGAGCATACAGTGCCAGATTAGAATTTGTCTTCCCCCTATAGAGTGAAAGTGCTCAGTCAAGTGCAAATTCAAATATCTGCCTGCCCATATTAGTTGCAGCCATAAGGCAGTGGAACGCAATAAACTCCATTACTTTTGCAAGTGGTGAACATTTTTTTGTGACACTGTCCATTGTGGACAAGTACCCAGTTTTATCAAGCCTTTTTAATGGCGGTGCAAAGGCCTCCTGTCTTGCACTTCGCTGTTAAGACAAGAGCAGCATTACGCTTTCCCGCGACTTTCTTGAGACTGTGAAATACTGTGGAGGTAAGGTGTATCAGCATCATCGGAGTATGTGCTCCTTACCCTCGAGCGAGTGAAAACATACTATGACAGGTTGTTGAGATGGGCAAGTGGGAACCCAGCTGCTTGGAAACCTGCTACAAGAATGCGTCCTCAGCAGTGATGGCATGACTTATCTAAAGCTGATGTCATGCACACGATTGCACACCCATCAAGTGTTTCCATCTTTACTGACCTGAACCAGCGACAAATACACCTCTTCACTATCCTTCCCCAACAACGAGTGGTCCGACTCGTAGCTAAAAAGAGCCTTCCCCGATCTTTAGCTGTAGCCCCGACAAACATATTCGTCCATGAAGCGCAAGTCTGCATCAAGAAACTGCTAACGGTTCTGCTTAGACAATTCTGATGTAAAAGACAGGCCTTGACCGCATGCCTTAAAGACTCCTAAAACATCTTGTGCCAACTTATCTGAGCCTTCTATGTCCAGAAAAATTACATTCATGAACATAACGAAATGCTACTATGCCAAGGTCTTCCAAACAGGGCTTTAATGCCTTATTGAATTTAGACAAAAAAATGTTGCTGAGCAAAGGTATGACCTGCGTGTAAATACCGCCCTGCCAACTGACAAATGCGGATTTGCAGTAAAAGGACAACAGCCCCAAGAAGCCAGCAACCAAAATCACGCAATCATCTGTAAAATCATGCTCATCGTTCACCCTGATGCAGTTTGCACATACCTCAGAGGTCTATCATGTCACAATGAATAGTGCAGGCCCACCATCTCGATGCTCACTACAGAGAACCTGCCAAGGTTGCTGTCCACAAGAAACTAGAACTCCACAGAACTCCACTTTTGTAAGTTGGCAAGGCGGTATTTACATCAGAAATCAGGCATATGCAGAGGGTCCCAGGTTGCACTGTTCCTCCGCGACATTCTTCTGTCCAGAGTCGATACCGCATCAAAGCCCTGTTTGGAAGTCCTCGGCATAGTAGCATTTCGTTATGTTGATAGCTACCTAATTTTTTTGCACAAGGAGGGCTCAGATAAGTTGGCACAAGACGTTTTAGAAATTTTTAGGCATGTGGTCAAAGCCTATCTTTTAGGTCTGGATTTCACTAAGCATAACCGTTTGTACCTTCTTACTTAGACCTGCGCTTTGCGGACGACCACATATGTTGGCGCCAAAGCCCAAGATCAGGAAGCCTCTTAGATACGAGTTGAACCACTCGACGCTGGTGAAGGACAGGTTGGCAATCACATGCATCACGACTGCTTTATGGAAGTCATGCCATCACAGTGTTCAGAATGCATTCTCGGAGCAGGTTTCCAAGCCAATGGCACCTGGGTTCCCACTTGCCCATCTTGTGCACCTGTCAGAGTGTGTTTTTACTCACTCGAGGGAACGGAACACCGTTCACATGATGCTGACGTAGTTGAGCAGCACAAAAAGACGGCCTCTATACCTTACCTCCACGCCATTTCGCACCATCCCAAGAAAGTTGCACCAAAGTATGATGTTGCTGTTGTCTTGACCGCTAAAAGTAAGATAGAGGCCCTTTGCTTCTTCGTTCAAACTAGGCTTGATACAACTACGGGTAATCGTCCGCTATGCACAGTGGCAGATAAAAAATGTTCACCACTTGCAAAGGTAAACCGGTTTTTTGCATTCCACTGCCTCGTAGCTGAAACTACTACGGGCAGACAAGCAGATATTTGAATGTGCGCCTGGCTGAGAGCACTTTCACTGTATAGAGAGGAAGGCGAATTTTCACCTTACACTGCACGTTCAATCTCGTGAATGCAATCGGAGGACGACCTTTCTCTTTGCACGCCTGATTTCTGCGGCACATCAGTGGTTTAGGGAAGTGATAAATCTGTCCTGATATAGTTGAGGCTTACATCAGTAAGGCTAAAAACAAGTGCCTGGCTAAACCGTCGGTGAACCTTCACTGTAAGGAATTAGTTTTTTAGATGGTTTACTAGTACGTCAGTGCCTTTCGGTTATTTTTTGCCCTCTCACTGCTTTGGGGTCTTGCGTGCTTGAATCTCTTTGCAGGTCTTCTTTTGCCACTTTCCTTCAATAAAATTTCAGTTGTTAGACCAGCCTCATCTTGTGCTCATCTCTTCTTCTGTTTTGTGTCTTCCGGCTGGTTTTACGATGTAATACTGAATGCCGAAAGAAAGCCATTTTAGAGTCAAGTGCACTTATAATGGCCACAGCTATAATGAATGTTCATTTATTACAAAAAATAGTGCTTACTTCATTATTTTATGCATGAAGTATATGACACTGCATCAAAACAAAAAAAGGACTAAGCCTCTAACCCTCATGGCCAAACTGCAGTTACAGCAAACAAAAGGACACCATAAACCTGCCCCACATGCAAAAGCTTGCACTACAGGCCAATGCAGAAATAAGATCAGATTACTTCCCAAACTGCATGACACTGCCACGCAAAGTAAAGATTGTGACAGGCAATAAAGGAGCAACAAAAAAGCAAACTGTAGGTAGCAGCCAATCTCATGCAGACAACCTACAAGGTCAGGCCAACATAGACGTGGAAGAAATTTGAAAAAAAAAGCCACAACAAGCACATAATAATTTTTAAGGTTTTCACAGCCCTTTAAATGGCAAATATTTTCCTGAAAAAACATTACACAAGCGGCAATTTTTTTTCGGCAATCAGTTTTTTTCGTGTACTTCATATTCTCGAAGCATGGGCGGGCATAGAGTAGTCAGATTAGTGCATGCGTTCCTAAGCAATGCCATGCCAAAAACTGTACTTACAGAGAAAGCTTGCCTTCCTGAGTGAATACCACTGGCCATCCACTAATTTCCCAGCCTGCTTCAGGTCCCTGGCAAAAATCACACGCAACTTGGTGGCTTGCACAACTTCCATGCAACTCTTGGTCTTTAGCTGGAAAAAAATTGAGGGATCAGTGAGATCAGTGAGATAAGGAGCGTCTGCATTTAGTATTGATGTTAAGGACCTCTTCTACTCGCTGCCACATGACACACTGATGAAATTTGTTAGTGATTGCATTACCGAGGATAATGATGAACAATGCTTTGTCAATGCCTGTGGTATTTCCGTTCCTTCGTTTTTAGAAGTGCTGTCGTTTTATCTGGCTTCTACTTTTGTTGACTGGAATGGGCATTTGTTTATTCAAAAGACAGGTGTTTGTACCGGATCCAAAGTAGCGCCCGTCCTCAGTGATATCTTCCTGTCTCGAGTTGACTCTTATATTGAAAAGAATCGGAGTGGCCTTGCAAAAAAGATTTTCAGGTATGTCGATGATTATCTGGTGTTTGTTGACCGACATGAATTTACAAGGAGGGCGGTGGACATTATTAAGATTTTTAAAGAATATGGGCGTGGATTACAGTTCACCTTTGAAACTCCTACAAACGATTGCCTGCAGTTCCTTGACACAAAACTTCATTTCGTGCAGGATCATGTGTGCTGGAGGTATTCTCCGAGGTCTGATAAACCACTCCTAAATTATCAATCAAATCACTCAAAAATTGTGAAGTGCGGCATTGCTGTCTCCTGCCTAGGATCGTCTTTGCTCAAGTCGTGCCCTCACGAAATGAAGGAAAGTTTCTGCGAGCAAGTGAACAGACTAAGATTGGCTGGACTTCCAGAGGACGTGCTGTTTCTAGCTTCTAGCAAGGTGCTGAAAAAAGTAAAAGAGTTCAATAGGTCACTTTTGAAGAGTTCTGAGGAGAAAAAGAAAAATATTGCAGTCATACCTTATGTTCATCGGTTTTCTCATCAACTAAAAAACGTGGGTAACAGATATGGTGTTAATGTTCTCTTCTCTGCCCCTCAGAAAGTTTGTAGTGTTTGTGCGAAGGTTGCTGCGCGCTCTAGCAGCGGTGTATGTGATAAACGAAAGTGGTGCTGCACTGTGAATCACAAGAACCACTATGTCAGATGTTCAAAAGGAGTGGTGCATCACATTCCCTTTTCTTGTGGCCGGACCTATATCGGTCAAACGGGCCACTGCCTTAATGTGCGCTTGCAAGAGCATTTTTTGTCATTGAATAAGTCGCCTTTATCTAATCTCGCTAAGCACTGTTCAAAATGCAGCGGCTGCAAGCCTTTGCTTGACCAAACTAAAATCTTGTTCCGACAGCCTAATCAGCTAACCAGAGAGATTTCAGAGGCCTATCACATCCGTAAGAATCAGCACACGTGTGTTGCCGACCCTATGGTGGTTTTGCATGAAAGAGAGTTTTGTTATCTTGACGCACCTGTATGAGCACTTTTCCTGTCATGCCTGCGCGATGGCTTTTGTTTTGTTCGTGATTGTTCTTCCTTTTGTGTGTTTCTCGAATAAATGCGCAGTTGCGAGTAAGCGCTTGTGTTGTTTGGTCTCCCTTGTCTGTTGTCCTAAGTGCGCTTTATATAATTTTTGAAAATGAAAAACCAACTAGCTCAGATGTCAATTCTGCTTCAGATATAAAATTTCACATGCATTGCTTTGTTTCAATGACCGACTAAGAAAGAAACAGCGGTTTCTGTGAGCGCAACTATTTTTCACACTAGCTTTCTACAGTAAACCATGTTTATCGCGACCTAATTCACACTGACTTGCTGCACGGCCCCAGCACTACTGTGTATAGCTTCATGGATTCAAATGCTTGTTAGCTCTGAGCCCTTGGGCTTGCACTCGTTAATGCAGAAAACCTCGGAAAGGGCAACCAGAGCTTCAAGCTTTAAGCCATAGGTATTCAGAAGCTCAGTGGTCTGTGGGAGAACTTTTGGCTGGGTGACACAGTAGCAAATGCTTCTCCAGCTACTTTCACTCCATTGCAAAAAACTCGCACAGCGGAGACCTGTCCTCCATGTTGCATTGCAGAAACAATCACTGAAATTCAAAGCACTCATAATAAATGCACACCTACCTTCCAACACAGCTTCATAATAATGGGTATAATTATTGGAGTAAAATACCAGTCAGTACATGTAGTTTTCAGTTTATCCAAAAATTATAAGCAACCGACAAACAATAAACATTAAAAGAGAATTAAAATAACCAGAATTGTTTAAAAAATCTGTCAGAAGAATTATGTGACATCCACTACACTCCAGCAGTTCTTCGCCTTTGTGCACCTTCAAACCACACTTTCTTACAGGCACATTTGCACAGAAATTGCGTTGAAACTGATCTTTAAGAATCTTTATTGGTGCAACAGTAGGGGAAACCAGGTTTTACTCAAAAACGAAGGGCCCTACACATTTCATCACAAGCCCAGATGGTGCACTTGAGTCGCCTCTTATGCTTATGCAAGAAACAGGAACAGAGATATCTTGACTAAATCAAAAAAGAGGAAGTGCAGTGCATGTGCAATGCAGAGAAGATATAAGCAATACCACACTAAAACACTGGGAGGATTCTAAGAGTAGGTGAATGCATGAATGGGTGGCAATCAGGTGGCTAAATGAGATTAGGAAATTTGAGGAAAAAGGGTGGTAGCATGTGGCACAGGAGACAGTTACCTAAAATGAACTAGAGAACCATTGTTCTGCACTAATTTTAACAGCACATTCACACGACAGACAAAATCACTAACTCCAGGAACAGACTGATCATCATGCAACTCAATGTCAATCACCATTGCAAATGGCACCAGCACCGCAGACTGCACATGAGGAAAAGTAGACATATTTTTGCTCTCAACTTTGAGCAGCAGTCAGCTGCGCTTTTAGGAGCAAAGCTCTAAAGTACGGCAACATTGGCACTTTGTTTTACTGACATGAGGGTGCTTGTGAGCGTGCAAGTCCCATGTTTGTTTTGCACCAAATGTGTTAATTGCGAGGTATGTTTAACTAAAGAGGGGCATCTAACATGGGCATCAGCTCTTCATTACTTCCCTTCTATATCCCTCCCTTATATCACGGTTCAAGAGTCCATCAAAATGTGAGAGTTACTGTTACATTTCCTTGAATTTTCCTTCAACTAATTTTAAAAATTTTCAAGTATACAGCTTTAAGAAGGTAGAGGTACAAACTGTGCAGTATAACCATGTGCTATATCAATAAACCAGCAATAAATCTGTGCTGACAGCAGCTTGCCCAGTGCATTGCAAGGATGCTATACCATACAAGGATTGGTGTCATCGTGCAATGTTACATTACTGACTGACATTTTGGTCTCTGTGTCAGAAATACTGGTAAACCATCATTGTAGAGCACAATGTTTTTAAAGTGATAAATGAACATATAGGTCCTTTTCGAGGACACATATGCATACCAGGCAACAGGTGTGCAATGTCAAAGCACGTTTATGTTAACAGCAGCTGCGTCAAGAGCTACATCAGGGACTATATTTTGTACAAGTCTACAGTTCTGGTAATTATAAGCTGAGGTACTGCTGTGAAGTGCATGTAGAGTTTCATGCATTTCTAAACCTAGCTGCAAGCCTATATTGAAAATATTTTTCTAAATAGGCAGCTAAGATATGCATCACTGAAAAAGAATAACTACCATGAACGGATCAGGAGGGATGACACAGCCAAAGGCAGGAAGCACGCATGGCCCAATAGATGCTGGCCGCTGGCAACTGCAAATAAATACATCCAGAGCAACAGCTGTCAGTGGCTGTAGCCATGTCATGACTGACAAGAGAGGAAATCGTCTACTGCTCTAAAAACTAAACTTAGACGTAATATAAGTAAATAAAAACCAATGAGCTAGCACATGACAAAACAAATGAACAGATTTTATGTAATGCACCCATATACATTCTTTGAGAAGAGTCACAATGACTGTTATAACCACACTGAAAGATGAGCTGGCTGAAATACCGCACATCAATTTGAATATAGGATGTGTAGGTTTTCATTAATTCCTATCATGGTGCCTTGCACCAATGTCTAGGTATTAAATTGAAAGTTGCAACCAGTCTGCCTTGGTTAAATGAGAAGAGAGAATGGAAAAAAGCATGCCTTCACTAGCAAGAAGCTTGATATCTCACAGCACAGCTTGGCATCATAAAAAAATTGCTAGCGCATTTAACAGATCTGCATACAATTAAAAGCTGCACAAATTTGTCGACTGGCAATGCAAGTAAGGGCAAGAGAAACAAAAAAATACCAAAGAACACTCGTGAGTGCGGCGAAGGGAGGTCTGTGGGTAGGATCCCGTGCCAGGGAAGAGTTCCGAGCTCGGAGAATCGCCGGCACCACAGCTGATGGCACGCAACCAAAAATAAATAACAAAGCGAAAATAAGCAACAAAAAAACCATCGACAATGGCGAACGACTTGAATGCGGGCCACAAAAGCGAGGGATATAGCAAAAATGTAGAAATCCTAAATAATTGTGCAGTTGCATATCCGACAGCTCGCAGCGCTCAGAAGGAGAGGAAGCATCAACGTTTACAGCTCAGGAGACGCAAGATTGATCTAACTTTGACATAACACTGCCTCAAATCCTGTTCCACTGGGGAAGCACAGACAAGTTTACAAATGACAAGGCGATGAATATGAACTAGCCTTTCGCATGCCATCACTGTCTCAAAATTTAGTATGAGGCATATTAAGGCACAAGCACTAATCCGATGAGTACTAACCCTGAGCAAAATAGTGCGGTGTCTGAAGGAAGGAAGGAAGGAAGGAAGGAAGGAAGGCCTCAGACGTTGCTGGCACATACCCACTACGGGGGAGTGGCCAAGACACAGGCGGTTACTTACTGGATACAGGAAAGGTTTGACGGGAAAAGGAGTGGTAATAGTATGTAGCCTAAGAGATTGGAAAAGGGAAGGAAAGGGGTCCAGTTAACTTGGAGATCAAAGACGGGACAATTGCTTAATGTGCATAATGCCTGTAATGTTGCAATGTCGTACTGATTGAGGGCGGGAAAAAGAAATTAGAATGGGAGTCGCTGCGTTTCTTGAAGAAAATTTTGCACAGCAGAGCGCACACTCCTGTCGCTTCGTCCAAGCAAAGAAGCGCCAATGGAAAGAAAAACCGCGGAAGACACAGGCAAGCCCAGTTGGTGAAATGGAATCTGCAAAATAGTCTTCCTCAAATGAGAAAAGCGGCGGCAGAACAGCAGGAAGTGATCTATTGTCTCAGGTTCGGCACAAAAAGGGCACAGTGGGGAAGCTGATCGCAGCTGGCCTAGCGCGAGCGCTCCGCCACGCGGCACTTCTCGCTCATCGTCTTCTACGCAGTGCAAATCCATGCTTTTGCGCCGAGTGTCGAAGCGCTAGCAAGCGAAAGCGTAACTCTGTTGTGATATCTGGTGCCATTTTTATTTACCACGGCACGCGAGTAATAAATGCAAATAAAGACAATGAGAACAACACTTGTCATGCAGGATATAGGCCCTGCTTTTTTGGCGCCGCATTATAGCTGCGGCAACCGCAGGCGGACTGCCTCCACTCACATCCCTATATAGCCGCATACAAATAGCGCGTGTGAATACAGATCATTAGCAAAGAAACGCAGAGCGGGACTCACCGGCCATGCGATTCATCCAGGCTTAGTAAAACGGCGCAGGAGTCTTCGTTCCCCTAACAGATGAAAAGACGTCGCAGCACTCTTCATGGCTTACCCGTTCAAACTCGCCAATGTTGACAGGCCGAAATCCTGGTCGTTGGCTTCCAAAACACACTCCTGCTCACCTTCCTATTGAATGAGTTCCTCACATGTGTCCGCCGTACAAATACTCAAGCAATGCCTCAAAGAGGCAAATAATAAAAAAAAAAACACGACGTGTCGGTTGCGCTGCAATGGCGCCGACGGCTGCGCTTTCGTGTCGGTGAAAAATTACAACCGACAAAAAAATTTGTTTTTTAAACCACGAATACTTATATTATCTTCACAACAAAGACACTGCATTTATTTTAAATTATTTTTAGATTATTTAAGAATACTAAAGTGCTTTCAGTTACTTTTTCTGGCATGTCGTTTGTAGAAGCTGCGATCCTGTGATCCCCTGAAGTGACCCGGATGCCCTAGCAGACGACGGAGCAGACGACGGTGTTGACAGAATGCAATTTCGTTTGATGCCAGATAAAATCACTAAGTTGCGACAAAAACAGCGAAGAAAAGCGCCGTATCTCAAGCTGGCGAATATCGTGGATAAGTTGAACGCAATTGGCACGATGGAGAGTAGCTGCGATGCATTAATTTGCGCGACACTGGCACGCTCACCGGAGATCATGAAACTTAACAGCTTAATCGGTGACCAGTACAAGCGGATTGCTTTGATATCAACTGCATTACGAAACTACGTCGATACTTGCGTCTCACTTTAGCTAATATGCAACAGTGGGTAGCACTCGCCGCATCCTGATCGCGTGTAGTTTAACAAGCAAGAGCCCACTAGCGCATCGAAGCAGGCGTGTTTTCGAGCTCGTATCGTTACGAAAAATACGAGTTGTTTCGGCACGTACTGGAATTGAAGTTCTCAGCCTGTGCGTCACGGACGGTGAGGATGGCGTCGTGGACGATCTTCACTAAGACTCGCCGCAAAGCAGCCGATAACCCAAGCATATGTGCGTTAAAGGTTGTTCACCAGTAGTGCAAGCGTGGGCATAAAGTATCGCTCAGTCGCAGCGCCAGTCGCTCGCTTCTCGATTTTCCAGCCTTCCGATCTGTTGAGGCAATCAGTGAGCCAGCGGGAGTGAGCGAGGCGAGCTTTCGGGAACGACGCCGCCCGCGGGCGCGCCGGGCAATGAACTACGCGCTACCCCCTGGCTGCCCTAGTCGTCGCTAAGCCTAGCCGGTTTCGCATCGATGCAGCAGCTGAGTGCACTTCGAAACTGGCTTGCGCTGAGGTGCTGCTCTCGTCATCGTTTTACTGTGAACCTCGTCTCATAGTAAAACAAAGATATGCTCGGTTTCCGCGACACCTTCAGGAGCGGAGCCAGCTGAGGCCAGGGGAGCCGCGATTGAGCAGCAGCAATTAAAGGCGCCGTGGGGAGACATTTTTTTGTATTCCTGTTATCGCTTCTACCAACGACTCGATATTGGCCAACGATACTCCATCCCACGGCTTAGTATGGACTTGAACAAACATTACTGTCGCATATTTCTGACGCTGGCGGCCGGTATTCAGGCTGGCATTCCGCGCCCGTACGTTATCATGTCGCTAAACTGTATGGCCGTGGTGCACATCAAAACCCCCAGACATCCTCCTTTTCGCTCAGATAGTCATAGCACACAGTCACACTGGGACCAGAGTAGTTTAGAGGACCGAGCGCGGGTGCACAGGAGCTAGACTGTGTCAAAGCAGGCGACACTCTTTAAAGCGCGCGGTTGATGTCTGTCCCAGGACTTTACTCTCATTTCGACCGAGAATCAAATCGGTTCAAACTCGCCGGCCGCCACATTTCACCTTCGGCTGCATACGCTGCTGTCTAAAGTTAGCGACATTTTCGTGTCACCGTCATGAAATTTTCAGTGAAGGCAATGAACGACATCGTAAAGTATTTTTTTTGCTATTTTATGATAAGCACCACGTCACTGCCGCTAAAAAAAATTCTCCGCCAACACTGCATCAGCGTTGGACTTAAGAGCGTTAGCTACGAGAGCTTCAAGTGCTTAGATCGGGGTGCTAGATCGGGGTGCTCAGGAAACGTGGAGAAGACAAAATACAAACATCTGAGGGAATTTCGTTTCGGAAACATTCGTTCTAAGATACAAGCAGCGTCATCTACTTCAAAGATTTTGCACTACTATTGCGATTTACAGCCACCTTCGCTATATCCGGTATGTTTCCTCCTTATATATCAGTTAACGAATTTTATAAACGTGTGCATTACAAGATGAATTGTTTGACTGCATCCGGAACTCTCTGCGACAAACGATTAGGCCTTATGGCCGTCTGGAAGTCCCCGGAATGCACGGTTTAGGGG
This sequence comes from Amblyomma americanum, assembly GCF_052857255.1. NCBI lineage: Eukaryota > Metazoa > Arthropoda > Arachnida > Ixodida > Ixodidae > Amblyomma > Amblyomma americanum. The sequence continues at coordinate 101,792,119 of NC_135500.1, forward strand.
CGAAAAGGTCGTCGGTGCGAATCCCACACATATTTTGGGCTTCATCTAAATATTTATTTTATCCCCAGGAACATGACAAGTGAAATGACACCACTTCGATCGTTATGCGTCAAACGGGCGGCCCCCAAATTTGATGCAAATGGGGGTCCCCGGGGTTCCACTTCGATAGCCGCTATACTGGCATATGTAAAACGGATCGAAGGTATCTGTGACAACTGAGGCTCTACGCGCCCGCTGTTGCTATGTGATATAGTGTGGTAACTGTCTTGGCTAATTTGACCTTCCCTGCAGACAGACGTGTCCTTGACAAACGTAAGTAGTAAGAGGTGACGCTCTTAAAACTGAAACGCGCGGAAAAATGATATCGGGGTTGCTTTGAACATTTATACAGAGAACTGCGTGCATGTACACACATGCTGCCTTTGTGTAGCCGGATGGTTATGGCGAGTAATTTTCCCTGATTGGCAATTAACGACATTCTTTTCCGCGACGCATAGAAGTGTCCTTGGTTTTTTCTGCGCATATAGTAGTAGCGGTACATTATGTTACAAGGCTTGAACATGTCACAGAAACCAAGAGGACACTGACTTTCAGTAGCGCCATTCGACTTGCGCACACCGATTGGTGTGCAGGCGCTGTCGTGGGTGCAGCTACATGCCGCCACCACAAGAGCGTGCGGATACGCAGGCACCGCTGGCTTCACCGCTTGTGCATACAGCTTTTTGGGCTTTCAAAGCCGCATTATACTTTTGAGCAGGCACTTCTTTCGTCACATTGTCATGTGGGAACAGAAGGGAATTAGGTGAGTGCTCGAGCAGTGCCTCTCCTCTCAGCCAATTCTCGTTCGGTGAGAGAGCCAGGTCGCGGAAATCGAGTTGATTCGCCAATGTGAATGAGCAGTTCATTTCGCTCGGTGCCAGTCACCAACAGACCAGAGCACCTCGCATCCTCTTCGCGACTCGCCACAGTGAACGCGCTTTGAAGCATCTTTGGTCAATTTGATCCTATCGCTGTCACACGACCGCACGACAGTATTTCTAGAATTCTGCAGTAAAATAATTACCCTCACCAGGAATCTGTCGTATGACACATCCCACGATAGTTATCTATCGCGCGGCACAATCCACGACAGGTATCTGTCGCGTGCCTCATTCCACGACAGGTATCTGTCGCGCGGCATATCCCACGACAAGCTGTTGTGTCGCGCGACAGGCCGCACTACAGGTACTTTTGTCGCGTGAAAAGAGGCGCGCTAGAAGTCTGTCGCGCGACTGAACCCACGACAGGCAATTTTGCTGAGGCACGCAATCTCTGTCGCGCGGCACGACTCCCACTGTCGCGCGACAGTACCTGCGACAGAAACCTGTCGCGCGACAAATGCTGCGACAGGGACCTTCTTCGCACGACAAAATGCAGGAAAGATGTCTGTCGTGTGGCAGAACCTACTACAAACAACTTTGTCGCGCGAAAGAACCCACGACACGAAGCTTGTCGCACGACACAAGGCACGACAAGACAGCTTGTCTTGCGACACAAAATTGTGTCGCGCGACAGATCCGCGACAAAAAATTCTGTCGTGCGTTTTGATCGGGTACGACTCAGCCAACACGTGCGAGGAAGCGAGGAACCCACCTGTGTCGCAGTGCCCTGTTGTGACACATCCCATCGCCCTGGGAAATCAAGGTGCGCGATATCAATCAATCAATCAAAGGAAGCTTTATTTCATAATTCAAAAAAAAATTGTACAAAATATTTGGACCGATAGCCTACATGGCTAGTGTCCGGTCCAATACAAATCAAGTCATTTAGGCATTTAGGCAACCACATAAATATGTAAAGTGAGAAAAAAATGAAAACAGCGAATTAACACAGCAAAAGCATCCAGTGTCCGATCGCATGCAAAAACAAGGCATTTTGGCAAACGTACAAGGAAGGTGTACACCGGCATTTTAAGAAACACAGAAACACAAAAAGGAAATCACATGATTACTTGATTATGCAAGAAATATAATTTAGAAGGTAGTTTAAAATTTCTGGCAAGCTTTATATACGTGCGGCAGGACGTCAAGCACGCATTCTTCGGCTCGACGGCGGCTATATCTGACGCCCAGGAGTGCGTGGTGGTGACAGTGCGCGTCGGTCTTGTTGACACGTCGGTGGCCAGTGTTTATGTGCGTCCACCATAGTGCGTGGGGCAGTGCGCGCCACTCCACGCGTGGAGATGACCTGCGGGACGCAGCAATGCAGCTGGGACTCACCCCTTTGAACATCGGCGAGCCGACCTTTTGACTACGCGGAACAACGGGCTCCTGTATCGACGTTGCCTTCGCATCCAGAGGCATCGAGGCGACATGGCACCGATCACCATCTCTCTGGGGCTCGGATAATTACTCCATCCTAATCGAACCCACTGCTTTGGAGGCGCGCCCCAAACGTGCCTACTCCATTACCAACTTGAGTGCGTTCAGGAGGGCGGTCGACGAGGCGGCGGCCACTGGCGCAGATTTCTTTTCAAGTCAAGTCCGAAGCGCTCTCGCAGCCACCCAACAAGCAGAGGTAAGGGCAGGGCAGCGCACACCTGATATGAAGCTGCTCAATCATCGCGAGGAGAGAGATCGCGCAGAGCGACGGGCGCGACGAACTGACAGACTGGACTGTCTACAATCATTTGGACGCGGCTGCACGCCGTCACGCCAAGAAGTTATACCGTCGGCACTGGGCTTCACCATGTCAAAGGATGGAGGAAGATGTCAGCTCGCGGAAGCTGTTTGACACCCTGCGGCGCATCACCGAACCACAGGCAAACCGTCAACTGCTGGCCGCCCTCGCAATCTCCAGCGGGCTCAGCTTTGAAGAGCTGGCAGAGCGGTTTGCCGATCGGTTCGCGCCGCCCTGCCCCGCAAACGCAGCTAACATAGCTGCTCCTGAGAGCCCCAGAAGCGACGCCAGTCCCTTGCCCGTCGCATCGGAAGGTCCATGTGATGTCCCGTTCACCGCGGCGGAACTGAACAATACGCTGCAGCGCTGCCGCCCCCGCTCGGCGCCCGGACCGGACGGGGTGGCTTACCAGATGCTGCGAAACCTGAATGCGCAGCAACGAGAGATCCTCCTGCAGCTGATAAGCCTGGTGTGGGAACGCGGGGAGCTACCGGAGGATTGGCGAACCGCGGTCGTTTGTCCCATCCAAAAGGCAGGGCGCTCACCTACGGAGCTGAGCGGAAACCGGGAAGTGGCATTAACATTGGTGGCAGGTAAGCTCATAGAGCTTATGGCTTTGCAGCGTCTGAACGAGCGGGCTGCGGAGGCTGATTTGTTTGACGAGCGGCAGACGGGTTTCCGTGGGATGCAGTGCACGGCTGATTCTATATCGGACGTTGTTACAGTGCTGGGGCATGCCAGGGCGGCAGACCAGGTTGCGCTGCTGCTACTAATGGACGTTTCGGGCGCTTTTGACAACGTTCATCGCGCACCAATTCTCGCGGTGCTTGAGGGGGCCGGAGTGAGCGGGCGCCTATTGCGATACGTTCATGGCTTCCTGAGCGGGCGCACCGTGCGCGTACGAGTAGGGGGTAAGCTCTACAAGCCTCGCCCGGTGGACATGGGCGCGCAACAGGGCTCGGTCTTATCACCATTTCTCTTTAATGTGGCGATTTCGGTGGTGCCGGCCTCCCTCTCCACGAGCGACAGACACCATGTGTACATGTCCGTATATACAGACGACATTGCTCTGTGGTGCCGGGGACCACCGGGCGAGGTGTTCAGCGTGCGGGGATGCCTTCAGGGAGCCCTGACCGCAATCGATGTCAGCTTGCGCGGCCTTCGTCTCTCGCTGAGCACGGACAAGCTGGTGGCCATGGGCTGCGTTTCGCGCTCGCGCGCACACTTGCGCCACTCTCACTGGACGGGACTCCAGTTCCTTGGCGTAAATCGGTGCGGTACCTTGGCCTGGACATCGATTGGCGCCTTTCCTTCCGCCCCGCGGCGACCAAGGCCTGTCTGCAGATGAAGAGGATCGCCGCCGCCGTGCACAAGCTCACCGCTCGAAGCCAGGGCATGTCCCAGCAAGCCGCGCTGCGGCTCAAGAATGCCGCATCTTTGGAGGCGGTGCTCTATGTGCTGCCGATTGCCGCGGTGCGCAAGCCGTGCTGGAAGAAACTCAAGCTTCAGCACCACAAGTCCCTGCGCGTGAGCCTAGGCCTGCCCAATAACTCGCAGTGTGCCGCAACGTTGGCCGATGTACGAGCGTGGCCACTTGAGCTCCAAGCAGCACGCAGGGGACTGAATCACATCGACCGGCTTCACTGCTGCAGCGTATACGCTCGCACCCGCGCTCACGAATCGGTGCGGCGCCCTTCGGGTATTAGCAATTGACACTAGGGCCACCCCCCCTACGTCTCCTCCGCGCCCTTGCCTGCTGCTTCGAAGGTACAGCGAGAGATCGTCGGCATTGCGGGAAAGCGGAGCACACTCCACTGTGCTGTGCAGCAGCTGGCCAGAGCCGTCATACACGAAGAGCTCCAGGACCATCTCCTCGTGTACACCGACGGCTCAGTTGCCCGCGACAGCTGCCCCTTGCTGCGGCGGCCACCATCCCCGCCCTGCGACTGCACAGCCAGCAACACGCAACCTTCCTGGGCTCCTCCACCACGGCGGAGTTGATGAGGATCCGGCTCGGGCTGGGCCTGCTGCTCACCCTCGGCCCTCCGCCACCCAGGAGTGCTCTGCTGTGCGACTCCCGCGCCGCCCTCAGCCGCCTGCAATCTGACGGCCACGGTACCCCACTAGTGCGGGAAATTCGCTCGCGCATCGAGCGCCTCGCGCAGAGAGGTTGTGCCGTGCGTGCACAGTTTGTGCCCGGTCACTGCGGCATCGCCGGCAACGAAGAAGCTGACGACCTCGCGACCGCTGCACACCAACTACCTGCCAGCGATCTGCCCCTGGCGCTGGAGGACGTGCGTGCGGCCATTCACGACCATCTCCGAAAGCAGCACCCCGACCCACGCATCGCGGGAGGTGAGCGCATCGACAGTGTCACCGGCTGTCGCGCACTTACACGGTCACAACGTGCAATGATCCTCGGCGCGCGCATTGGCTGCGTGTGGCCCGGGGAACGACGGGTGCGTCACGGAATCGCGACGAGTGATGTGTGTGACGGATGCGGTGCAGTGGAAACACTAGAACATCTGCTCCTTCGCTGCTCCGCGTTCGCCGATGCTCGTCGCGATATGCTCGCGGTCTATAGGGCGCAGGGCATACTACCAGACTCCATCAAGACGCTATTGTGGCCGCAGGGCAGTGCGCGCACTCGTGAGCGAACTTTGGTGAGCCTCTGTGCATTCCTCGAACACACGGGCTTGACGTCCCGTCTGTTCTCCAACACGAGTCGGAAATTCGATTCAACGAGATACTTGCCCGGACCTCACATTTACACGCAACATACGCCATGCCGACTGGCTGAATACAGAGGACACTCTGGGTAGTGATCACTGTATAATCAACACCACCATTTACATGCGTCCCCTGAAACGCCCACTAACACAAGCTCGTGTACCGGACTGGACGACTTTCCGCACATCTCTACCTATCGTAGATCCCCTCCAGTCGGGATACGACGCATGGTCCAAATCGCTCACGTCTACACTCACGCAACACGAGAAGCAGATACAGCTCACAGAAACACAAACGGACGTGGACAACCACTTGCTCCACCTTTGGGAGGCCCGCCGCAGCCTCACCAAACGATGGAAGAAACAGAAACATAACAGACGCCTAAAGAAACGCATCCTCGAACTCACACAACAAGCAGCGGAATATGCTACTCAGCTAGCCGACACTAACTGGGTGGACCGGTGCAACGCGGCTGCGCGCCAGATGTCTGGCCGCAACACGTGGCGCCTATTCCGCGCTCTCATCGATCCAATACAAACACGCACGGAAACCCAACGCCACTTACATAGGGCATTGCACAACTTTACAGGAACGACAACACAGCTAGCGCACACGCTCAGGGATCGATACCTTTGTACCACTAAGGACCCCCGGCAGGCGGCGTACTCGTATGCAGGCGAAGAGAACGCGGAGCTGGACAAGCCGTTCCAGCTCCACGACCTCCGGGCGGCCTTAAGCAAGATGAAGCGGGGCACTGCACCTGGGCGCGACAAGGTTACGGTCAAGCTTTTGGCCAACCTTCCCGACGCAGCCTACACCGCGCTCCTCAAATACATCAATAGCATTTGGGACGGAGAGACTCCTCTCCCTCTCGATTGGAAATCGGCTCTCGTGACCTTCATTCCGAAGGCCGGCAAACCTATCGATGTGGAGAACCTTCGCCCCATCTCTCTGACGTCTTGTGTCGGCAAGCTGATGGAGACGATGGTGCGCGACAGACTCTCCGATTATCTCGAAACACAGCACATTTTCGCGGACACCATGTTCGGTTTTCGTCCTCACAAGTCAGCACAGGATATACTTCTGCAGCTCCACCACGACATCTTAGATCCTGTCGAATGTCCCCAAAACGACAAGGTGGTCCTGGCCTTGGATCTTAAAGGCGCATTCGACAACGTCAAACATGCAGTAATCCTGGACCACCTCAGTGACACCAACTGTGGCCACAAAACATTCCATTACATAAGTCAATTTCTTACAGACCGTCAAGCCTATATACGCATACAAGATGCGGAACACGGGCCATACACCATCGGCTCGAGGGGAACACCTCAAGGCGCGGTCCTGTCTCCCCTGCTCTTCAATTTGGCAATGCTTCGCCTTCCCTCCAAATTGTCTTCTCTGCCCGCGATACATCACGCTCTTTATGCGGATGACATTACAATCTGGGCCACGCAAGGCAACCTGGGCCACATGGAGTCCTGCCTGCAAGCAGCAGCGACCCTAGTCGACGACTACGCGGCCTACTGCGGACTCCAGTGCGCCCCAGCTAAATCAGAATTTGTGCACTTACGTCCCTCCCCCCGGGACACAACTCCGCTTCGCATCAGTCTCCCCTCGGGACCGATCCGGGAGGCCAAGGAGATCCGCGTCCTTGGCCTCTTCATACACCACCAACGCAGAGTCGACACCACCATAGCCAAACTTCGCACGGTGGGAGACCAGGTGGGCCGAATGGTCCGCCGGGTCTCAAACAAGCGGGGCGGATTACGAAGCAAGGATGCACTGCGGCTTGCCCATGCTTTCGTAACGAGTAGAATCCTCTACTCAACTCCCTACTTGCACCTGCGCAAACATGATGATGACCAACTGGAGGTCATCCTGCGGAAAGTCATCAAGCGGGCTCTCGATCTTCCGATCGCCACGTCCAACCAGAGGCTTCTGGCCTTGGGCGTGGTGAACACATTTCGGGAGCTTCGAGAGGCCCACTTATGCAACCAATACACGCGTCTTGCACAGACCACGTCCGGTCGCCGCCTCTTGGACCGGCTACACATCAAACACGACTACCACATTGAGGAAAGGGAGAGAGTGCCAGAACCCTGGAGACGCGCCCTCCGGGTCCGACCCCTTCCCCGCAACATGTCCAGTGAAGACCATAGCGGTCGTCGCCAGGCGCGCGCGGAAGCGTTGGCGCGATACTATGGTAACCAAGAACATGTGTATTACGTGGACGTTGCCGGCCCACACCACGGGGGGTGGTACACGGCCGCAGTCGTACACAACACAAACACAGTTAACGGGCTCACTTTCAAAGCCTACAGCGCAACACACGCGGAGGAAATTGCCATTGCTCTGGCTCTCACGAATCCCAAGTCAAAACACATCATCACCGACTCGCGAGGGGCCTGTCGGAACTACGAGTTGGGCTGGGCTCCCCCGCTTGCCTGGCGCATACTGGAATATCGCTGTCGATCTGAAGATCCAACTCCACGCAACCTGATTTGGGCCCCCGGTCACCAGGGCCTCCAGGGAAACGAACAGGCCGATCAGGCCGCCCGCGCACTCTCTCCCCGGGCTATCTCCCTGTCCTTGGAAGGGTACTCCCAATCAGACAATCTGGCCATTACATTCAAACAAATCACCGATTACTACAAGGAGGAGCACCGGCGCTACCCGGCCCCTTGTAAGGGTCTGGATCGCGCTGACGAGCGCCTCCTCATCAAAATTCTCACTAACACTGTACTGTGCCCGGCGGTGCTTAAACACTTCAACACATCCTTTGATGGCACGTGCCAGTTCTGTGGGGAGGTGTCTGACACCTTCCACATGGTTTGGGCGTGTCAATCTAACCCATCTATCCCCCCCAACCCCAACCCCACCAGAGAGGACTGGGAGGCGGCCCTGCTCGGCTGTCAAGACCTGAAGAGCCAAAAGGCCTTGGTTCAACGGACGCGGGCGGCGTTGCTTGCCAATGGGGCCCCGGAATAGGGGCTCCACCTAGTACTGTGAGGGGAAAGGGCCAATAGGGTCCTACCCCAATCACCTTTCTGTAAAAAAATTTATTGCTTATAAATGTTTTTCACCACCACCACCACCGTCAGGTAGTTACACACAGTGACCGAACGCTCCGCGAGTTCTACCTTGAACGATTATTAACTGCACGCCCCACTCCAGTTGTAACCTACACAGTGATGTGCGCGTGTGTGATTTAATTCCTCTAAAATGAACAAATCACGCGCACAACCTGGACACATTTCTTATTGTGTAAATAGTTTGTACATTTTACTTCTCCTCCTGTCCTCTATTCCTGTCCCCTCACCTCTTTCATTTCATTTCTCCATTCTGCCTGCTGTCCTTTATTTCCGCTGCCCCAGCTCAGGTGCTTCAGTATCGATGGCAGATGCCGGGGCTAGCAAAAATCTTTTCCTTCCTTTATACTATTATTTTTAATAAACCACTACCACCACCACCATTTTCAATTTACAATTTCTTACCTGCCTCACGCCGCGGGTAAGGTCTCCACTGAAAATTGAGACAGCCTTTTGTCATGAATGATATTTCCACGTTACTGCAAAATGAACGCGTGTCTGGAACCAAGGTGTCAGACATAAAGTCTGGTTTATCTTTTCTGAGTGAATGTTCACTGAATGTGAGAATTTGCTTAATCCTCCAGTGGAGGTTGCTGAGAAAGAAAAATTACTACTCGCCATTTTAGCACGGCAAGATAAATTTGCCGGCGTTTTTGAAACAATCGGACGTAAAAGCAGTGCTCCCAAGCGTGTTTCAAGGAATATCAACCACCTGCAGCAGCATCGCACTTCTGTCTTTTACAGCAATACCTGCTTTCATGTTGCGGTTTTACCTATGGCTTAAACGAATTTATAGCCGATGGCGTTTATTTATACCCCAAAGATCCTGTGAGTAATTCGATAATCAAATGTATTTTGACGCCGAAAGCAATTTCTCGCGGGGTACAAACTCGCCCAAGAATCTCATGGCGTCTGTGGCCTTGACGGCTGGGTTTCGGATCCGTGGAGGCGTGTGGTTTTTCTTAATGGTTTTTTATTAAAATAATAGTAAAAAGAAAACAAAAGATTTTTGCTAGCCCCAGCATCTGCCATCGATACAGAAGCACCTGAAATGGGGCAGCGGAAATAAAGTAAAGCAGGCAGAATGGAGCAATGAAATGAAAGAGGTGAGGGGCACGAAGAGAGGATAGGGGGAGAAATATGTAAAAACTATTTACACAATAAGACCTGTGTCCAGATTGTGCGCGTGATTATTTGATTTTAGAGGAATTAAATCACACACGCGCACAGCACTGTGTTGGTTACAACTGGAGTGGGGCGTCCAGTTATTAGAGAGTTTTAGTTTCACGTACGTAAGGGTTCACGTACGCAAACGTGAGAAGTCTACGTAGCCTGCACGCAGGTGGTTTGAAACCCTTATAGTTACACGTACGCGAAACACGCCGCGCATTACGCCTAGCGCCATCTACTAAGAAACACAGACACTGATTGTAGCCTAAATCATCCAAGACAAGTCTTTAAGCCAAGCCATTTATAGCGAGACGGTTGCTATGACGACGACCAACGCTACTTCGTCAGGCTTAACAGCTGAAAAATCGCCCTTCTGTCTGAAAAACAAAAGCTATTTGTCGCTTGAAACCTTATGCGAGGGTAAGAATGGGCGAATCGAAGGCGAATACAACAGTTTAGAACACGATATCGCCTCGAGGGATTAGCGACGAAGCTGTTATCGCCGTGAAGCGGCGGGCAGGGCGCCGCCATGTTTGTCAACGCTACGTACGCAAGCAACGCAAAGACCGCAACGTAAAAATCCGAATCTCACGTACGTACGTGAAACTCGCGCCTACCCTTTGCGTTCTGCGCATGCGCACTGGTCACCCGTGAGAGCTCTACGTACGTGAAGCCTCTACGTACGTGAAACTAAAACTCTCTATTAATCGTTCAAGGTAGATCTCGCGGAGCGTTCGGTCACTGCGTGTAAATACCTGACGGAGAACAGGCGGGCCGTCAAGCCCGTGTGTTCGAGTAATGCTTCGCTCACGAGTGCGCGCACTGCCCTGCGGCCACAATAGCGCCTTGATGGAGTCTGGTAGTATGCCCTGCGCCCTATAGGCCGCGAGCATATCGCGACGAGCATCGCCGAACGCGGAACAGCGAAGGAGCAGGTGTTCTAGTGTTTCCACTGCACCGCATTCGTCAGACACATAACTCGTCGCGATTCCGTGACTGACCCGCCGTTCCCCGGGCCACACGCAACCAATGCGCGCACGGAGGATCATTGCACGTTGTGACCGTGTATACGCGTGACAGCCGGTGATACTGTCGATGCGCTCACATCCTGCGATGCGTGAATCGGGGTGCTGCTTTCGGAGATGGTCGTGGATGGCCGCTTGCACGTCCTCCAGCGCAAGGGGCAGATCGCTGGCAGGTAATTGATGTGCAGCGGTCGCGAGGTCGTCAGCTTCTTCGTTTCCGGCGATGCCGCAGTGACCGGGCACCCACTGTGCGCACATGGCACATGCTCTCTGCGCGAAGCGCTCGATGCGCGAGCGAATTTCCCGCACTAGTGGGGTACCGCGGCCGTTAGATTGCAGGCGGCTGAGGGCGGCGCGGGAGTCGCACGCCAGAGCGCTCCTGGGCGGCGAAGAGCCGAGGGTGAGCAGCAGGTCTAGCCCGAGCCGGATCCCCATCAACTTCGTCGTGGTGGAGGAGCCCAGGAACGTTGCGTGTTGCTGGCTGTGCAGTCGCCGGGCGGGGATGGTAGCCGCAGCAGCAAGGGAGCAGCTGTCGCGGGCCACTGAGCCGTCGGTGTACACGAGGAGATATCCTTGAGCTCCTGGTGTATGGCGGCTCTGGCCAGATGCTGCACAGCACAGCGGGGTGTGCTCCGCTTTCCCGCAATGCCGACTATCTCTCGCTATACCTCCGAGGCAGCAGGCCAAGGCGTGCAGGAGCAGTTGGAGGGTGGGCCTTGGTCAAGTGCTCATACCAGAGCAGCGCGAACCCATTTGTGAGCGCAGGTGCGAGCGCATACTCTGCAGTAGCGAGCCGCATTCCGGTGCGCGGTGAAGCCGGTCGATGGGATTCAGTGCCCTGCGCGCTGCTTGGAGTTTAAGTGGCCACGCTCCTGCCTCGGCCAACGTCGCGGCGCACTGCGCGTTTTTTGGCAGGCCTAGGCACACGCGCAGGAACTTGCGGTGCTGGAGCTCGACTTTCTTCCAGCACGGCTTGCGCACCGTGACGAGAGGCAGCAAATAGAGCATCGCCCCCAAAGCTGCGGCATTGTATAGCCGCGGCGCAGATTGCTGGGAGATGCCCTTGCCTCGAGCAGTGCGCTTGTGGACGGCGGCAGTGAACCTCTTCTTCTGCAGAAAGGCCTTGGTCACCGCGGGGCGGAAGGAAAGGCGCCAGTCGATGTCCAGGCCAAGGTGTCGGAACGATTTACGCCAAGCAATCGGAGTCCCGTCCAGTGACAGTGGCGCAAGGTGCGCGCGCGAGCGCGAAACGCAGGCCATGGCCACCAATTTGTCCGCGCTCAGCGACAGACCAAGGACGCGCAAGCTGGCATCGATTGCGGTCAGGGCTCCCTGAAGGCACCCCCGCACGCGGAACGCCTCGCCCGGTGGTCCCCGGCACCACCGAGCTATGTCGTCTGCATATATGGACATGTGCACATGGTGTCGGCCGCTCACGCGGAGGGAGGCCGGCACCACAGACATGGCCACATTAAACAGAAATGGTGATAAGACAGAGCCCTGCGGCACACCCACGTGTACCGGGCGAGGCTTGGAGAGCTTACCACCTACTCGTACGCGCATGGTGCGCACGCTAAGGAAGCCATGAACGTATCGCGAGAATTGGTGCGCGGTGAACGTTGTCAAAAGCGCCCGAAACGTCCAGCAGCAGCAGCAGCAGCGCAAGCCGGCCCGCCGCCCTGGCACGCTCCAGCGCCGCAACAACGTCAGATACAGAACCAGCCGCGCACCGCACCCCACGGAAACCTGTCTGCCGCTCGTAAAAGTAATCAGCCTCCGCAGCCCGCTCGTTCGGACGCCGCAACGCCACAGGCTCCATGAGCCCACCTGCCGCCGATGCCAATGCCACCGGCCGGCATCCGCCCAGCTTCGCAAGCGGGCGCCCCGCCCCTAGGACGGGACAAACGACCGCGGCTCGCCAACCCTCCGGCAGCTCTCCGTGCCCCCACACCAGGCCGATCCGCTGCAGGAGGATCCGCTGCCGCTGCGCACCCAAGACTCGCAGGTTCCTGCACGCCACCCCGCCCGGTCCGGGCGCCGAACGGCGGCCGCTGCGCCGCAGCGCCGCAGCGCACCGCCCAGCATCGTCGCGGTGAACGGCGCACCACACGGACTCTCCGAGGCGGCGGGCGAGGGACCGGCGTCACCCCAGGGGCCCCCAGGAGCAGCCATGCCTGCTGAGCCCGCTGGGCCGGGTGGCGCGAATCGATCGGCGAACCGCTCCGCCAGCCCCCCAAAGCTGAGCCCACCGAAGACCGCGAAGGCGGTCAGCGTCAGCCGCCCGCGGCTCGGCGACGCGTCGCAGGGTGCCAAACAGCCTCTGCGAGCCGACACCCTCCTCCATCTGTCGGCACAGCGAAGCCCACCGCCGGCGGCACAGCTTGCTGGCGCGGCGGCGCGCCGCCGCGCCCAATCTGCTGCAGACAGTCCAGTCAACACCCCCGCCAGTGTGCCGCGCTCACCGCCCCGCGCATATTGAGCAGCTTCATATCAGGTGTGGGCTGCCCTGCCCTTACCTCTGCTTGTTGGGTGGCTGCGAGAGCGCTTCGGACTAGACTTGAAAAGAAATCTGCGCCAGTGGCCGCCGCCTCGTCGACCACCCGCCTGAACGCACTCCAGTTGGTAATGGAGTAGGCGCGTTTGGGGCGCGCCCCCAACGCAGTGGGTTCGATTACGATGGAGTAGTGATCTGAGCCCCAGAGAGATGGTGATCGGCGCCATGTCGCCTCGATGCCTCTGGATGCGAAGGCAACGTCGTTGCACGAGCCGGTTGTTCCGCGTCGTCGAAAGGTGGGCTCACCGGTATTCAACGGGTTGAGTCCCAGCTGCGTTGCTGCGTCGTGCAGGTCGTCTCCATGAGCGGAGTTGCGCGCACTGCCCCACGCACTATGGTGGGCATTAAAATAATCACCACAGATGATTTGGCGCGGGGCACAGCACGAAAACACAGCACGCAAACACACCGCGTTCCACGCGACAGCTGGACGCACATAAAGACTGGCCACCGACGAGTCAACACCACGCACTCCTGGGTGTCAGATGTCGCCGCCGCCGAGCCGACGAGGGTGAGCTGGACGTACTGCCGCGCATATAATGCGCACCTTGATTTCCCGGTGCGATGAGATGTGTCACAACAGGGCACTGCGGCACAGGTGGGTTCCTCGCACATGTAGGCTGAGCTGAGAGGTAGCCAATGTAGCCAGGTAGCCGCATCTGGGGCTCCCCGTCATGTGAACATACGTACGTCTCCTGCAGCGCGATAACTTCAGGTGAATCCTGTGCGATGCGAACTCGCATTTCGGCGTACCGCTGCACAAGTGAGCGCACGTTCCACTGCAGGTCGGATGGTATGCGCAGGGGGGGGGGGGGGGGGGGGCGATTCCGGCGGCTCGCCATCATGCTGGCTTATCTGTGCGAGAGCACCCGCAGCTTCTAACAAGCCCGGTGTCCATCGGAGCCCTCCGGGAAAAGTGCGCTGAGGGCGCGCGATCTCCGCGTTTCGTGCGTTTGGGGGCTGACCATGAGAAGCGGCCGCAGGCTCGGGCCGCGCTGTATGGCACGCCGGGCAACCGGATCGCCGCTGCCGGCGCTGTCATTGCTTCGGTGGCTGCTGCTGCTGGGGTGTTCCCCTGACGGCCTGCGCATAAGAAAGCGCGTGCGGCGTCTGCTGATGTTTCTGGGCTGGGGCCGCTGTTTCATCCTGGACGACGGCTCGGACAACCTGCCGGGACATCGGTGTCATGGATGTGGCCATTAAAGTGGCCACGTGACGCTCTCGCTGCCAGTGCGGGCACGCTGGGTCAATGGCTGCGTGTTAATGCCGCCGTTAATGCAGCGGGGCTTGCTCGCGCAGGTACCAGGCTTGTGCGGCACGCCGCAGAGCATGCATCGCGCAGGAGCACGACACACCTCAGTGGCATGCCCCAGGCTGGCGCACTTGGCACACTGGAGCGGCCGGTGACGGCAGGGACGCACCGCGAGCCTGCGCTGGAATATGGTGATGAACGCCGGTGGTGTCGGCGCCGCAAAACAGAGAACGAGTGCGCTGCCCGACATTGACGCCGACACCTTCGGCACTGTTGACCCCGCCGCCGCTAGCAGCTCCTCCACCGTCCTGCGCCCGTCCACACCGAAGTCCAGGCCGTAGCTTTGGTTCCGAGGAGGAGGCTCCTTGGCGCAGACTGGCACGCCGCGGATGACGGCTGTGGCTAACAGAGCCTGGAGAGCATCGCTGCTCCTAGCGTCCACTGCCACCACATTCCGCCGCATGTTTACCCGGACGTCGAGAACTCCCGGGCAGGATCCGATCTCCTCGGCCAACCCCCAGCCCTGTTCCCTGGTGAAGGCGGTGCCCCGGTTCGCCGGCCGAAACAACACCGTCCCTACCAGGCTGGACGGGACCTCCACGGCAGCCGCGGCTCGCTCCAGGGCACCTCTCCAACGCCTCTGCGCCTTGGTATTGATGGTGCGCCACGGGACCAGGCTGGCCCCAGCATCAGCGTCGCCGCTGTCTGCGGCGCATTGCTGCGGTGCGCCGCGGAGATTGGCGCGCTCGCTGCCAGCAGACGAGGCCCAGCCGTAGCCTGATCTCGTGCGGCGGGATTTGGTGAGGTCACACCCGGTTTTCTTCCGGACGCCGTCGCCCCCGCAGCAACAGGAGCATCATCAGCAGCAGGCTGGAGGTGGGCTCCATGGGGCTCGTGCTGGGCAGGCCCTGCTCCTTCGAGTGTGAAGGGAGAGGGAACCTTGACGATGGGGGCGTGGGTGGGGGGGGGGGGGGGCTTCGAGCTCCCCGCTTGGCCACCGCGATGTCCCTTTTGGTTTCCGAGCCCCTCTCCTCCTCGCACCCCGTTGAACGTCGCAAACCCAAGAATATACTCGTCCATCGGGTTGCACATGCTCTCCTCGGCGGCAGGTGTCCGCGGTGGGCCCGCAGCAGCAGCATTAGGGAGACAGGGCATCACAGGCGGTTCCCCAGGTGTAGCAATGGCGGCAGGAAGCGCAGGGGTGGCGAGAAATGGCGGGGAGGGAGCCGCCATAGAGTTCTGCGTCTGGTGAGCGAGCGCCATGGCGTCCCTCAAGGCTAGAACGCGTGGGTCAGCCGGCGACACGTCCAAGGTCCCGATGACAGATTCGAGGTTCTCCGAGGTGGTGATGAGCGCCACCGTCAGGCCCCTCACCGTGTCCCGCAGATCAGCGATCTCAGACTGCATTCGCCGAATGGTGCTGGACGACCTTGCTCTGGATGGCGTTCATCTCCGTGATCGTGAGCGTGAGCAGCCTGCCCTGCGTTGCTTATTGTCACCGCGGAACGCAGGCATTCGCAGCCGATCCAGCCTCATTATGATGATGATGACCCCAGGCTTAGTAGCAGATACCCACGGCGGGGGAATGGCCAGGGTTAAACTGCATTGTACTCAGTCGTTTTCACCAGCTTCGATCTGCGGCGCGAACATACCAGATCATCTTAACCTCGATCAGAGCTCAACCTGTCTGACATGCCGGCATACGTGCCGACAACCCAGCAAACAAAACCATGAGCCAACTAGGGTAAACATGTGCTTTCGCACGTTTATTGGTTTGAAGAGCGTTAGTTTGTCTGTTGTTACCAGGAAGAAAGAAAAGGAAAGTGCACAGGCCTGCTCACTGGCTCAAGCCGAGCCACAATCGCTACCACGTGCAGATAGTAGGAGTGTTGGAAGATGGGATAGAAAGACATGATAGTAAAGACGCGCTAAAGACAAGGCCGATCCCGGAGGTAGTGCAATACCGGGCCAACCGGCGGCGGGAGTGAAGCATCCTTCAAACTCTCCGCCACATTTCCAAAACTAAGTCCAATTGGACCCGTATCAGATGCTCTACGGGGTCCGGACATTTGCTATAAGTAAGAGCGTGAGCTCTTACTCATGAGTTTTATTAGAGATTTCTTGGGCTCTGCTACCGACTTGATCACAGCGCCATCTATGGCAGCAACTACTCATCACGATCCGGTTTTCCGTGAGGTCCTTTTTCTTCGCATCTCTCAGTCCATCAAAAATCCCTTTCATCACGCACGCTTCGGGTGTACAACGAGATTTGTGAGTTACTGCGTCATTTAGAAACCAATTTTCATTTTCCTTTGTATTATTTTCGACCACTAGGCCATCGGACAAAGTTTTCTTCGAGACCTTGGCAAAATTTCCGCTCTCAAGAATTCTATCTTGTCAGCTGTGTGACGCGGCGGCTATTGAGCGAACGAGTAAAGGGCAGGTATATACGTTGCGGGTGGTGTACAAATCGGTGGACAGCGACCTAAATTTTACTCATAGGCTCCACCTTGCTATTCTTGCAAGCTTAGTGTGTGACGCCGTAGTTTTCGGTACGACACAGCTGTAAGGGTTCCGAATGCGTAGCAGACCCTGATACCTGATACCTGCAGTACCTGATTACCTGATTTAATATCTGCTGCCGGTACTTGCTCCCAAGATATTAAACTGATTTTTGGGATATGGCGGAGGGCTTGAAGCGCACTCTGACGGCCCGGCCCGGTACTGCACTGCCTCTGGTATCGGCCCGGGGTAAAATAGCGCGTGCCTTTTCTATATTTGCTCACCTATCATTTATAATTCCTGCTTTCAGCACTCGGCAGCGAGCGTGGTTCGGCTTGAGCCAGTAGGCAGACCCGTGCACTTTCCTTTCCTTTGTTCTAGTCAGCAACAGCAGCACCAGCGACTGCGTAGCTTTCTAGCAACGCTGGGCATGATTTTTATGGTGTTATATGCGGCTATGTACTGATCAGCGCAAAAGGTAACATTAAACTCAGAAGAACAGTTGTTCCGTCTTAAAATTTAGCCCTGTGTCAGTGGGTTACAGTCTACCGCCGTTATTTCAGTGCAACATTTTTAACGCCAATCAGTAGCGCCAGCGAACAGCTTCTTACCCTTGTAAACGTAAAATATAGCTCTCTTACTAGTACGTAGTGAGCGGTCGTGTGGGTAAACCTTCGAAGAAGCTAACGTATTCCTTGCTATTCGTAGCCAATGTGACATGCGCAACATTACGAAATAATTCCCACATAGTGTCACTTGAGTGTGTCCTAAGAAAAAAATATAACCGAGCATCGTACGCGCCCCATCTCCTCTTCTTTGCAAGTCCTCTCTCAAGACCGCATTTTTATACGGCTACAGGTGCCAAATTCGCCTTTTTACGAACACGAGAATAGTCCGTTTTCATATATCATAATATTTTAGCATGACACTGGCGCGATGACGTCGTTCAGATTTTCTTTTGACAGATGAGCTACTCCCAGTGCTACAGCAAAGACCAAGGCGCAGTAAAGTAAGTAAGGCCTACCTGGTGCATCCATCGTTGCACTAATTTACACCATTAAGTGTGCCAGTTAACGCTGCTACCCGCATAAATTACTACTAGGCGCCACCTAAAGTGCTGGAGTAGTAACCACCCGTCGGCGAGGCACGATGCAAACTGCACCGTTATGGATGCCACAATTGAAAGACTGTAGTCATATTCTGGACTCACGTTACAAAAGCTTCCCTTATGTATGAGTTCCACATGATTGGAAGGTACGTTGACGCCACTCCACTCGTTACAGCCAACGCAACGATAGCCCAGTAATGCCATCTAATGAGAATTGCAACGATTAATCAGGAATGCCTCTGGCGAAGAAGTTAAGTTAATAGAAATCTTTGTAGTCAGGAACAAAAAGGAAGCCAAATGTTGAACACCAAAAGCCGACCAGCAATCTCAAGTTAAAACAGGCGGTCGCCCTCTTGCAAAACGAAATCTGAAATTCACTTCAATACCTCCTACATCCCTCCCCTCACGACGCGATTCTAGCTCCACCGAGAGTCAGGCAGCGGCCGCACTTTTAGTTTCCTGAGAAGCAAAACAATGTTATTCTATTATTACCATTTGCAACGGTGACATGATCATGTAGACGCTCTCCTAAAAAGCATGTTGAAAAGTACCGACAATGAATATTCCTTTCCTTCTCAAGTAAACTTGTTTAAATTTCTTGCTCTTCATCCTCTGAAAGTTTATATGAACCAACAGTTATACTCTGACACTTTTGGCATCCTGCCTTCAACACTAAATCAGTTGCTCCCAGAACCCTACGTAAAGGTTAGCGCCACATACTTCAATACTCAACCAGATACTGCAAATCAAGACCGGGCGCATATGTCCCCACAATATTTCGTAGTCTTCATGATCATGTATTGTCGGCTACTTAAAACGGATGTCAAAATCTGTGATAGTTTAAGGCCAACTGATGCAGACAACACGTGATTTCCAAAGTCTTTTTTCTTTTACACTGCGTATTTTCTTTACAACTTGTTTTTCTGTGTGTGTACAATTATCATGATATTTTTATTTTCTTTACTTTTCCCTCATCGATATTTCCGCGCTTAATCCTGCAAGCCTCCTCTTGACTTTACAGGCCCAATTCTGTATATATCACAATATGTTGCGGCAATAAAATTATTACTCTTATTATTATTCATACTCAAAGGTATGAATTGTAATAAATGTTGTTTTCGATTCTTTTAGTCAGCCTCCGCCAGCACTAGCTGATGCGTTCAACAGACGCTTTGTAAAATTGTCGAAAAGTGCTGTTACTCCAGCTACTAGATCTAGTTCGTTAAAGCAGTCCATACCTGCGTCCGCTTTTCTTCCTAGGATCTTGAGATGTGATCTGGAAGGGATTGTTTTCAGTTTCTGCCCTAACAAGCCTACTGGATATGGTGGGATACCATTGCACATCCTTCGCAAAAATGTAATGTTCTGGCAGATATTCTCCTTTGCATACTGAACGGTTTTCTGGAGGGCGATGAAATTCCTGAACGCCTGAACACTGCAGTTGTTTTGCCCGTACACAAGTCAGGATATAAAGATAAGATTGAAAACTACCGCGCCAATTTCTATCCGACCTATTATTGCCCCGGTCTTGGAAACATTTCTTTTTATCTCTATGTCTTCTTTCCTTAATAAATTTTCTTTCCTGAATGATCGCCAGCTGGGCTTTGTGTCTGGGCGTGGTGCTGTTGCCCTCCTTGAACAATTTTCGGATGAAATGTTTTCAGCGTATCATCAGAATGTTTTCACATGTGCTCTCTTCTTTGATGTTGCGAAAGCATTTTACTCCCTGAACCATCAGATCTTGTTAGGCAAGCTGTATTTGTCAGGATTCCGTGAGCCTTTTCCCCACATTCTCGAAGACTACCTCAGCAATCGTTATCAAGTGGTCGCTAGCGGTAAATAGGGCGTTTTCAGTTGCAAATTGACGCTGAACGCGGGTTTACATCAGGGGTCTATTTTATCGCCATTGTTGTTTAATATTTTTGTGAATGACTTCCCTTTGGCTATTTCCAATTGTTTAGTGTTCCAATATGCAGATGACACAGCGTTACTGGCAACTCATTTTTTCTACGAATTGGCCTCTGATGTTTTACAAAATGACATTTACAATCCAATGAGCTTGTTTGCTGACAATGAAATTGTTGTCAACGCCCAAAAAAGCACGGCTCGTCTGTTTTTGTTCTGCACTGAAGACAACTGTTATTAACATTCCTATTTACATGCATATTTCAAACTGTGTTTCTTTAAATGTTCACCTATTGAATATGCAAAATGCGTTAAGTATCTAGGAGTGTCCTTCGAAAGTAACTTAACCTGGCGCTACCATGTGTCTTTATCTGTAAAAAAACGATTGTCCACGCTTTGGCGTACAGTGTATTAAGATACCATATTAACATCTTGGGTTGGCAGGATGGGTATGCAGGATCGACAGCATTTTAAATAATATTCTTAAAAACGTTGCGTACAACGCACCCATTTCGTCAGCTGAAAATATCATCCGTGAACTAGAGCTCCCAAACTTCAAATCCGTATTCATTGATAATGTTGTCCTTAAGCATTATTGGAACAGTGAATTTAAACAGGAAACTACAGGAAACAGGAAACAGGAACCGCTACATTGTTCCTCGGTCAAACATGAGGTATGGTGCGGGCAGGCGTTGCGCTTTTGTTCCGGCTACCCGCAACAAACTGCCAGATGAAATCTTTATGGCCAGCTTTAGAGGCAAACTGAGAGACTTAATGAAGAATGAAAGGAAAAATTAGTTTGAGGATTAGTTCAATCTGTTTCGCCTTGTTAGACTTTTCGCCTGTATGCTCTTTTCAGTTTTTTTAATTAATTGACTAATTTTTAGTGTGCTCTTTTTCATGTTTATTGTTATTTTGCTTTCTTCGTCTATGTACGCATAAGTCAGCTTTTCTGCCACTATGTATTTTTTATGCATGGTCCTGCAAGCCATCTAAAGGCTTAGACCGGCCTGTCTCTCCTGTAATTGCTACCGACAGTGACAAAATGAATTATTATTATTATTATTATTATTATTATTATTATTATTATTATTATTATTATTATTATTATTATTATTATTACTCCTCGTTTCTCCTTTATGCGGACGATATAAAAATGTTCAAGGCAATACATACTCTTCATGATTGCTTGTCATTGCAATCGGACATATCCGCCTTCTCTGATTGGTGCTTGAAGAATGGGCTCACTCTCAATTCATCTAAAACCAAGGTTGTCTCATTTACGCGTAAAACGCACAGTCCTCTCTACTCTTATTCTGTGAATGGTAGGCCGCTGCCCAGGGTTGATGAAATTAATGACCTCGGCGTACTTTTCGACCGTAGCCTCAGCTTCTCCTCTCATACAAAACGCATTGCTCTACGGGCTATGCGTACACTCGGCTTCATCTGCAGGCTTTCGAGAGAGTTTCGATCCCAACTCCCTTTCTTAAAGCTCTACCTCTCCATATGCTTGCCGCTTTTGGAATATGCGTCTGTTGTTTGGAACGGCACTTGCCAGTCGAACTGTGAAAAAATCGACAGAGTTCAGCTAAAGTTTTTACGCATATTTCAACAGCGGTCTTCTTGCAAAACTTCCAGCTCTCGTCCCAGACGGAGTAACTCACTGCAGCTTCCTTCTCTTAGCTGCTCGCGTGAGGGCAGATATAATTTTCTTGTATAAACTTCTTCATGGTCACATTCTATGCCCTCAGCTCCTAGCGCGTATCCTTTTGCGTGTACCGCGACAGAGCATAAGGGAATTCAGACCATTCCAAGTTTCTGCGCTCCTGCACTCCCTCTCCCCTCTGGACAGAATGCAAAAGTTGTTTCTCTTTGTCCTCACCTTTATATATTCGAAAATTCTCTCCCTTCCTTTATATTGAATGTCCGTGACTTTCCACTTTGAGCACTCTTTTTCTCATACATAACTTCCCCTTTCATGCATTTTGTCTTTACTACACTTGTGCGTTTGCACCGGTATTATATTGTTTCTTTCTCTCCTTAATTGTACATCACGTGTACTTGTTTTCATTAATATTATTTCTTTAATACTGTGTACTCACGCCTGATTGTCTGTAACGCGTTCACTAATTACATTTCTTATTGTGTATGATTGTATTTCTAGCTTGTATTTCAGAGATCTCTTATTCGTTCATAATAGTATTGGCTTTATTCTTGTTTGTATTTTGATATATACTGTACTTAGCTGTTATCGGTCGTTCTTGTGTTCATTCTCTTTGTTTATTGTTTTATTAGTTATTTATATGTCTGTTGCGTGTTCTAGCTGTTTTCATTTACCGCTGTTCTCGCTGTTTCCTTGTTTTCGCTTTTTTGCTTCATGCTTGCTGTCACGCCTAGTTTATGTGTCTTTTTTTTCTATCGCCTTGACTGCTGCATTACCTCCCCTGAGTGTCTTCCTTTGTAGTGAAATAAACGTACATTTTGTGCGTGTGAATGGTGTACCAGCACCAAGACCTTTGGGTTGTTCCTGGGCACCGAAAAAATAAAGATTGATTGATTGATTGATTGATTGATTGATTGATTGATTGATTATACTAATGCTCTGCATTCTATCAGGTACTGGAGTTTAATTTACCTTTGCTTATCGGTTCTGTTGCCGCTGACTGCAGCGTGCTTGGCTCGAACTATGTCAGATTTTGAAGACTACCGATTACATTGCATGACATGAAGTTCTACCGGACGATGGACGGTATCTGTGTTGTTTCGAGTGTAAACTCAGCCACCCCCTAGGACAAGCATGTTCCGGTGTTAGTATTGAATACATGGGCATGGGACGAGCGAAAAAGGACTCATGGATTTGTAAAACGTGTGGAACTGAAAAAAACCGCGCCTTTTCTCAGTCAGAAGCGGCTCCTGCAGGGAAAATGAGTGAATCTGCACCGATACTGCTGCGTGAAATCCGAGAGTTTAAAGCTAGCCTAGCATCACTACCAGTCTTGCGCCAGAAAGTTGACTCGCTCTTGCTGCTGAAGGCAGAATTCACGAAGCTCTCTAAAACTGTCAGAGAACTTGAAGAATCAGTCACGTTTATGTCAAACCAATATGACTCGGCACTTGAGCAGGTGAAAGCTAGCACAGAACTTGCTGCAGCGTACGAGGTGGAAATGGGTGCATTGAAAGCAACGGTGCAAGCATAGGCAGAGGAACTACAAGCTCTACCTGAAGTTCAAAACGAAAATGAGCAACATAACAAAGTGTGTAATCTGGAGATTGAATGACTGCAACAAGAAGAAAATAAGAACTTGAAGGAAAAACTGGTTGACCTCGCGAATAAGCTTGAGTTGAACTTTTCGATCTTAGACATTCAAGCAGCCCATCGGCTGCCTAGCAAAAAAGAAAACCGAACTGTGCTTATCCTTTTCTGAACAGTATCAGAAAGAGGAGTGCTTTGAGGCGCGTAAGAAACTGCGGCAGTTTTGTGTGACTGCTTCAGACCTGAACCTTTTCTTCAACGACAATCTAACCAAGATGCATCGGGACCTCCCTCCCAATTGTCCCAATTGTCGTGGTGGCTGGAATCCCATGATTGTTACCCAGATTCCCAAATTTGTTTCCGCCCACAAATTGAAACGGAGGACGGACTTGCTACTTTGGATGCTGACGTGCTTTACCACTCTCCGCAGAGTCACCTTGTACGAACCGTAATCGCTACAGACATAACAAAGGCATATGGTAACATCCTTCACACTGCCATTCTTGCCTCCCTCACCGGTTCCTCCTCTCTATTCACGCCTTTTTAGCAAATAGAACCTTCTGCGTGCGTGTCCACGGAAAGCCCTTTGGTAACTTCACTTCCAATAGAGGAGTGCCGCAGGGCTCCTTTCTCGCCCCCACATTATTTAATGTGGCTTTAATTCCTCTTGTTCAAGCCCTAGAGTCCATTACTTCTATCCGCGTGCATGCGTATGCCGATGATATAACCTTGTGGTACTGTCATCCAGATGCGTCTATTCATCAGTCGTTCGTTCAACACGCGCTGGATGTATTGACATCTCGCCTCCCACCTCTGGGTCTAACACTCTCTCTTACTAAATCATGTTTCATTCGAATTGGAAATAAAGCCGGCTTACGGAAAGCTCCCCTTCAAATTTTACGGTACATAATTCTCTGATTCCTTAGGTAGAAGCTGTTCGTATTCTTGGTCTTCTCCTCCATACATCTGGGACTGGCACCTCGTAACTGGCAGCCACCCGTAAATCGGCTCACGCTACTCTAGGTCTAATTCGTCGCATAGCTATGCCCTCTGGTGGCGCACGCGCTCATATGGCCCGCCAGCTTGTGCGCTCTATCCTTCAGCCACGGATAGTATATCAGGCACAATTTCAACGTCTCACCCGCAGACAGTGGGACACCCTTGATGCTATCAATCGTGAAGCTATGCGCGTCATAACATATCTGCCTCGTTTAGCACCCATACCGGTGCTACAGGAGTTCGCACAACTTAATACACTCAGTGAAATCATCGACCAACGGGTGGCAAATAGAGCTCGAAAACAGTCTCTCGAACTTCATCGTTTAAAGACACTTCCACCGCGGTCCTATTGCCAGCTCACTGACAATCGCCCCACTGTTTCCCCGTCGGTATCAGCAGCGTATCTGCCTGAAGGGTGCATATTATATACGGATGCATCACATTCTGCAGAGAGGGGAGTTACTGCTGTGTATAGACCATCTCATCCGCATCTCTACTCTCGCGCGACGTATACTGCGGATACGTGCACTCCCCTTACAATGGAACTTCAAGCCATTTATAATGCATTGCTTCCCTTCCTCTCGTTCCAACATTCAATACAGTTCATATTTACGCCGACTCCCGCGCCGCCCTTAAACAGCTTAAGGTTGTTCGACGAACGTTCCAGATTTCACAATCAATTCATGTGCTCTGCGCAAAGTATCCATGTCCTGTACGCATAAACTGGATTCGCGGCCATGCCCAGGATCCACATAACATTCAAGCGGATGCTATGACTCATCTTCATACATTAGACGATCCGCCACCTTCCCCTCTTCCCCCTGATCCGTTCCTGTCCCATGCTTCTGATTCCGAAGTTTTGCGCCAGCGAACACGCGCTCTAATTCCTCCGTGTTCGCACCCTCTCCCCCGTAGTCTTACTCGGCAGGAGGAGGTATCCGTGCGCCGGATTCGGACAGGGGCGGCTCTGACACCATCTGTCCGTCATCGGTGGCGTGCCAAAGATCTGCCAGCACCTGACAGGTGCCCCCACTGTAGCGCTGCACCGGACATTTGTGATGTGCGGCACTTGTTATGGACGTGCCCAGCGACGGCTGCTATCAGAAAACGGCTCCTCAGGGAGGTGGGCCTGCGGTGGAACCGCGAAAGTGACTACGTGAAGTGGACTATGGACAACCATGTTATTAGCAACCTGTGCGACTACCTCAGCGCAACGGTTCTTCACTCCTTCTTTTAACTTTCAATCCCGTGAATTCCTTCCCCCCTTTCCTTTTTCAATTTATCACTCATGGCACACTTATCGAATAAAAAAAATCGGGACCTGTTCTGGCGCACGCGCATGGCAGCGAAAAAAATGAATTCAAGTACTGCTGGTTGAATGGAGGAAAAATCTACGGAAAAAAAATCTCAAAGTTGATAATAACAGAATTGCTTAGGCAGAATGGCAGATACTTTCAGTGAGTTATCTGATTTCACCTCTTTCGAGAAATCGTTTATATGCACGGCACACCGCGATTTTACACTTCTGAACATAAACATTAGGAGTCTACGTAAATACAGGGAGAAATTAAAGCGCTAGCTGAATCTTTGCTTGATTTTGTAGATGCTTTTGTGGTCACAGAAATCAACGTGTAAGAAAATTTCCTACATATGTTCTCGTTAAATGGATACAAGTGTTGCAGCATAAAATTGACTAACCGTAGAGGTGGCGGCATTGCTAAATTTGTAAATTCAAAATATGACACATCACTGGTAGACTTTACTTTCAGGCATGCGAAATGCCTCGCCGTAAAGGTTTATTGTGTAAATTATGAACTGTTATTGTTAGCGGTCTACCGGCCCGCAAGAAATTGTGCTACTCGTTTTTTGTTGGAACTGAAAGAAGCATTGAAGACCTGGTCATCAGT
This sequence comes from Amblyomma americanum, assembly GCF_052857255.1. Taxonomy (NCBI): domain Eukaryota; kingdom Metazoa; phylum Arthropoda; class Arachnida; order Ixodida; family Ixodidae; genus Amblyomma; species Amblyomma americanum. The sequence goes on from NC_135500.1 coordinate 101,818,274, forward strand.
GCATCAAGAATATCTGGCAGGCGATATCAATATTAACATCCTATGTCCAACGAACACCTAAGTATCAGATTATTTGTCCGCTTTACCATATTATCGTTTCACGTCAACAGTGATTGCCCCGAGATGAGAGGAAATTTTGAATGGCCGTTTTGTGACATCTTGCTTAGACCATATAGCGGTTCGAGCGCCTAACCATTCGCTAACTTCTTGTGTTATCACTCAAAGATTATCTGACCACTATGCTGTCTCAGCGTATCCCGAAGTGTATCGTTCGTTGGCACGCAGCATTCAAGTGATAAGGTCAGAACCACGTCAGAATTTCAGATTAACTTTGTGTATCAAAATAAACGTGACAGTCTCATTGTGAATTTCACCTGGTCTTCGTTGATTGACGGTAGGCCCCCAGACCAAGTGTACGATAGCTTTTGTTAGCCACTAGCACATTTCGAACTGCCCTGGACATTTACCAGGAATAAAAAGTGCAGGAAAAGCTACCGATGGATCAATTCCGATATTATGCAAGCCATATCTCACAGAGGTTGGCTTTCTAAAAAAAGTAAACGCACCCCCAACAAAAAAGACCGCCAATTTGAATATAAGATTGCAAGAAATAAAGTAGTTTCTCTTCTCCGCACTGCAAAACGTCGCTTTTTTTACAAAACTGCAATCAATCATCCAAAAGTGCAAGCAAACCTTGGTCGCTGATAAACCATCTCGGAGGGAAATCCGAAAGCTCAAAATCCGTGATTGAACATTTTCAAGAAATCCTTGTCGAAACAGCTGACTTGTTCAAAATTTCTTGAGTCAGGCTTCAACCTAGGCGCTATCGGAGCCTCGGAAGGATGTGACGCTTGGTGATTCGTTTAGAGCATTTGAATTTTTACCACGGCTTTCGAAATCTCACCTTGCCCGAATCTTTTCCAGTTTCATTTGCATTTCCTTTTTTCCAGTAACTTGAGTACAAGAATACCTGTAAGCTTTGAGCCGCTTTGAGATATTGTGCTTTTCATATTAAATGGGTTTCCAGGTACCCGACCTGTGCCACAAGATCTAAAAACTGCTTTAGTTAGACCACTCCATAAGGCAGAAAAGAAGTCTAATATTGAAAACTACTGGCCTAAATCTATTTTGCCCCCAATATCTCAGGTTATAGAAAAGTATTTTATTGAGGTTACGACTTCTTTCATTTAAATGTTTTCCATTTTATCTGGCCAAAAATTTGGTTCCGTGCAAGGCCAGGATAATATTTCGCTCCTGGAAGAATTTGCAGATGATTTCTATTCTGCTTCTGAGCACAATCTCTTTAGCTGTGCTTTGTTTCTCGAACGTATCCAAAGTCTTTGATTCAGTTCGCCATGACATATAACTTCGCAAATTATATCTTACTGGCCCCTTATATACTCTACTTCAAAACTCTCTCACTTGCAGGTCCCAAATGATTGTTATAGGAGCCAAATACTATAGCAGCAAATTATCCCTTGCTGCTGGAGTACCTCAAGGGTCAATTTTATCGCCTCTTCCCTTTCACATATTTGTGAACGATTTAATTTCAGTAATACCAAAAGTTAAAGTGTATCAGTGTGCGGACGATATCGTCCTTCTAACAAAAGTACGTTAATTACAAAATGGCTGTTGAATATCTGCAGCAATTGGAGCACGGAGCTATGGTCTAGGTTTTTAAAAACAAACTTACCGTCAATCAAAAAAATACATAAAATATATGCTTCAAAAACCCCTAAAGATTGAAACCGCGGTCATTCCAGTGTATCTTCATACCCAAAACTCCTTATCCTGTAAGTGTACTCCGTTCGAAAATACAAACTCAATTAAGTATCTCGGCATTCATATCGATAGTGACTTCCCGTGGCATAATCATCGGGAGGATTTACGCTCCAAAGTAAGATCTGTTGCATGTTTACTCTTTAACATTAAATGTTTGGTGCCGTTTCAGACTAAAAAAAATGATAGTACATTCTCTTGCATACAGATCCGTTTTTATGGAGGCAAAATGCTAAGGCGCCCGTGTGCTGTGCGATGTAAGTGTACGTTAAAGATCCCTAGCTGATCGAAATTATTCCGGAGCCCTATACTACTGGCACTTCTTCCTTCCTTTCTTCTTTCATTCCCTCCTTTATCCCTTCCCTTACGGCGCGTTTCAAGTGTCCAACGATATATGAGACATAATCTGCGCCATTTCCTTCCCCAAAAACCAATTAATAATATTATTGCACTTAATCGGAGCATAAAGCTACTTGTAGAATATTTTACGTATGTATAAGATTATCTGTCACACTAAGCTCTTTCAAAGCCAGACATCAAAGGCCGCCTGAGCCATATCAAGTGCAAAGGTGCTTAAGTGCCGCAGAATATGATGCTGTGATTATGTGCAGGAAACAAAATAGAATTGAAAAAAATAGATAGGTAGTAACAAAAATTCTCAGCATGTAGCGCAAAGAAGATAAGTGGTCCAAAGCCTGTTTTGTCAAGGGAGAGCGCTCCATTTTATCCAGAAAAGACGGCCTGACAACGTATCCGCCTTCAGCATCAGCGCAGAAAGCCAGCGTCTTAATCACCCAAGCTGAACAAAGCATTTCAGACCATCCGTGAGCATTCGGAACGCACGGTCACCAAGTCAGCGCTCGTGCTCAGCAGGGTTCTCAACACAGCATAAATGCAGTCCCTGCGTCTCTCGGTCATCTCTGCAGCCGTCGTCCTCGCTTGCGCATTCCCTCCACCGAAGCCTCTCAATTGACCAACAGGAGGAGGAGCTCTTGTCAAAACAACTCTTTTTTTTTACGAAGGCCTCTGCGAGGGTTGTCACAGTTTCATCCTGAATCAACTGCGCCCCACTTACGGCAGGTTGGAAGACATCACCCTCGACCTCTTGCCGTTCGGCAATGCCCACATGAAAGCCGTCAATGGTACCGTCATTTTCACGTGTCAGCGCGGCCCCTAAAAATGCTGAGTCAACGAGGTCCAGACGTGTGCAGTCAATTACATCCACCGTCCCACGCAGCTGCTACATTTCATCGCCTGCATGCTTTCGGGCAACGACCCCACCAAGGCATGCCAACCTTGCGCGCGGAAAGTGGGCACCGACTGGCCAGTGCTGGACAAGTGCAGCCAGAGATCCGAGGCAAGCAGCTACCTTACGAGATGGGCAAGAGGACGCGGGGACACCACCCGACCATCGAATACATGCCATGGTTTGAATTCTATAGCGTTCACAACGAAACCCTTGAAGTATTTGCGACACACGACCTCTTCAGGGTGGTGTGTGACCTTCTTAAGCCAGAGAAGCCCTACGTGTGCAAAAGTGCTGAACATATTCCAGGATATTGCTTCTCAAAATACTGAATGTGTGCACAGTTAGCGTTATACAGCTTCCTTTGATTTGAGGAGAATGTTTATCCTTCTGCACATATTTAGAGTGGTACTAGCCGACGACGCAGATCAAAAAACAAAGATAGGCGTCTCCTTCTTCAGTCGGCAAAGCAACCTAGACGTTAAAAACCTCTATCAAGCTATTAACTTCTAATGGTGCGGCACACATAAGATTTTTTTTATTTTTAAAGTACGCGAAGCCAGATCCATCTTGCCTATAGCATTCGAGATTATACGGCTAATTAAGGGTAATTATAAATGCGGAAAACCAACTTACGCCTTTTTAGCGCACTTCGCTCGTCCTAAGAATGCTTGACGTTTAACTCAAATCCTCGTAGTTATGACCACAACCAGAGATAGGCAATCACAGCTGAGAAGCAAAATCGCAGGTCACGTCAGCGGAGGTTTTTCGTCAAGCATAATTTCGCTAACATTGTACGTTAGGGCAGTAATGACCATCCCATGTGTTTGTATTTTTTATACTTGTCTTGATATATAATAAATCATTTACCTTTCAGATGGTGCCCTGAACGTTGTAGAGCAATGTGAAGTCTAATGTGTAAGATGCATTCGCCCACTCGACTAAGAGGTTAAATTATAGAAAAGAATAATTCAATTAGTTACTGAAATAGGGAAGACGTGTCAGTTGATCGGGGATGGCCGGTAAGAAGAAGAATGCGTCTATGATTAGCTTAGGTACAATGTTGGGCGTGCTCTGAAATGGACATTTTCAGCGTTGTTTGGCGACGGCGACCACATGCTATCATGTAGCATTTTTTCTCCTGTTGTTAGATTCTTTTAGCTGAAATTGTATTCCATCTCAGTTGAACGTCCTTCCACCAAAATCGCCGTGATATTGACACCAAAGCTGACCCGAGTTTCTCTCCGATAGGCGGATATATGCGAGAAAAATATCCCTAAACGCCCCAAGATGGGCTTGAAAACCGCGTCGGCTCGATTCCAATATCTTGCTCGACTGACACACTGGTCACTCGGCCTTCGCAGCAGGGAATAAAGAAGGTGCGTAATTATTGTTTCTAGATATCGACAGCCCTTGCTAGAGAATAGGTGGGAAGACTGCATTGCGTTACATAAGCCCCGCCAAACGGAAGTGTTTAGGTCGCCGTATTGTCAACGCGTGGTGCTTCTTACTGCGACAAGTAGCGACACATATGGTGGTGATAAAATCAGAAATGACATAGGCCATTATCATCGTCATCGGTTTCGCTTCATGCCTTGAACAAATATACTGCTCGCCGTGTTGCGCAGAGCTAGCGCTGCGCCTGTTAAAGGGTCCTGATTATTGGAAGGAAAGCAAGCGTCTTGATATTTGAAATGCAATTCGAGCTTGGCACTGGAGCGCAAAAGCGCTCGGTTAATCAACAACGGCCTTTTTATGCGACCGTGCACGAACGCGAACCGGGAGCCGCTTGCGCCATTCTCGCCAGAGAAGAAAATCGGACAAACACCACGCTAGCACATATTTAACCAGGCCAAACACGATTCAATAATTGCGGACAAAAGCAACCATGCGATGCGCTGATCCTTCATATACCGAGCAGATCTGGACAAAAGCATTTTCAAACGATAAGCAGTTTATGAACGCAATTTTTTCATATAATGTGGGATTTCACTATTACAATCAATATATCCACAGAAAACTTGACGGCAGTGTTCTGTTTTTTTTTTTCTATTCACGTTTTTGCTATAGTCAAAACCGTTCCACATTGGTTTTCTATGCCAGTCATAACTGTTCGATGCGATCGCCGGAAACACTTTAAAAGAAAGATTTTGCTACTTATCGACATAGTGGATCATTATCTTAAATATTTCCATAACTTGTTTTGCAATTTTTAATTTTCAAAATCTCTGCCCTCTAAAGCTAGACCTGGCCCTCTCGGCTACGTGACAGATTACACATTTCACAGTTGGTCAGATTATTAGGGGGATCCCCAAAGGTGGAGTAGTTTTGCAATAAGAGAGTAATTACTCATTGGCATTGCACATTGCAAGGACAAAGATAACTGAAAATCCCTTCAGACGGAAAGGAGTAGAAAAAATGGCGGTCGATTTAGAATGTTTAGCACAAATGCGAATTACGTGCACTCGCACTTCAGTATTCAATTGGGCTTCATTTGCGATTCAAGGCGGCTTAGGAGGGAAATGCGATAACCTTGTGTTTTGTATCCATTGCGCACGCATGAAAATTGACGAAGACGACGACACCCGAAGCACAGCGCGAGAGACTGGCAGTTAAACACGCGGGATGTTCAGCTCCAGCAATGAAATAGTGGTGTAATGCAATGGAGGCGCGAAGCTGATCTGTTCGCGCCGCTGGGGATTCGGAACCCACTCGCGGCCATTAAGGTATTTTGCATAGTTGGTCATAAAGCCTGCTGGCAGGTTCCCACAGCTGCTGGGAAGATTTTCACTGGCCCAGGGTGGCAGGTGGGCTGCTACCTGCCAGAGCCTTCGGACAGAGTAATATCTGCGGATATTGAAAATGGGGGTTTTAGTGCTGGCGCACTAATAGTTGCTTAGGCGAGACGATGTGGTGTAAGGAAGAGGTTAGTAATTTAAAATTGTTTTGTAGACCTGCCCAAAGAGTAATGCTATTCATAGCTATTTATGGGCATTAAGATGAAGCTCGGTGTTTTAGGTACTCCTGCTAACGTGTGTTTGCCGGCAACAAATCAAAAAGAAATATCCCGCTGTAGACAGGAGAGCTAGTAGTCTGGATGTCACAGCTTCAGTTCCTAGTGAAGCTGCAGTTTGTCTACTTGTTTTATTCGTCGCTCTTTTTTACTCTACTGATGCTGCTCAGGTCAACCTAATTGCTTCTAATTTTCTAGTTCCTAATTTATTTCTATACTGTCAGTCCCCCTTTCCTGACCCTGCAATTGCTGCGTCCCAGTGTTGAGCGCTATGCAGGTTCTGTGATCAAATATACTTTCGACGGGATATCAATGACGATCGGCTCGAGAATATAGAGAAATTGGTAGGAGAAAAACGAACTCAAGAAATCTTCGTTAGTGACTGCGATGCGTCTTCGGTGATCTTTCACTTCTGTATAAGCAGATGCCGTGTCCGACTATTCAGTTCTAGCAAGCAAAACGTTCAGTGATGTTAACACTAAGAAACTCGAAAGCTCGCTCATATCCGGTTTCTGTGGAAGACAGTTCCCCGCATGCGGATGAAAGTGAAAGTTAGGTCTGCGAGGGCTTAAGCATACCAAGAGGCGAAGCTGGGAATTCGTAGTCAGAACATGGACACATTAAGTTGGACAGATAGCAATGCTTAATTAAAACGAGTGTATAGGACTTTTCTTGTGACTACGGCATGGCGGTAAGTAAATTGCTTCATATAGATTTAAATTTAATACGAGCATTTTCTTTCTGATTTAGACACCCACCGTGGTGGCTCAGTGATTATGGTGCTCAGCTACTGACCCGAAAGACGTCGGCTCGATGCTGGCTGCAGTGGTCGAATTTCGGTGGCGGCGGAATTCTAGAGGCTCGTGGGCTGTGCGATGTCAGTGCACGTTAAAGAACTCCAGGTGGTCGAAATTTCCGGAGATTTTTATTAAGGCGTTCTCATAGCCTGAGTCACATTGGGCTTTTAAACATAATAAATCAAATCAAACCTTTCTGGTTAAATTTTTTCTGTTTTTTATGCGCATTGTGTACTGCTGCGTCAGTGATCAATGAATACCTGCAATGCGTTGAAATTCTTACGAAGTTTTTCGGGGCGCATGATTTTTTGCCTACTGTACTTGCGTACAACTCCAGCTTACCCGGGCAAAAGTCTTGAAAAATGCAAAACTTTAAGGTACTGTTTTGCGAATATTGAAATTATTGGTACATTATTCTGATCTGTAGCAAACTATTTTTTTAAAGTGTTTAAAGTGATCTCATCTAACAGTTAAGCTGCCAAAGAAGATCAATGAGGGACAATTTTGACGATAGAAAAACATCAGTGGGAAAAAAATGAAAGACTGCCATCGGGTGATGTGCAGATATATTGCTTGTTTTAGTGAAATCTTACATTATACTAAAAAACTTCCGTTCATAAACACTTTCGTGCTGAAAAATTCTTTTGTCCAGAATTGCTGGGAATGAGTATTGCTTGTTTTTTTGTAGGTATAGTGTAAATAATTTTTTTTTTATATGGAATGGAAAACCGAAATTTCTATGTCAAGTGCCCCTTTTTGCTACGCTCTACAAACAAAACAATGACAGAGACCTCTTCAGGTTGTATGATCCTTTCGTCTCTTTCCCTGCAGGACATGTCCTGAAAATAAATTGCTTTGATTTGATTTGATTTGAAAAACAATAAAACGGTATGGACCTGCAGTGGCACCTTAGAGACACCTAGTGGTATTCGCGCAGCGTGGATTTGAGCATCGAGGACGAAACTGGTGCATTTTACACTTCTAATGTCCACACCACTTGACAAAGGCACTGATTCGTTCTCCTGAATAAAAATGCTACCCCTTGACAGGGGCGAGCAGACGAGCCCTAAAGAGCACAAGTGACTCTGAGCGTTCCTGCTTGGGACTTCCTTCGCACTTCGGGAGTTTTGAGTGAAGCCGGATGACTGGCCGGCAGCGAACCTTTCAGAAAACTCCAATACCCACCGCTGTCGGTCTAATACATTCTTGTGTTTCCTGTATAGGCCCCCTGCTTGCATGATATGAGTTTGTGAAACAATACGCATATTTTAAAACAAGAACAAGACTACATAGCTGGCATCGCCAGTTAATGCACTCGTCAAGCATAAAAATGAGAGAGGCGAAACTGCTCAGGTTTAGTGAACTATTAGAAGTTTCTATAGTGGTAATAATCGCTTTAGAGTTTCGCCAATCAGCAATTCGCCTCTTTTACGTATGGCCATGTTATTCATATGTGCTATTAAAAGCTGAGTGAAGACTGCCTATTTATCTGCGACAAGTGTAGAATTTTGTGCTCCACGAGTTCATAAGTTCCCGAAGCACGCTAGCTTACGCGTGCTCCAAATGGAGGCTTCTAGCTCGTTCATCTTTATAGCCCCACAAAGTACTCTTCCTTTAGCGTTAGAAAATGGAATATCTTAATGTTTTGTTTTTCCTTTCATGCATTTGTTACTATAGTCAAATACAACTTACGATCAGAGCAGCTTTTCACCTCAAGGGACCCCCTGCCAGCCAATGGCGACGGCCGATTCTCGTGACTCTGCTGGTGTGATAAAGCAGGAAGTGGTAGATGAAAGAGGATAATTCCTTCCCACTATGAACGGCGATAGAACCTCTTTCCATTCTGGCGCCGCCTCCTATATTGTCACGATAGCGCGGTCATTAGAATCGGGGGACACCACTGTCTGAAAGGTGGTCTTTTGACGGAGAAAAGCCGCTGCGTTCTTAAGTTGTATCCGACTATACACTGATCGCCTATTATTTTACCAAAAGCAAATAGGCCATTTGTTCTGCTGATAAAATTTCTCCTCGTGAAGAGAGAGACGCTTCACAGTCTCCTATCTGGACGGCACTCTCTGCGCTGCATTCCTGTTATTTCGATGGGGATTCGGCCAGATATTGCATTGCTATTGCAAAAGCATTCAAGAAACGCGCGTAACGTGCAGACACTGTCAAAATTACAATTTGCTGTCGCAACATACCTCTCACTCTGACGTCATTTTCTTTATTGTCAAAGCTCATGTTGCCGGTGAAAGTGGGCATATACTATCTGGAGACTTTAAGACATCAATCTAGGTTTACTGTAGTGTCCATTCAAATTTTATGCCAACTTTATTGTTAACAAAAACTCTTTCAAAAATAGCACAATTTCCAGTCTACGAGCCGTCTATGAGGCACTACGCCACTCAAGGGAGCGCTCCCTTGTGACGCACATACATGCGCCTAGGACTTTCTATGAAAGAAATCATTGTGAAAGGTTTGTGCGACCATGGGGTTTTTTCTTGTATACGTCGGCGACAAGGAACGTATTACTGCTCTTGATCCTCTTTACCGCAATAACCGAAGCGTCATCCAAGACGGCAAGCCAACACTTCTACCGACGATAGCAATATCTCCTCGGTCATTACTTTCTCAATAAAGAAAACTAACACGAAACTGAAAATAAATATCTGGTTGTCACTATGTTGAGGCCTAGCGATGCAGTAATGCCGTGTGTTGATATTTTCCGCGATATATCACGACGTTTTCTGAAACAGTGCGCTTGGTGTGAGTAATTCGCTTAATTGAGCAACTTTCATGTCTTAAGGAATTATTCAACGTTTCGCATGTTTTAACTGCGACGTGTTACTCAGATGTCACATGAGCATTTTACTTGGCACTTTATTCCTTTCACTGACGGCAAAAGACCTTTGAAAAGGTAAGAAAAGCACGTAAAGTATACGAGTGAATTGATCGAAGAAATGCTTCCGGAAAAATAATTTATGAATGACGTATCCGTGTCATCCTCTGAAGCGCGAAAATTGGTCTCAAGCTGACACTTTAATGCTATGAAAATGTTTTTCCAATTTCCATACAATAATTAAGATTTTCTGCCATGAACAATAGGAGGAATTATTGAGGCAGGTCCTTCTAAAGAAGTCTCGCACCCTGAGAAACTTGACAACTCTAGAAGAACTTATAAATGCTGAGCACTAGTCATGACTCACTGTCTGGTAAGCTGACGCGGTGGCTCAGTAGTTATGGCGCTTGGCAGTTGATCTGAACAACGCGGGTTCGATCCTGGCCGCGGCGGTCGATGTCGACGGAGGCGAAATTCTAGAGACCGTTTACTGTGTGATGTTAGTGCATGTTAAAGAACCACAGGTGACCGAAGTTTAAGGAGCCCTTCTCTACGGCGTCCCTCATAGCCTGAGTAGCTTTGGGACGATAAACGATCAAAAAATTTAAAGCACATCAAGATGAATCTACCATTCTCACTCACCTCTAGAAATTTTACACAGCAACTCTATTGCTACGATCTAACAAAAAGGCGTCGACACGGGCGAAGCCTAGTGAAAGTACAGCTGCCAGTCGCCGAGGGAGCGATCCACTTCGAAAGCGACAGGTGAGACGTTTACGGTTGAAGAGAACCGATAACACAGCACGAAGAGAAATGAGCGCAAAAACGCTTTTGTTGAGAAAACACGCACCAGCACGCGTGCCTTTCTGCACTGAGGTAGCCTAGGCGTAGCACGGATGACCCCGCTACTTTTTAAAGGGATAGCTTTAAGGCTCACATTGAGCGGAATAGGCGCCATCGGCGTTTTGTCGAGAAACTCACGCCTTATCCTTTGTGGTTTAATGCGACGTAGTGGCACCGGCATGCGGAGGCCACCGGAATACCCCCTCGATCTGATGAATGCCGCTGACCCTGCAGATGGCGCGCGAGCAGTATAACGTTTCCTCAGTCTGCAACCTGCGTCGTTGTGGAAGCTCCTTGGTGGCGAATGATTATGTGTGTAGTGCAGTAAGTACTAATATATGTGTGTGTATCAGAAACAACATCTGCGAAAACTACAGGGTGGAAGAGTTCAACGACAGAAATGCGGAAACTGTGTGGTAATAATCGTGACAAATTTGTTAAGTTGAACGAAGAGCACTGACTATGTGCGAAGAGAAACCGCTGAAGGGAGCCATAAACGCTATCGATTGGCATCCTTAAAGGGGCAGGTTAAGAGTCTTCTTATAATTACATTTTTTCAGTAGTAAACGAGCACATTTTGGCTATTTCGACAACATGAGTGCAGTGGAAGGGTTGCTTTGAATGTAAGCTTCACGAACGCGCTTTATTTTAGCGCGATATTGGCACTATTTGTTGGCACACAGCGCCGAGGGTAACTGCGTTTTTGAAGTTCTAAATACTGTATGGATATTACATACGGTCGGCTACACGCCTGTGAATAAATAATGAGACTAACAGTAACAGTTAAAAGTTCACTACTCAATATTAGTAAACCAGCCTGCTAGTAATTGCACATCACACTAAAAAACTAATTTTAATAAGGGCAGAACAATATAGGTGAAGCACTCGCTATAGTTGAACAGCATTATAATGAAATTGAGACTACCCCAGTAATCTCTCTATCGGCAGATGATGTCTTCATTCTCTGTTCTATCGGCAGATGGCACTGGTTCCATCTGTCTCATGGGAAGTCGGTTTCCTATCGCGTTACAGAACGAACACGCAGCTGGCGTATATTCTGCCGATATTGTGTTCTGGCCAACATAGCGCTTTTGTGTGCCCACAACGATTGCTTAATTAAAGGTTACAAAAACCGGTTGCTCGTGACGAAAACGTTGCCGCACACCTGTTTTCACCGCAGCCTGTATCAGCTTCAGTGCCCAGATGATGAGGAAAAATATAGGTTGGCGTTATTTCTTCCACACATTCTTCTCCTGCTGGAGCAATAAAATGAAATATTAATGATAAAAATATCAGTAACAGCAATAATAATAGACCAACCAAAACCAAAACCTAAGAATATTGTCTTAATGCAAAAAGCGAATTAAAAAAACTTGGTATTATTGAGCACCTAATTATTATACACAATTCTCAGGCTGTAATTATAGCAGAAACGTGTTTGCAAGCAAGGGTGCGTGACTCCGAAGTTGTCCCCACATCTTTTAAACTGCTGCGAAAGACGGACGATCTCGAGGGAATGGTTTAGCTATAGCTATTAAAAACAGAACAAAATTTTCAGTCTTGAAAGGCATTGACGAGCACGAAAGTGTGTGGGCTAAAATACTTTATTCAGTAAATGTATACTACTAGGAAGCGTGTATCGACCTCTAAACACTCTCTCAGAACATATTGAAAAACTGCTCGATTATTTGTAGCAGCACATCAACTTAAGGTCTGAGAATATTGTTTCGGGTGAGTTTAATCTACCACGAATAAATGGGACGGACTTTTTACAACATAGAAAATGTTCCCAAAGCGCGGAATCACTTTTGTCTACCACGCAGAGTTTTTCTTTAGATCAGCTGGTAACTGATAACACCACAGTTCTTTCGCCTTCACTACGTCGTCACTTATTCTTTCTTAGCAATGCACTTTCACTTTGTTCAGTGCGCATGGCGGACGTCACATCTGACCACAAAATGCCTGTACTGTCATACCCCTTATCAGCCACATTTAAAAACAAATTAACACATCGCCGATCTTTTCAAAGACTATGAGCGGGTAAATGACCTTGCATTTTTAGGTGCACTTGTGTGCAGCTGCGCTGAAATCAGCGCATTGTAGGATGTGTCAAATTTTGATCGCGTTCCAAAATAATTGTATGTGTTAGCTTTTCGAACTTCGTTCTCCTCAGAAAAAAAGCGGATATACAGGAAGCGCCTATGGATAACGCGCGATATAACTGAACTTAAAAGAAAAACGAAACGTCGGCGAAAAAGGGGAGACAAGAATAACATTGAGAGTCTTGTCACCAGTTCACAAAGCAAGGTTCGAGAAGCAAAATCCCGCCTCTCTCATGTGACGCTGCCTTCTTCTATGGCCCACAGCTCTCATGTTTTGGCGCCACTTATCAGAAGACCAGTCAACTCTTTCCTCTACTATAAGTTCAAGCGAAACTCAGTCAGCCTGAAGACATCGCTAATGAATTTATTAAGTTTTTCCAATTCGTTTTCACAACAGCATCCTATGCTTCCCTACCGGCATACACAGTGAAACACCCGATGATGAAACTAAAGATAAGTGAAGCTGGAATCCATTCCCTGTTACAAAATCTCGACAACAAGAAATCACTTTGTCACGATTCCACTTGAAACGTATTTTTATTCCGATACGCTGACAGGGTTTCTAAACACTTGGATACAATTTACGCAACGTACTTACAAGCAATAGTAGATCTTGATGATTGGCCCTGTGCCAAAATAATTGCTGTACGCAAGTCGGGTTAGAAATCTACATTGAATAACACTTCATCAATATCCTGACAAGAACAAGCTTCAAAGTTATCATCATCATCATTTGCCTGACTACACCCACTGCAGGGCAAAGGCCTCTCACATGTCTCTCCAGTTACCAATGCCTTTTTCCAGCTGCGCCCACCCTATGTATGCAACCTTCTTAATCTCATCCGCCCACTTAACCCTCTACAATCATTAACCCTCTGCATTCACTACAATGGAACGCGGTCGCCGTTCGAGTGGCGCAGCAGCAACCACATGCTTCGCGGCTAATTTTACGCCAGATGATTTCGCCAAAGAATCGGTGCGAAAGTTTTTGCCAAAATACGAAGCTGTGCCTTCTTCAGCCGCTAGTTTAAATACGGCAGGTATCCTAGCGCATGTATATCAAATTGTCTGATGTCGATACAGATGGAATTGCGTGTCCGTTCTTTATGCCTGAGTTGCTGGCTTCAATAGATGATGGGAAACGGAAAACAGCGCCCGGCGCGGACAATATTCAGTACGAGGTGTACAATAACCTGAGTAGCGCCGCACTCCCTCAACTACTAGACACCATAAACAAAGTATGGCTGGATGGCGTCGTGCCCGAGAGCCGGAAATCCGCTGTGAAATCCCGAAACCAGGAAAGCCTCCAACGGAACTTGCAAACTTGCGACCTCCCGAAACCAGAAAAGCCTCCGACGGACCTTGCAAACTTGCGACCTATCTCCATAACTCCTACCCTGTGCAAGTTGGCGGAGAAAATGCTAGCAACACGATTGTCATAGTGGCTGACCAGCACGGCTTTTATCATCGCACAAATCGGTTTTCGTCCATATATTGGTACAGAGGACGGGTTCACTGTCTATGAATCTGCAGTCTTGTCATCAACACGCAGCCGCAATGCGCGTACCGTTTTAGCAATGGACGTTGGAAATGCATATGACAACATCGCTCATGCAGCCATTCTGAACTCCATTGACATGCTTCATCTCCCTCTGTAAGAGTGTGTAGTTTTGTCGTATCAGTTTTGAAGCCAGAAAATTTGCAATACGCGTAAGCGGCGAAGCGGTCGGATCATTTGTTCCTTTCTGCGGTGTGCCCCAGGGATCAGTATTGTCGCCGACGTTATTTAATATTGCTTTCATCCAGCTGGCTTGGCGCTTACATGACATCCGTGGCATAAAATTTCTTCAGTACGCTGATGACATCACGGTGTGGAGTACTCACCAAGTTCTCCGTACTCAGGAGGCTGCCCTTCAATCTGCCTTGGATGTTACCTGTAATTACGCATCATCCGTGGGACCTCAGTCGCCAACCGCTGGGGACGCCGTAAGCTTGCTGCAAGTCCAATCCGTCTTTGTCTTACAGGCACCCCACTACAGGAAAGTCCGAGTGTAAAAATCCTTGGCTTAATGACTGACCAATCAGGATCAGTGACTGCATGGCTTTCTCAGGCAAAAAGGGAAGCTATTAAGACTATGGGTTCGATTAGAAGAATTCCTCCTAAAACGGGTGGCGCAGGCTCGTTCGTTGCACGGAAATTGGCGAGGGCAGTTCTGCAGCCACGTATTGTTTATAAAACCCCAGTTTTAACATCTTACAAGAGTTCTAAGGTTTCGCCTTCAAGACGTGAACTGAGAGCCTATAAGGACCGTTACGTGCCTTCCACGCATCACACCGATCTTAGCTTTACAAGAGAATGCGCAGCGCAATATCATAGATGACCTGCTGCAGCGGCGCCGTGATGTCCGAAGCCTTAAAAGGCCAGTCTATCGCACTCCACGTATGCACTGAGGACTTATGCAACGTGACACTTCATTCCTGAGCCGCCAACGCCAGTTCTTCCCCGTGGAAGTTTGTACAGCTGAACGACAACAAGCCAACAGATAATCGCCGGCCATCTGCTAATTCGGCACCGTTGCTTCGCCAGAAATTTCAGGACCGAAATACTTGCCTGCCTGAAGGATCCATTGTTGTCTACGTAGACACAAGCATACAAGCCTGCGAAGCAACAACAGCTATTTACTGCCCGTGCAGACCTGCCCTGAATCAATCCTCTAGGTTTCAAGCTTACGGAACCCCCTTCGTCCTTTTGTGCTGAGCTCATTGCAGTTCAAGAAGCACTCTGCTCCGTCGTCGTCATAACTATGCTTCCTGCGGCCCACTTTTTCATCCGCACTGACGCCCTTCAAGTTTTTCGTTTGCTACGACGTGTTAGCCGCTGTCCAATGATATGTCTGGACATACACCGGCTAACAACACGCATCCCACAGCCAGTATGTATTGAGTGGGTCCCACGGGATCTGCTGACCTCTCAAAGCTAGACAGATTTAGCGAACCGACTTGTGAATCCAGACTCACCACTGCCTCGGCTCCTTCACTTGAACAATTTTACCCTCCTTTTATCAAGAAAAGAACTCCTCTGGCTCCGCACACATGCTTTCATCCCTCCGTGTGCGGTAACTCTACCCCGCGGTCTTATCCGTACAGAGGAGTTTGTGCTTAGGAGGATACGGGTCTGGGTTGTCTCACACCTGCCGTCACTCGGAAGTGGCCTCAGTACCGAGATTTGTTTCCTCAGCCAAGGTGTCCGATATGTAAACACGAGGACATTGAAGGCGACATTAACCACTTACTGTAGGACTGCCCAGCTCTCAAGCCTACAAGGACCCGGCACCTGAAGGTTGCGGGTCTTTCACCAAGAAACCCTGCTTCATACATTCCCTGGACGCAGGGACCGTACCAACGTTCACTACTGAACTTCATCAAATAAGCTAGCCTCTTTCCATTAATTTAATCACTGCTACATATTTTATCACACCTTGGGCCATTATTGATGCCCTGCACCAATAAATTTCGCTTAAAAAAGGAGTTTTAGGTCGGAGTCCTGATCTGAGATGTGGGTCGACTGAGTAAAGAAACTGTAGTGATGTGGCGGCAAGCTCCAGAGCCCATACATTTCTTCTGAAGAAAATATTTTAGTGGTTTGGGACGCATCATATTTTGTGAAAGAGGTCCGAAAGTATTGCGGATGTTGGTGGCCGTTACAGGCCGCTTCATTTGCTTTTTTATTGGTCAAATTTCCACAGACTGTTAGTATTCACTGAATTATTATGCAGTGTCCTGTTTCAATTGCCAAATAATGTAGATACTCGATGTAAATTGAAATAGGCTGATGATTGGTGTTCTTCAGTATGTTGGAAGGTATCTGTAGGTCGCTCTTGAGTCGGTGAAGATGACCTATTGGCCAAAGGATAGGCGCAAAATATAGGAAGCACCTTCTTTAATGCCGTGAAGCTCAGCTGTCGTTGAGGACGTTTTCCGCTGCAGCCGGAAAAAAAAGACATGGCTGGTTTAGGGCACATAAATGAAACAGGAAGGGCTTTCTTCAGTAGAAGAACCAATGGTAAAGACGTGAGTGTGCTGCGTATAATCCTCGGCTAAGTAGGCTAGAGTAGCTTGCAGTAGCGCTGCCTGTGGCATGGGCTCTTTGCATCAACGCCTGGAATGAACTTCTTCATCTTTAGAGGCGAAAGTGTCCGGGAAGGAAAAAACAAAGGTAGTAGATTCTGTGGCTGAATAATAGTGGGTAGGGGCAGGAGCTGCACACCTTAGTTAAAGCCAGAGTTGCTGTGAGTTATGTGAACACTGTGTAGGAAGTGTTTCTTCCCTTGAATGACATGGCGGAGGAAGGTGCGCATACTTTCCTCGCCGGCAATCACATATAGTGTGAGACAGCCTACTTCTGCCTCTTTTCCTGATGCAGAGGAACCCTTTGGGAGGCTAAGGCATATCGATGAGATGTTTCGCATGACTTTGAGAATTTTCTTGCTTGTTGGATGTAATCTTTGAAGCACCGGTAGACAGTAGCGCAAGGTTCCTTAATTAATTAATTGGTTTTTGGGGAAAGGAAATGGCGCAGTATCTGTCTCATATATCGTTGGACACCTGAACCGCGCCGTAAGGGAAGGGATAAAGGAGGGAGTGAAAGAAGAAAGGATAATAGGTTCCGTAGTGGAGGGCTCCGGAATAATTTCGACCACCTGGGGATCTTTAACGTGCGCTGACATCGCACAGCACACGGGCGCCTTAGCGTTTTTCCTCCATAAAAACGCAGCCGCCGCGGTCGGGTTCGAACCCGGGAACTCCGGATCAGTAGTCGAGCGCCCTAACCACTGAGCCACCGCGGCGGGTGCAAGGTTCCTTCAAAGTAGGTTTTTTCGAGCAGAACCATTGACCGGCAGTTGCTGTCCCACAGTGTTCCCGCCTTTAATCTCAAAACATGCGATACCGCACTGATCCTCTCGCGCAGTTTTTTGAGCTTAGGTGACCACCAGAGATTACTGTCTATGACAACACCTAAGAATCGCTGTGATCGTACATAAGATGGCGACGGTCCACCTAGGAGGAGCGGATATCGAGCTATCGTTTTTCTGGTAAAAGATATAGCAACAATTTTTGCTGGCAAGAGGCAAAGACCTCGGGGGTCCGTGTGCCTCGGTATGTGCAGTAACACTCTCTGTAGCCGCTTGTGTTAATATGGCGTGAACGTGACGCGCTCGAGATGCTGATGTCGTCTGCATAGATCGTCATGTGTACTCCTTGGAGAAAATTTATTTTTAGGTGTATAAGGATAATATTGAACAAGAGAGGGCTGAGCAGCACTCCCTGAGGTATGCTCCTCTCCACTGTGTGGAAGAGTCTAGGGCCATCTGGAGCGCTCATGAAAATTTGTCGATCTTTCCGATAGTGAACAATCGACTTGTACTTGTACTGTCTCTCTCATTAACGTTCTGATTGCATTGGCTAGTATAAAGATTCGTGCACAACTGTTCGGCAACTTTCACTATCTTATCCACATTCCTAATCACATTGCCCTCCTTGTCTCTTAGAGTATACATCTGGTTTTTACCTACGAGTAGTTTCCTCTTCACCGCTTTTAGGCTACTTCTGTTCTTTAGAGCACGCTAGATTCTATACAAATTGTACTTCCTTATGTCGGCTACCTTGCGCTTATCTATTTACTTTGATAGTTCTGCTAGTTCTGTCCTTCCTGTAGGGTTAGGCGCCCTCGTGCTTTTGAGTTCCTTAATCAGATCTTTCGCTTCCTGAGATATTTTGCTGGTATCCTGCCCAACCGTCCTACCTACTTGTGCTGCGCATTCTGTAATGATTGTATTCAGATTATCGTTGATTGTATAAATATTAAGATAGTCTTCCTCACTTAAGACCAAATATCTGTTCTCCAGCGATATCCTGATTTCCACTATTTTCCCTCTTACCGCTAACTCGTTACCGGACTTATTCACTGCCTTCTTTCGGTCCCACTTCAAGTCAAAGCTAATTCCAGACCTCACCACCCTGTGGTCGCTACAGCGCACCTCTCCGGGATGTGCTCATTCTGACCGATGCCAGGTTGAGCGCATAGTATGAGCTCGATTTTATTTTTATTCTCCTCATTGGGGCTCTTCCAGGTCCCCTTCCTGATCTCTCGGGTGCATTGAGAAGGTCTTGTCGCAGAAAAACAGGAGTCGGCGTTGCGGACCTTTTGCGTGTTAACGCGAAACACCAGAGTCGGCAAATAAATTAATCGTGTGGAGATGCAGGAAACAGAACCAAGGTCTTTAGATTGTTACACGAGCATAGGCAGAGCACGCTGCGAAGGCTTGTTGGACAGAAATAAATAAAAATTGGACCTATTGAATGCGCAGTGGTATTTGACGTCATGAGGTGTCTTTGTGTAGTGATGCGTGTAATTATGACCATGCAAATTTTCAAACGGGACGACATAAAAATTGCAATCTACCATAAAATGCATTTCAAATTCACTGCCATGAGGTGTAGAACTCAGCGCCATCTATGTTCTAGAAACAAACGTAAATGAATATAGCTTATGCTGGGGCACGATAGGTGGTATTATCACCGTGTTCGTTTTGAAATAAAAACGGAAAATTTTGAAAATTCATTTTTGAGAAAAGGAAATGGCACAGTATCCACCTCACATATCGGCGGGGACCTGAACAGCGCCGGGAGGGAAGCGATGAAGGAGGAAGTGAAAAAAGAAAGAAAGATGTGCCGTAGTGAAGGACTTCGGATTAATTTCGACTACTTGGCTATCTTTAACGTGCACTGACATCGCACAGGACACGGGTGGCTTAGCGTTTCGCCTGCACCGAAACATTAAAAATAAAAACTGGTTTTTGGGGAAAGGAAATGACGCACTATGTCTCAAATATTGGCAGGCACTTGATCAGCGCTGTAAGGGAAGGGATTAAGGAGGCAGTGAAAGCAGGAAAGCAAAAAGGAGGTGCCGTAGTGGAAGATTCCGGAATAATTTAGACCACCTCGGCATCTTTAACGTGCACTGACATCGCACAACATCGAAACCTTGAAATTGGTGTTTAGAGGAAGGAAATGGTGCAGTGTCTGTCTCAGATCTCGGCGGACACCTGAACGGCACCGCAAAAGTAGGGATAAAGGAGCGACTAAAAGAAGGAAGAAAAAGGTGCCGTATTGGAGTACTCCGGGATCAAGAGCCAGACCAACCCTAGCCAGTGACTCATTCTTAAGAAAGAGAGAGAGAGAAAGACGGAAAGGCAGAGAGGTTAACTAGGCAGCGCCCGGTATGCTACCCTACACGTGGGAAGGGGAACGGAGAGAGAGAAAAGGGAGAGAACAAAGGGATATGATCACGTTTCCACGTGTCCGTTGGCCGTTACTGGCTGGGTACACAGAGCACACACTGATTGTTCGCAATTTTGCACTCAGTCCTGAGTCCTTCAAGAACTTTAAAAGTGCCTTCAAAGCTGTACTCATCCATAAGGATCATCAATAAAGTGTTCACATGCCTACGTTGATTTTACAGAAACGTAGAATTTCGCTGGAAGACACACGCAATTGATCGAAAAATATTCATCATATTGATACCTGCGCACGATTCTATCCCTGGCAACGAGTCTACACACGCGCTCGCTCGACATCTCTACTATTGAGTGGCCGTAGAACTGCCCGGATGCAACGGTATGAAAGATTGCATCAATACATACCACGAACTTACCGAACACTTTAAATTACACAAAAGATTACAAGGTTATTTCCACCGCCAGATCGGTCCCTCTCCAATAATGAGGCATAAATTTGGAGGCGGTAACCAGCTGGAAATTACATCTGCTGAGTCAGGGTCTACCTGAAATAAAGCCGGGATCAGTAAGATTCCAAGTGGAAAAATTGCGGTGAAATAAGCACCCTACATCACATAATTTGGGAATGCGCCAATTCCTCGGGCGCCAGCTTAATCGTCAAATGTAGCAAAGCCCGAGAAGTTTCGCCGCGGTGCGAGGACCCCGGTATCCAGCAGCAAGCCACCCGCCTAGCGGCTGCGGCCGTGAAGAAGCAATGCATCTTTCCTTGTCCTTTTTCTGCGGAGCATGCCCTGCTCGCATCCCAGGGCTGCGTGCCAGGCGATGTTGGGGCTCCTTCTCAGTTTACAATAAAATTTAATAATAATAGGTTTTTGGGAAAGGCGGTGGTGGTGTAAACATTTATTACATACAGGGGAGGTTAGGACTCACAGGTCTTTGGGCCCCCGCACGGCCCCACTGCACTCAAACGTTCAAGTCCCGGAGGCTCATGACGCTGGCAGCCCGGCCTGTGGCGATGGCCTGCTTGGCCGGGTCCTCGGAGCGCATTAGGGTCTCCCACGCCTCCCAAGTGGTAAGGTGCTCCAGGCCCCGCGGGGGAAGATCCGCCGGGCAGAGGAAAAGGATATGATCGAGAGTGGCTTTTTGGTGGTAGCAGAGGGTACAGGAGGGGTTTGTGTCGACTTGGTGATAGCGCGAGCGTATATAAGGGGAGGGTAAGGTGTGTGTTTGGAGCCGCCTCCAAAGTGTCTGATGATAATTGTCGAGGGAGGGATGGGGTGGGGGGTACAGCCGACGCTCGGCTTTGCAGGCCTGCGTCAGTTCAATGAAGGAATGCATGCGCTCCCGTGAGAACCTCAGATCGGAGGCCACCAGTGCCCGGTTCAGAGAACCTCGGGCTAAAGCGTTGGCAGCCTCGTTTCCTGGATTCCCAGAGTGGGCAGGCACACATATGAGCTCCATGTGGCGGGGCGGGTGTGCGGCGAGGGAGCTCAATATGCGAAATGCAGGGACGTGAACTCTCCCGCGGGCGAAAATTATTATGGCAGTTTTAGAGTCCGATAGTATATACCGGGCCAACGTGCGCGTGACGGCTAGGGCAATAGCAGCCTTTTCAGCCTCTTCCGAAGTGGCAGTGGGGGATATGTGAAGGGTAGCAATCGGTTGTAGGGAGGGGTTCGTGACGGCTATAACCGCGTCCTTGCCTGTGCATGCGGCATCCACCCAAACGGCATCCGGTTCCATGCCATAGTTTTTGCGGAGCGCCCGTGCGAGAGCTCTGCGGCGGGGTTCGTGGTAGGTGGGGAGCATGTTTTTAGGGAGAGGTTTAATATGTAGTTCGCGGAGAATGTGGTGGGGGACCGGGAGCTGTGTGGAATCCGTGGCTGGAATCCTGATGCCGAGGGTGTGTAAGATGTGTCTGCCGGTGGTGGTTCTCGCTAGACGTATGTATTGTGTCTGTCGGTGGGCCTCGATAAGCTCACCAAACGTGTCGTGTAGGCCTAGCTGGAGGAGTTTTTCGGTTGAGGTATTTAGGGGTAGGAGTAGAGCTGTCCTAAATGCTGCTCGGATCATGGCATCCGGGGTGGAGATTTCTGTGACCTGGAGTTTCAGGTAGGGGAGCGCGAAGAGAAAGCGGCTGAGTCCGAAGGCATGAATGAGGCGACATAGGTCATGCTCCTTCATGCCCCGGTGGTGTCCAGAAACTCGGCCGATTAGGTGGGATATCGACACCGCCGTCTGCTTGAGTTTCTGGATGGTGAGAGTGTTTTTTTCCGTTGTTCTGGATGTGGACGCCCAGTACCCGGAGGGTGTGTACCTCCGGGATGTACCGGTTTTCCAGTTTCACAGTCATGGGGGCTTTGGGGCAGTTTCGGGTTGTGGGGTGGAGTATGAGGAGCTGCGACTTCTCCGGAGAGCATGAGAGTCTGATACTCTGCGCATGTGTTTGGGTGAGGGTAGCTGCCGACTGCAGAGTGTTCTCTCCGTCTCCATCACTACCATGGGTGGTCCACAGAGTGATATCATCAGCATAGAGTGTACGCCGAAGGTGAGGGATAGTTAGTAGTTTGCGGACTAGGGGGATGAGTGTGACATTGAAGAGGAAAGGGGAGAGGACAGATCCCTGTAGGCGTCAACCCCACTAAGGGTGTATGGGCGGGATGTGTGTGGACCGAAGTGATTCCGGCCGTGCGGTTAGTAAGGAATGCCTGAATAGAGGTGTACATACGTTCACCTGTGTTCAAGGGGGACAGCGCCACTATAATCGCTTTATGGTCTAGGCGATCAAAGGCCTTTGAGAGAACCAAGGCGAGGACAGCTTTTGTAGGGCCCGGTATGAGGGGGTGAAATATATCCTGTGTGAGCTGGAGCATGGCGTCCTTTGCCGACAGGTGGGGACGGAAGCCCACCACGCTGTGCGGATAGATGTCTTGCTCCGTCATATGTTGGGTGAGTCGGGCGAGTGCGACATGCTCCAAAATCTTGCCCAGACATGATGTTGTTGAGATGGGACGAAGATTTGCAGGTGTAAGGGGTTTGTAGGGCTTGAGTATGAATAAGATTTTGGCGTGACGCCAGGATTACGGAAGGGTGCCCTCCTGCCAGCATGTGCTGAAGTACCCCGTGAGCTGGGCAATTGACTGATCGTCCAAATTGTGGAGCATGCTATATGAGATACGGTCAACTCCTGGAGTGGAGTTAGAGCGGAGAGTCAGGAGGGCCGCTCTGATTTCTGCTTCCGTAATCCCCGCGTGGTGGTGGTGGTAGTGGTTTTATTAAAAATAAAACTAAAAAGGAAGGAAAAGACTTTTGCTAGCCCCGGCATCTGCCATCGATACCGAAGCACCTGAGCTGAGGCAGCGGAAGTAAAGGACAGCAGGCAGAATAGAGAAATAAAAATTAAAGAGGTGAGGGGACAGGAATAGAGGACAGGGGGAGACGTAATATGTACAAACTATTTACACAATAAGAAATGTGTTCAGGTTGTGCGCGTGATTAGTTCATTTTAGAGGAATTAAATCACACACGCGCACAGCACTGTGTTGGTTACAACTGAAGTGGGGCGTCCAGTTATTAATCGTTCAAGGTAGAACTCGCGGAGCGTTCGGTCAATGCGTGTAACTACCTGACGGAGAACAGACGGGTCGTCAAGCCCGTGTGTTCGAGGAATGCACAGAGGCTCACCAAAGTTCGCTCACGAGTGCGCGCACTGCCCTGCGGCCACAATAGCGTCTAGATGGTGTCTGGTAGTATACCCTGCGCCCTATAGGCCGCGAGCATATCGCGACGAGCATCGGCGAACGCGGAACAGCGAAGGAGCAGGTGTTCTAGTGTTTCCACTGCACCGCATCCGTCACACACATCACTCGTCACGATTCCAGGAAGCTCAAGACCAAGATAGCTGAAATCACCAAGCAGGCGGAGGAGTACGCGACGCAGCTGGCCAGACAAGGATGGCAGCAGTTTAGCAACGCGCTGAACGGCACCCTGAGCACGGCCAGAACGTGGCAGATCCTCAAGTCCCTCATGGACCCAAGCAAAAACAAGTCGGAGAGCGGCAAAGCAATACGAAGGCTGGTGCACCAATACACCGGTACAGATAAACAACTACTGGAGGAGGTCCGGGTCAAATGCTACGGCAACGACCAGGTCGAGTGTTACAAAGAGGAATATCAAGGCGAAGAGAACCCCGTCATGGACAGGCCCATAACCAGGGAAGAGGTGGTCGATGCGATCAGGTCGGCAACAAGAAACACGGCAGCAGGAGCAGACAGAATCCGCAATTCACTGATCAGAAACTTAAGCGACGGAGCTATTGACCAGCTCACCGCGTACCTCAATAAACTATGGCAGGAAGGAACAGTACCCGCCGAATGGAAACACGCGGTCGTGGTGATGATTCCGAAGCCCGGTAAAAAACTACAAGTGGAAAACCTCAGGCCGATATCCGTCACATCGTGCCTAGGCAAGATGTACGAACGAATAATAACGAAGAGAATTCAGTCACACCTGGAGAGAAACCAACTCTACCCTGATAGCATGTACGGGTTTCGAGCCCACCTGTCCACGCAAGACGTACTCCTCCAGCTAAAGGAGGAAGTACTTGAAAAAATGCCGAGAAGCGGAGAAAACGTTGTCATGGCCCTCGACATCAAAGGAGCCTTTGACAACGTAAGCCACGCCGCCATCATGGAAGGCATAAACGACACGAACTGCGGAAGGAGAGCCCATAACTACATCAGGGCCTTCCTAAGCAACCGAACAGCGACCGTAGGGCTAGCCGAGCTGCGAAGTGACGTCTTCGCCACACCCTGCAAAGGAACACCCCAAGGCTCAGTCATATCGCCGGTGCTCTTCAACATGTCAATGCTAAGACTGGCAAGAAAGCTCAAAGAGATCCCGGGTATCAAACACGCCATGTACGCCGACGACATAACCGTGTGGATCACCCAAGGATCGCTAGGAGAAAAACAAGACCGACTACAGGAAGCCGCCACCTGCGTAGAAGACTACGTGAAGGAGAGGGGCCTGAAATGCTCGACCGAAAAATCGGAGCTCATCAGAATAGGGAGACACCCTACCCAAGCCCCACTGGACGTCGTCCTCGAGGGACAACCGATCCCGGAGAAAAACATAATCCGCATTCTGGGCATGTGGCTACAGAGTAGCCGCAAATGCAGCCACACCATCACCCTGCTCAGGAAAGCCACGGAACAAGTAGGAAGAATGATCAGCCGAGTATCCCAAAGAAGATACGGAATGAAGGAAGACGACACCCTAAGACTCGTAAACAGCCTAATCGTCAGCAGGGTCACATACTCGCTGCCCTACCACGCAACAACAACAGCGGAAAGAGAGCAAGCCGACTGTATACTAAGGAAGGCCTACAAGATCGCTCTGCACCTACCCAGGAACACGTCAAATGAAAAATTACTCCAGCTCGGAGTCAGCAACACCTTTGACGAGCTAGCAGAGGCTCAAATGGGTGCGCAATTGACGAGGCTCAGGGGCTCCCCCACAGGAAGGGCGCTCCTAAAAAGGCTAGGTCGGAACGCAAGTGGTCTGGCTGACAGATACACAGAAGTTCCAGACGACCTCAGAAGAACCTTCAACGTGGGACCCTTACCTAAAAATATGGATCCCAACCTACACGAAGAAAGGCGGAGAGCCAGGGCCGAACAGATAAACAGAAGGCTAGGCCAATCCGAAAGCACACTATACACAGACGCTTCTATGTACGCAAGAGCAGAGAAACACACAGCCGCGGTAGCGGTGGTCAACGGTACAGGGGAAACTATCACCTGCGCTTCAGTAGGGGTGTCAGGGATAGCAGAGGCCGAAGAAATTGCCGTCGCGCTAGCGATAGCCGAAGGCTACAGAAAAGGTCGCTCCCTAAATATCCTAACGGACTCGAAAGAAACATGCAGAAACTATACGAAGGGCAATATCAGCGGCACTGCCCTCAGAATAATCAGCGAGGCGGCAGCCTCAGCTGTAAGAATACCCATACAACATATAATCTGGGTGCCAGCCCACGCAGGCGTAGCAGGAAACGAAAGGGCGGACAGTCTAGCTCGAGGGCTCACTTACCGAGCAGGCTTATCGATCGTCTCGGAGTCACGGCTACTCATATGCGAGGGGGGCTACACAGAGACCCTACAACTATATAGGGGAATCAGAAAGAGATATCCATCACCACACAAAGCACTAAATAGGGAAGAGGCTGTAGGATGGCGTAGGCTACAGACGAACACCTTCCCTAACCTACACACATACAACAAGATATCACCAACGCAATTCAGACCAGACTGCCCCTGGTGCGGCAGTACGCCCACACTCTATCACATCACCTGGGAATGCAAGAGAAACATAGCATTCCACAATCAACAAACACCGAGTGCGGAGCAATGGGAGAGCTGTCTCTTCAGCAGCGAGCTTGAGGTCCAGAGGGCCTTGGTAAAGCACGCAACTGAAGCGGCACAACTCAGTGGAGCCCTGGACTGAGGGCCCACTCTTGCTTGAAGACTCAAGTCGCCAGCACCCAAGCAAGACGACCAGGAAGTCTTCATCCCCGCGAACCTCTTGGAAAGAAATAAAAGTTTTCTCTCTCTCTCCGTGACGCACCCGTCGTTCCCCGGGCCACACGCAGCCAATACGCGCGCGGAGGATCATTGCACGTTGTGACCGTTTAAGTGCGCGACAGCCGGTGACACTGTCGATGCGCTCACCTCCCGCGATGCGTGGGTCGGGGTGCTGCTTTCGGGGATGGTCGTGGATGGCCGCACGCACGTCCTCCAGCGCAAGGGGCAGATCGCTGGCAGGTAGATGGTGTGCAGCGGTCGCGAGGTTGTCAGCTTTTTCGTTGCCGGCGATGCCGCAGTGACCGGGCACCGACTGTGCACGCATGGCACATCCTCTCTGCGCGAGGCGCTCGATGCGCGAGCGAATTTCCCGCACTAGTGGGGTACCGCGGCCGTTAGATTCCAGGCGCCTGAGGGCGGCGCGGAAGTCGCACACCAGAGCGCTCCTGGGCGGCGAAGGGCCGAGGGTGAGCAGCAGGACCAGCCCGAGCCGGATTCCCATCAACTCCGCCGTGGTGGAGGAGCCTAGGAAGGCTGCGTGTTGCTGGCTGTGCAGGGCGGGGATGGTGGCCGCCGCAGCAAGGGAGCAGCTGTCGCGGGCCACTGAGCCGTCGGTGTACACGAGGAGATGGTCCTGGAGCTCCTCGTGTATGACGGCTCTGGCCAGCTGCTGCACAGCAAGGAGGGGTGTGCTCCGCTTTCCCGCAATGCCGACGATCTCTCGCTGTACCTCCGAGGCAGCATGCCAGGGCGCGCAGGAGCCGAGATTCGCATTCGGAGTGCCGGCATAAGGGGGCAAGAGGTTTGAGGTACCGGGAGTTGTATGTGTGTTCCTAAGTATGTCGATGAGTGCGTCGGGGGAAGGTCGGTCCGGTTTTTAAGGCGTGTGACGTGGTTTTGTGTGGCTGTTTTGGATTGCGTGGGGTCAATTAAGTGACGGAGGAGTTGCCAACTGTGTTTGGAGGACAGATTGCCAGCCATACTGTCGCAAATATGTCCCCAGTTGGATCGGCAGAGCTCTTCAGAGTGCTCAGTAATTTGTGTTTGCAGTGCGGCTAGCCGTGTTTTAAGGGTCCGATTGAGCTTTTGCCCTTTCCAGCGCTCCAGGATGCTTTGGTGGGCCTCCTATAGGTGGGCCAGGCGAGTGTCGAGGGTGGGCGTATCTGGTGTGGTGTCAAGCGTTCGAGTATGTGCGGAGACATCGTTAATGAGTGATGCCAACCACTGGTCGATGTCTGTAAATGGGGGCGTCAGGAAGGGCCACCCGTGCAGCGCGGACCGCATCCCAGTTGGTGAGTGTGTGTGTTAGGTGAAGGGTCGTTCTTTGTTTGTATAGTACTGTAACGGAGAGGATGTAATGATCCCTCCCTATTGTGCGATGTGTTGTGTTCCACGTAATAACCGCAAGGTTGCGGCTCAGTGTCAAGACCGGGCTGGTTTCCGCACTGACACTTGCTAATTCTCGTGGGAGTGTTAAAGTTGTTGTGTATTGTGGGACGGAGCTGTTGTACCAAGGACCAGAGTCGCCTTCCTCGTCCCGTGGTGGTGCGGTAGCCCCAGTCAGTATGCTGACTGTTGAAGTCCCCACCGATAATCAATAGATGCTTTACTGCAATACGATGGAGATCGCGCAGTAGCGTTTCCAATGAAGCCATCGGATGAGACGGTGTGTGATATATATTTGCAATAAAAATAGATGGTGTGGAGTGTGCATCTGGTATGATTTCTGTGACCACGCAGGGCGTCTCCGAGGTGATCTGATACGTTTGGTGTGTAATGGAGCGATGTATGAGTGTGGAAGCCCTGGGTGTATTCGTTGCGTCCGAGTGAGCAGATGTGTAGCTGGGAAGTATTGCAGGGGCATATGTGTCCTAAAGGAGGAGGATGTGGGGCGTGGGAAGTGTGGGGAGGAGGAGTTGGAGGGGTGCGCGTTTGCGCCGGAAACGGCGGCAGTTCAATTGCAAAATTGATAAGGAATTAGGTGGTCGCCCCGCCATACTCTAGCTTGGATGGAGTGAGGGTAATTGGGTTGAGTAGGTGGTTCTGTGGGGTAGGTGGGCGGGATTGATGTGGGGATTGGGTAGGTGCAGCGAGGGAAGGACCTGCTGTATTGTTTGGAGGCGGTTGTCGTACCGTGTGAGGCTCATTTCAAGGGTATGCACCGTGCGCGTAAATGCCGCTTCAATTTCTTGCTCGACGCGTTGGGACAGGTGGTCGACGAGGTGATTAAATTTTTTCCTCTAGACGCGCGCTCATTTCGGCGAGTTCCGCATCCTTGCGGACCTCCAGGAATTGAAGGTCAGTTTGGGTGACGGGTGGTTGCTCTGTTGTGCGTTTTTTCTTGGGTAGGGGTGAGGTGGGGGTTTGAGAGTCCGATTGTTTCGTGTTTTCAGTGGGTGTTTGAGCTAGCAGCGTGGGTTGCGTGGGAGGGACTATTGGCGGAAGCATTAGAGGGGTAGAGGTGGGGGTCTTGATGAGAGAGGTAAGACGACTCACCTCCTCTCGCAGGGCCTGTAGCTCCCGGTCACGGGGGTCCACCTGTGTGGGCGGGGGGGTTGAGGGCTAGTTTGTAAGTTTGAGCCTGTTGCCTGCTACTCTGTCTGCCCAGGAAAGTTGTGGAGGCTGTTGGTCCTGGCGGCGACGCGACGATGAGCGAGACTTGCTAGAGCGATGAACGCTGACGCGGTCCGCGTCTCGCTCCGGTGTGCGGGATGTGTGCGGTTGCGGTGAGCGCCGTCTCCTCGCCTTGCAATCTTTAGTACCCGTCATGTGGACGCCTCCACAGAGTATGAAGGCTGGAGTGCATGTCAGAGTGTCCTCTCGGGGATGCGGGATACCACATCTTGAACTGTTGTGCGTACGCTTAAGGGTACACACATCCGCGCGATACCCTGGTTTTCTACAGTTTGTGCAAGCATCCAGGTGTCCTCTATATAAAGTGCAGTTGTGGAGTCGCCTCCGTAGTAGAGGGTTCGGGGCGCCGGACCCGCCTGGAAAGTGATAAGGATCAAACGGGTCTGTCCCATGCGGCGTGCATCAATGATGGGGACGCCAGGGTTGCCCGTGATGAGGTCTTCAAGAATCTGTGCTGGGGTTTCTTCCCAGTAGGCGTAAGTGATTACTCCTCTTACTGCACCATCCTGGAGGGCGATGTAGGCGGTGACGGTGTAGGCTTGGGTTCGAATTGAGATTTGTTTGATGGCGACAAGGCGTAGCTTGTCGGCTCGATGCGGGGTACTCATCGTGCAGGTGTTGTTTAGGGGGTGGATACGCAAGTTGGTGGCGTCCGGGACTCTGAGGTCCTTGGCTGCAATTATCAAGGCCAGGCGAAGCTGGCGCGATTGAAGGTCGTTTTAGTCCCCCGTTTGACCGAAACACTCTTGTAGGCATCCCCAAGCAACCGCAGCTGGCGTTGTGACCTTTGCGCCACGAGTCGCGTCGCGCGCAGCAGGGATGATTGGTGTACTGAATCTTAATCTTCAGGTCGTGAGCCGGTGGTGGCTTTCGCCTGGCCCTGGTTTTTAGGTGCTCCTTTCTGATGTGCGGATAAGCTCAGGATATGATTCCTGTCCCTGGGATCGTAGTCCTTCGGGTTGATTGTCTCTACGATCAAGTGGACCGCCATGCTGGCGATGTAAGAGAGGTCGAGCGGCTTAGGCTTAGCGCACAGTGGCGCGAGGCCTAGTGCGGCAGCTGATCGACAAAGGGCGGTTTTCGCCCCGTGGGCCCACTAAGGGGGAACCGACGGCCACCAAATTTGAATAGATGGTAGTGCTCACCTTTACGAACGGTGCAGTGAACAGATGGGCACTGCGTGGGTTGAAATCCGGACGAAATCGCCGTGCTTGTGCAGAGCCGATGCGAAGCGCGTTCGCACTCGCCGGCCCCCTAGCGGTGCTTTGTGAGGAAAGGAAATGGCGCAGTATCTGTCTCATATATCGTTGGACACCTGAACCGCGCCGTAATGGAAGGGATAAAGGAGGAGTGAAAGAAGAAAGGAAGAGGTGCCGTAGTGGAGGGCTCCGGAAGAATTTCGACCACCTGGGGATCTTTAACGTGCACTGACATCGCACAGCACACGGGTGCCTTAGCGTTTCGCCTCCATAAAAACGCAGCCGCCGCGGTCGGGTTCGATCCCGGGAACTCCGGATCAGTAGTCGAGCGCCCTAACCACTGAGCCACCGCGGCGGGTACAATAAATTTTTCCAATAATTCATTCTCTCATGGCGTGGTTGAGGTTTCCACCAGCATTTGAGACAGTTACTGCGCCTTTCCTCTAAAATCGCAATCGCAACGTGTTCGCACGAGGACCAATTCATGGAGCAGCGTCACTGCAGACCGCAGACCGTGGTCTTGGTGGTGATGGTGATGAAAACGTTTGAAACGAACTCACTGCGCATGTGTGATTTAATTCCTTTAAAATGAACTAATTACGCGCAAAACCTGGACATATTTCTTATTGTGTAGTTTGTACATATTGCTTCTCCCCCATCCTCTCTTCCCGTCCCCTCACCTCTTTCATTTCATTTCTCCATTCTGCCTGCTATCCTTTATTTCCGCTGCCCCGGCTCAGGTGCTTCAGTATCGATGGTAGATGCCGGGGCTAGCAAAAATCTTTTCCTTCCTTTTTGCTATTACTTTTAATGAAACCACTACCACCACCACCACTACGCAATCTTTTCGAACCGTCAGTGGGGCCGCGAGTTTGAGCTCGAAAGCCTTTTGAGGTCAAACGATTAGCATAACGGGGGCAGTAAGGCTCGACACCAAGGTGCTCAGTAAGGTAAACGTGAAAGGTAAAAGATGAAAGTCGAGTTAGTGGGTGTAATAGCCGCTCATGTCGCTTCTGTAGCGGCCATCACACCGAGACTAATGTACCGGTGTCATGGACTATTGTGGGACTAATGTACGCGGATGAGAGAGCGCTAATGTCTAACAACAAGGAAGATTTGCAGACGTTGATAGATTTTTGCGGTACAGAGGAATATTGATTAGGTTTCAAGTTTAGTGAGGAAAAATCTGCAGTCATGATATTTAATGCTGAGGGCGGCGAGCATAGGAAATTTGGAGGACGCTTAAGCTTCGTCTGAGTCAGACGCGAACGCGTGTTGCATTTCTGCCAAGGAGCCCACCGAACGCCAACACCCGTTCGGCGCGACGCGTGGCCTATTGGACAAATTAAGGAAAGGATGCCTGTCTCACACATCTCGGTAGACACCCGAACCAGGCCGTAAGAGAAGGAAATTAAAATTGGTTTTAATGAAAAAAAACGACGCCTCTCTCACACTTCTCGCTGCACACCCGTACCCGTACTTCGCCGTAACGGAAGGAAAAATCCCATTCCTTACGGTGCCGTTCAGGTGTCCACCAAGATTCGTTGTTTTTCTTTCACAGCCAAAGACGCCGACGATACCGGCTTTTCTGCGACACGAGCTCTTTAAATCTCGAGCGTTATTGCAGGAGTTCACGCTAGAAATAGTCGATGAGTACATTTATATTGAGGTGTGGATAAGTAATGGTGCTGAGTATCTGATAGAGGTTGAAAAATACATAATCAACAAAGCTAGTAGCAATGCAGCTATCATGAAAAATACAGAAGTGTAAAATTACAAGATATGAAGTGGTAAGAGGGATCTGGAAAGAAGCAATGGTTCCTAGTCTGAATTTCGGCAATGCGGACCTGTGCATGAGACCATGCGCAAGCAAGGTTAGAAATCAAACAAGGCTGCGTAGGGAGGATAGTGTGGAAGCTCATAATAATAATAATAATAATTGCTTTTTTGTGGGAAAGGAAATGGCGCAGTATCTGTCTCATATATCGTTGGACACCTGAACCGCGCCGTAAGGGAAGGGGTAAAGGAGGGAGTGAAAGAAGAAAGGAAGAAGAGGTGCCGTAGTGGAGGGCTCCGGAATAATTTCGACCACCTGGGGATCTTTAACGTGCACTGACATCGGACAGCACACGGGCGCCTTAGCGTTTTTCCTCCATAAAAACGCAGCCGCCGCGGTCGGGTTCGAACCCGGGAGCTCATGGCAATACACTAAATCAGTGTATTGGGTGGGCCTCGTTCGAGAACATAGAAGCTAGCAGTAAGATAGCATTCAATCTGTGATAATCTTAGATAATTGTAGGGGAAGCTCTTTGTTGTTCAAGGAAAGAATGGGAGTTTTGCGGACTAAGACATAGAATCATGTACTACGAGGTAGATACGTTGTGCGTTGCCTGTGAAAAGATTGAGGAAATGGCTCAATGCTTGATACTTTTCTGTAAAGAGCTTTACGCTGCACTAGAAAGCAGCGGGGCTGATTTATTCAAAGCATTGTGTTTAGGGACAGTGAAAGAAATGTTAATTTTAAGCGGGTAGAAGTAAGCAAGCAAATGTTGTCTGATTGGTGACTGAAATGTGAGGCAAGAGTAAAATTTCACAACGCATGGCTGGGTGGCGTGGTGCACCGCCCGATTTAAAGGGTTTAGCCATATCAATCCATCCATCACATAAAGGAGGAGCAAGAAGTCGAGGGCTATATAAGCGCGGTTGTTGTGCCACGCATCTTCCATTATGATATTTGATACCTGTTTTAATATCTGCTGCGGGAACCTGGGCCCAAGATATTAAACTTGTTTTTGAAATACGGCAGAGTGCTTGGCTTGAAGCATTCTACCACGGGTCGGCCCGATATTGCAGTGCCTCCGTGATTGGCCCAGGGCTTATTAGCGCACGCCTTTTAATTCTTTTCTCTCCTCTGCTTTCTCCTGCTTGCAGCACGCAGCAGCGAGCGTGGCTCGGCTTGAGCCAGTAGGCACGCCCGTGCACTTTCCTGTTCTTCCTATCAACACCAGCAGCAGCACCACGCCGCCATTCTTTCAATCTTTCCACTAATATTTCGAATCTACTGTCTGCACGTGGCATCGATTCCGGCTCAGCTTGAGCCAGTGGGCAGGCTCGAGCACTACTTTTCAATCTTCCCTCAGTCGCAACATCAACTCAGTGCCAGGGTTGATAAAGTTGTTGCGACGCGCATCTTGCTCAATAATGCCGCTCACATCTCTCAATTCTACGGTCAACACGTCGCATCGATTGAGGCTCAGCTTGAGCCAGTAGGCAAGTTCATGCACTTTCCTTTTCATTACTCCCTCAGTCGCAACATCAACTCATTGCCAGGGTTGATGCGATTGTTGCGACGTGCGTGTTGTCTTCGAACATTTCGTGCTACATCTCTCAATTCTTTCACGGTCTGCACTTGCCAGCCTTGTGGCTCAGCTTGAGCCATTGGGGAGGCCCATGCAGTTTCGTTTTCATTTTTTCTTCAGTCGCAACAGCACAACTGTCACTGCCATGGTGTGGCTGCTTGGCCCTACGTGTATGGTATCTAGGAGCTCTCACGCATGTGGTGAAGGGTCGTTGTCACTGGGGGTATCGCTATACCGTCGTCGTCGTCGTTTCAGATTACGCAGTTGTTGCGAGGCTGGTCCTTTTTTTCAATCTTTCCTCACATCTCTTACCACTTCTACCGCCTGCATGTGGCAGCGATTGTGGCTGAGCTTGAGCCAGTGGCAGGCCCGTGTCATTTCTTTTCATTCGTCCTTCAGTCGCAACAAAGCTCACTGCCAGGGGGGAAAAGGCGGCATCCTGACCTTCCGGGGCTGGGAACTAGGGGCTCTCACACTTGATGCGAGGGATCTTTGTCACCGGGGTCTTTGTCCTCTGAAATGAACTAATCACGCGCACAACCTGGACACATTTCTTATCGTGTAAATAGTTTGCACATATTACTTCTCCCACTATCCTCTCTTCCTGTCCCCTCACCTCTTTCATTTTATTTCTCCATTCTGCCTGCTCTCCTTTATTTCTGCTGCCCCAGCTCAGGTGCTTCAGTATCGATGATAATAATAATAATTGGTTTTGGGGAAAGGAAGTGGCGCCGTATCTGTCTCAAATATCGTTGGACACCTGAACCGCGCCGTAAGGGAAGGGATAAAGGAGGGAGTGAAAGAAGAAAGGAAGAAGAGGTGCCGTAGTGGAGGGCTCCGGAATAATTTCGACCACCTGGGGATCTTTAACGTGCACTGACATCGCACAGCACACGGGCGCCTTAGCGTTTTTTCTCCACAAAAACGCAGCCGCCGCGGTCGGGTTCGAACCCGGGAACGCCGGATCAGTAGTCGAGCGCCCTAACCACTGAGCCACCGCGGCGGGTCAGTGTCGATGGCAGATGCCGGGGCTAGCAAAAATCTTTTCCTTCCTTTTTACTATTATTTTTAATAAAACCACTACCACCACCACCGTCATCTCTTCAGGTTGCACTGTTGCCACGCGCGTCTTTTCGTGCAACCTTTCCTCTGACATTTGTGTCAACTCCTACTGTATCCACGTGTCAGCGATCGTGGCTCTGCTCGAGCCCGTGGGCAGGCCTGTGCACTTTCCTTTTCATTCTTTTATTTCCTTTCCCCCAAAACCAATTATATATATATATATATACAATGCTCACTGCCAGGGTGTGGCTTCCTGGCCCTATGGGGCTGGGATATTGGAGGTCTCGCACTTGATGCGAGGGCTCCTTTTCACCGGGGTATCTGTTTCAAAACCGTCGTCATATCTTCAGATGGCGCTCTTGTGACGCGCATTCTAACTTTCAATATTTTCTGTCATCTTTTTCAACTCTCCTACTCTCTCCACCTGTCAGCGATTGTGACTCAGCTTGTGCCAGTGGGCCGGCCCGTGCACTTTTCTTTCCTTCCTTCTTTCAGTCGCAAAAAATTTGCAGTGGTTTACCTCCGCTATGCCAGTATATACGTAGCGAGAGCTGTAGTTCGCTGATTACGCATGTGGTCGAGCTTGTTTACATTAAATTTTAAGCATTGAAGTAGTATTCGGTGAGACACATTATTTATTAAATTGTTTTGACAAAGATATACACTTTCCGACTATCGGCAAAGTAACACGCTGTTGTCTCAATGCTGCTTACACAGTATTTATACTGGTTGCTTTCTCTCAGATACACAAGGTCTAACCTTGCGTTCCAGGATACGGTGTACCCACTTTCAAACCCGGCCACGGCGGCTGCGTTTCAATGCATGCCAAACGCTAAGGCGCCGGTGCACTGTGCGATGTCAGTGCACGTTAGTAATAATAATGATAATAATATTAATAATATATAAATAATAATAATAATAATAATATTAATAATAATAATAATCTTTGGTTTTTGTGGAAAGGACATGGCGCAGTTTGTTTCATATATGGGCGGACACCTGAAGCGCGCCGTAATAGAAGGAATGAAGAATGGAGATAGAGAGAAGAAGGGAAGAAAGAGGTGCCATAGCGGATAGGGCTCCGGGATAATTTCCACCACCTGGAGATCTTTAACGTGCACTGACATCGCACAGCACGCGGGCGCCTTAACGTTTTGCCTTCATAAAAACGCACCCGCCGCGGTCGGCTTCGAACCCGCGAACTCCGGATCAGGAGCCGGCGGCATGCGCACCTGGCTTGCGGGAGGTGCGAGGTTCGATCCCCAGTGCCGCCGGGTACCCACCGGTGAAAAAATGGGTACAAGCTTCCCCTGGTCTGGTGCTCGGCTTCTTCAGGGTGAAATGCTTGGCAAATGGGTCTTTGATCCCACCTTGAGAAATGGAAAATACCCAAAGTCATCGCGCTCTTAAGCCGTAGGTGCCCTTGCGCCATAAAATCTATAACCATCATCATCTTTACTTCTTCTTTCACTCCCTCCTGCACCCCTTTTCTTATGGCGCGGTTCAGGTGTCCTACGTTATATGAGACAGATACTGCGCCATTTCCTTTCCCAAAAAGCCAATTATAATAGCCGAGCGCCATAACCACCCAGGTGGTTAAAACTATTCAGGAGCCCTCCACTACGACACCCGTTCCTTTCTTCTCTCAGTCCCTCCTTTATCAAGCCGGTGCACTTTGATGCATTCAGCGGAACGGTAGGTGTTATCCATGCGACGCCTGCCCTGGAGACTCTGTCGTGGATCCCTGGGCATGCCTCGATCCCCGGTAATGAGCGCGTTCTTGCGCTGGCCCGAGATCTCTCCGCCCGGACCCCGGACGATCAGGCGCCCATCCCTGCGCAAGAGGCCCGATCGGTCCTTTATACATGTCATCAAATCACCGCATTCTACAAACTAAGCCGCATGACATTTATACCACCCCATAGTACTTTGTCGCCCTTATCCACAGCTACATAGCGAAATTTGCAGAAGGGCTGCTTTACTTCACCCTACCGTCTCTCATGCTTTCTCCCCACCTTCCCTCCTCATTGTAAACCCTGTGACGTGCCAAGATCAACACTATTTCACTACCTTTGGGAATGTCCTTCCCCACAGGCAGTACCACCCATCCCCAATCCCACTCATTCTTCCTGGGAGGCTGCTTTACGGACTGCTCAGCCCGACGACCAGAAATGGCGAGTGGATCGGGCCATATGTGAGGCACAAATCCGTGGACTCCTGGACCAGTAGGAGACCACCCTTGAAGACTTTTTTCTTTCCGTTTTTCTAATAAACGCTCTTTTCATCAATACATCCATCCGCGGAGACTGACACCGCGGACCACGGCCGTAAGGTTAAATCTGTGTTTGGGGAAAGGAAATGGCGCCGTATCTTTCTGACATTTCGGCTGAAACCTGAATCGCCCTTTAAGGTGAGGTATAAAGGAAGGACCCAGGAAGAAAGAGGTGACGAAACGCGCGGCACACTCACTTCTCCCCGGTTGCCATAGTAACGGCCCATTCCCACAACTGTCCTCTCGCGCGTACCGCGAAACGCTCCACTGATAGTCTAGTTATGCCTCAGCTACAAAACAACAACAGCTCACTGCCAGACGCCTCGTGCGATGTCGTTTCAAAGAAATCAAGATGTTTAACAAATAAAATAATGCCTACTACAGTGTGTGTGTCAGTATATCTGTCTATAGAAACTGCCACTCCCTCGACCTCAAACGTTTCCAGGGAGATGGTGGTGGTAGTGGTTTTTTTATTAAAATAATAGTAAAAAAAAGGAAAAGATTTTTGCTAGTCCCGGCATCTGCCGTCGATAGTGAAGCACCTGAGCAGGGGAAGCGGAAATAAAGGATAGCCGGCAGAATGGAGAAATGAAATGAAAGAGGTGAGAGGACAGGAAGAGAGGATAGGGGAGAAGTAATATGTACAAACTATTTACAAAATAAGAAATGTGTCCAGGTTGTGCCTGTGATTAGTTCATTTTAGAGGAATTAAATCACACACGCGCACAGCACTGCGTTGGCTACAACTGGAGTGGGGCGTCCAGTTATCAAACGTTCAAGGTGGAACTCGCGGAGCATTCGGTCACTGCATGACGGTAACTACCTGACGGAGAACAGACGGGACGTCAAGCCCGTGTGTTAGAGGAATGCACAGAGGCTCATCAAAGTTCTCTCACGAGGGCGCGCACTGCCCTGCGGCCACAATAGCGTCTTGATGTAGTCTGGTAGTACGCCCTGCGCCCTATATGCCTGCAGCACATCGCGACGAGAATCGGCGAACGCGGCACAGTGATGAAGCAGGTTTTCTAGCGTTTCCACAGCATCGCATCCGTCACACACATCACTCGTCGCGATTCCGTGACGCACCCGTCGTTCCCCGGGCCACACGCAGCCAATGCGCGCGCGGAGGATCATTGCACGTTGTGACCAAGTAAGTGCGCGACATCCGGTGATACTGTCGATGCGCTCACCTCCTGCGATGCGTGGGTCGGGGTGCTGCTTTCGTAGGTGGTCTTGGATGGCTGCACGCACGTCCTCCAGCGCAAGAGGCAGATCGCTGGCAGGTAGTTGGTGTGCAGCGGTCGCTGGGTCGTCAGCGTCTTCGTTGCCGGCGATGCCGCAGTGACCGGGCACCCACTGTCAACGCACGGCACATCCTCTTTGCGCGAGGAGCTCGATGCGCGAGCGAATTTCCCGCACTAGTGGGGTACCGCGGCCGTTAGATTACAGGCGGCTGAGGGCGGCGCGGAGGTCGCACAGCAGAGCACTCCTGGGCGGCGGAGGACCGAGGGTGAGCAGCAGGTCCAGCCCGAGCCGGATTCCCATCAACTACGCTGTGGTGGAGCAGCCCGGGAAGGTTGCGTGTTGCTGGCTGTGCAGTCGCACGGCGGGGATGGTGGCTGCCGCAGCAAGCGAGCAGCTGTCGCGGGCCACTGAGTCGTCGGTGTACACGAGGAGATGATCCTGCAGCTCCTCGTGTATGATGGCTCTGGCCAGCTGCTGCACAGCACAAAGGGGTGTGCTCCGCTTTCTCGCAATGGCGACGATCTCTCGCTGTACTTCCGAGGCAGCAGGCGAGGGCGCGCCGGAGCGGTAGGGGGGTGGGCCTTGTGTGAACTGCTCATACTCGAGCAGCGCCACGCCCATTCGTGAGCGCGTGTGCGAGCGCATATGCTGCAGCAACGAGCCGCCGTGCGGTGCGCGGAGAAGCCGGTCGATGTGGTTCAGTGCCCTGGCCGCTGTTTTGAGCTCAATTTACCACACTCCTGCCTCGGCTAATGTTGCGGCGCACTGCGAGTTTTTGGGCAGGCCTAGGCACACGCGCAGGGACTTGCGGTGCTGGAGCTCGAGTTTCTTCCAGCACGGCTTGAGCACCGTGACGAGCGGCAGCGCATAGAGCACCACCCTCAAAGCTGCGGCATCGTACAGCCGCAGCGCGGCTTGCTGGGAGACGCCCTGGCCTCGAGCGGTGAGCTTGTGCACGGCGGCGGAGATCCTCTTCATCTGCAGACAGGCCTTGGTCGCCGCGGGGCGGAAGGAAAGGCGCCAGTCGATGTCCAGGCCAAGGTACCGCACCGATTTACGCCAAGGAATCGGAGTCCCATCCAGTGACAGTGGCTCAAGGTGCGCGCGCGAGCGCGAAACGCAGGCCATGGCCACCGATTTGTCCGCGCTCAGCGACAGACCAAGGCCGCGCAAGCTGGCATCGATTGCGGTCAGAGCTCTCTGAAGGCACCCCCGGTGGTCCCCGGCACCACAGAGCTATGTCGTCTGCATATGTGGGCATGTACACATGGTGTCGGCCGCTCGTGGGGAGGGAGGCCGGCACCACCGACATGGCCACATTAAACAGAAATCGTGATAGGACAGAGTTCTGCGGCACGCCCACGTCCACCGGGCGAGGCTTGAAGAGCTTACCCCCTACTCGTACGCGCATGGTTCGCCCGCTCAGGAAGCCACGATCGTATCGGAAAAGGCGCCCGCTCCCACCAGCCCCCTCATGCTCCGCGAGAAGTGCGCGGTGAACGTTGTCAAAAGCGCCCGAGACATCCAGTAGCAGCAGCAGCGCAACCTGGCCTGCCGTCCTGGCATGCTCCAGCGCTGTGATAACGTCCCATATAGAATCAGCCGTGCACCGCATCCCACGGAAACCCGTCTGCCGCTCGTCAAACAAATCAGCCTCCGCAGCCCGCTCGTTCAGACGCTGCAACGCCATAGGCTCCATGAGCTTACTTGCCACCGATGTTATTGCCACTGGCCGGTATCCGCTCAGCTCCGTAGGTAGGCGCAATGCCTTTCGGATGGGACAAACGACCGCCGTTCACCAATCCTCCGGTAGCTCCCCGCGTTCTCACACCAGGTTGATCTGCTGCAGGAGGATCTGTCGTTGCTGCGCATCCAGGTTTCGCAGCATCTGGTATGTCACCCCTTCCAGTCCGGGCGCCGAGCGGCGACGGCAGCGCTGCAGCGCTTTGTTCAGTTCCGCCGCGGTGAACGGCGCATCACATGGACCTTCCGAGTCGACGGGCGAGGGACTGGCGTCGCTTCTGGGGCTCTCATGAGCAGCTATGTTAGAGGCGTTTGCGGGGCTGGGCGGCGCGAATCGATCGGCAAACCGCTCTGCCGATCTGTGGTTCGGTGATGCGCCGCAGGGTGTCAAACAGCCTCTACGAACTATCTTCCTCCATCCTTTGGCATAGTGGTGCCCACTGCTGGCGGTATAGCTTGTTGGAGTGGGGTCCGCTGAAGAATACAATTCCTATTTACAAATCCAAGTAACAATTTACAATTCCTATCCTGCTTCTGGGCACGGTTGAGGTGTTCCAATAAATTTGAGACAGCCTTTTCTCTTG
Organism: Amblyomma americanum; assembly: GCF_052857255.1. Taxonomy (NCBI): domain Eukaryota; kingdom Metazoa; phylum Arthropoda; class Arachnida; order Ixodida; family Ixodidae; genus Amblyomma; species Amblyomma americanum. The sequence continues at coordinate 101,858,870 of NC_135500.1, forward strand.
ACTCATATTTCCCCATGACTCCAACATGAACCTGTCTGGAATCATGGTGTCAGATATGAAGCCATGGTTCATATACCCTTGACCGAATGTTAATTGAATGTGAGACTGCTTAATGCTCTATTGCAGGCTGCTGCGTAAGTAAAGTTACTGCTCGCCGTTTCAGCTCGGCAAATTATTCTGCCCTGTCGTTTTGAAACAATCGGCCACGAAAGCATTCCTCTTAAGCGTGTTTCAGGAATATAAACCACCTGCAACAGCATTGCTCTCGTGTCAGGTTTACAGCAATACCTGGCTTCAAGATCGGCCTTCACCCATGGTCTTATGCAATGCATAGTTCGTGTTAATAATGCAATTAAGAAATGTCTCTTCACGCCGAAAGCGCAGTTTCGCGGGGTCCAAGCCCACCCAAGTATTTTGTGGCATCTGTTACTTTGACGGTGGAGCAATCGATTTTCCTTGGCTGGGTTTCGGCTCCACGGCGGCGTGTATTCATTCATTATTTCTTTTATTGCATATCTTTCGAAATAAAACAAACATATATGCACCCATAGCCAGTTGCTAGTAACGGGTACACAACCAAATAGTATACAAAATAACTGCAGTACGCGAACAAAGGTATAAAGAATTACAATACATACCACAATAACGCACAACATGAATAGTTTATACTAAAATGTACATAACGTCACTTATGAAACACAATATTTCTAAAACAAGAAACTCTTTAAAGCAGACTACAATTACAGGCTTGTTTTATGTTTAGTAGCAAAGATTTCAAGATAAGAGTGCCGTTCAATTCTGATATTTTTTTTCCGTACCGGTTCTGACATGGAGGTAGATTAAAATTTGGTTTATGGCAGCTCTTGTGTTTAATAATGGAATTGTAAACAAAGTAATCGGAAGGGGATCTTTAGTTACTATGATTCTGTGAATTATCTCAGCAATCTTGAATTCGTACAGTGCATTTAGTGGCAAAACATGAGAATTGTAGAAGTAGATGCTACAGTCAGAGCTCCCTGAAAAATTTTAATTCTGAATGCGCATTCTTCTGGACGGATTGCAGGTTCGAGGTGAGCAGTAAAGGTTTCCCCATGGCTCAGTGCAGTAAATGAGGTGACTGAATAAAGGAAAACTAAAGAATGCGTAGGATGGAGACTGTAAACATTCACGTGCCTTAAGTAAGATAAAACATCCGTAAGCCAGCTTCGAAGAACCATGTGTAATGCGTGTTTTCCGGTGCGTCTCAGATTAAAGAGATACACCTAAGTACATGTAGGAGACAACTTGTTGAAATTTTGTTCCGCGTATTGATACATTCAGTTCTTTAAAATTCGAATATTTTTTTCCTGGAAGAAAAAATTGTGTACTTCGTTTCATTAAGAATAAATGTCAGTTCATTAGATGTGAGCTAAATAAAACATTTTCTAACTCATCAGAAATTTTGTCATGACTTTCAGGCAGATTTTCTCCAGTAAACTTAAAAGCGGTGTCGTCGGCATGCAAAAACTGTTGACTGTACTTTAAGACTGCGGGGAAATAATTTATGTAAAGTGAAAAGAATATGTGCCCAAGAACTGAACCCTGCGGAACGACAGTTAATACATTTTGAGACGTTAGGTAAATTTATTTATTACTGTATGCTGTCGACTGTCACTGAGGTAGCTTTGAATTAAAGGGGCTCTGAAACACCTTCTGAGTAGAGGATATTAAATCACTTAATCACTGCACTGCGTTGCCATGAAAACCAGAGCGAAATAATACTCTTCTACACGCAGCAGACGACTCAAAATTATGCCTCAAAGTTGGCGAGCCCTTCCCGGCGACTTTTTCATGACCGCATCTACCTCCGTCCCCCGCATCTGCGTAGACAAGGTGAGAGTTGGCCATTGGTTAGATTCTTTCAGACGTCAGGCAGCTATTGTGGCCGCAACAAATAAGCAGCTTATGTCCGGCGGGTCTAGAAGCTCCGTTTCCAAAGAGGAGGCGCGAAGACGCTGAAATTCAAATTTTAACTACAGATAACACAGCTTCTACAAAGCTCATTTAGAAAATCTATGCTGAACACTATTCGTGAAGTGGCGTTCTTCAATATCCCAGGCATGCCGCAACTTTATTAGAGCCCCCTTCACAGCCCCTTCGTGTTCAGGATTTTGTGCTATCTATGCTATCGCCGCCATTATGCTCTATATGCTATCCCCACTATGCTATAGCCGGAGCCGGTGTCGCCTCATTGTGATGATGATGACCTCAAGCTTTGTCGCACATATCCACAGCGGGTATTGTAAACGGTTAAACGGTATTGCACATAGTCGTCTTCATCAACTTCGATATGCGGCGCGAACATGTCAGGTCAAGTTAACCTCGATCAGAGCTCAACCTTAGTCTAACATCGCCGCTATACGTGCCGACACCCCAGCAATCAAAATCATGAGCCAACCAGGGTCAACATAAGCTTTCGCACGTGTACTGTTTTGTTTATGTGTATATAATGCTGCCCTTACAACAATGATTTCGAGACTCTCCTACATGGGCCTCAATAGGGCCTGCAATAGGGTTAATAACAAATATAATAAATAAGCATGGCCAAAATACTCAATTTGTAGCGAACTTGGAACACATTTTCTAATTATTGAGCACTAAATTCACATGTCCTGAATAGGTCACAATTTCATTCGCATATCTAGGGAGTAATTTATCTACAGATCGCTATGATAATCTGACGCCTCTCGTATCAAGGAAATTGTAAAATCATTCCTGTAGATTTGCTTTCAGCTCGTTCCAGACGTTAACTAATAGGAGGCATAGTGTTAGCTCGCTATAGCTCGGAAATCCCTTATTTCTTACCGGCCTAGACCCGCCGCGGGGGCTCAGTGGTCCGGGCGCTCTGCTACTGATCTGGAGTTCCCTAGTCCGAATCCTACCGCGGCGGCTGCGTTTTTATGGAAGCAAAGCGCTAATGCGCCCATGTGCTGTGCGATGACAGTGCCTCTAAAGATCCCCAAGTGGTCGAAATTATTCCGGACCTCTCCGCTGGGGCACCTATTTCTTCCTTTCTTCTGTCACTCAACCCTTTATCGCTTCCCTTACGCCACGGTTCAGGTCTCCAACGATATATGAGACAGATACTGTGCCATTTCCTTTCCCCAAAAACGAATTAATAATATTGTTACAGGCCTGGGTGCGTGTTTATTCAGACTATGCACGCTCTCTGCTACCCACCATGTGACATTGGCAGAAAATTTCTGCCTAAAAAATGAACCATTATCTCTCGTCTGAGCACCCGTACAGTACTAATAATAATAACTCATGCACCAGTGCACGCCGAGCAACAATGAGGTGACTGCAGAAACTTTACCAACGGCAAAGGAAAGCCCTTCTTATGCTGATCAACGTTTCGATTTTATTTAGTACCTGGGTTTGAACCCTACCGCGGCGGGCACGTTTCGATAGACGTAAAACGCAAAAGGCCCCCGTGGGCAGTGTGATGCCAGTGCACGTTAAAGATCTCCATGCGGTCGAATTTTTCCCGGAACCTTCAACTACCGCACCTTTTTCTTCCTTTTTTTCAGTCTCTCCTTTATCCTTTCCATTGCGATAATATTAAGAATTAGTTTTGGGGGAAAGGAAATGGCACAGTATCTGTCTCATATATCATTGGACACCTGAACCGCGCCGTAATGAAAGGGATAAAGGAGGGAGTGAATGAAGAAAGGTGAGAAGAGGTGCCGTAGTGGAGGGCTCCGGAATAATTTCCACCACCCGGGGATCTTTACCGTGCACTGACATCGCACAGCACAAGGCGCCTTAGCGTTTTCCTCCATAAAAACGCAGCCGCCGCGTTCGGGTTTCATTACGACGCCGTTAAGGTGCCGCCGAGATGTGAGAGAGATACTGCGTCATATCCTTTCCCCAAAAACAAATTTAGAATTTACAATTCGTAACATGCCTCTGGGTGCGATTGAGGTGTTCACGTAGAAATAAGACAGCCTTTTCAATTGTCATATTTCCAAGTGAGTCCAAAATGAACGTGTGTCTGTAGCCATGGTTCATATGCACTAGAGCGAATGTTCATTGAACGTGAGACTTTGCTTAATGCTCTAATGCACTCTGCTGCGTAAGTAAAATTATTGCTCGCTGTTTTGGCACGGCAAGATATTCTTCCCTGTCTTTTAGAAATAATCGGACGCGAAAGCATTCCTCTTAAGCGTGTTTCATGGAATATAAACCACCTGCAACAGAATCGCGCTTGTGTGAGTTTTACAGCAATAAGTGGTTTCGAGATAGGATTTTGTCCCATGGTCTCGAAGAATTCATAGGCGATGATTGTTAGTTGTACATCGGAGTTCGTGTTACTAATGAAATTAAGAAATGTCTCTTTACGCCGAAAGCACTGTTTCGAAGGGTCCAAACCCACCCAAGAATCTTATGGCGTCTGTGACCTTGACGGTGGAGCAATAGATTTTGCTTGGCTGGGTTTCGGCTCCGCGGTGGCATGAATTAATTCATTATTTTTTTATTGCATATCTTTTGAAATACAAACAAAATATATGTACCCATAGCCATTGGCTTGTAACGGGCCCATATTACATACAGTATACAAAATAAATGTAGTACGCGAACAAAGGAAACAATAATGACAATACATAACACATTAACGCATAACGTGTATAGTTCATACTATAATTAATATAACGTCTCTTATCACTCACCATATTTCTAAAACAAAAAACTCTTTAAAGCCGGAGTACAATTACGGGCTTTATTTATGTTCAGTGGCAAAGAATTCAAGATAAATTGCGCCATTAAATTCCAAGATCCTTATTCTGAACAGGTTCTGACATGGAGGTAGAATAAAATTTTGCTTTGTGTCAGCTCTTGTGTTTAATGATGGAATTTTAAACAGTGATGGGAAGTGGATCTTTAGTCACTATAATCCTGTGAATGATCTCAGCAATTTTGAATTCGTACAGTGCATTTAGTGGCAAATCATGAAGAGATTTGTACAAGTACATGCTACACACTAAACACAAATCAACACAGATGGGTGTTTTTGGCTTGTCCTCCCAAATCGAGGTTCGATATACACCGTTATACTTAGGGTAGATTTCAGCACCAAAAAATACAGAGGACTTACGGTTGGCGAAGGGAGCAGATTGGGTGTAAATTTTTACACCAAAAAATAAGATGCACTTCCGGTTTGCAATGGGAGGTTTCAACCTCGGCGATACGCTGAGCGGTGGCTGCGGTGTCGTGTTTATGCAGGCGCCGATTTTGCATCGCCGGCATCTAGGAGGCGGTGATGACAGCGGTCCGTTTTTCTATATTGCACTTTTGCTCTTTCTTTCAGGGCTACTAGAACTGCTAATTATATAGGCAGAACGGTGCTGGTTAATCACAATAAGCAGGTTCGAATGCGCTTTGTAATCATGAACAAAGCCTAATCGAACTTCGATTTTGAGATATAACAACCAGCCCCGTTCCGTCCATGCCGTCACGAAGTAGTACTGTAAGGAACAGGGCAAGAACGCTAGATACAAAGTGCATCGGACCGCTGTCTTCAACTCCTCCTGGCAGCCTGGAGCTCCACATTGGACAAATAATGTTTGCCATCTCTCTGCCTTTAGAAGTTTTTAAAAACAATGCTTTTGTATATTGTATCCTTAAAATCCATTCATTACTGTTACTTAAATTTGCAGTCCATAATGGACCTTTTTAAAGAAAATTTTGAATTCCGTGCTCCACTCGCGCATTGAAAATATTTTTCGAGCACTATTTTCATTCAGTCTATAAGTCCTCAAAGTCGATGAAAGCAGGATTCGCAGTAAGGAGTACACAAAAACATTGCATATAGCTTGTGCTCTGTGGTTTTATTTTCAAACAAAAATATAGTTCTTGGATTTTACCTTCACAGTGCAAGGTAGCTCAGCTAGTTTGTTAGACATTTTTTTTTCGAGACTGTAGTTTTAAGCACTTTACAGAACATTGTTACTAGCACGTCCTGAAAAAACTGTTCGCAATTTAACTTGTGCATGCGACTTACATTCATTCCATTGAATGTTCAAAAATACTGAATTACACAGACCACCGCTACAAATAGCACTGGATTATCACAAATGTCAGTTACTAACCTACACATATATCTGAAATATTAACACCACAGCATTAAAAGGCTGCTTAACATGTCAAGCTTATTCAATTGAAAAGAAATTGAAGAGCCTGCGTAAAGTAAAGAAAAGGTCACAAACACCTGTACATTAAAATTTTATTTTTTTAAATGGAGGACAATAAACAACATTTGGAACCAGATTTCTTGGACAGGTATAAGAGATAGGGACTAACTTGAAATCACCACCTAAAAGTAATCAAAAAGATGCAATAGCAAATCTTGAAAAACAATGAAGAGTTGACATGAAAACTTCTTCGCTACACTTCAGGCTAACTGGTGCTGTCAGATAAGATTAGCTAAAAAAATGTTATGCTCCAGACAATTCCCAGTGGCTAATTCCAAGTGGCTGACTTCAAGATGCAGATTACAGACTACAGTAAAAGAAATACTAAACAGACATCCTAAAGCAGCCCACTAAATCTACAGTAAAATATCACAGGTATCCAACCTCTAATGTTTGTGTTTGTTCTTGAGAAACACATAGGATGAACATAACCTTAGAAAACGTATACAATACATTCAATTTAACACAATCACATAAAAAGAACACAACACAAAACTTTACACTCAATATATGGAGGCATATGCTCTAGAGAAAGTTTATGTGCCCTGAGAGATATGTTAGCCACCCATTTGAAGGAGCCTGACGGAAATGAAATGCAACACTCATAACTTATATGGAAAAAATTAGAATACAGAAACACATACACACATGCTTTTCAATCTAGCTAACAAGTAATGACTAATGCTGAAACACAAGGAATTAGTCAACCTGGTATTACGTGACTGTGCGCACTACAAGGAAAGCAAAAACACATGGGCTAATGTCAAAGCGCTCAGGACACAGGCATTCTCTGTGATCGCGAGAAAGGAATTAATGACGTTCACGTTAGGACGCAGTGAAGAAAAATTTCAGAAAAGTTCCATTGGCAACTGATCAGACTAAGGACTAGTAACTTTGTGATTAAGTAAGTAATTGAATTTCTGAAGACCTGTGTCTAAGCACATATTTGCTTGAAAACCTAATTGTTCACCAAATCCATTATTACCATCATTTTTTTTAATTAAAGGATATGTATAAATGCTAGCAAATGTGTCATGTGGCAGAACGGGAAGTCTATTAAAAACAAAAAATTACAAAATGCTGACAGTGCTCCCAGAAAGCTGTCCGAGCTAGATGCAAAAAGATAAAAACCATGACTAGCCCATGTAGGGAAAAGAAACCAGTGGGGTGATGAATATTAGGGTCAACGAAATGCTGGTATTCCTGTTTGTCATGTCTTTTGCATGCTGTCACATAACGCGAGTACAGCATTTGTCGAAGTTTAGAGCCCAAAGAATTCGCTTCTGAGCCTTGTTGTGCATCGCTAGCATTCTAGATCTCTTGAAGGTACAGAAAATCTTGCCGTGACCACCGTGAATGTTGGACATCCATGGATGTTCAGAGGCCTTATTACACGACTCAGAAGCCAAACCCTTTGGCTCTGTACTTTTTGACAAAGGCTATACATCAGTTTTCTCACAGATTCATGCTGATATTGTTTTCCTTTTTCTTCACTCTGGCCAACTGTATCATGTTAACATTGATAAGGTTCCACTACCACTATTCCAAACAGTACTAAAAAACTAGACATGTAAAACATGTACAGGCAGATAAAAGAGGCAACTGTGAAGGAAAGACGAAGTGGCTTTTAAAAACTGATGAGCTCAAAACCATAGAAGCGTGGTTTATTTTAAGCCAAATATCTAAAAGCACTCTCAAGAAAGGTCAGCAGACATAGTGCCTTCTTTAGAATTTCCAAACGGAACACCCAGAAGGCTGCAAGCAGCAGGATCCCCACAGAAGCGATGAGGTTTTCACTACAGGATGATGGCTAATAAACAGGAAAACTGCGCCTTGATAGGTGAGGAGGCATGCTGTAAGTGCTTGGTCCTGCAAAATTAAAAACGAAATATCACTGACATTTCTAACACTTGTAGATGTGCAAAAAATACTGTCGCATTTCAGTATAATGCACATTATGACTACAATATCCTAGGAAGAATTCATGAGGGGGTGGTCTACCCTCCTCAAAATGAGAAAGTTTACATAGAAAAACCATGCTCAACTCAATTTTTTCAAGAATAATGTAAAAAAAATGCGAGGTTCAAACATGTCACTGACCGATTTTTAAAGATAATGGTAACCAGGCTAATGTACTTGGAGCTATCAACACTGTCTAGCTTCAACTTCATTGCCCACCACTATGTGCAGGAGACCTTGCTGACAAGTTTTGTATCAAAACTTTTTCATTCATGATTCGTTAGTAAGGATGAATCACTTTGAGAGAATTTTGCTCGGAAACCAAAGTGCCCATATTACAGAGGTGCGACTGTATATATGATTTGTCCATTAGAGCCATGATCACATTTAGTGGGCCACCACAACTATGCAAAAGTTAAACAAAATGCTGCAATGGCCTCCCTGCCAAAGATTTGAAAGCCATATTCTAGCTATAAGGCAACTGAGCTGCTCAATCTCATCTAATTGCAACCAGTGCAGCAACAGCCTAACTGTAATCGAACTAGAGGCTAAAGAAACAATGGTGAGCCACTGCTCATAAGGCAGCGTGATACAAAGTGCGTATTCGAAAGGTACAGCTGCACACGAAAGTTAACACTCTTGCTTTATCCGTGACATTTGATACATATGGCGACTGCAGGAATTATTGCTGAGCATCATAGAAGCAATGTTCTCTAGGGAATCACATTTTGAGCACCTATAACAGCCCGGGATGCAACAATCAGTACTCCCCATGAATCATATTTGCGTGAGTATAATGAAGACCTAAAAATACAAAACTGGTATGGTGTTGTTCAAAGTGTATATCGCCATTAGACACAGCTTGTGAAGTAGCACTCCACAATGATTAGATGCCATCGAAGACTACAACACAAAACTCTTTTCCAACTGAAAATAAAAAATAGCTGCACCGTATCCAGACCTCATTACCATTTGTCAATAAAATGAAAAAAAAACGCAGTCGCAAAAGCAAATAATGGTGATCGCCTCTCCATAATTTTGTTCAAGTCTAAAGAAACCGCAACCGTCTCAACATTGGATTATTGGTTAGTTGAAAATAGTGGTAGTGAACACGCGTGAAAATGAGACAGTAGAATGCAAATCTCAAAATAGCAGCGAGTCAGTACGCTGTATCTGGTTTAGTCATGAAATTACTCTATTTTAAGAACTGAGCATACTTGCAGCAGTTACACTGGCTTCTTATTCCTGCTATTGTCTTTTTTTTAATTGCGCAAGTAACTATGCCTGAATTTTAACGAACATCCCTTGGGGGTCAGCAGCTTCTTACTGTCACTGTTTGCATCCCGCCCCTTTGCAAGATAACGAAACACCAAAGCTTTGTGCCAGCCTCATTCTAAAATAAATAACCACAAAACCCAAGCTTTGCTCAGGTTCGTGACATCAATGACTAAATTTGAGTCAATTGTGTGCCTAAAAGGTAGTCATCAGATGCTCAGATAAATACTGAGCCGCTATTTTCGTACAAAAATTTCAGTTCCTGCCTATATCCACCAATCATTTGCACAAAAATACCTACAAGTGTGGCAGGGGGCATCTTTCTTTGCGACTTAACTCTGAACTGTTTGGTACTGCTCGTAGATTAAACTGATGCAACCTTGGAGTTCTTCATAGATTAGAACCTGTATAGAACAATGTCCAGTCAGGTTTGACACCAAACAAATCATTATGAATAAAATGTATGTCGTTCGAATCACTGACTCAAATGGTGATAGGTGAGCAAGGCAATGAAGTATGTGATGCTTTGAAATTAAAGCAGCTGTAATATTTTCACAAAGTGACAGCACGTTTATACTGCACCCATCGAAGTTATGCCGCAACTAACCGCAGGACATAAGGCAAGAACTGACAGCCAATGCTTTCTCGCTTTCACTCGTGTTCCAGTGACAAAGAGATTGCGCCGTTGACTGAAAGCAACAAATAATCAGATTTGAATTCTAAATGTGGCGGCCGAATCTATGACGGCAGAATTCAAGTATGCACTTCAGAAGCTTTGAGCACATTCATAAATTTGCTGCAACGCGCACAATGAGCAAAATTGTGTTTTTTGTGGGGAACCATGGCATTTTAGAAAAACCGACCTGATTTTTTTTATGTTAATAGCGATGCCGCATACCTCGTTCTGCGAACATGCATGAAATTAAGAGTGGCCAAAAATGCTGCACGTATCCAAACTAAACTGACACAAATGCTTCGGAGGGCAATAAATTAACAATGCCGAAAACATACAGCTGCTTGCAAGGTGTACTTCAGTGCAGACGCAAGCAGACTTGTACTACAGAGCGCTCGTGCGGTGCTTTGCGGAATGAAGTCGAACTTATAACGCAGGCAGTGGTATTGACTGACAATGCAGCAGCTGAAGCGCTGGCGCATAGTCATGTAAAACAACCCATACACTGGTAGCGCGTCGTTAAGAAAACTGCGCAAATGTGCTTCAGCGCTCCACGCAAGCCTGCTCAAGTCTTTATCGTACAACGATATTTAAGACGCAAAATCACTTACCATGACGGCGAGACGGATGTGAGACGGCAGGGATTCAAAAATATCCTTCCGGGCAGCAGTGTCGAGGTAGAAATTTCTTTCCCGCTGGCTAAGGGCGCGGCAAAGCCAGCGCTTGTCTCAATTCGCTCACAACGGCGCCACACCGCCATTCGCAAACCAGAGCGAGGGGAAGCTCAGCCGTCGTTTACGATATCCACTTCGGTGAACTCGGTTAAGTATCCATCTTTCCTTTCTCCGTCACGCACCGAAAAGCAGCAGCGGCAAACGCACAGTCACCGCTCACGATATCCGTTCCAAGCGAGGCTCCAGACATCCCGCCGCGCACAATTCTGCGACGCAATCCTAGGCGGCCCCGCTGGCGCTGCTAGGCCTAGCGCCTAAGCCGCTTCGGTCACAGCGTCCTCACTCACGAGTCGCGACTCTCTCGCCGTCTTCTGATCCTTTGCGCCGCCTGCTGTGGATTGCATCTCTACTGAAACCAAAACTTGCTGCTTCGTTCCGGAACTAAGCGAAAAGACAAAAGTACACAGTTCCACTGGCGCTTTCTTTTGAACAGCAGCAACAATTCGACCTCGCTCCGTCTCATGGTGTCTTCTACTTGTCGCTCGCGCGATCCGGTTAGCATCTGGCAGAGTGGGAGCTGCTCTCGCTCTGAGCGCATAGCGAGACTAGTCAAGCCAAATGGTCAGCGAGTTTTTAGAGAGGAAGCAGTGGAAGCGCAGGAGGCAGAAGGAGGACGTAACTTCCGGAACCACTACGCGGCACCGCTGCTGATGTCAACAGTAGCCGCACGTAAGGTCCCTTGATTGCCTTTAGCCGCACGTGGCCGCACACAGTTCGCTTCGCGGTCACCACTTAGTCCGTATCGATCGCTACCCCGGCTTTCTGTCCCACGGGACGCTCATTTTTCGAACATCGCCTTGTGGAAAGCACTGTCGTCCTCGTCTGAGCTGCTGCTGCAATCGCTGTAGTCATGCGACAGCAACACAGACCGCGTTCCTAGCATCGTCTCTGACATTTTGCCTCAAACAGCGCGGCACCCGCAAAACACAACACAGTAAGGACGCTACTACTGTTTCAAAAGCCTACACTTGCTTCTGTCTACGCGCAGGGGACGCCGAGGCCTCGCACTGCTTTCGCAAAATGGCGGAAGTGGCTCTGTCACGTGGACTCATCTTGGAGCCGCTCCTACTTTTTTCTCGGAGCGCCTCAGAGCACTCTGAGCTGGAGGCGAGCGCTCAGAAAGAACCAGCCGAATGTAGTCAGAGCGGCTGGTTTCGACCAACCGAATGTGCCGTGGCCTCTCAGAGCGCTCTAGAGCGCGATCTAAAGTGACCAGTCAAAGACACCATCAGTTGCCGTGCGGTGTTTTTTTCTACACCGTTTGGAAGGTTCCGAATGGCGACAACCACTCCGTTAGAGACGGCTGATGAACGATTGCGGACCTCGTTAGCACACCGTCAGTTCCAGCTGGTGTTGCTTCGGTGTTTATGATATCATGAGCACCGTTTTACCGGTGTTCTCGTCTAATAATAATAATAATTGGTTTTTGGGGGGAAAGGAAATGGCGCAGTATCTGTCTCATATATCGTTGGACACCTGAACCGCGCCGTAAGGGAAGGGTAAAGGAGGGAGTGAAAGGAGAAAGGAAGAGAGAGGTGCCGTAGTGGAGGGCTCCGGAATAATTTCGACCACCTGGGGATCTTTAACGTGCACTGACATCGCACAGCACACGGGCGCCTTAGCGTTTTTCCTCCATAAAAACGCAGCCGCCGCGGTCGGGTTCGAACCCGGGAACTCCGGATCAGTAGTTGAGCGCCCTAACCACTGAGCCACCACGATCCGGTGTTTTAAAGTGGACGAACAAGGATTAACCTCCCATCTCGTGTCATTCGTGTTTAGTGTGTACAGTGAGAGCTCCCTGAAAAAATTATAATTCTTAATGCGCGTTTTTGTAGGCGGAATGCAGGTTCGAGGTGAGCAGTAAAGGTTTCCCCATGGCTCAGTGCAGTAACTGAGGTGGTATTGAATAAAGAAAACGCAAAGAATGCGCAGGACGGGGTACTGTAAACATTCACGTCCTGTAAGTAAAATAAAACATCCGTAAGCCAGCTTCGAAGAAAAAAAAATGTAATGCGTGTTATTCAGGTACATCTCAAATTCATCAGATACAACTAAGTACATATTGGAGACAACTTGTTGAATATTTGATCCGCGTAATGATACATTCAGTTCTTTAATTTTCGAGTGTTTTTTCCAGGAAGGAAATATTGTGTACTTCGTTTTATTAAGAATTAGTTTCAGTTGATTAGATGCGAACCACCTAAAACATTTTCTAACTCAGCAGAGATTTTGTCATGACTTTCATGCAGATTCTCTGCAGTGAACACTAGAGCGGTGTCGTCAGCATGCAATAACTTTTGACTGTTCTTTAAAATTGCAGAGAAATAATTTATGTTAAGTGAAAAGAATATGGGACCAAGAACTGAACCCTGCGGCACGCCAGTTAAAATAGTTTGAGACGTAGAGGTAAATTTATTTTTAACTGTATGCTGTTGACGGTCACTGAGGTAGCTTTGAATTAAGGGGCTCTGAAACGCCTTCCCAGGAGAGCATATTAACTCACTTAATCATTGCACTGTGTTGACATAAAAACCAGAACGAAATAATACTCTTCTACGTGCAGCAGACGCTCAAAATTACGCCTCATAGTAGGCGAGCCCTTCCCAGCGACTTTTTCATGCTCGCACCGTCCTTCGTCCCCCGCATCTGTGTAGACAAGCGGAGAGGTGGCCATTGGTTAGATTCTTTAAGACGTCAGGCAGATATTGTGTCCGCGGCGAATAAGCCGCTTAGCTCCGGCGGGTCTAGAAGCTCCGTTTTCGGGGGAAGGGGGGGAATGAGCGCTTACCTTCAAGCGTGCAAAACGTGACAAGAGAAGGAAGAAAGGCGCAAAGACGCTGAAATTCAAATTTTAACTACAGCAATATATGAGAGATACTGCGCCATTTCCTTTCCCCCAAAACCAATTATTATTATAAACTACACATAGCTCAGCTTCTACAAAGCTCATTTAAGAAATCGTTGCTGGACACTATTTGTGAAGTGACGTGCTTCAATATCCCAGGCATGCCGCAACTTTATTAGAGCACCCCTTCACAGCCGTTTTGTGTTCAGGATTTTATGCTATCTGTGCTGTCGCCGCCATTATGCTACCTATGCTATCCCCACTATGCTATAGCCGGAGCCGGAGCAGAAAAATAATTTATGTGAAGTGAAAATATATGGGCCCAAGAACTGAACCCTGCGGCACGCCAGTTAAAACAGTTTGAGACGTAGACGTAAATTTATTTTTAACTGTATGCTGTTGACGGTCACTGAGGTAGCTTTGAATTAAAGGAGCTCTGAAACACCTTCAGAAGAAAAGCATATTAACTCACTTAATCACTTCACTGTGTTGACATGAAACCCAGAGCCAAATAATACTCTTCAACGCCCAGCAGACGACTTAAAATTGCGCCTCAAAGTTGGTGAGCCCTTAACAATAATAATGATTGGTTTCGGGGGGAAAGGAAATGGCGCAGTATCTGTCTCATACATCTTTTGGCGCCTGAACCGCGCCGTAAGGGAAAGGATAAGGAGGGAGTGAAAGAAGAATGTAAGAAAGAGGTGCCGTAGTGGAGGGCTCCGGAATAATTTCTACCACCTGGGGATCTTCAACGTGCACTAACATCGCACAGCACACGGGCGCCTTAGCGTTTTTCCTCCATAAAAACGCAGCCGCCGCGATCGGGTTCGAACACGGGAACTCCGGATTAGCAGTCGAACGCTCTAACCACTGAGCCACCGCGGCGGGTCACTCCCTTCCCGGCAACATTTTCATGATCGGACCCTTCTCCGTCCCCCGCATCTGCGTAGACAAGGCGAGAGGTGGCCATTGGTTAGATTCTTTCAGACGTCAGGCAGCTATTGTGGCCGCGGCCAATAAGCCGCTTAGCTCCGGCGGGTCTAGAATCTTCGTTCCCAGAGTGGTTCGGCGAAGGATGGCCTACCTTCAGGCGTGCAAAACGTGACAAGAGGAGAGGGAAAGGCGCGAAGACGCTGAAGTTCAAATTTTAACTACAGATAACTCAGCTTCTACAAAGCTCAATTAAAAAATCTTTGCTGGACACTATTCGTGAAGAGGCGTGCTTCGATACCGCAGCCATGCCGCAACTTTATTAGAGCTGCCTTCACAGACTCTTCGTGTTCAGGATTTTATGCTATCTGTGCTATCGTCGCCATTATGCTATCTATGCTATCGCCACTATGCTATAGCCCGAGCCGGTGTCGCCTCACTGCGATGATGATCACCTCAAGTTTTGTGGCACATGCCCACGGCGGGGTATTGGCTGCGGTTAAACTACATTTCACAAAGTCGTCTTCATCGACTTCGATCAGCGGCGCGAACATTTCAGGTAAGTTAACCTCGATCAGTGCTCAACCTTAGTCTATCATCGCCGCTATACGTGCCGACGACCCAGCAAAAAAAAATCATGAGCCAACCAGGGTAAACATGTGCTTTCGAACATGTACTGTTTTGTTTATGTGTATTTAATGCTGTCCTTAAACAAGAATGATTTAGAAACACTCCTACATGGGCCTCAAAAGGGCCTGCAGTATGGTTAAATAACAAACATAATAAATAAATATGGCCAACATACTCAATTTGTTGCAAAGTTGTAGCGCATTTTCTAAATATTCAGCACTTACTTCACATGTTCTGAATAGGTCACAATTACAATTATATATCAAAGAAGCAATTTGTCTACAGAACGCTAAGATAATCTGACGCCTCTCGTATCAAGAAAATTGTAAAATGGTCCCTGTGGATGTTCTTTCAGCGCTTTCCAGACTTTAACTAAGTGGAGGCATAGTGTTTTAGCACGCTATATCTCTTAAATCAGTTATTGCTTACCGGCCTGGACCCGCTGCGCTGGCTCAGTGATTAGGGCGCCCGACTACTGATCTGGAGTTCCCGGGTTCGAACCCGATTGCGGCGGCTGCATTTTTCTGGAGGGAAAGCGCTTAGGCACCCATGTGCTGTGAGATGACAGTGCACGTTCGAGATCCCCAGGTGGTCGAATTTATTCCGAAGCTCTCCACTGCGGCACCTCTTTCTTCCTTTCTTCTTTCACTCCCTCTTTTATTGCTTCTCTTACGCCGCGGTTCATGTCTCCAACGATATATGAGAGAGATACGGTGCCATTTCCATTCCCCAAAAGCCAATTATAATTTTTCTTGTTACAGGCCTGGGTGCCTGTATATTTAGACTGGGCACGCTCTTTGCTACGCGCCATGTGACGATTGTCGGAAAATTTCTGCCTAAAAAAATGAACCATTGTCTCTCGCCTGAGCACCCGTACAGTATTAATAATAATAACTCATGCACCAGTGCACGCCGAGCAACAATGAGGCGACTGCACAAACTATAACAACGGCAAGAGGAAACTCCTTAATACGCTGATCAACGTTTCGACTTTATTTAGTTCCTGGGTTTGAACCCTTCCGCGGCGGCCAAGTTTCGATACACGTGAAAAGCAAATGGCGCCCATGCGCTGTGCGATATCAGTGCACGTTAATGATCCCCAGGTGACTGAAATTATTCCGGAGCCCTCCACTACGGCACCGCTTTCTTTTTTCATTCCCTCCTATATTCCTTTTTTTGCCGTGCGGTTCGGGTGTCCATTGAGATATTTGAGACTTACTGCGTCATTACCTTTCCTCCGAAACCAGTTTTCGTTATCATTTTTTTGGTTTCGATCTCTTGGTCTTCGGACTTGTTTTTTTTCTAACGCGATGTTTGTTGCCACAGGGCATAAAGAATTCTACTGAGGATTGATGAGGATGCTCAAATAAAAGAAAAAAGATTGGCTGATTCGATAAAATCCAGGAGGTAACGATGAAGTGGTTCCTGTGTTCAAGCGATATATGAATCCGGGTTCTGTGAGAGACCCTCTGCAACCAGGGGTCGAATTCTCGTGGGCTTCAGCCCCGGGCCAACCCACCGCAGGTGGTGAGTATTCCCCTCACTATCTCTGATCTTGCAGACTGGACACCCGGGGCGGGGATATCAATCTTAGGATTGCGGCCACTTGCGTGTCACGGCTGCAGTTAGGACAAACCCGACCAGTATACTCCGGTGCGCTGTCTCCTCTGCAATGTAAGCCCACGGGGGACGGTTAACGCACACGGAAGTATTAGAGCACGTGTGCAGCGTGAAAGGTGTTCTTTTCTTGTTAAAATGAGGGTGGTGTCTTGCAGAGTGAAGACTCGAGGCAAGGACGAGGTTTGGGTCGAAAGGTATGTCGAAAAATCTGCATGGCTTTGTAGCCCAAGAGGGACCCAATCAATACGGATTGCTGCGGGATGCGTTTCGCTAGACGATGGATGCCTTGACAGATTTTTGAGGTGCGACTGACGCGTCGTAGTAGGCATATGACGTGAAGGTCGTCGGTGCGAATGACAATTACGGGCCTAGGTAGCATTGGAACGGCGCCCACACAGCAAAGTGCATCTTAAGCCTGAAGCACCTTCGCACAGAAGGAGGAAGAAGGTTTTGGAGGCGGACACTTAGCGTTTTGTTCAGCGCAGGCTTGCAAGGATAGTAAATTGTCGTTGTTTCTAAGGCGTGGATGCTTGCGTAAACGTATATAACGATGGAGCCATACGGCATATTGGCGTCTTGTTCTCTAATTCGGTCGCGAAACGACGATGCTGCACGGGTAGATGATGGCCGACGCAGATCAGTTGGTTTGTTATCGCTTAGCTGCACAAAATTCCAGGGAGAGTGAACTGGCGGGAGCGGCTGTGGAATGGAGTGCGATGAAGCATATGCTCTGAGTGCACACATTGTGTGTGTAAGGTTAGACTTAAGCCGGCGAGCATCTCGTCGTTGCAGCACCCGCTCATCTAGTGTATTCAGCTGCACATGTTCTTGGAGCGCCACGATCGGGTTGATGCCGGGAAGGCAAGTGATGACCCTCATTGCCTTTCGAATAACAGCTGCAAGGCGATCCGTTTGAGCCCTGGTGGTGGTGGTGGTAGTGGTTTTATTAAAAATATTAGCAAAAAGGAAGGAAAAGATTTTTGCTAGCCCCGGCATCTGCCATCGATACTGAAGCACCTGAGCTGGGGCAGCGGAAATAAAAGATAGCAGGCAGAATGGAGAAATGAAATGAAAGAGGTGAGGGGACAGGTCAAATGCTGGAATTTGACTTGGTAAACGAGGAGCGGTTGCACAACAGGCGACACCAACTGTTGTGCAAAATCAGAGCGGGCTCCACCAGTTTTAGGAGCAATGCGTCTAATCAGACGCAACGCTTCAATAAACTGTTTTTTATACTGAGAAAGCCAAGCAGTTTCTGTTCCTGACTTGTCTAATGTCAAGGACAAGATTTTTACGGTCGAACTTCCTTGAATTCGAGTTCTGGATACATGGAGACGAGTTGGAGTTTGACCGAGTTTAGAGAGCCCTCAGCGGTTGGCGACTGACACGAAAGTGGTTTTTCTCACTGAAAGCTCAAGACCAATTGCAGAAGCATAAGTTGACGTAATATCTATGGCTCATTGTAGGGCTGTTGCTTAAATCATCAGCTCGTTGTATGTGCTGCGCAACGTTATGTCATCAGTGTACAATATGAACTTAATCTCAGAGACATCATGTAAGCACCAAGTGAAGGGGATAAAAGGAATAATAAAGAATGTTTTCGGTAATACCGATCTCTGGGGTAAGCCACGAAAAGGCACAAATGATCCTACGGCCTCACCACACAGGCGTATATGAAAGTGTCGGTTTTCAAGGAAGGATTTATCAAAATTGCGCACTCCAACGGGGAAATGCAGCGTGCCAAGCGGCTCCATGATGGCAGTGTGACTGATATTATTGTACGCTTTTTCATCCTCCAGGGCCAGTACAGTACGTACATTTGTCTGCGAGTTGACGCCAAAACTGCTGACGCCAATACAGCCAGTCCATCTTCTGTATACCAGGGAAGTACGAAAGGCAGTTCGGCGGGGAGGTAGAAACCACGGTGCTGAAGCAACCACGACAGTCGTGTAGCAAGCCCTTTTTTCTGTAAGCTTGCACAATGTTGGCGTAAGGGTCACAGGCCGGCAATTACCAAAGTCTGTCGGCGGCTCCCCCGGCTTTGGCATTGGGATCACAAAAGCCGATTTCCAGGTTGCTGGCACAATCACTTCTATCCATACATTGTTAATTTTGGCGAGGAGTTGCGGGAGTACAGCGGAGCTAAAGTTCTTGTAAACCTCGTACAGAATCTAGTCCGAAACGGGCGCAGTCTTCCTATTGCTGCAAGTACTGGGGCATGTAACATGAGCTTGCAATTCCCTCGGCGTCGGCTGTAGATGGGAGCTTATTGACATATGCTGGAATAGCAGCCAAGATGCCTCCTATGAACCTAGGAGGCAACACATCAAACTTGAGGAAAAACTTCCAGGCTGCCTCTGTGACGAAATCATTCGGAGCTAAGTTAGCTGCGAAGAATGCTGTGGCCGCTGCGTCAGGACGACGGGAACGATGTTAAATTGCACGGAACATTCACCAGAGAGAATCATTCGATGACTTTGTCGAGAACCTCACACCACGCATGCCACTGCCGTCGCGAGGCATCGCGTTCATATCTGCGAGCCTTGGCAGTAAGGTAATTCGACCTTGCCCGGGCTTGCGCAGAAGTCAGGTCTCGGGAAGCTGCCATCTCCGCTTGTCAGCGAGCAGCCCACAGGTTAAGCAGACCCACATCCTTCGCCGAGCTATTGATATCAGTCCAGGTGACAGCAGTAGCCTTATTCAGCGCTGTTTATATGCAGGCCACAAGTAGTATAGATGACTGCAGAGAAAGACCTTCGATGGTGACGCAAAAAGTGTCCCAATTGGTCATAGAACACTTACGGCGTAATCAGCGGGCCCTTCATCGATGGAGACCGATGATGATACGATGGTGGTCACTACCCCAGCAGTCTGGCTTCGGTTGCCACGAGAGAGTGTCGGGCACTGACCACCACATAAGGCCCGGAGCATATGTTAGACTTCGAGCATGACGCACTGTGCGCGTTGCTAAATCTGGATTACTGAGTAAAAGAAACAGCGCATCCGCGAATGCGTCCCGCACACGCTTTCCACGGGGCGTGAAGTGGGGTACCCCAAGTCCGGGTGAATGGCGTTAATTCATCACCGACTAAAATAGGCCACCCTGGGGGTGTCGTCGTATAGTTAATAATCACCCCAGATTATTGTGGGAGGGAGCTCCAGCGGTGGTTCTTACATGGCAACACACGACTACAAGAGTTGCCTTGTGAAGCTTCACAGCCACTGCGACTATCTCTTGATATGAGGTGCACCAGTTTTCTAAACAGACGCAAACTTGAGGAACTCTCTGACACAGTTTACAACCCCTCATCCTTACCAAGCTACACAGATATTACTGGTACTATAAGATCATAAGAAGGCTATATCTTCTTCCTCACAAAACACAGCAAATTTGAAGAGTACATAATCAGGCGACTACAAACTAATGCTGTGCCCAATCCCTACTTGATGAGTAAATTGCATCCAGACACCTACGATTTTACCTGCTCCTTCTGTGGAGAAGTTGGCACACTATTTCGCACAGTTTGGGAATTCCAAGAAAACCCAAACTAAGACAGCAATCCTGATCCGACATATGAGCGCAGAGGCAACCCTTCATAGTCCCCTCGACTATCAACCGCTGGTTGAGAGGGGCCGGATTCTCATGGCGACAATGAGTTCTCCTACAGAACCCGCCCAGTTTTATGCTCTTATTAAAGGTTTTTCTCCTCCTCCTCAAGTTTACGCAGCCGGCAGCTCCCTGCATTTTCCTTTTCATTGTTCCTTCAGTGGCAAAATCGACAGCTGACTGCCGGACGTCTGGGTCGACGTCATTTCGAGAAAATCAAGATGTTTAACAAATGAAATATTACCGAGTGCCGACTACTGTGTGTGTGTCAGTATGGCTCTCTATAGAAACTGCCACTCGCTCGACCACAAACGTAGCCAGAGAGATGCAGCATTCCGCTTTCGACCAGGGTTGACCGCAGCTAGACCACCAGCAATTTTTTTATTCAATGAAGACAGTTTGCAGGCTAAAAATGATCCTTTACATAGGTAGAGTTTTTAGTCGGAGACCCCGCTGGACGAGGCCGCTACTCACAACTTTTGGACTTGAGCCCTTTAAGTCACCAGCCCCAAGTTCTTGAGCAGGCCTGCCTCCCATGCCTCTCAGGAAGGGCTTGGGGGACGGGAAGAATTTTTCTGACTGGCTCAAGCGAGGAGGACGTTTTCGGACACTTCCCCACAGTGAGGACAGCGCACATCATTTTTGGGGTCAAAATTTTTGTTATTGCTTGGCACAACAAAATGTTCGTCTGTGGGCGCCTGAGAGAGCGCTCAGCGGCTCTACTCAGACCTTTAGCAGGGACCGGAAAAAGCCGATGGCATTCACAATAGAATTCCTTAATTTCTCTGAGCCGCCGAAGCGGTTGCCTAATCTATAACACGGATGAGCCTGGATGAGGTGCCAGGTGGGTACGCGTCCGGGCGGCCGCGCCCGCAGCCGCCTTACATCTAAGGCCCTGACGACCGGGAGTCCAAAATATGGGTTGTGGTGAAGGGTCCGATTCCTTTACTACCAGCTTTAGAATATAGTAGGCTAAAGGCGAAACCTCGCCGAGTGATTTGTCCAATGGCCTAGGCGTCGCTCCGAACGGGAATTGGCGTTCCGAGGACTCCCTGGCTGCGCTTCAACACGATGTCGCGTTCCACTCTTAAAGGCGAAGCCTAAGCGTCCTCCATTTTTTTTACTTCTTCCAACCAAACCTGCTTGGAGGCGAAACGCAAGGGCGCCCATGTTCTGTGTGATGTCAGTGCCGGTTAAAGATCACCAGGTGGCCAAAATTGTTTCCGGAGCCCTCCACTAACCACTGCACCCTTCTTCCTTTTCAGTTTAAGTCCCTCCTTTATCCCTTCCTTTAAGGCACGGTTCAGGTGTCGACGAGATATGAGAGACATGCTGCGCCATTTCCTTTCCCCAAAAACCAATTTAGAGTTTGCGATTCCTGACCTGCCTCAAGGAGTGGTTGAAGTG
The DNA here is from genome assembly GCF_052857255.1 of Amblyomma americanum. Classification (NCBI taxonomy): domain Eukaryota; kingdom Metazoa; phylum Arthropoda; class Arachnida; order Ixodida; family Ixodidae; genus Amblyomma; species Amblyomma americanum. The sequence goes on from NC_135500.1 coordinate 101,880,780, forward strand.
TTTACTGAGAAGTGAGACATATACCCGCCGCGGTGGCTCAGTGGTTACGGCGCTCGACTATAATAATAATTAATAATAATTGGTTTTTTGGGGAAAGGAAATGGCGCAGTATCTGTCTCATATCTTTGGACACCTGAACCGCGCCGTAAGAGAAGGAATAAAGGAGTGAGTGAAAGAAAGGAAGAATAGGTGCCGTAGTGGAGGGCTCCGGAATAACTTCGACCACCTGGGGATCTTTAACGTGCACTGACATCGCACAGCACTACTGATCCGGACTTCCCGGGTTCGAACCCGACCGCGGCGGCTGCGTTTTTATGGAGGAAAAACGCTGAGGCGCCCGTGTGCTGTGCTGGGATATGCCCTGGCCTCCAGCGTTGAGCTTGTGCACGGTGGCGGTGATCTTCTTCATCTGCACACAGGCCTTGGTCGCCGCGTGGCGGAAGGAAAGGCGCCGGTCGATGTCTCGGCCAAGGTACCGTACCGATTTACGCCAAGGAATTGGAGTCCCGTCCAGTGACAGTGGCACAAGGTGCGCGCGCGAGCGCGAAACGCAGGCCGTGGCCACCGATTTGTCCGCGGTCAGCGAATGACAAAGGCCGCGCAAGCTTGCATCGATTGCGGTCAGGGCTCCCTGAAGGCACTCCCGCACGCGGAACGCCTCGCCCGGTTGTCCCCGACCCCACAGAGCTACGTCGTCTGCATATATGGACATGTACACATGGTGTCGACCGCTCGTAGGGAGGGAGGCCGGCACCACCGACATGGCCACATTAAACAGAAATGGTGATAGGACAGAGCCCTGCGGCACGCCCATGTCTACAGGGCGAGGCTTGCAGAGCTTACCCCCTACTAGTAAGCGAATGGTTCGCCCGCTCAGGAAGCCATGAACGTATCGCAAAAGGCGCCCGCTCACATCGGCCCCCTCAGGCACCTCGAAAATTGGTGCGCTGTGAACGTTGTCACAAGTGCCCGAGACGTCCAGCAGTAGCAGCAGCCCAACCTGGCCTGCCATCCTGGCATGCTTCAGCGCTGTAACAACGTCCGATATAGAATCAGCAGTGCACCGCATCCCACGGTAACCCGTCTGCCGCTCGTCAAACAAATCAGCTTCCGCAGCCCGCTCGTTCAGACGCTGCAACACCATATGCTTCATGAGCTTACCTGCCGCGGATGTTAATGCCACTGGCCGGTATCCGCTCAGCTCCGTAAGTGGGTGCCCTGCTTTTCGGATGGGACAAACGACCGTGGTTCCCCAATCCTCCGGTAGCTCCCCGCGTTCCCACACCAGGTTTATCTGCTGCAGGAGGATCTGTCGTTCCTGCGCATTGAGGTTTTGCAGCATCAGGTATGTCACCCCTTCCGGTCCGAGTGCCGAGCGGCGGCGGCAGCGCTGCAGCACATTGTTCAGTTCCGCCGCGGTGAACGGCGCATCACATGGACTTTCCGAGGCGACGGGCGAGGGACTGGCGTCGCTTCTGGGGCTCTCAGGAGCAGCTATGCTAGCTGCGTTTGCGGGGCGGGCGGCGCGAACCGATCGGCAAACCGCGGTGCCAACTCTTCAAAGCTGACCCGCTGGAGCTTGCGAGGGCGGCCAGCGATCGACGGTTTGCCTGTGGTTCGGTGATGCGGCGCAGGATGTCAAGCAGCCTCCGCGAGCTGACATCTGCCTCCATTTTTTGGCATAGTGAAGCCCACTGCCAGCGGTATAGCTTGTTGGAGTGGCGCGCGCTGCCGCGTCCAAGCGGTTGTAGACAGTCTAGTCGTCGGCTCTGTCAGTCCGTCGCGCCCGTCGCTCTGCGCGATCTCTCTTCTCGCGCAGATTGAGCAGCTTCTTATCAGGTGTGGGCTGCTCTGCCCTTAACTCTGCTCGTTGGGTGGCTGCGAGAGCGCTTCGGACTAGACTTGAAAACAAATCTGCGCCAGTGGCCGCCGCGTCGTCGACCACCCGCCTGAACGCACTCCAGTTGGTAATGGAGTAGGCACGGTTGGGGCGCGCCTCCAGCGCAGTGCGATCGATTAGGATGGAGTAATGATCCGAGCCCCAGAGAGATAGTGATCGGCGCCTTGTCGCCTCGATGCCACTGGATGCGAAGGCAACGTCGATGCAAGAGCCGCTTGTTCCGCGTCGTCGAAAGGTGTTCTCGCCGGTGTTCGAGGGGGTGAGTCCCACCAGCGTTCCTGCGTCGTGCAGGTCGTCGCCACACACAGAGTGTCGCACACTGCCCCACGCACCTTGGTGGGCGTTAAAATCACCACAGATGATTTGGCGCGGGACAGAGCACGAAGACAGAGCACGAAAACACAGCACGAAGACACAGCGCGAAAACACAGCGCGTTCCACGCCACAGCTGGACGCGCGTAAACACTGGCCACCGACGTGTCAAAACCACCGACGCCACCACCATGCACCACCACGTCACCATCACGCACTTTTGGGCGTCAGATGCCGCCGCTGCAGAGCCGACGAGGATGTGCTGGACGTCTTGCCTCACGTATATCGCGCACCTTGATTTCCCAGGGCGATGAGATATGTCACAACAGGGCACTGCGGCACAGGTGTGTTACTCGCACGTGGTGGCTGAGTGGTAGCCAATGCAGCCAGGTAGCCGCATCTGGGGCTCCCCGTCATATGAACGTAGGTACGTCTCCTGCAACGCGATAACTTCCGGCGAATCCTACATGTGCGATGCGAACTCGCATTTCGGCGTAACGCTCCGCAAGTTAGCGCACGTTCCACTGCAGGATGGATTGTATGCGGGAGGGAGCCCGGCGGCTAGCCATCATGTTGGCTTACCTGTGCTGGAGCACCCGCTGCTTGTAAGCAAGGCCGGTGTCCATTGTTGCCCTCAGGGAAAACTGCGCTGAGGGCGCGCAACGCCAGCTTTAGGCGCGTGATCTCTGCGTCCCGTGCGTCAGGAGGCTGGACATGAGAAGCGGCCGCAGGCTCGGGCCGCGCTGTATGGGACGTTGGGAAACCAGATCGCCGCTGCCGCTGCCGGCGCTGCCGTTGCTTGGATGGCTGCTGCTGGGGTGCCCCCCAGACGGCCTGCGCATATGAAAGCGCTCCCGGCGTATGATGATGTTGCTGGGCTGGGGCCGCTGTTTTGGCCTGGGCGACGCCTCGGACAACCCGCCTGGACATCGGTGCCATGGATGTGGCCATTAAAGTGGCCACGTGACGCATGCTCTCGCTGCCAGTGCGGTGGTGGTGGTGAAAAGCTTTTAGTTAATGAAAGAGGTGAGGCTCTTTAAAGAGCCCCGCAATGGGTGGAGTCCTTATTCCGGGACCCCATTGGTCGAAGCCGCCAGCTTAGCCCTGTTGACCAAAGCCTTTTTGGACTGAAGGTCCGAACAGCCAAGCAGGGCCGCCTCCCATTTCTCTCTGGTAAGGTTGGAGTGGGGGGAGAGAGCTGAGTTGCGCTGGCAAGCCCAAACCAAGTCGTGGGTGTCAGCCACCTCCCCACAGTGTTTGCACCTGCCAGTGAACGCGGGATCGAAGTGTTTTAGTACTGCCGGGCACAGTATTGTGTTCGTGGATAATCTGAGTAGAACGCGTTCGTTTGCTTTCCCCAGTATCTTTGCAGGGGCCGGGTAGAGGCGATGCCTATCCTTATAATAGGATGTGATAGCTTTGAAGGAGAGTAAGTAGCTACCTTCAGGTTCCAGGTGCTCAGGAGCGAATGGGAACGCCCGGTGAATGAGTGCTCGGGCCGCCGCTTCTGCAGCTTCGTTTCCTGCTAGGCCCTGATGGCCAGGAGTCCAAACCAGGTAGCGGGGTGTAGGATCGGTATCCCGGCTGCAGTTTCTTAGTATTCGTTCAGCTAATGGAGTTATCCAGCCAGTCTCATAATTGCGACATGCCGAACGTGAGTCTGTTATTATGTGTTTGGATTTTGAATGAGAAGCAGCTAGGGCGATGGCAACCTCATTAGCTTGTGTTGTGCCTGGGCCTCGAAAGGAAAGCCATCCACCATCCACCTGTATTTCTTTATGTATGACCGCGGCCGTGTACCATCCCCCGTGGGTACGCCCAGCTACATCTACGTAAAAGATACCATGTTTGTTGCCTATAGTGGTGCGCTAAGGCTTCCGCCCAAGCCTGACGACGACCACTATGATCCTCTTTGTCCATATAAGTGGGTAGGGGTCGAACTCTGACGGCGTGTCTCCAGAGTTCGGGCACTCGGACCCGCTCCTGAATGTGAAAATCATGTTGGATGTGAAGGCGGGCCAACAAGTGCCGACTCGACTTCGTTTGGGCCAGCCTCGAGTATTGATTTGTGAGATGGGCTTCCTTGAGTTCCTGAAAAGTGTTCTCGCATTGGAGTGCCCTCTTAATCATTTTGCGTAGTATTACCTCAACTTTGTCTTCGTTGTGTTTCCGCAACGGTAGATAAGGGACCGAATAGAGGATTCGGCTGATTACGAAAGCATGGGCCAGCCGCACGGCATCCCTGCTTCGCAAGCCCCCTCTCTTCTTGGAGACGCGACGGACCATACCGCCTACTTGGTCTCCAACTTTGCGGAGTTTGTGCAATGTTGTGCCTACTCTTCTTTGGTTATGGATGAAGAGCCCGAGTATTCGAAACTCTTTGGACTCGTGTATGGGGCCACTTGATAAGGAGAGATGTATTTGGGTAGTGTCCTTAGGGGATGCCCTAAGGTGCACTTCAGACTTTTTGGGTGCGCATTGGAGACCACAGTGCCCTGCGTAGCGATCCACTACATGAGCGGCTGTTTGCAGGCACTCCTCCTTGCGCCCTAAGTTTCCCTCTGTAGCCCAGATCGTGATATCATCGGCATACAGCGCATGCCTGCCGTATGCCTTCGCTACCATTCAACTTGTCTGGGAGATGGAGCATCGCCAAATTAAAGAGTAGGGAGGATAGCACCGCGCCTTGTGGTGTCCCCCGCGTACTCGTTTGATACGGACCAAATTCTTCCTCTTGGATTCTGATTAGTGCGGCTCGATCGGTCAGGAAGTCTTTGATATAGTTGAGAGTGTTGCGGCCACAGTTGGTTTCATTGAGGTGTGTCAGCGCGCACGCTGGGTCAATGGCTGCGTGCCGCCCCCCGTAGTTAATGCAGCGGGGCTTTCTCGCGCAGGTAGCAGGCTCGTGCGGCCCGCCACAGCGCGTGCATCAGGCAGGAGCACGACACACCTCAGTGGCATGCCCCAGGCTGGCGCACTTGGCAAACTAGAGTGGTCGGGGACGGTACGGACGGACCGCGAGCGTGCGCTTCAATATGGTGATGAACGCCGGTAGTGTCGGCGCCGCAAAACAGAGAGCGAGTGTGCTGCCCGACCAAGACGCCTATCAGTGGGCACGGCGGCAGCGCGAGGATCATGGCCTCAAATCCGTTTCTGTTCTTCGCCCAGGTTTTGCTTGGTTGTTGCTGGCACCAGGACCGACAACGGAGCATGCTGCACCGCTGATGCACTTCCCGGCTCCCAACGGCTACTGGGTCACTCGTCCGATCATTCTGATGCCTTTTATCGAGAGACAAACCAGCGTTCCAAGCGGCGCCAATTTTTCAACTTTGGAACTGCAAGGCCGGTCGTCAACGACAGCAACCAGTTAAAAGATGGCTTCCAAGTAGCTTTAGGTTGTGGGCATTTCGGCAACGCGAGGATCATGGCCTCAAATTCGTTTCTGTTCTTCGTCCAGGTGAGCAGACGATATGGAAAGTGTTACCGCAGTAATGATGTTTGCCTGCTCGTGCTGTCGCCCCACGGCCTATTTTTGAATTTTTTGCGATTAGCGGCTTTACTGCTTCTTGGGGGAGATGTTGAATCAAATCCCTGTCCAGGGGACACGTCGCTAGAAGCCCAGTTGAAAGCAATCGCAGCTGACATACAAGAAATTAAAAAGGGCAAAACAGTAACCACCCAAAAACTATCCGCGATAGACAAACACTTGAGAGGATTGGTGTACTTAAAAAACAAGTCTCAGAGTGTGTGAAGAAAGTGACCGTCATTAAGCAGCGCGTGGATACTTAGGCCAAGAAACTTGATGATCTTGAAAATAGGAGTCGTCGGTGCAATATGATTGTTTACGGCTTGAGTGAACCTAAGGAAGAATCCCCTGAAACGCTTCAGGAGGCAGTTGTATATGGAATTCTGAAAGACATTATTGATGTTGACATTGCAGGGAATAGATCGAATTCATTGACTTGGTAGACCAAAACCAGATGATGACACTTATATTAGACCCGTCATTTTTAAGTTGCATGACTACAGAGACAAAGCAAAAATCCTTCAAAATAACAAGAAGCTGAAAAATACCAAATACTCCATTGGCGAAGCTCTTTCACGCAATGTTCATGACATAAGGAAAAAGTTTTGCTATAAAATTAAAGAAAATCATGACCGGAAGGAGAAGGTAATGCTAACTTACGATAAAATTTGCATCTCTGGCCACCTTTTTGCATGGGACCCAGAAAGCGACTTAATGGTTGAGATAAAACCAAAAAGCGACGAAGAATCCAGCTCAGTCCGCAGAACCACGCGATCTCATCAAATGTAACCCTTCTAAACTTAAACGCGCGAAGTCTTGTCAACAAGGTGGAATGCTTAGAAGCTTTTTTGATAGCACTGAGTCCGGACGTGGTCACTATATCGGAAACGTGGCTTCACTCTAACGTTTCAGATAATGAAGTTGTTGCGCCAGGTTATGCTATTCTGCGCGAAGATAGAGCATCAAAAGGCGGGGGTGTGGCTATTATCTTGAAGGATGATTTATATTTCATGCCTATGCCTGATGTACCGAACGTCGAAAGCATTTGGTGCAAACTAAACATAGAAGGATACGTTCTGCATGTAGGCGCTGTCTAGAGGCCACCCAACGCTGACCCAGAGGGCCTGGTTCCCTTACTTGATAACATGCACCTGCACATATCAAGTGACAAAATTATCTTGGCTGGGGACTTCAATATTTCGGAACCGGAGTGGAGCTCTTATATCCAGAGATTACTTTTTAATATTACTCTCTCGGACATTATATATGCATTTAACTTGAATCAACTTGTCCACACAACTACTCGCATTCAAGGGTCGTCCAGCTCGATTCTCGATCTGGGTTTCGTTAGTGATTATTTTCGATCAACCACAATAGACACTGAAATAATAGGTTTGTCAGAACATAAACTTATGTTGTGCACTTTGCCTTTTCGTGTTCCTTTCGCTGTCAAAAAAAAAAGTTCACCGATATTAGCATTTGGAAAGGCAAATGACGCAGCCATTATGACATATCTTGTTCATGAATACGCCAACTTTCTTGAACTGTGTGTGGATGATTCGTCAACCATTGATCAGGTATGGGCAAGTTTTAAGGTTTATGTCCGGCATTGTATTGACAATTTCATTCCCACAGTAACAAATTGCACAAAAAAAGAATCCATGTATAACACGCGATGCTATTCCCCTCAAGCGTAAAATCAAACGACTAAGAAAATCGAACAAAATACGCCCGGTTCCAAACTACCTTACTCGCCTTCACTCTCTAACTAACCTATTAAAAAGAAAAATTAAGACTGCTAAACTGCCTTATTTTAATACCACACTTAATGGCTTCATAAAATCAGCACCAGGCAAATTATGGAGATACCTTAGTTTCCAAAACACAAGCAGCAAGACAAAATACACCGAAGGCATTCACCTTTAACAATCACTTTCAGTCAGTGTTCACAGATGACGACTGCTTTGACCTTACCTTTTCATTCGAATGTAAGACCACGCTGAAAGGGAATCCACCAATATCCTAGGCCGGAGTGCTTATGATGTGGTTAAACATAGATAAGAAATGTGATGGACCATATTTAATCCCGAAAAAATTTCACAAGCGGTATGCCGAGCCTATAAGTAAATACCTCTGCCTGATATTGTCACCGACAAACGTAGAGGACGCGGGAAGCACAACCGTTTTCTCTGGAGAAGCTTGCCGAACCGCCGGACACATTCGAGAGAAAGAAGACATTCGGCCACGCGATAATAGACAGGTTCGGCCACCGCCAGATTTAAAGGGTTCAGCCGTATCCATCCACCCATCCATCCAATGTGGCATTGCCCCCCTCCCTTCCAAGAGGCATCGACTCGATGCCGCACGCGATGGGGGAAAAACATACCTAAGGCTTCCAGGTATTGGCGTGAGTGTCTTTGTGGAAAGGGGCTAAGGGGAGTAATACGCCTTCATTCGCGCACGTGGACTACTTCGGTCTTTGGTTGTCGAGGCGACCGGACCGTTCTTTGAAGGAGCACCTCGCAGGTCATTGCGCTGAGGTGGCGTAACACCTGGTATGGACCAAAGTAACGGCGAAGAAGCTTCTCAGACTGCGCTAGCAAACGGATCGAACTCCACACCCAGACTTGGTCACCGGGAGTGTAAATCACCTCCCTGCGGCTGAGGTTGTAGCGCTCGGCGTTGCATGTTGGCACCGGATTCGCTGTCGAGAAACTTGGCGAGCGGCTATGGCGTCACGAACAAATTGTTCAGCGTCCACGACAGAAGAGGCAGTAGGATCCGGAAGAAGCATGGCATCCAGCATGGTCAAGGCTTCGCGACCGTGCACCAAATGTAACGGAGTGAAGCGCGTCGTTTCATGGAGCGCAGTGTTGTACGCGAACGTGATGTAAGACAGTATCCGGTCCTAGTTTGCATGATCATCGTCGACATACAGAGAAAGCATATCGCCAATTGGCTTGTTAAGTCGCTCAGTCAGTCCGTTTGTTTGCGGATGGTAAGCTGTAGTATTGCGATGGCTGGTGCCACTGAGTTGAAGTACCTCGCTCGTAAGTGCCGACGTAAACGCGGTTCTCCTGTCAGTTAATACGACTGCTGGGGCTCCGTGACGAAGCACAATGTTGTGAATGAAAAAATGTGCAACTTCGGCGGCGGTGCCACGGGGAAGGGCCTTGGTTTCACAGTAGCGGCTAAGATAGTCAGTGGCGACAGCAATATACCGGTTACCCATGGAAGACGCCGGAAAGGGGCCGAGTAAGTCCGTGCCGACCTGTTGAAATGGGAGCCGCGGGGGATCGATAGGCTGCAAGAGCCCGGCTGGTTTAGTCGGCGGTGTCTTCCGGCGCTGACACTCACGACAGGTTCGAACGTAACGGTGGACAACCGCAGCAAGCCTGGGCTAGTAGTACTTGTGGCGTATGCGCGCTAACGTGCGGGAAAACCCGAGGTGGCCCGAGGGAAGGTCGTCGCGGTACGCACGCAGAACTTCGTCACGAAGCGTTGTAGGCACTACAAGCAGGTAGACAGTGTCCGTTGGGCCGTAGTTCTTTTTGTAGAGGACAGCATCACGCAAGGAAAACGATGAAAGTCCGCGCTTGAAGAGTCGAGGTGGTGATGGAGCGGTTCCTTCGAGGTACTCGATGAGGGGCAGCAGTTCGTAGTCGTCCCTCTGTTGGCGGGCAAGGGTGGATGTGGTGACAACACCGAGACAAGCGGAATCGTCCTCGGACTCGTCCGTGGGGCAGGGAATAGGAGCGCGGGAGTGACAGCTGTCATTACACTCGACTGCGACGAACATGTTGGCTCGCGGAGGCATTGTTATGTGGTCGTCACTTACGCGCAACATTACTCTGCTGATCTCGGTGTTGGTGTCAACGGCTCGCTGGGCGGAAAAAGATACCATAAGGTCCCGAAGGTCGATGACCTACCATACTCTTGAAGGAAATCCATGCCCAAAATGAGATCTTTCGAACAGTCCCGTAACACGGCAAAAGAACCAGTGAAAGTAAGACCGCGGATCTGGATGCGACAGGTGCAGATGCCGATCGGCGTCACTATATGGCCACCGGCGGTGTAGATCACGGGTCCACACCAAGTCGTCAGAACCTTACGGAGGGTTGTGGCGAGCTGCCTGCTCACCACAGAAAAATCAGCGCCGGTATCGACGAGTGCGGTCACTTCATGATTGTCGGCGGTTACTAAAATTTTAGCAGCAACTAATCGCTCGCAGCACGTCGGATCGGGTCGTCGCCGCTCGGGCCGTCACGTCAAATCGTCGGGTGGAGGCTGTTGACTCTGTGCAGTGGTGGCGGCCCTGCCCCCGAAGGACGCCGTCTTCAATTTTCCCGGCGAGGGGACGTGCCTCTGAACTGACCACAGGCTGAGGGTCGACTGGGCGAAGCAGAGCGCCTCGGGGACGGCGATCGCGATTGGTGCCGCAGCGAGGTCGGGGACAGCACATGAGTGGCGAGGTACTCCTCTATGTCCTGCGGTCTTGCACCTTAGCGCGGTAGAGGTGCGTCCGGTGGGAATCCTCTCAAACCCATCCGTCGGTACGGGCAATTCCGCAGAATATGGCCGGGCTCCCCGCAGTGGTAGCAGAGCGGGCGATTGTTGGATGTTCGCCATACGTGCGCTTTGCTGAAAGGAGGGCACAGGTCCTGCTGCTGCTCGACGGGATGCAGGTAACGATGGGGTGGTCGTGGTTCAGAAATGGGGCGAAACGCTTGCGGCGCGGTTGTAGGTCGGCGCAGGGCATCCCTGTAGGACATCACGTGCGGCTCCGATAGTGGTGCCGCTCGCATAAGGTGCCGCACCTTTTTAGCTTCGGGCAGGGCTGGGTCGGCCCGATTGAAGAGGCGGGTCATGTCCTCAATAAATATGGCCACGCTCTCGTTGGACTGCTGTGATCTGGAGCGAAGGACAATTTCAACAGTTTCCTTTCGCTCGTTCGAGCTGAAGGTGGCGTGCAGCTCACGGCGAAAAGCTGCCCAGTTAGAAAAGGATGCCTCATGGTTCTCGAACCACGTTTTCGCCGAGTTTTGCAGTGCGAAATTAACATTAATCAGCTTCCACTCGTCGTCCCATTAGTTGAACGTAGCAACACGGTCAAATTGGCCAATCTTCAACATCCTCGAACTGGCCTCTGTGGAAGGATGGTGGCCACCGAGGTACGAGAAGGGCGAACGGCTGCGCACTGCCGGAGTACTGACCTGTCTGGCTGCCAGTGGTGGAAGTCATAGCTCGCACAAGCCTTTTCAGTGGCTAAAACTCGAGTTGCAGTCCTCGCAAGCGACGGCTGGCTTTGTGAACAGGGGCGGCGTCCGCGCGTCGGGGAGAAGCGTCAAGGATTTCGACGGGGTCAGCGTACATGCGACTACCCAGCACCTCCACCAAATGTCACCGACAAACGTAGAGGACGCGGGAAGCACAACCGTTTTCTCGGGCAAGGCTTGCCGAACCACCGCACAGATTCGAGAGAAAGAAGACGTTCGGCCACGCGCTGGGAGACAGGTTCGGCCACCAGGTGGCGCGGGCAGAATGTCAGCAATGTGGCAATATATTAAAAATCAATGGACGAGTGTAGCATTCCTGCTGAGTGGAAAGTAGCGAAATTTATTCCGGTGCATAAATTATTATTAAATCAGGCAATATTTTATCTGCAGCTAATTATCGACCGATATCACTAACATGTATATGATCATTCATTATTACAGCGCGAAGACGGCACAGGACAAGAAGGGGACACAACAGCGCTGCTGTGTCCCCTTCTTGTTCTGTGCCGTCTTTGCGCTGTAATAATGAATGTAGGTAACCAGCTCGCACAAAATGTTGTATTATGGAACTTTATTTCTAGTACAAAGCGCTCTTTTACATGTGTTCCTGATCTCTTTCAAGTGATACCAGTAGTCGCCGCGGCGGCTTGCCGAGCACGTTCACTCGGGTTTTGCGTTCGCAAGAGAATCCGGCCACCTGATGTATCAGCCTTATTCGGCGGCGTACAACCTTCAGCTATCAATGGGAGAAGACTCTGCAAGATTTTCAGGTCTGAATGGCTTCAGCAAGTGCGAGCGCACAAGGAGCGCCTGAAGGTTTTGGTACAGTTCCAAGCTGGGCCAGAACATTCGAATGCACAGTGGCACCATTTATAACGGTCCAATGACCGCACCAGCGAGTTCCTTTGGCAACAGACCCTCCCAGCGCTTCGTGCACTTCTTCCTAAGAGGACTCCAGTTACCGGGCAACGAATCCACGTCATGGAGGGCATCTCCCTTCCCGACAACATCAGGCAAGTCCTTGGCCGGGGGCCCAAGTTTGCGGTCGAGCCAAAAGCATCGAGACCGGAGCTCTTGGCTATGGTGAAACAAGTTTCCCGACGCGCGGAGAAGACCGAAGCAGACCGTTGCATCTCTGAAGGTGTCGACGTTTTAGCAAAGTACAGACAGGCAGGCAGGAAGCTTCCCTTGTTCAAAACAGTTAATTGGTTGAAAGACAGCGCTGTTGTGTCCCCTTCTTGTTCTGTGCCGTCTTTGTGCTGTAATAATGAATGTAGGTAACCAACTCGCCCAAAATGTTGTATTATGTATATGCTGCAAATTACTAGAGCACATCATTTTAAATTTCTGACAAATTTTGTTGAACTCAATAACATACTCCACAGAAGCCAACACGGATTTCGAAGTAGCTTGTCAACCGCTACGCAACTAGTAGAAATTCTGCATGATAATGCACTACGTCTCAACAATCAGTCACATATCGATGCCCTTTTCCTGGATCAATTGAAAGCTTTTGACCGAGTCTCTCATACTAAACTTCACTTTAAAATTAAAACTATTTGGTGATGGACCACTAGTAAGATGGATTTATAATTACCTTTCTGACCGCTATCAATTTGTGCAATACGACCACCATGCCTCCAAGTTAGTACCTGTTCTTTCAGGAGTACCACAAGGTACAGTTTTAGCCCCGCTGTTGTTTCTAATTTTTATTAACGATATATCAAATGAAACTGATGTAAAGATGCGATTATTCGCGGATGTCTCCGCGCTATACCAAGAAATAAAAGACTCTAATGACCAGGAAAAACTTAACAATACTCTAGGAAAAATTGCAGAGTGGTGTAATAAATGGAATATGGTAAATAATTTAAAAAAAAAACCCTCTCTATGTCTATGACAAGGAAAAAGTGTAAATTTGACTATATACACTCTTTGAATAACACGAATATCCGTAGTGTGACTGAATATCGATGCTTGGGTGTAGTCATAGCTTGTGACTTTAACTGGACTACTCATGTTCAAAGCATAGCTAGCAAAGCAATGAACAAGTTATTTTTCCTTAAAAGGGCCCTTCGTCGTTCAACATCTGATGCAAAACTTCTTGCTTACGCCACTTTTATCCGTCCCGTCTTAGAATACGCCAACATAGCTTAGTTCCACCAAACTAAAAACAACATTAAAACACTTGAAATGGTCCAAAGGAAAGCCGTGCGCTTTATCTTCAACTGCTTTGGACGCATGCATTCAGCCACATATCTTTTACTCAAGGCTGGGCTTCACACGTTGTCCATCCGTGTCAAAGTACACCGTCTAAAGTTTTTGTATTTACTGCTTAATAATGCATTAAAGATGTCTCCCACAGACTTTGTTCGTATAAACACAACTAAAGGAACACGTCACAAGCATGCACTCACCCTTGAAGAATATTTCTGTTGCAGTAATACTTTCCGATTTTCCTTTTTTTCCACAAGCTGTCCAACATTGGAATCGCTTGCATGCATCAGTCAAAGCCCAGCGCACCATAGACAAGTTTATTACCCTCGCTGAGAGCTCTCTGCTTACATTCCTCTCACCATTACCTTGTTCATAATTTTGTAATACTGTGTTCCTCTCATTGTATTTATTGTATTCAAGTGCTATCATCAGCTTCATCACTCGATTGCTTTTTTATTATTGTCATGTGTATTTTATGTTTTGCCTCTATTTCTGAATCTAAAAAATATTAGCATTGAACAAATACTTTTATGTTTTGCCCTCGCCTGTAAAAAACCCAACAAGAGATTGACAGTATTCCGAAATAAATAAACCAATAAATACCATCGGCACCGTTGCCTCTGCCGCCGCTAGCAGCTCCTCCGCCGTCTTGCGCCCGTCCACACCGGAGACCAGGCCGGAGGAGGAGGCTCCTTGGCGCCGACCAGCACGCCGCTGATGACAGCCGTGGCTAGCAGGGCCTGTAGAGCATCGCTGCTCCCCGCGTCCACTGCCACCACATTCCGCCGCATGTTTCCCGGACGGCGAGGACGCCCGGACGGGATCCGATCTCCTCGGCCAACTCCCAGCCCTGTTCCCTGGTGAAGGCGATGCTCCGGTTCGCCGGCCGAAGCAGCACCGTCCCCATCAGGCTAGACGGGACCTCCACGGCAGCCGCGGCTCGCTCCAGGGCAGCTCTCCGACGCCGCTGCGCCTTGGTAGTGATGGTGCGCCACGGGACCAGGCTGGCCCCAGCATCAGCGTCGGCGCTGTCTGCGGCGCATTGCTGCGGCGCGCCGCGGAGTTGGGCGCGCTCGCTGCCAGCAGACGAAGCCCCAGCCGCAGCCTGGTCTCGTGCGGCGGGATTTGGTGAGGTCGCACCCGGTTTTCTTCCGGACGCCGTCGCCCCAGCAGCAACAGCAGCAGCATCAGCAGCAGGCTGGAGGTTGGCTCCATGGGGCTCGTGATGGGCAGGCCCTGCTCCTTCGAATGTGGAGGGAGAGGGAACAGTGTCGGGGTGGGGGGGGGGGGGGGGAGGATTCGAGCTTCCCGCTTGGCCACCGCGATGTCCCTGTTGGTTCCCGCGACCCTCTCCTCCTCGGACCCCGCTGAGCGTCGCCGTTTCCTGAGTACAGACTCGTCCATCGGGGTGCACATGCTCACCTCGGTTCCAGGTGTCCGCGGTGACCCGCAGCAGCAGCATCAGGGGGAGAGGGCATTACAGCCGGTTCCGCAGGAGTAGCAACGGCGGCCGAATGCGCAGGGGTAGCCATAAATGGCGGGGAGGGAGCCGCCATGGAGTCCCTTGTCTGGTGAGCAAGCACCTTGGCGTCCCTCAAGGCTAGAACGCGTGGGTCCGCCGGCGACACGTCCAAGGTCCCGATGACGGACTCGAGGTTCTCCGAGGTGCTGATGAGCGCCGCCGTTAGGCACCTCATCGTGTCCTGCAGATCAGCGATCTCGGCCGGCATTCGCCGAATGGTGCTGGACGACTTTGCTCTGGATGGCGTTCGTCTCCGTGATCGTGAGCATGAGCGGCCTGCCCGGCGTTGCTCATTGTCACCACCGAACGCAGGCTGTCGCTCGTTCACGGTGTCTGTGGCCTCCATGGGGAGACGCCGCAGCGCCGCGAAGCCTTAGGCCCAGCGTCCGAAGGAGCGGAGAGCTAAAAAACACGTCCGCTCGCTTCGAGCGCCCGCCGAAGAATCTCAGCCTTTTCTCATAAATCATAGTTCCGCGTGACTGCAAAATGAATGCGTGCCTTGAACCATGGTGTAAAATATGAAACCTGGTGCATATCCCTTGAGCGAATGTTCAATGAATGTGAGATTTTGCTTAATGCTTTGTTGCAGGTTGCTTCCTAAGTAAAATTGCTCCTTGCCGTTTTAGCAGCGCAAAATATATTTTCCGGCGTTTTTGAAACAATCGGACACAAAGCAGTGGCCCCAAGCGTGTTTCACGGAACGTCAACCACCTACAGCAGCAGCATCGCGCTTCTGTCTTTTACAACAATACCTGCTTTCCATGTTTCGGCTTCACCCATAGCCTTGAAGAATTCATAGCCGATGATTGTCATTGTACGCCGAAGTTTGTGTTCCTAATGCGATTACGAAATGTCTTCTCACGCCCTAAGTACTGCTCCGCGGCGTCCAAACCCACCCAAGAATCATGTGGCGTTTGTGACCTTCACGGTGCAGCATTATGTTCTGCCGCGACTGGGTTTCCGATCCACTGTGGGTGAGAAGATCAGCTTCACTGGGCACTACACGGGAGCACTATGCTATCGCCGCGGCCGATCTCGCCTCATTATGTTGATGATGACCTCAGGCTTAGTAGCGCATACCCACGGCGTACACTTTTCGAATAAAAAAATACCCATGGAAGTGGGCTGGCCAGGGTTAAACTGCATTGCACATAATCGCCTTCATCAACTTTGAACTGCGGCGTGAATATATCAGATCAGCTTAACCTCGATGAGACCTCAGCCTTAGTCTAACATCGCAGCTATACATGCCGACGACCCGGCAAAGCAAAGCATTAGCCAACCAGGCTAAACAAATGCTTTGCACCTGTAATATTTTTATGTATATATAATGCTGGCTTTACTGCAAGAATGCTTTGCAAACACCCTTGAATGGGCCTTAAAAGGGCCTGCATTGATTTTAAATAAAATATATAATAAAAATGTTGTGAAAACACTCATTTTGTAACGAAGTTAGCGCGCATTTTCTAATTATTGAGCCCTGACTTCGCACGTTGTAACTAGGTGGTAATTTAAATCATATATCTAACAATCATTTGACTACAGAACGCTAAGATAATCTGACGCCTCTCGTATCAAGGAAATTATAAAACGGTCCCTGTAGATGTTCTTTCAGCTCGTTCCAGACGTTAACTAAGTGATGGCATAGTGTGAACTCGCTGTATCTCTGAGTTCAGATATTCCTTACAGGCCCGGGTGCCTGTATATTTAGACTGCGCACACTCTTTGCAACGCACCAAGTGACGATCTGCAGAAAATTTCTGCCTAATAATCTAACCATTAGTACCCAGGTTCAAACCCGAGCACAGCGGCCACGTTTACATACACGCGAAACGCAAAAGGCGCCCCTGTGCTGTTCGATGCTAGTACATGATTAAGATCCCCCAGTGGTAAAAATTAATCAAACTGGCCAAAGCAGAACAGGACAAAATTGAAGTCATAATCAAAAAAGGGGGTCAAAACCGCACTAGGTCTTCCTCCGAACACTTCAACGGTAAAACTTCTAAGGCTAGGTGTCTCCAGCACTCTGCATGAGCTCAAAAAGGCGCCACGGTGTCACAGACAATGGGTTTTAAAAAACGAACTGGATGAAAAATCATGGAGCGCCTGGGTTTCCAACCCTTGCTGTGTTCAAAGAGGACAGATAACGTACCTAGAGCTACCAGGGAGAGACTAGAAATTCCACCGCTGCCAAAGAACATGCATCCGGCATTTCACGAAGGTAGATGCGAAGATAGGGCTGTGGTCTTACAGGGCAAATTTCGAGGTAGATCCGATGCGCTCCACACGGAAGCTGCCGAATACGAAAGCAATGCAGCACACACATCATTAGTGGTTCGTGAGAGAGGAGATCCAGTGTCGTGCTGCAACGTTAAAAACACAAGTGCAACTGAGGCAGAAAAAGTTGCCATTGCTCTAGCAATAATGCAGATTGCCACAAGAGTGATAGTGAGTCACTCTAAGGCAGCTAATAATAATTATGATACGGGAAAAATGTCTGCTGCCGCCGCCAAAATTCTGAAAGACGGGAAGTACCGTCAGAGCAAATTCATTGACCTGGTCCCAGGCTCATCAGGGCCTGTGAGGGAACGAGAAGGCACACGCGACCGCCCAAGGGCTCATTCCGGTCGATCGCCGCTGTCGCGCCGCATGCACGCGAAGAACACCTTCCATCGGGCGAAGAACTCACAACATTCCGTGAAATAATTTCTCTTTATAAGCTAGGTCGTAAGACCTACCAAGCAGCAGAGGAGGAGAAGTAGTATTAAACATTTTATTGAAATAGCAGACTGCGGTTCTTGCGGGTGAAGCCCCTATTCCAAGGCCCCACTGGCTCTAGTGGCTCGTTCGGCTTGCCACAATGTTGCCTGCTGGCTTCCCAGGTCCTGCCGGGCGAGTGTTGCCTCCCGCGACCTTTCAGGTTCGTTGCGTGTGACGAGGAGCGTTTTTCTTTCTGCTGGTCTTTGTTCTGCAATGCCAAGTGATGTGTTTGAGGGTTGGTGTGTAGCTGCACCAAGAACAGCAGTTATCGTATTGCAACGGGTGTATTTTGCTCAGTGTGTGTATGCTGAGATATGTGTTGGCTTGTAGGCGTCTCCAGTCCCTGGATTGCTAGCGTATGAGTTTAGGGTTGGGTGGCGCCACTGTCTGCCTGGCGCGTCTTTAGCTGTCGAGGATACCTTGCGGCAGCTAGGTGTGAGGTATTCCTCCCGGGTCGATGTGTCCGCGGCTCGGAAAATTAGTCCTCGAGCCAGGCGGTCCGTCCGTTCGTCTCCCTGTACACCTTCGCGAGCGGGGCACCATGTGATGATGTGATCTTCTCGAAGGTTGGTTCCTACTATGCCTAGGACGCTCCGAGGGAGGACGCCCCTGAGAAACAGTCGGCAAGCTTCTTGCGTTACCTCGGCCGCTAGTATGGCTAGTGCTATAGCAGCCGCTTCACCAATGGTCGTGCTCTTGGTGCGGATGGTAACAGACGTGATTGCTTGGTTCCGTCTAGTGACGACACCATCAAATGCTCTCAGCCTCTAGGGAAAGGAGTTGCGTCTGTGTAGTGAGTGTTTGGGTCGTTTCTTAGCCGTTCGAGTGCCACCACTCTCGCTAGTCTGCGGCTGGCGTTAAACATAGGGTGCATGTTCTTGGGTATTGGGTCCACGTGTATGCGTTCCCTGTCTTCTGTGGGTATTCGGTGTGTCTCCTCCCCGCAGATTTTGGTTGAAAAGGGGTAGTGAAATCTCTGTAGCAAAGCTCTGTAGTAAAGCTTCGTATTAAAGCAGATAAACAACTCAGTAGGAGAGAGGAAATCGTGTGGAAGAAATTGCTAACCGGGGTGTTTCAAAACCGTCAACTGTACAGTAAATGGCATCCAGAATTCTTTAGTCCTAAATGTACGCACTGCAATAGCATTGCAGATCCAGTCGACATGGTCAGATCCTGCCTCTTCCATAACCTTTCGAATAGAAACGTACAATCCTGGGAGATCTTCTTGCTCAAACCGAGGAAGCAGAACACCAACACAATGCCACAGGTCTCACCCTGACCGCCGCAGAGTGCCAAGGAATTCCTGCCGACGGTTAGAAGAATGAATTAGGGCTTACGCTATAGCCTTCTACTCCATCATTTTTGAAGAGTGCAAATTATATTTCCCTCTCAGGTGAACTTTACGGCACCTCTTTTTTCGTTTCTTCTTTAATTCCCTCCTTTATCGCTTTCTCTACGGCGGGGTTTGGTGTCCACCGAGATATGTAAGACAGATACTGCGTCATTTCCTTTCCTCAAGAACCAATTTTCATTTTCGTTATTTTTGTTTTTGACCATTCGGTCATTAGACTTTCCTTCCGCATCTTGGTTAAATGTTTGCTGTCAAGAATTCTATATTGTCTGCAGCGTGATACCCGCCGCGGTGGCTCAGTGGTTAGGGCGCTCGACTCCTGATCCGGAGTTCCCGGGTTCGAACCCGACCGCGGCGGCTGCGTTTTTATGGAGGAAAAACGCTAAGGCGCCCGTGTGCTGTGCGATGTCAGTGCACGTTAAAGATCCCAGGTGGTCGAAATTATTCCGGAGCCCTCCACTACGGCACCTTCTTCTTCCTTTCCTCTTTCACTCTCTCCCTTATCCCTTCCCTTACGGCGCGGTTCAGGTGTCCAACGACATGTGAGACACATACTGCGCCATTTCCTTTCCCCAAAAAACCAATTATTAATATGCTGCGTGATGTGGCGGCTATAGGCCGAACGAGTAAAGCGCAGGTATATACGCTGCAACTGGGTGTAGCAATAGGCTGCCAGCGACCTAAATCCCATTCCTGGGGTCCACCTCGCTGCCCTCGCTAGCGTAGAGCGTAGACACCGCAGTTTTCGGTACGACACAGCTGTAAGGGTTCCGACTGCCTAGCTATCCAGCAATGCGGGCCATGATTTTTATGGTGTTATATGCAGTTATGTACTGATCAGCGCTAACGGCAAAATTAAACTCAGAGGAACAGTGGTTGCGTCTTTGCATTTAGTCCTTTGTCAATGGGTTAAATTCTATCGTCGTACTTTCAGAGCAACATTTTTAATGCCAATTTGTAGCGCCAGCCAGAAGGCTCCTACTCTAGCAAAAGTAAAATATAGCTCTCTTACAAGCAAGTAGTGAGCGGCCATGTGCGTAAACCTACGTATCTACTACGGTATTCATTGCTATCCGTAGCCAAAGTAACATGCACAACATTACGAAACACTTCCCACATAGTGTGACTAGAATTTTTCATGACAAATAAAAACTGACCCAGCAATGTACGCGCCCCATTTTCCTTTCTTCAAAAAGTCCTCTTCGCCTATTTACGAATACGAGATTAGTCCATTTTTATATAGCAGAATGTTTTACATGGCACTGGTGCGAAGATGCCATTAAGATTTTCTTTTGACAGATAGGCAACTCCCAGTGTTACGGCAAATGTCAAGGCAAATCAAGTAAGTAAATCCTACCTGGTGAAGCCATCGTTGCACTTACTGACATCAATCGTTGGGCCACTTCACCCTCATAAATCATTACTAGGCACCACCTAAAGAGCGGGAGTGGCAGCCACCCGTGGCCGAGACACGCTGCAAACGGCATCGTCAAGGATGCCACACTTGAAAGACTCGTTATTTTCTGGACTAATGTTACAAACGATTCCCCTAGGCATGAGTGTCACATGATTGGAATGTACGTTGACGCCACGCCACTCATCACAGCAAACGAAACGATAGCCCCGTAATGAGAGCTAATGAGAATAGCAACGTTTATTCAGGAATGCCTCTAGCGAAGGAGTTTTGTCAAACGGAACCTTGGTAATGAGAAACGAAATCAGAGAGACAGAGAATTACTTTTTCAGGGAAAGAAACGGCGCAGTGTCTGTCTCACATCTCGGCGCACACCTGAACCGCGCCGTAAGTGAAGGGATAAGTAGGGACTCAGAGAAGGACGGAAGAAAGCAGTGCCGTGGTGGAGGGCTCCGGAATAATTTCGACCACCTGGGGATCTTTAACGTGCACTGACATCGCACAGCACACTGCGCCTTTGTGTTTCGCCTCCATCGAAACGTGGCCACCGCGGTGGGGTTCGAATCCGGGTACTCCCGATCTGACATCGCACAGCACACGGGCGGCTTAGCGGTTCACCTCCGTCGAAACGCAGCTACCATGGTCGGATTCGAACACAGGAACCACAAATCAGTAGGCGAGTGCCCTAACCTTTGAGCATGCTTTCTGGAGAATGCGTACGCTGGGTTTGCATATCAACGTGTGCATGCCTTGCCAAAAAGTGGCTCAAGATGAGAGGCTGTCTGTAGCAAAACAATTTTTTTTATGACGCTGGAGCACTATCGCCGTCGCTTTAAGTTCGGGCAGAAACGTTTCAAAGATTTTTGACTAACAACTCGGCAATATTCTCTCTGAGGAAATATGAAAAAAGAGTGTGGTGCATGTAATGCTTCAAAGAGCAAACGTCGTAGCCATGCCTGCGATTGAGCGCTATACAGAAGAAAACCGCAGCAAGTGACTCAGAAGGTACCGATTACAGCAAGGGGCGGTGTGGCGGAAGAAGACGAGGGAGGCTACAAGCTGCGCAGCGCAGGAGGCGTAGTGTTCGTTGGTGTCTTCGTCTTCGGGATTGCCTTCGACGTCCTCAGGGAGGACAACAGTGCCGTTGCCGTTTTTCCAGTCAAGGTCCGCTCGCAGAGGAATAAACCTGTGCCCATCCTTTGCCACGTGAACGTGTCTAGATTCTATGATCGCGCCGTTCCATACAACCCGCCGCGGTGGCTCAGTGGTAAGGGCGCTCGACTACTGATCCGGAGTTCCCGGGTTCGAACCCGACCGCGGCGGCTGCGTTTTTATGGAGGAAAAACGCTAAGGCGCCCGTGTGCTGTGCGATGTCAGTGCACGTTAAAGATCCCCAGGTGGTCGAAATTATTCCAGAGCCCTCCACTACGGCACCTAATTGTTCCTTTCTTATTTCACTCCCTCTCTTATCCCTTCCCTTACGGCGCGGTTCAGGTGTCCAACGATATATGAGACAAATACTGCGCCATTTCCTTTCCCCAAAAAACCAATTATTAATATTATTATTCCATACAAGCCTACAGACCTTCCGGGTAACTACTGCTCACACCTGCTGCTTCCCCCCACAGCTTCCTCAGTGGTGAAGGTGGAAAACCATATAGTACCTTCAGTATGGTGCAGTCCCGCCTTATCGAGCTGCGCGACGAAATGAACAGAACCTTCCGCCACCTCAGGTACATAGTCGCCGTAAGTGACGAGAAGGACGGTAACCGACTAGCCTTCCACGAGACACCCAGCGCCACGGTACTCCGGACTTCCCAGGTGGAGATGGTCCGCTGGCTGCTGCACGTCCACTTCGAAGAACTCGTTCTCAGCCGCGAATTCCTAGCCGGGAGAGACTACCGATGGCATACGACTGCCTTCCTGTCGCACCTCAAGCAGGTCATGCACAAGAACGGCCTCCTCTTTATCGTGACCGCGACGTCGGATACGGGTATCGTTAGAGGAGGCGTCAGGCTTCGCCGACTAAGAAACGTTCTCGACTACGTTGGCGTACTGACGCACGGTATGCACCACGCAGCCAATGCGTCCGACCGCACCCTTGTGACTTTCTTCAATGCCGCAGCTTTAGGGGCGCTGCTCTCTACGCTGCCGCTCGTCACGGTGCGCAAGCCGTGCAAGAAGAAACTCGTGCTCCAGCACCGAAAGTCACTGCGCGTGTGCTAGGCCTGCCCAAAAACTCGCAGTGCGCCGCAACGCTGGCCGAGGCAGCTCCAAGCAGTGCGCAGGGGACTGAATCACATCGACCGGCTTCACAGCGCACCGGATGGCGGCTCGCTGCTGCAGCGTATGCGCTCACACCCGCGCTCACGAAAGGGCGGAGCGCTGCTCGAGTATGAGCAATTGACACAAGGCCCACCGCCCTACGGCTCCTGCGCGCCCTGGCCTGCTGCCTCGGAGGTACAGTGAGATCGTCGTCATTGCGGGAAAGCGGGGCACACCCCTGTGTGCTGTGCTGCAGGTGGCCAGAGCCGTCATACACGAGGAGCTCCACGAACATCTCCTCGTGTACACCGACGGCTCAGTGGCCCGTGACAGCTGCTCCCTTGCAGCGGCGGCTACCATCCCCGCCCTGCGACTGCACAGCCAGCAACACGCAACCTTCCTGGGCTCCTCCATCACGGCGGAGTTAATGGGGATCCGGCTCTGGCTGGACTTGCTGCTCACCCTCGGCCCTCCGCCGCCTGAGAGTGCTCTGCTGTGCGACTCCCGCGCCGCCCTCAGCAGCCTGCAATCTAACGGCCGCGATACCCCACTAGTGCGGGAAGTTCGCTCGAGCATCGAGCGCCTCGTGCAGAGAGGATGTGCCGTGCGTGCACAGTGGGTGCCCGGTCACTGCGGCATCGCCGGCAACGAAGAAGCTGACGACCTCGCGACCGCTGCACGTCAACTACCTGCCAGCGATCTGCTCCTTGCGCTGGAGGACGTGCGTGCGGTCATCCACGACCATCTCCGACAGTGGCAGCCCGATCCACGCATCACAAAAGGTGAGCGCATCGACAGTATTACCGGCTGTCGCGAACTTACACGGTCGCAACGTGTAATAATCCTCCGCGCGCGCATCGGCTGCGTGTGGCCCGGGGAACGACGGTAGCGTCACGGAATCGCGACGAGTGATGTGTGTGACGGATGCGGCGCAGTGGAAAGACTATAGAACACCTGCTACTTCACTGTGCCGCGTTCGCCTATGCTCGTCGTGATATACTTGCGGCCTATAGGGCGCTGGGAATACTACCGGTCTCCCTCAAGACGCTATTGTGGCCGCAGGACTGTGCGCGCACTCGTGAGCGATCCTTGGTGAGCCTCTGTGCATTCCTCGAACACACGTCTGTTCTCCGTCAGGTAGGTAAATGGAGTTACCCTACGCTCCGCGAGTTCTACCTTGAATCGTTAATAGCTTGATGCAACACTCCAGTTGTAGCCAACACAGTGCTGTACGCGTGAGTTTTAATTCCTCCAACATGAACTAATCACGCGCACAGCCTTGACACATTTCTTATTGTGTAAATAGTTTGTGTATCTTACTTCTCTCCCTATTCTCTCTTCCTGTCTCCTCACCTCTTTCATTTAATTTCTGCATTCTTCCTGTTATCCTTTCTTTCCGCTGCCCCAGCTCAGGTGCTTCAGTATCGATTGCGGATGCCGGGGCTAGCAAAAATCTTTTCCGTCTTTTTTACTAATATTTTAATGAAAAAATACAGCAAAATCGCTTTCTACAATAAGCGTGGCCGCAAATGTGGGAGAAGCGTCGAGGACTCCGTCAAGCGCGCGATCTCTAGCGCAGTACTCCGTAGACGGCTGCTGGTCACCATCTCTCTCTCAGGTTACTTATGCACGTGTCCAAGTTTCCGGGGAAAACGAGGTGCTCACCTGGAACAGCGCGCGGGAGGTTCACGTCGTGTCTCACGGAGAAACGTGTCACCTGATGCAGGAAGCTGGCTGGGCAGTGTCCTTGAACCTCGAGAGCGAGAAGCCCCATGCTTCGCGGAATAACCTCTGGATGGCGTAAGAGGACGAGATCAGCATTCGCAAGATGGCGTCACTTGTGAAGATGTTCCCCGGAGGTGTCAACATCTGGGACGTGGGCAGCGACGACTACTCGGGGCGCTGCGGACTCATGAACCCGTTAGTGCGGGCCGTCTTCAGTGAGGTTGAAGGGAAGCAGACTGATGATAGCCAACAAAATGAAAGCCAAATAGAGAACATGAAAAGCCGTCTAGTAATCTCAAAACAGCCGATTGCCCGCTTACAAAACGAAACCTTAAAAGCGCTATTAACATTAATATTTGAAATTTTTTCATTCGCAACCGTGATATGATCATGTGAATGCTCCTGTAAAAAGTGTATTGAAAAGTACCGCGTGTGATCATCCCCTTCCCCCTCAAGTAAACGTGTCTAACTTTCTTGCTCTTCCGTCCATTTAACGTTTTTATGAAAAACAGTTATACTACGGCTCTTTTCGAATCCTGCCTTAAAGACTAAATAAGTTGCTGCCAGAACACTACATAAAGGTCAGCGCCACATACGAATGTCAAAATCTGCCATATCTTAAGACCAAAGGATGCACAGAACAGGTGATTTCGATACTGTTCTTTTTCTTTTACTCTGTGCATGTTATTAACAATTTGTGTTTCAGTGTGTGTATACTTATCATGATATAATTACTGCCTTCATATTTCTCTCGCCGTTGTTTCTGGGCTTAGTCCTGCAAGCCTCCTCATGGCTTTACAGGCCCCAGTCTGCATATATCCAAATTTGCTGGGGCAAAAAAATTCTTATTACTCTTATTCTTTTTTTATTATTTTTATTGGTATTTAGTTCAAGCATGAAATGAATAAATTCAAGCCGTTAATGAACAAGTTATTATGGAAAATGGAGTAGAGTGCACTCGGAAAATCAGTGCTAACTATGGTAAAACATTATATCGGTTATGTACCGCCATAGGAATGAAACAATTAAACCCTGCATTTTTTAAATGTGTAAAAAAGTTCGGAAAGGAATAGTAAACCAACGATGATGTCAAAAAGGAAGTTTTTAAAACATAAAGTACTTTGTCATTGGAGCAGTATAAAGACTATATTTTCTATATAAGGCACTACTCCGACAGTAACTTAAACAGCTAAAACGCAAAACACGTGATAATTACAGAAAATACTCAGGCACAGAATACCTCACATTTTTTAGGATGAATACTTTAGCATGGCAATATTTCAAATTTGAAGCAATTTTTGAATATTATTTCCTTTGAGAAAGTCTAAAATAATAGTCTGCTCATTTAGAAACGTTCGAGAAATTTTGCATTTGCTTTACTTTGCTTGTATAACCTTCACGTTTGACTACTGATGCCTTTGTGCCTCCAAATATTAAGATTACGCGGCACCTGCAAAAAATACAAATCTTGTAATTTTCTTTTGCGCTCGCGTAGTTATGGCAACACTTGCTTTATTTTATATGCCTGTTGATAAACGAATATACGCTGAATCTTATATATCTTATTCCAGGGCTGGGTCACAGCTCTGTCGGAAGGATTTCTTTATACACTCTCTTTTTCTATGCAAATTAAATAATTGTTTTCTGTGCAAGTAATCGAAGCCTAAAGCTACTTGTAGAATACTTTGCGTATGCATAAGGCGTTCTGTCACACTATGCTGTATTATAGCCAGCATCAAAGGCCGCCTGAGCCACATACATGTGAAACAGTGCTTAAGTGGGGATGAATGTGATGATGTGATTATGTGCAGAAAACAAAATAGAATAGAAAAAATAGATAGGGAGTAACAAAAATTCTCAGCATGTAGCGCAAGAAGATAAGGGGTTCAATGCCTGCTTTCTTTCATGGGAGAACCCTCCAACCTATCCAAACAAAACGGCCTGACAGCGCATCCGCCTTCAGCATCAGCAGATAGCCAGCGTGTATATCAGCCAAGCTGAACAAAACATTTTAGACCATGTGTCAGCAGTCGGAACGCATGGTAACCAACAGATTTTGTGCTCCGCACGGTTCTCAACACAGCTGAAATGCAGTCCTTGCGTCTCTTGGTCATCGCTACAGCCGTTGTCCTCTCTTGTGCATTCTCTCCGCTGAAGCCTTTCAATAGGTCCACAAGAGGAGGAGCTCGTGTCCAAACAACGCTTTTTACGAAGGTCTCTGCCAGGGCTGCACAGTTTTATTCTGAATCAACTGCGTCCCACTTACGACAGGCTGGCATACTACATCATCATCGACCTCTTGCCGTTCAGCAATGCCCACATAAAAGTCGCCAACGGTATCGTCATTTTCACGTGTCAGCACGGCCCCGAAGAATGCTACGTCAACGAGGTCCAGACGTGTGCAGTTAAATACGTCCACCCTCCCACGCAGCTACTACATTTAATCGCCCGCATGCTTTCCGACGACAACTCCGCCAAGGCAGGCGACCCTTGCGCGCGGAAAGTGGGCACCGACTGGCCAGTGCTGGACAAGTGCAGCCAGGGAGGGCAAGCAGCTGCTTTACGAGATGGGCAAGAGGACGCGGGGACACCACCTGACCACTGAATACGTGCCATGGGATGAATTCAATGGCGTTCACAACGAGACGATGGAAGTATTGGCCAGGCACGACCTCTTCAGTGTGGTGTGCGCCCTGCTTAAGCCAGAGAAGCCCTATGTATGCGAAACTGCTGAACGTGAGCCTGCAGATTGCTTCTCAAGATACTGAATCTGTTCACAGTTGGCATTATGCAGCTTCCTCTGACTTCAGAAGAGCGCTCCTCTATCTGCACATGCATAATTATAGTTCGGCTCGCCGACGCAGCTCAAGAAGCAAAAATAGGCATCTCCTTCATCAATCTGCAAGGCAACCTGGACGTTAAATACCTGTATCAAAGTATTAACTTCTGTTGGCGCATCACAAATAATTTTTTTTATTTTTAAAGTAAGCAAAGGCAGATCTAGATTATCTATTGCATTCCAGATTTTTAGCAAATTAAGGGCAATTATAAACACGGGAAACCGACTTACGCATCTTTTATGCACTTCGGCCGTCCTAAAAAATTGTCACGATATTAATGCTTGACGTTTAACTCAAATCTTCGTAGTTATGACCACAACAAAAGATAGACGATCAAAGATGAGAACCAGAACCACAGGTCTCGCATACTGAGCCT
This sequence comes from Amblyomma americanum, assembly GCF_052857255.1. Classification (NCBI taxonomy): domain Eukaryota; kingdom Metazoa; phylum Arthropoda; class Arachnida; order Ixodida; family Ixodidae; genus Amblyomma; species Amblyomma americanum. Next base: position 101,908,264 of record NC_135500.1, read on the forward strand.
TCCATCAAGCATAAATTCGGTAATATGTTACTTTATGGCAGGAATCACCATCCTGTTTGTATTCTTTGTACTTGTCTTCATGTGTAATAAATGATTCTACCTCCCAGATGGTGAAGTGAACCTTGCGCAGCGATTTGAGGCATGATGTGTAACACGTATTCGAGCACTCGGCTAGGAGATTGAGTTATAGATGGCAATAATTAAACTGTTTATCGAAATAAGGGAGGCGTCTCACTTGTTAAAGGATGGCGGCTAAGAAGAGGAACGCTTCCGTAATTATCCTGGGTAGAATATTGGGCGTGCTCTCTACTGGACGTTTTCAGCGTTCTTTAGCGACTGCGATCACAAGCTATGAGTGCTTTATTCTGTTGTGGGATTCTTTTCGCTCCAATTGTTGTCCAACTCAGTTTAACGTGCTTTAAAAATCGCCCTGATGTTGACGCCAAAACTGAGCCTGATTTCTGTCCGATGGGCGTTTATATACGAGAAAAATAATCCTAAACGCCCCAAGCTGCACTCGAGTGACACGTTGGTCCCTCGGCATTAGCTGCAGGGATTAAAAGATGCTGTGTAACAGTTATTTCTACATATACACACCCTTGCTAGAGACTAGATGGAAAGACTGGATTGCGTCACACAGGTCCCGCCACACGGGGGAGTGTAGGTTGCCGTATTCACAGCGCATGGTGATGCAAAGCTTACTACTACAAGTGTCGACGCATGCTGCAGTTAAACAACAAGAAATGGCATCGGTCATTATCATCTTTATAGGTTTCGCTTCATGCCTTGTACAACCATACTGCTCCACGTGCTCTGAGGCACTAGTGGTGAACCTGTCAGTGGGTCCCGATTATTTGAAGGCAGATAAGTGCAGTATTGCGTGGTTCATGAAGGAGCAGAAAAGTTTCCAGGGGCGAAGCGACGCTTATTCCCACATGTTAATCGGTGCGTGGTCGGTAAAGATAAGCCCGCGCGCTGGTTGAGGCGAACGCCTTTTTTTCGTTTTGCGCGCCTGCGCATTACCACTGTGGTGATAAGCCGGACACCACATCCCTCGCCTTTTATATTGGCTAATTTAGCAACCTAAACTCCAGCTTGATATCTGTCCTGTAGTCGACGGTCTCTAGTCGGGTAGCGTCTTGCACCCGCCGTCTGAACCTCTTGCGAAACGGCAGGGTCACTGGTGGTAGGAGTGGAGGATGTCACTGGGTGGACGCTTGGTGGAGACGCCAGGAACACGTCAGATGCCTCGCGGTCCGGATCCATGATCCGCGCGAGCATCTGGTCCTTGTGGCGACGCCAGGTGAAAGTGCCTCGCTGTGGTACCATGAACGGTAATAGACAAAGGGCCGGACTGCCCCACAACAATACCTGGGGCCCAGTTTGGACTTCCTCGATAATTACGAGCCATCACTTGGTCGCCGACTGCTATGTCACGATCACGACGTGGTCGAGCCACGCATTGCTTGAACTGATTATATGCAACCCTTCCTCCCACCGCTGGCTTGACAAGATCGAGTCGATTTCGCAGCCATCGTTCAAGTTACAAGTTTGCTGGTGACTCAGTTGTCGCATGAGGCGAGTTGCGATAGGTAAGCATAGACTTGTGAAGCCTCAGATGTAATGTGTCCTCTCCGCTAGACTTACGAAGAGCGTTTATAACTGTATGAATAAAACGCTCTGCAAGCCCGTTTGAGCCGGGATGATACGGTGCTGTGAGCACATGACGACAGCCCAATTCTTTTGCAAAAACCTTGAACTCTTTGGAAGTGAACTGCGGGCCGTTATCAGTGACAATGGTTTCTAGGAACCCAAACCGCGCTAACAGCTCTCTCAATTTGTGAACTGTAGCATCCGATGTAGTCGAGCGCTTAAGAAACACTTCCGGCCGCTATGAGTGCATATCCACGACTACAAGAAATATTTCATGCAAAAATGGGCCAGCGAAATCTATATGTACGTTTTGCCATGGTGCTGTCGGCCAAGACCAAGGGTGCAGGGGCGCTTTGCACGGCTCTCAGCGTTGTTCTTGACAACTTACGCAGGCCTTCACATTACGCTCGAGGTCCGCCTCGATGGACGGCCACCACACGTAGCTGCGCGCCAGTTGCTTGCTGCGCACGATGTCCGGGGGCCCTTCGTGGTGTTCGTCAGCAGCAAGTTGCGCAACTTTTCCGACACGATCACTCGCATCCCGAACATGATGCAGCCTTGATGAACTGTGAGCTCGTTCCCTCTGTCAAAAAATCTTTTTCAGTCACAGACGCCGGCCACCCCCGATTTATGAAATCTATCACTTTACAAAGCAAGGGGTACAAAGCTGATGTTCGAACAATGTCCTGGCTTGAAACTGTCATTGATTGCAACCACAATGAATAAAAAGTTTCCTCTCTTTCTTGGGTTTCATCTTTCACCACTGATAGTGGCAGGCGCGAACAGAAATCGGCTTCAGCATTCGCGCTTGAAGCGAATACTGGTAAGCTGACAATATGACAGCCCAGCGCTGCAAACGCGCTGCTGTGATACTAGAAATGCCGGTTGTTGGGACCAAGATTGTCTGAAAGTGTTTATTCTCGGTGAATAAGTTGAACGAACGGCCGTAAGCGTAGAACTTAAAGTTCTCAACACCAAATATCGCAAAGGCCTTTTTCTGAAGCTGGCTGTATTTTTTATCGGCATCGGTCAAAGTACGCGATGCGAAAGCGATTGGCTTTGTGCTGCCATCATATAAAACATGAGAAAGATCAAAACACATTCACTCACAGTATAAAGTAGTCCACTCCGGAAAACACCATCTACGCACACATTCAATCACAGTAGGCCATAGCCCGTTCCTGCTTTCACCATTTACAAACAAGATCCGTGTCCTGCAGAAATATTAAAACAAGGCGTGCAGCCTCCCTTCTGCATGTCTGGTTTCCACTCAGGTAAACAATGTCTTGAACTGTACTGTGACTCCACAGGGTACTGAAATGATCGAGCACCGTTTCCCTGTAGAGACTTTTCCCATCTTGAGATACTTTTTTGATGGACTCCTTGAGAGAGCATTATGGGCGAGATTGTCTGCCACCTCATTACCGTAGACTCATATGTGAGAGGGCACCCATTGGAAATTGAGAGTAAATGCTCTGCTGTGCAGATTCTGCGCCAAGCGCAGAGAGCTTCCAGCCAAGGCATCAGTTGGGAATCCGCGCTCTAACCTCTGAAGGGCAGATTTTGAATCAGTTAGGATGACAACAGGTTGAGCCGGACAAGACCCTAACTTCCGTAAAGCAGCCTCAATAGCAAACCTTTCAGCCGTTGTGGAGGATACGATAGCAGGAAAGTGTACGGACCACTTACAGCCCAAAGAAGGAATGTAAAAAGCCGCGGCGCTAGCTTGTTTTACCTTGTCCACAGAATTATGCGTGAAAATTTGAAGATGGCGGGCACACTCTGTTTTCAAGTGTTCAACTACAACCAAACGCGTTGCTGCCAAAGGAGACCTGCGCTTTGCGCTCACATGGGGGATTGTGACCTTACAGTCGAGGGTCGAAAAAGACCAGAGGGGTGGTCGAGATAAGCCCGCGCGCTGGTTGCGGCGTACGCCTTTTATTCGTTTTGCGCGCCTGCTCATTACGACTGCGGTGATAAGTCGGACACCACAGTAAGCGATTTGGAAATTTTTAAATGCAACCGGGGCAGCAGTAAGAAACTTCCATATACACCACTGTTCAGCAACTACAGACGTCAGCCCCAATTCCTCCCATAGCCGCCGGAGGGAAGCCAACTAGAGCGTCTTATCGTCGTCATAAAAACGGCATCCAAAAGAAAAAAATTTCTTGCCCGAGACTTGTTCGAACCACCGACACCAAAATAAAAAACAAATTATTATCCCGGTCGTTCAGACCACTCGGACACCACCACAGCCTTTTCGCGGTGCGTGCGTGGGCAGGAATCATTCAGTTATACGTATCAGTTCCCCTCCAGCCACCAGGTGTGATTGAAATCGAACACAGCCGGAGTCTTCTACCTTTGACTCAGGCTTGACACGAGTACAGAGGCGCTCGGCTAATCGCCAAAGGCAAAGAAGAAAATCGGACCAACACAACGCTCCACACGTATGTAAATAGGCCTTGAACGATTCAAGGAACGCGGCTAAAAGCATCTGCGACCCGCTCTGGAATGTGATACGCTGCTGCTTCAAAGCGTTCCAAGTGACGTGAAATAGTGAAATGTTAAAGTCTCAGAGCTACAGCTATATCTTTCCCAGAGTTACGCGTCGTCGGCGTCGGCGGTAGTATGCAATTGCAGGCACAGCACGCACTCACCAGCGATCAGGTATTGACTCAGCGCTCGCAGCCGTCTCTTACAGCTTCAACCCTCCGAAATTATCGGCTACACCTGCGTGGCCAGTACACAGATTCTGGGGTTTGTTATCGCGTGTGGTCGATATCTGCTGCGCAGATTCTGTGCAAGCCACGCTTATCAGCATCGCCATCCCAGAAAGCCTGTCTGGCATGGGTGACATCTGTGCAGTTCATATTTCTGCCTAAATCATAATTGTTGGCATCTACATGTCATCGAACGTCTCACTGGCGAACTGGCAAAAGTTAACCGGCAGATCAAATCTCAGAATTTGCCACCAGAACGCTTTTGCAATGATCGTCGTATCGTCCTGAATATATACGGTATATAGCACAATCTGTTCAGTGCTGACATGCCATGAAAAAGTCTAGACCACAAAAACAACGACAGAAGCTGTCAGATCGCGCAATATATGCCTAAATACAGTAATCGACGGCAACACAGCAGCCTACAAAATTACATGCGGGTGCACATTTCTCAAATGAGCAGACGCCAATGTGCCGCTGCCTAGACGACCGTCCGACCGTCCGACCGTGCGTGTGTGTGTGTGTGTGTGTGTGTGTGTGTGTGTGTGTGTGTGTGTGTGTGTGTGTGTGTGTGTGTGTGTGTGTGTGTGTGTGTGTGTGTGTGTGAGTGTGAGTGTGAGTGTGAGTGTGAGTGTGAGTGTGAGTGTGAGTGTGAGTGTGAGTGTGAGTGTGAGTGTGTGTGTGTGTGTGTGTGTGTGTGTGTGTGTGTGTGTGTGTGTGTGTGTGTGTGTGTGTGTGTGTGTGTGTGTGTGTGTGTGTGTGTGTGTGTGTGTGTGTGTGTGTGTGTGTGTGTGTGTGTGTGTGTGTGTGTGTGAGAGAGAGAGAGAGAGAGAGAGAGAGACAGTATAAACCATAAACAAGAAAATGTATTTGTTCCTGGCGGCACCCGTCGTAGAAGCTGTTGTCAGTACTGCTCCGTGGAAATAATACGGGACGCCCGCCTGTCTGGGTCCGTTGCTCTACCAACTAGGCTATCAAAAGTTACTGGGAAACGGCCCAGCGCGGCTGATTTGGTGCGCAAAAGCTATCTCCCAGTTTTGCTGAAAATTTCAAATAAGGGAGCAATTACTCATCAGCATCAACGAGATCGTGTCTGCACGGCTTCAAATGAAATCTACACAGTTTACTCAAATCGTTCGCATTTGAAAAAGACATTGGTACATTTTAACCCGGGCCCACTGCAGCTCCCAGGCAGCCCACCGACCGACTAAAATTAACAAAATATTTTTTTTTTCTTAAGGGTACGGTAAGTGCAAGAGCCAACAGATGGAAAGGTGTACAAACAATTGAGGGCGTTTATGGTGGTTAGGCCAAGTGCGAATTATATGTGCTCGCACTTCGGTTTTCACTTCGGTTTCTGTTCCAGTTCGACACAGCTTAAGACGGCAATGCAATAGCCATGTGTTATGCATCCATAGTGAACGCCTATTCCAGCCACAGGCGGATGTGGCGTTTTCAATCTTCTCGCCGTGATAGGCTGTCCAGCTTTTGATCAATGCGGTTGTGATGAAACGATCGAGCACATACACTGTGACTGCCCTCAGTTTGAGCGACAGCGTGCGTTTATGGCTGCTACACTCCGCCGTTGGGACCCTGGTCCTCTTAGAGAAACCAAGATTCTGGGGCCTTCGACAAAACCTTCATCACAAAGGAAAGCGGTGAAGACGCTCTTGAAGTTCTTAAAGAACCCGGGGTTGCGTTCCCGGCTATAAACTTGGAGCTTTAGGTGTGCGTCCTCTGTCCTCTTGTCCTACGACGAAACTCATTTCGTTTCAGCTCTTTCTTTTCTTTTTTCTTCATTTTTCCCTCCCCACGCGTAGGGTAGCCTACGGGGGCATCGCCTGGTTAACTTTCTACCTTTTCGTCCTTCTGTATCTCTGTCTCTCTGGATCTATTGCCCACGAATGGAAGTTCATGAACAAGACGACATCCGAAACACGGTGCAACAGACTGGCATTTAAACACGTTGGATATTCACCTACAGCGACGAAATGGTGGTCTTATGCAGTGGAGGAGCGAGCCTGCAGTGTTCGCACCGCTGGGTATTCGGAACCCACTCGTGGCCATTAAAGTGTTCTGCCATAAAGTGTCTTGCATAGTTGACCATAAAGCCTGCTGGCAGGTTCCCACAGCCGCTGGGCAGATTGCCACTAGTCCGCCGTGGCAGGTCGGCTGCTACCTGCCAGAGGCTTCGTAGAGACTAATATCTGCGAATACTGAGAATGGATTTTTAGTGCTGGCGCACTAACATTTGGTTAGGCGAGAAAATGTTGTGGTTTAAGGGAGAGCTGAGCAACTTAAAAATGTTTTGTAGACCTGCCCAAAGAGTAAAGCTATTCATTGCTATTTATGGGCATTAAGCTGAAGTTCGTTGTTTTATGTACTTCTGCTAAGGTATGTTTGCCGGTAACAAAAGAAAAGGAAATATCCCGCTGTGTAGCGAGTAGACAGGGGAATAAGTAGCCATGAATTAACATATTCCGTTCCGAGTGAAGCTGCAGTTTCTCTACTTGTTTTATTTGTCGTGCTTTTTTACTCTACTGATGCTGTTCACGCAAACCTATTTGTTTCTCCCTTTCTAGTTTCTATACCCTCAGTCCCCTTTTCCTGTCCTTACAATCGCGGCGTCCCAGTGTTGAGCGTTATACAGGTTCTGTAATCAAGCATCACACTTGCGACGGGGTATCTATGACAATAGGCTCGCGAATAGAGAGACATTAGGTGGTGAAAAACGCAATCAAGAAATCTTCGTTATTGACGGTGATGCGTCTTCGGTGATCTTTCACTTTTGTATAGACAGATGCTGTGTCCGACTATTCAGTTCTACCAAGAAAAGGTTGAGTGATATGAACACTCAAAAATGCGAAAGCTCCCTCATATCCGGTTTCTGTGGAAGACAGTTCCCCGCATGCCGATGAAAGTGAAAGTGTGGTCAGCGAGGGCTTAAGCACCCCACCAGACGGAGCCGGGAATTCGTAGTCAGAACATGAAGGCACAAAGAGTAGGACAGATAGTAATGTATAGAACTAAATAGAATTAAAAAAATTAAAATTGTAGAATTAACAAAATTAAAAGGAATGCATAGAACTTTTCTGAAGACAGCCGCATGGCGCTAAGTAATTTGCTTCATAATGTTTTTATTGTAATACCAGCATTTTCTTTCTAATTTAAACACCCTCCGCACTGGCTGAGTGTCTATGGTGCTCGCCTACTGACCCGAAAGACGTGGGCTCGATGCTGGCCGCGGTGGTCGAATTTCGATGAAGGCAGAATTCTATAGGCCCGTGTCCTATGCGACCTCAGTGCACGTTAAAGAACTTTAGGAGGTAGAAATTTCCGGATCCCTTCACTACGGCGTCCCTCATAGCCTGAGTCACTTCGGGACATCAAACCTGCTAAATGAAATCGTCAAAACCTTCTTATTTACTCTTCTCCTTTTTTATGCGCATTGTGCACTGCTGCGTCAGTGATCTATGAACACCTGTAATGCATTAGAATTCTCACGAAGTTTGTCGGGGCCCATGATTTCTTTTTTACTGTGTATATGTTACTTACTCGGGCAAAAGTTCTGAATATTGCAACATTTGAAATACTGTTAAGCTCCAATGGGCACTACTAGGTCATTATTCTTTATAGCCCCACAAAATCTTCTTCGTAAAATGTCAGAAAATTGAATATCATAAGGTTTTGTTTTCCCTTCCATGCATTTGTTAATGTAGTCGGATGCAACTTAAGATCAGAGCAGCTTTTCCCGTTCAAAGGACGCCCTTTCAGCCAATGGTGACGGCGGATTCTCGTGACCCTGCTGTTGTGACAAAGCAGGGAGTCGTAGATGAGAGCCGAAAACTATTTCCTTCTATGGTCAAGGATAGACCCTCTCTCCATTCTGGCGCCGTTTCCTGCATTGTCACGCTAAAGAGGTCTTTAGAATCGGCCGACGCCATTGTCTGGATGATCCTTTAACAGATAAAATCCGTAGCGTTTTTAATTTGTACCCGACTGTAGAGTTACCGCCTATTTGTTTTCTATAAGCAACTAGGCCATTCGTTCCGCTGATAAAATTTCTCCTCGTCGAGAGAGCGACGGTTCACAGGCTCCTATCTGGACGGGACTCTCTGCCCTGAATTCCTGTTATTTCGACGGGACTTAGACCAGATATTGCATTGCTATTGCAAATATTTCTATTGCAAAAGCATTCAAGATACGCGCTTGACGTGCAGGCACGGTAAAAATTGCAATTTGCCGTCGCAACATATCTCTCACTCTTACTTAATTTTCTCGATTGTCAGAGCTCTAAGTTGCCGGTGATAGTGGGCATATGCTGTCTTGAGACTTTAATATATCAATTTAGGTTTACTTTAGTGTGTATTCAAGTTTTATGTACACTTCCATGTTCACGAAGACGCTTTCAAAACTGCCACACTTTAAAGTCTGCGAGCCGTCTGTGAGGCGCTGTCATTCAACAGAGAGCGTCAACGTATCGCACATGGATGCACCGAGGATTTTCCATGAAAGAAATAATGAGGTCTTTTCTTGTATTCGTCGGCGAGAAGGAACGTTCTACTGCTCTTCATCCTCTTTACCGCAGTAACCGAAGCGTTGTCCAACACGGCAAGTCAATACTTACGCCGACGACAGCAAAATGAGCTCGGTCATCACTTTCTCAATAAACACAAAGAACACGAAACTGAAAAAAAGGTCTGGCTGCCGCTCTGTAGATGACTACTGATGCAAGATTGTAGTGTGCTGACATTTTCCGCGATATTTCATGATGTTTTTGCGAAACAGTACGCTTGGACTGCACATTTTGCTTTATTGAGCAACTGTCATGTCTTAAGGAATTGTGCAGCGCTTCTCATGCTTCAACGGCGTCTTCTTACGCAAAGGTCACTTGAACATTTTACTTGGAAAATTATTCGTTTCTTTCACGGCACTCAAACTTCCATATTGTGAGGAAATTACCTAAAGAACTCGACTGAATTGATTGAAGAAATACTTCTGCCCAAGTAAATCATTACTGCCGTATCTATGTCATCCTCTGAAGCGCAAAAATTGGTCCCAAGATGACACCTTACTGCTGTTAAAATGCTTTTACAAGTTTCTAAAAAAAGAATGAAGATTTTCTGCCAAGAACAACAGATGGCATTAATGAGGCAGGTAATTAAAAAAAAAGTCTCGCATCCACAGAAGCTTGAAAGCTCTATAAGAACTTATAAATGCTAGAACTTGTCATGACTCATCGTCTGCTAAGCCGCCGTAGTGGCTCAGAGGCTATGGCGCTCAGCAGCTGACTTGAAAGACGCGGGTTTGATCCCGGCACGGCGGTCGAATTTCGACCGGGGCGAAATTCTTGAGGTTGATGTACTGTGCGATGTCAGTGCACGTTAATGAACCCCAGGTGGTTGAAATTTCCCCAGCCCTTCACTAAGGCGCCCCCCATAGCCTGAGAAGCTTTACAACGCTAAACCCCTATAAACAATAAATCATGATTATCTGGTTTTTGCATAATTACACCTGCAATTACGTACAAGTTCACTCAGTAAAAAGAAGTGTATTTTGCGGCCAGAACCACTCAAGACACTTTCATTTATTGCACAATGCAACCAAAGCAAAGTGTGGTGCCCTGTGGGGACTGCGGGAACCTATAGCCGAAGCAGTGCTTTCATATGTGAAGTGTGTGGCGAATCAAAGGCCGTCGATTTTCGACACCGCTCGGCAGATAGCTCAGGTTGTTAAAAAGCGATTGGAAGATTGGTGGCTCAAAAGCATGGAGCTGACAAAGGTGAGGTAAGGTAAGAATTGTAGGACTGAAAACGTATTTAAACAAACTGGCGAGATTTCAGACCAATTGACAGCACCACTAAAGAAAAAGAAAGAAAGAAAAGCAGAACATGCTGGCAACTGCCCCAACCCCGTTTGAAATGGGACGCTCCTATATTTTATCCATCCATCGACGTGGGGTGGAGGAAGCCCTCGTCTAATAGGCAAGTATTCCTCCATTGTATAAATGTATTAATGCATTGCACAGCTACGGTTTAGCCACTCTTTGTCTTCATGTTTTGTCCGTCAAGTTTCCGTCTAAGCAATACTGCACTTCCAGTGTCTGCTTAAGAGTACAACGTGCCACTTAAACGATGTTCAAATTCTCGTTTTCTATTTTATTTGAGTGCTCACACACGATATGGTCTATTTTTATTTTGTAGCGAGGGCTACATTACTGTAGGCGCTTCGCCTCCTCAGCATGGTCGCACTTTCGCCGTAGGTGCACCTCGGCTCTTGTCGCACCTCGGTCGTGGTCGCACAGCTCGGCGCCATTACTTTCCATTCCAAAAACTTTTATTTTCATCAGAAATGGAGACCGCCTACTCCCTATATCTGGCGCGCAGGCCTAGGGGCAGGGGCCGTGGCCTCCGCGACCAGATGCAGGCAAAGAGTTGCTGGCTCTTCGCGGCCTCTACCGCCAGATGGATGGCTTTCCTCTGCATGGCGGGATCCGCGCTTTGCAGAAGGGTCTCCCAGGCTTCTCTACTCTTTATTCCTTCATTGACCCCTGGGGAGTGTGTGCATTGCCAGATTATGTGGTCGAGGGTCCCCCTCTCCCCGCATTCCTTACATTTATCGTCTATGTCTTCGTCTTTCAGGACGTGTGATGCCCATACCGGATTTATGTAGTTTCCCGCCTGTAATCTGCGCCAACTTGTTGCCTCTCTGTTTCCGAGCTCTTTGTCCGGTGGAGGGACAGTTCTTTGCTGTAATCTGTAGTTTTCTATTATCTCCGTGTATGTCTGTAGTCTCTCGTCAAGCTCCTTGCAATCGGGCGGCTCTGCTCTTGCCCGGAGGTAGAGATCTCGGGCTAAGAGGTGCGCCGCCTCGTTGCCTGGAACTGACGTGTGAGCTGGTGCCCATATGAGGCTAATTTTCCTGTCAATTTTCCTTCCAACTAGTAGTTCTGGTGCTACTGTGCCCCTTCCATAATTGTAGATGGCTGTTTTGGTGTCGCTTATTATATAACTTGCCTTGGTGCCTACGCAAGCAAGCGCTATTGCTACTTCTTCCGCTACCTCTGGATTGCGGCTGCGTATTGTTGCTGCCGAGATTGATTTACCTTGGCCATCTACTACCGAGGCTACTGCTGCTCCCAGTTTGCCGCTCGCCGCATCTGTGTATGCCACTGTCTCGCTGTTTACTTCGCTGAAGCGTTTGACTAGTGCTTCAGCTCTTTTTTCCCTCCTTTCCTTATTGAAGGTGGGATGCATGTTCTTGGGAAGCGGGTCAATCCTCAGCTGTTCCGTGATTTTTCTTGGAATATCCTGTTTCTTTTGCATGCCTCTGTCCGTCTGCAATCCCACCATGCTTAGAATGGCCCTGCCTGTGTATGTTTAGCTGAGTCTTTCCTGCTGGGCGGTCCTTACTGCTTCGGCTGTTTCTTTCCATGTATTATGGATTCCCATTGATAGGAGTCTTTCAGTTGAGGTGCTTATGGGTGTTCCGAGTGCTCGTTTGTAGCATCTCCTGATTATTTAGTCCAATTTATCTCTTTCTGAGGCCGGATGTTTAGATATGGTGTAGCGTAGCTGAGTCGGCTGATCGGCTGAGCCCTCTTCCCTTGAGGGCTATTCTTCTGAATATCCCAGTCATCTGTGCTGCGTAGCCTTCCAATTTATTTATGGTTTCGTCGTTGTATCCGTTACTTTGTATGAAAAGACCTAATATTCTTCTTTTGTCTACTTTGGTTACTGGTTGGTTTCCGACCATGATTTTGAGATCGCTGTCTTTTTTCAGCCTTAATGATTGGGGGTGGTTCATTAATAGTTCTGATTTTTCTGGTTAGCAGGCAAGCCCCCTAGCTGCTACGTAATTTACCACTGTATCTGCAGCCGTTTGCAGCTTGTTCTCTATTTATGCGTCGCTACCTTTGTTTATCCAGAAGTTTATGTCGTCAGCATACATGCTGAAATTTAGGTTTTTTTCTCCCAAGTTTAGCTGGGAGACCCCTCATTGCCAGATTGAAGAGGAGTGGGGAGAGTACCGATTCTTGTGGGGTACCTCTGTTTCCCAGCTCTATTTCTTCCGATTCCAAATCTTGCTATCTTATCTTTGCCGTCCTCTCTGTCAGGAAGTTCTTTATATAATTGTAGGTTCTGCCTCCTACGCCTATTTCCTGAAGTTCTGTCAGGATTGCCTCGTGTTTGACATTGTCAAAAGCTTTCTTGAGGTCTAGACCTAGGATTGCTTTTATATCTCTCGATCGCGAGTCTATGATGTCGTGCTGGAGTCTCAACATCACATCCTGGGTGCTTAGGCCCGGCCGGAATCTCATTCGGCCATAGTTCATCATCTTCCATGAATCGGGTTAGCCTCGTTTGGATTACATGTTCCATTAGTTTCCCTACACACGATGTGAGGGAAATCGGCCTGAGGTTCTCGAGCTTAGGGGGCTTGCCTGGCTTGGGGATTAGTATGATACTAGCTTCTTTCTATTGTTTCGGATCACCCTTCTCCCATACCTGCTGTACATATTTTGTTAGAGCTGTGATCGACTCATCGTCTAGATTTCGCAGCATTTTGTTTGTTATTCCATCTGATCCTGGGGCCGATTTCGTTTTAAGCCTGATTATTTCCGCTCTCAATTCAGCCTCTGTTATGGGTGTGTCTAGCTCCTCATTTGGGGGTCCCCCATATTGTGGTAGGCTGGTGCGAGTCACGTTTCCTATGTATGTTTGCTTGATTTCTTCCATGACGCTCTCGTCTGTTCCGCCGTATTTATGTCGCATCTTGGCTAGTCTTATGTTTGTCTGCGACCTGGATTGGGCTGGGTCTAGTAAGTGTCTTAGAATGTTCCATGTTTTTTCTAGACTCAAGCCTTTTTCCCTGCCGTCGCAATTGCTGCACCAATTTTCTTCGCATAGGTGTAGTGCGTATTTTTCGAGTTCTCGATTTACTCTGGCTATTCTTCTTTTTAGATTCCGGTTCCATTTCTGTCGTTTGAGCCGGTTTTATAGACTACTTTTTGCCTCCCACATGTGCAGTAGTTTGTTGTCTGCTGAGTGGGGCGTCTTGGCCTTCTAGAGTTACCGTTGCTCCGGCGGCATGTCTTGCGGCTCGGCTTAGGGGGAGGCGACGCGCAGCGATTGTTCGGCGTCGCGTCAGCGTCTCGTCTACCGGCGTCATCGAACGAAGCCCGCTGGAAGGGGCGACCAAACACATGGGGGCATACGAACTGGCACCTTTAGACAGGGTGGGGAGACATCCTGGGTAAAGCCCGTCCGTTATCCTCTGTCCAAACCTATTCGTCCCATTCAGCGGCGACGGGAACCTTATGCGGGGGCAAGGGTGACAATAGCAAGGGTACGGAAGGAACGCTGCTGCCTTCGTAGAAATGGGCCGCGGCTGTTGGCTCCACCAATACCCACCTATGAGGGATTTCCAGCGCCAAAGCCGAGATCTCTTCATATCTGCGTCTCCCTTCGTCGCCTCGCTCCAAGCGGCGAATTTTCGCTTCCAGCGACGCCAGTAGCCCACGCACTGACGCGGCGTCGAGGAAACGCGGCCTTGTGCTTGAGCCGTTTTGGAAAACGATGAGTCGGCTAGGCTGAAAGAAGCCAAACTTCGGAATGAGAACGAACCAAGGACGAGACAGCGTGCCAATGAGACCGAAGAAGAGCGTGTAAAACGTCTCAATAAGCGTCGCAATGATGACGCGGCTAGACGAGCTCGCTTGGCCTCCGACAGTGAATCGGCGACGGTAGAAGGCGACGTGCAGAGTTTAGCGTCTCTGAAAGAAGCCAGACTTCAGCGCTGGAACAAAAGAAGCATAGAGAGAGATTAGCCAAGTATATCGTCAGTAGCATTACCACGCTCAACCACAGCGAAGCCTAAGCGTAGTCATGGCCTGTACCTCTCACTACCTACCAGGTTTAACCAGAGCTAAACCACAGCCATTTTTTAAATTATGACCTATAATGAAGACGTTGCGAAGACAGTCACACGTAGAATGCCAGAGAAAATTGCAACGTCGGACAGCGCCAAGCCCGAGACGCTTGCAGCGCGTGAACAAAAGTGGCGCGTGGCACGTAGTACATCCTTGCACAAGAATCGCCACGAACGGCACCACGTGTCGGCGAGGTGGACACACGCCAGCTGCGTTGGGACCAATCAGCAGCGTGAATGTCTCTGTCACCCGAAGCAAGAGATGAAACGACCATTCTGACTTGCGTCTAGAAATTTTACACATTAACTGTGTTCCTATGATCCAACAAAAAGGCGTGGGTGCAGGCGGATAATTGTACAAGTACTGCTGCCAGCCGCCGAGGAAGAGATCGCCTTCGGAATCGACAGGCGAGACGTTTACGATGAAAGAGAACTGACAACACAGCACGAAGAGAAGTGAGAGCAAGAAGCTTCGCATGCGGAAACACGGACCAGCAAGCGTGCCTTCCTGCACTGAGGTAGAGTAGGCGTAGCACGGATGACCCCGCTACTTTTTGAAGGGATATCTTTAAGGCTCTTGTTCAGCGGAAAAGGCGCCGTCGGCGTTGCGTCGAGAAACGCACGTCACGGCGGAATTGTGTCTTGAAACCCACGCCATATCTTCTTTGGTTTAACGTGACGTAGTGGCGCCGGCATACGGAGGCCACCGGAATACTCCCGCGATCTGATGACCAACGCTGACCCATCAGATGGCACGCGAGTAGTATAAGGCTTCCTCAGTATGGAACCTGCGTCCGGGTGGAAGCTCCTTGGTGGCCAGTGATTGTGTGTATAGTGCAGTGAGTACTAATCAATGTGTGTGTATCAGAAATAACGTGAGCGTACACTGCAGGGTGGAAGAGTTCGAAGACAGAAATGCGGAAGCCGTGTGCCACACTGCAAACGGATAAATCCCAAGAAAGGAGTAAATGGCTCGTCGCCTAGCGCACTCCCGAAAAGGTGTTTAATTTGCTTCTCAAGACAAGAGTATATTTGCTATACTCTCACGTACGGGGGAGAATTTTTTGTTCCCTGAGGAGTAAAGCTTTTACTCTTCTCAGGACGAGGGTCCTTTTTGGAGTAAATGTTCTGATCATCAAAAAGTATTAGTACTCCTTTTAATACCTGCTTTAATCTCGCATATGGAGAGGTATCTTTGGTGTTCAAAGGAGTACAAATTGTACTCTTCTTTGGACAAGGGTTTTTTTTTTGAGTAAATGTTCTGATAATCAAAGGATATTAATGCTCTTTTTGTACCTGCTTTACACTCACGTACAGAGACGTATCTTTGTTGCCCAGACAAGTATATTTATTTTGATGAGGAATCCCATTTCAATTCCGGTACTCCTATGGAAGCCTTAATTTATGGCTTTGTGTTGCCCAATAAATGCGACAACGAAATTGCTGTGACTGATTTCAAGCAATATTTTCATTGAGTACAAAACATTCGAGTTAAATGTCCCGGAGCCTGCTTTCGATGTTCACAGAGGACCAACGTTATGGCCCCTATAGAGATTAAGAGGAGTGCCTTGACCCACGCTCTCTTTCGGTATTCAATTTATTATACCCAAACGAATGAATAGAGATGCCACACTTGCAAGCAAGCAGAGCACGTTGAAATGTTTTTCTGTCAACATACACGAATGTCATGCTATCTCTGGTTAAAAGGCACGATGTCAAAGGAGGCTTCTTCTGAAAGAAAAAGATTTGAAGAAAAAATAAGCGCATGGAAGCAATCACACCGCTTAACTTGAAGTATGAGGTGCTTCAAGTGTAATTTAAGCCAAGATCACACAATCATTTCAGGGTACACTTTTGAATAGGATAATTATTGTTGATGTTTAACGTTTTTTTATGGCAAAGGTCAGCATGTAGGACATAGTAACTAATCTAGTAGCTAGTACAGATCTGTACCCTGCAGGATGACAGCGGCTGAACGCGGTGATCAGGGTATCACGATTTGCAGAGAGCCGCTTTCGTAGCCGTTAAGGCAATAGGAGGAATGGAAAAAAGCGTCGATCGGGAACATTTTCGCTATAAAGCACAAACCTGAAAAAAATAAAACTTTCTTAGTAAGGCACTCGCGTATCCCCATTGCCTTTGGCTGCTTTCCTGCTCTGGAAGGGGCATTGTGATATATATATATATATATATATATATATATATATATATATATATATATATATATATATATATATATATATATATATATATATATATATATATATATATATATATTCACATGTCAGAAGGGTTCTCACGCGTTCCGCTTTGCACACATGCAGTGGAGGCTTGCATGCAATATCCTTGCAGGTAGAACTCCCAGCCGCGCATTTTCACGGAGCAATCACGGATTCACGGAGCAATCCAGGCAGCCTTCGCAACCAGGCAGAGGCTAACCGCCTTCTTCGTTCATTGCAGAAATTCGCGTTTGAGAAGCGGAACCCGAAGCTGCTACCGTCACTGCTGGCGGAACCTACACGTGTCCACGGATCGTCCGCCTCCCTCCCTTCTCTACTGGCAAGCCGCACCTGCGCACTACTGTCCGATATCAACGGCGTCCCCTATATAACCGCAGCACGACGGTCCCCACATCATTCACGGAGCAATCCAGGCAGCCTTCGCAACCAGGCAGAGGCTAACCGCCTTCTTCGTTCATTGCAGAAATGCGCGTTTGAGAAGCGGAAACCGAAGCTGCTACCGTCACTGCTGGCGGAACCTACACGTGTCCACGGATCGTCCCCCTCCCTCCCTTCTCTACTGGCAAGCCGCACCTGCGCACTACTGTCCGATATCAACGGCGTCCCCTATATAACCGCAGCACAACGGTCCCCACATCATTCACGGAGCAATCCAGGCAGCCTTCGCAACCAGGCAGAGGCTAACCGCCTTCTTCGTTCATTGCAGAAATGCGCGTTTGAGAAGCGGAATCCGAAGCTCCTACCGTCACTGCTGGCGGAACCTACACGTGTCCACGGATCGTCCCCCTCCCTCCCTTCTCTACTGGCAAGCCGCACCTGCGCACTACTGTCCGATATCAACGGCGTCCCCTATATAACCGCAGCACGACGGTCCCCACATCATTCACGGAGCAATCCAGGCAGCCTTCGCAACCAGGCAGAGGCTAACCGCCTTCTTCGTTCATTGCTGGTGTGTATCCTGTATCTTTGATTACAAACATTGATCTTAGGCTACTGGATTGCTCCGTTCGTGTTTGTGTCCAGCATGGGTGATAAGCCTCCTTCAACCATAAAAGAACTTGTAAAGGCTATGACTGACTTGAGTGCACAGTTTGACTCTAAGCAAAGTGAACTAAAGCAAGATTTAAAACATGCGATTGAATCTGAAATGGAATCTGTCAAAACTTCAATGGGCTTTATCAATGAAAAGTTCGAAGAATTTAGAACAGAGATCTCTGAGCTCAAAAAGACCCTGTCTGACGTGAAAAACGTAAACCAGGAAATGAAAAAAGAAAACAACCGACTCACAAATGAAGTGAAAACTCTCAGGCACGAATTAACTGAACAGCAGCAGTACAGTAGAAGAAATAACCTTGAAATCAAAGGCATCCCTCCAGCACCCAGTGCAAATCTGATTTCAGTGATGACATCGATCTGTCATCTCTTGAGCACCGAGTTCGATGAATCCGATGTTGAAGCTATCCATCGTGTGCCCTCAAAAAACAAGGACGAACCCAACATCATTGTTAAGTTTGCCTCCAGGAAAGTGAGAGAGAGCATTCTGAAAAAAGCGAAAAAGCAACGGCTGAACACTACACTTCTGAGCTTTGATGATCACGAGAATCCCGTGTTCATCAACGAACATTTGTGCCCGGCAAATAAAATTTTGCTAGGTAAAGCACGGAAAGCCAAAAAGGAAAAACAGTGGAAACACACATGGGTATCTGATGGCAAGATCCTGATGCGCAAGACAGATACCTCGCATGTTCTACATATAACCTGTGACGCTGATCTTGCACAGGTAGTCTAGAAACATGGCTTTTTCCGTTGAGGAAATCAGTGCTAAGTGGCGCGAGAGCGAAAACCTTTCCATTTTTCATGGCAATGTCCGCAGCATAAATAAAAATCTAGACCAACTCACTGTACATTTATCGCAACATTCTTTCCAGTATGATCTTATCGCTGTAACTGAAACCTGGCTTAAGAAAGGAGAAATACCGTACATACCGGGTTACACAACGCTATCTTTACCAAGAGATAGCACCGCACGAGGGGATGGCGTTGCTCTTTTTATAAATAACGGCATAGATTATCAACAACTCTCGGATTCCTCTCTGAGCTCTAAAACCACGGAAGCACTTTTTATTCGCCTTAAGACAGACGTCGTAATAGGCGTGGTATATCGTCCGCCAAACACGTGCACAAGTCAGTTCATATCTGATATGGAGTCCATTCTGGTTCCTCTGATGTCTTTTAATAATCAGTTAGCAATAGTTGGTGATTTCAATATCGACTTATCAAAGGATGACTGTCCAGATTATATTTTCTTACTGGAATCGTTCAACCTCAAGAACGTTATCAATGTGCCCACTAGAATTACACATCAGTCTGCAACAATTATTGATCACATCTTATGTAACCGTGATATAGATGCCTATGCTGGTGTTTGTAACCAAAACATAGCTGATCACTGTTCAACTTTTCTGTTCTTGCCACGGTCGGGTATCGATTGTACTTGCCCTACCCATACCAATGTATTTTCACGGGTGGACTACGCGCATGTCAGGCGTTTGCTTGAATCTATTCATTTCGAAAATCTGTGTCACAGTGACGTTCACACTGAATTTGCTAACTTCGTATCTGCTGTTTCCGATGCAATTACTAAGTCTACGCGGAAGTTTTCTCGGCGCAACTATAAACATGCCATATGTCCTTGGATTACTGAGGAAATACTCACAGTATTGAAAAAAAAGGATTCATACTACAATAAGCTCAAAAACAACAGAACAAATGCTTATTACTTGAAACAGTTTAAGTATTACAGAAACAAATTCGTGGCGCTGATGAGAAAATCAAAGAAATTGTATTATACTAATTTCCTTGGTTAATCGTCAAGGAAATGACACTAAGCAAGTATGGAAGATTGTAAGAGAAGTTACGGGAACAGTTAAAAGAAAACAGATCGTTCCTGACAACTTGTCAATAGAGACTGCAGACCAGTTTAATCAGTTCTTCACAACCTACGGTCAGAACAGTGCGCAACCTACTCCCTTAGCTTCAGTGACATCCGGCGTACCTCGATGTATTAATAATGAATTCAGTTTCTCGAACATTAATAGCGATGAAGTTGCAAGTGTTGTGGCGAACATGCCCACGAATAAAGCGGCCGGGCCAGACGGCATAATGGCTAAGGTAATCAAGGACAACATTGATTTGTTTTGTGTTCCTTTGTGCAGAATATTCAATCACGCGATACACTTTAGCTTATACCCCAATACTTTAAAGGTTGCAAAAGTTGTTCCGATATTTAAAACTGGTGACCCTAACAACCCGTCTAGTTACATCTCAGCATATCTGTACTGAGTGTCGTCAATACCATTTTTGAAAAATTAATTGCTTTCCAACTGAAAACCTTTCTTGATGCTAATCATATTATTTGTCCTCAGCAACACGGATTTGTTTCTAGCAGCTCCACATCCACGGCTGTAGTTACTCTATCACAGCTTATCCTATCTGCTCTTCATAATCATAATGTTGCTGTAAGCGTATTTATAGACATCAAAAAAGCTTTCGACACAGTCTCACACTCCATTCTTTTAATGAAACTGGAAGCATATGGTGTGCGTAGCGGCGCACTTGAATTCTTTAAAAGTTATCTTTCTTCACGACAGCAGCAAGTTGTCCTCAAACAGTTCAAGTCTGCATACCAAACTGTTACGTGTGGTGTACCCCAGGGGTCAGTTCTGGGACCGCTTTTATTTTCAATCTTTATTAATGACCTCCCCAATGCAATACAGTATTCTCAAATTTTGATGTATGCGGATGACACTGCACTTATCTTTACTGGCAACTCACTTGAGTCAATAGAAAATCCTATTAACAATGAACTCCAACGTATTTCGACCGGGTTTCGTAATAATCATCTAACTTTAAACACTGAAAAAACTAAATATGTTATTTTTCGTTCAAAACAAAAGTGTATTAAATCAAGTGATTTTTCTATATGTGTTGACAACAATGTTATTGATAGTGTGTCTTCTTTTAAATATTTAGGGGTCATGTTTGACTACCACTTGTCTTGGAAGGAACAGGTGCACAATGTGTGTAAAAAGATTGCGTACGGTTGTTTTACCTTGGCTAAGGCACGGCGTCACTTTCCACCTGCTATTCTTAGATCACTGTATTTTTCATTATGTCACAGTCATCTCAGTTATTGCAGTGAATCATGGGGAATCACATACAAAACGTATTTAACACCATTGCTAAGACTACAAAAACGTGCCTTGAAAACCATGGGATTACCTTCTTCGAATAGTTCTAACAATAACATTTTTGACGCAATGCAAATCATGTCATTCACAACCCTACGCGATTATAAAATAGCTCTTATGGTTAATAATATTATAAATACCAACTACCCCTTACCTCTTGGTGCATTCAGTATTCCCGTCCGCAACACTAGACAAGCCAGCAATGGCAATTTTAACCTTCCAATTTGCCATAATGCGTACGGAGAAAGACGAATAGAATTTACAGGAGCGAAAATTTGGAACTAGTTGCCAATTGAAATAAAGCAAGCTAGGAATTTCAAACTGACATGCAAGAAACATTTTTTTGGGAATGGAAGCAAGGCTACAAAGTTAGTTTTTCTTCAATGTGTTTGTGGTTGCTGTCCTATATGTTATTTTGTATTGGACCGCTTACTAGCCTCATTGGCTATCGGTCCAAATATCTGTGCATACATTTTGTTTGTGTTACTCAATAAAGACTTCTTGACTTGAGGAGGTCGTCCTTCTGCGTACAGGTGAAAAAAACCCTACCATCAGACCGCTCCTTCCCACGCCCAGCTGTCTTGTGTTCTGCTTTGCCCTCACATTCCTGGCCAGAGTTCAAAAGAAAACATTGGGCACAACAAACATTGGACAAACATTGGGAAAGGAATTTAAGTCAGAAAGAACAACTATGAAAACGAAAAAAAACCAGCGTTCCGGAAATTACTCGGTTCCTTCATCAGGTGTAACTGCGGGCGAGTTGCAGCTAGCCTTTTTTTAAGCCATCGGTTATTCATCCGCCCGGTCATTGGACATAGACCATGAATATAGGGGAAGGGGGGGGGGGGGGGAGTCTGGGGAGCGGATATGATTGCCCCGCGTCTGCTGAAAATTCCATGACTCTTGAAATTGTCTCCTGAGCGGGCGCGGCTCAGTGTCCAGCACAATACTTCCATCATGTCAGTCTTGTCAGCCCACGCTCAGTTCTGTTTGACATCCGCTTTGTGCTGCTTCATTCTTTCGGCGAAATGCTAGGTTTCGCCGCTGTAGAACGCCATGCACTTCGAGCACAGGATCTTGTATACTTGTGTATTCTTTATTTTTTTCTTTCGCTGGCTTTCCGGGGGTGGCAGATTAAACCGGAATTCTTGCCTCTACGAGATTCACATAAACGGAAGGTGTTTGGAAACTAGATGCGAAGAGAGAAGTTCTTTCCACATTACTAAAATGCGAAGAGCTTACAGGATAAATTTTGGAACTGGAGGTCTCACGACCCCACGTCCACTGCCGAAAATCGCTGCTACGTTAAGACGCCACCAACACGGAAAATGTAAAATAATTAGGCAGTCTCCTTGGGCACCGTAATATCCTCTGCTATATTAACAAAGAATAAAATCGCTTAGTTTGTTTGCATCATAAGCGCCTCTTAAAACAGGAAACGAAGCGACCGATCAGGGCACGCGAGGTTTTGTTCTCATTGCTGCAATAACGTGAAAAAATTCACGGAACCCAATGGCTCTGCATTTTCATCCTGCCCATTCATTGTACGTCTGTACTGCTTTTCCATATTCATGGCGCGTAAATGCACAGACAAAATTTGGTCCCTAGGAAACTGATCATATTTCAATTTGTACATATTAAAGTAAAGAGTCACAGCTGTATTGCCACGCTTTCATTTTCCGCCACACTTTTTTTCACCCGCATACAACAAAGAATTTCTCAGATACTTATTTAGTGACCGCTGCGTGAGTTAGCTTCTTGGGGCGATGCTGAAGCCTATCGTCTCTATGCATCCGGTGTTCAACGCAAGTCTTCACACACGACAAAGGGAGTGGCGTTAAATGCATGCGCATCAGTGGCATGAAAGGAGAGTTCAAAACTGCTTACCCCTATACACAACAATGATAACCCGGTCTTTTGTATCCCTGTAACAGCGAACAAACCAGGGGCCGAAGGTGTCGAGAAAACATGTCCTTCCCACACTTACCGCCATGTCGACGCGGCGAAACGGCAGCCGCCAACATTTGTAAGCTTCGTAGAGAAGGAATGACCAGTCGTTGCTTCTGTACGTATTGCCGGCTTCAGTGAGGCGTTCAATGCGGCATGTTGCTGCCAAAGCCGATGATTTCCAGTCTCTTGTCACGCAAGCGCGCACAGAGGAGCGACTGGTTAGCTGGCGGCTGCGGGGAGGGAGGGAGGTCGACGCGTCACACACCGCCATGTTGGCTGGACTGAGCTAGGCTGAAGAAGCCTCATGCAGACTGCCGTCGCAGGCGATGCAACACCAAGCGCTCCGCGAAAACGCTGGAGGCTTCAGAGGCCGAGTCTGTGCAGCACACTACTGAGTAGGGCGGTGGCAATCCGATGTCTAGTAGCATGACAAACGGGCACGAAGCAGCAAGAGCAGACGTGAGAAGCAAGCAAGCAGCGACGAGCAAGCCGGCGTTGCCAACTGCAAGTGCAGCGAACAGGAAGCTGCCACTAGGGGGCGGGCAGACGCTAAGGAGTGCTTAAAAGGCCCGAAGGAGTATTAAAGTCGACTCCTGTTTTGTAAAGTAGCAAAATCATGTGAATGCTTTATTTTACTCCTTGATTTCGTGACAGCAGTAAAAAAGGCAGATTTGCTCTTTTTCACCACATACAGCCGGGCACGCTATTTGCGATAAGGAGTTTAAAAGCGGGCGGTAGCCACTCATAGTCCTAAAAGGGCTCATTTATGTTTTCAGTGTAATAATCGGGGCAAATATGTGAAGGTGAACGAAGAGCAGTGACTATGTGCGAAGAGAAACCGCTGAAGGGATCCATAAACGCCATCGCTTCACACCCTTAAAGGCGCAGGTTAAGTGTCCCCTTGTTATTACTTATTTTTGCAGTAGTAAACGAAAATATTTTGGCTATATCTACAACTTGAGTGCATTGGAGGGGTTGCTTTGAATGCAAGCTTCTCGAACGCGCATTCTTTAGGCGCGATTTAGGCATAACTTGCTGGCACACAGCGCCGAGGCTAACTGCATTAAGGAAATTCAAAATTTTAAATACTGTATGGATATTACTTACGATGGGCAACACGCCTCTGAATAAATAATGACACTAACAGTAATAGCTAAATGTTCACTATTCAGTATTGTAACCCAGCCTGCTAGTTAGCGCACATCTTAGCTGTGTTCTCTTGCGCTCCACAGCTGACAATGATCTCCCGAAGAAAATGTGCTTCTCACTCAAAAATACTAATTTCCTAAAAAGTGCTGAACAATATACGTGAAGCACTCGCTATAGTTCAACAGCATTATAATGAAATTGAAGGTACCCCAGTACTTCGTTGTAAACTGATCGCCAATCTCTTCTCTATGGGCAGATGATACCGGTTCCAGCTGTCTCATGTGAAGTGGGTTTCCTACCGCGTTACAGAACGAAGACGTAGCTGGCGCATATTCTGCTGATATCGTGTTCCGGCCAGCGTAGCACTGTTGCGTGTAGACAACGGTTGCTTAATTCGAGGCCAACCAAGCTGGTTGCTCGGGACGAAATCGTTGCCGCACACCTGTTTTCAACGCAGCCTGTATTAGCTTCAGTGCCCAGATGATGAGCAAAAAAATGGGTTGGCGCCATTTCTTGTATACATTATTCTCCTGCTGAAGCAATAACAATAAATAATATAATAATAAAAGTAACAATAACAGCTATAATAAATGTCCAAAGAAAAACAAAACGTAAGAATATTGCCCTTTAAATTTTAATGCAAGAAGCGCAGTAAATAAACTAGGTCTTATTGAGCAGCTATTTATTGTACACAATTCTTACGTAGTAATTATAGCAGGAACTTTGTTGCAAGCAAGAACATGTGACTCCCAAACTCCTGCGTAAAGACAGACGATCTCGAGGGAATGGTGTAGCTATAGCTATTAAAAACAGCATAAAAATTTCAGTCTTGAAGAGCAGTACAAATTGTGTCTGGGCTAAAATAACTTATTTAGTCAAATGTATACTGCTGGGAAGTGTGTATCGACCTCTAAACTCTTTCTCAGAATATCTTGAAAAACTGCACGATTATCTGTAACAGCACATTAATTCAAGGTCTAAAGTTATTGTGTCGCGCCAGTATAATCTACCACGGATAAATTGGACGGACATTTAACATGATAGAACTTGTTCCAAAAGCGCGGAATCACTTTTATCTACCGCACAGAATTTTTCTTTAGATCAGCTGGTAGCCAATATTACCAGAGTTCGTGGGTTTTTATTTTTCTTTAATTATTCTTTCTTAGCAATACATTTCCACTTTGTTCAGTGTGCATTGAAGACGTCATATAAGACCACCAATTGCCAGTACTACCATGCACCATTTCAGTCACGTGTAAAAGCAAATAAAAACATCGCCGATTTTTGCTAGGGACTATGCGCGGGCAAATGACCCTGCAATATTAGGATCACTTCTGTGCAGCTCCACCGAATTCAGCGCATTGCAGGATGTGTCAAATTATGGTTGCCTTTCAAAAAAAAATTGTACATGCTTGCTTTGCGAACTTCGTTCGCCTCTGAAAAAAAAGCGCATAAAGAGGGAGCGCCTGTGAATAACGCGTGACTTAACTGAACTTAAAAGAAAAACAAAACGCCGGCAAAAAAGGGGAGATAGAATAACATTGAGAGTCTTGTCACCAGTTCGCAAAGAAGGTTCGAGAAGCAAAATCCTGCCTGTCTGTTGTAACGCTGCCTTCTTCCATGGGCTACAGCTCTCATATGTGTTGGCACCACTTATCAGAAGACCAGTCAACTATTTCCTCTATTATAAGTTCAAGCGAAGCTATCAGTAACGCTGCTTTCTTCCATGGGCCACAGCTCTCATATGTTTTGGCACCACTTATCAGAAGACCAGTCAACTATTTCCTCTATTATAAGTTCAAGCGAAACTATCAGTCAGCCTGATGACATTGCAAACGAAGTTATTAAGTTTTTCCAATTCGTTTCACAAGAACAGCCCTCTATACTTCCCAGCCGGCATACACAAAGAAACACTCTATGAAGAAACTATCCACAAGTGAAGCTGGAATCCTTTCCCAGTAACAAAATCTCGACACCAAGAAATGACTGGGTCATGATTCCATCTGAAACAAGTTTTTATTCCGATACGCTGACTGGGTGCTCAAATACTTGTTTATAATTTACGCAAGCTCCTTGCAAGCGCTAGTAATACCTGATGATTGGCGCGGTGCCAGAATAATTAGTGTATGCTAGACGGGCTCCAAAACTAGATTGAATAACACTACACCAATATCCTGGCAACACAAGCTTCAAGTTATCATCATCATCATTAGCCTGACTACAGCCACTGCAGAGCATAGGCCTCTCGCATGTCTCTCCAATTAACCATGACATTTGCCAGCTGCGCCTACCCTATACAAGCAAACTTCTTAAACAAGGTTGAGGACTGGGCGAGTTGGTAAGTATTCATTTTAAACCAGCCAGAAGACGCGACACAAAGGAAGAAGCAAACAAGACGAGGCTGGACTAACAACTGAAGTTTTATTGAAAGGAAGAAAACAACGAAGACTCGCACTGAGATGCGCGCGCACATAAGCCGTATCAGTGAAAGGGCACACAAAAAAAATTTTTCAATGTCAGGGTCTTACTAACAAGCCGTCGGTAAACCTTCACGCTAAGGAATTTGCCTTTTTAGATAACTTGTTAGTAAGACCCTGACATTGAAAAATTTTTTTTGTGTGCCCTTTCACTGATACGGCTTATGTGCGCGCGCATCTCAGTGCGAGTCTTCGTGTTTTTCTTCCTTTCAGTAAAACTTCAGTTGTTAGTCCAGCCTCGTCTTGTTTGCTTCTTCCTTTGTGTCGCGTCTTCTGGCTGGTTTAAAATGAAACTTCTTAATCTCATCCGACCACTTAACCTTCTCTTCTGCCGCCCCCTGCTACGCTTGCCGTCTCTTGGAATTTGCTCCATTCTCTTAAGGGCCACCGGATATCTTGTCTTGTCAAAACATGCCCTGCCCAAGCCCATTTTTTCCACTTGATTTCTTCTAGGGTGTCATTAACCCACGCTTATTCCCTGCCCCGCTCTGCCCGCTTCTTTTCTCTGAGCGTTACACCTAATGTGTTTCTTTCCATGGCTCGCTGCGTTTTTCTTAACTTAAGCTTAACCCTTTTCGTTAACCTTCACGTTTCTGCCACGTAGGGAAGTGCCGGTAAGATAAAGCGGTTGTACAGTTTTCTCTTGCGCGATATTATTAAACTGCTACTCGTCATCTGAGAGAACCTGCTATATGCGCTCCATCCCATTCTTATCCTTCGAATTATTTCCCTCTCATGACCTGAATCAGCTGTCACCACCTGCCCTGAATAGACGTATTCCTTTAGCACTTCCACCACCTTGCTTCCAATTGTGAACTGCTGTTTTCTTGCTAGACTGTAGATAATTACTTTGGTTTCCTGCATGTTAATTTTTATGCCGACCATTCTGCTCTGCCTATGTAAATCATTGATCATGCTTTGCTATTCTCCTGAGTGACTCAGCAAAGCAATGTGATCAGCGAATCACAGATTATTTGGGTATTCTTCATTACCTCGAATCCCATTAACTCTGATCCCCAATGACTCCTGTAAACCGGCGGTGAATAGCAGTGGCAAGATCACGTCTCATTGCCTGACACCCTTCATGATTTAAATTTTATTGCCGACTTTATGGAGGACTACGGTCGCTGTGCAGTTACCAAAGATATCTTCAGGCATTTTGACATAAGGGTACTGTACACTCTGATTTGTAATACCTGTATAACTGCTAAGGCTTCCACTCAGTCCAATACTTTCTCATAATCAGTGAAGGCGATATTTAGGGGCTCTTTATATTCTGCGCATTTCTCCATCACCTGATTGATAGTGTGAATATGATCTATTGTGGAATATTCTTTACGGAAGACTGCATCATTAAATGGTTGATTGAAGTCTAAGGTCGCGCGGACTCTATTATTATTTCCGTAATGTTCCGAGACTGAGTATATTAAAAAATGCGTTTAACACTGAATTAATATGTGCATAACCCCATCGAAATAGTCTTCCTTACAGTTTATGCAAAGCTTACAACGCTTCTTAAGGTCTTGGAAACAGTTGGACAATTTCGGTTTTTGGCAGGGCTGTCAGCTCCTTTGTCGTGGCGTTTTGAATGGCCTCCTACCCATTCACTGACCTTTCAGGGCTCTCTTCACATAATGAAACAGCAAGAAATCGCATGGGGAGAAGTCAGGCGAGTATGGCGGATGTGGAAGTACAGTAATGCTGTGCTTGGCGAGACATTTTTTCATGCTGAGAGCAGTGCGTGGCCTTGCGTTATCGTAGAGAAGACTCGATTGCCCAGATGCCCATAAGTCAGGGCGACGGAGTCGCAGTTAATCACGCATGTGTTGGAGCACGCGAATCTAAAACTCCTGATTCACCGCCTGGCCTTGTGGGACGAACTAGTGGTGTATGACACCTCTGCCATCGAAAAAAAACTATCAGCGTCGTCTTTGTTTTGATCTTCTGTCGCCACATCTTTCTCGACGTCGGAGAGCTCGTGGGCCGCCAATCGGCGCTCTGCCTCATTCTTTGAGGATGGTATTGAAAAAATCATGTTTTGTCTTCAGCAACTATGCTGTCGACGAGTGCAGCATCCTTCTCTGCCTCGGAGAGCAAATCAGCGCTCAATGATGCCCGCCATTTTTATTGTTCCTCTTTGAGGGAGTGTGTCACAAGTCTGGCATTCAGCTTTCGTTTCCCCAAGTTCTCGCGCAAAATTTGGTGGCATGCTGTCTGACTAGTGCCGAGAGCATCTGATAGCATGCGGACTGTAATGGTGCGGTCTTTCTGTACGATTTCCGTGATCCGAGCCACGTTGTTTTCATTCCGTGAGATTGAAGAACGCCTCTGCCTTGGGTTGTTTTCCACCGACGTTCTCTCCGAAACGAACATCTTGCGCCACTTGAAAACTCGCGCCCGCAAAAATGTCTCATTGCCGTAAGCGTCACGATCGAAGGAGCTCATAGGTCTGCGTGGCTGTCTTGCCCAGCTTCACGCAGAATTTTATGATTACACGCTCTTCGAGGTGGATGTCCATCTTTTCATATTCACTCAGTAGAATGCACAGACGACTAGTGGCAGAGATAGAAAAACTTTGTTTACAAAAAATAGTAGGCGAGTTGAGAAGAGGCCGTGGTGTTTGCCTAGTCCGGCAGACCACTAGCTGCAGCTGCAGCTCGAGCCCGGCTGACCAGGCCATGTTGGGACGTAAGGTGCGTTGGGACTGGAGGGATAAGCGCATACCATGTGATAGGCATCAGCTTGTTCTGCATCGCAGAGCGGGCAGGTAGCGTCTATGCTGGGATCAAAAAATTATAGTATCGCAAGATTTAGACAAGTGTTAGTGAAAATGCGGATTAGAATTTGTTCTTCTGATTTGCTGAGACCCTTAAAGAGGGGCGGAAAGCGTTGATGTTCTAGACGGCATATGGTACGTGTTTCTTTAAATGTCACAGGCGTGGGCTCCTCACCAGGTGGTTGATCAGTGTGGGAACTTGGAACGCTCCGGTTCTTAAGCGCACGAGCCGCTGCATCTGCAGCGTAGTTCCCTTTGAGCCCCTGGTGAGCCGGTGCCCACACCACGTGTTTATGTGAAGGGTCAGTTTCCCGGATGCATCTTTGATAGATGTCCGAAGCCAGATAGAGTGCATAACCTTGTATTATGTTTCGGCTTGCCTCATACGAGTCCGTGATAACGTATTTAGATTTTGAGTTCTATGAAGCTAATGCTATAGCTATTTCTTCAGCGTGTGTGATGTCCGGGGCATGGAACGTGAGCCCGTCTCAATGATGTGGTTATGTATTATGGCCGCTGTGTACCAGCTATCGTGATGTGGGCCGGTAGCATCTACATAGAAGACTTTAGATTTGGATTGGTAATAACGATTTATGGCCTCCTCCCGCGTTATGCGACAGCCATGATGGTCAGCCGAAGTTACATTTCGTGGCAGGAGTCTCACGTGGAGGGCCTGACGCCATAATTCCGAGATTCAGTATCGTTCTTCTTCTGGGTTGGTGTGTTGGATTTGGAGGTGGGTTAAAAGTCGTCGACCTGATTCGGTCTGTGCCAATCGCTGTGTTTGATTAGTGAGATTGGCTAAGTTAAGCTCTTTATATGTGTTCGTGATACCAAAGGCGACTAGTCTTGCGTTATACATAGCAATGGGAAGGTCCAGAGCACGTTTATAGATTTTGCAAAAAATCACTTCAAGTTTGATTTCATCTTGTTTACGTAAGTGTAAGTATGGTGTCGAGTATACAATGCGACTGATGACAAAAGCATGAGCAAGCCGTAGGGTATGGCGTGCTCTCAAGCCTCCCTGTTCGTTGGAGACCCCTGGTCATGCGGCCTACTTGTTCCGCTATTGTATGGAGTTTTTGAATGATGGTGGTGGGGCGGTGTTTTTGGTGGATGTATAGCCCTAAGACACGGATTTCTGGTCTCTCCGGTATAGGACCGTTTTTTTTAATTTAAGCTGTATTGGAAGCCGTCCTTACGAGTATGAGCATATGTGGACGTATTCGAATTTTGGGGGGGGGGGGGGGGAGTTTCCAGTCTACAATGTTCAGCATATGCCTCAACTACGTTTGCAGCCCTTTTCAGGCTGTTCTGAATGTCGTGAATGTCACCTGCTTCGGCGGTGGCCCAAATGGTGATGTCGTCGGCATAGAGGGCGTGTCTAATGTTGCGGATAGCTGTTAGTTTCGCCGGAAGGTGCATCACGGCTATGTTGAAAAAAAATGTGTGAGTAGAGCTCCCTGTGTAGTGCCCCTCGTTCCCAAAGTGTTGGGTCCATGTTCGGGATCCTGAATCTTTATGTACGCATGCCTATCAGATAAGAACTGCCGGATGTATCTGAAGGTATTCCGTCCGCAGCCTAACCGTTCTAAATTGACAAGTATGACATCGCGTTTCACATTGTCAAATGCCCCCTTAAGGTTGAGTGCCAGTACTATCTTGTGGTCGTAAGCATATGTTGGGCCTTCAAGAATTTCTTTGTTGAGTTGTAGCAGAATATCCTGTGCAAATTTGTGGGATCGGAAACCATGCATTGTGTCCGCGAAAGCCTGTTTCGTTTCTAGATACGCAGATAGCCGATCCCTCACCACCGCTTCCATAAGCTTGTCCGCACATGAGGTGAGGGATATGGGCTTGAGGTTGTCCGTGTTGATCTGTTTGCCTGTTTTAGGGTTGAAAGTGACCAGGGTTCTTTTCGATTCCACGGGGATAGTGGTGTCCCCTTAGTGCCAAATAGCGTTTATGTATTCAAGGAGAGAAATATGAGCAGTCTCGGGCAAGTTGGCTAAGAGATTAACTGTTATGCCGTCCTTGCCGGGGGCCGTTCATCTTTTCATTTTTGAAAGAGCGGCTTGTAGATCATACATGATAGAAGGGTGCATCTAGCTCAGAATTTTTCAGTCCTATATGTGTAGTGGGTACAAAAATGTGGTCCATTTTCATGCATAAGTATTTCTGTTTCAGTGTGTCAGCCAATTGGGTGATGTCCACTTGAAAAGCATGGATGGCACGAGTCATATGTTTCTGCGTCTCGGCCCGCGTTTGCGAAGGATCAATAAGAGCTCGGAACAAACGCTATGTGTGTTTGCCTGACATTTCCCGAGTGGCCAGGTTACAACGATCAATACAATTTTGTGTACAAAATGTGCGGCGTATTCCGCATGCATTTGGAGGCGGTTAGAAGCTGGAAATTATATCTGCCCAGTCTGGGTATGCCTGACACCGACCGGGATGAAGAAGATTCAAAATATAAAAATTGCGGTCAAAGGTGCACTCATCATCACCTAACTTGTTATTGCTCCGATTCCCCGGACGCCGGATTCAACATAAGCCTGGGAAGCTTCCCTGCGTAGCGAGGACCGCGCCATTAAGCAGCAAGCCACCCGCCTGGCGGATGAGGCTTTGAAGAAGCAATGCATCTTCACTTGTCCCTATTCTGCTGGGCATCCCTTGCCCAAGTCGAAGGACTGCGTGCTGGGACCAGGGATTTGGGGGCTCCTTCTCGGTAGACAATAAAGTTTTCACTCATTCTTTCGTTCCCTCTCGGCATGTTTGAGGTGTCCACCAGCATATGAGACACTTACTGCGCCTTTCCTTTCCTCTAAAATCACAATCACAACATTGGCACTCCAGACCGTGGTGATGGCGATGTTAAATACTTTTGAATGAAACGCTTCACTAAGTCAGTTTTTCGAGCCGTAAGCGGGGTTTGACCTTGTATATCGCTTGAGGTCGAACCATGAGCATAACAGGTGGTAGTCAGGTTCGACACCAAGGTGGTCCATAAGGTCAAGGTAAAAGGTCAAAGACGAGATTGGTGGGTAATAGCCGCTGGTGTCGCTGCTGTAGCTGACATCAAACCGGGACTAATGTACCGGTGTGGTGGAAAAATGTTGGATTTTGTACGCAAATATCGCAGTTCAAATCGCTGACAACAAGGAAAATTTGCAAAAGTTGATATACATTTTTGGTACAGAGGGAGATAGATTAGGTTTAAAGTTTAGTGAGGAAAAATCTGCAGTCGTGATATTTAATTATGAGAGCGTCGAGCATAGAAAACAAAAGTTCACGCTAGAAGTAGTCCATGAGTACAAGTTTCGCGGGGCGTGGATAAATAATGGTGCTGAGTATCTGACAGAGCATGAAAAATATGCAATGAATACAGCTAGTAGGGATTCAGATCTCATGCAAAATAGGGTACTGTGGAATTACGATAGGTATGAAGTGATAGGAGGGATATGGAAAGGGGTGATGGTTCTTAGTCTGACTTTCGGCAATGCGGGCCTGTGCATGAGATCAGATGTTAAAATAAGGTTATAAATCAAGTAGCGGCCCGTAGGGAGGCTAGCTTTGGGAGCAAATGGCAGTGCACCAAATCAGGACGTAAAGTGTGATATTGGATGGGCGTCTTTCGAGATAAGAGAAGCTAGCAGTAAGACAGCATTTCAGGAGCGATTGAGAAAGGCGGAGGAAAAGCAGTGGGCTAGGAAATTTTTAAGATATCTGTACATAAGGAATGTTGGCATGGAATGGAGAAAGCGAATTATAAAAATCACAAGTAAATATCTGGACAGCTGCAGGGGGACCAATCACCAATTATCGGTAAAGAAAAAGTTCAGAAAGAGAGAGACGTCTGTGGAAAACGTGGATGCTGAAGAAATTGGCACTGGGACCACACAGGACTTTAAGCAGGAAATTACGAAATGAAATATCTATGATAATTGAAGGGGAAGCACTTTGCGAAATGAGGCCATGGAGAATGAGAGTTTTGCGGACTAAGACATATAGATTCAGGTACCACGAGATAGAAACATTTTGCGGTGCTCGTGAAGAGGAGGAGGCAACGGTTGAACACTTGATACTTTTCTATAAAGGGCTTCAACTTGCAATGGAGAGCAGAGGCGCTGATTTATTCAAAGCATTGCGGTTTAAGGACAGTGAATGAAATGCAGATTTTAAGCGGGTAGAAGTAACCAAGCGAAGGTTATCTTATTGATGGCTAAAATCAATACGAGTAAAATTTCTTAAGTCTTGGCTAGGTGGCATGAACTACCCCGCGACTTAAAGTGTTTAGCCTTAACCATCCATCCATCTGTCCGTTCATGCATCCATCCAACCAACCAACCAACCAACCAACCAACCAACCAACCAACCAACCAACCAACCAACCAACCAACCAACCAACCAACCAACCAACCAACCAACCAACCAACCAACCAACCAACCAACCAACCAACCATCCATCCATCCATCCATCCATCCATCCATCCATCCATCCATCCATCCATCCATCCATCCATCCATCCATCCATCCATCCATCCATCCATCCATCCATCCATCCATCCATCCATCCATCCATCTATCCTTCACATGAAAGAGGAGGAGCAAGAAGCAGAGGGGTATGTCAGAGCGGTTGCTGCGACGAGTGCCCATCTTTTTAATCGTTCCTCTCATCTCTTTCAACTCCGCTATTTTCTCCACGTGTCAGCGATTTTGGCACAGCTGCTCGAGCTCTCCTCCTCCGAGCATCTGGCACGCAGCCTCTCTCTGACACGGTTAACTTATCACCCTTACCAAGCTACGCGGAAATTACGGGGTTCTATAAGATCATAAGAAAGAAATATCCTCTTCCACACAAAGCCCTTAGCAAATTTGAAGAGCACGTAATCAGGCGACTATAAATTAATACTCTGCCCAATTCCTACTTGATGAATAAATGGTATCCAGGCACCTACCATTCGTCCTGCCCTTTCTGTGGAGCAGTTGGCACACTATTTCACAGTTTGGGAATGTCAACAAAACCCAGTTTCCGACAGCAACAACTATCCTACATATAGAGAGCTAGGAGCCAAACCTTCTTAGCCAAAGTCCCCTCCACCAGTAATCGCTGTTTGAGAGGGGCGGAATTATGATGGCGAACAACGAGTTCTCCTACTGAACCCGCCCAGTATTTATGCTCTGAATAAATGTTTTTCCAATATCTCTGACATTGCTTACAGGCCTGGGTTCCTGTATGTTTAGAGTGCGCACGATCTCTGCTGCGTGACATGTGACGAACGGCAGAAAACTTGTGCCTAAAAAAAGAGCCATTAGCTCTCGACTGGGGACCCGTACAGTATTATTAATTATAACTCATGCGCCCGTGCACGCCGAGCAATAATGAGGCGACTGCACAAACTATAGCAAGTGCAAGAGAAAAGCCCTTAATGCGCTGATCAACGTTTTCACTTTATTTAGTGCCCGTGTCGGGTTCGAACCCGACCGTGGCTGCCGCGTTTCGATGGAGGCCAAACGGATTAGGCACCCGTGAGCTGTGTGATGTCAGTGCACGGTGCAGGTAATAATAATTGGTTTTCAGGGAAAGGAAATGGCGCAGTATATGTCTCATATTACGTTGGGCACCTGAACCCCACCGTAAGAGAAGGGATAAAGGAGAGAGTGATAGAAGAATGGGAGAAAGAGGTGCCGTGGTGGAGGGCTCTAGAATATTCTAGACCCCCTGGTGATATTTAATGTTAACTGACATCGCACAGCACACGGGCGCCTTAGCGTTTTGTCTTCATAGAAACGCAGCCGCCGTGGTCGGGTTCGAACTCGGGAACTCCGGATCAGTAGCCGAGCGCCCTAACCACTGATCCACCGCGGCGGGTGATAAGAATCCCCAGGTAGTCAAACTTAATCCGGAGAGAGAGAGAGAAAAAAACTTTATTTGGTCCATTAAGGGTTTAGCTTTCGGTCTTCGTCTGCATCGCTGCAGACTCTTGACCTTCAAAGCAGGGTTGGGCCCCTAGTCCAGGGCTCCACTGAGTCGCGCTGCTTCGCTTGCGTGCTGCACCATTGCCCTTTGGGCGGGGGGCTCGCAGCTGGTGAGCTAGCTCTCCCACTGCTCCGCACTCGGGGTTTTGTGTTGGTTTAACGTGTAGTTTCGCTTACACTCCCAGGTTATAAGGTGCAGGGTACAGTACCGCTGACCGTACTGGTTACACTTTGATATTGTTCCAGCCTTATCCCACTGCTGAGAAAAATAAACTTTAATGCGCAGGAGGAAAACATGCACTGCCATGTGCTGTGCGATGTCGGTGCACGTTAAAGATCCCCAGGTACAGTGTACTAGAATAGGGGCAGTGTGTTCAGGCGGCGGAGCGCGCCACGCACCGTCGTGAAGCCGGCAGCGTAGACAGGTCCCAGATGTATGTGGTGGCGCTGCAGTCGCACCGGCTGTACGGACGCGTTCTCCGTGTGTTGCGGCGGGTTGCAGCGTGCTTCTTGAGCTCCACCTTGCTTGTGAAGAAATGGGGTGTTTCGGCCGCACGGGCAGTGCTAGCAGTGTGATGTTTTGCTGCGGTGTTCGCGAGTGAGACCCAATGCCTAATCGCCGACGGCAACGTCATTGCTTTGCGCCGGGGTGCGACACCGGCTACAAGTGGGCCCAAAGCGAGCAGCCTTCCCTCTTCGCCGTGCCGAAAGATGAAGGAAAAAGAAAGGTTTGGGAACGAAACCTGCATCGAAAAGATAAGGTCCTTGATGAAAGTTGCTCGGTCTGCGAGCGTCATTTCGATCCTTCTTGTATCCTACGGGATTACGTCCACATTATAGAGGGGAAAGAGGTACGCATTCCGCGAGGAAAGCCAGAGTTGCTGCCGGATGCCGTACCTACGCTCCTACCAAACACGCCGGGCTATTTATCGAAGAAGACGCCGACGCCTCGGGCGCCAAGAAAGCGGAAGAGCCCTACGGTGTGTTCTGCTGATCCCAAGAGGCCTTGTACTGAACAAAACAGTCACAATGACGCTGTAAAGGAACTCGCTTCACTTGACACGCCATATTTGCAAGGCGACGCACTTGAACCGCAGCTGTTTGAGGCAACCTCTGTGTTAGGCCTTCGCTCTCTCGATGTGCCTTCGGTGTACTGGAGTTCACACAACGTGCCGGGCCGAGGGACAAATGTTTACCATGTTTACCGCGAAAGAAGGTAAATACCAAGCAGGGAAGGCCTTTGGCTTTGGGCCGTGTACAGTTTTGTGTTTTCTACAACAGCGGCTGCATTTTTATGAGTGCGAACTGCGCAAGAAAATGCACCTGGAATCCGAGTTGCTTCAACTCAATCGAAGCCCTTTACTACGGTGCTACTTGAAGCGCGAGTGTTGCTTGCGGATATTAAACCCATTAATCAATGTTTTTTTTACGTTCGAATAACTTCTGGTTACGTTGTAGCGTGGCTCAACAGATTTAACGGCTTTACCCCACTATTTCGGTGTCTCCAAACCCTTTGCTGTCAGGTTTGTTAATAAATCCGTCTAATGAGCGTTGTGATGCGCTAAAGTACACATATAATTAATCTCTTATGTGAACGTCAGTTCCAAGCATGCATCTCCACATCCTCCGAGCATTTGCACGTCTGTTCGAGGCGGAGGATGATTACAACACTTCTAGAAACGCGCAGCGCCAGCGCTGCGCCGTTGGTTCCGTACAGCCCATGCTCCTGTAGCGCCATCTCGTGCTTTCTGCTTGAAGCGCCTCAGCGGCAAGCGCTCCTGAACACACTGCCCCTATTCTAGTACACTGTACCCCAGGTGGTCGAAATTATTCCGGTGCCCTCCACTACGGCACCTCTTTCTTCCTTCTTCTTTCTTCTTTCATTCCCTCCTTTATTCCTTTCTTACGGCGCGACTCACGCGTCCATCCAGATATGTGAGATACTGTGTGATTTCCTTTCCTCAAAAATCGATTTTCATTTTCTTTTTTACTTTGTTTTCGACCACTTGGTCATCGGAATATACTTTTCTTTGAGACTTTCCTAAAATTTGGGCTCTGAAGAGTTCTATTTTGTCTGTTGTGTGATGTGGCGGCTACAGAGCGAAAGTGTAAAGAGAATGTATATACGTTGCAGCTCTAAGTAGAAATAGGCTCCCCGCGACCAAAATGTTATTCCTGGTGTTCACTTTGCTGCCCTCGCCAGCTTAGCGCGTCGGCGCTGCAGTTTCCGGTACGACACAGCTGTAAGGGTTCCGACTGCGCAGCTTTCTAGCAATGTGGGGCAAGATTTTGATGGTGTTATGAGCTGCTATATACTGATCAACGGAAACGATAAGATTAAATAAGAGGAGCCGTCGTACGTTCAGTGCAACTTTTTTAACGCCAATATGTAGCGCCACCGAAGAGTTTCCTACCTTTGTAAACGTAAAATATAGCTCTCTTCCGAAGACTGAAGCAGCGCAAGTAATTGGCCCAACATTGGAACTGTATTGGCAAAGCTGGCCCTACAACGAACCAGGATGGGACCATCTTGTTGCAATATTGGGCCGATTACCTGTGCTGCTTGGGTACATAGTGAGCGGTCGTGTGCGTAAACTTTCGTATAAGCTACCGTATTGTTTATTAGTCGTGGCCAAATTGACGTGCACAGCAATACGAAACACTTCCCTCATAGTGTCACTAGTGTTTGCCATGACAAATAAAAACCTGACCGAGAATGAACACGCGCTATCTCTCCCCTTTCAGAAAGTCCTCTCTCAAGACCACATGATTAAACGGCCTGAGATTGCAAATTAGCCTATTTATGAACACGATAATAGTTCATTTTCATATAGCTGAATGTTTTAACATGACATTAGTGAGATGACGTCGTTCAGGTTTTCTTTTCAAGAAAATGGGCTGCCCTTAATGCTACGGCGAAGGCCAAGACACGATAATTATGTAAAACCTATCTGGTGCAGACATCGTTGCACTACTTTACACCAATAGGTGTGCCGGTTAACGCTGCTAATAACATAGACTACTACAAGGCACCACCTAATAGCTGGAGCAGCAGCCACCCGTTGGCGAGGCATGGTGCAAAAGGCATCGTCAAGGATGATACACTTGAAACACTGTAATTATATTCTGGTCGCACGTTACAATACTTAAGTACGGGTGCAACATGATTTCACAGTCCGTTGACGCCATCCCACTCGTCACAGCCAACGCAACGGTAGCCCAGCAATTACAGCTAACGACAACAGCAACGATTAATCAGGAATGCCCCTGGCGAAGGAGTTCTGTTAATCGGAATCTTGGTGGTCAGGAACAAAAAGGAACCCACATTTATAAGACTAAAAGCCGTCTAGTAACCTCTAAACAGCCGGTCACTGGCTTGCGAAACGAAACCTGAAATGCGCTTCACTACTTCCTACATCCCTTCCCTCACGATGCGATTCTAGTTCCACTGAGTCTTTTTTTTATTATTCCACTGAGAGTCAGGCAGCGATTGCACCTTTTCTTCCTCACAATCAAAGCAATATTATTCCAATGTACTTATTCGCAACGGTGACATGATCATGTAGATTCTCTTCTAAAAAGCATGTTTAAAATACCGCCTGTGAACATTCCATTCACCCTCAAGGCAACTTATTTACCTTCTTGCTCTTCCGTCCTTTGAAATTTTATACAAAAAAACAGTTATACTCTGCCAATTTAGGAATCCTGCCTTCAAGACTAAATCAGTTGCTGCTAGAACACTACGTAAAGGTCAACACGATATTGTTAAGAAATACTCAACCAGATGCGGAAAAGCAAGACGAGGTGTATTTGTCCCCAGAATATCTCGTACTCTTCATGATAGTGTAGTTTGCGCTACTTAAAACGACGTTAAAACGGATGTCAAAATCGGTGAAGTTTTAAGGCTAAATTATACTGAAAACAGGTGACTTACAAGTTGTTTTTTTATTACACTGTGTATTTTTCTTAGAATTTGTGTGTCAGGCTGCGTACACTTATGATATTTTTATTATGTTTACTTTTACCTCGCCGACTTTGCCAGGCCTAGTCCTGCAGCCTGCCTCTTGGCTTTATAGGCCTGGGTCTGTATATATCACAATATGTTGCTGAAATATTAATAATAACTTTATTATTATTATTATTATTACTATTATTATTAATTTCAGACATCCAACCAATAAATGCAAGCCGTTAATACACAACTCAGAACAAAAATATAGTAAAGTGCACTCGAAGAATCAGTGCTTGGTATGGTAGAACATTATATCTGTTTTGTACCGCCATGATAATGAAACAATTAAACCTTCTATTCCTTAAATGTATCGAATATTGGAAAACGAACATTACACCAACGATGATGTCAGAAAGATATTGATAAAAAATTAGGTGTCTTTGAAGCAGTATAGAGGTTACATGGCCAGTATAAGACAGTACTAAGACAGTAGCTTTAACAGCTAAAAAGAAAAACTGTGGGGTACACAAGACATCGAATTTTTTTAGTATGAATAGATTAGCGTGGCATTATTCCAAACGGCACGCAAATTTTGAAGATCATTTGCTTCGATATTGTCTAAAACATTGCTCTCCTCATTTAGATATGTTAGGTAAATTTCGCGTTTGCTGTTCTTTGCTTGTATAACCTTAGCGTTTGACTACGTATGCCTTTGTCCCTCTAAGTAATAAAATTAAACGGCACCTGTAAAATATGTATGTTGTAATTTTGTTTTCGCTCGCCTAGTGGTGGAAACAGCTGCTTTCAGCTTTCATGCTTACGATGAACGAAGGTATGCTGAATCTTATATCATTTTCATTGTCTCTTTAGGTGATTCTAAGGTTAGGTCACAGGTTTGTCGGAAGGATTAGATGCCTATACGGTGTCCTTGTATGAATAATAATTTTTTTTTCTGCAAGTAATCGGAGCCTTATGGTGCCTGTAGAATATTTTGCGTATGTATAAGTTGTTCTGTCCGACTATGCTCTTTTACAGCCAAACATCAAAGGCCGCCTGTGCCGCATACAAGCGCAACGGCGCTTAAGTGGCGCAGAATATGATGATGTGTTAATGTGGGGGAACGAAACAGAGT
Source organism: Amblyomma americanum (assembly GCF_052857255.1). Taxonomy (NCBI): domain Eukaryota; kingdom Metazoa; phylum Arthropoda; class Arachnida; order Ixodida; family Ixodidae; genus Amblyomma; species Amblyomma americanum. The sequence continues at coordinate 101,948,473 of NC_135500.1, forward strand.
TCAAAATTAGATAGGGATTAACAAATAATCACAACACGCAGCGCAAAGAACATAAGCGGTTCAATACCTGTTCTCTTCTCATCAGAGAACGCTCCATGTTATCCAAACAAGACGGCCTGACAACGTACCCGCCTTAATCATCAGCACAGATACCCACCGTCTGTATAAACACAGCTTATTGTAAAAGCGTTTTAGACCATTCGTCAGCAGCCGGAACACACAGTCACCAAGTAAGTGTTCGTGCTTTTCTCAGGGTTCTCAACATAGCCGAAATTCAGTCTTTGCATGCCATGGTAATCGCTTCAACCGTTGTCCTTGCTTACGCCGTTGTCCTCGCTTGTGCATTCACTCCTCCGAAGCCTCTCATTAGGTCAACAGGAGGAGGAGCTCGGGCCAAAATAACGCTTTTTACAAAAGTCTCGTTGAGCGTTGTCACATTTTCATCCTGAATCCACTGCGTTCCACTTACGACAGGCTGGAAGACTATTAAACCCTCGACCTCTTCCCGTTCGGCAATGCCCACATGAAAGTCACCAACGGTACCATCATTTTCACGTGTCAGCACAGCCCCAAACATTGCTGCGTCAGCGAAGTTTAGACTTGCGCAGATAAATACGTCCACCCTCACACGCAGCTGCTACATTTCATCACCTGCATGCTTTCGGACAACGACCCCACCAATGCAGGCCAGCCTTGCGCTTGGAACGTGGGTACCGACTGGCCAGTGCTGAGCAAGTGCAGCCAGGAACCCGAGGGAAAACAGCTGCTTTACAAGATGGGCAAGAGGACACGGGGGACACCATCCGACCATCGAGTACGTGCCATGGGTTGAATTAAATGGCGTTCACAACGAGACGATGGAAGTATTGGCCAGACACAAAGTCTTCAGCGTGGTGTGTGACCTGCTGAAGCCAGAGAAGCCCTACGTGTGCAAAGGTGCTGAACGTGAGCCTGGATATTGCTTCTCAAGATACTGAACTTGTGGAAAGTCGGCATTATGAAGCTTCCGTTGATTTCAGGAGAGCGTTTCTCTTTCTGCACATGCATAATTAGAGCGCGACTACACGACAACGCACCTGAAAAAACAAAAATAGGCCACTCCTTAGTCGGCAAGGCAACCTGGACGTTAAAAACTGTATCAAACTATTAACTTCCGCTGGTGCATCACACATAAGCTTTTTTTTATTTTTAAAGTAGGCGAAGCCAGATCCAGATTATTTGTAGCATTCCAGATTATTCAACTAATTAAGGAAAATAATAAACGCGGGAAACCAAACTCATGAATATTTAGCCCACTTCGCCAGTTTTAAAGAATTGCCACACTATGAATGCTTCACATTTAACTTAAATCTTCGTAGTTACTACCCCAACCAGAGATAGAAGACCAAAGCAGAGCACAACCACCCGTCTCGGATACTGAGGCTTTCGTCAAGCATAAATTCGGCAATACGTCACGTTATGGCAGGAATCACCATCCTGTTTGCACTTTTGTACGTGTCTTCATGTGTAATAAATGATCTTACCTGCCAGATGGTGCCGTGAATTTTGTACAGCGATTTGAGGCGTAATATTTAGTACGGATATGCCCACTGGGATAAGAGATTCAATTATACAGGAGAATAATTAAACTGTTTATCGAAATAAGTAAGGCGTCACAGTCGTTAGAGGATGGCCGCTAAGAAGTGTAATGCTTTTGTAATTAGCTTGGGTAGAAAATTGGGCGTGCTCTCAACTGTACAATTTAAGCGTTGTTTAGCGACTGCGATGATATGCTTTGAGTGCTTTTTTTTCTGTTGTGAGATTCCTTTCGCGCCAATTGTTGTCCAACCCAGTTGAACATGCTTTCAAAATCTCTGTGATGTTGACGCCAACGCTGAGCCGGATTTCTGTCCGATACGCACTTATATACAAAAAAATACTCCTGATGCACTCAAGCGAACGCTTGTCACTCGGACTTCGCAGCAGCGAGGAAAAGATGCAGTGTAACATTTTTTCCACATATGAACATCCCTTACTGGAGACAATATGGAAAGTCTGTATTGCGTTACACAGGTGCTGCTGCTCACCCTCGGCCCTCCGCCGCCCAGGAAAGCTCTGCTGTGCGACTCCCGCGCCGCCCTCAGCCGCCTGAAATCTAACGGCCGCGGTACGCCACTAGTGCGAGAAATTCGCTCGCGCATCGAGCGCTTCGCGCAGAGAGCTTGTGCCGTGCGTGCACAGTGGGTACCCGGTCACTGCGGCATCGCTGGCAACGAAGCTGACGACATCGCGACCGCTGCGCACCAACTACCTGCCAGCGATCTGTCCCTTGCGCTGGAGGACGTGTGTGTGGCCATCCACGACCATCTCCGAAAGCAGCACCCCGAACCATGCATCGCGGGAGGTGAGCGCATCGACAGTTTCACCGGCTGTCGCGCACTTGCACGGTCACAACGTGTAATGATCCCCCGCTCGCGCATTGGAAGCGTGTGGCCCGGGGAAGGACGGGAGCGTCACGGAATCGCGACGAATGATGTGTGTGACGGATGCGGTGCAGTGGAAACACTAGAACACCTGCTCCTTAACTGTGCCGCGTTCGCCGATGCTCGTCGCGATATGCTCGCGGCCTATAGGGCGCAGGGCATACTACCAGACTCCATCAAGACGCTATTGTGGCCGCAGGGCAGTGCGCGCAATCGTGAGCGAACTTTGGTGAGCCTCTGTGCATTCCTCAAACACACGGGCTTGACGTCCCATCTGTTCTCCGTCAGGTAGTTACACGGAGTGACCGAACGCTCCGCGAGTTCTACCTTGAAAGATTAATAACTGGACGCCCCACTCCAGTTGTAGCCAACACAGTGCTGTGCGCGTGTGTGATTTAACTCCTCTAAAATGAACTAATCACGCGCACAACCTGGACACATTTCTTATTGTGTAAATAGTTTGTACATATTACTTCTCACCCTATCCTCTCTTCCTGTACCCTAACCTCTTTCACTTCATTTCTCCATTCTTCCTGCTATCCTTTATTTTCGCTGCCCCAGCTCAGGTGCTTCAGTATCGATAGCAGATGCCGGGGCTAGCAAAAATCTTTTCCTTCCTTTTTACTATTATTTTAATAAAAGAAACACTACCACCACCACTACGCAGGTCCCTCCACGCGGGGGAGTGTATCTCGCTGTATTCGCAACACAGGGTGATGCAAAGCTTACGGCTACAAGTGGCGACGCATGCGGCAGTAATACAATATGAAAGGACATCGGTCATTATCCTGTTCATATGTTTCGTTTCATGCCTTGTACAACCATGCTGCTCGACATACTCCGAGGCCCTAGTGGTGAGCCTTTTAATGGGTCCTGATTATTTGAAGGCAGATAAGCGGTTTGGAAATTTTGAAATGCAATCGCGGCAGGTGTAAGAAACTTTCATATACACCGTTGTTCAGAAAACACAGACGTCAGCCCCAATTCATACCATAACAGCCGGAAGGGAGCCAACTAGAGCGCCGTATCGTCGTCATGAAAGCGATATCCACCAAAAGAAAGAAACTTCATCCCCGGACAGTGTTCGAACCACCGCCGTCGAATAAAAAAAGAACAACTTCGTATTCTGTTCGCTCAGACCACTCGGCCAAGCCACATCCTTCGCGGTGCGTTCGTGGGCAGGAATCATTGAGTTTTACGTATCAGTTCCCCTCCAGTCGCCAGGCGATCTGCTGTGATTGAACTCGAACACGACCGGAGTCTTCTACCCCTGACTCGGGCTTGACGCTTCAGTACAGAAGCGCTCGGCCAATCGCCAAAGGCAAAGTAGAAATTCGGACGAACACCGCGCTCCCCACGTATGTAAATAGGCCGACAACGACTCAAGGAATGCGGCTAGAAGCATCTGCGATCTGCTCTAGGATGTGATACGCTGCTCCTTCAAAGCCCTTCCTGTGACGTGAAAGGTTACAAATTTCACAGCTACAGCTATATCTTTCCGAGTTACGCGTAGTTGGCGTGTACGACCGTAGGCACGGCACACACTCACCGGCGATCAGGTGTTGACTCAACGCTCGCAGCCGCCTCTAATAGCCTTTGTCATCATCGGGTGGGCCGCGGGGTCACTCTCACAGTGCGCAGGAGACGGGATCCTGCCGAAATTATCAGATATTATCAGAAATTATCGATATCTGCTGTGCAAATTCTGTGCCAGCCACACATGGGGGACATCTGTGCAGTTCATATTCCGGCCGAGATCATACTTGTTGCCGTCTACATGTCTTCCAACGACTAACTGGCCAACTGGCAAAAGGTAACCGGCCGGTCAAGTCTGAAAAGTTTCCACTAGAAAGCTTTTGCAAAGATCTTCCTATCGTCCTGAACATAATCGGTATATAGCGCAAACTGTTCAGTGCTGCCATTGCCTGTGTCTAGACCCCCGAAAAAACTACAGAACCAGTCAGATCGCCCCATATATGAATTAGTCAAGTAATCAATGACAACACAGCAGCCCATAAAATTACACACTGGTGCATAATTCTCAAATGAGCAGAGGCCAACAGGCCGCTGCCTAGACGTCCATCAGTCCGTCTCCCTCTCTGTCTATCTGTGTGCGAGCGTGCGTGCGCGTTTGTGTGCGTGTGTGTGTTGGTGAAAGCATAAATCGTATACAAGAAAATGTATTTGTTCGCGGCCGTTGTCAGCAGCAGAATGAATGCACTGCCTTTTTTTCTTTCTCTCTCACATCTTTTTCAACACTCCTACTGTCTCCACCTATCGGCCTATTGGTGTACATTCTTTTTTGGCTGCCCCACCGTACTTTTTGTCTCCACCTATCAGCGAATATGGCTAAGCCATAGCCAGTGGGCAGGCCCATGCACTTTAATTTCGAGTCTTCCTTCAGTCGCAAAAAAAAACTGGCTGTGTCTTAGCTCAGCTACGGCAGGATATACGTAGCGAGAGCTGTAGTTCCCCACTGGTTACGCATGTTGTAAGCATTGAAGAATTTTCGATGAGGCACAATATTCATTTATTCAAGTCTTTTCACATATATAAACGCTGTCCGGTGATTGGTAAAGTAACACGCAGTGTGTCTCAAAGCTGCCTACACAGTATTTAGGCTGGTTCCTTTCTCTCAGATACACAAGGTCAATCCTTGCGGTCCAGGATCCAGCGTGCCCAGGCTCTAACCCGACCACGGCGGCTGCGTATCGACGGAGGCGAAACCCTAAAGTGCCCGTGTGCTGTGCCATGTGCTAATCCAACGCCACATGGCGACATTTACAGACAGGCTGCTTTATTTCACCATACCGTCTCTTATGCTTTCACCCCACCTTCCCTCCTTATTGCAACACCTGTGGCTTGCCCAGATCCACACTTTTCCACTCCCTTTGGGAATGTCCTTCCACACAGGCAGTACCCCCCATCCCTAATCCCAATCATTCTTCCTGAGAGCTGCTTTACCTACCGCTCAGCCCGCCGGCCACAAATGGCTGGTGGATATTGCCTTATGTGAGGCACAAGCCCGTGGACTCCTGGACCAGTAGGAGACCACCTTGGAAGATTTTTTCTTTCCTTTTTTTCAAATAAACGTTGTTTCCATCCATCCATTCGTGGAGACTGACACCGCGGACCACGGCCGTAATAATAATAATAATAATTGGTTTTTGGGGAAAGGAAATGGCGCAGTATCTGTCTCATATATCGTTGGACACCTGAACCGCGCCGTAAGGGAAGGGATAAAGGAGGGAGTGAAAGAAGAAAGGAAGAATAGGTACCGTAGTGGAGGGCTCCGGAATAATTTCGACCACCTGGGGATCTTTAACGTGCACTGACATCGCACAGCACACGGGCGCCTTAGCGTTTTTCCTCCATAAAAACGCAGCCGCCGCGGTCGGGTTCGAACCCGGGAACTCCGGATCAGTAGTCGAGCGCCCTAACCACTGAGCCACCGCGGCGGGTAGGCCGTAAGGAAAAATCTGTTTTCGGGGAAAGGAAATGGCGCCGTATCTGTCTGACATACCGGCGGACATAATAATAATAATTGGTTTTTGGGGAAAGGAAATGGCGCAGTATCTGTCTCATATATCGTTGGACACCTGAACCGCGCCGTAAGGGAAGGGATAAAGGAGGGAGTGAAAGAAGAAAGGATAATAGGTTCCGTAGTGGAGGGCTCGGGAATAATTTCGACCACCTGGGGATCTTTAACGTGCACCGACATCGCACAGCACACGGGCGCCTTAGCGTTTTTCCTCCATAAAAACGCAGCCGCCGCGGTCGGGTTCGAACCCGGGAACTCCGGATCAGTAGTCGAGCGCCCTAACCACTGAGCCACCGCGGCGGGTACCGGCGGACACCTGAATCGCGCTTTAAGGGGAGGTATAAAGGAGGGACCCAGGAAGAAACAAGTGACGAAGCGCGCGGCGCACGCACTCCTCCTCTACGGTAGGCATGAAAACGGCCCATGAGCACAACTTTCCTCTCGCGTGTACCACAAAATGCTCGGCTGGTAGCCTAGTGTAGCTCCCGCTACAAAACAACAGCTCTCTGCCAGACGCCTGGCGCGATGTCATTTCGAAGAAAGCAAGATGTTTAACAAATAAAATACCTACTACTGTGTGTGTGCCAGTATGGCTGTCTCTAGAATCTGCCAGTCCCTCGACCACAAACGTAGCCAGGGAGATGCAGCTGCGCTGCAACACGATGTCGGGTCCACTCTTAAAGGTAGAGATTAAGCATCCTCCAATTTTTATTTCTTTCGTCCATTTTATTTCTTAATGCATGAAGGCGAAACGCAAAGGCGTGTGCTGTTCTATATCAGTGCACGTTGAAGATCTCCTGGCGGTCGATTTTTTTTACCAGTGCCCTCCACTACGACACCTCTTTCTTCCTTTCTTCTATCATTCCCTCTTTTATCCTTCCATTTCGGCGCGGTTCAGGTCTCAGCGTGATGTGAGAGAGATACTGCGTCATTTCCTTTCCCCAAAAACAATTTAGAATTTACAATTCTTAACCTGCTTCACGCTGCGATTGAGGTGTCCACTTCGAACTGAGACAGCCTTTTCACATAAATCATATTTTCGCGTGACTCCAAAATGAGCGTGTCCTGAACCATGGTGTCAGACATGAAGCCATGGTTCATGTGCTCTAGAGCCAATGTTCATTGAATGTGAGACTTTGCTTAATGCTCCATTGCAGGTTGCTGCGTAAGAAAAATTGCTGCTCGCCGTTTTAGCGCGGCAAGATATTTTTCCCCCCGTTTTGGAAACAATCAGACACGAAAGGATTGCTCCCAAGAGCGTTTTATGGAAGATAAACCACCTGCAGCAGAATCGCGTTGTGTGGGTTTCACAGCATTACGTGGTTTGCATATTGGCTCTTACCCATGGCCTTAAAGAATTTATAGGCGATTATTGTTATTTGTACTCAAAGGTTCATGTTATTAATTCAATTATGAAGTCTCTTTTTACGCCGAAAGCACTGTTTCACTGGGTTTACCAAACCAAAAAAAAAAATATTGCGAAATTGTGACCTTGGCGGTGGAGCAGTCTATTTTGCTTAGGTGCGTTTCGGCTGCGCGGCAGCGTGAATTTATTCATAATTTATTTATTGCGTATTTTTCGCAATGCAAAAATATATGTATCTATAGCCATTGCCTAGTATCGTGTCCATAATCAATATATGGTACAAAATAAATGCAGTACGCAAACAAATGAAAGAGTAACTACAATCCGTAACATATTAACTCACAACAGGCATAGTTTATGTGTAAATGAATACAAAGTCACTTATCATTCACAATAGTTCTGAAAACCGAAACTTTAAAGCAGGAGTAAAATTATGGCCATGTCTTATGTTTAGTGGCAAAGAATTCCAAATAAGAGTGCCGTTAAATTCTATATAATTATAATTGGTTTTGGGGAGGAAAGGAAATGGCGCCATATCTGTCTCATATTCGTTGGACACGTGAACCGCGCCGTAAGGGAAGGGTAAAGGATTGAGTGAACGAAGAAAGGAAGAGAGAGGTGCCGTAGTGGAGGGCTCCGGAATAATTTCGACCACCTGGGGATCTTTAACGTGCACTGACATCGCACAGCACACGGGCGCCTTAGCGTTTTTCCTCCTTAAAAACACAGCTGGTGCGGTCGGGTTCGAACCCGGGAACTCCGTTAATTTCTAAGAGCCGTTTTTCGTACATATCCTGACATGGAGGTAGATTAAAATTTTGGTTTGTGGCAGCTCTTGTGTTTAATAATAGAATTTTAAACAAAGTGATGGGAAGTGGATCATTAGTTGTTATGATTTTGTGAATGATCTCAGCAATTTTGAATTCTTACAGTCCATTTAGTGGCGGAACATTAAGAGATTTGTACAAGCACATGCTACATTGAGAGCTCCCTGCAAAATATATAATTCTTAATGCGCGTTTTTTATGCGGAATGCAGGTTCCAGGTAAGAAGTAAAAGCGTCTTCCCATGAGTGAGTGCAGTAACTGAGGTGACTAAATCCAGGAAAAGTAAAGAATGCGCAATGGGTTACTGTAAACATTTACGATACTTAAGTAAAATAAAACATCCGTATGCCAGCTTCGAAAAAGGATGTGTCATGTATGTTTTCCAATGCATCTCCGCTTCAAAACTTACAACCAAGTACTGGTAGGAAACAACTTGTTGAAATTTTGTTCCGCGTAGTGATATATCAATTTCTTCAATATTCAATTGTTTTTTTTTCCTGGAATGAAAAATTGTTACTTCGTTTTATTAAGATTTAAGTTCAGTTGATTAGATGTGAGCCACCTAAAAACATTTCTTACCTCAACAGAGATTTTATCTGGAATTTCACGCAAATTTTTTCCAGTAAACACAAGAGCGGTGTCGTCGGTATACAATAACCATTGACTGTACTTTAAGATTGCAGAGAAATCATTTACGTAAAGTGAAACAAATACGGGCCCAAGAACTGAACCATGCAGCACGCCATTTAAACCAGTTTGAGACGTAGAGGCAAATTTTTTTTATTACTCTATGCAGTTGACGGTCACTGAGGTAGCTTTGAATTAAGTTCAGGAGTTTATGCTATCTATGTCATCAAAGCGGTTTTTTCTTTTCCACTGTGTATTTATTACAATTTGTGTTTCAGTGTAGTACAGTTATCAACATATTTTCATCGCCTTTCCTTTTACCTCGCCGATGTTCCCAGACATAGTCCTTCAAGCACCCTCTTGGCTTTACAGGTCCGAGTTCGTTGTTGTTATTATTATTTTTTTATTTATTTCCAATGTGAAACCAATAAATGCAAGCCGTTAATAGACAACTAATAGCGGAAAATGGAGTAGAGTGCACTCGGAGAATCAGTGCTAAGTTTCGTACAATATTATGTCGGTTCTGTACCGCCATAGTAATGATAAAATTGAATCCTGTATGTTTTAAACGTGTTAAAATTTGGGAAAGGAACGATCCGCCAACGATGATGTCAAAAAGCAATTGGTAAAAAAAATTGGGACCTTGTCATCAGAAAAGTAAAGAGATTACAATTTATATATTAGGCACGACTGCCACTTTAACAGCTTAAACGACAAACAGGTGATAATTACAGGAAATACTCGGGCACAGAATCCTTCACATATTTTAGGAAGAATATTTTAGGATGAATTGGCCCACAAGGGCCAATTCAGGGAGCAGCGTCACTGCAGCCCGTGGTGGTGGTGGTGTTGAAATGTTTTGAAGCGAGCAGCTTCACTAAGCCAGTTTTTCGAGCCGTAAGCGGGGTTTGACCTTGAATATCGCTTGAGGTCAAACGATCAGCATAACTGGTGGTAGAAAGGTAGTCCATAAGTTTTTTTGGTATAGCGTTGCGCAAACAACGAGACAAACACAGGACTAACACAGGAACACCTTTTTCTCTGATGTAAAATACCTCCAAAAGTTCGCGGGCTATTTTGTTTTTGCTGTTGCCCAAAATCTTGATATCTTTTAGAATCGGCTCACAACCAAGGCATGAAATGCAATGAGCGGGCACGTTCGCCCCTTCTCTTTTTTGTATAAAAAGAGCATGCTCCCCTGCTCGTTCATTGATGCAGCGTCCAGTTTGGCCGACATACACACGTCCACATTTCAGCAGGATTTGGTAGACCACGCCAGTGGCACATTTGGCAAACTGTACAGCATGTTTGTGTGTGCATGCGCTTCGTGGGGTTCCATCCTTGGTGATCCTGGAGCATAACCCAGCGAGCTTTTTTGGGGCAGAAAATACCTCCGGAACGCCATGCCTGTTGGCCACTTTTTTATATATTAGAAGATCTGTGCATATAAGGCACCAACGTCGGCTTTGTGCTACGCATGCGCTCAGGGACACAGCTGCGCTTGCCTTTCTTTGTTTTATGCAAAAGGTTTTCGGCTACCGCAGTGAGGAACGAGCAGGGGAACCCGGCTGAAAGCAGCCTGGTGATCTGATTGTGAAAGCGGGAACGCATTTCATGCTGGCATGATTTGTTTAAGGCAGATTCTAAGCTTGAGATTGCAAATGCTCTTTTCAGAATCTTTGAGTGAGCAGAATCAAATGGAAGAAGTGCTTTATGTGCTCTAGGAGAATATTTCCAAGAAACATGAATCAAGCCAAACTGCAAGTTAATATCTAAAACTGCAAAGAACCGTTAGTTGGGAGTTCGTGAGTGAACACCAAACCTTGGCCATTATGTCCAAAAAGAGTTAGAACACTGCTAACTGAGTCAGTGCAGGTCACCGTTTTCTGTTTAGAAAAAACAATTAAAAATCATCCACATACTTAAAACATTTAAGAACACCATGGTTAGTAAGCTCTAGAGTGAGGGTACGGTCAAGAGCAGCTAAAAATATTTCGCAGAGGACCGGGGCGACACGGGGCGGCAGAGGACCGGGGCGATGCCTTGTCTTTGAATGTAAAAACTGTCTTTAAAAGAGATAAAGGTGGATTGCAAATAAAATTCCAGCAAGGACATGAAGCTGTCTGTTGAAACACCAGCCGAGTTTTAAAACGCTATTTAACCGCAGCTCTCAATGCATTCATTCCATAAGGTCCATAAGGTCAAGGTGAAAAGTCAAAGTCGAGATAGTTGGGTAATAGCCGCTGGTGTCGCTGCTGTAGCTGACATCAAACCGGGACTAATGTACCGGTGTGGAGGACTTATGTGGGACTATTTTACGCGGATAATATAGTTTAAATGGCTTACAACAAGAAAGATTAGCAAAAGTTGATAGACATTTGTGGTACAGAGGGAGATTGATTAGGTTTAAAGTCTAGTGAGGAAAAATCTGCAGTCATGGTATTTAATGATGAGAGCGATGAGCATTGAATGCAGGAGTTTACGATAGAAGTAGAAAATGAGTAAAAGTTTCTTGGGGTGTGGACAAATAACGGTGTTGAGTATCTGACAGAGCATCAAAAATATTTATTGAATAAAGCTGGTATAGATACAGCTCTAATAAAAAATAGGGCACAGTGGAATTACAATAGGTATGAAGCGGTAGGAAGGATGCGGAAAGGGGTGATGGTTCCTAGTACGACTTTCGGCAATGCGGCCCTGTGCATGAGATCAGATGTTCAAATAAGGTTATAAATCACGCAAAGCGCCGTAGGGAGGCTAGCTTTGGGAACAAATGGCAATGCACCAAATCAGGGCGTAAAGTGTGATATGGGATGGTCGTCGTTCGAGAGCAGAGAAGCCAGCACTAAAGTACCATTTCAGGAGCGATTGAGAAAGGTGGAGGAAAAGTAGTGAGCTAGGAAATTTTTAAGCTACCTGTACATAAGGAATGTTGGCACGAAAAGGAAAAAGCGAACTAGAAATTTGACAGCAAAATATATGGACAGCTGTAGAGGAACAAATGAGCAATTATCGATCAAGAAAAAGGTTAAGAAACAGGGAGACCTCTGTGGAAAACAGGGATTCTGACGAAATTGGCATTAGGAACATACACTATGTTTAAGCAGTGAATCGCGAAATAAAATATCTATGATAATTTTAGGGCAAGATCTTTGCAGATTGAGGCCATGGAGGATGCGAGTTTTGCGAACTAAGACATATAGATTCAGGTACCACGAGATAGACACATTGTGCGGTGCTTCTGAAGAGGAGGCGGCAACTGCGCAGAGGCGCTGATTTATTCAAAGCATTGCGTTTTAAGGACAGTGGATGAATAGTACATTTTTTTGTGGGTAGAAGTAACCAAGCGAAGGTTATCTTATTGGTGGCTAAAATTAAGACGAGTAAAATTTCCCAAGTAATGGCTAGGTGGCTTGAACCACCGCGCGATTTAAAGGGTTAAGCCTTAACCCTCCATCCATCCATCCCTCCGTCCGTCCGTCCCTCCATTCATCCGTCCATTCATCCATCCATCCATTAATCCATCCATCCATCCTTCATATGAAATATGAGGAGCAAGAAGTGGAGGTGTATATCAGAGCGGTTGTTGCGACGCGTGCCCATCCTTTCAACCGTTCCTCTCTTACCTCTTTCAACTCTCCTACTCTCTCCACGTGTCAGCGATTGTGGCACAGCTGCTCGAGGCCAAACGGATCAGGCGCCCGTGTACTGTGCGATGTCAGTGCATGATGCAGATAATAATAATAATTGTTTTTTTGGGGAAAGGAAATGGCGCAGTATCTGTCTGATATATCGTTGGGCACCTGAACCGCGCAGTAAGATAAGGCATGCAGAGGGCGTGAATGAAGAATGGAAGAAAGAAGTGCCGTAGTGGAGGGCTCCGGAATAATAATAATAATATTATTATTAATAATAATAATTGGTTTTTGGGGAAATGAAATGGCGCAGAATCTGTCCCATATATCCTTGGACACCAGAACCGCGCCGCAGGCGAAGGCATGAACGAGGGAGTGAAAGAAGAAAGGAAGAAAGAAGTGCCGTAGTGGGGGGCTCCGGTATAATTTCGACCACCTGGGGATTTTAACGTGCACTGACATCGCACAGCACACGGGCGCCTTGACTCCATTAAAACGCAGTCGCCGTGGTCATGTTCCAACCCGGGAACTCCAGATCAGTAGCCGAGCGTCCTAACCACTGAGCTACCGCGGCGAGTAAATTATTTTCGGAATAATTTTGACCCCCTGGCGACCTTTAACATGAACTGACATCGCACAGAACACAGGCGCCTTAGCGTTTTGCCTCCATAGAAACGCAGCCGCCGCGGTCGGGTTCGAACCCGTGAACTCCGGATTAGTAGCCGAGGGCCCTAAGCACTGATCCACTGCGGCGGGTGTTTAAGATCCCCAGGTAGTCAAGATTAATCCGGAGAACTCCAGTGCGGCAAATCTTTCTTTCATTGCTTGCTTTATCCCTTTCTTGCGGCGCGGTACGGGTGTCCACCCAGATATGTGAGCCAGTTACTGTGTCATTTCCTTTCCTCAAAAACCAATTTCCTTTTCCTTTTTTGTTTTCGACCACTTGGTCAACGGACCGCGACTTTTCTTCAAGAGCTTGGTAAAATTTGTGCCGTCAAGAGTTCTATCTTCTCTGCTGTGTGATGTGGCGTCTATAGGGCAAAGTGTAAAGAGCAGGAATATACGTTGCATCTCTGAGTAGAAATAGGCTCCCAGCGACAAAAGTCTTATTCCAGGGGTCCACCTTGTTGCCCTCGCCAGCTTAGTGCGTATACACGCCGCAGTTTTCGGTACGACACAGCTGTAAGGGTTCAAACTGCGTAGCTTTCTAGCCATGCGGGGCATGAATATTTGTGGTGTTATATGCAGCCATGTACTGATCAACGCAAACGGTAAAAATAAACTGAGGAGAACCGTCTAACTTTCAGTGCAACATTTTTAACACCGATCTGTAGCGCCAGCGAAGTTTCCTACCCTTGTGTGCGTAAAATATCGCTCTGTTCCCAGTACACAGTGAGCGGTCGTGTGCGTAACACGTCGTAGCAGCTACCGTATTGTTTATTAGTCGTAGCCAAATTGTCATGCACAACAATACGAAACACTTCCCACATAGTGTCACTAGTGTTTGCCATGACAAATAAAAACCTGACCGAGCATGAACACGCGCTCTCTCTCCCCTTTCAGAAAGTACTCTCTAAAGGCCAGATGATTAAACGGCCAGAGATGGCGAATTCACCTATTTATGAACAAGAGAATAGTCCATGGTCATATAGCTGAATATTTTAACATGACACTGGTGAGATGACGTCGTTCAGATGTTCTTTTAAAGAAACTGGTCTACTCCTAGTACTACGGCAAAGGCCATGGCACAATAAAGTAAGTAAAGCCTACCTGGTGCAGCCATCGTTGCACTATATACTTTACACCAATAGGTGTGCCAGTTAACGCTGCTACCAACATAAATTACTACAAGGCACCAACTAATAGCTGGAGTAGCAGACACCCTGGGCGACGCGCGATGCAAATGGCATCATCAAGGATGATGCACTTGAATGACTGTTGTCATATTCTGAACTCACGTTACAACGCTTCCCTTAGGTATGAGTGCCACATGATTGGACGGTACGTTGGCGCCACGCCACTCGTCACAGCCAACGCAACGATAGCCCAGCATTAGCTGCTAACGAGAATAGCAATGATTAATCAGGAATGCCTCTGGCGAAGGTGTTTTGTTAATCGGAATCTTGGTACTCAGGAACAAAAAGGAACCCAAATCTATAACATCACAAGCAGTCTAGCAATCTCAAAACAGCCGGTCGCCCGCTTGCAAAAAGAAACCTGAAATGCACTTCACTACTTCCTACATCCCTTCCCTCATGATGCGATTCTAGCTCCACTTTTGTGCCGCCATAGTATTGAAACAATTAAACCCTGTATTTTTTAAATGTGTCAGAAATTTGGGAAACGAACAATACACCAACGATTATGTCAGAAGCAAATTGGTAAAAAATGTGGTACCTTGTTTTTGAAGCAGTAAAGAGATTACTTTGTCTATATAAGGCACTACTAAGACAGTAGGTTTAATAGCTAAAGCGAAAAACAGGCGGGAACACAATACCTCGAATTTTTTAGGATGAATATATTAGCGTGGAATCATTTCAAATGGCAGGCAAATTTTAAAGATCAATTGTTTGAGAATTTCTAAAACATTGCACTGCTCAATTAAAAAGTTCGAGAAATTTCGTGTTTTCTGTACTTTGCCTTTTTAAGCTTAACGTTTGACTACTGATGCCTTTGGGCCTCTAAATATTAAGATAACACGGTATCTGTAAATTATGCATGTTATAAATTTGTTTTGCGTTTGCCTAGTGGTGGCAACCGCTGCTTTAATTCTTTCAGATGCTTTCAGCGTTCATGCTTATTGATCAACAAAGGTATGCTGAATCTTATATAATTTCCATTGTCTCTTTTGGTGATTCTAAGGTTAGGTCACAGGTCTGTCGGAAGGATTAGATGGCTATACTCCCATTGTATGCTAATTAAATTATTGTTTTTTCCGCAAGTAATCGGAGCCTAAAGGTGCTTGTCTGATATTTTGCGTATGTATAAAGTATTCTGTCAGACTATGCTCCTTTACAGCCAAACATCAAAGGCCACCTATGTCGCATACATGCCAAACGGCGCTAAAGTGGCGCAGATTTTGATGATGTGATTATGTGCAGGAAACAAAATAGAGTTCAAAAATATATGGAGTAACAAATATGCTCAACATATAGCGCAAGAAAGATAAGCGGTTCAATGCTTAATCTCTTCTCATGGGAGAACGCTCCATCTTATCCAAACAAGACGGCCTGACAACGTATCCGCCTTAATCATCAGCACAGATAGCCAGCGTCTATATAAGCCAAGCTGAAGAAAGCATTTCAGACCATCCGTCAGCAGTCGGAACGCACAGTCACCAAGGAAGCGTTCGTGCTCGCAGGGTTTTCAACACAGCAGAAATGCAATTCTTGCATGTCATGGTCATCGCTTCAACCGCTGTCCTCGCTTCAACCGTTGTCCTCACTTGTGCATTCACTCCGTCCAAGCCTCTCAATGGGTCAGGAGGGTGAGGAGCATGTGCCAAAATAACGGTTTTTACGAAGGTCTCTGCGAGGGTTGTCACAGTTTCATCCTAAATCAACTGCGTCCCAGTTACGGCAGGCTTGAAGACTACAACACCCTCGACCTCTTGCCGTTCGGCAATGCCCACATGAAAGTCGTCAACGGTACTGTCATTATCCCGTGTAAGCACGGCCCCGAGGAATGCTACGTCGACGAGGTTCAGACGTGCGCCGGCAAATACGTCCACCCTCCCACGCAGCTACTGCATTTTATCGCCTGCATGTTTTCGGAAGACGACCCCACCAAGGCAGGCCAGCCTTGCGCGCGGAAAGTGCGCACCGACTGGCCAGTGCTGAACATGTGCCGCCAGGGACCCGAGGGCAAGCAGCTGCTTTACGAGATGGGCAAGAAGACACGGAGGGGACACTATCCGACCATAGATTACGTTCCATGGGTTGAATTCAACTGCGTTCACAAGGAGACAATGGAAGTATTGGCCACGCACGACTTCTTCAGTGCGATGTGCGCCCTGCTTAAGCCATAGAAGGCATACGTATGCAAAACTGCTGAACGGGAGCCCAGATATTGCTTCTCAAGATACTGAACTTGTGGAAAGTCGGCATTATGAAGCTTCCGTTGATTTCAGGAGAGCGCTTCTCTTTCTGCACATGCATAATTAGAGCACGACTAGACGACAACGCACCTCAAAAAACAAAAATAGGCGTCTCCCTCTTCAGTCGGCAAGGCAACCTGGACGTAGAAAACCTGTATCAAACTAGTAACTTCCACTGGTGCATCACACATAAGCTTTTTTTATTTTTAAAGTAGGCGAAGCCAGATGCAGGTTATCTATAGCAGATTATTCAGGTAGTTAAGGAAAATTATAAACGCGGGAAACCAACTCACGAATCTTTAGCCCACTTCTCCAGTCTTAAAGAATTGCCACACTATGAATGCTTCACATTTAACTTAAATCTTCGTAGTTACGACCCCAACCAGAGATAGACGAGCAAAGCAGAGAGACCGTAACGCATACTGAGGCTTTCGTCAAGCATAAATTCGGCAATAAGTCACGTTATGGCAGGAATCACCATTCTTTTTGTTTGCATTTTTTGTACGTGTCTTCATGTGTAATAAATGATCTTAATGCCAGATGGTGCCGTGAACCTTGTACAGCGATGTGAGGCATAATATGTAGTACGGATATGCGCACTCGGCTAAGAGATTCAATTATAGAGGAGAATACTTAAACTGTTTATCGAAATAAGTAACGCGTCTCAGTTGTTGGAGGATGGCCGCTAAGAAGAGGAATCTTTCCGTAAATAGCTTGGGTAGAAAATTGGGCGCGCTATCAACTGTACATTTTCAGCGGTGTTTAGCGACTGCGATCACATGCTATGAGAGCTTTTTTTCCTGTTGGGCGATTCCTTTCGCTCGAATTGTTGCCCAGCTCAGTTGAACATGCTTTCAACATCGCCGTGATGTCGGCGCCAAAGCTGAGCCGGATTGTTGTCCGATACGCACTTATATACGAGAAAAATATTTCTAAACGCCCCCTGCTGCACTCAAGTGAACGTTGGTCGCTCGTACTTTGCAGCAGGGATGAAATGATGGAGCGTAACAGTTATCTCCACATATCACAAGCCCTTGCTAGAGACTAGATGGAAAAACTGGATTGCGTTACACAGGTCCCGCCACACGAGGGAGTGTAGGTCGCCGTATTCGCAACGCATGGTGATGCAATGCTTACTGCTACAAGTGGCGACGCATGCGGCAGTAATACAATATTGTCACATAGTGGTGACGGCAGTCGAAGCAGCGATGAAGACAGACGGAAGGGTCTTCTAAAGAAAACTATTTATTGGGGACGACTTGCACCCAAAATGGACTGAATCACTCGGCGGCGGCGAAGCGTCAAGCGTGCTCGGCGGTCGTCGAACAGAATGCCTGCCGCTGTCGGCAGTGCTCAATTTAAAGCTGATAGCGAACTTTCGAGATAAATCGTGCAAAGTTACTAGAACATTCCGGAACAACGTAGAATCAGCTGTGCCTGGCTGCGATCAATCGTGATGAATGCAGTCGCGTCTTGCGTCGCAAACAAAGCGATAAAGTCGTGTGGCGGCAGATTTGAAAAAGAACAAAGACTGCAAATATTCGCGGCAATATAAAAGGACATCGGTCATTATCATCTTCATATATTTCGCTTCATGCCTTATACAACCGTTCTGCTCGACGTGCTCCGGGGCACTAGTGGTGCACGTGATAATAGGTGCTGATTATTCGAAGGCAGATAAGCGTTTTTGAAAATTTGAAATGCATCCGCAGCAGGAGAAACTTTCATATACACCGTTGTTCAGCAAATATAGACGTCAGCCCCAATTCCTCCCATAGCAGTCGAAAGGAAGCCAACTAGAGCGCCGTATCGTCGTCGTGAAAGCGATATCCAAAAGAAAAAAACTTCATCCCTGGGCCGTGTTCGAACCACCACCGTCGAAAAAAAAAACAAGAGCAGCTTTGTATCCCGGTCGCTCAGACCACTCGACCACCGAAACAGCCTCTTCGCGGTGCTTCCATGGGCAGGAATCATTCAGTTTTACGTATCGGTTCTCCTCCAGTCGCCAGATGAGCTGATGTGATTGAAATCGAACATGGCCGGAGTCTTCAACCCCGGACTCGGGCTTGACGCTTCAGTACAGAAGCGCTCGGCCAATCGCCAAACGCAAAGTAGAAATTCGGACGAACACCGCGCTGTACACGTGTGTAAATAGGCCGACACCGACTCAAGGAATGCGGCTAATAGAATCTGTGTCCCGCTCTAGAATGTGATACGCTGCTCCTTCAAAGCCCTTCCAGTGACATGAAAGGTTACAAACTTCACAGCCACAGCTGTGATATCCTTCCCAGAATTACGCGTCGCTGGCGTCACTGGTAGTGTACTATCGTAGGCACGGCACACACTCACCGGCAATCAGGTATTGACTCAGCGCTCGCAGCCGCCCCTAATAGCCTTTGTCATCATGGGATGGGTCGCGCGGTCACTCTCGCAGTGCGCAGGAGACGGGATCCCGTAGAAATCATCGGCTCCACCTCTTCGGTCAGGACACAGATTCTAGGGACTCTTATCGCGTGCAGTCGATATCTGCTGCGGAAATTCTGTGCCAGCCACGCATGGGTGACATTTGTGCATTTCATATTTCTGCCCAGATCATACTTGTTGCCGACTACATGTCTTCCAACGACTCACTGGCAAACTGGCAAAAGTTAACCGGCAGGTCAAGTCTCAAAATTTGCCACAAGAAAGCTTCTGCAAAGATCTTCCTATCGTCCTCAACATTATCGGTATATAGCGCAAACTGTTCAGTGCTGACATGCCATGAAAAAGTCTACACCCCCAAAAAACTACTGAACCGGTCAGATTGCCCCATATATGCCTAAGAGCAGTAACGATGACAACACAGCAGCCCAAAAAATTACACAGGGGTACATTTCTCAAATGATTAGAGGATAACGTGCCTCTCCCTAAATCTCCGTCCGTCAGTCCGCCCATCTCACTCTCTGTCTGACTGTGTGTGTGTGTGTGTGTGTGTGTGTGTGTGTGTGTGTGTGTGTGTGTGTGTGTGTGCGTGTGCGTGTGCGTGTGCGTGTGCGTGTGCGTGTGTGTGTGTGTGTGTGTGTGTGTGTGTGTGTGTGTGTGTGTGTGTGTGTGTGTGTGTGTGTGTTACGAGAAAAGTTTTTTGGCGATAGCTACATTACGGTAGGATTTCGAGCCTTCAGCTTGGCGGTGGCACGTGACGGTGGCGGCACCGCCACGTGCAGTCGCCATGGTCACGTGGTCACGTGACCAAGCACGTGGTGCGGAGCAGCTGCTGCTGCTGGAGGCCTCGGCGCCGGCGAAACCGAGCTGCAAAAGACATGCGCATGGGCCGTGTCAATTGGGACGATGATGAAGAAGGAACGCCCAGCGAAACGGAGCGCCGAAAGACTGATTTAGCAATTCAACTGAGCAAGGTACACTCGGCCAGGTGTAGCTATCGTGTCATTTAGGTTTAAGCAGAGCTAAACCACCGCCAATTTTTCTTCTCGGCTGATCGCGGTGAGCACGTATGTGGCCCTGCTACGATGTGTCTGACGCAATCACCGCAGCATGAACCGCCCCCGTTAGTTTGCCTCAAGTTCCTCCCCTCCCTGTGCACAGCGTTCACGCTCCTCGCTTACAACGCAAAAAATGGTTTTGAAATTACAGTAGACGGTCGGGAACATGGACTTATTTACAATTGAATAACATTTGCATAAAGCGTTAGTTTTATCATCTCCATCTGCCTAATTACATCCACTGTGGAGCAAGGTTCTTTCCCATATCCATCCAATATGCCCATATCCAATATCCACTATCCCATATCCAGCCTGTGCCTGCTGCGGCTACCTTACGCCCGCAGACTCCCGATCTCATTTGACCACATGAATTTATGCCGCCCCCTGCGCTTGCCTTCTCTTGGAACCCATTTTGTTACTCTGATGACTAATCGGCTGTCTAACCTTCGCATTACATGCCCTACCCAGCCTACGCCTATTTCTCCTTCGTTTCGAGAACCATATCCTTCTCTTTCACTCTGTTTTCTTCTTGTCTGTTTAATGTTACACCTATTATTCTTCTTTCCCTGCGATGTCCTCAGCGTAATTTCAAGCCTCTTTCTTAGACTGAAGTTTTCGCCCCATAGGTGAGTAGTGGCAAGGTACAACTGCTCTGTACTTTCTTCTGGTTCTATGCATCACCTGAAAGCGCGTGTCAAATGCACTCCGGTCAATCCTTATTCGCCCAGTTTTTTCACTATTGTGGGCCGTGTCAGGGCCCACTGTTTGCCCTAAGCAGATGCATTCCTTTACCAGTTTACCTACGTTGAAAATCATAAATTGTTCCGCTCCCAGGTTCCTTAAAATTAGTTGAGTTGAGTGAGTTTTAGTGAAGCGATCCTCTCTGCCTGCCTGGTACCCTGGTTGATTGGAATTTGATCACTGTCCATGTGTCTTGATATTTTATAGTATCGTTGCACACGCCACTCGAACACCATGGTTACGCAATTCTTTCATAACAGCTGACGTTTAAACTAAGGAAAATGATTTCCGCAAAATAAATATGAAGACTATATGTAAGGGTTGCTTATATTTTTCGAATTTCTCTGTCACCTGATTGATGGTGTGAATATGATATATTATCGAGTACGGCCTTCACGAAATCCACCCTTCACCAGTGGCTGACGGAAGCCTATAAGGGTGCCCTTATTCTATTAGCCAATACCTTAGTAATTAAGAGCTTAATTTAAGGCTGTACAAATAACTAACTGCCTATTTCCACGGAATGACACGTGCATGTGACCATATTCAACTGCTTATTTTGCACACTGCTAAACACGCAGTACATCGGCTTCACAAAGAAGCCTATTAAAGCTGACAAAACTATCATCGTAGCAAAATAGCGAGTCTTTTTTAATATTAGAGCTTGCTGTTCGGATATTTGGTGCATCTTGAATGGCAAGACAGCGCAAAAAAAAAACGTGGACGGGAGGAGACTGACACAGAAGCGCAATGGCTAAGCGACTGCTTTATTCTTGTTGGATGTTTGAATCTAAAAGTGATAAGATGGTGCCCAACACACAAACTAGAAACAAAAATAAATCCAAATATGAGCAGGCTCATATGAAGGAGACGTAGAGAAGAGAGTCGTGCGAAAGACAAAGGTCTGAGTTTAAGCCAAACCAAACAAAACAAAGTTCTGCAGCCCTCTAAGAAAGGTTATCTTTCCTTTTCTTTGCAACGCCTCCTTCACGTGAGCATTGTTTATTATTTTTTTAAGTAATATATATTCAGTGATATCTTTCTATACATCTGCCGAGTGGACACCTACGTGTGTGTGTGCGTATATATATATATATATATATATATAAAGGAAATGAGGGGCCCGTTTAAAAAAATTATGAAGGGAGCCAACAGTCACCAAAACCAAGGTGCATAAGGGAATGTTATCTTTTTTAATGTCTTATACTTATAGTGGGGGATAATAATAATTAAATTAATCAATCGCTTAAAGAAAATTATTTATAAAGCAGCAGAAAAAACAACCATGCCGCCGGTGGGACCCGAACTCACGACCTCCGAATATCGCGTCCGGTGCTCTTACCAACCTTGAGAGTGTTCACCAGTGCCACCCTCTGCTGCTTTATAAGTGATGGTGAGGCTAGGGTGCGGTCTGCCATCACTGAAGCTGTCGTTTGCCGTGGAGGAGTTGGAGATGGTGTGGAGCCGGGCTTTCTTTTTAGACCGCACGAACGCACAGGCTGTCGCATGGCTAGCATCTTGCTCCTTGAAACGCTCGTCAATTTGGCGAGCAAATTCGTGTAGACGGGTAGTGAGGTTGGCGAATTGACTTGTGAAGGCCTGGATGGCCGTCTGTACTGTGGCCTGAATTCTGTCCGCCATGAGTTGTTCGAAATTGGGAGGCAGGGCTGGCGTTCCCTCGGTCGAGATTGGTGTGGTCAGGGAGGTACTGGGTGTTGCGGCCCACTTCTTGGCCGGCGGTTCGCCGGCGGTTTGCGTGCACCGCGTTGTACGCGGCTTGCGGCGTCAAACTCAAAAGTAGTTTGTTCGAGAGCGTTTCGCACCGGATCCTCTGGGACGTGAGGCGGCAGTTTATCTGTATGCCTGAGCGTACTTTATTCTTATAGTGGCAAATAATTTACGTTGCTGCAATGCTTCGTAAGCGCTGGGATCGACATGTGTTGATTTTATTGTCAGAGTATGAGCTGGAGAAGGAAGCAATGAAAAACCACCAACCGACTTATCTTGTTGGACCCATTGACTAATGAATATAGGTCTGTCAGTGCCATGGACAAATAAGTATTAGCCTACATGGCAAATATGTATCAGTCAATAAGGTGTACTGGATTCTGTATTGGTCTAATACTTTAATATACAGCCCATAGATAGGCCAATGAGGCCAATACCATAGCTTATCAGACATATATGTATCGATCAATAAGGTGTACTGGTTTCTCTATTGGTCTAGTAGAAATGCAGATACGACCCACAGAGAAACTATAGCAACAATACTAAGTTATATAAGACCAATTAATTTCTCTATGGGGTTTTTCCCTACGGCATGCTTGGCTTGTCACCATTCCTAAGCACAGACCTTGATTCGTCACCAGTGATGAGCCAATGATGCACAGCTCGGCTACTGGTGATTTCCGAAGCTTGGTTCTAACAATCTTTGGTACCTGGGCGGGTCTTTAATTAACCCTTTCAAGAAGGCGATGAACCACAGAAGAAAAGCTACTTACTTGCAGCTTGAAAGTTGTATGTGGAAGGTACAAAGCTAAATAAATATAGAAAGAAGAACCTTCGTTGTAGGTTTTCCATTTTCGCTGCATCTTTTCCTTGTGTATGGATTCCCTTCAAAGACGCATAATGAAGCTTGGGTCTAATGAAGGAGTTATTGCAGGCTAATATTTTAACGATTTGTTTTCAAGAAAGCTCCGTTTGATCAATAGAAATCCAAGCACGTTTTTGGGTATCAAGAGAAATTCACCTGTTAAGTGCAATTCAATGCTAGATTCAAGTGCATTGGTGGTTTAGTGATATTTTGGGCAGCAAAAGCTGCTTTCCTGAATTATCTGGAGAAGGAAACGACTTAATTCTACCCAAGGGGAGGGGTAGGTAAGGACAAGGGTAGCTGTATCTCTGAAACCTGCTTGCCCCTGGAGCCATCCCTATTGAAAATGTGAAAGTAAGGTTGGCGCGAAGTTGTAGATCGTGGCCGACATTGATTCTTCTGCTGTGCAATACAAGTTCATTCGCACCCGACATTAGGAAGAAATGGGTATCTTTCCATTATGTAAAAATTATATTTTTCAGTGAACCCTTGTATAACAAAGTATTAAAAGGAAACTGAAGCGGTTTTAAAATACGACGAGATTTTACAGATTCTATGGACTTTTAGCGGCTAAATATTTTTTGTGGCACTCGATGATTTCTTGCCGAAATAAACGAATAACAGGCTGCCGCGCTGAGAAGCAGAGAAGTAACAATAAAAACATACCTTTTCTATTCGGCAGTCTCGTTTGATAAATGGTGGATGGCGTCTTACGAACCATGATAACGGCAATACGGTAACTAGTCAGTTCTAGAGCACTGCGCGGGCTCTGCCGACGCGAAAAACTCGGATCGGCCCAGCCCGCGGATGGAGCCGGGCCGGGCCGGGCAATGGGTTGTTTTGAAGGGCCTGGGCCGCGGGCCGGGATGGGGAATTTCGCTTGGCCTGGGCCGAGCCTGGGTTTGAAGTTGCGGATTTGGGTCGCGCCCGGGCTGGGCTCGAGGCCATATATAAAGAAGCTCTGCACATCTTGTAATTTATTATTGCAGGGTGAAGTGCACTTGGGGCGTTATAGAAGCGCCACGGATGGAATGGTGCCATGGTGTTGGCTTAGAATAAAATTACTCAGCGCTTATTTACCTTAGGTGTTTGTATGGTTGAATTTTCTTGTGTATGCGTTAGTTTTCAAATATGAACGATACTGATTTTTTTTAGCGTCCCGCAAAAGAAGAAATCCGGGCACCAAAATCTGTCAAGTCGATTAGTTTTTGTTGACGCGGATGAGTGAAACCTTACTTCTAGACCGACTTTATTAGCGTCACTCACGCTGATGTGTCCAACTACCATCGCACACGCATGCCTGGACGTGTTTAACCGCCCCCCCCCCCCCCAACAAAACTCACATATGTCCTAGGAAAATGCCATTCGAGAAGATAATATTGGTTTAGAACACTTCGGACATTTAAACACGTACTACGCAATTAACAGGCACGTTTGCTTCTCTGCTCTATTTAAACGCAGGTAGTGAGGCCATGAATTCAAGCCGCGGAATCATGTTCAATTAAAAAAGAAGAAATGACATTGCTACAGTTTCGAGGGCGTTTTATTGTTTATGACGCAGACCGTAAAAGATGAGTGATTAAAAATCTAGAGGTAACGCAAAGTTTATTGTGTGTGCATGCCATCCTTTTCATTTGGCTGCGGGAAATACGGGGCTATTCACAGACTATATCAGTGTTCAAAAAGGCGAGTGAGCTGACGAATTTTATCTTGAATTGTATTCGTGTGTACCAAGCCATTTTTTAAGTCGTTATTGCGATCTGAGCGCCTTGCTTGCTACTTCATCACCTGTGTAGCTGGGGACTACTTGCACACAGCAGCTCGCCGCTGGGACTGTTCGGGAACGGGCGCGGTCCCAGGCCGGTCTTCACGTCGAGCATCGGGGGGCAAACTTGGGATCTGTAAAATGATAATGCAGCAGGCCCGGACCGGACCCGGGTCTGAAGCCGCGGGCCTGGGTCGGGTTCCGGCTTCGAGACTCGGGCCTCAGAATGCGACCCATGCAGTCTTACTACAGTGACTGGATATGATCCATGCTGAGTCGCATAGGAGGCATGCGATGCAAAAATGAGCGTGACGTTACCCTTTGTGCAGCAGCGGTATGTGTGTTCCGACTGCTTCAAGTGACGGCAAATGAAAAACATTGCACTCACGCATCATATTTTTGCGTGGGGAATACTGTCGAACTAACAAAGAAGCAATTCAGTATAATTTTATTTTTCGTAAGTTAGATGCTTCCTTGTTCTCTGTTTTTACAACCGCGGATGTACAATTCGACGAGACGAAAACTTTTTGGAATTATGGTTCAGCTTTTGAGTCTTTGCCATCATTCCACTGCCTCATAATAATTATTGAAGCAATTTTCAGTTCTAATACAAGTTGTCTAATACATCCATGAGATAAAGTAAGCGTATAGACCACATTTTAAGTATTTTTTCGAAGCCATTGGTACAAGTGTGTACAATGTTTCCACAAAACCAGTTCTCAAGGCGGCTTGGACGTGTTGTTCTTCAATTCCTAGAGTAATTTTAGAGCAGTTTTCATATTGCATGCGAGACATGTGCCCAACTTTGACCTTCTAATCAGTTGAATGAAACGCATACGTTTTATTAAAAGTGGAGTTCAAAGCACTAAGGTAGCTTTAGAAATGCTATCAACAAAATAATACTGGTGATTTCTATCGCTGATGCCAGCAGCCTCTTATGTCGGCAGAACGACTGCGGATGGCAGCGCCACTGCAAACACAGTGGCGGGGTCAGTTGTGTGATTTATTTTTCGAAAATGTTTTACAGAGATTTTCAAGCGAGGCTAAACAATTTACTCCACTTCACTTTTTTGGAAGAGTGAAAAGTAGACTGCTTTAAGTTCATATGAACAAATAACAACTACCTGTTATTTACAACAGCGGTTATTGCCTCCAAGCGTATGATCTTAGCGGCAACGATAAACGATAACATGGCGCTACCTTATACTCCGACCTGAGATGTCAATTTGAAATATATTTTGCCGCCGAAATCGCGAGTTCTGCCCTTGCATTTCCAGCATGGGGCAACTTCTACCGGAACATGCGAATTTTTTTATTCGCCTCTGACCAACATGGTCGTGGACCAACAAACCCATCTTACCACGCTTCCGATATAATACTATGGCTTTGAAAATTATCGACTGAGTGGAACCTGCAGGTAGAGCATACAAGACCTTTCTGTGTCAGCATTAAAGACGATGAAGCTATCGCCGAATAAAGCCTCGACGGCGTTGAGGCTTCTCCGCAGCGCACTACCCCAGGAAAGGGCCACAGTGATGACGTCATGTACGGCGGCGCTACGTTTCAAACGAGAAACAGTTAACTGCTGGAAAGAGAAAAAACGAACTTCACCGGAGGAAACGCCCCACGGAGCGTTGTTTGGGTGCATCGGACGATGCACGGCTGGATGTGAGCGAACGATGCGGATATACGAAATCTCGGCATTAATGGCGTCATCATGAGCTTCTCCGCACTTCTCCGTTCCCTACGCAGTTAAGTGCAGCGAGAACATTGTCAATGTTTTAACCGACTATTCAGTCGGCATTTTTACTCTAACGCAATATTACTTAGAATGCTTTACGTAGAAGCATTACACATTCTAATCCTTGAACCTCGTAAAATTAAAAAAAGAACCATTCCAGCTTCCCGTTAACGACAGCTCCCATTACTTAAGACATTTTGTATTGTATGGTACAATAAGTAAAATGCAAATTGAAAAAGAAGGAGGGTATTCACGTAGCATATGTCTTTTCCTCGTTTTTCTTGGTTTCATTTGGAAATGTTACGCCAGTTTTAGAAAACATTTATGTTTGTGTGCGTGTGTTCGATGCAGAATATAGGGCCAGTATTAAAGTTCCGGCCTGATTTCGGAATAAAGGCAGGTCAAACTGAAGCCTATAGTGGCGTTGATAGGCGTCCATATGTAGAGAGAAAATTAAGTTTTATGCTATTTGACAATAATTCTTTACATTTTTCGTTCCAGGAGAGCAACATTACAAAATAGTTCTGTGCTTTCTTTTGTGTATCCGAGTAAACGATGTAACAAAGGTACATCCTTCAATAAACACTCACATTTGACGGTCAAGAAAAGGTTTATAACTAATGGGTATAACGGAGGCATGGATATATTCCCTTCGGAAGCACCAACGAAGATTGTGTGTCGAATATTTCGCATTTACGAAGCGAGAATTTTCCTCGGAATTAATATAACAAATTCTAGCTCTTTCGTGCTGAGTATATCAATTTGTTGTGATTCCGCAGCAGCTCAGCAGCCATTAAATGCGGCTAATTGAAAATACCGCGCTAAACAGGCTCTGTCCAGCACTGCACAAAACATGAGCAGAAACCTTTTGCTGCTTAAGCGAGTTCCGCACGGACCCGTTGTGCGAACGAGAGAGAGAGAAACAACTTTATTGATTCGAGCTCGACGTCTGCTAAGACGCCGTCGACGGGAGTGGTTCCCTCTTCACGGGATCCATATGCTTCCCTACCCGCCTGGCCCCTGGAGATCAGGACGAGCTGGTCTTCCACGGCGGGGCTGGTTAGCAAGGTCTCCCATCGCTCAGTAAGGGAGGGTGATTCGTTGTCTTCGGCGTGACAAAATTTGCCAATCTTCGCCAAAACCAGAGTACGTGACCGCTGAACAGTGTCACGCAGCTGGGTGACATCAGCCCGCTGCACCTCGGCAGACTTGCAAAGGTCATTGGGGTTCCCCTCATCTCCGAAGTTCTCACTGCGCGTGGTCCACTGCAAGCGCGCTGTGCGCAATATAGTTTTCAGTTTCGTGACGTGACCGGTTTGTGAGATCATTTGACAGGGAGTTTGATGCGTTTGACTATAACAACTTTCCACTAGTTTCAATGGGATAACATGAATGGCAGCGATGGAAAACGAAAGAGAAAGACGAAGTCCACTGACCCAAAGGCGGTCATGATCAGTACGTACTGATAGCCTTTCGGTCTTTCGGGCTTGTTCTTTGCCATAACACAGTTCTATCCCCCAACCCTCAGTGCATGGTGCCTCCACAGGAGTGCGCGAAGCACTAGGGTTTCAGAATAGCCAGGACATGCTCAATTTTCAAAAAGTACAAAGGAGTAAGAGATGGTCAATGGATAGGTGGAGCAGGTGAATAGAGGAGTTTATAAATGTGAAGGAAATTGGCATTTAATCTATGATATTAAGCACGCTAAGAATTTATGGCTCAGTTACGCTTGTCACCATCCGATTCGAAGGGGAGGCTAAGAGGAGGAGGAGGAGGAGGAGGGAAAACTATTTTAAGGAAAACAAAAGTTGGCTGTGGTTTAGCTGTGGTTAAACCTGGTAGCTAGCGAGAGCTACAGGCCATGACTACGCATAGGCTTCGCTGTGATGGATGGATGTAATACTCTTGATGATTTATTTGGCTAATCTCTCTCTATGCTTGGAGAAAGGCACATGGTTAAGCAATGGTTGAAACTTTTTTTATCCCAATGTTTAACTTGGCGATGGCGAAGGCAGCAAGACAACTAGAACAAGACAGTGCAGCAAGATTCGTGATCTACGCGGACGACGTAACAGTATGGTTCGAGGCCAATGATTTTGAGTCAGACGACCACATGCATGCAAGCCGACCTGTCGGCAGCGGCGCATAGCCTGGAGACCTCACTAACAGAGCTTGTACTTGAACTGGCACCTGACAAGACTGAATTTCTCAGCATTGATGGCAGGAATTGTACTAATCCGTCCCAACAGTTGCATCTTCTCATGGCAGGCCAGGTGCTCACATCTCATAACGGATTACTCAAGCTTCTCGGTGTGCCCGTCAGCAGCTGTAACAGTCCTCGTACATGGATCAAACGCCTCAAGAGCACCTGGAAGAGTACCCTGCATCTAATCGCTCGTATGTCAAACAAGTACGGTGGTGCAAGGCACGAGGCTTGTCAGACACTAACTAGCGCGGTAGCAGTTGGCAAGATTCTCTACGGCTCCCCTTCGTGCGAACTGACCACGAAAATCCACGAAGACCTAGCTCGTCTGCACACGGCCATGTTACGCACCTTAACAGGTCTACCACGACATACGCGCATCACGGCTCTATAGGAAGCGGTGGCCCTTCCTCCTATATACAAAATCATTGACGAAGCTGTAACTCGGCACGAAACATGCAGAACTTACACGAAACAGGGACGCGCTTTGGAACGCTGGGACCGCCAACTCTCGGCACCTGTTGATTATGAAGGCCAGCCGGCTCCGCCCTGGCTTCGTCCACACCTCGGCCGCTACAGACATGCGCCTCCACCCAGAGCACATACGGCGGCACGGCCCCAGCTAGCTCGACACACGGCCGCTAATAGAGAACAAGATAAGGAGGACATATACGTAGATGCATCCCTGAAAGACGGCGCCATATCATAGGCATGGCGGAGCCGTGAGAATCTGAATTTCAACGGCTGCCATACTATTCGGGCACTTATGGGTTCATAAAGGAAGGGGAGCTGCTCGCTATATATGGCGCTCTACTGCAGGTGGAAAACGTTCTGGTCGGCAATGAATTGCTACAAACGGACATGTGCATAATCCGAGTACTCTCTGATTCTCATGAAGCGGTACGAGAGCTCCACAAACCATTCTCGACCCACCCAATTGCACAGCAGATTACTTCTATAATCAGAACCCTTAAAACACGCAACCTGCGCATCCGCCTCGCGTGGATCCCTGGACACACAGGCGATGAGGACGAAAACCGCTCCGCTCACAACGTGGCTCGGGAGAGTGTCTCGTTCCTTCCTCCGCTGGAATACCCCGCCGTTATCGACGACCCTGCTGATATGTCCAACAACTTGGCTGTCCTAACGTGCAGATTAGAGCGTGCCAAACAGAGCAGCCGTGCACGACTTACAGCCGTTACACCAGTGATTTACCTTGATACTTGAGCTGCTCTCACACTGCATGAGCAGATCTCCATTAATAAGATCATCGCCAATGCCGCGTACACGCCAAACATCATCCGTAAATGGCTTACCGGCCCTCGCTGGCGTCAATGGGGCCATATTGACGTTATGGAGTGCCCATAATGTGGCTGTAGGTGTCGTGCTGATCTGTACCACCTAGTTTGGCGTTGTTCAGAGTTCCGCAAGGGACGCGACGACCTCGTCGCCAAGAATGGTTTTCCCACCGACGGCGAGGAATTTCATGCATTGACCAGAGCCAGAGCGAATGGCATCTGGGAAAATATGGGCAAATATGCTAAGCGGCCTCTACAAAGCAGCGTAAAGCGTGGCCAGCTAGACCACCCATGCCGTCCCTTCATGTATAAATAGACAACAACTGTTCCCTTCCATAAAAACCTAATTCCCCAAGAAACGGCCTTAAGCCTCCATTCCGAATAAACAGGTCATTCATTCATTCATTCATTCATTCATCCGAATGAATACTCTGAATGGGCGATTAGCTACGGACAGGGCATAATTGAGGGGCCTTACCCACAATGTCTCCCCACTCCCGTTTGGAGACGCCAGTTCGTATGGCCTTATCTATTTGGTCGCCCTCTCCTGCGGGCTCCGAGCGACGACGCCGGTAGACGAGACGCTGACGCGATGCCGAACAAACGCTGCGGCTCGCCTCCCGCTACGCCGAACTGTTGCGAAAACACAGCGACAGCCCGTCTCCCTCTACTACGCATGTGCACAATTGGCGAAGAGACCGGCGTCACCTCCACGACGCGCAACGGCGGAGTGACGTTCTGCCAGATGGCGCGCCAGGCGGCGACGCCCTCTAGCTGCGGCGGTTGCTAGGCAACGGCTCAAGGTCGGTGCGACCACGGTGGAGGTGCAACCACGGCTAAAGCGCAACCATGCTGAAGAGGCGAAGCGGCTGGCGTAGTGTAGCTGTCGCTAAAAAACAAAACGTCCTGAAGCGTGCGCTCCTACTTGTCCGAGAGTCCACGGGCCTGGGCTTCATGGAGACCTTCTGTCCAATAGCCATGTTTGGCCAGCTGGATGTGCAGATCCCAGAGCAGCCTCCCATGAGCAGGGGGATGGGTTGGGTATAGGGGGAACTGCCATGGGTGGGGGCATTCCAACAGGTAGTGAACGAGGGTGGTATTGGCCGCCCAACATGCTATACAAAGTGGGAGGGTCAACGCAGGGTGGTAGCGATCAAGGA
This sequence comes from Amblyomma americanum, assembly GCF_052857255.1. Classification (NCBI taxonomy): domain Eukaryota; kingdom Metazoa; phylum Arthropoda; class Arachnida; order Ixodida; family Ixodidae; genus Amblyomma; species Amblyomma americanum. The sequence continues at coordinate 101,980,007 of NC_135500.1, forward strand.
GGCATAAGGTGAAATGTTGCAGTTTGTTTGCAGTTGCCGCCAGACCGCACTGTATTTTGAATCTAGTGTACGGTGAAATGGCGGGAGGGTGAAGCGGTTGTTTTTCTAATGAGTGCTGATTTGATGGTATGTCAATAGAGCCCACGAGGTTTCCTTCGTTGGTTTTGTTGTCCAATCAAACGGGGCCCGGAGCGACAGTGCTCGAGCCAACGAATGAGTGAGAATTATCTATCTGGTCGTACGTCATGCGAAGAGGCCAACCAAAACTGGCATTTGCAACGAGATCACTGTTGCACGTGCAAATTTACTGCGGCCTGTATCGCCTACAGCGGCAAAAAACGGGGCTAAATACTCGGAATGACCTCTTCCTATTATTTCTGCCATTCCTCCCATATCCTTTTTCTTGGCATCGATGACTATGCGGGACTGGGAACGAACGGCTACGCTTTGACAAGGCTGGTATATTTGGTTGGTGCACTCATGTTCGGTCACGTCACAGGCGCTCGGTGCGCGTGTGTGTAATGCTGCAGTAAGAGCATGATGTGTAGAAGAAAAGAAGCCAACAAATTTTTTTCCTCATCTGGGCACTGAAGCTTATAGAACCTGCAGTGAAAACGGGCCTGCGGCAACGATTTCGTCACGAGCAACCAATCTGGGTGGCCTTGGATTAAGCAACCACGGCGGACACAAAACAGTGCTAAGCTGGCGAGAACACGATATTGGCAGAATATACGGCAGTTATGTCCTCCTCATTCTGTATGGCGGTAGGAAGCCCACTTTATATTCGACAGTTGGAACCAGAATTACCGACCGATAGAAGAAAGAGTGCCGACCAGCTAAAAAGAAGTATTGGGTCCCTTAAATTTCATGATAATGAGGCTCAACTATAAGGATTGTTTTATCTAAGATGTGCAATTTTTAAAAGTAGCCTTTGTGAGTGAGAACATGTTTTTCGGCATATCATTGTCAGCTGTGTAGCGCATCAGAATACAGCTAAGATGTGTGCTACTAGTAGGCTGGTTAACGAATGCTGAGTAGTCAACTTTTAAATATTGCTGTTAGCGTCCTTATTTTCTGAGGGGCGTGTTTCGCACCGTAAGTGACATCCACACCAGTGTTAAGAATTTCGAAAATGTAGTCACCCTCGGCAACGTGTGCCAACAAATTCTGCCTACATCGTGCCAAAATACATGCGCGTTCGAGAAGCTTACATTCAAAGCATCCCTTCCAGTGCACTTAAGTTGTCGAAATAGCCCAAATGTGCTCGTATATTATTGAAAGAAAATAAAGGGGACACTTAACCTGCGCCTTTGAGGATATGAAGCGATGGCGTTTATGGCTTCCTTCAGCTGTTTCTCTTTGCATACAGTCATTGTTCTTCGTTCAACTTGGCAGATTTGATGCAATTATCACAACACAGTTGCCGCATTTTTGTCTTTGAACTTTTATACACTATAGTTTCCGCACACAGTGTTGTTTCTGATACACACATATTGATTAGAACTCACTTCACTATACACAAAATCACTGGCCGCAAAGGAGCTCCCACCCGGGCGCAGGTTCCGCACTGAGAATACTTTATACTGGCCTCTAATGAGCTCATCTTTGCCTGCCTGCAGGTAAGACAGAGTGCACGTTTGTTTCGAAGCAACCATTTGTCTCTTATTGTCGTGCCGTGCCCCCGCACACTGTTTTTGATTTTGTGTGATTGCTGGTCCGTATTTGTTAAGCTTGTGACAAGTGGGGATGTTGAATTGAACCCGGGTCCCCCTACCGTTGATGAGAAGCAGGAACAAATTCTTCAAACACTAAAGGAACATTTGAAAACGCTTGGTGATATTAAGCGCGACCAGCGAGCAGTACAAAAGGACGTTAAAGAAAATTGTACTGCTACAAAAATTCTCAAACACCGTCTAAATAATCTTGAATCTGCACTGTCCAGTGTAACTAAAACACAAGAAGTAGTCAACGAGTTAAGAAAAGTTATCACTCAGCTTTCGAAAAAGGTAGATGATTTGGAAAATCGCCAGCGGCGTAATAACTTGATCGTATTTGGACTGCCCGCAGAAGAAGATGAAACCCCTGATGATCTGTCAAAAGCTGTAAATGAAAAATTATTCACTGTGGTTGTAGTCTGCCCTACGAGTATAGAGCGAATGCATCGCATAGGAAAAAAAGGAGCATCACGCCGTCCGGTGATTTTCCGATTATACGATTTCAAAGAAAAGATTACAATTTTACAAAAGTGCGAAAAGCTTAAAAACACCGGCAATTTCTGTTGGGGAAGATTTTTCAAAGGGTGTGGTTTATCGCAGAAAATGCCTCTGGGAAAGTGCCAAAAACTAGAAGTTGAATGGAGCACGTGTGCGTCTAGTGCACGACAAGTTATATGTCAATGATAAGGCGTACTACTGGGACGATGATTCTGCGACGCGTGCGGCTTATCAGGTAGCTCGTCACAGCTCAAACGATAACACCCCGCAGCAAGCGGAGTCGCCTTCCTGACCTGCTAACCGTAATAAATTTGAATGCGCGAAGTTTTGTGAACAAGACTTCACATTTTGAAAGCATCCTTCATGAGCATGAACCAGATATAGTCGTTGTCACTGAAACGAGGCTTAACGAGTTTATGGATTGTACAGAACTTCTCCCGCCTAATTACGCAGCTTGCCGTAAAGACCGTGGAACTAGAGGCGGAGGTGTTGCCATTGTTTACAAATCCAGTATTTTCTGCGTTGAAATACCGTCACCACCAGAACTAGAGTGCGTCTTGTGCAGTATGAAAATCGGTACTATCTCTTTCACAGTCATTGCGGTGTATAGACCTCCGGGTACCACTGAAGATTATATGCAGTCACTAAATGATTATTTAATACCCCTGTTTGCTAACACAACAAAGAAAATTATAATGGCTGGGGATTTCAATCTGCCCCATATAGACTGGGTAAATTATAAGGAGGGTACGGTTGATGTGGCAACATCCCGTGCCTTTTTAGATCTCGTATTTTCCATAAATTTGGTTCAACTTGCCAGCACGCCTACTCGAATGCATGAATCCGGAAAATCCCTACTTGATTTATTCTTTCTGAGTCAGTCAGCAACACAATATCATTCGCGCTTTGACGTTATGAGTGGTCTTTCCGACCATATGATGGTAATCGTCCGGCTGGCCATCAAGTGCCAAAAACCCAACACCGCAAAAACTGCGCTAGTCCCTGATTTTGCTAGAGCAGACGATGTAGGAGCACTGGATTGTCTAGAACAAGGCTTCGACGGTTTCAGTAATTTTGTAAGTCTTGAATCAACATCTGTAAATCAAGCATGGGAACGGTTTAAAAAAGTAATTCACAAATGCATAAAATCCTTCATTCCTATGCGCATCAAGAAAGTTTGCAAGAGAAATCCGTGGATATCGCGGAATATTATTCACATGAAGCGCCAGTTGAAACGTATGAGAACAAGATGCGCAAATACAACCTCAAATGCAACAGATGAAAGGGTTAAAAACCTTTCCCAGGCATTTAAAGCAGAGATTGCGAGAGCAAAACAGCGGTTTATGAATGAATCATTGACTACGTTCATTAAAACATCTCCGGGAAAATTCTGGCGGTACCTGTCAAAACAAAAATCCCCCATTCCGTTCTTAAAAAATGCTACTTGCACAGTTAGTTATAGCAGTGAAATGTCATGCCTTTTCAACGAATATTTCGAGTCCGTAATTACCTGGGATGATGGTACAACACCGCATCTAGAAGACTCACCAAACATACCGTCTTTACCGGATATAAAAATTAGTCACGACGGAATTCTTAACCTTCTTCTTAATCTGGACACGAAAAAATCCGTGGGATCGGACGAAATTCCTAATACCTTCCTCAAAAGGTACGCAGAATGGTGTTCCTACTATCTTGTAGAAATATTTAACAAGTCTCTTCTATCTGGTGGCGTCCCTGGCGACTGGAAGTATGCCAAAGCAATACCAATACATAAGCAAGGAGCAAAACAGGATGTAACAAACTACCGACCAATATCTTTGACGAGTACGTGTTGCAAAACATTTGAACACATTTTAACTAAACACTTAATGGAATTTGCTGAAGCAAATGGGGTGCTGGGAAGCCACCAGTATGGTTTCCGGCGCGGATATTCCACTATTACCATATTAGGTGAAGTTGTACATGACATTGCCAAATGTATCGACGAAAGAGGGCAAATAGATATCATCTTTATCGATTTTAGGAGAGCGTTTGATAGAATATCCCACCAAAGCTAATAATGAAACTTCACAACTTATTGAAAAATATTATTGTAATAAAATGGATTGAGGCGTACCTAACGCATAGAAAGCAGTTTGTTTTTCTTAATAACGTTGCCAGCTCAAATAAAAATGTACGATCAGGTGTTCCTCAAGGCTCTGTGATAGGTCCTTTGCTTTTCTCTTTGTAAGTTAGCCATATGAGCACCGGCTTTTCACCAGAGATAACGATTAAACATTACGCAGATGATACTATTATTTATTGTAATATAAAATGTTGTGATGATCAGAAGAGACTAAATGACCATCTGGACATAATCAGTAACTGGTGCAAAAGGTAGCAAATGACATGAACACAGAGAAGACCGTTTGTATGCATATGACGCGTAAAAAACAACCCTTTGTATTTTCTTATAAAATTCATGATGTCATTCTAAAAGATGTCGCGGAGTTCAGGTACTTGATCTTGTGTCTCAGATATGATCTAAATTGGTCATCGCATGTAGATCAAGTTTGTGATAAGGCGATCAGAAAGCTTTGGACGCTACGTAAGAAGCTAACTGATGCCACGCCAGATGTCAAGTTGTTAGCATATAAAATGACAGTCCTGCCACTACTTACCTATGCGAGCCCCATCTGGGAGCCATACACTGAGCAGAATATTTTGAAATGTTAACGTGTGCAGAACAAGGCTCTTAGGCTCATTTATATATCTTATTATAGAATGCAGTAAGTTTCAGAACTAAGAATAAAGGCTGGATTAACCCCTGTTAAGAAGAAAATGGAACACAATAGGATTGTTTTCTTTTATCATATTTTACGTGGCTATTACAAAGTAAACCTCGAAAGGTACATTGTAGCAGACAGCTCCATCCAGTCAAGGACAAAACACAGCAAACATATCAAACCATTGACTTACAAGACAGACTCCTTTCATTATTCTTTTCTCGTGAGGACAAAAGATGACTGGAACAAACTACCCAATGAAGTTATAAATTCTGAGACTAAGGGCTTTGAAGCTGCACTACGGGAATATTCTGAGTGCATAAGAAAAATGTATTGTATACTAGCCTTGTCACATGTCACCCTCTAAGTGATCTATGTACATTGCTCTCTGTTTTCTTTTATTTAACTTTTACCAGTCGGACCTACTCTTAATTACAATTGTTGTACTTTGCTATTACGGCCACGCGCCTTTTGTTCTTCACATTGCACCACAGCGGTTGACGTTTTTGTGCGCTATTCAAATATTTTCTTTTTTTTCCTGCCGTCAGTGACGTGCAAAAATTCCTAATGTTCAAAGAGTTTATTTTTCTGTCTTTGATTGTATTCTAGATGCAAAAATTCTACTTTGTAAAACTGCAACTCCTGCCTTGGCCTGTGCCGGCAGTATGAATAAATAAATAAATCAATAAAATACTGCTCGCGCGCCAACTGATGGGTCACCGGCGCTGATCAGATAGTCGCACTATTCCGGTGTCCTCCGCAAGCCGGCGCCACTGCGCCACGTTAAATCAAAGAGGATACGGCGTGTGTTTTTCGACGATATGCCGACGGCGCCTTTTTCGCTGAACGGGAGCCTTAAGCTATCGCTTTAAGAAAATAGTGGGGTAATCCGTGCTACGCCTAGACTGCCCAAGTGCAAGAAGGAATGCGTGCTGGTCCGTGTTTCCGCTTCCGAAGCGTTCTTGTTCTCGCTTCTTTTCGTGCTGTTTTGTCGGTCCTCTTCTATGGTAAGGGTCTCGGCGGTCAATTCCGAAGGCGATCGCTTCCTCGGCGACAGGCAGCAGTACTTCTTCAAGGTTCCACCAATGCGAACGCCATTTTCTTAGGTCACAGGAACGCAGTTATTGGGTAAAATTTATAGAGGCGAGCCAGAATGGTCGTTTCATTTTGACTGTCGGGTGACAGAGACATTCGCGCCGCCAGTGTGCACCCGCTGATTGGTCCTGGCGCAGCTGGCGTGCGCGCACCTCTCTGACACGTGGCGCCATTCGCGGCAATTCATATGCAGAGATCTACTTGCCACGCGCCGCTTTTGTACACGCATGGGAAGCGGCTCCGGCCTGCCACTGGCCGATGTTACAACAATTTCCTTTGGGATACTGTGAGTGACAGTCTTCGCAACATCTTTATTGTAGGTGGTAATTTAAAAACCTGAGTAGTTGGACTAGATCAAAGCGAAGATATCGTGAGCGAGAATTCAAATGAAACAGAAAACGAGAATTTGACCCTCGTTTAAGCTTCACGTTGTGCTCTTATGCGAACACTGGAAGTGCAGCGTTCCATGCACAGAAACCAGACAAACAAAACGTGACGACAAAGAGCGGCACAAACGTAGCCGTAAAATGTATGTGCGCACTAGTACTATGGAGTAATTTTTGACCACTCGACGGGCGCTTCCTCTACCCCAGGTAATGTGATAAAGGGTGGGCTTTGCGCCACACCATGGGCATGTGTCCCTACATTGCCCAGGGAACATTTTGATTAATATGTACAGTACTCACGGATTGAAATAGGACATTCGGAGCGCGTGGCCGTCGCTTCATGGAGCGCCGCCCGTAGACGCTCATGGAACCAAGGTGGTGCATTGTGGTATGGCGTGAGAGGGAGAACATCTACAAAGCAGAATTGTTCCTTCCAGTAGCCAATCAGCCGGCCTGTGGTTTACCACATGCCTGCGTGGCACTGCAAGGCTAGCGCTCCGAATGTCCTATTTCAATCCGTGAGTACTGTACATTACATGGGAATGCAGCAAAAACAAAGCATTCCATAGAGTAGAAAACCCGAGTGCGGAACAGTGGGAGAAGGTCCTTTCCAGCGGCGACCAGTGTATACAACGGGTGCTCATACAGCGTGCACGACTAGCAGCCACCCTCAGTGGAGCCCTGGAATAGGGTCACCAACCCTGCCAGACAGAAGCTATCACCATCAGGAAGATGGAAGAACTCTGTCGGAACGCTGAATGACCTTGTAATTAGAGCAAATAAAGTTTATACTATCCCATCCTATCCTCTACCCCACGTCGAAGGATGAATGGAAGAGCGTCTGCCTTGAAACGAGTGGTGCCAAGTGCCACTGTGCTCCGATTTTCATTCGTTATTTTTCTTTAACCGTGTTGTAAATTGGTCTTAAAATTCCCCATTTTCTTTAAATACGTTATGAGTCCTAGTCTTCTAACCTTACGCCGTCTCTCTTCTTTTCAACCACCAAGCTTACAACCGGTTTTCGCTAGCTTGCGATATCTGCCGAGCGGTGCCGAAAATTGACACCCTTGATTCGCCATACGCTTCACGCAGCACTGCTCCGACTATAGGTAGCCGCAGTCCCGAAGTACACCTCACGATGCTCTGGGTGCATTGTGCAGCAAAGCACAGTGTTGACAGTGTCTTGAGTGGGTCTAGGCGCAAATGATAGTTCCTGTTATTGCATCAACTATGTACGTAATAGGAGGTTACTATATTCAGCAACCAGGACATGAGTCATGAGAAGTGCTAAGCATGCATAAGTTCTCCTTGAGCTTTCAAGTTTCTCCGGAAGCGTGACTTCTATTAAACGACCTGTCTTATTGATGCCACCTATAGTTCTTGGAAGAATATCTTAATTATTTTATGGAAAATTGGAAAAGCATTTTCTCAGCAGTAAGGTGTCAGCGTGGGACCCATTTTCGCGCTTCAGAGGATCACATGAATGCGCCAGTCGTGAATTATTAGTTGTTCACAAGGATTTCTTGGATCAATTCAGTCATGTCCTTTAGGCGATTCTCTTACCTCCTGGAAGCTTGATTGCCAGTGAAAGAAGCGAATAGAGTGCCAAATGTAATGTTCACGTGACCTCTGTGCAACACGTCGCCGTTAAAGCAGGGTGAGGAAAGGACGAGCCACTTCTGTCCCGGCTAATTCAAAAATCTCCGCTGAAGCCGTAATTATGTACACCATCTGTTGTGAACGTAACTGAAGGAGGAATTGGCGCTAGCGTCTGTGGTAAAGGACAATATCTAACCACAAGAAGTTTCTGAAAGAAGAAACCTTCTCTCACTGTCTCTTTAGCTCTCTACATATATCCCTTTTAAATTTCTGACCGCCGTGGCCAGTGGAACCTCCGCGAATCTTTGTACTTGGCGTGTATTTCGCGAACTCCGTCAGTCGCCCGTTATGTCGGGCGCTGTCGCCAGCTTTGCGCCGCCGTTCACAGACAGTCTATCATCATGTTCCTTCATGTGTTAGTTATGTCGGTGCTGTGACAACTACGGTGCACGCATATGACGGGAAGTGCTACCAGCGCTCGCTTTCTCGGGAGCCATTGCTCAATCGGTTCTCGTTAGTCACTGCTGTTGACAAAGCAGTCATCGGATGTGGTCCACAAGAGTTGCCGGTGGGAACCGATTATGCAACTGCATGTTAATTAGTCTTTATTGGTGTCACTTATATAAGCATGAAGAGTGAAAGCTATTGCGTGGTAATGGTTTGCTTTCACGCGTTTCTGCTATTGGCTGTGATTGTAAGGTACATCATTCGTGCATTAAAATGCATGTATTCGCTGTGAACAGACGGGTCCTTCTGTATTACGTGAAAATTATGCAGGAATGATCGCATAGGTATAGCGTGAATGATGCACGAAAGATGAAGTGAAATATCAGATGCGCCGTTTGAGATAAACTTGGCGCCTCTGATGTGTCGACACACAATGTTTCTATGGTACAGAATGCTGTAACGTAGGCATGTAGTGCATTTTGCGAAGTATCTTTGTGACTAACAGTATCGAGAAGGATATATGTCTCAATAAAGCCATGAAAAATGTTACTGTTCTCCATACAATGGCCCAAGGCTGTGGTTACCATTGTCGACCAGCAGCCTAAGCAATTTCAACTTGCCACAACAGCAAAGAAAGGTTGTACGAAAACCAAAATGAAGCGCGGCACGCCGCCGCGCGAAGTAGCGGACGACGATACATCCACCCACCTCCACTAGCGGGCCCGATTTTGGACCAGTCCGCACGTGAAGCAGATGTCATGCGAACACCTCCTGCGACTGCGTGTTTGGATCGTCCGTTGTCATGAAGGTAACTCGTACACCAAACCCTATGAACGTATCTGAAGGAGGAATTGGCGCTACCGTCTTTAATTCGGGACCGCTGGGAGGTATACGAAGCTTCACCCCCTGGTTAAAGCATGCCAAACCTTGCATAACGACTTAAGACGTAAAAGTTGCTATATTGAGCGAAATATTCACACGAAGCGCCACGCTTCATAAAATGTCGTGAATTCTCACAGAAAATGTCACCACACTGCAGTCCTGCATCAGTAGATCTAGGACTGCAGTGTGGTGACAGAGTGGTGTACAGCAACAATCAGCGCGTTTTCTCAGTTTCGTGTTTTTTTTCTATATTGAGAAGGTAAACACCGAGGGCAATTTTCGGTTGCCGGCGGAAGTGTTGACTTGCCATCCTGGACGATGCTGCTACGGTAAGGAGGATCAAGAGCAATAAAACGTTCCTTCTCGGCGACAAATATAAGAACGGACTCCATGGTCCCATAAACCTTTGACAGGGACTTCTTTCATGGAAAGGGCTCTGTACATGCATGTGCGTTACGTTGGTGCTCTCTGTTGAATGGCGTAGTGCCTCAAAGAGGGCTCGGAGAATTTAAAATGTGCAATTTTTAAAGAGTCTTCGTGAACATCGCATTTGGCGTCAAACTTTAATAGACACTAAAGTAAAACTAGATTCATATATCAGTCTCAAGATAAAATATGCGCATTTAACCGGCAATATGTATAGAGCATAGATAATCAAGAAAATTACGTCAAAGTGAAACACATGCTGCGACACCAAATAAGAATTTTGGCAGTATCTGCGCGTCACGTTTATATGTAGACAGCTACATTTACAACAGCAATTAATGCAATACCTTCTCGAAATACCGTCCAAATAACAGGAATGTAGCGCAGTTACTGCTGCAAGATAGGAGGCTGTGAAGCGTCGCTCTCTTCTCTAGCGGAAATTTCATCAGCAGAACATATAACCTATTTGCTTACCGTAAACTAATAGGCGATTAGTCTAGTATTGAATGCTTGGAAGAGAAAAAATCGTCATGCTATTGGATTGTCTGAAGCTAGGAAGAAGACTGTGGGGCTATAGAGCTGAAAGAGCTAGAGGTCTCCACTCGGAGCACGCGTACGCAGATGTCCTTCGGGAACTTACGAACACGAAAAGCACAAAAACTCTGCACGTGCCGTACATAAATAGGCAGCTTTTACTTGGCTTTTACAGCCCATTTGAATAACATAGCCATATTTAAAAGAGGCGAGTTGTTGATTGGTGAAGCTATATAAACAATTACCACTATGGTATTCGTCATATGCTTAGTAAGCCTGGGCAGCTTTGCCTCTAGCATTCTGGTGCTTGAAGACTGCATTAACTGCGGATGTCAATGAAGTAGTTCGGTCCTTGTTTTAAAATATGCGTATTGTTTCCTCTTAGACTAATTTAAACTAAGAGCATACAAACAGGTGACCTATACAGCAAACACACTGATGCATTAGACAGACTGCGGTTGGTATTAGAGTTTTCTCTAAGATTCTCTGCCGGCCAATCGACCAGTTTCACAAGAAACTTCCGAAGTGCGAAGAAAGTCTCAAAGCACGAACGCTCAGGGACACTTGCGCTCTTCGTCTGCTCGTCCCTGTCGAGGGGTTGCATTTTTTTAGCAATAGCCACACTGACTACCAGTCGAGCATTTCGCGGTGCATGAGAGAGGCCAGTTGCGCGCGTGCGCCGTTACCATGTCAACCGGAATGGATCAAGGTGCGGCGTGTGCTTCGCCGTCGCCGCACACCCGCTCCACCGACGGAACCGAGCGTGACGTCACGCGCATGAGCAGTTGTGTGCTTGCGCCGATACCATGGTAACCAGAGAGATCCCCCAGCTGCGCCGCGTTCTTCGTCGCTGCCTCACCGCAAGCCGTTCTATCACCCGAAACGCGCGTCGCATGCGCAGCATTGCGTATAAAAGGCGGAGAAGTAATGGGCCTCTGTACCCCAACGTTTGACATGCATGCAGAGAAGAGTCCAGCGACTGTTAAACGGTGGTATAGACAAGAGAAGACCAACTCTTCCGGTCCTGAGGTTGTCGCCAGACATTTAGGCTACCGAACAAAGAAAGAATGAGCGTTAGAAGGCGAAGAGAGCAGCGGAGACGCCCGAAAAGAGAGGAGCGCCTTGCCAAACGGACATGCCAGGCTGCCGAGAGTAATTGGCGGCGCGTAGCCACCGAGATGGAGCCTATGGAAGGCGTCAATCAACGGGAACCAATCGAAGAGGATGTGAAGGGCCTCCGTGTGACTGATCCCACCATTCGTATTCCCGAAAAATAAGCGCAACAGGAAACGTACAGGCCGGGACATAAGTAAACGGTGTACTCCATTTCCTTTTTATTGAAATCTCGCCTTTCCTAAAGGACATGAGGAAGCATTATTTGTTCATGAAAAGCGAACTATTGTGTAATATTAGCCTGCACACATCACATTTGGCAGTTTCAATTAGGAAGCGAGTGAAAATGCTAGAAGGCAATAGCGTGCTCCGTTAACTTTTGGCCGTAGCTGTACCTCTCGCTACGTATATCCTGGCATAGCCGAGCTAAGCCAACGCCATTGTTTTACTCGAGCGAACGAATCAGCCCTTTCGTCAAGCTGTGTGGACATCATAAGTGTGAAATGCACCACTATCGTGCTCGATACCCAAATCCACGTTGTACGTAGCACTCCGTGTCCCTAAGTTGTCACTGCAGGTCCATGCCGATTTCTTGTTTTTCTCATACGAATTACCGTCTTCGCTCCGTGCCGTGCCGTGAACAATCACCGATAGGCGCATCGCCGCCACTGTGACGAGGATTTCACGACTTCGTGTTTCACCGTCAAATGTCTCTCTATCCGCCTCGTGCGCTGGTATGGTGACGCCACTGCTCCAGAACAAGTAGCGCCACCTCACGCGCGGCGCGCGCGGAAAGCGGCTGTCCGCTGTCGTGTGAGGCAGAGGAAAGAGCGGTAAAATTCGTGCTTCCCGACAGCGTCAGCTCGTTAGAACAGGGCTTCTTTCTGCCGATTTTATGTTTGCGTCGCATGCACATTCACACACACCGTGTTTGTGTTTCAAAATAAACTAAAAGCAAAGCAATGCAAGTAGCAGCCCATTCTCCGCCAGGCGCGCTTTATGCCCCCCGACACCTTGGGTGCGTCTCTTGTCGGGAGCGCTTCTGCTGGCGGCGCTTAGTTTTAGGAGTTTACACCCAAACAGCCATAAGAAAGGTGTTGCAAAAAAAAATAATTTTGCGGGCCGGGCAGACCACACACTTTCTAGTAACACGGGTCGAATCTGAAGATCTGCCCTGAAAGCCGGGTCAGGCATACGTGCAACTACAACATCGCTCTGAAAGCGTCGTCGGTATCCACCCGCAGGTTAGGTCACCACCGCTGTTCTTTTACTTTCTCGCTCGCTCGGTCCAAACGACCGCGGGGTCGCGCTTGAGCGCAGTCTCCTGAAAGAACAGCATACATGACCGGCTTAACATACATCATCAGCGCGTAATCATGTAGATTAGGGACGAATGGAAATGCTGACGTCTTTTTAGAAACAACGGTTTGGTGCGCGGTCGCATATTCTCCGACCCTAAGCCTGTGTATGATGCGCGCGGTGAACCTTTCTGTGCAGCAATGTGCGCGGACACCTTCGAGATATGTGCAGGCTCAGTTTTGAGGCGAGTTTAATTCTTTTACGGCTCGTTTCATCCCCGTCTGTGAGGTGGTGGTGGCGAAAACATTTATTACGGATGAATAGGAGGTATGTTTGAATCAGCCCGTAAGGGACCGATCCGTACAAGCACTAGGTGGAGGTCCCTACTATGGGACCCCAGTGGCGGTTGCCGCCGCCCGGGCGCGCCCGACTAAGGCTTGTTGGGCCTGTAAGTCGTGGCAGCCGAGCAGGGTCGCCTCCCAGTCCTCCCGGGTTGGGTTGGGGATGGGGGGAATAGCGGGGTTGGAGGGGCAGGCCCAAACCATGTGATAGGTGTCAGAGGACACTGCGCTACAGTGTGGGCAGCTGCCACTAAAGGAGGGGTCAAAATGTTTTAGCGCTGCCGGGCACAGCAATGTATTGGTGAGAAGGCGGAGAAGGAGCCGCTCATCCGCCTTCTTCAGGCCTTTACATGGACTAGGGTAAAGGCGATGACAATTTTGATATGTTGTATTATCTTTGAATGTATAGACCGGATTAAAATCGGGTTCCTGATCGGATGGGGAGGAGAAAACAGCCCGGTGAGAGAGCGCGCGAGCGGCTGCGTCTGCTGCCTCGTTTCCTGCCAACCCCTGATGAGCAGGGGCCCATATGAGGTAACGGTGTGCGGGGTCCGTATCCCGTATGCAATTTTGGTATATTCGAGAGGCTAGGAAGGGAGTGCAGCCTTGTTCGACGTTCCGACAGGCCCCTCGCGAGTCGGTGATTATGTATTTTGAATTGGAATGTGAGGCCGCGAGAGCAATCGCGACCTCTTCTGCTTGTGTTACACTGCGGGCTCTGAAAGTTAGGCCGTTGACTGTGTTGCTGTTGTGAACTACCGCGGCCGTGTACCATCCCCCGTGGTGAGGGCCGGAGGCGTCCACGTAGTAGACACCTGTTTTGTTGCCATAATATCGGGCTAGCGCTTCCGCTCGTGCCAGGCGCCAACCATTATGGTCTTCGTGTGACATGTTTGCTGGAAGAGGCCGCACGTGGAGGGCACGTCTCCACAGTTCCGGGATGCGAAACCTGTCTTCCATTGGAGGGGTGTGTTGGATATGGAGTCGAGCAAGAAGGCGGCGACCCGACTCCGTTAGCGACAGGCGCGTGTACTGGTTTGTAAGGTGCGCCTCCCGGAGCTCCCGGAAAGTGTTCACCACCCCAAGAGCCATAAGCCGGCTGTTTGAAGTAGTGATGGGGAGGTCAAAGGCACGTTTAACAATTTTGCGAAGGATGACCTCAAGGGCGTCCTCCTCTTGTTTCTGTAGGTGGAGATAAGGAGTCGAATAGAGAATTCGACTAGTTACGAAGGCGTTTGCCAGCCGCAAGGCATCCTTACTTCGTAACCCTCCGCGTTTGTTGGAAACCCGGCGGACCATGCGGCCCACCTGGTCCCCCACCTTACGGAGTTTGGCCAATGTAGAGTCTGGCCGCCTGTGTTTGTGGATGTACAGTCCGAGTACCCGTATCTCATCACTTTCGCGTATGGGACCGCTCTCAAGAGAGAGAGATATTTTAGTTGTGCACTTCTGTGAGGGGCGGAGGTGCACAAATTGCGATTTTTGAGGGGAACATTGAAGACCGCAGCGGCGGGCGTAGCGGTCTACTATCGTCGCCGCTGTTTGCAGGCTGGTTTCAATGTCTCCTGTGCTGCCCTGTGTGGCCCACAGAGTGATGTCATCGGCGTACAGGGCGTGCTGCACGCCGGCGACACCACTCAGCTGGGCCGGCAGGTGCATCATGGCCAGATTAAAGAGCAGCGGGGAAAGTACCGCGCCTTGAGGGGTTCCCCGCGTGCCGGGTAGGTAAGGACCATGGTCTCTATCTTGAATTCCAATGTAGGATTGACGATCCATTAAAAATGGGCTTATGTATTGGAATGTGTTGAGGCCACAGTCGGTGTGACTTACGTTAGTGAATATGATCTCATGTGTTACATTGTCAAATGCCCCTTCAAGATCCAAGGCGAGTACTACCCGGTCATTATGGGGGCATTCGAGGGGGTCAAGGACTTCCCGATTGAGTTGCAGGAGGACATCCTGTGCGGATCTGTGTGGGCGGAATCCGAACATGGTGCTCGCAAAGACTTGTTTGTGTTCAAGATATGTAGATAACCGATCCCGCACCATCGTCTCCATTCGTTTGCCCACACATGAGGTGAGAGAGATGGGGCGGAGGTTATCTGTGTCAATTGGTTTGCCAGCTTTAGGAATAAAAGTCACCAAAGCCGTTTTCCATTCGATTGGCAGGGGGGTGTCCCCGCGCCGAATCGCATTGACGTATTCCAGGAGGGACTGGTATGCCAAGTCGGGCAGGTTCGTCAAAAGCTTGACGGTGACCTTATCCCGTCCTGGCGCAGTGCCCCGTTTCATTTTGGCGAGAGCCGCCCGCAGATCATGGAGCTGGAAAGGTTGATCCAGCTCCGTGTTCTCTCTGCCTGCATAAGAGTACGCAGATCCACGGGGGTCTTGGGCTGTACACAGATACTGGTCCCGAAGTTTCTGTGCCAGTTGAGTCGTGTTGCCAGGAAAATGGTGCATGGCTCGCTGCAAATGTTTTTGTGTTTCGGTTCGTGTTTGGGTTGGGTCGAGTAGGGCTCGAAAGAGACGCCAAGTGTTTCGGCTGGACATTTGTCGCGCGGCCGTGTTGCATCTATCTACCCAGTTGGAGTCGGCGTGTTGGGCCGCGTATTCTGCCGCTTTCTTGGTAAGCTCGGCAATTCGAGCTTTAAGCTTTCTGTTGTGTTTCTGGCGTCGCCAACGGCGGACGAGGCTGCGACGGGCTTCCCAGAGGTGTAGAAGGTGGTTATCCACGTCCGTGACCGCCTCTGAGAGCTGGATGTGTGTTTCATGCGAGGAAAGGTGTGCCAGCAGCTGTTGGGACCATGCTGTGTAGCCTTGCGCGGAAATGGGTGTATTATCAAGTGAGTTAAAATTTTGCCTGAATTTCGTCCAATCTGGGATATGGGCTTGTGTTCTGGGACGCTTGAGGGGGCGTGTGCGTAGTGTAGTGTTAATGATGCAGTGGTCGCTACCGAGGGTCTCCTCGGTGTTGAGCCAGTCTGCGTGTTGTAGGTTGCGAGTGGAGGTTAAGTCCGGACACGTATCCCGTGTCACGGAATTTCCTAGCCGGGTTGGGTGGACAGGGTCCGTGTGGAGGGTGAGGCCCAACGTGGACGCAAGCTCCGCCAGCTTACGCCCGCGTGACTCCTCCTTGCGATACCCCCATTGCTGACTGGGAGCGTTAAAGTCGCCCACAATAAGCAGGGGATCGCGGCCCGCTACTCTTAGCGCGCGGCTAAAGAGGTCCGCAAAAGTCACTCGCTTTAGTTTGGGAGAGCAGTACACGTTGAGTATATGCAACGGTGGGTCCCTGCGGCGGACTGGTAGGAGGGTCACCATTACATAAGAGTACTCTAGTGGGAGGTCGAGATCCACTAGATTTGCTGTGTAGTCTTTGTGGACAAGAAGACAAGACGCGGGATCCTGTTGGAACGTCGTGTAATTTGAAATTGTGGCGCCCAGGCCTGGCTCTTGGAGGGCAACCACGGCTGGTAAGGACTCGAAATTTTCAAGGTAGAGGCGGAAATTGGCCCGCTTAGTGCGGTCCTTAAAGCCTCTACAGTTCCACTGTGTTATTGAAGTTGACATGGCCGAATTGGAGATGGCGGAATTCCTTTGATTAAGGTGTCTCGCCATGATTTAAAATTCTTGGGGGGGAGGAGGAGGGATTGACTTCCTCAGAGCCAGCTACTTGCGCCATCAAGGGGGTGATGACGGAAGGAGCGGGGCAGTTGTCCTCATTGTCCGAATCAATAATCAGACGGGTGAATTTTGAAGGGCGGGATACGTCCCTAATGGGTCCCGTCCGACGGAGGAGGCGGGGGTTGTCCGAGATGTGTTTTGAGACCACCGCGGGGACGGCAGATTTGACCTTTGTCAAGATCTGGTCCATGGCGGTCTCGATCATATATCGCAATTTAGAGGTTAAGCGCTCCTCCATCGCAGAGATGGCTGTCACGAGGGCAGGCGAGATCTCCGCGTCGCTCTCCATTGCGTCCGAGTTCCGCGGGCTCGGTGCGGCGGACGCCAATTTTGATTCTAAATTTTGAATTTTGTTGAGCAAAAGCTCATTCTGTGCCCGGAGCACGTCTATCTGTTTTTTGTATTCCGCGTCGAGTGCGGAGACGGTTACGGGGGAGGGTGAGGGATGGGAGGAAGAGGAGGCGATCTCAGCCCAGCTGCTCACCTGTTTGTGGTGTTGAGGCGCTGATGCCCGGGCGTCGGCAGCGCCAATTGTCTTGAGGGCCGGGAAGTGGCCAGTGTCTCTGCC
The DNA here is from genome assembly GCF_052857255.1 of Amblyomma americanum. Lineage (NCBI taxonomy): Eukaryota > Metazoa > Arthropoda > Arachnida > Ixodida > Ixodidae > Amblyomma > Amblyomma americanum. The sequence goes on from NC_135500.1 coordinate 101,997,362, forward strand.
GCTGGGCGGTGGAGGCGCCGTCTTCTTCCCGGGCGCTGGTTTCACCGACGGTGAAGAAGGTGACGATGTCTTGTGGTCGGTGCCGTGAGCACCACGCGGCGTTCCGCCACCGGCACCTGGTTTTGAATGACTTGGCTGCTTGCCAGGTCGCTGGTTTTTTGGCACCTCTGGGCGCTTAGCCTTGGGGCCATGCACCTTGAGCTGCCGGAATTTTCCCGTGCAGTCGCGGGAGTTGGTAGCGTGGGCTTGCCCACAGACTGCACAGGACAGACTGCATTCATGCTGCGCCTTGACTCCGTCGACGGTCGGCGCCGTTTGGCCACACAGGCCGCACTTTTCATCCGGGCAGGGGCAGGTGTCTGCTCGGTGGCCCACAGTGCCGCACCGCACGCAGGCCGGAATGGTTCTCTTGTACGGACGCACAAGGGTCACCTCAGAGTTGTAATGCACATATCGCGGCACCACTTTTCCCACGAAGGTGAGCGACGCGACGTCGGATTTGCCAAGCTTGCGGATATCGGCAAGCTCTCCAGCACGCCACTGGATCTTGTTTTGGAGGGACTCACTGGTCTCGTGCTTGGCCACGGTGATGACGCCGCGGCACACGCCTCCAGTGAGTTTCAACTGGCCGTACATGGAGAGCTGGCCCTTCGGTGATGTTAGTTGAAAATCCCGCAGAAGCTTGTCCGCGACGTGCGGCTCTCTGGTGCCTGCGACGATCAGGTTTGCTCCCATGTGGGGAGCAGGCTGAGGGATGCTGCGGCCTTGGCACCCAGGTAGTCCGCGAACGCTGCTCCCAGCTCGCCATGTTGGTAGACATCCCTTAGAGCGACGGTCACCCGGGGCTTCAGGATGATGACGATGTCTTCTGGATGAAGACGCGGCAGTGGCTTTGGTTTCCAAGAGGGTCCGGTCTTAGACTGGGCCCCTCCGTGAAGCGCTGCAGCGCGCGCAGCAGCGCTGTGCCGTGTTGAGCGGCCTGCCGACGTGGCGTCCGCTTTCTTGGAGGCGGCGTCCCGCTTGCGGGAGCGGCGTTCCACTAGTTTGAAGAGCCTGGGGTTCTCGATGGGCGCAGAATCCGGACTCTCAGGCGTTGGAGCTGAAGGAACCTCGGACCAGGCCATGGCGTCCGGGTCGTAGCCGCGTTGTACTTTTTGGGCAGCCATCTTGACACGGGTGGGCGACTCACTCACGGCCGAGCGTCGGCGTAGGCGTTAGGCCTAGCGCCGTCGCCACGAAACGCAAGTGAGGATCGGCCCTAAAATGCGTAAATGTTGCCCCACCTGTGTGTGAGTGGTGTCCACAGGTAGCTGTCGACTTCGCGAACACAGACGCGGCTGTGTTGACGGGGTTCCGGCCGAGGAACCGTGGCTCCAGCCAAAAGTTGGTGGAGACGATGCGCTGTATGTCCACTCGCTTTGCGCGCTCACAGCGCCCTCCCCGTCTGTTGGTTTCGATCACTGGTCACAAACATCGAGCTTGAAATATCTCTTGCTCATCGCCAGGTATTGCGCGCATTGACGTGAACGTTCAGCGCGTGAAATACTTCGGAAGATGTAAGGCCGCCGCTCTTTTCCAGCTGGGTACCTTTGCAGGACGCCGGCATACGCAGAAGCGGCTCCCCAGTACAAGCGAGAACCCCCGACTGCATACGAGGAACGAAAAGGGTCGCTTGACGCACCGACACCCCCCCCCAACGACGTAAGCTATCATCGGAGAGGCACCGGCAGCGTCCCGCCGTGCCTCGTGGAGGGGTTTCCAGGAGGGCAGTGACAGACACCAGTCATGGCGAACATGCCGTACTCACCCAAACCGTGAGAAAACAGGGCCGTTCCTTATCTGGTTTTCCGGAGCGGCAGACAAACCCATTCATGCTTATTAGCCGTGTCCCGTCGTCGGTAGTGAGGCGGCTTCGTGGCCCTTTCGCTCCCTCTTCTGTTGCTGACGGGCGACGCGGACCGATGATGGGTGGCAGCGTGCGTGAGGAAAGACGGATTAGCTCCGAAGGGATAGCGTGTGGATACCTTTACTTTAGAGAGAGTAGTGGAGTATTTGTTTTTGATTTGGTTTGTGTTAACAACGAGACTCTGGGCCCGAGGCTGAGCCCAACCCAAGGTTAGTCCCCATCTCGCATGTTATTTTTCATTGGAGAATTGATGCTTAGGGCGGGCCAATGGAAATCACCGCCCCTAGTCCTTTGTTAATTATGTGCTTAAAAGCGCATGTGAACGGATGCAGTCCAGTCCAATCTGAGCTGGGGCTCCATGCTTAGCATGTAACCTGATGCTACTTAGGCTCTAACCCGCCGGGTCGATGAGAAAAGTAGCGCAAAGTTTGTTCTTTTCTAAATTCATTTCTGCTTCTTCAAGTTTAACTCTCTGTATATGTATGCTGTAAATATATTCTCTTCTGTCATCATCTACAAGCTCGCCTCCTGTCCATCTTCCAAGCCGAACGACACTAGAGGAAGGGTTCGTAAACCTTGCTCGAAGAAACGAACTACCGTGAAATTCTACTGACGATATGCGGCCGGGTGCATCACCCAGGCTGCTTGTAGTGTGGCGCGTACAGGATTATTAGCGACAGGGTGCTAAGTACACGCTGCTTTGCATATACAGTGCTTTTTTATGTTTTGTAAATTAGGCCAATGGTAGTCGCTGGCGCAGTTTGTTCTCGAATAGTCCTTTAGACTCGCGCGTGCGGCGCAGATTTGTTTACTTTTTGTGTACACAGCTCTCCAACGATATATGAGACAGATACTGCGCCATTTCGTTTCCCTAAAAAACCAATATTATTATTACACAGCTCTCACTTGACAATTATCTGTTTACCCTGCACGCCGTAGCTGCTCTCGGCAGCGCTGTTTCATTTTGCACTTGTATGATTTCCAGGAACAACGATAAAACACAATCTTTAACTGCTCCCCGCGGCATTTTTGCAGCTATTATGGCACCCATCGAGGAAACCGTAAATAGACTTGCTTGTTTCAAAGGGCGTTTTCTTTAGGCTCTTGTGGGAGTCGAGATCTAACACCTAGCAAGCAAGCGAGAAAGCACTGCTGCTATCACCTTTGCTACCAGTGGCGTGCGTCTACGGCAGGATAAACTGCCCAGAAGCAAACGCCGAGAAAAGCAGGAAACGTTGATAGAAACGGTCAGCAGATCATAGAAAAGCGTTTCTGCAGGTCGGACAGACGTCGCGTTCTCTCATTAACGCGGGTCATGTCTGAAGACTTGTCCTGAGGCGTCGAGTCAGGCATGTGTGCAGTAGAGTCGGAGTCTAAAATCTCCATCTGGATTTACAGCTCAGTGGTTCTCTTTGCTTCCCCTTCACTTGATTCATGCGATGCGATAGGATAAACGCAGCAGTAAACGACGTGGGTGTTTTACGAGGCATTTTCAGCTTGTTCTTGCGAAGCGCCACGGCGAGGTCAGAGGAACACAGCGTCGGCTGCAGCAGCGGCGTCTGATCGGAACAGCCGCTTTTTTCCCGCTGCGCCTCCCAGGTGGCGTCACCTGTTCGGCTGAAACTGCAGCGCACGAAGCGGATACGAAAGCCGAGCGTAATATATCATCATCATCATCATCATCATCATCAGGCTTACTACACCCACTGCAGGGCAAAGGCCTCTCCCATGTCTCTCCAATTAACCCAGTCCTTTGCCAGCTGCATCCACCCTTTGCCTGCAATCTTCTTTTTCTCATCCTCCCACCTAACCTTCTGCCGCCCCCTGCTACTCTTACTTTATCTTCGAATCCACTCCGTTACCCTTAAGGACCAGCGGTTGTCTTGCCTTCGCATTACATGCAATGACCAAGCCCACTTCTTTCTCTTGATTTCGACTATGATGTCATTAACCCGTGTTTGTTCCCTCAGCCACTCTGCCCGCTTCCGGCCTCTTAACGTTACACCTATCATTTTTCTTTTCATGGCTCGCTGCGTTGTCCTTAACTTAATCTGAACGCTTTTCGTACCCTACCCCACCCTACGGAAAAAATGAGGTGGTCTGGCGCCGTTCGCGGCGCGCATTGTCTTGCCTAGACATCACCGCTCCTATTTTTATTTTTAATTTCCAAAATGACTACTCTTAACATCATTACTCTTAATGTGCAGGGGTTCCGCAATGTTACGAAGCAGGCAGAAGTGGTCGCTTTTCCTCGTTCATCGGGCTGCGATATCCTCTGCCTGCAAGAAACCATTTTTTTTAGCCTCAGTGACGTGTTGGAATTTAAGCGTAGGTTTGGCATCGATGGTTTCTTTTCGTACGCCAGCACGCATACTAGCGGCGTTGGCGTTTTTGTTTTTAACCACATCCTCCTGCGAGATCATCATGTTACCTAGGATGCTCTCCGACGCGTTCTGGCGTTCGACTGTACTTTAACGCACTTCGCTAGAGAATTCTTTGCATTTATGTACCTACGCACTCCAATTTGGTGAACACATTCTTTAAAGATCAAGATGTGTATTTTCTTGGCGGACGTAACGTTGTGATGTTGGCCTATTTCAACTGCGTGCTCGATACGCTCGCTGATGTGCAAAGCCCTGGTAGGGGCCGGCCAGGCTGGATTGCGCGCGAGTTGCGCCGCCTAGTCAAATAGTTTATGCTCACAGACGCTTATGAGCTCCTGTCTGGAGGTGTCTGCGTATATCATCGAGCAGGCTAGACAGGACGTATGTACCGACAGGCCTTCCGAGGACAGTGTGCGCTGCTAACTTAATGACGCTGCCATCCTCGCCGGTATACATATCAGACCGTCATCCCTTTCTTCTGTCACTCGGGGTTCCGGCGGCTGCAGTGTTTCCTCCCAGTGTTTCCTCCCAGTTTGGATGCGCGCATCGTTCACGACGCCAGCATGAGAGAAGGAGTGACGCGGGCCTTGTGTTGTTCGGTTGTTGGGGTTGTGCCTGGTGTCTGAGACCGTCTGAAGGATCTGTGGCGTCACCATTGCGCCGCTTCATTCGAGCCCTTAGGGCTCGCGTCTCAGCTGAGGTGCGTGTAGTGACAGCGAAACTGCGTATAGCTCAGCGCACCCCGTCGCCATCGTCGCTTATGTGCGCATGGAAAGAAGAGCTTTCCGAGCGTCACCAGCGTCTTTTACGATCATCCTCATTGACAGCGGCGGCATGGCGTTGTCGAGCAGTTCAACTGCTCATCCTGAGGTGCTTCGGTTTACACGCCTGGAGCTGTTGTCCCCTCAAGGTGCCCCTGCTTTTACATCTTCCGCCAGGGCTGTGGACAGCCATTTGGCAGGAATTTCAGTGCCTTTTTCGTCCATTTCCGGGATATTGCTCAGACGCTCCTTCTGGTTGACTGCGACGACGTTTCCGCACACCCAATTTTTGCAGGCTTGCCGCAGGTTGCCGCTGAACTTCATGGTGGCCTTATGGCTTCACGAACACCTGTGGCCTTATGTTGGCCTTATGGTGGCCTTATGGCCAACACCAGGTGAAATCAAGGAGGCGTTGGATTGTATGAAACCAGGCTCAGCGCCTGGGTTAGTTGGTCTTCCTGTGGAGTTTTATTTACAATTCTGGCATATTGTAGGCCCCAGTTTCTCGCAAGTGTTAAAAATATGTATCACTCGGCACGTCTTTATCGGTTCATTTAAAAGAGGCCGCATTGTCCTGATTCCTAAAATGACTTCATTCCCCACATGTTGGGCCGATTGGCGCCCTACCACCTCACTAAATGTAGATTATAAAGTATTGGCAAAATTACCCGTTCGCCGTCTACGGTCTCTTCTCCCGTCCCTCATTTCCTGCCACCATGTTTTCTCCATCCCGGGTCGTGAAATACATTTTTTATCTTCCGTAGTGCCAGATATCCTAGAGTATACTTTACGGCGGCGCGCACAGGGTCTTCTTGTTTCCCTCGATCAACAGAAGGCGTTCAACTATTTAGAGCATGTGTATATTTACGGTTAACTGGATGCTTTCGGTTTCCCACCTCCTTTCGTGCTTCGCAGTAAAGAGCTGTACAGATACATTTTAAACACTCTGTTCCTGGATGGCTGGGAAAGTACCGCATATGATGTTGACCGCGGCGTCCATCAATGTTGTCCGCTCTCGGCCCCATTGTTTGTCTTAGCATTAGAGCCTTTCCTCCTACCAGTCAATCACCACTCTCTTATTAGCGGTCTGCGTTGCCAGGCGGTGAGGCAGTACGCGCCACTGCTTATGCAGATGACATCACACTCTACATAGCTAGCCGCCGCTGTGGCTGAGTGGTTATGGCGTTCGGCTGCTGGCCCGAAAGCCGCGGCGGTCAAATTTCAATCGAGGCTAAATTCTAGAGGCCCGTGTACACTGTGATTTCAGTGCACGTTAAAGAACCCCAGGTGGTCTAAATTCCCGGGGCTCTTCAATACGGCGTCTCGCATAGCCTGAGTCGCCTTGGGACGTTAAATCCCCATGAACCAAACCAAACTCTACTTAGCTGATGAACGTAGCCTGCTCGAAGCCTTAAACCTTTTTCGTGCGTACGCCTCATTTTCGGGGGCTGATCTTAATTATTTTAAGAGTCACTACTTTTTTGTGGGGTCTCCTCAGAGACGTATTACATGTGCGATACCTTTGCAGTGGTGTGCGCAGATGCGCATTTTAGGTGTGACCTACGACTGTGCTGGAATATGGGATGGTATGTGGTCTTCTGTCATAGAGGGCATTACAGCTCGTGTGCAGACGGCCCAGACAGTTGACCTCCCTCTGCTTGAGAGGCGCTGCCTGGTTCGTCGGTGGTGCTGGGTGACTTTTGGTACCTTTGCCACATTGTTAAACCACCCCTGCGCGTCATAAGGCGGGTGCAGACTACAGTTTTTTCTCTGTTTTTTTGCTCAGGCGGAACCGAGCTTGTGGCTCGTGCTGTTCTTGGACAACCACGGGAGAGAGGCGGTTTTACCTTTCCAACTTTGTCCATCACGTTCTCGTTGTTAGCTTTGAAGTGCATTTTGAGTATACTGCTGGGGGAAGCGGCTCCGGCGCTACCCTAGCGCGGCACATTTTGGGCCCTTTGCGTTATTTGAATCCCACGGCCCCTGTTAATCATGGACCTCCAACAGAGCAGCCTACTGCTTTCTATGCTACGCCAGTGGCCTTTTTCAGACATGTAAGCGCAGTAGTACCTGATGTCAACATCGTTGCAGACCGTGTGGTGGACATTATAGGCTCGCTATTGTTGCCTGTTGTGCCGGCGACTCGCCGTTCATCGATGCGCCGCGTTCAATGGGCGCGCATAGCGTCGATTCCTCTCCCAGACCATCTACACGACTTTGGAAACTGCTGGGCAGTGCTGCTTACTTGTGATCGGCTAAAGCGGTGGGGTGTTTTAGGCTCCAATACCTGTCCGAATCGTCCGCTTCCGCAATTTAAACGCCACGCTAGTCACCTGCGTGGTAGCGCGTGTCTTTTGGTGCGCGGTTCATGCGGGATTCCGTGGGCAGGACATTTCGAGCTTTTTCGCCGCTAAAAACTATTGCCGACTCCCAGTCGGCGTGTCGCCTCTTCCTTTCTGGCAGACTTCCACAATCCATCGCTCCCACTCTGACTACCCCACAAGTTCAAAATTCCACATACAAGCGCCAACTAACTTGGACTCCGGGGCACGAGGGCTCGAGGGAAACGAGGCCGCGGACAGTCTAGCTCGAGGATATACTAACCGAGCGACAAACCTCCCCGACCTCACCGCTTTCCCCTCTACGTACGGCGAGCACCTCCTCTTCTCCGAACACAAATACAAGTCTATCCCCCACCACACCGTAAGCAAACGGCGGCAGAGGCGAGGGAATGGCGACAACTACAGACGAACACCTTTGCTAACCTACACAAGTACCACATCATCTTCCCCGACAGATATGTCAGAATCTACCCCTGGTGTGGCGGAATTCCAACAACATATCATGTAAGAAGGGGCTGCTCCAGAACTAGACAAACATCACTCCGAGGAACAGCGGGAGTCTGCCCTGCTCAGCTCTGAGTTGGCAACGCAGCGAAAGCTGAATTCCCATGCATGAGCAACTGCGGTGGGTATTGGTGTCCTGAAATAAGAACTCCACCCAAAATCTATATCTCCGCCTCTCTATCCTACCTTTTTGGAATAAATGTTTTCTACTACTACTCCCGCGGCCGCTTTCACAGCGGCCATTTTTCTCGCATGTTAATTGTTGCGGGTCATTTTAGTTAATGGCTCAATCGATGCACCACATTGGCTGCTGGCTTTCGACGTCGCGCTGTGTGGCCAATACTTAACCGTCTTCGAAGGGAGCTGATCAGTTTCTTGTCAGAGGAACTCTTTCTTGGAAGAGGAAGAGTTCTTCCTGCGATGGTGGTGGTGGAAACTTTATTACATACAGGGGAGTTTAGGACGCACAGGGCCTTGGGCCCCCGCACGGTCCCACTGATATCAAACGTTCATGTCCCGGAGGCTCATAACGATGGCAGACCAGCCTGTGGCGATGGCTTGCTTGGCCGGGTCCTCGGAGCGCAGTAGGGTCTCCCAAGCCTCCCAAGTGGTAAGGTGCTCCAGGCCCCGCGGGGGAGGATCCGCCGGGCTGAGGAAAAAGATGTGATCGAGAGTGGCTTTGGGGTGGTCGCTGAGGGTACAGGAGGGGTTTGTGTGGACTTGGTGATAGCGCGAGCGAATATAAGGGGAAGGTAAGGTGCATGTTTGGAGCCGCCTCCAAAGTGTCTGATGATAATTGTCGAGGGAGGGATCGGGTGGGGGGGGGGGGGGCGGGGGTACAGCCGACGCTCGGCTTTGCAGGCCTGCGTCAGTTCACTGAAGGAATGCATGCGCTCCCGTGAGAACCCCGGATCGGAGGCCGCCGGTGCCCGGTTGAGAGAACCTCGGGCTAAAGCGTTGGCAGCCTCGTTTCCGGAATTCCTGAAGTGGGCAGGTACCCATATGAGCTCCATGTGGCTGGGCGGGTGTGCGGCGAGGGAGTTCAATATGCGAAATGCAGGGACGTGAACTCTCCCGCGGGCGAAATTCAGTATGGCAGTTTTAGTGTCCGATAGTATATACCGGGCCTCCGTGCGGGGGTCATGTCCATTCATTTTTGTTAAAAACGATCGTCGTGTTTTGGTCTTTAGGCCAAACTGGCGCTACGGTCTTTGTTTTCGTGTCAGATTATTGCTGTTTCACTTTTCTGTGAAGACGTATGCTGTCCCGACTTAAATCGCTCACAAGCAATTTCTGTTAGCTGCTCAAAGCTGCTTATGGTACCTGTACAATTGGCTCGCCTTACATGCTTAGCGTCATGTCTACTTGTGAATGTCATCGCATCCGGTAACCTTGGTATGTGTACGTACGTAAATAAAAAATTTTCCAATCACTTCATTTACATAAAACCAATCTTCATTTTATTTTCCTTCCCTTTTCAATGGACGCAAAACGCGAGAGAAGTTATTGCCAGGAAGAAAGAAAAGAAAAGTGCACAGGCCTGCCCACTGTCTCGAGCCGAGCCACAATCGCTACCACGTGCAGATATTAGGAGAGTTGAAAGATGGGATAGAAAGACAGGATAGTAAAGACGCGCTAAAGACAAGGCCGATCCCGGAGGCAGTGCAATACCGGGCCTATCGGTGGCGGGAGTGAAGCATCCTTCAAACCCTCCGCCACATTTCTAAAAATAAGTCCAATTGGACCCGTAACAGATACTCTACGGGGTCCGGACAATCGCGTACGCGATACGCAAAAGCGCCCGTGTGGTGTGCGATGTCAGTGCACGTACGTTAAAGTTACCCAGGTGGTCGAAATTATTCGGCAGCCCTCCACTACGGCACCTCTTTGTTCCTTTCTTCTCTAAGTCCCCTTCCCTTTCCGCGCGGTTCAGGTGGGAGAGAGATACTGCGCCATTTCCTTTCCCCCAAATCCAAGTTTCCAAATTCTAATTTTCCTTTCTCCTTTAACTCCCTCCTTTATCCCTTCCCTTACGGCGCGGTTCAGGTGTCCAACTATATATGAGACAGATACTGCGCCATTTCCTTTCCCTAAAAACCAATTATTATTATTATTATTATTATTATTATTATTATTATTATTATTATTATTATTATTATTATTTCCTTAAGGAAAGTATATAATTGGCCCCAAAAAAACCAATTATATACTTTCCTTACGGTTTGCCCCGCCGCGGTGGCTCAGTGGTTAGGGCACTCGACTACTGATCCGGAGTTCCCGGGTTCGAACCCGACCGCGGCGGCTGCGTTTTTATGGAGGAAAAACGCTAAGGCGCCCGTGTGCTGTCCGATGTCAGTGCACGTTAAAGATCCCCAGGTGGTCGAAATTATTCCGGAGCCCTCCACTACGTCACCTCTTCTTACTTTCTTCTTTCACTCCCTCCTTTATCCCTTTTTTTACGGCGCGGTTCCAGTGTTCAGCGATATATGAGACAGTAACTGCGCCATTTCCTTTCCCCCAAATCCAATTATTATTATTATTATTACTTTCCTTACGGACCCGCCGCGTTGGGTCAGTGGTTAGGGTGGTGGACTACTGATCCGGAGTTCCCGGGTTCGCACCCGACCGCGGCGGCTGCGTTTTTATGGAGAAAAAACGCTAAGGCGCCCGTGTGCTGTGCGATGCCATGCACGTTAACGATCCCCAGGTGGCCGAAATTATTCCGGAGCCCTCCACTACGTACCACCTTCTTCCCTTCTTCTTTCACTCCCTTCCTTGTCCCTTCCCTTACCGCGCGGTTCAGGTCTCCAACGATATATGAGACATATACTGCGCCATTTCCTTTCCCCAAAAACCAATTATAATTATATATTTCTTACGGGCGCGGTTCGGTATCCACTGATATTTGCGAGACAGGCGTCATATCCTTGTTTGACCTCTAGCTACATTCAAGGTCAAACTTGCAGCCCGACTGATGGCTCGAAAAGCTGCGTAGTGAAGCTGTTCGCTTCGAAAAATAGATGTGGATTAGGTCAGCTATCCACGATATACAAAACGAAAGCTTTCGGCGTCCAGTGTGCTCATTGGCGTTGACAACGCCAACGGACTTTTCTTCCTGCCTTCGTGAGGTTAGGGACCCCGAGTATGTAAAAACAGCCGCGCTGCAGGAATCAGACCAGACAGAAGATCAGAAGCAGCCACTTAGGCTATAGACTTTTTGAGAAACACTGTACATGGCGGTGGTGACACATTTGGGCTGCATGCATTAGCGCTGACAACGTTTTGGCTGAGACGCGGCAGAGCAGCAATAAGCCGCCGCGTTGATTTCGTGACCAACCTCTCGAGATCAGCAATTGCAGTGTGCGGAACGCAGTCAAAGCAGGTTTTTGCAGTTGTCCGCCGCGGTGGCTCAGTGGTTACGGCGCTCGGCTACTTGTCCGGAGTACCCGGGTTCGAACCCGACCGCTGCGTCCGCGTGAAGATGGATGCGAAACTCTAAGGCGCCCATGTGCTATCCGATGTCAGTGCACATTAAAGGGACTGTGAAAGTCCTTCCGAGGATAGCACATCAACTCGCTTTATCACTCTTTGTGTTGTCATGAAAACCTGAGCCAAATAATACACTTCTACACCGAGCAGATGACCTCCAATCACGCGTGAAAGTTAACGGCCCTTCCCGGCAACTTTTTAAAGCTCGTACCCTCCTCCGTCGCTCGCATCTACGTGTACATGTTGATAGATGGCTACTGGTTATATTCTTTCAGATGTGAGGCAGCTGCCAAGGCCGCGGCCAATTAGCCGCGTAGCTGAGGCGGGTCGGGAAAGTGCGCTAATAATAATAATAATTGGATTTTGGGAAAAGGAAATGTCGCAGTATCTGACTCAATAACGTAAGACACCTGAACCGCGCCGTAAGGGAAGGAATAAAGGAGGGAGTGAAAGAAGAAAGGAAGAAAGAGGTGCCGTAGTGGAGGGCTCCGGAATAATTTCGTCCACCAGAGGATCTTTAACCTGCACTGACAACGCACAGCACACGGGCGCCTTAGCGTTTTTCCTCCATAAAAACGCAGCCGCCGTGGTCGGGTTCGAACCCGGTAGCTCCGGATCAGTAGCCGAGTGCCCTAACTACTGAGCCACCGCGGCTACCGAAGGTACGGCTGGCGGAGGAGCGCTGACCTTCCAGTGCAAAAAGTGTACGAGAGGAGAGGGAACAGCGCGAAGACACTGAAATTCAAATTTTGACTACATGTAGCTTCCACAAAGCGCATTATAAAATTTCTTGCTGGACAGTATTCGTGGAGGCATGCTTGAACACCCCAGCCAAACTGCAACTTTATTAGAGCCCCTTTCAGAGCCCCTTTAAAGATCCCCAGGTGGTCGAAATTATTTCGGAGTCCTCCACTACGGCACCTCTTTCTTCCTTTCATCTCTTAGTCACTCATTTATCGCTTCCCTTACGGCGCGGTTCAAGTGCCGGCCGATATATGAGACAGATACTGCGCCATTCCCCGAAAAATAAATTTTTAATTACCAGTATGCACCTACACCACGTACAGTACATGAAAGTGAGGGTGTCCACTAAGCCATGACGCAGTTGTGCGCCTTTCCTTTCGTGAAAATGAATTGCCTCTGCAACGTTGTCAGCCCCAATGAACCCAATGAACGGCGGCGGGCCAGTTACATTGGTTTTTGACGAAACAATATGCAACAGTAACTGTCTAACATATCTCGGTGGACAGCAGAATCGCGCCGTAAGGAAAGGGACAAAGGAGTTTTTTTGATGAAACGAAATGCCACAGTAGAGCGCGGAGGATCATTGCACGTTGTGACCGTGTAAGTGCGCGACAGCCGGTGATACTGTCGATGCGCGTATTGGCTGCGTGTGGCCCGGGCTACGACGGGTGCGTCAAGGAATCGCGACGAGTGATGTGTGTGACGGATGCGGTGCAGTGCAAGCAATAGAACACCTACTCCTTCACTGTGCCGCGTTCGCCGATGCTCGTCGCGATATGCTCGCGGCCTACAGAGCGCAGGGCATACTACCAGACTCCATCAAGACGCTATTGTGGCCGCAGCGCAGTGCGCGCACTCGTGAGCGAACTTTGGTGAGACTCTGTGCATTCCTCGAACTCACGGGCTTGACGTACCGTCTGTTCTCCGTCAGGTAGTTACACGCAGTGACCGAACGCTCCGCGATGTTCTACTTTGAACGATTAATAACTGGACGCCTCACTCCAGTTGTAGCCAACAGAGTGCCTGGCGCGTGTGTGATTTTATTGCTCTTAAATGAACTAAACACGTGCACAACCTGGACACATTTCTTATTGTGTAAATAGTTTGTACATATTACTTCTCCCGCTATCCTCTCTTCCTGTCCCCTCACCTCTTTCATTTCATTTCTCCATTCTGCCTGCTATCCTTTATTTCCGCTGACCCAGCTCAGGTTCTTCAGTATCGATGGCTGATGCCGCGGTTAGCAAAAATCTTTTCCTTTCTTTTTACTATTATTTTATTTAAAAACCACTAACACCACCAACACAGTAGCTGTCTCACATATCTCGGCGGACAACCAAAACGCGCCGTAATAATAATAAAAATATTAATTGGTTTTTCGGGAAAGGAAAAATGGCTCAGTATCTGTCTTATATATCGGTGGACAGCTGAAGGGCGCTGTAAGGGAACGGATAAAGAAGGGAGTGAAAGAAGAAAGGAAGAAAGAGGTACTGTTGTGGAGGGCTCCGGAATAATTTCGACCACCTGGGGATCTTTAACGTGAACTGACATTGCACAGCACACGGGCACATTAGCGTTTTGCCCCCATAAAAACGCAGCCGCCGCGGTCGGGTTCGAACCCGGGAACTCCGGATCAGTAGGGCGCTCGGCTACTGATCCGGAGTAAGGAAACGCCGTAACGAAAGGCATAAAAGAGGGAGGCAAAACAGAAGTGAAGAAATAATAATAATAATAATAATAATAATAATAATAATAATAATAATAATAATAATAATAATAATTGGTTTTGGGGGAAAGGAAATGGCGCATTCTTTGTCTCATATATCGTTGGAAACCTGAACCGCACCGTAAGGGAAGGATACCCAAGCAGCACAGATCATCGGCACAATATTGCAACAGGATGGTCCCATCCTGGTCCTTTGTGGGGCCAACTTAGCCAATACAGTTCCAATGTTGGGCCAGTTACTTGTGCTGCTTGGGTAAAGGAGGGAGCGAATGAAGAAAGGATGAGAGAGGTGCCGTAGTTGAGGGCTCCGGAATAATTTCGACCACCAGGGGATCTTTAACGTGCACTGACATCGCACAGCACATAGGCGCCTTAGCGAAAGAGGAATTCGAAAATTTAAAATTGAATTTTGAGGAAGGCGCGGCGCAGCGGCGGAACACCTGTGGCTCGGTACAACTAGTGGCGGATGCATGTTGTTACTAGGGGCCCTTACCCAAAATGCGCCGCTGACTAGCCTTGTGTAGGTTTCTCTACAAAAACGAGTAAACGCACGAAAGCATGAGTGGTTGGCTCTAGGTTTTGCTTTGCTCCGTCGTCGGCACGTCTGGCGGCGATGTTAGGCTCAGGTTAAGCTACGAACGACCTTAAGCTGATGTGATCTGTTCGCGCCGCAGATGGAAGTTTATCAAGCCGACGACGTGCAATGCACAGGGCGAGAGTGTGCTGCAGTTTAACCCTGGCCAATCCCCCGCCGTGGGTATGTGCCACAAAGCCTGAGGTTATCATCACCATCTTGAGGCGTGATCGGCTGCTGCGATAGCATAGTGCTGCGGTGCAGTGCCCAGCGAAGCTGATCTGTTCGCGTTGCCGCCGATTCGAAACCCAGCCGCGGCAAAATGTATTTCTGCACCTTCAACCCGCCGTTTACCCGCCACGGTGGCTCAGTGGTTATGGCGCTCGGCTATTGATCCGGAGTTCTCGGGTTCGAAGCCGACCGAGGCAACTGCGTTTTATGGAGGAAAAACGCTAAGGCGCTCGTGTGCAGTGCGATGCTAGTGCACGTTAAAGATCCCCAGGTTCGAACCAAACGGCGGCGGCTGCGTTTTTATGGAGGAAAAACGCTAAAACGCTCGTGTGCTGCGCGATGTCAGTGCACGTTAAAGATCCCCAGGTGGTCGAATTTATTCCGGAGCCCTCCAATACGGCACCTCTTTCTTCTTTCACTCTCTCCTTTATCCCTTCTCTTACGGCGCGGTTCAGGCGTCCGACGATATATGAGAGCGATACTGCGCCATTTCCTTTTCCCAGAAACAAATTATGTTATGCAGCGTTAAGGTCACAGAACCCACAAGATTCATGGTTGGGTTTGGGCCCTCTGAAACAGTGGTTTCGGCGTAATAAACACTTCGTAATCGATTCACTTCACTCTAGCATCCAAGTAATCAGACTTAATACACATCATTGCATACGAATATAGGTAAATCAAGCCCTAACGTGAAAGCAGGTATTGCTGCGAAAGCCACAAAAGCGGTTGTTCTGCAGCTCGTTGATAATCCGTGAAACACGCTTTGGAGCACTGGTTTTGTGTCTGATTGTTTAAAAATGCCCGCAAAAATATCTTGCCCTGTTAAAACGGGGCGCAATAATTTTGGACAGTTTTAGCTGTGCGCACGCAAAGAGTTAGCGTACGCGAGGAGTTTGCGGGGACGGTAGTGCGCATGCGCAGAACGCAAGCGCAAGCCTTGCGCTTGCATACGGTAGCCTTGCGTACGGTAGCCAGCGGAGTTTGCGTTGCGGCGCTTGCGTGGCTTGCGTACGCTAACTTTGACAAGATGGCGGCGCCCTGCTCGCCCGCTTCGGAATAAATACATGTCGCCGCTGGATTCTTAGACGCAATAGCTCGCTCAAATGGTAGCGGTTCGCTTTTATTTCGCCTAATCTTGCCCACACGTAGCGGTATAAGCGATAACTAGCCACTGTTTTTCAGATAATTTGGCGATCTTCAAGCTCCTAGGCCTAACTATATTCAGTGTGTTTTCCTCGTAGCAACGACACCTGGCGAAGCAGTTTTCTAACTTTTAGCCAGATCTTGCATTTTCTTCGGTTTGCATAGTTTTTCTTCTTGGAACAAAAAAGGCTCCCAATGCACTCACACTAGTTATCAGTAATCACGGATGAAATTTTCTTCAACCGAGCGTTGATGTGGTTTGACTTCTTGTCACTAGATGGCGCCACGTGCGCCTGAGGGACGCTACGGCACGGTCAGCTAAAACTATACTTCGGAGCAAACAGCGTAACGCACGCAGCGCCGTAGCTCTTTGCGTACGCAAGCACTTTCGTACGCACAGCTAAAACAGTCTTTTATTAGGCAGCAGTCTCCAATGAAGCATTAAGCCAAGATTCATAATAATGAATATTCACTCAAGCTCAAAAGAACCAGGTTTGATTTTTGACACCATGTTTCCAGACGCACCCGTTCCATTCGCAGCCACGTGGAAATGTTATTTATGAGAAATGGCTCTCTCAATTCTCGGTGACACCTCAACCGCAACGTGAGGCAGGTTATGAAGGAAGAAATAAAAGCTGCTGGTGGCTTAGCTCTAGTTAAACCTGGTCGAAAGCGAAAAGCTACGTCTCCCTGGCTACGTTTGTGGGCGAGCAACTGGCGGTATCCACTGCAGGCGTCGCATGTAACACATCTAGCGTTAGGCTGAACACATCACTGACTGACTGACTGATGTTGCTGAAAGGACGTAGGAAAAAGAAAGAGTATGGGCCTCAATACAGGCACAAGCCTAGCCACGCTCGCTGCCGTGGGCTGAAAGTCAGACACATAGAGGATAGGAGTGAAAGATTTATTTTATTTTATTTATTTCAATACCCTAAGGCCCAATGCGGGCATTACATAGGGGGGGATTCATCAAGGAAAACTTAAATATACAACACAAAACATAAACGGCTGAACACAGAAATAAACAAGTTAAGAAGTAGGGTACTATATAATAGGAAAAAGTGGCTATGAACAGATGCTTGGAAAAATGCACATGTAACAAATCCCACAAATCAAAATAACAAAAATTACACCTTCAGAAGTTACAAAGATGGCATCTAACATTTCGAGGAACGTTTGGGCTGACACGCACACACTCAAGCAAACAAAACGCACAAAACTAGAAACGCACATCATTCTACATTGGAATTTTCTAAGTATGACCAAAGAGCTGTTTGAAATGACGATGTTCCAGTGATATTCGCAATGCTAGACGGAAGCGAATTCCACTCTTCAATAGCCAGGACCAAAGGTGAGTACTTGTATCGTTCTGTCCGAGCGAAAATGGGTTTAGTCTTCTTGATATGGTCTACACGAGCCGATGTGTGCGGTGCAGGGAGAAGATGTGAACTTGCAAATGGTGTGTTGCTGTGGTAAAGAGTGTGGAAAAAAGATAAGCGGCTGAATTTTCTGCGCATGACCAGAGGCGGGAGATGGAGCGATGTTTTCAGTGCTGTTACACTTTGGTATCTAGAGTAACGGGAAAGGATGAATCGAGCAGCCTTATTTTGTATGGATTCCAACATGTTAATAAGATAGGTATGATGAGGGTTCCAGATCACTGACGCGTATTCGATCGCAGGCCTGATTAGCATGTTGAATGCATTCAGTTTTGTGTCCTGGTTGCCTAGGTGTAGTCGGCGTTTAAGAAGACCAAGTTTTTTTAAGGCTTTGGCAGTGATCAGTTCAATATGAGTGTTCCAGGATAAATTAGAGTTAAAATTTACACCGAGGTATTTTACCGACGCTGCAGTTTCAATGATAGTATTATTAACTGTGTAGGCATTAGGACTCGGGCTAGCAGTGGAAGTAAACTTAATATGTTTAGTTTTATCTGCGTTAATTACCATTTGCCACCTGTCGCACCAATGAGTTAGCTCGTCAAGATCAGTCTGGAGAGCAACGATGTCGCAAGGGCTCGATATTGCTCGGTAAATCACACAGTCGTCTGCAAATAATCGTATTGTGGATGTTATGTTCGACGTGATGTCATTAATATATATTAAAAAAAGCAGTGGACCCAGCACCGTACCCTGGGGAACTCCTGAATCAACACCTGTACGTCTTGATGAGAAGCTCCCTAACTTAACTGACTGAAAGCGATTTGTTAGAAATGCGTTAATCCACTGCGTGGTATGTTGGTCCAGCTGCAGGTTTCGTATTTTTATCATCAGGCGGTTATGAGGCACGCGATCAAAGGCTTTAGAGAAGTCAATGAAGATGGAGTCAATGTAGAGGGAAGAGTCGATTGCTTGATGAAGGTCCGTTATTAACTCAAATAACTGTGTCTGACAAGATAAATGTTTGCGGAAGCCATGCTGGTTGTTATGAAGCAAGTTGTTCTGGTTAAGATGAGTCACAATGTTAGTGTATATTATGTGTTCGAGTACCTTGCAACATATCGAGGTTAGTGAAATCGGCCTGTAATTATTAGGAACGGACCTGTCTCCAGATTTAAATACCGGGATTACATAAGCGGACCTCCAATCTTCTGGCACACATGTCGTATCGAGTGACTGCTGGAAAATGAGAGATAGCAGGAAAGCTGTGTGCTGGCAGGTTATCTTTAACTGTTTCGCGTTGATACCATCGGGTCCTGGGCTAGTGTGGTGAGGTAGGCGTTCAATTGCACGAGCCACGCCAAGCGCAGATATGTGAATGGGTGAAAAGGGAATCTGGATATGGGCCTCAGGAAGCAGGAGAGGACTGTAAATGGGCAATTCGTCCGTAAAAACTTGTGAAAAGTGGCTATTGAATTGCTCTGCACATTGTTCTATAGGTAGGGGGCTGCCGTTTACATCCAAAAGAACAGGAACCGTACTAGCGCTTTTAGGGTTAACAGTGTTCCAAAATTTCTTGGGGTCAGTTCTGATCAAACTAGGAAGTGTAAAATTAAAGTATTTGTCTTTGGCTTCAGAAATTTGTTTCTCAGCTATTTTGGAAATGTTTTTGTAGCTTTCCCAGTCTGTAGCTTCCTTTGATCGAACCGCTTTTCTAAATGCTCTTTTCTTCCTATTTAGTGCCCTATTGACATCTGCGGTGAACCAAGGATCGTTAGTACGTGTGCTTATCATTCGTTTTGGCACGCATGAATCTTCAATTTCTCTGAGTTTCTCACGAAACAACTTCCAATTTTCATTAGTCGTGCGGTTATGAAAATTGGCCTGAAAACTGCTTGTGAAAGTTTCCAGCAGCAGGTTCATTTTTTCAACATCCGCACGTGCGTAGTTGTAGATAAGCTTCTTGGTTTTTGTTTTGTCGGTCCGTGGAATTAGAAGAGAACAATGCACAACTTTGTGGTCACTTATTTCTTCTAAGACGTGGATGTCTGAGAGTTCAGGATGGGTTGTTAGGATAAGGTCCAGGATATGGTTACCGCGAGTGGGCTCGTGAACAATTTGGGTGAGCTGGTGATATTGAAGTAAATGAAGGAAGTTAATGTTCTCTTGTCGGTTACTATCGGGCTCAACAGTTAGCGTCGTCCAGTTAATCGCAGGAAAGTTAAAGTCACCAGCTAGAAATAGGAGGCAATTCGGGTGCTTGGCAAGGATCTGCTCGATAGCGTCGTTTAACAGTTCAATAAACTCAGGATGGCTACTTGGTGGTCTATAACAGGCGCCTATAATGCAAAGCATATGACCAAGTTGAGCAGAAACCCAGACTATTTCTAAGGGAGAGTCGATAGGAATAAGATATGTATTAAAGTCTTTGTTAATCGCAATTAGCACTCCTCCTCCTCGTCGAGAATCAACCCCATCTTTCCTAAATAACACAAACGATGATGGAAGCGCGATGTCGTGACATGCAACGTCTTCGGTCAGCCACGTTTCCGTGCCCACGATGATATCAGCTGAGCAGGAATGTGCAATGGCTTTAAGTGCGTCTAATTTGTTATGTATGCTGCGGAAGTTTGCCAAGACCAAGGAGATTGGTTTGATTTTGTTACGGTTGGCTTTCTTTGCGGAACACCGCGGGCTAATGGGCCCGTAGGCCCCGGGCCGATCCCAGAGGCAATGCATTACCGGGCCGACCCGTGCCAGAGTGCGTCTAGCACTCCGCCATATACCAAAAATAAGTTTAATATCTTGTGTCCAAGGACCAGCAGCAGATAATAAATCAAGTATCAGATATTGGCACCAAGTATCAGGTATTGGTATCAGGTGTTGGTATTGGTCTCGGTCAGTACATGGGAGGGAGACCACCGTAACGCATCAAAGCGCACCGCCCTTTTTATGCAGTAACCACTTAGATGCAATGAGCATGCGATTCCAGCGGGCGCTTTCCTGCTCCGCTCTGTCAAGGTATGTGACGTCACGCATGGAGTGGGCAGCACACCTGGGATACCTCTTTTCCTCCTCTCCGCAACGCTGTGACGGAGCGCACATGTGCCGCTCTGCACGGTGGTGGTGTAAACTATATAACATACAGGAGAGTTTAAGACGCACAGGCACTTGGGCCCCCGCACGGCCCTACTGAACTCAAACGTTCATGTCCCGGAGGCTCATGACGCTGGCAGCCCGGCCTGTGGCGATGGCTGGCTTGGCCGGGTCCTCGGAACGCAGTAGGGTCTCCCAAGCCTCCCAAGTGGTAAGGTGCTCCAGGCCCCGCGGGGGAAGATCCGCCGAGCAGAGGAAAAGGATATGATCGAGAGTGGCTTTGGGGTGGTGGCAGAGGGTACCGGAGGGGTTTGTGTGGACTTGGTGATAGCGCGAGCGTATATAAGAGAAGGGTGACGTGCCTGTTTGGAGCCGCCTCCAAAGTGTCTGATAATTGTCGAGGGAGGGATGGAGTGGGGGGTACAGCCGATGCTCGGCTTTCCAGGCCGGCGTCAGTTCACTGAAGGAATTCATGCGCTCCCGTGAGAACCCCATATCGGAGGCCGCCGGTGCCCGGTTGAGAGAACCTCGGGCTAAAGCGGTGGCAGCCTCGTTTCCGGGATTCCCGTAGTGGGCAGGCACTCAGATGTGCTCCATGTGGCGGGGCGGGTGTGCGGCGAGGGAGTTCAAGATGCGAAATGCAGGGAGGTGCACTCTCCCGCGGGCGAAATTTAGTATGAATAATAATAATAATAATTGGTTTTTTTTGGGGAAGGAAATGGCGCAGTATCTGTCTCATATATCGTTGGACACCTGGTGCCGTAAGGGGAGGGATAAAGGAGGGAGTGAAAGAAGAGAGGATAATAGGTTCCGTAGTGGAGGGCTCCGGAATAATTTCGACCACCTGGGGATCTTTAACGTGCACTGACATCGCACAGCACACGGGCGCCTTACCGTTTTTCCTCCATAAAAACGCAGCCGCCGCGGTCGGGTTCGAACCCGGGAACTCCGGATCAGTAGTCGAGCGCCCTAACCACTGAGCCACCGCGGCGGGGTAAATATTGTATGGCAGTGGTGGTTCTCGCGAGACGTATGTATTGTGTCTGTCGGTGGGCCTCGATAAGCTCGCCTATCGTGTTGTGTAGGCCTAGCTGGAGGAGTTTGTCGATTGAGGTATTTTGGGTGTAGGTGTAGTGCTGTCTTAAATGCTGTTCGGATCATGGCATCCAGGGTGGAGATTTCTATGGCCTGGAGTTGCAGGCAGAGGAGCGTGAAGAGAAAGCGGCTGAGGACGAAGGCATGAATGAGACGACATAGGTCATGCTCCTTCATGCCCCGGTGGTGTCCAGAAACTCGGCCGATTAGGTGGGATATCGACACCGCCGTCTGCTTGAGTTTCCGGATAGTGAGAGTTTTTCCCGTTGTTCTGGATGTGGAGGCCCAGTACCCAGAGAGTGTGTACCTCCGAGATGTACCGGTTTTCCAGTTTCACGGTTATGGGGTCTGTGGGGCAGTATCGGGTTGTGGAGCGGAGTATGAGGAGCTCTGACTTCTCCGGAGAGCATGAGAGTCCGATACTCCGCGCATGTGTTTGGGTGAGTTTAGCTGCCGACTGCAGAGTATTCTCTTCGTCTCCATCACTGCCATGGGTGGTCCACAGAGTGATATCATCAGCATAGAGTGTATGCCGAAGGTGAGGGATAGTTAGTAGTTTGTGGGCTAGAGAGATGAGTGTGACATTGAAGAGGAAAGGGAAGAGGACAGATCCCTGGGGGGTGCCAACCCCACTAAGGGTGTATGGGCGGGATGTGTGCGGACCGAAGTGAATGTCGGCGGTACGGTTAGTAAGGAATACTTGAATATAGGTGTACATACGTTCACCTATGTTCAAGGGGGAGAGCGCCGCCATGATCGCTTTATGGTCTAGGCGATCAAAGGCCTTGGAGCGATCCAAGGCGAGGACAGCTTTTGTGTGGGGCGGTATGAGGGGTGAAATATATCCTGTGTGAGCTGGAGCGTGGCGTCCTGTGCCGACAGGTGGGGCCGGAAGCCCACCATGCTGTGCGGATAGAGGTCTTGCTCCGTCATGCGTTGGGTGAGTCGGCCGAGTGCGACATGCTCCAAAAGCTTGCCCAGACATGATGTTAGTGAGATCGGACGAAGATTTGCAGGTGTAACGGGTTTGTGGGGCTTGGTAAGAACAAGATTTTGGCGTGACGCTAGGATTGCGGAAGGGTGCCCTCCTGCCAGCATCTGTTGAAGTACCCCGTGAGCTGGGCAATCGACACGTGTCGCATCGATCACACCTAGCGTTCTACTGAATTCATCAAAGTGCACCAGCGTTTTATGCAGAACTCCCTTTCATGACCTGCGCAAGCGTTGCCGGCAGACGCTATCCCGCTGGACCGAAGGTCAATGGTCTACGGTCAAAGTAGAGATAGTTGGTGTAACAGCCGCTGCTTGTATTACTCCATGTGTCGAACCTGAATAGCACCAGTTATGCTCATGGTTTGACCTCTAGCTACATTCAAGGGGATACTTGCGGCCCCACTGTCCTCTAGCTACATTCAAAGTCACACCTCCGGCCCAGATGACGCCTTGTAAAGCTGGCGTAGTGAAGCTTTTTGCTTCAAAAAGAGTAAAAAATGAAACAAGAAAACAAACTGCAGCTTCACTAGGAATTGAATAATAACAAAAAAAGTCGCCGTTGCTCAGTTGGCAGAGCACCGGGCGCGGTATTCGGAGGTCGTGGGTTCAGATCTCACCGGCGGCATGGTTATTTTTTCTACTGCTTTATAAGTAATTTTGTTTAAAACAATTGATTAGCGCAACAAATTAAAAAAATAAAAACATTCTCCTATGCACCTTGGTTTCCGTGTCTCTTGGCTTCTTTCACACACACACACACACACACACACACACACACACACACACACACACACACACACACACACACACACACACACACACACACACACACACACACACACACACATATATATATATATATATATAAAGAAAACCAACAGTCACCGAAAACCCAGGTGCATAGGGGAATTTTTTCTATTTTTTTTTAATTTCTAGTGCCAATCAATTGCCTTTAAAGAAAATTACTTATAAAGCAGCAGAAAAAACAACCATGCCGCCGGTGGGATCAAAACCCACGACGTCCGAATATCGCGTCCGGTGCTCTTACCAACTGAGCTACGGCGACGGCTGTCCAATCTGCTGCTTTCGTGGGTATTCATGTTTTACGTGTAAGCGAACCTTGAGAGTGTTGTGTGTGTGTGTGTGTGTGTGTGTGTGTGTGTGTGTGTGTGTGTGTGTGTGTGTGTGTGTGTGTGTGTGTGTGTGTGTGTGTGTGTGTGTGTGTGTGTGTGTGTGTGTGTGTGTGTGTGTGTGTGTGTGTGTGTGTGTGTGTGTGTGTGTGTGTGTGTGTGTGTGTGTGTGTGTGTGTGTGTGTGTGTGTGTGTGTGTGTGTGTGTGTGTGTGTGTGTGTGTGTGTGTGTGTGTGCGCGCGTGCGTGCGTGCGTGCGCGCGCGCGCGCGCGCGCGCACGAGAAGCCAACAGCCACAGAATCAAGGAGCAGAGTTTTTTTTAATTAGTGGTGTTGATCAGTGGAAATTATTTCTGAATATTTTATCGCCTAAAGGTAATTGACTAGAGAGAAACATGGGATGGCCTAAAAAATTGGGCAACCGATTTACCACGACAGAGGTGGATGACTGTTGTTAGCGGTCCAAGAAGCTTAATTTATGCAAGAAGAAATAAAGCGTGGAATAACAAAAAGAAAATACCCAATTAAATGGTATAACATCAGTACTGAAGCTTATGATGGTAGGTGTTTTGTTTCTAGATGAAAATTTTGAACGGCAGAGAAGTTCATGGTGCGGGAAGAGGTAGACGATGACCGTGAAAGCGCGGGCACCAAGCGCGGCATTCGGAACGTGGCGCGAGTAGGAGTACGAAGAAGAAGAAGAAGAATACCTGGGGTTAAGAAGAAGAAGAAGTACGAGCAGCAGCGGCGAGCTCTTCTTTTTTTTACCAAAATGCTGTCTGTTATTTAACTGTCAATATTGTTCTGTTGATTTTATTCACTGATTTTTCAAAATTCAGGATTGGTGTTACAATTTGGTCGTCATCTTCCATGGAAACTTCTTTGTTTATTCAAATACACCTTGGCCAATCCCCCTGCGTGGGTATGTGCCATATACCTGGGGTGAAGAAGAAGAAGAAGCGGCGGTTGCTGCGCTCCCAGAGTGATGAAAGAGCTAGAAGGCAAGCTTCCGAGTTCAATTACTGCGACATCGCATCCGCGACAACCAAGCCCAAGCGTCCCGCCGTCCCGCTCGGGTTCAGCGACACCTTGGGTGCGTCTCTTGTCGCGAGCGCTTCTGCTGGCGGCGCTTAGGTTTAGGAGTTTACACCCAAACAGCCATAAGAAAGGTGTTGCAAAAAAAAAATAATTTTGCGGGCTGGGCAGACCACGCACTTTCTAGTAACACGGGTCGAATCTGAAGATCTGCCCTGAAAGCCGGGTCAGGCATACGTGCAACTACAACATCGCTCTGAAAGCGTCGTCGGTATCCACCAGCAGGTTAGGTCACTACCGCTGTTCTTTTCCTTTCTCGCTCGCTCGGTTCAAACGACGGGGGGGTCGCGCTTGAGCGCAGTCTCCTGAAAGAACAGCATACATGACCGGCTTAACTTACATCATCAGCGCGTAATGATGTAGCTTAGGGACGAATGGAAATGCTGACGTCTTTTTAGAAACAACGGTTTGGTGCGCGGTCGCATATTCTCCGACCCTAAGCCTGTGTACGATGCGCGCGGTGAACCTTTCTGTGCAGCAATGTCCGCGGACACCTTAGAGATATGTGCAGGCTCAGTTTTGATCGAGTTTAATTCCTTTACGGCTCGTTTCATCCCCGTCTGTTGGTTTCGATCACTGGTCACAAACATCGAGCTTGAAATATTTCTTGCTCATCGCCAGGTATTGCGCGCATTGACGTGAACGTTCAGCGCGTGAAATACTTCGGAAGATGTAAGGCCGCCGCTCTTTTCCAGCTGTGTACCTTTGCAGGACGCCGGCATACGCAGAAGCGGCTCCCCGGTACAAGCGAGAACCCCCGACTGCATACGAGGAACGAAAAGGGTCGCACCGACCCCACCCCCCTCCCAACGACGTAAGCTATCATCGGAGAGGCACCGGCAGCGTCCCGCCGTGCCTCGTGGAGGGGTTTCCAGGAGGGCAGTGACAGACACCAGTCATGGCGAACATGCCGTACTCACCCAAACCGTGAGAAAACAGGGCCGTTCCTTATCTGGTTTTCCGGAGCGGCAGACAAACCCATTCATGCTTATTAGTCGTGTCCCGCCGTCGGTAGTGCGGCGGCTTCGTGGCCCTTTCGCTACCCCTTCTGTTGCTGACCGGCGACGCGGACCGATGATGGGTGGCAGCGTGCGTGAGGAAAGACGGATTAGCTCCGAAGGGTTAGCGTGTGGATACTCTTAATTTAGAGAGAGTGGTGGCGTATTTGTTTTTGATTTGGTTTGTGTTAACAACGAGACTCTGGGCCCCAAGGTTAGTCCCCATTTCGCTAGTTATTTTTTATTGGAGAATTGATGCTTAGGGCGGGCCAATGGAAATCACCGACCTTAGTCCTTTGTTAATTAAGTGCTTAAAAGCGCATGTGAACGGATGCAGTCCAGTCCAGTCTGAGCTGGGGCTCCATGATTAGCATGTAACCTGATGCTACTTAGGCTCTAACCCACCGGGTCGATGAGAAAAGTAGCGCAAAGTTTGTTCTTTTCTAAATTCATTTCTGCTTCTTCAAGTTTAACTCTCTGTATATGTATGCTGTAAATATATGCTCTTCTGTCATCGTCTACAAGCTCGACTCCTGTCCATCTTCCAAGCCGAACGACACTAGAGGAAGGGTTCGTAAACCTTGCTCGAAGAAACGAACTACCGTGAAATTCTACTGACGATATGCAGCCGGGTGCATCACACAGGCTGCTTGTATTGTGCCGCGTGCGGGATTATTAGCGACAGGGTGCTACGTACACGCTGCTTTGAATATACAGTGCTTTTATATGTTTTGTAAATTAGGCCAATGGTAGTCGCTGGCGCAGTTTGTTCTCGAATAGTGCTTTAGACTCGCGCGTGAGGCGCAGATTTGTTTTTTTTTTGTGTACACAGCTCTCCAACGATATATGAGACAGATACTGCGCCATTTCCTTTCCGTAAAAAACCAATTATTATTATTACACAGCTCTCACTTGACAATTATCTGTATCGCTTCTCTACGCTGGGCTGCTTACCCTGCATGCCGTAGCTGCTCTCGGCAGCGCTGTTTCGTTTTGCACTTGTATGATTTCCAGGAACAACGATAAAACATAATCTTTAACTGCTCCCCGCGGCATTTTTGCAGCTATGCCGCGGGGAGCAGTAAATAGACTTGCTCGTTTCAAAGGGCGTTTTCTTTAGGCTCTTGTGGGAGTCCAGATCTAACACCTAGAAAGCAAGCGAGAAAGCACTGCTGCTATCACCTTTGCAACCAGTGGCGTGCGTCTACGTCAGGATAAACTGCCCAGAAGCAAACGCCGAGAAAAGCAGGAAACGGTGATAGAAACGGTCAGCAGATCATAGAAAAGCGTTTCTGCAGGTCGGGCAGACGTCGCGTTCTCTCATTAACGCGGGTCATGTCGGAAGACTTGTCCTGAGGCGTCGAGTCAGGCATGTGTGCAAAAGAGTGTGAGTCTATAATTCTTTAAAGATCAAGATGTGTATTTTCTTGGCGGACGTAACGTTGTGATGTTGGCCTATTTCAAATGCGTGCTCGATACGCTCGCTGATGTGCAAAGCCCTGGTAGGGGCCGGCCAGGCTGGATTGCGCGCGAGTTGCGCCGCCTAGTCAAATAGTTTATGCTCACAGACGCTTATGAGCTCCTGTCTGGAGGTGTCTGCGTATATCATCGAGCAGGCTAGACAGGACGTATGTACCGACAGGCCTTCCGAGGACAGTGTGCGCTGCTAACTTAATGACGCTGCTATCCTCGCCGGTATACATATCAGACCATCATCCCTTTCTTCTGTCACTCGGGGTTCCGGCGGCTGCAGTGTTTCCTCCCAGACCTTAGCGTTTGGATGCGCGCATCGTTCAGGACGCCAGCATGAGAGAAGGAGTGACGCGGGCCTTGTGTTGTTCGGTTGTTGGGGTTGTGCCTGGTGTCTGAGACCGTCTGAAGGATCTGTGGCGTCACCATTGCGCCGCTTCATTCGAGCCCTTAGGGCTCGCGTCTCAGCTGAGGTGCGTGTAGTGACAGCGAAACTGCGTATAGCTCAGCGCACCCCGTCGCCATCGTCGCTTATGTGCGCATGGAAAGAAGAGCTTTCCGAGCGTCACCAGCGTCTTTTACGATCATCCTCTTTGACAGCGGCGGCATGGCGTTGTCGAGCAGTTCAACTGCTCATACTGAGGTGCTTCGGTTTACACGCCTGGAGCTGTTGTCCCATCAAGGTGCCCCTGCTTTTACATCTTCCGCCAGGGCTGTGGACAGCCATTTGGCAGGAATTTCAGTGCCTTTTTCGTCCATTTCCGGGATATTGCTCAGACGCTCCTTCTGGTTGACTGCGATGACGTTTCCGCACACCCATTTTTTGCAGGCTTGCCGCAGGTTGCCGCTGAACTTCATGGTGGCCTTATGGCTTCACGAACACCTGTGGCCTTATGGTGGCCTTATGGTGGCCTTATGGCCAACACCAGGTGAAATCAAGGAGGCGTTAGATTGTATGAAACCAGGCTCAGCGCCTGGGTTAGTTGGTCTTCCTGTGGAGTTTTATTTACAACTCTGGCATATTGTAGGCCCAATTTTCTCGCAAGTGTTAAAAATATGTATCACACGGCACGTCTTTATCGGTTCATTTAAAAGAGGCCGCATTGTCCTGATTCCTAAAATGACATCATTCTTCACATGTTGGGCCGATTGGCGCCCTATCACCTCACTAAATGTAGATTATAAAGTATTGGCAAAATTACCCGTTCGCCGTCTACGGTCTCTTCTCCCGTCCCTCATTTCCTGCCACCATGTTTTCTCCATCCCGGGTCGTGAAATACATTTTTTATCTTCCGTAGTGCCAGATATCCTAGAGTATACTTTACGGCGGCGCGCACAGGGTCTTCTTGTTTCCCTCGATCAACAGAAGGCGTTCAACTATTTAGAGCATGTGTATATTTACGGTTAACTGGATGCTTTCGGTTTCTCACCTCCTTTCGTGCTTCTCATTAAAGAGCTGTACAGATACATTTTAAACACTCTGTTCCTGGATGGCTGGGAAAGTACCGCATATGATGTTGACCGCGGCGTCCATCAAGGCTGTCCGCTCTCCGCCCTATTGCTTGTCTTAGCATTAGAGCCTTTCCTCCTACCAGTCAATCACCACTCTCTTATTAGCGGTCTGCGTTGCCAGGCGGTGAGGCAGTACGCGCCACTGCTTATGCAGATGACATCACACTCTACTTAGCTAGCCGCCGCGGTGGCTGAGTGGTTATGGTGTTCGGCTGCTGGCCCGAAAGACGCGGCGGTCAAATTTCAATCGAGGTTAAATTCTAGAGGCCCGTGTACACTGCGATGTCAGTGCACGCTAAAGAACCCCAGGTGGTCGAAATTCCCGGGGCTCTTCAATACGGCGTCTCTCATAGCCTGAGTCGCCTTGGGACGTTAAATCCCCATGAACCAAACCAAACACTACTTAGCTGATGAACGTAGCCTGCTCGAAGCCTTAAACCTTTTTCGTGCGTACGCCTCATTTTCGGGGGCTGATCTTAATTATTCAAAGAGTCACTACTTTTTTGTGGGGTCTCCTCAGAGACGTATTACATGTGCGATACCTTTGCAGTGGTGTGCGCAGATGCGCATTTTAGGTGTAACCTACGACTGTGCTGGAATATGGGATGGTATGTGGTCTTCTGTCATAGAGGGCATTACAGCTCGTGTGCAGACGGCCCAGACATTTGACCTGCCTCTGCTTGAGAGGCGCTGCCTGGTTCGTCGGTGGTGCTGGGTGACTTTTGGTACCTTTGCCACATTGTTAAACCACCCCTGCGCGTCATAAGGCGGGTGCAGACTACAGTTTTTTCTCTTTTTTTGCTCAGGCGGAACCGAGCTTGTGGCTCGTGCTGTTCTTGGACAACCACGGGAGAGAGGCGGTTTTACCTTTCCAACTTTGTCCATCACGTTCTCGTTGTTAGCTTTGAAGTGCATTTTGAGTATCCTGCTGGGGGACGCGGCTCCGGCGCTACCCTAGCGCGGCACATTTTGGGCCCTTTGCGTTATTGGAATCCGTCGGCCCCTGTTAATCATGAACCTCCAACAGAGCAGCCTACTGCTTTCTATGCTACTCCAGTGGCCTTTTTCAGACATGTAAGCGCAGTAGTACCTGATGTCAACATCGTTGCAGACCGTGTGGTGGACATTATAGGCTCGCTATTGTTGCCTGTTGTGCCGGCGACTCGCCGTTCATCGATGCGCCGCGTTCAATGGGCGCGCATAGCGTCGATTCCTCTCCCAGACCATCTACACGACTTTGGAAACTGCTGGGCAGTGCTGCTTACTTGTGATCTGCTAAAGCGGTGGGGTGTTTTAATCTCCATTACCTGTCCGAATCGTCCGCTTCCGGAATTTAAACGCCACGCTAGTCACCTGCGTGGTAGCGCGTGTCTTTTGGTGCGCGGTTCATGCGGGACTCCGTGGGCAGGACATTTCGAGCTTTTTCGCCGCTAAAAACTATTGCCGACTCCCAGTCGGCGTGTCGCCTCTTCCTTTCTGGCAGACTTCCACAATCCATCGCTCCCATTCTGACTACCCCAGAAGTTCAAAATTCCACATACAAGCACCAACTAACTTGGACTCCGGGGCACGAGGGCTCGAGGGAAACGAGGCCGCGGACAGTCTAGCTCGAGGATATACTAACCGAGCGACAAACCTCCCCGACCTCACCGCTTTCCCCTCTACGTACGGCGAGCACCTCCTCCTTCTCCGAACACAAATGCAAGTCTATCCCCCACCACACCGTAAGCAAACGGCGGCAGAGGCGAGGGAATGTCGACAACTACAGACGAACACCTTTGCTAACCTACACAAGTACCACATCATCTTCCCCGATAGATATGTCAGAATCTGCCCCTGGTGTGGCGGAATTCCAACAACATATCATGTAAGCAGGGGCTGCTCCAGAACTAGACAAACATCACTCCGAGGAACAGCGGGAGTCTGCCCTGCTCAGCTCTGAGTTGGCAACGCAGCGAAAGCTGAATTCCCATGCATGAGCAACTGCGGTGGGTATTGGTGTCCTGAAATAATGACTCCACCCAAAATCAATATCTCCGCCTCTCTATCCTACCTTTTTGGAATAAATGTTTTCTACTACTACTCCCGCGGCCGCTTCCACAGCGGCCATTTTTCTCGCATGTTAATTGTTGCGGGTCATTTTAGTTAATGGCTCAATCGATGCACCACATTGGCTGCTGGCTTTCGACGTCGCGCTGTGTGGCCAATACTTAACCGTCTTCGAAGGGAGCTGATCAGTTTCTTGTCAGAGGAACTCTTTCTTGGAAGAGGAAGAGTTCTTCCTGCGATGTTGTTGGTGGTGGTGGAAACTTTATTACATACAGGGGAGTTTAGGACGCACAGGTCCTTGGGCCCCCGCACGGTCCCACTGCACTCAAACGTTCATGACCCGGAGGCTCATAACGATGGCAGACCGGCCTGTGGCGATGGCTTGCTTGGCCGGGTCCTCGGAGCGCAGTAGGGTCTCCCAAGCCTCCCAAGTGGTAAGGTGCTCCAGGCCCCGCGGGGGAGGATCCGCCGGGCTGAGGAAAAAGATGTGATCGAGAGTGGCTTTGGGGTGGTGGCAGAGGGTACAGGAGGATAGCGCGAACGAATATAAGGGGAAGGTAAGGTGCATGTTTGGAGCCGCCTCCAAAGTGTCTGATGATAATTGTCGAGGGAGGGATCGGGTGGGGGGGGGGGTACAGCCGACGCTCGGCTTTGCAGGCCTGCGTCCGTTCACTGAAGGAATGCATGCGCTCCCGTGAGAACCCCAGATCTGAGGCCGCCGGTGCCCGGTTGAGAGAACCTCGGGCTAAAGCGTTGGCAGCCTCGTTTCCGGGATTCCTGGAGTGGGCAGGAACCCATATGAGCTCCATGTGGCTGGGCGGGTGTGCGGCGAGGGAGTTCAATATGCGAAATGCAGGGACGTGAACTCTCCCGCGGGCGAAATTCAGTATGGCAGTTTTAGTGTCCGATAGTATATACCGGGCCTCCGTGCGGTGGTCATGTCCATTCATTTTTGTTAAAAACGATCGTCGTGTATTGGTCTTTAGGCCAAACTGGCGCTACGGTCTTTGTTTTCGTGTCAGATTATTGCTGTTTCACTTTTCTGTGAAGACGTATGCTGTCCCGACTTAAATCGCTCACAAGCAATTTCTGTTAGCTGCTCAAAGCTGCTTATGGTACCTGTATAATTGGCTCGCCTTACATGCTTAGCGTCATGTCTACTTGTGAATGTCATCGCATCCGGTAACCTTGGTATGTGTACGTATGTAAATAAAAAGTTTTCCAATCACTTCATTTACATAAAACCAATCTTCATTTTATTTTCCTTCCCTTTTTAATGGACGCGAAACGCGAGAGAAGTTATTGCCAGGAAGAAAGAAAAGGAAAGTGCACAGGCCTGCCCACTGTCTCGAGCCGAGCCACAATCGCTACCACGTGCAGATAGTAGGAGAGTTGAAAGATGGGATAGAAAGACAGGATAGTAAAGACGCGCTAAAGACAAGGCCGATCCCGGAGGCAGTGCAATACCGGGCCTATCGGTGGCGGGAGTGAAGCATCCTTCAAACTCTCCGCCACATTTCTAAAATTAAGTCCAATTGGACCCGTAACAGATACTCTACGGGGTCCGGACAATCGCGTACGCGATACGCAAAAGCGCCCGTGTGGTGTGCGATGTCAGTGCACGTACGTTAAAGTTACCCAGGTGGTCGAAATTATTCGGCAGCCCTCCACTACGGCACCTCTTTGTTCCTTTGTTCTCTAAGTCCCCTTCCCTTTCCGCGCGGTTCAGGTGGGAGAGAGATACTGCGCCATTTCCTTTCCCCCAATTCCAAGTTTCCAAATTCTAATTTTCCTTTCTTCTTTAACTCCCTCCTTTATCCCTTCCCTTACGGCGCGGTTCAGGTGTCCAACTATATATGAGACAGATACTGCGCCATTTCCTTTCCCTAAAAACCAATTATTATTAATATTATTATTTCCTTAAGGAAAGTATATAATTGGCCCCAAAAAACCAATTATATACTTTCCTTACGGTTTGCCCCGCCGCGGTGGCTCAGTGGTTAGGGCACTCGACTACTGATCCGGAGTTCCCGGGTTCGAACCCGACCGCGGCGGCTGCGTTTTTATGGAGGAAAAACGCTAAGGCGCCCGTGTGCTGTCCGATGTCAGTGCACGTTAAAGATCCCCAGGTGGCCGAAATTATTCCGGAGCCCTCCACTACGTCACCTCTTCTTACTTTCTTCTTTCACTCCCTCCTTTATCCCTTTTCTTACGGCGCGGTTCCAGTGTTCAGCGATATATGAGACAGTAACTGCGCCATTTCCTTTCCCCCAAATCCAATTATTATTATTATTATTATCACTTTCCTTACGGACCCGCCGCGGTGGGTCAGTGGTTAGGGCGGTCGACTACTGATCCGGAGTTCCCGGGTTCGCACCCGACCGCGGCGGCTG
The DNA here is from genome assembly GCF_052857255.1 of Amblyomma americanum. Classification (NCBI taxonomy): domain Eukaryota; kingdom Metazoa; phylum Arthropoda; class Arachnida; order Ixodida; family Ixodidae; genus Amblyomma; species Amblyomma americanum. The sequence goes on from NC_135500.1 coordinate 102,030,378, forward strand.
CGTTTTTATGGAGAAAAAACGCTAAGGCGCCCGTGTGCTGTGCGATTTCATGCACGTTAACGATCCCCATGTGGTCGAAATTATTCCGGAGCCCTCCACTACGTACCACCTTCTTCCCTTCTTCTTTCACTCCCTTCCTTGTCCCTTCCCTTACCGCACGGTTCAGGTCTCCAACGATATATGAGACATATACTGCGCCATTTCCTTTCCCCACAAACCAATTATAATTATATATTCCTTACGGGCGCGGTTCGGTATCCACTGATATTTGCGAGACAGGCGTCATATCCTTGTTTGACCTCTAGCTACATTCAAGGTCAAACTTGCAGCCCGACTGATGGCTCGAAAAGCTGCGTAGTGAAGCTGTTCGCTTCGAAAAATAGATGTGGATTAGGTCAGCTATCCACGATATACAAAACGAAAGCTTTCGGCGTCCAGTGTGCTCATTGGCGTTGACAACGCCAACGGACTTTTCTTCCTGCCTTCGTGAGGTTAGGGACCCCAAGTATGTAAGAACAGCCGCGCTGCAGGAATCAGACCAGACAGAAGATCAGAAGCAGCCACTTAGGCTATAGACTTTTTGAGAAACACTGTACATGGCGGTGGTGACACATTTGGGCTGCATGCATTAGCGCTGACAACGTTTTGGCTGAGACGCGGCAGAGCAGCAATAAGCCGCCGCGTTGATTTCGTGACCAACTTCTCGCGATCAGCAATTGCAGTGTGCGGAACGCAGTCAAAGCAGGTTTTTGCAGTTGTCCGCCGCGGTGGCTCAGTGGTTACGGCGCTCGGCTACTTGTCCGGAGTACCCGGGTTCGAACCCGACCGCTTCGTCCGCGTGTCGATGGATGCGAAACGCTAAGGCGCCCATGTGCTATCCGATGTCAGTGCACATTAAAGGGACTCTGAAAGTCCTTCCGAGGATAGCACATCAACTCGCTTTATCACTGCTTTGTGTTGTCATGAAAACCTGAGCCAAATAATACACTTCTACACCGAGCAGATGACCTCCAATCACGCGTGAAAGTTAACGGCCCTTCCCGGCAACTTTTTAAAGCTCGTACCCTCCTCCGTCGCTCGCATCTACGTGTACATGTTGATAGAGGGCTACTGGTTATATTCTTTCAGATGTGAGGCAGCTGCCAAGGCCGCGGCCAATTAGCCGCGTAGCTGAGGCGGGTCGGGAAAGTGCGCTAATAATAATAATAATTGGATTTTGGGAAAAGGAAATGTCGCAGTATCTGACTCAATAACGTAAGACACCTGAACCGCGCCGTAAGAGAAGGAATAAAGGAGGGAGTGAAAGAAGAAAGGAAGAAAGAGGTGCCGTAGTGGAGGGCTCGGGATTAATTTCGTCCACCAGAGGATCCTTAACCTGCACTGACAACGCACAGCACACGGGCGCCTTAGCGTTTTTCCTCCATAAAAACGCAGCCGCCGTGGTCGGGTTCGAACCCGGTAGCTCCGGATCAGTAGCCGAGTGCCCTAACTACTGAGCCACCGCGGCTACCGAAGGTGCGGCTGGCGGAGGAGCGCTGACCTTCCAGTGCAAAAAGTGTACGAGAGGAGAGGGAACAGCGCGAAGACACTGAAATTCAAATTTTGTCTACAGGTAGCTTCCACAAAGCGCATTATAAAATTTCTTGCTGGACAGTATTCGTGGAGGCTTGCTTGAACACCCCAGCCAAACTGCAACTTTATTAGAGCCCCTTTCAGAGCCCCTTTAAAGATCCCCAGGTGGTCAAAATTATTTCGGAGTCCTCCACTACGGCACCTCTTTCTTCCTTTCATCTCTTAGTCACTCATTTATCGCTTCCCTTACGGCGCGGTTCAAGTGTCGGCCGATATATGAGACAGATACTGCGCCATTCCCCGAAAAACAATTTTTAATTACCAGTATGCACCAACACCACGTACAGTACATGAAAGTGAGGGTGTCCACTAAGCCATGACGCAGTTGTGCGTCTTTCCTTTCGTGAAAATGAATTGCCTTTGCAACGTTGTCAGCGCCAATGAACCCAATGAACGGCGGCGGACCAGTTACATTGGTTTTTGACGAAACAATATGCAACAGTAACTGTCTAACATATCTCGGTGGACAGCAGAATCGCGCCGTAAGGAAAGGGACAAAGGAGTTTTTTTGATGAAACGAAATGCCACAGTAGAGCGCGGAGGATCATTGCACGTTGTGACCGTGTAAGTGCGCGACAGCCGGTGATACTGTCGATGCGCGTATTGGCTGCGTGTGGCCCGGGGAACGACGGGTGCGTCAAGGAATCGCGACGAGTGATGTGTGTGATGGATGCGGTGCAGTGCAAGCAATTGAACACCTACTCCTTCACTGTGCCGCGTTCGCCGATGCTCGTCGCGATATGCTCGCGGCCTACAGAGCGCAGGGCATACTACCAGACTCCATCAAGACGCTATTGTGGCCGCAGCGCAGTGCGCGCACTCGTGAGCGAACTTTGGTGAGCCTCTGTGCATTCCTCGAACTCACGGGCTTGACGTACCGTCTGTTCTCCGTCAGGTAGTTACACGCAATGACCGAACGCTCCGCGATGTTCTACTTTGAGCGATTAATAACTGGACGCCTCACTCCAGTTGTAGCCAACAGAGTGCCTGGCGCGTGTGTGATTTTATTGCTCTTAAATGAACTAAACACGTGCACATTCTGGACACTATTGTGTAAATAGTTTGTACATATTACTTCTCCCGCTATCCTCTCTTCCTGTCCCCTCACCTCTTTCATTTCATTTCTTCATTCTGCCTGCTATCCTTTATTTCCGCTGCCCCAGCTCAGGTTCTTCAGTATCGATGGCTGATGCCGCGGTTAGCAAAAATCTTTTCCTTTCTTTTTACTATTATTTTAATTAAAAACCACTAACACCACCAACACAGTAGCTGTCTCACATATCTCGGCGGACAACCGAAACGCGCCGTAATATTAATAAAAGCATTAATTGGTTTTTCGGGAAAGGAAAAATGGCTCAGTATCTGTCTTATATATCGGTGGACAGCTGAAGGGCGCTGTAAGGGAACGGATAAAGAAGGGAGTGAAAGAAGAAAGGAAGAAAGAGGTACTGTAGTGGAGGGCTCCGGAATAATTTCGACCACCTGGGGATCTTTAACGTGAACTGACATTGCACAGCACACGGGCACATTAGCGTTTTGCCTCCATAAAAACGCAGCCGCCGCGGTCGGGTTCGAACCCGGGAACTCCGGATCAGTAGGGCGCTCGGCTACTGATCCGGAGTAAGGAAACGCCTTAACGAAAGGCATAAAAGAGGGAGGCAAAACAGAAGTGAAGAAATAATAATAATAATAATATAATAATAATAATAATAATAATAATAATAATAATAATAATAATTGGTTCTGGGGGATAGGAAATGGCGCATTCTTTGTCTCATATATCGTTGGAAACCTGAACCGCACCGTAAGGGAAGGATACCCAAGCAGCACAGATCATCGGCACAATATTGCAACAGGATGGTCCCATCCTGGTCCTTTGTGGGGCCAACTTAGCCAATACAGTTCCAATGTTGGGCCAGTTACTTGTGCTGCTTGGGTAAAGGAGGGAGTGAATGAAGAAAGGATGAGAGAGGTGCCGTAGTTGAGGGCTCCGGAATAATTTCGACCACCAGGGGATCTTTAACGTGCACTGACATCGCACAGCACATAGGCGCCTTAGCGAAAGAGGAATTCGAAAATTTAAAATTGAATTTTGAGGAAGGCGCGGCGCAGCGGCGGAACACCTGTGGCTCGGTACAACTAGTGGCGGGTGCATGTTGTTACTAGGGGGCCCTTACCGAAAATGCGCCGCTGACTAGCCTAGTGTAGGTTTCTCTACAAAAACGAGTAAACGCACGAAAGCATGAGTGGTTGGCTCTAGGTTTTGCTTTGCTCCGTCGTCGGCACGTCTGGCGGTGATGTTAGGCTCAGGTTAAGCTATGAACGACGTTAAGCTGATGTGATCTGTTCGCGCCGCAGATGGAAATTTATCAAGCCGACTACGTGCAATGCACAGGGCGAGAGTTGCTGCAGTTTAACCTTGGCCAATCCCCCGCCGTGGGTATGTGCCACTAAGCCTGAGGTTATCATCACCATCTTGAGGCGTGATCGGCTGCTGCGATAGCATAATGCTGCGGTGCAGTGCCCAGCGAAGCTGATCTGTTCGCGTTGCCGCCGATTCGAAACCCAGCCGCGGCAAAATGTATTTCTGCACCGTCAACCCACCGTTTACCCGCCACGGTGGCTCAGTGGTTATGGCGCTCGGCTATTGATCCGGAGTTCTCGGGTTCGAAGCCGACCGAGGCAACTGCGTTTTATGGAGGAAAAACGCTAAGGCGCTCGTGTGCAGTGCGATGCTAGTGCACGTTAAAGATCCCCAGGCTCGAACCCGACGGTGGCGGCTGCGTTTTTATGGAGGAAAAACGCTAAAACGATCGTGCGCTGTGCGATGCCAGTGCACGTTAAAGACCCCCAGGTGGTCGAATTTATTCCGGAGCCCTCCAATACGGCACCTCTTTCTTCTTTCACTCTCTCCTTTATCCCTTCTCTTACGGCGCGGTTCAGGCGTCCGACGATATATGAGACCGATACTGCGCCATTTCCTTTCCCCAGAAACAAATTATGTTATGCAGCGTTAAGGTCACAGAACCCTCACGATTCATGGTTGGGTTCGGGCCCTCTGAAACAGTGCTTTCGGCGTAATAAACACTTCGTAATCGATTCACTTCTCTCTAGAATGCAAGTAATCAGACTTAATACACATAATTGCATACGAATATAGGTAAATCAAGCCCTAACGTGAAAGCAGGTATTGCTGCAAAAGCCACAAAAGCGATTGTTCTGCAGCTCGTTGATAATCCGTGAAACACGCTTTGGAGCACTGGTTTTGTGTCTGATTGTTTAAAAAATGCCCGCAAAAATATCTTGCCCTGTTAAAACGGGGCGCAATAATTTTATTAGGCAGCAATCTCCAATGAAGCATTAAGCCAAGATTCATAATAATGAATATTCACTCAAGCTCATAAGAACCAGGTTTGATTTTTGACACCATGTTTCCAGACGCACCCGTTCCATTCGCAGCCACGTGGAAATGCTATTTATGAGAAAAGGCTCTCTCAATTCTCGGTGACACCTCAACCGCAACGTGAGGCAGGTTATGAAGGAAGAAATAAAAGCTGCTGGTGGCTTAGCTCTAGTTAAACCTGGTCGAAAGCGAAAAGCTACGTCTCCCTGGCTACGTTTGTGGGCGAGCGACTGGCGGTATCCACTGCAGGCGTCGCATGTAACACATCTAGCGTTAGGCTGAACACATCACTGACTGACTGACTGATGTTGCTGAAAGGACGTAGGAAAAAGAAAGAGTATGGGCCTCAATACAGGCACAAGCCTAGCCACGCTCGCTGCCGTGGGCTGAAAGTCAGACACATAAAGGATAGGAGTGAAAGACAGATAGAAAAGGCGCCGCGGGCTAATGGGCCCGTAGGCCCCGGGCCGATCCCAGAGGCAGTGCATTACCGGGCCGACCCATGCCAGAGTGCGTCTAGCACTCCGCCATATACCAAAAATAAGTTTAATATCTTGTGTCCAAGGACCAGCAGCAGATAATAAATCAAGTATCAGATATTGGCACCAAGTATCAGGTATTGGTATCAGGTGTTGGTATTGGGCTCGATCAGTACATGGGAGGGAGACCACCGTAACGCATCAAAGCGCACCGCCCTTTTTATGCAGTAACCACTTAGATGCAATGCGCATGCGATTCCAGCGGGCGCTTTCCTGCTCCGCTCTGTCAAGGTATGTGACGTCACGCATGCAGTGGGCAGCACACCTGGGATACCTCTTTTCCTCCTCTCCGCAACGCTGTGACGGAGCGCACATGTGCCGCTCTGCACGGTGGTGGTGTAAACTATATAACATACAGGAGAGTTTAAGACGCACAGGCACTTGGGCCCCCGCACGGCCCTACTGAACTCAAACGTTCATGTCCCGGAGGCTCATGACGCTGGCAGCCCGGCCTGTGGCGATGGCTGGCTTGGCCGGGTCCTCGGAACGCAGTAGGGTCTCCCAAGCCTCCCAAGTGGTAAGGTGCTCCAGGCCCCGCGGGGGAGGATCCGCCGAGCAGAGGAAAAGGATATGATCGAGAGTGGCTTTGGGGTGGTGGCAGAGGGTACCGGAGGGGTTTGTGTGGACTTGGTGATAGCGCGAGCGTATATAAGAGAAGGGTGACGTGCGTGTTTGGAGCCGCCTCCAAATTGTCTGATAATTGTCGAGGGAGGGATGGAGTGGGGGGTACAGCCGATGCTCGGCTTTGCAGGCCTGCGTCAGTTCACTGAAGGAATGCATGCGCTCCCGTGAGAACCCCATATCCGAGGCCGCCGGTGCCCGGTTGAGAGAACCTCGGGCTAAAGCGGTGGCAGCCTCGTTTTCGGGATGCCCGTAGTGGGCAGGCACCCATATGTGCTCCATGTGGCGGGGCGGGTGTGCGGCGAGGGAGTTCAAGATGCGAAATGCAGGGAGGTGCACTCTCCCGCGGGCGAAATTTAGTATGGCAGTGGTGGTTCTCGCGACACGTATGTATTGTGTCTGTCGGTGGGCCTCGATAAGCTTGCCTATCGTGTTGTGTAGGCCTAGCTGGAGGAGTTTGTCGATTGAGGTATTTAGGTGTAGGTGTAGTGCTGTCTTAAATGCTGTTCGGATCATGGCATCCAGGGCCTGGAGTTGCAGGCAGAGGAGCGTGAAGAGAAAGCGGCTGAGGACGAAGGCATGAATGAGACGACATAGGTCATGCTCCTTCATGCCCCGGTGGTGTCCAGAAACTCGGCCGATTAGGTGGGATATCGACACCGCCGTCTGCTTGAGTTTCCGGATAGTGAGAGTTTTTCCCGTTGTTCTGGATGTGGAGGCCCAGTACCCAGAGAGTGTGTACCTCCGAGATGTACCGGTTTTCCAGTTTCACGGTTATGGGGGCTCTGGGGCAGTATCGGGTTGTGGAGCGGAGTATGAGGAGCTCTGACTTCTCCGGAGAGCATGAGAGTCCGATACTCCGCGCATGTGTTTGGGTGAGTTTAGCTGCCGACTGCAGAGTATTCTCTTCGTCTCCATCACTGCCATGGGTGGTCCACAGAGTGATATCATCAGCATAGAGTGTATGCCGAAGGTGAGGGATAGTTAGTAGTTTGTGGGCTAGAGAGATGAGTGTGACATTGAAGAGGAAAGGGAAGAGGACAGATCCCTGGGGGGTGCCAACCCCACTAAGGGTGTATGGGCGGGATGTGTGCGGACCGAAGTGAATGTCGGCGGTACGGTTAGTAAGGAATACTTGAATATAGGTGTACATACGTTCACCTATGTTCAAGGGGGAGAGCGCCGCCATGATCGCTTTATGGTCTAGGCGATCAAAGGCCTTGGAGCGATCCAAGGCGAGGACAGCTTTTGTGTGGGGCGGTATGAGGGGTGAAATATATCCTGTGTGAGCTGGAGCGTGGCGTCCTGGGCCGACAGGTGGGGCCGGAAGCCCACCATGCTGTGCGGATAGAGGTCTTGCTCCGTCATGCGTTGGGTGAGTCGGCCGAGTGCGACATGCTCCAAAAGCTTGCCCAGACATGATGTTAGTGAGATCGGACGAAGATTTGCAGGTGTAACGGGTTTGTGGGGCTTGGTAAGAACAAGATTTTGGCGCGACGCTAGGATTGCGGAAGGGTGCCCTCCTGCCAGCATCTGTTGAAGTACCCCGTGAGCTGGGCAATCGACACGTGTCGCATCGATCACACCTAGCGTTCTACTGAATTCATCAAAGTGCACCAGCGTTTTATGCAGAACTCCCTTTCATGACCTGCGCAAGCGTTGCCGGCAGACGCTTTCCCCCTGGACCGAAGGTCAAGGGTCTACGGTCAAAGTCGAGATAGTTGGTGTAACAGCCGCTGCTTGTATTACTCCATGTATCGAACCTGAATAGCACCAGTTATGCTCATGGTTTGACCTCTAGCTACATTCAAGGGGATACTTGCGGCCCCACTGTCCTCTAGCTACATTCAAAGTCACACCTCCGGCCCATATGACGCCTTGTAAAGCTGGCGTAGTGAAGCTTTTTGCTTCAAAAAGAGTAAAAAATGAAACAAGAAAACAAACTGCAGCTTCACTAGGAATTGAATAATAACAAAAAAAAGTCGCCGTAGCTCAGTTGGCAGAGCACCGTGCGCGGTATTCGGAGGTCGTGGGTTCAGATCTCACCGGCGGCATGGTTATTTTTTCTACTGCTTTATAATTTTGTTTAAAAAAATTGATTAGCGCAACAAATTAAAAAAATAAAAACATTCTCCTATGCACCTTGGTTTCCGTGTCTCTTGGCTTCTTTCACACACACACACACACACGCACACACACACACACACACACACACACACACACACACACACACACACACACACACACACACACACACATATATATATATATATATATATATATATATATATATATATATATATATATATATATATATATATATATATATAGAAAAAATTCCCCTATGCACCTGGGTTTTCGGTGACTGTTGGTTTTCTATATATATATAGAAAACCAACAGTCACCGAAAACCCAGGTGCATAGGGGAATTTTTTCTATATTTTTTTAATTTCTAGTGCCAATCAATTGCCTTTAAAGAAAATTATAAAGCAGCAGAAAAAACAACCATGCCGCCGGTGCTCTTACCAACTGAGCTACGGCGACGGCTGTCCAATCTGCTGCTTTCGTGGGTATTTATGTTTTACGTGTAAGCGAACCTTGAGAGTGTGTGTGTGTGTGTGTGTGTTTGTGTGTGTGTGTGTGTGTGTGTGTGTGTGTGTTTGTGTGTGTGTGTGTGTGTGTGTGTGTGTGTGTGTGTGTGTGTGTGTGTGTGTGTGTGTGTGTGTGTGTGTGTGTGTGTGTGTGTGTGTGTGTGTGTGTGTGTGTGTGTGTGTGTGTGTGTGTGTGTGTGTGTGTGTGTGTGTGTGTGTGTGTGTGTGTGTGTGTGTGTGTGTGTGTGTGTGTGTGTGTGTGCGTGCGTGTGCGCACGCGCGCGCGCTGAGAGGCCAACCGCCACAAAAATCAAGGAGCAGAGTTTTTTTTATTTAGTGGTGTTGATCAGTGGAAATTATTTCTGAATATTTTATCGCCTAAAGGTAATTGACTAGAGAGAAACATGGGATGGCCTAAAAAATTGGGCAACCGATTTACCACGACAGAGGTGGATGACTGTTGTTAGCGGTCCAAGAAGCTTAATTTATGCAAGAAGAAATAAAGCGTGGAAGAACAAAAAGAAAATACCCAAATAAATGGTATAACATCAGTACTGAAGCCTATGATGGTAGGCGTTTTGTTTCTAGATGAAAATTTTGAACGGCAGAGAAGTTCATGGTGCGGGAAGAGGTAGACGATGACCGCGAAAGCGCGGGCACCAAGCGCGGCATTCGGAACGTGGCGCGAGTAGGAGCACGAAGAAGAATAATACCTGGGGTTAAGAAGAAGAAGTACGAGCAGCAGCGGCGAGCTCTTCTTTTTTTTACCAAAATGCTGTCTGTTATTTAACTGTCAATATTGTTCTGTTGTTTTTATTCACTGATTTTTCAAATTTCACGATTGGTGTTACAATTTGGTCGTCATCTTCCATGGAAACTTCTTTGTTTATTCGAATACACCTTGGCCAATTCCCCTGCGTGGGTATGTGCCATATACCTGGGGTGAAGAAGAAGAAGAAGCGGCGGTGGCTGCGCTCCCAGAGTGATGAAAGAGCTAGAAGGCAAGCTTCCGAGTTCAATTACTGCGACATCGCATCCGCGACAACCAAGCCCAAGCGCCCCGCCGTCCCGCTCGGGTTCAGCGACACCTTGGGTGCGTCTCTTGTCGCGAGCGCTTCTGCTGGCGGCGCTTAGGTTTAGGAGTTTACACCCAAACAGCCATAAGAAAGGTTTTGCAAAAAAAAAAAATAATTTTGCGTATTGGGCAGACCACGCACTTTCTAGTAACACGGGTCGAATCTGAAGATCTGCCCTGAAAGCCGGGTCAGGCATACGTGCAACTACAACATCGCTCTGAAAGCGCCGTCGGTATCCACAAGCAGGTTAGGTCACCACCGCTGTTCTTTTCCTTTCTCGCTCGCTCGGTTCAAACGACGGGGGGGTCGCGCTTGAGCGCAGTCTCCTGAAAGAACAGCATACATGACCGGCTTAACTTACATCATCAGCGCGTGATGATGTAGCTTAGGGACGAATGGAAATGCTGACGTCTTTTTAGAAACAACGGTTTGGTGCGCGGTCGCATATTCTCCGACCCTAAGCCTGTGTACGATGCGCGCGGTGAACCTTTCTGTGCAGCAATGTCCGCGGACACCTTTGAGATATGTGCAGGCTCAGTTTTGATCGAGTTTAATTCTTTTACGGCTCGTTTCATCCCCGTCTGTTGGTTTCGATCACTGGTCACAAACATCGAGCTTGAAATATCTCTTGCTCATCGCCAGGTATTGCGCGCATTGACGTGAACGTTCAGCGCGTGAAATACTTTGGAAGATGTAAGGCCGCCGCTCTTTTCCAGCTGTGTACCTTTGCAGGACGCCGGCATACGCAGAAGCGGCTCCCCGGTACAAGCGAGAACCCCCGACTGCATACGAGGAACGAAAAGGGTCGCTTGACGCACCGACCCCACCCCCCTCCCAACGACGTAAGCTATCATCGGAGAGGCACCGGCAGCGTCCCGCCGTGCCTCGTGGAGGGGTTTCCAGGAGGGCAGTGAAAGACACCAGTCATGGCGAAGATGCCGTACTCACCCAAACCGTGAGAAAACAGGGCCGTTCCTTATCTGGTTTTCCGGAGCGGCAGACAAACCCATTCATGCTTATTAGTCGTGTCCCGCCGTCGGTAGTGAGGCGGCTTCGTGGCCCTTTCGCTCCCCCTTCTGTTGCTGACCGGCGACGCGGACCGATGATGGGTGGCAGCATGCGTGAGGAAAGACGGATTAGCTCCGAAGGGTTAGCGTGTGGATACTCTTAATTTAGAAAGAGTGGTGGCGTATTTGTTTTTGATTTGGTTTGTGTTAACAACGAGACTCTGGGCCCCAAGGTGAGTCCCCCTTTCGCTAGTTATTTTTTATTGGAGAATTGGTGCTTAGGGCGGGCCAATGGAAATCACCGCCCTTAGTCCTTTGTTACTTAAGTGCTTAAAAGTGCATGTGAACGGATGCAGTCCAGTCCAGTCTGAGCTGGGGCTCCATGATTAGCATGTAACCTGATGCTACTTAGGCTCTAACCCACCGGGTCGATGAGAAAAGTAGCGCAAAGTTGGTTCTTTTCTAAATTCATTTCTGCTTCTTCAAGTTTAACTCTCTGTATATGTATGCTGTAAATATATGCTCTTCTCTCATCGTCTACAAGCTCGCCTCCTGTCCATCTTCCAAGCCGAACGACACTAGAGGAAGGGTTCGTAAACCTTGCTCGAAGAAACGAACTACCGTGAAATTCTACTGACGATATGCAGCCGGGTGCATCACCCAGGCTGCTTGTATTGTGCCGCGTGCGGGATTATTAGCAACAGGGTGCTACGTACACGCTGCTTTGAATATACAGTGCTTTTGTATGTTTTGTAAATTAGGCCAATGGTAGTCGCTGGCGCAGTTTGTTCTCGAATAGTGCTTTAGACTCGCGCGTGAGGCGCAGATTTGTTTTTTTTTGTGTACCCAGCTCTCCAACGATATATGAGACAGATACTGCGCCATTTCCTTTCCGTAAAAAACCAATTATTATTATTACACAGCTCTCACTTGACAATTATCTGTATCGCTTCTCTACGCTGGGCTGTTTACCCTGCATGCCGTAGCTGCTCTCGGCAGCGCTGTTTCCTTTTGCACTTGTATGATTTCCAGGAACAACGATAAAACATAATCTTTAACTGCTCCCCGCGGCATTTTTGCAGCTATTATGGCACCCATCGAGGAAACCGTAAATAGACTTGCTTGTTTCAAAGGGCGTTTTCTTTAGGCTCTTGTGGGAGTCCAGATCTAACACCTAGAAAGCAAGTGAGAAGGCACTGCTGCTATCACCTTTGCTACCAGTGGCGTGCGCCTACGGCAGGATAAACTGCCCAGAAGCAAACGCCGAGAAAAGCAGGAAACGGTGATAGAAACGGTCAGCAGATCATAGTAAAGCGTTTCTGCAGGTCGGGCAGACGTCGCGTTCTCTCATTCACGCGGGTCATGTCTGATGACTTGTCCTGAGGCGTCGAGTCAGGCATGTGTGCAAAAGAGTGTGAGTCTATAATCTCCATCTGGATTTACAGCTCAGTGGTTCTCTTTGCTTTCCCTACACTTATTCATGCGATGCGATAGCAAAAACGCAACAGTAAACGAGGTGGGTGTTTTACGAGGCATTTTCAGCTTGTTCTTGCGAAGAGTCACGGCGAGGTCAGAGGAACACAGCGTCGGCGGCAGCGGCGGCGTCTGATCGGAACAGCCGCTTTTTTCCCGCTGCGCCTCCCAGGTGGCGCCACATGTTCGGCTGAAACTACAGCGCACAAAGCGGATACGAAAGCCGAGCGTAATATATCATCGTCATCATCATCAGGCTTACTACACCCACTGCAGGGTAAAGGCCTGTGATGACCGCGAAAGCGCGGGCACCAAGCGCGGCATTCGGAACGGGGCGCGAGTAGGAGCACGAAGAAGAAGAAGAATACCTGGGGTTAAGAAGTAGGAGGAGCAGCGGCGAGCTCTTCTTTTTTTTACCAAAATGCTGTCTGTTATTTAACTGTCAATATTGTTCTGTTGTTTTTATTCACTGATTTTTCAAAATTCACGATTGGTGCTACAATTTGGTCGTCATCTTCAATGGAAACTTCTTTGTTTATTCAAAAACACCTTGGCCAATCCCCCTGCATGGGTATGTGCCATATACCTGGGGTGAAGAAGAAGAAGAAGCGGCGGTGGCTGCGCTCACAGAGTGATGAAAGAGCTAGAAGGCAAGCTTCCGAGTTCAATTACTGCGACATCGCATCCGCGACAACCAAGCCCAAGCGCCCCGCCGTCCCGCTCGGGTTCAGCAACGTGGCCATTGCTGACGACCTGCCAAACGCATCGCACAGCGGCCCCACTACCACCTCCGCAGACTCAGACATGAAGGAATTCTGGGGACGGAGGAGCCTCGTATCTCGACCGCGGCGACCTTCATCCATCTGTCGCAGTCTCCGCGAGGTGCTCGTGTTGAACGAGATGGAGCAGCCGCTGCAGCCTGCGGAACTGGAGGGGGCCCGCGGAGATGCCCCATTGTCCGCGCCTGTACATGCACCAAGAGCGGGAGACCACCGTCGCCAGCTACCAGCACACCAAGTTACGCGTGGAGCCAGGTTTGTCTCCCGCCCGGCGAACTGGAGGATGGGCAACCACATCAAAGTGGTCTTTCTACGTGTAGTTCTCGTCTTTGCCGATACAGCATTCATCTACATGACCACGACGGAGTGGATGCAGATCCAGCGCGGGAATTTTTGGCGCACAAGCCCGCTGCGACACTCTGTTAAGAACGCCGATCTCCCGCTCCTCCCAAGTTGTGGCAGCACGCCGTGCAAAATGTAGCGGTCTCACCTGAAATCCTCCGTCAATTGGTCACAAAACCCATGCAAAGACTTCTATCGATTTGTGTGTGACGGCTGGAGGAAACAGCACCGTGTGCTGTCTGTTGTGGATGCTGCACAGGACATGATGTACACCCATGCGCTCAATAACATTCGAAGGGATACCGGATCCTTCACAAGTAAAAATACTGCAGCAGCTTCGGTGCCGAACGTCCGAAAAAGGGTAGCCGATTTGGTTGCGTCCTGCGTGCAGTATTCTCGGAACAGTCTACACGAACTGAAAATGTTCATGGCTGAACGACAGCTCCCATGGCCTGCTACATCACCCAGGGATCTGTTAGAAGTTTTGCTCTACTTCTCAGGAAAGCGGAATCTCCACTTATGGTTCCCCGTGACCTTATACCTGGTGTCAAGGCGTTTATTTGAAGCACAGGTCGGTTGGTCTTGGTTGTCCGGCGACACAACGGGCACACTCACAGGCGTCGTTCGAAAAAACCCAGCTGCACTTCGTCTGCTTCTTCGTTGTCCCGCTTGAACTCGTCCGCTTCTTCGCGGCGCTGCGCCTGTCTGTCCCATTACAATTACTCTCCCTCCGAAAAAGGAGCCATCCCGGCGACTTACGGAGAGGAGAGGATGGGCGGGTCATAGTAAGGCTTGAGGCGCTCAATGTGCACAGTTTCGCGCCCCCGGCGACGGTGGTCCGAAGAGGGAACGAGCGGCTCAACGATATAAGTCACCGGAGAAATTTGGTGGACAACCCGGTAAGGTCCGTGAAAGCGAGACAGTAGTTTCGTGGCGAGGCCGGGAGTGGAGGAAGGCACCCAGAGCCAAACGAGGGCGCCAGATGGGTATGACGCTGGAGGGTCCGGGGAATCCCGACGGTGCTTCTGATCCCATTGTTGCTGTGTGGTGAAAGAGCGGGCAAGTTGCCGGCATTCTTCGGCATACAGGTGAGCTTCGGAGAGTAAGGTGGTCTCGGAAGGGTCAGGGTGATAAGGAAGGATGGTGTCCATGGTGGATGTAGGCTCCCGGCCATATAAGAGGAAAAAAGGAGAAAACCCCGTTGTTGTCTGAGTAGCTGTGTTATACGCGTACGTGACGAACGGGAGCACTTGATCTCAGTTGGAGTGGGCGGTGTCAACGTACATGGCGAGCATGTCACTCAGAGTGAGGTTGAACCGCTCAGTCATGCCGTTGGTCTGGGGGTGATAGGCGCTGGTGTAGCGATGAACGATTTGGCATTGCTTGAGCAGGGCCTCGACGGCGTCCGAGAGAAAAACACGGCCGCGGTCACTCAGAAGTTCTTTCGGGGCGCCGTGACGAAGAACAAGACTGTGTAGAATGAAGTGGGCGACATCGTTTGCGGTAGCAGATTTGAGAGCCGACGTTTCGACGTAACGGGTGAGATGGTCAACGGCAACGATGATCCACCGATTATTAGCCGAAGTAGTTGGAAGCGGGCCATAAAGATCAATGCCGACGCGGTCAAAGGGACGGCCAGGGCAAGGTAACGGCTGCAAAGGAGCGGCGGCGGGTTGGGGAGGTTTCTTGCGACGTTGGCAGGCGATGCATGACCGAATGTACTGACGTATGTAGCGGTACATACCTCGCCAGTAGAATCGCTGACGAAGGCGAGCATATGTTTTCAGTACACCGGCGTGGCCGCATTGTGGAGCGGAGTGAAAAGAGGCACAGATTGTAGCACGGAGGTGTCGAGGGATGACCAACAGCCACTTCCGGCCGTCGGGGAGGTAATTACGGCGGTATAAGAGGCCATCACGAACGGCGAAGTGGTGGGCTTGGCGGCGAAGTGTCCGGGTCGAAGGATGCGGCGAGGGAGTGTTCAGGAAGTTTAGCAGCGAGGTGATCCAAGGATCCTTCAATTGTTCGGAGAGCATATCAGGGATGTTGAACGAAGAGAATTCGTAGGCACAGACGAGGGCAGAGGTTGATTCGCATGGGAGTGGTGAACGAGAAAGGGCGTCGGCGTCCGAGTGCTTGCGGCCGGAGCGATAAATGACGTGTATATCAAACTCCTGGAGACGTAAAGCCCAGCGGGCGAGTCGGCCAGAAGGATCTTTGAGGGAGGATAGCCAGCATAGGGCGTGGTGGTCTGTGACGACATAGAAGGGCCGGCCGTAAATGTAAGGGCGGAACTTGGCAATTGCCCAAATGATGGCGAGACATTCTTTTTCTGTAACAGAATAGTTTGATTCCGCCTTGGTGAGGGCGCGGCTGGCGTAAGCGACGACGTATTCCGGATACCCAGGCTTTCGCTGGGCAAGAACTGCGCCCAAGCCCACACCGCTCGCGTCAGTGTGAATTTCTGTCGGACAGGCGGGATCAAAATGGCGAAGGATGGGGGGAGAGACCAGCAGGCGACGTAAAGTGCTGAACGCGGTATCGCAGGCGGGGGACCAAGACGAAAGGTTCAAGCTGCCAGCAAGAAGCTGCGTTAAAGGGGCGATGATACTGGCGAAATTTCGGATGAAGCGGCGAAAATATGAGCATAAGCCTAGAAAACTGCGAAGTTCTTTTAAGGTGGTTGGTTTGGGGAAGTCAGCGACGGCGCGAAGTTTGGCAGGGTCAGGAAGAACGCCGTCTTTGGAGATGACATGGCCTAATATTGTGAGCTGCGTTGCACCGAAGTAACATTTTTTCAAGTTTAGTTGGAGGCCGGCGTCAGTAAGGCTAGTGAGTACGCGCTGAAGGCGGTGCAGATGGGAAGGAAAATCTTTGGAAAAAACGACAATGTCATCTAAGTAACACAGACAAGTTTCCCATTTGAGGCCACTGAGAATAGTGTCCATCATCCTTTCGAATGTGGCTGGAGCATTGCAGAGGCCGAATGGCATCACATTGAACTCATACAAGCCGTCTGGGGTGACGAAAGCGGTTTTCGGCCTGTCGTTCGCCGCCATCGGGACCTGCCAGTAGCCGGAGCGTAAGTCGAGGGATGAAAAATACTCCGCTCCCTGCAAGCAATCCAGTGCGTCGTCGATTCGGGGTAGAGGATAAACATCCTTGCGTGTGATCTTGTTGAGACGGCGGTAGTCCACACAGAACCTGATGGAGCCATCTTTTTTCGTCACCAAGACAACAGGAGAGGCCCAAGGGCTGTGAGAAGGCTGTATTATGCCGCGCCGAAGCATGTCGTCAACATTGTCACGGATGACGCGGCGCTCGCTCGGCGAGACTCGGTACGGTCGCTGACGCAAGGGAGCGTGGGTACCAGTGTCAATTGTGTGAGAGACGGCCAATGCGCGCCCCAAGGAGGGCTGGGAAAGGTCGAAAGAGTTGCGGAAGCGGCAGAGAAGTTCCAAGAGTTGGTCACGGTAAGCGGACGGAAGGTCGGGAGCGATGTTACGACGAAAGACGTCGATGGAAATCGGATCGGGCGCTGTCGCACAACAGGCTAAGGCAGTAACTGGGGAGCAGGCACGGGTATCGTAGAACTCGGAAGCAAGAGCAGGGTCCAGTTCTTCAATAGAGCCGAGGCATTCGCCGCGAAGAACAAACGACGGGTAAGAAAATGGGTTGGTGACATAAATGGCGCAGTGGCCATCGGAAATCGAGACAACGGCGAATGGAATGAGGAGGCGCTGATGGCGAGTGGGTGCTGCGGTAGGTGTGAAAAGAACAGGGCCGCTGAGGAAAGAGTCGGGGCGGAGCGGAACGAGGGCTGATGAGGAGGGAGGTATGTCGGTGTCGGCAGCTACAAGAAGCTTAGCGGAGCGCACAGGAAGGTCACACAACGAAACATCACACAGGGGAGAAAGCTCAAGTTCCGCACGGGCACAATCAATCACTGCACGGTGGGTCGAGAGGAAATCGCAGCCGAGGATGACATCGTGAGAGCAGGCGGTCAGCACAACAAACTCGATGGTATAGGCGACGTCGTTGATAGTAACGCGGACCGTGCAGGCTGCGATGGGGTGGATGCGCTGAGAGGTGGCCGTACGTAGTGAAAAGTCAGACAGCGGCGTTGTCACCTTACGAAGTTTGCGGCGAAGAGCATCACTAATTACTGACACTGCAGCACCCGTGTCGACGAGCGCGAGAACGGGGACGCCTTCAACAGACACCTCAATCACGTTAGCAGGAGAACACGGAGGACTTAAAAAGTTGGCAAAACACGCAGTTCTTGCCTCCTGAACTGCGGCAGTCAGTTTTCCTCTGGGAGAGGGTCCGGGCGGCGGAGCATCGGAGAAATGGAACGTCGACGAGGGGAAGGCGAGCGACGAGTAGGGTACTGGGAGCGATGTGTAGAGGAGGCAGAAGAGACATTAGGCAAGGGCGGCCCGGAATCGTACCGGAAATTGCGCATGAAATCGCCAGAACGAGGAGATCGCTGACGGCAAAAGCGTGCGACATGGCCCGGAAGACCGCAGGAATAGCATATCGGTCGATTGTCCTCGGTACGCCAAGGGTTCGTAGGGTTTCGGCGGGGTCGACGAACCAGGACCTGCGGCGGGGGTATAGACGGCGGTGGAGCATAAAAGGCCGGGCTGCTAGGGTAGGCGGCAGAGGTGGGCGAGCGCCGTGTACCGGTGACTGCTTCAACATAATTGAGCGGCGCTGCCACAGGAGGAGGTGGGGGACTGGATGGCAGAACTGCAGCGACCTGCCCCTGAATAACACGACGGATTGTGGGCGTGAGAGATGGCGCCAGGTCGTGCGGAAGGCAAACGGGGTCGGGAAGGTGATGCAGCAGAGAAAGCTGGCGAGCGACCTCTTCGCGGATGAAGTCTTTAACCTGCTGCGTGAACAGGGACTGCTCAGCAGACGAGCCACCAAGGGCCAAGCCAGCAAGACCCCCCGCAGGCGCGCCGGACTGCCGCGTAGATGCGCGTTGCTTGCGGAGTTCGTCGAAGCTTTGGCACAGCTGGATGACGGTGGCGACGGAGGTGGGGTTCTTCGCCAGCAGCATCTGGAAAGCGTCATCGGCTATGCCTTTAAGTATGTGGTTGACTTTATCCCCTTCGGACATGGAGGGGTTGACACGCTTGCACAGGTCAACGATGTCCTCGATGTAGCTGGTGAACGTCTCGGAAGGGAGCTGAGATCGAGCACGAAGACGTTGCTCGGCGCGAAGCTTCCGGACGGCGGGGCGGCCGAAAACGTCGGCGAAGCTTGTTTTAAAGGACGACCAGGTGGGAAGGTCGGCCTCATGGTTGCGAAACCATAGGTTGGCAACGTCCGTTAGATAGAATAGGACGTTGCTAAGTTTGACGGAATCGTCCCACCGATTGTAAGTGCTGATGCGCTCATAGGAGGCCAGCCAATCGTCGACGTCTTGGTCATCGGTGCCACTAAAAGGTGAAGGGTCACGCTGGCGCTGCACCCCGTGACAGAGTACGGTGGCAGGGAGGGGCTGCGATGGTTCACTAGGACCTTCCGGCATGGTGGCGGAGACGAGGAGCGTTCCACTTCGAAGTTCCAGGATGAGGACCGGGACGGGAACCGAGGCACCTCCACCAAGTGTCAAGGCGTTTATTTGAAGCACAGGTCGGTTGGTCTTGGTTGTCCGGCGACACAACGGGCACACTCACAGGCGTCGTTCGAAAAAACCAACTGCACTTCGTCTGCTTCTTCGTTGTCCCGCTTGAACTCGTCCGCTTCTTCGCTGCGCTGCGCCTGTCTGTCCCATTACACTGGCATCTTACCGCAGCGGGACGTGACAGCCCTTGCTCAAGATTGGAAACAGCGTGACGTTCCGAGCCTGGATAGCTTTGATGCGTGCGATGAGCGGCCAAAAAAAGAGCTGACACGCGGGAGGCTATTACCCTTAGCATAGGCCTTCTTGTGGTTACCGAAATAGGTTGCATGGCAGACAAATAATTTGCGAATAGCACACTTCCGCGCACCGATCATCCCTGGTCAGCGCACCCCCGCCGCTGCCATGTTGAAGTAGAAATGAGCACATGCGTGGCTTGTTCTAGCCTCTTACCCAGACATCAAGGCGTAGAGACTCTGGTTCAGAATGTTCGATATATCTTGGTTAGTGACGTAATACGCCGCAGCAATGTACCATTCAGATATGTGGGTACCTGTAGGCTGCGCAGCTGATTGGACAGCCGTCGCCGTAGCTCACTTGGTAGAGCGCCGGACGCGATATTCGGAGGTCGTGGGTTTGATCCTGCCGGCGGCATGGTTGTTTTTTCTGCTGCTTTAAGTAATTTGTAGCGCCAATTGATTGGCGCTACAAATTAAAAACTAGAAACATTCCCCTATGCACCTTGGTTTCGGTGACTGTTAGCTTCATATGTGTGAGTGTGTCCACGAGAAGCCAACAGCCACAGAAATAAATGAGGACCGCTTTTTTTATTTTTGTGGTGTTGATCAGTGGAAATTATTTGTGAATATTTTATCGCCTAAAGGAAACTGATCAGATAGAAACATGGGATGGCCTAAAAAATTGGGCAACTCATTTACCATTACAGAGGTGGATTGGTGTGGTTAGGGGTCCAACAAGCTTAATTTATGCAAGAAGAAATAATGCGTGGAATAACAAAAAGAAAATACCAAAATAAATGGTAGAAGATCAGTGCGAAAGCTTATGATGGTAGGCGTTTTGTTTCTAGACGAAAATTTTGAACGGCAGAGCAGTTCATGGTGCCGGAAAATGTAGACGATGACCGCGACAGTACGGGCACTACGTGCGGCATTCGGAACGTGGCGCGATTAGTAGCACAAAGAAGAAGAAGAGTAGGAGCAGCTGCGGAGGTGCCGGCGCGCACAGAGTGCTGAAAGAGCTAGAAACCGAGCTTCTGAGGCTACCTGGGCACTTACTGCGACCTCACGTCTGCGACAACCAAGCCCGAGTGCCAAGCCGTCCCGCTCGGTTTCAGCAACGTGGCCATTCCTGACGACCTGCCAAGCGCCTCGCACAGCGGCCCCACTACCACCTACGCCGAGTCAGACCTGGAGGAATTCTGGGGATTGAGGAGCCTCGCATCTCGGCCGCGGCGACCTTCGTCCATCCGCCGCAGTCTCTGCGAGGTGCTCGTGTTGAACGAGATGGAGCAGCGGCTGCAGCCTGCGGATCTGGAGGGGACCCGCGGTGACGCCCCAGTGTCCTCGCCTGCACATGCACTAAGGGCGGGAGACCACCGACTCCAGCTACCAGCACACCAAGGTACGAGGGGAGTCAGGTTTGTCTTCGGTCCGGCGAACTGGAGGCTGAGCAACCAGATGAAAGTGGTCTTTCTACCTGTAGTTCTCGTCCTTGCCGCTACAGCACTCATGTATATGACCACGAGGGAGTCGATGCGGATCCAACGCGGGAATTTTTAGCGCACAAGCCCGATGCGACACTGCGTTAAGAACGCAGATCTGCCGCTCCTCCCAAGTTGTGGCAGCACGGCGTGCAAAATGTAGTTGTCTCATCTCAAATCCTTCGTCCTTCGGTCACAGAACCTATGCAAAGACTTCTATCGATTTGTGTGTGACGACTGGAGGAAACAGCACCGTGTGCTGTCTGTTGTGGATGCTGCACAGGACGTGATGTACACCCATGCGCTCAATGACATTCAAAGGGTTCCTGGATTCGTTAAATTAAAAACACTGCAGCAACGTCGATGCCGAACGTCCGGAAAAGGGTAGCTGATTTGGTTGCGTAATGCATGCAGTATTCTGAGAACAGTCTACAAAAACTGAAAATGTTCATGGCCGAACGACAGCTCCCATGGCCTGCTACATCTCCCAGGGACCTGTTAGAAAATTTGCTCGACTTCTCAGGATAGTGGAATCTCCACTTGGGGTTCCAAGTCACCTTATACCTGGCACCTTACCGCAGCGGGTCAAGACGGCACTTGCTCAAGATTGAAACAGCGTCACTTTCTGACCCTGGATAGCTTTGATGCGTGCGATGAGCGGCCAAGGAAAAGAGACCCCGCTGTCACTACGCTACCGGAAGTACACCAGAAGAGTGCTGGCTCTATTCGGAGTTTCCGAGTCAGGAGCAGAAGAACTCGACACTGCTATCCAGGAGGTGGATCTGCTGACACTGGATGGGTTAGGGCCCGCGATGGCCGATCCAGAACAGAAGATCCTTCGCATGTCATTTCCCAACATAACTGCAACTGCGACACCTGGCATCCCAATCGGCCGCTGGCTGCCCCTTCTTAACGAGTGCTTCGCCTGTCCGCGGCTCTTTTCTGCAAACAGTGCAGATGGAGAACCCCGGGCTTCTCTGGGCTGTTGCTTCTCTCCGCATGTGTAAGGCTGAGACGCTGGAGGCTGTTACCCTCAGCCTAGGCCTTCGTGTGGTTAACGAACTAGGTTGAATGGCAGACAAATAAATTGCGAATGGCACACTTCAGCGCATCGATCATCCCTGGTCAGCGCACACACTCCGGTGCCTTGTTGAAGTAGAAATCAGCACAGGCGTTGCATGGTATAGCCTCTTTCCCAGACATCAATGCGTAGACTGTCTTGTTCAGAATGTTCGAGACATCTAGGTTAGCGTCGTAATACACCGCAGCATTATACCGTTCAGATATATGGGTACATTTTAGTCTGCGCAGCAGAGTGGACATCCGTCGCCGTTGCTGAGTTGGTAGAGCACCGGACGCGATATTCGGAGGTCGTGGGTTCGAATCCCACCGGCGACATGGTTGTTTTTTCTGCTGCTTTAAGTAATTTGTATCGCCAATCGATTGGCGCTACAAATTAAAAACTAGAAACATTCCCCTATGCACCTTGGTTTCGGTGACTGTTGGCTTCCTTCATATATATATATGTGTGTGTGTGTGTGTGTGTGTGTGTGTGTGTGTGTGTGTGTGTGTGTGTGTGTGTGTGTGTGTGTGTGTGTGTGTGTGTGTGTGTGTGTGTGTGTGTGTGTGTGTGTGTGTGTGTGTGTGTGTGTGTGTGTGTGTGTGTGTGTGTGTGTGTGTGTGTGTGTGTGTGTGTGTGTGTGTGTGTGTGTGTGTGTGTGTGTGTGTGTGTGTGTGTGTGTGTGTGTGTGTGTGTGTGTGTGTGTGTGTGTGTGTGTGTGTGTGTGTGTGTGTGTGTGTGTGTGTGTGTGTGTGTGTGTGTGTGTGTGTGTGTGTGTGTGTGTGTGTGTGTGTGTGTGTGTGTGTGTGTGTGTGGATGAGAAGCCAACTGCCAGAGAAACCAAGGTGTACAGGTTTTTTAATTTGAGGTGTTGATCAGTGGAAATTATTTGTGAATATTTTATCGCCTAAAGGTAATTGATTAGAAAGAAACATGGGATGGCCTAAACATTGGGAAAGTCATTTAGCGTGACAGAGGTGGCTTAGTGTGGTTAGGGGTCCAACAAGATTAATTTATACAAGGGGGTTAGTACGAGAAAGAAAAAGAAAACGTGGAATAGCAAAAAGAAAACACCCATATAAAGGGTGAAGGTCAGTACGAAAGATTATGATGGTAGGCGTTTAGTTTCTAGATGAAAATTTTGAACGGCAGAGCAGATCATGGTGCGGGAAGAGGTAGAGGATTACCGTGACAGCGCGGGAACCGCGCGCGGCATTCGAAACATGGCACGAGTAGGAGCACGAAGAAAAAGAAGAAGAGTAGGAGCTGCAGTGGCGGTGCCGGCGCTCACAGAGTGCTGACAGAACTAGAAGGCGAGCTTCCGACGCTGCCTGGGCACTCACTGCGACCTCACATCCACGACAACCAAGCCCAAGTGCCCCGCCGTCCCGCTCGGGTTCAGCAACGTGGCCATTGCTGACGACCTACCAAGCGCCTCTGCCGACTCAGACCTGGAGGCATTCTGGCGCGGAGGAGCCTCGTATCTCTGCTACGGCGACCTGGGTACATCCGTCACAGTCTCCTCGAGGTGGTCGTGTTGAACGAGATGGAGCAGCCGCTACTGCCTGCGGCTCTGGAGGGGGCCCGCGGAGATGCCCCAGTGTCCGCACCTGTACATGCACCAAGGGCGGGAGACCACCGACGCCAGCTACCAGCACACCAAGGTACGGGGAGAGTCAGGTTTGTCTCCCGTCCGGCGAACTGGAGGCTGGGCAACCACATCAAAGTGGTCTTTCTACCTGTAGTTCTCGCCCTTGCCGCTACAGCACTCATCTACAGACCACGACGGAGTGGATGCGGATCCAGCGCGAGGATTTTGGGCGCACAAGCCCGTTGCGACACTGCATTAAGAACGCAGATCTCCCGCTCCTCCCAAGTTTTGACAGCACGGCGTGCAAAGTGTAGCGGTCTCATCTCAAATTCTCCGTCAGTCGGTCACAGAACCCATGCAAAGTCTTCTATCGATTTGTGTGTGACGGCTGGAGGAAACAGCACCGTGCGCGGTCTGTTGTGGATGCTGCACAGGACTTGATGTACACGCATGCGCTCAATGACATTCAAAGTGATCCAGGATTCGTCTCAAGTAAAAATACTTCAGCAGCGTCGGTGCCGAACATCCGAAAAAGAGTAGCCGATTTGGTTGCGTCCTGCGTGCAGTATTCTCGGAACAGTCGACACAAACTGTAAATGTTCATGGCCGAATGGCACCTCCCACGGCCTGCTACATCTCCCAGGGACCTGTTAGAGGTTTTCCTGCACTTTCCTGGAAAGTGGAATCTCCACTTATGGTTCCACTTGACCTTATACATGGTTATCGCCAGGCAATTATGCTACTCAACAAATAGAGAATGAGCGTTAGAAGACGAAGAGAGCAGCGGAGACGCCCGAACAGTGAGGAACGCCTTGCCAAATGGAGATGCCAGGCTGCCGAGAGTAATAGACGGCGCACAGCCGTAGAGATGAAGCCCATGGAAGGCGTCAGTCGACAGGAACCAACAGAAGAGGATGTGAAGGCCCTCGGTGTGACTGATCACACAATTCGAGTTTCCGAATAACAAGCGCAGCCAGAGAAACGCACTACCTCTCGCTGCGTATATCCTGGCATAGCTGAGCTAAGCCACTGCCAATTTTTTTTTACTCGAGCATACGAATCAGCCCTTTCGTCAAACTGTGTGGACATCATAAGTGTGAAATGCACCATTTTCGTACTCGATGCTCAAATCCACGATGTACGTACCACTCGGTCTCTCTTAGGTGTCACTGCAGGTCCTATGCAGATTTCTCGTTTTTCTGACTACGAATTCCCGGCTTCGCCCTGTGCCGTGCCATGAACGATCACTGTTGGGTGCATCGCCGTCACTATGACGAGGATTTCATGTCTTCGTGTTTCACCGTCTACCAAAATCGAGCGTAAAAGATACCACGTCGCAAGTGTGATGCTTCAATAGAGAACCTGTATAGCGATTAATTCTGGGGTGCAGCGATCAGCGCGGCCCTGGTTACAGAGACAGAAAAGTGGGAACCGCTGCATAGAAATAAATTATAAGCTACAAAACAAGAAGCAAATAGGTTTGCCTGAGCAGCATGAGTACAGCAAAACATTGCTGGTGCTATAGCTCTGGTTAACCCCGGTCGAAAGCGAAAAGTTGCATCTCCCTGGCTGCGTTCGTGGTCGAGCGACCGACGGTTTCCATAGACAGCCATACTGAGACACACACAGTAGTGGGAATTTTTTTTATTCCTTAAATATCTTGCTTTCTTCGAAACTACATTACATGCGCTCTCCCTAGACACAATATATTTAATGTAGCTTTGGCTATATTTACAACTGTATTACTGCTGGTCGTATGCGGAGATATGAAACCAAATCCGGTTGCAAACGACGCGCAAGATACTGCGCCATTTTCTTTCCCCAAAAACCAGTTATTATTAACCCCGAAGACAACTTCAGAAAGGCTCCGGTGGCTCAGTGGTTAGTGCGCTCGGCTACTGATCCGGACTACCCAGGTTAGATCCCGACCGAGGCGGCTGCGTTTCGATGGAGGCGAAACACAAAGGCGCCCGTGTGCTGTGCGATGTCAGTGCACGTTAAGATCCCCAGGTGGTCGAAATTATTCCAGAGATCTGCGCTACGCACCTTTCATCCTTCATTCTCTTAGTCCAATCTTTACCCCTTACCTTACGGTGCGGTTCAGGTGTCCGTCGAGATGTGAGGCAGACACTGCGCCATTTCCTTTCCCCCAAAACCAAATTTCAATTTCAATTTTTAAATTGAAAAAGAAATTGTTTTTTTGGGAGGGGAAGGAAATGGCGCAGTGTTAGACAGGCGTCATTTATTTTTCTTAAAACCAACTTTCATTCTCCTTCGCTTACTATCATCTGCGTTGCAGTGACACACACACACACACACACACACACACACACACACACACACACACACACACACACACACACACACACACACACACACACACACACACACACACACACACACACACACACACACACACACACACACACACACACACACACACACACACACACACACACACACACACACACACACACACACACACACACACACACACACACACACACACACACACACACATGAAGGAAGACAACAGTCACGGAAGCCAAGGTGCATAGGGGAATGTTTGTTTAATTTGTAGCGCGAAACGATCGGCGCTACAAATTACTTATAAAGCAGCAGTAAAAACTACCATGCCACCACACATGAAGGAAGACAACAGTCACGGAAGCCAAGGTGCATAGGGGAATGTTTGTTTAATTTGTAGCGCGAAACGATCGGCGCTACAAATTACTTATAAAGCAGCAGTAAAAACTACCATGCCACCGGTGGGATCCGAAAGCACGACCTCCGAATATCGCGTCCGGCGCTCTACCAAGTGAGCTAATGCGACGGCTGTCCAATCTGCTGCCCAGACTAACAGGTATCCACATATCTGAACGGTATATTGCTGCGGCGTATTGCGTCACTAACGAAGGTGTCTTGAACATTCTGAACAAGTCTCTACGCCTTGATATCTCGGAAAGAGGCTAGACCGAGCCAGGCATGTGCTCATTTCTACTTCAACAAGGCAGCGGCGTTTTTTTCTTTCTTGTGCTTACTCCCCTGCCTGCATAATTTAAGCTTGTTGGAACCCTAATCACACTCAGCCACCTCTCTCACGGTAAATGAGTTGCCCAATTTTTTAGGCCATCCCATGCTTCTTTCTAATCAACAACCTTTAGGCGATATTCGGAAATAATTTCCACTGGTCAACACAACAAAAATAAATAAACCTGTGCTCCTTGGTTTCTGTGGCTTTTGGCTTCGCTCGCTCTCTCTCACACACACACACACACACACACACACACACACACACACACACACACACACACACACACACACACACACACACACACACACACACACACACCACACACACATATATATAACACTCTCAAGGTTCGCTTACACGTAAAACATAAATACCCACGAAAGCAGCAGATTGGACAGCCGCCGCCGTAGCTCAGTTGGTAAGAGCACCAGACGCGATATTCGGAGGTCGTGGGTTCGGATCCCACCGGCGGCATGGTTGTTTTTTCTGCTGCTTCATAAGTAATTTTCTTTAAAGGCAATTGACTGGCACTAAAAATTAAAAAGAATAGCAAAAATTCCCCTATGCACCTGGGTTTTCGGTGACTGTTGGTTTTCTATATATATATATATATATATATATATATATATATATATATATATATATATATATATATATATATATATATATGAAAGAAGCCAAGAGACACCGAAACCAAGGTGCATAGGGGAATGTTTTTATTTTTTTAATTTGTTGCGCTAATCAATTGTTTTAAACAAAATTACTTATAAAGCAGTAGAAAAAATAACCATGCCGCCGGTGAGATCTGAACCCACGACCTCCGAATACCGCGCCCGGTGCTCTGCCAACTGAGCTACAGCGACTTTTTTTTCTTTATTATTCAATTCCTAGTGAAGCTGCAGTGTGTTTTCTTGTTTCATTTTTTACGCTTTTTGAAGCAAAAAGCTTCACTACGCCAGCTTTACAAGGCGTCATCTGGGCCGGAGGTGTGACATTGAATGTAGCTAGAGGACAGTGGGGCCGCAAGTATCCCCTTGAATGTAGCTAGAGGTCAAACCATGAGCATAACTGGTGCTATTCAGGTTCGACACATGGCGTAATACAAGCAGCGGCTGTTACACCAACTATCTCGACTTTGACCGTAGACCCTTGACCTTCGGTCCAGCGGGAAAGCGTCTGCCGGCAACGCATGCGCAGGTCATGAAAGGGAGTTCTGCATAAAACGCTGGTGCACTTTGATGAATTCAGTAGAACGCTAGGTGTGACCGATGCGACACCTGTCGATTGCCCAGCTCACGGGGTACTTCAATAGATGCTGGCAGGAGGGCACCCTTCCGCAATCCTAGCGTCACGGAAAGCGTCTAAACTTCCCTCCTACTAAATCATGTTTCATCCAAATTGGAAATAAAGCCGGCTTACGGAAAGCTCCCCCTTTAAATTTTACGGTACATAATTCTCTGATTCCTCAGGTAGAAACTGTTCGCATTCTTGGTCTTCTCCTCCATACATCAGGGACTGGCACCCCGTGGCTGACAGCCACCCGTAAATCGGCTCACGCTACTCTGATTCGTCGCATAGCTATGCGCTCTGGTGGCGCACGTGCTCATACGGCCCGCCAGCTTGTGCGCTCTATCCTTCAGCCACGGATATTATATCAAGCACAATTTCAACGTCTCACCCGCAGACAGTGGGACTCCCTTGAAGCTATCAATCATGCGTCTATGCGCGTCATAACATATCTGCCTCTTTTAACACCCATACCTGTGCTACAGGAGTTCGCCCAACTTAATACACTCAGTGAAATCATCGACCAACGGGTGGCAAATAGAGCTCGGAAACAGTCTCTCAAACTTCATCGTTTAAAGACACTTCCACCGTGGTCCTATTGCCAGCCCACTGACAATCGCCCCACTGTTTCCCCGTGGGTATCAGCAGCGTATCTGCCTGAAGGGTACATATTATACACGGATGCATCACATTCTGCAGAGAGGGGAGTTACTGCTGTGTATAGTCCATCTCATCCGCATCTCAACTCTAGCGCGACGTATACTGCGGATACGTGCACTCCCCTGGCATTGGAACTTCAAGCCATTTATAATGCGATTGCTTCCCTTCCGCTCGTTCCAACATTCAATACAGTTCATATTTACACCGACTCCCGTGCCGCCCTTAAACAGCTTAAGGCTGTTCGACGGGCGTTCCAGATTTCACAAGTAATTCATGTGCTCTGCGCAAAGTATCCATGTCCTGTGCGCATAAACTGGATTCGCGGCCATGCCCAGGATCCACATAACATTCAAGCGGATGCTATGACTCATCTTCATACATTAGACGATCCACCTCCTTCCCCTCTTCCCCCACATCCGTTCCGCTCCCATGTTTCCGATTACGAAGTTCTGCGCCTGCGAACACGCGCTCTAATTCCTCCGTGTTCGCACCCTCTCCCCCATAGTCTTACTCAGCAGGAGGAGGTATCCGTGCGCCGGATTCGGGCAGGGGCGGCTCTGACACCATCTGTCCGTCATCGGTGGCGTGCCAAAGATCTGCCAGCACCTGAGAGGTGCCCTCACTCTAGCGCTGCACCGGACATTTGTGATGTGGGGCACTTGTTGTGGACGTGCCCAGCGACGGCTGCTATGAGAAAACGGCTCTTGAGGGAGGTGGGCCTGCGGTGGAACCGCGAAAGTGACTACGTGAAGTGGACTATCGACAACCGTTTCATTAGCAACCTCTGCGACTACCTCAGCGCAACGGTTCTTCACTCCTTCTTTTAACTTTCAATCCCGTGCATTCCTTCCCCCCTTTCTTTATTCAACTTATGCCTCATGGCACACTTCTAGAATAAAAAAAAAGTTCCTCTTTGTCACTGCAACGCAGATGATAGTAAGCGAAGGAGAATGAAAGTTGGTTTTAAGAAAAAGAAATGACGCCTGTCTAACACTGCGCCATTCCCCCCCCCCCCCCAAAAAAAAACAATTTCTTTTTCAATTTAAAAATTGAAATTGAAATTTGGTTTTGGGGGAAAGGAAATGGCGCAGTGTCTGTCTCACATCTCGACGGACACCTGAACTGCACCGTAAGGTAAGGGGTAAAGATTGGACTAAGAGAATGAAGGAAGAAAGGTGCGTAGCGCAGGTCTCTGGAATAATTTCGACCACCTGGGGATCTTAACGTGCACTGACATCGCACAGCACACGGGCGCCTTTGTGTTTCGCCTCCATTGAAACGCAGCCGCCTCGGTCGGGATCTAACCCGGGTAGTCCGGATCAGTACCGAGTGCACTAACCACTGAGCCACCGGAGCCTTTCTGAAGTTGTCTTCGGGGTTAATAATAATAACCTGTTTTTGGGGAAAGAAAATGGCGCAGTATCTTGCGCGTCGTTTGCAACCGGATTTGGTTTCATATCTCCGAATACGACGAGCAGTAATACAGTTGTAAATATAGCCAAAGCTACATTAAATATATTGTGTCTAGGGAGAGCGCGTGTAATGTAGTTTCGAAGAAAGCAAGAAATTTAAGGAATAAAAAAATTCACACTACTATGTGTGTCTCAGTATGGCTGTCTATGGAAACCGCCAGTCGCTCGACCACAAACGCAGCCAGGGAGATGCAACTTTTCGCTTTCTACCGGGGTTAACCAGAGCTATAGCACCAGCAATGTTTTGC